>NW_024038449.1:0-1242500 GCF_016077235.1 Cyprinodon tularosa | reverse complement strand
CTGAATTATTTGTTTAACAAAATATTATGGGATGTTTAACCTACTCTTCTTACTGTTGTCAGTGTTTCATCCTACATTCATGTCCTCCTTTACTAATTTAAGATATAACATGAAAAGGAATGCATAATCATCTTGCATTGTTACAGGATTCGACCAGAGGTGTACATCTGTAATTTCTAGATAAGGTATAGTGGATCTGGGGCGTAAATCTTTTCCATTGTCATTACTTACCTACCAATATCAATAAACATTCTACATAAAATTAATATTTACAAGCACTAATAATAAATTGATTATTTGATCATTTTTTAATAAAAATTGTTATTTATCTTTGATTTCACTGATGACTCCTAGATGACTCGCAGAGACACATAATTTTCTCTTTACCCCATATAACACAAAATCTAGTTCTGAAAACAGCATGAATTCTGTATTTATCATCTTTGATGTTAGTATATTGGTGTGTATAATTAACCACAAAAAAATTAAATGTTTTAAATATTCCACTTGAGAGTATTTCCGCTGCCACCATCTGTATTAGAGGGGAAAATGGCCACAGGGGCAGTGATGGTTCTAGACCAAATGTACCAGGGGGCCAGGAGGGGGCCATAGTGTTTTCATGGGGGCACAGAAAAGCATGAAATAAAAAACAGGGCAAGGGATTCAAATGTATTAAGAGAGCTGCATAAAGTGAAAGTTCTATTCAATTAGGTTTAATAAAAATTGTATTTCTTATGAGGTCAATATACGTTCATAATTTAGGAATTTTACATATTTTGCGCTTAATTTAAGTTAAAATGTCACGATTTGGTTGGAGGTTGTTGCAAGGACCCAAACGCAGAGGCTGAGAGGCAGGGGTGAGTTCTTTGAAGATTTAATGAATGATCACAGGCAGCAAAAATAGCAATCCAAAAAAATCCAACATAAAAACTAAACACAAACCAGAACCATGGGGACATCAGGGGAAAACAATCATGAGGAGCCAGGGTGAAATGAAGTACGACGAGGAACCAGCACTGAGGGACTGCACAGGGAGTGTATTTATGGCTGACTGAACAAAGGCAGGACTAACAAGCTGATAAGGAGCAGGTGTGAGTAGAGCTGACAAGGAAGCCAAGGGAAAGGAAAAGACAACCGGGCAACAGAGGACAAACAAAGAAAAACCTAAGAAACTTCAATCCAGAACACACCAATAAAGCTAGAAAACAAAGAAAACATGGATAAAGATGAAACTGAAAACTTAGGCTACTTTCACACTGCAGGCCTTGATGCTCAATTCTGATTTTTTTATGAAATCCGATTTTTTTTGCGTTGCAGTTCATATTTCCAAATATATGCGACTTGTATTTGATCTCCTGTGTGAACTGCAGTCATAAAACGTCCCGCATGCGCAGTAGAGGACGCAATGACGTCACCATGCTCTTTTTCCGGAAGTAAACATGGATGGTAGTGCCGGCACGCATCTAGCGGTCTTTTCCAACCATAAAAACTCAATCTTTTCAATATGATTAAACATAAATACTGCTCTCTGCATCATCATCATCTGCCATGGTTGTTGTTTTTCTTCTGTGTAGCACGACGCAGAATACTGACCTTTGTCGGGTATTAATGGCGTTCCGTTCACACACAGGTCGCATTTGAAAAGATCAGATTCGTATCGGATTCAGGACCACATAGCCAAGTGGCCTGGGTCGGATTGGAAAAAATTGGATCTGTGTTGTTCAAACTGTCATGAAAAGCGCAGATTCAATCGCATATGGGCAAAAAAATCGGATTTGGGTCACTTCAGGCGGCAGTGTGAACATAGCCTTAGAGAAAACCAACAGAACTGCGATCATTACATAAAATTACAAATTTCTATAAAATCTGAATTAGAACTCAAGAAAAACTAATGAATTCATCTGCAAAAATTAGTATTTTTTTTTTTTTTTTTTTTGGGAAAAAAAAAATTTAGGAGATGAAAACTTGGATCCTATCTCAATACCACTGAAATTATCACCTTATCGTTTTTAAATAATTAGTAAAACAGAATTTGAAAAGAAAAAAAATGAAATAGATCCAAATGACTTATCAGTAACCATGTCTGTTTCAGCGCATATAATCATTAAAATTTCTTTTAAGTATTATTTCTTCAGTAAAGGGGCCACAGGGGCCAGGACAATGATTTACAGAGGCACTGGCCACCCCTGGCCCCCATCTAGCTCCGGGCCTGGATTTAACACCACAATCGTTTGAAAATGAATTTATATGCCGCTATAATATGCTCAAAATTAGTGTGACGTCATTTACAGATCTTAGCTGTAAGCTAAGAAAAAAAAAAGATATGTTGAAGTTTCACATCTTAGAGTATTCCAGGACTTACAATGAAACCACGTCGGACGGGAAAGTGTGAGGTACGGTTCGGACGTTCTCACACAGGGCATTATCTTTAGTGCAGGTGCATCCAACCGGACATCTGGGCTGCCTGGATCTGCGTCCATCAGCCAGCACCAAGCAGGCAGCAGCGACCCACATCAGGACGCTCCATCCATTCAGGCGTCCCATCGCCAGATCTCCCCCTCCCCTGTCCACGATAATCCTGCGCGTCAAACTTCCACACCGAAAACAAACACAAAATCCGCAAACGATCCAAAACGCAGTGAGGTCGACTTCGATGCTGCTGCTGATTATTTATTTGTTATGATCCAAGCACGCGCTCTGACGCAGCCTCGCTTATTCAGCCAGATCAGTGGATTTGTTTTGAAAGGGGAAGGAGAAAGAATGATTGGCCTATATTCTGTCTTCTTCCCTCAAATAAGTAGTTTTAAATGATATGGAGGAAAAGACATTAGATGGGGGAAAAAGAAAGAGAGAGAGAGAGAGAGATGGAGGAGGAGGGGTGAGCAGCCCTTAGGTGCGCGTTTTTATCCCCGCTGCAGCTATTATTTATGCGCGCCACAGAGCCGTGCGTGTCTAATGGGAAGCGGCTATTCATGAGGCTCTGAGCAAATGCACCTGCCTCACACTCATTCAAATGCCAACCCCCCTTCCTGCCTGCTTCTGCAGAACAATAACATTAAGGATGCTAAAAAAAAAAACAAAAAAAATCTTTTAATATTTTTTTCCAATTTAGTTGCTGTATGATTTACATAGAACATGGAAATGGAGGAAAAACAACTAAATAGGCGATTTTTCCTGTTTTCTGCAGACAACAAGGGGTGTTTTGATCGCTTCTGTCATCCCGGGTCCCTTTCAGCTCAGAGGAAGTCTTTTGTTGATTTCAGCGATAAAGTGGTGAAACACTGGAGGTTTGTTCCCAGATTGAAGTGAACTCTCACCTCCAATAATCTATCTTAATCCTGAATTAAGTAAAAAAAAAAAAAAGTATAATGTAGCCTTTTCTTTATTTTCTGTCCATAGTTCAAAGAGATGACCTTTGTTCCTCCGGGGAGAAGAACATCATACTCCTCAAAGTAGCCTAATTTGAGTTCAGTTCAGGCATATTTTCCTGTAGATAAAAGTCATTATGAATTGATTTTCCCAGGCTTTGTTGCTTGTTTCTCTCTGTATTCCTCTATTTACCGTAAATGTTGGAAATCCTACAACCATCTCATTGAATCCATCATTAGAAAACAGAGGCATTGATGCTTCCAAAAGAAAAGCACCAATTTCCTCTAAAAATAAAATAGATAATTATTTAAAAATATAGGTCTAAATTATTATGTATTCAATTATTTCTATTTGTTTCTTTTTAATTTAGCCTTAATAGCTGTTTCAAGCTAAATTTTAAGTTAAATAGGCTTACTGTAAATAGCCTATAGATGATCCACCTGGCAATTTATCTTTTTGCTGTAGCCATCAAGATTTACAAAGCAATTTCTGCATTTCAGACATTTATAGCTTTAACAAAATATTTTTTATTTACTCATTTAACTAACTTCTTACAGTTATCAAAATAAGGCATTTATTTTCATTAAGGTAAATAGATAAGTATATAACAAATTAATAAGTTTATTTACTGAGTAAATAACTACAAGGAATCAAATAAATTAAAAAGAGAAATTTATGAAAAATGTAATGTAGGGCCATTTATTTTAATTATAATAAATGCTATTATATTGATTGGTTGCATTATTTCTTATTTTACCAACTAACTAAGTAACTAATTAACTAATTTAATTAATAGGGTTAATAATTTTTAAATAATAATATGCATAAATGTAGAAACGGCTTTTTAAAAAGATATTAAACTATTATTTACTTGAGATATTCCCGTTTTTCAACACAACTAAAAAACAACTAACTGACCTAAAATAATCAGAGCTTCAAATTAGGTTATAAAAATAAAACAATAATATTTATTTCGTAAATCTAAAACATTGTTTTGTTATATTCCTTTTGCATAACATGTTTTTTAAATTTTTTGTAGTTTTTTTTTTATTTCCTGGAGTCTAGACTCGACGTCATCATATCGCGGTTCGTCCGCTACGTCATCACTCGTCGACGAGCGTTTCGTATTGTAAACATTTCAAAAGGAGGCATCTGAGATTATTGAAGAAACTCATGGATAATCTAGTGAAGGTAAAATATTGATTTTAATCTAAAAACTGCTCTGTTTGAAATATACGTTGGTCCGGGGGTTAGCTTTAGCCCATTAGCTTTTTACTGCGTTTTACTATCTAGTTTTCTAACTCTAAATGGGTTTAGTTTCATTTCAGTCAAACAATAAAAATAAAAACATAAAAAAATGAGTGTAGAGAAGATTCCTTTATATCATTCAAATATATATAGACGGACATAGAAAATCATATATAAATCGACGACGTGATTCAACAGCGGAAGGACGTTTTATTTACATGCTCATTATGAATCCTTATAAAGTGTGATTATCATTATTCAGGTTAACACAACGCAGATGAAATGTTATAAAGATCAGGAAATTACAAAAAAAACAGACAGCTTCTTAATACACTATTCAACATAGGGGACAGAATTCAACAGAAGGACAAATGTTAAAGCATCCAAATAAAACTAACAACATTGGATAAAGTAAAAGCATTATAGAAACAAAAGTAACTCATAGATGTTTGAAATGTGTCAGTAATTATGAGCTGTAGAAAAACATTTGAAGTTATGGATTTGTTCAAAATAAAATGCTAGTTTTACTCTAAATGTTTCAATAATATTGATGTTTTCAGTGTTTAGGGTCGCCAGAAGACAAACATCCATACAGGCACTCATTACTCATTCCCAGGGCTAATATATATATATATATATATATATATATATATATATATATATATATATATATATATATATATAGTATATATATATATATATATATATATATATATATATATATATATATATATATATATATATATAATTTTATTTTATTTTTTTTACAGAATTGTGTGGGAAAATGTGTTAATATGTATAATTAGGTAAATATTACAGTTTGTCATAGATAAAGTAAGCTTTGAAAAAAGGCTTAAATGGAAACTATAAAAATAATCAACTTTTGTGAGCTTTATCTATGTTATATACGGAAGAGGATTAGGGCCACTGAAAAAAAAAAAGTTAACTGATTTTTACATTTTATTTCAGTTTAACATAGGAAAAAAGTCAGAATTCTGACTTTTTTCTCAGAATTCTGACTTTTTTCTCAGAATTTTGACTTTAATCTCAGAATTCTGACTTTTTTCTCATGTTTGATATCTGTCAGAATTCTGAGAAAAAAGTCATAACTCTGAAATTAAAGTCAGATTTCTGAGAAAAAAATTCAGAATTCTGACTTTTTCCCATACTAAACTGAAATAAAATTAAAAAATTAGCTAACTTTTTTCTTTTTTTTTTTCCAGCGGCCCTAATCCTCTTCCTATTCCTACATCGAAATCATGCTTAAAGTGGCATTTCCTTTGGGTTATGTTTGCCTGAGGAATTCTCAGTGTCTTGTGAGTGTGTTTTTTCGATTGAGAGGTCTCTGACTTTGTTCAGCATCCTAAAAAACAAGCTAATTCACAGAAGTTATATGGGGACATCATGCAATAGGTGGCAGCAACACAGGGAGAGGCAGGAATGCGGTGAAGGCAAGGGTCTTTCTTCTGGGATGGAAAAAAAAAAGTTAATATTTTATAACAAATAAATAGTTTCAAAGGAAATACTTTATCACATACATGTTTGTAGTTGATTTTGGAAGGCTTTAATGTCTTTTTTTTCTTTTTATATAGGACCTTTAATAAAAATGATAAAAGATGGAGAATTCCTGAATCGTTTCTGGTAAAGTCTTTGACTGATCTGGCTATGAGGTGTTCATTGTATTTATGAGGTAGAGACAGCCTGGGGAAAGAATCTGTCAGCTTGTTATTTGGCCATTAGTGCTCTGTGGTGCCTGCTGGAGGTAAGAGTTTAAGCAGCCTCTGAAAAGAATGTGTGGGTTTAGCAGAGAAGCTCTTTTTTGTCCCTACTTAGAGGTTGTGGCTGAAGAGAAGGTCACCTCGTTGATTCTCTATGTGGATCTAAATGTTGGTTACAGTTTGGACCTGGTCTGTTTTAAGGATGAGCCAAACCGTACAGAAATTTCCATCAGAATTTTAACCAAGATCCTCATGAAATAACATTCCAATGTTTCTTTCCATGGCACTAGACTGATACTCACATTCACATTTCATATCACCACTAGGGCTGAAACAGTTAATAGGATTAATCGATTATTGAAATTAATCGTTAACTAATTTAGTGATCGGTTAATCGTTAACTGGAGTAAAGAGGCTGTAAAACATGCCTTTAGCTGACAGAGCAACTTATCTTAAGCAGCAATTATACCAACATTGTAAAAACAAAAAAAAAAGGAGAAGAAACATTTTGCATTTAAGATGACAAAAACTTTTTTGTCTGTCAATATGCTCTATCCAAAAGTGGAAAAGTTTTAGCTTCACCTGGTTTAATTTCATAAAATGTCTTCTTTAAGGAATCTTTAGATATTCAATTAATAAACAATTAATTGGAAAAAATAATCGACAGATTAATTGATCTGCAAAATAATCATTAATTGCAGCCCTAATCACCGCATCGCCCGACTTCATTTTATACCCATCCACTTTGCTGTGTATTTTTTACTGATTGTTAATTATTTTAGAAACAGAGAGATCTATTGTGTGGAAACTAAAAAAAAAAGTCTGATACATCAATCAATTTCATCAACTCCTATAGGGCTGCAACTAACGATTTTTTAGCAAATTGATTAATCTGTCTATTATTCTTTCGATTAATCGGATAGCCAAAGATTCATTAAAGACTTTTTATATATTGAAACTAGGTAAAACTAATACTTTTCCACTTTAGAAGTTCTTAAAAGAGCATGCTGACAGATGAAATATATATATTTTTTTATCTTAAATTCAAAATTTTTTTATTATTTTTTTTTATTTTGGTATAATTACTGCTCTAAGTGGGGTTTTCTGTCAGCTAAAAGCATGTTTTAGTCTCTATACTCCAGTTAACGATTATTCTATTACTAAATCAGTTGACGAGTATTTCAAAAATCGATTAATCACGATTAATCCGATTAATTGTTTCATCCCTAAACTCCTATTATATTAAGCTTCTTTAAAAAACCTGGACCTTGGTACACCTTGCAGGTTGGTTGGTTGGCAGGTAAATTAAAGTTTGGGTCAAAGTGCAGAAAGTTCCAAACAGGATTTCTTTGGAAGCCTGTTTTAAATGTGCAAATCTCATAAAGTCTTAAGTAGCCCCTATGTAAAACTTTGTGTTTGAAATCAACAGATTCACGGAGCGGGCGGCTACGACTCAGACTTCAGTGATGATGATGGAGAGGGAGACTCCTCGGAGAAAGCGAGAGAGAGGTAAAATAAAACACTGAGCTGAGTGCTCAGTGATGCATTGAATCGGTTTCTCTATTTAAATGCCACATCCTAATAAACTGGAGTTAACCATCCATCCATCTCATTCCAACAGATTTTTGAACAGGTGCATCTTTTAGTTACCTTATTTGTATACATTCACCTTACTTTAATGTTTGGTGTTTGACAGGAAACGAGAGGCAGAAATCTTACAAAAGCCCTTTGAAAAAGGTCGACACTCCAAGGTGGCTCACCGAACTTTACACTTGTGTGAAGTGGACAGGTAGTGTATTGTTGCTTGAGACACAATAAGTAGAAAAATCATTTCTCTGTTGTGTATTTAATTACTCACTGTAAAAAAGTTATTAAGCTCAATTCATTTCAAGGTATTGCTGTTCATTGTTAAGCAAAAGTCTTTTTGTCAGTACATAAAAAATCCAATTATTGAATCAGATTTAAGTTTTATGGGCTGTTTGCAGTTTCATGATATAAGAGGTGATAAACATGAGAGAAATCCAATTTTAATCTTCTACTCAGTGAGAATATGTATGGATTAATTCCTAGCAGAAGCTCCTGTTCCCCTCCTATTTACTTGTGGATGTAGAATATTATGTTAGGATGAATTCTCTGCATGAAAAAGTTGTTTTTGACAACAAACTTTAAAATCCACATTTTAATGTGTAGGTTTCTGTTTTCTTTTGTGTTTTTCAGAGAGGAAGCCAGAAACAGAAGGGCCCATATCATATCAATGAATGCTGTATCCTTGTTTTATAATTCCCATGAAAATGCAAATTATTTATTATCACTTGATTTTAATCTTTTTTTTAGATTTTGTAATAACTACAGACTTCAGTGTATTTTTAGGAAGTGTTTTTTCTGTGATAAAGCAACAAAAAGTTGCACATACCATTTTAGGACTATCGCATGGAAGAGGCCATGAATAGAATACTAGAAACTATAGTAGAAACATATATACTGACACGATCAGAAAGAGAAAGACAAAGTTTTAGATGCAGAAAAGATGGAGAAAACATTTATATTTTACTTCTTAAATAAATTTCTTTGGCTCTAGTAAAGATATTACTCAATCTGTTCATTTTTAGACAATAGAGCCGAGGAATTTGGGAAATCAGGACATTTTCTAGTGTAACAAAATTAATAATAATTTAATCCTAAATAAACACTTCCAGTTTGAGCGGCACAGGAAGTTTGTCGGTGACTACATTTTGTATTATGGCGGACAGATGGCTGACTTCCGACGTTCCACGTGAGTATTCTGCCTCACTTTTCAGAATACTGTGGTCTGCTGACTCTCCCAGCTAAGGGAATTTGTTTTCATCGCTAAACCACCTGAGACCGCCTTATTCTGATACAGTTGAATATGTAGTTAGATTCAGTGATGGTAATAGTTTGCCCCGTTTTTCTGAATGGAAAAAAATCTTGTTCATTCAGTCTCTTTATTTCAGAACTAAAGACAAAACTGATCTTGACGTGCTGCGTGAAAATCACCGCTTCCTCTGGAGGGAAGAGGATGAGGACGACATGACATGGTGATTAACCAAAGTCAGCCGATCAATTTTGAAGCTTCAGATGCTCACCTGGCTTTTAAAGCAATGCATTCTAGGTCTCCAAAGTGTGGACTAGCTTGTGCATGAAATGAAAAGTCATCTTGGTTATTTGATTTTGTCAAATTGTGACCTATTCTCCTCAAGGGAAAAAGAAATTGCCAAGAAGTATTATGACAAATTGTTTAAGGAGTACTGCATCGCTGATCTCAGCAGGTACAAGGAAAACAAGGTGAGCCAAATCAATTGTTCTCATAGTTGATCTATTTTCAAACCATAACGCTGCAGAAAGTGAGTGAATAAAACATGAGTTAAAACTCCAAAGCAATCCCCCATAGATAGCTCGCTGCTTCAATGAGACATGGCAGAGTAATCAATTGTTTGACTCTGCCCCAGTTTCTTGAGAGATTGCATTAGATAATTGTCCCCATGGCGATGCCAAGTATGAAGGTTAATATTTGCTTATTGACACTAATTTCCATCATAACTGACCTATTGTTGAAAGAGGTTTCTGGTATGATGGGGTTTCTGGGACTATGCTGTGTTTATTTAAAACATTGCCAGCCCGGTTTCTTCAGCAGGTGGCTCCATTTACAACAAATACAGGGCTGTGAAATTGATGTGTCCATTTATAGATATCTCCTACTTTTTGGCTTTTTTGTCAAGCAATTTTTAATATTGGACAAAGACAATCTAACTTAAAGGAGAAGAAAATCTAAGAAAGTAATTGCGTACTTCATAACGTTATGAAGTAAATGGGATTAATCACAATTTTTGAACAGGCGAGGCCATTTTCAGTGGCCAACCCCTGTTCTGATTACTGCCAAAGCTTTAAACCCAAGATTTTATTTAAATAGAACCCATCGGGCATCATGAAGTAGGCGACAAGAGCTTAAACAGGAACAACTGAGTACCTGATGCAAAGAAATTCAAGAATAAATGAAAATGTTATATGCACAGACTTAAGGACTCCAGCATAACACAGTGAAATTGATTAAAATGAAAGAGCACCTGGCCTAGCAAAGATACTCAGAAAATGCATTGATGATGCTGGAATAAAAGGGATTCCTCAACAGGTTTGGGACACAAACAATGTGACGTCATTGATGAAAAGCAGGATAATTATTCTTTACAGGATTAACTTGTGTCCAGTTTCTTATGTTTTGGATTTTGTGTTGGTTTTTTTTTCTTCTCATTGATCTCATGTATTGTTTTGGTAGAAATAGCAAGAGCTCTTATAAACCCCTATGCTGGTTGTTTTATCTCACCAGCACCTTGTGTTTTTATTGCAATTCTAAATATTAGTTAAAAATAAACCTTACTTGTTGAATTTTAACTAGGGCTGAATGATTTTGCCAAAAATCTAAATTGCGATTGTTTTTAACCGATATTGTGATTTCGATTTTAATTCGATTTTCGTTTGAACTAAGCAGAAGCATGTAGATATATCACTCCAGGGTGTCAGTTCTTCCATGACCTTGAAAGCATGCTTGTCCAGAGTTTATTGATGCAGGACTTTACTGTAACCTTTCCATGAAAAAGGTCTATTATGATTTCTAAAAAGGTAAAAAACAATCCACGGGACTTTGTTTCCAAGTTTGAAGACGTTTCGCTTCCCATCCAGGAAGCTTTTTCAATTCAAAATGTCAGAATTAGCATTGAGTTTGAGGCTTTATAAAATGGACCAAAAACAAAGCCTTGTTTTGGCTTAGAAAGCATGCAAATTAAGCTGGAAGAACTTCTATTATAATGCATGGGTCTGCATGCTAGCTGCAACTCTCTCTTCCCTTCTGCGTGTCAACAAACCCACTCTAAGTGTCTTACCGGCACCTAAAGGTCAGAAGTGAGAAATGTATGTCTTACACTTATTAAATGTAATGCAACTAAAAGTGATTGCTTATGTGATTTAAAAATTGTGTTTATCTAAATTCCGATCATATTGTTAATGCAACTAATTGCCCAGCCCTGATTTTAACTTTACTTTTTATGACTTAAAAATGGATGTATGTTATGCATATAAATCAAAATAGTCTTTAAAAGGTTTCCAATTCTGAATTTTTTCACATCTTTACCAGGAGGGATAACCATGCTGATGTATGTGTATGAATAAATTATGGCTGTAAATATTTTTTCCCTGAGATTTATTAATATTTCTATTCATTCTTTTTGCAAAATAAAACAAAAAGATTTTCTTTTATCTTTGCCAACCAGTTTGGATTCCGCTGGCGGACTGAGAAGGAAGTTGTTTCAGGAAAAGGTACAGTATGACCTGCTCCTTAATTACTCTACTGTAAAGCTGCTGTGTTTCTCTTTTTTTTCCCCTTTAATGATAACTAAGCCTATAATCCTGGTCTTTATTAGTGAAAACTCTGAAGTAAAACAGAGTGGTGCTTTCAGAACATTAGAATAAATATGAAATTTAAAGTTTTACTCATGAATAATAAATACATCTTTAAATCGGAATATTTTTTACATATGCTGCATTTACATTTTGTTACAGGGTTAATTTTTTAAGTTATACCTCCTTACAAAAAAATAAACAACTTGAACAAATTGAATCCTTCTTAAATATTCATACCTGAAACTGTGAGTTTACAAACATATCCACTAGGTGGGGACAGAGATAGAGACTCTATACTCATTACTTAATCCAATAAAGTGGATCTGTTTCCTAACAGGTTCCTCTTTTGTTGGTCTATCTTTATGTCTTTAGTGGTATTTTTTTTCTATTGATATATATAAATATGATGTAAATTATTCAGTTTTTTTTCTCCGTTTTGTTTCTTCTGTTTGTCCTTCACCTCAGCCTCAGAGGATGCCTGAATCCCCGTACTATTTTGAATCATTTGAACACCTTTTAGTCCTTTGTTTACACCTCTCTCCATCAGCTTCCCTTGGTTCTGTTTAGACCTTTTAGAAGAGCTTTGATGATTTCTCTCTATTTGTTGTCCTCTCCATCGTGTGGCGGTCACTGATACGGATGGTTTGAACCAGTAAGGACAGTATCTACAGCTTAATGAAGGTGCACCTGTTTAAACAGCTCTTTGAGACCAACTCATTTTGCATTGGATAAATTCCTCTACCTTTATTTTAGCTGTTTCTGGATAATAATTTGAAATATTTTCAAAGAAATGAGTCAGTTTAATTTAGTATAGAACACAGACTTCATCTTGAGTTCTCTAATGTTTACATCCCGACTGCCTCACAAAAATAAAGTGTGTCTGAGAAGGCTGACGAAGCCAATATATTGTTCCAGATTAAGACTGTGTAATCCTGGTCTCTGACAGTTCATCCCCTGCTGCAGTACTCTACAGGAAGTGGGATTAGATGGGTCAGATGCGCTTCACTTCAAGTGCCACCCCTTTGATTTGTGTGCTAATAATTCCCCAGGTCAAATTGAACCACTGCTGGGAACACCGAACTCTCGCCTGTGAAATCAATACCTAAATGAGTCTGTAGAACAGATATAGATTCCCTATTAGTTTTGTTAAATCTAAATATGTACATCAAGCTTAAATTGGTATAAAAATAGGGTGAATTGAATTTAAAAATTTAATTGGCTAAAAACAAAATAGCAAAAAATAACTGAATTAAAAATACTGCAAATATTAAGAACATGTATTTAATTATAGAAAAATCATTGGCTATGTGTTTGATACACGCGACACACCTCTGTTGGAGAAAGTCTGAACTCCCCCCGTTGTTACACTGACCTTTCATTACCTCATTAGGTCCTCCTTCCTTTAGCTTTGCCACAAATGTCTCTGTTGAAATATAGAGGTTATGTTCCTAATAGGTCATGTCCACCACTCTACATCCAGTTAGGTGGTTTTCTTGAACACCTTTCCTTCCTTTCATGGCTGCAGTGTTATGTAAGTTGAAGGTGTCACGTGATTTTTTTTATATATCTTTATGGATTATGCAAGTCAAGCTTTTTAAAGCAATTTTGTAAAACTCTTTGATTTGGTCACACCCGATTGGAGGCCTATTTAAAAGGATTTCTCTTGTTCGAAGATGTTCTGTACATTTTAGAATAAGAAAAAACTTCAAATAGTTCAACTTAACATGGGCTGTAGGGATTTAATATGCTATTTTTTTCATATTTTGAGAAAGAATTAAACCTGGACAGATGTGCTATAATTAGGTTAAAATAAAAAAATTTGACAAATAAATGATACAGTATGCATATCAAACTTTGTTTGATTAATTCTAAATTCTAAAATATTAAAATTTTATTTATAATAAATATAAATCCAAATAAAATAAAAAATAAATGATCAATAATTTGGGATTTCAGACTAAATTAAATGGAGTTCAGGATCTTGTTAACCTTTGCAAAAAAAAAAAAAAAAAAATCAAATGATAAAAACCTGATGTTGTGACCTTATTTGAACACCAGGTGGCTCTGATTTAGTGCAGGGCATTATTTGTTAACTAACTTGTGTTGCTTACTGATGTAATTAACAATTTTATTTTAGACTAGCAAGGGCTGCGAAGCTTGGGATTATATGATCATAGGGTTTGCCATATGTTTATTCAAGCAGTGGTTCTACTGCATTTCAGCTTCATTTTTCTGCTGCTTAGTGTTATGAAACAAAAAACATCTCTGTAGATTGTCAACTTGAAGCAGTTTGCCAGGTGTGTCGTTGATGCAATGTCATTTTTTTCCCTTTGGTTTGATGTGGAGAATCTTAAGTTGTGGTTTGTTTATTCTTTCTGTCGCAGTTCTTAATAAAAAATTAAAAAAATCAATAGAAATAGAAAAATCCATCCTATTGGGACCAGGTTGTGTGATTATATTAATTATTTGATGACATCTGAGCTGAGATGGTTAGATATTAATCTATTTTTTTTTTATTTATTTTTTTATTGCAATTTTTTAATTTCATCTTCTTGGCTTTAAATTAGACCAATGCTAAGCAATCTACAGAAAACTCAAGTCCTATTTTCTTTTACTTAAATCAATATTCGCACGTTTCTTCTTTTTAAAGTCATTTAAATGTGTTTGGCATCAAACACATGGCTAGCTGTGTCCTCACACAGAACTTTCGACACTCAGTTGGAGATATTTGCCTGCAGCTGAAGGCCCCACTGGCGTCTAGCAGACTTGTTTGCGTGCAGATGACTGGCTTTTGTGTTTGAGCTCAGATTTAGAGTTTTTCTTGAAATTCTGTTATGCTGGCGCAGATGTTCAGCTGCATTCCAGCTCATGTTGTTCTGTGATTGTTTTCTTTTTTTTCCTCTGGTATAAACTACACTTTGGTGTTGCTGTCAGGTGGAGGTCAAAGGGCAGAGGAAGCTGATGTTAAGCCGCTGGTATGTGGATGTCTACAGATGAAATTGGGAACTGTCTTTGCTTTTATAACATATTTTGCTTTAAAAAAATCAAAGGAGAAGGAATGAGGTTTGATAGAAGTCTGCTGCTTCTGAGTGCCTAATATTTCTATTTTGTTGGGGCTGCAGGTATGGATTACTTTAGTAATCAGTGAATAGTAATCAAGTGAATATTTTTTTCAATATTTCTAAAAAAAATGTGTTCAATCCAAATGCATCAATAAATAAGATCCCGGGGAAAAAAAAAGAAATTGCTAATTTTAAGTGATTTCTAATCTAAAATTCGTTTTTTACATTTTTTAACCTATTGTGTATTTGCTTGTTTTCAGTTTTCCTAATTAACCAGGTTTATAGATTTCATTTAGAGCCTTTATTTACTTGTTTACAAGTAAATAAACTTCAGTTTCCATACTGACAGTTTCCTTTACGGTTCTGTTGAAGTAAAATGAAAGTGGCAGGCCAATTTACAGGTGAAATTGCCAGTTCTTCTGCTTTAAATAATTTATTCAGCCATGTCTTTGTTCCATGGATTGTTTGTACTTTATAATTAGCAATACCCCTGCTGGGCTTTGTGTTGCCAGATAAAATACATCAGCTGCAATGAAGCTATTAAATGCCCTTTAAAAACGACAGCTCACAGCTCCAGAGCTCTAATCTCACTGGAGGAATGTGTAGCCTTTTCTGTTTGCTGTAAATGTGCTGCAAAATCCAGTCAGATTTCTTTATAGAAAGGAGATCAAACAAAAGTGAGATATATAAACATTAATCAGTAATCATTACGCACATGGAGGCTCCTTACACCCTTGCAGTATTAATCAATAAACATATCCAGTAGCATTGTTAAAGCCTGGCTAAAGAAAGACATATTCACTCCTTTGGTGTCTTGATTAAAATGTATGCAATGCTGTGAGAGACATTTGTCCCCACTCTTCTGGTGTTTTTCTCAGGGGAAAGTGTCTAAATACATCCAAATGGAGTCTTCTTTAGGTCCCATGGTGGTGGCGGCGTTATGCTGCGGTGATGGAGGCTGGTCAGAGTTAATTTGGAAATATGAGGCGCTAAAAACAAGACTGGCTCTTTAAGAAGAGCTTTAATAAAAACAGCAAATACTGAAAGAAAGCTGCTGAAGTTTAGAGAAAAACTAGCATTACATGTCACCATGAACACATCGGTGGCAGCAGGGGCTGGGAACATGGATGCAGCTAAGTACAGAACTTGGGTGTTCTGTGAGTGCATTGCAAGGGGTACATGAAAATATTTTCTTTCTTAGGTAGTAAAATAAAATAGGGCTGGGAACTGTTTTGCTTTGTGAGGATCCAATTGGAAATTTAAACCAGCTTTTATCAACCAAAAAATGTTTTTCTTATATGCTTGAGTTCACCAAAATGACGCAGAGGAAAATGGTGCATGTAGAGAACAGCCTATCAGCTGTTTTTCACATTGAGCTATAGGAGCTCCGGTGTCTTAATAAAAACAAATAAAACTAATTAAGTCGGTCTGACTATCATTTTTGTTCAGTATTTTGTTCCCAATTCATCAAGTTTAAATGTATTTATAAGCGAGTTACTCAGAGGAGCTCCAGTTTTATAAACAGGTTTATAATATGATTTTATTTTGTATTATTTTCAATTCCTTACTAACTTCCAGGCAATGTACTTATGTTGGTTTATTTTAGATGGAAAGAATAAAATACCTAAGAATTAAATGCTCAGTTTAAAAGATTAAGTAAACTAATTTTTATTTTATAATCAGTTATTGTACATTTCACTTTTAGACAATTATCAATATTTTTGGCTTATAGGGGAACTCATGATAGTCAAAAAAGGTTGGGAAACACTCACACACATTTATGTTTAAAAAAAGATCCTGTTGAAGTATGAGCTTAAATACAGCTGGTAGGACTATGAACTGCTCTTTGCAGATACATGTGCAGGAATGTGAGTCTGTAGATATGGAAAGCTGGAAGAGACATTACCTCAAAGACATACCGCTATCATTTCAGCAGGAGGTGGTTCTACGAAGCATTTTCTCAGTGCTGGGTTCTCTGGTGGAAGAAAATGGAAAACTCCTGGTCTGTGACACAAATCTGTGAAAAAGGGAAAGGGCTTTAAAACATCAACTTCAAATGATTAAAAAAATATAAGAAAAGTTAGTTTCAACATCATTTTTTTTTTCTTTTTTCTTTTTTCTCCAAACCTGGTAGAAACTATGAAATTCATCAAACTAAACTGGGTGCAATGGTTAAAATCTGTTCATTTCTTACTTATTTTTGTGTTTTTTATGCATATTTACCAGGTGTTACCAGGTTAAAGACTTATAAACTGTGTAATGTTTAAGATACCTCCCGCTGAAGCATCTCTGTAATGATGAGGTTAATTGGCAACATAATTAAGGATAAAAGGAGCATCCCAGAGAGACATTGAGATGGGGAGACATCACCTCTGTTTGCAAACGTGTGTGAGCTGGTGCTTAATCTGTCTGAGAGATGAAACAGAAAACATTTTTACATTTGTCTGACTTGTTTGAACTTTAAGCCTAAAGAAATCTTTATATTACAATGAACAGGACTGAAACCCAACACTAACAGACTGTTAATTTCAGGGCTCTAAGCCAGCAACAGATCAAGAGGCTGTTTGAAATCCACTCCCCGTTTTCTAAATCGGTTGCATCTTAAAATGTCGATCTAATAAAACGGAAGCATTATCCAGAAGTGCTCCAGGCTGTCCTAAATCAGCCAAAGATTAAATTAAGGCGTCAATGTGAAAACTTTCCTATGGTCTGCTGAGTCAAAAATCCAAAACGCTTAAAAGATGAAATAATTTCTTATCGCAAAGGCTATTTTTATTCGTCTGAACCAGAGAGATAAACCTCTTTCTTTCTCAGAAAGCAAAGATCGCTCAATCATACATAATCAACCCTGTCAGCTGTTATTGCGTGACATACAAAAAAATCCACATCTATCATCAGATTTCTCAATAATGCACCCGTCATGAGTGTTTAAGAGGGATTTTTTAAAAATGGACGCACGCTGACTCAGACCTCAGCTCTTTGACTTCATCCAGTGGCCGTTAATCATGGAGCCATCTGTCCGACGTGAACGCCTGTCTTGATCTCAAGCCGCTGCCTGGTGGCATAATTAGCTATTGACGTAAGAGAAAAGGAGTTTCCCCTCTTAATGGGGTTTACTTAGCCAACCTGTTGTCAGTCTCTGTTTTTTCATATACCCATGTGAGACTTGCCTGACCTTTAGAGTAAGAACTCTTGATGCATGTCAACAAAGCAAAATAGACATAATTTGCTTTTTTTTTAAATATTATTATATCACAGAATCTGAAGCAAACTGATGCAAAGCAGAAATACCAAGTAAAGAAAGAAATACCCGTTTATAACCGTTTAAAGAAAGAACCCTCTAAATGCATAAAAGTGAATAAATAATTTCATTTTATTCACGTGAGACATTTTAGGATCTAAGGGCCGGATACTGACGGAAATAAGCTAACAATCCTGGCCTTGGTTATATTTAAGGTTTTTGGCTTTTATTTTGTCGAAGAAATTGCCTCGACACAGATTTAATAATAATACCGCTCTGCCAGGACTGAGGTTTTGTGTCGCTTGGGGGGGTTAAACCTGCTCTGCTGTAACCTCTGAATATATTATATTATTCTATATTAGACGTTAAGCTTGTTCCCTTCAACACTGCAGGGAGCTGAAAGTTATTTTCTCAAGGAATGCGTCTGTGAACCTTTTTTTGACCATAAACCCAACTTTTTCTTTACATACATTAGATATTTAGTAGAAATGTATGTATAACTTTCCCAGGCCATTGTTTTGGTGGAGTTAACCAGCTTACTAATGTCTTTAGGAGGGACGATCATCGAACAGATGATTGGACGATTGCTTTAATTTGAGCTTTTGACACAAAATAAGCAACTAATTTTAAAACGAATGCTTTAGGGCCTATTTTATATACAGTATAACAACATGTTAGCTGTGTGGGGCTGTTTAATGGTGCTTCTATCCATGCACCTCCAGGACAGCTGTAGATAAATGTGCCCAGCATGTAGAGAAGACAACAACATTGCTAAGAACACAGACTATCTCTCACTGTGGATTTCAGAGTAAAGGGGGAAATCACTCAGATCCTAAGGAAAAAAAACAAATGAATTAATAAAAATGCAGTTTTACAGAGAGTTTACGCAATAATAGGATTTTCTAAAACCTAGCTGTAGCTCTATATTTCACTATTGGTGTGGAGGATATTAAATCACTAAGACTCACCACAGGGATTGGACTTATTTGTTGTAGTTATTTTTTTGGAAGGGGTGATTGATCCAGACCACTTGTGATATTTGGGATCTGATTTGGATGTTTCCTCCTGTTAGAAAAACAAAAACAAACATATTTTACAGATCAGATTACATTTCAATACATATCACTATTTTTGTATGTCACAATGTGACCGATGGAAAACTAAAGTCAGATATCTTGTTTTTGGATAAAACTTGGCCAGTAAAGTCTTTTTAATTTCAATATGTAATTGTAAAAGTAATTTAAGTGAAAAAGTTTTCTTTCTAAGCTTTTTTTTTTTTTTACTTTTACTACCAAAATAGGAAACATAACAGGTCATTTATAATTTTATAAACAAAAAGTGTTGAGGGTTGGCTCCTCAAGTTGGCTAAGGAAGTATATACAATTACATCAATACATACATCAGTAATACAGTTAATTTGCTTTACCTATTTTTCTTCTTTAAATAAAAAAATAGACAAGAGAAAAAGCAATAATACCAGAAAAAAATTCCATTCAAAAAGAGATGGAACACGTATCCATGTCCTTAAAAATATCTCAAGTTTTGTTTTGTTTTTTACAGCTTTTTATCGTTATACTGTAACAAGTACAGAGCAACAAAATTAACTCTCTGCATTTAACCCATCCCCTTGGGGAGCAGTGGGCTGCCATTGTGCTGCACCTGTTGAGCAGTGTGGGGTTAAAGGTCTTTCCTCAGAGACCCAGACTGAGAGTCCGTGGGAGTGGGGCCACTCCCCTAAACATTTTAAGCTGGAGTGCAGCTGAAAACCTGCTATACCTCTTTTAGATTTTGTAACCATTGTGCAATGGTTGATGGTTTCAGCCATTTTAGGGTAATAGTTTTTCTTGTAATTTCTTGTTATTGGTCTTCCATCAGTGAGTTCCTTGGATACATATCAAACAGAAATATAAGGGGATCCATTGGGACATGGAATCCTAAAACGTCTTTACTTTTCTTCTTGACATTCTTCCAGAAATTTCTTTGGCCAATCCCCAAAAATGTGGTTGCGGTCTCCTACCGTGCCTCACTCTCTCCAACATGTATCAGTAGTTGTTGTTTTCATCATGAGTGTTAAAGAAAAATCTTATTTTTGTGTTCTAGTCGAACTCCCCTCAAATTCGGCTTCCAATCCCTTTGTGGCAACAGGTTCCTATTGCTCATCTGTTATAATTACATTGATCTAAAGTTCACATTGATGTGTTAAATGCAGTGTATTATATATAGCTCTTTTTATAAGGCCAGTTTTTAAAGATCAACAATAGTACAAACGATATTACAACATCATGACTAGAGTCGTTTAGTTTATTTATTCAGAGAAACGGGGACAGCGTACAATAAATCTTAGCCTCAAGGGGATAGATGCATTGTACCAGATTATAGCTCAACTGCTAATTTCTAACTTGGGTCCCTGTGCAGGCTGATGTTATAGTAAAATGCATAAAACATCATACATACATGGATAATGGCATTTATATTGAGCAGATTTATAAAAAAAAAAAAAAAAAATAACTACACCCCTCTACCTGGACATGAATGTGTTAAAGTTTGTGGCTACAGCTAGAGAGTGGTAGCCTCGTGAGACCATCCTGATCTCGCGAGCTTTCAAGATTTCACTCGCTAATCAGTCTGGAGACTCCGTTGAAGAAAATTTGGAGCCGTTCACCAAACGAAAGTCCAATCAGCGTTGGCTTTGAGGCAGGTTGAGGTGTGACTTCTCCCGACTGGTTTTGGCAAGAGTTTGATCTATCAATTGGCTCCTCTTCGTCGTTGCTCTGTTACGTCATATGCTTCGTTGATCTGATTGGTTTATTTGGCCCGTCTATCACCAACATAGGCCAATCAGCTAACCAGTATTTTCGCCCCTTCCCAAAATTACTTCAACGGAAGGTTTCCAGATGGATATGCGGAGCAAATCCATCTGGCGGAGTCAAGTTAAGAGAGTTGTGGAAATGGCTGATTTAGGATTTGACCCCTAACTGGACAATATCTGTGTCCCTAAATTAATTTATCCAATCATCTTTCTTTAAAATGGAAATTAATACGTTATGTTTGCAAATCAATAGAGACTAGGGTGTGAGCTCTTGGTAAAATTAAGGAAATATACAATAATGACAAAATAACAGATCTTTAGGTAACTTGGTTTTTGTTTTTCTTTCCCTCGATGACAGATCTTGTAATTGTCATTACAACTTAGGATGAGAGCCAGACATGTCTGTCGCATCCTTTCTTTTTTTCTTCCTAAGCTGACGTCATTGCTGTTTAATCTCGCACGTGAGTCTGCCTTGAGGCCAGAGTCACGGTGGCCGGCATCACCTCAGCTGATTGTTGAAAGCATCTTGAACTGCTGCAGGTGAGGGCAAACAACGCTTTCCCTACAGCGGATCCTTTCTTGTTCCAGAGCCAAGAGCATCACTCTATGACGCACTCACTCCCTCTGTTACAATCTGGAGGAACCCCGGAGACCAGATCAGTGCACCTTTAAGCTCCTCTAGGGATAATAGGCGGGCTGTGCAGCGGCCTCAGGCCATGGAGGGAGATGAAATAAGGCAGATGAGAAGAAGCAGTGGTGATAAGAAGGAAGTGGGGAAGAATAGGTATAGAGGGGGGAAAGACGTGTTGAAACCTCTTGAGGTTTTGTGAAATCCCCGTTTCTCCAATAAAAAAAAAGTGAAGTATTTGTTTCTCTTTGATGTTTTGCTGATTTTTATCTAATGTCTTCATTGTAAGGCCTCTGTGAGTCACCTCCTTCAGTTTGCCCATATAAATTTATGCAGTTTGCTGTGTGTACTTTCATCTCTAAGGTCAGTTCCAGTGTGGGAACAAATTATGCGGAGCAGAGGAAGGCCTGAAAAGCTGGGAGGTGAATTTTGCCTACGTGGAACAAGGGGAGAAGAGGAACGCTTTGGTCAAACTCAGTGAGTTTAAAAACTCCTTTTCAGAATAAGTAATTGAGTTTGTGTTAACATAACTCAGTGGCTGATAACGCGCCTGTCTAACACCCCCAACCCTCAAAAACACTTTCAGGTGTCACACTGCAGAGAATTGGGTTTAAATTACTATAATTTGTGCATCCACTATGTCAGTCAAGCTGGGAATCACAGGCTCTTTTAACAAGCTGAAGTGACGGGTCACCTCCACACACGCACAAAATAAAAAATCTAATTTTGGCGACATTCAAATCCAATTTTTGACAGTTTAGATGAAAGCAAACATGACAGATTTACTGCTGTATGCTTCACTGATAGGACATAAACGATTTTTCCTTAGTTTCATTGAAAGTTGCTGCGAATGCAGCAGAACAGCTTTCTTAAGCAAAATCTAATGTTCAGAAATTTCAAATCTTTTCTATATAATTGTATTGTTCTTCTAAGCAGCCAGACTTCCCCGCCATCTTTTAATATTGTGCTGATCAGCCAGCTGTTTTGAAGGCTTTTCAAAGTTTTACACTGGATTTTAGCTGCTCTTTGCATCCAGTCATGGTAGCTTATTACTCAGTGCTTGATTACAAATGTGAAAAATCATTAGGTGGAGGATAAAATCCTGTTTGAAAACCTGCTGTAGTAGAAAGGAGATAAAAAGGATTTGATTTAATCTTTAATAAAAAAAGTATTTCATTGTCTTGTCTCTGCTGTGCTCTGAAATCAGTGCATCTGCAACTTTAGCTTTCAGTTCACAGCAACTGTTTTATACTTTCTGTGTTTCCACCTAACACAGTGCTGAGGATCATGTTTAGAGGGGTGGAAACATTTTCTCTACATTTGACTGCAACCCTGTGGTTGGGATGTAAGGCACAATCCCAAAGCTTTTGAACATCTCCCAGGGCTCTGTTCAATTCAATAGTGTGGCTTTACATCAGACTTACCAAGACGTTGCAGCCAATCAAAACAGAGAGGCTGACCAAGGGAAGCATTAATGAAGAGAACCAAGGTGGTTCTGGGTGAGCAGCAGAGATATTGATCTTATGGTGGAAAATCTGTTGACAGGAGGAACAAAACTGGACTCTGTGAAAGAAGCATTTAAAGTAAAAAGCTTCTGAAAGAAATTCATAAACTTCATAGCAAATATGTGAAGAAAGAAGCTTAGAAAATATGACAAACCCTTCCCTACATGCAAAACACCACTTATAGCAGAAAACTAACACTTGTTGCATTAAATACATCTGTACAAGTGTAAAACATGGTGGTGGCAGCATTATGCTTTGGGGATTCTTTTCTTTATTAGTGATAAGGAAGCTACTCCAACTAAATGGGAGGATTTTAGGCTAAATAAAGTCCTGAAAAAAAATCGGTTGATGGCCAAAAGGATCAACAGATAAATATTAATCTTCCTCCAGGGCAAAGACTCTATAGATAGCAAACTTATTTGTGTTTTTAAACAGCCTTGTAAAAGTTTATGCCTAAACTAAAGAGAGAATTTATTACGCAAATGCAGTTTAGAGACTGTTCAGTCAGCCTGAGCTTTTCTATACAGGATAATGGGCCAAACCTTTAAACCAATGGTGGCGCGAGGCTGATATCGTAAACGATTTGCATCTATAGTTGGAACAAAAGTTGTCTTAACTCTTGAACCAAGAAGTCTGAATAAAAATGCACACTTAACTTTTTTTGGAAAATGTTTTTATCCATTTTCTTCCTATTTTGTGTTAAACTTATACAATCATAAATAGACCAAGGAGTGTTCCTCACATAATTTTGCAAGGTACTTGAAACAGAATGATAGGTTTTTTTAAGCCAATATTAACCTAATTCGTATTCGTGTCGACTAATTAATATATATATATATGTATGTATCAATAATATAGGTGAAATAGCAGCCATGGTGCTAAAAACCTTACAACTTTTTCAGACTGCTGAATTCCTGAATATATAATGTTCTACACCACTTTATTTTTATTTATTTTTTTATTTTTGTGTGTCCTGTTTTGCCAATATGGCTCTGGGAATAGATGCCCCAAAGCTAGCTGATAGCCCAACAGCTTTGCTTTCACAGGGTGACCATTATGACCGTTGCCATAAGGTTATGTTTGGTATATAAAACTTTTTTGAAAATTATTTATGCAGCAAAATCGTATATGACAGAAATGGAGGTGGAAAGGGAGGTGAGAAAGAAAGAGAGGATAAGAACTAAAGGCACAGAGAGAGAGAGAGAGAGATAGAAACAGGAAAGAGTGCATGAAAAGAGAGAAAATAAAACAAAACAGCAAAAAGTAGACAACACAGAAGGTATACAGTAACTCCTAGAAGTCTGCTTCCACATCTGTATGAGACAAGAGGAATAAAAAACAGAGAACATAACAGTAACAAGAAGACAACAGACAACCAAAGTAAACAACAAAAATAGCTGTCAGAGCAGCGGGTATCCTTTAGATATCCATGTGTTTTGAAGTCAAAACCTATATTGATGGACAATATGTGTAGCTGCAGCTTAGTATTTAGTATTGGTGTGTATCCGTAAACACCTAAAACCAAACTCCGCTGGTCTGCATGCATGGGCATGCTCATATCTGAAGGATTTACAAAGCTTCTTTAGAAGGAAAATATGTTCAATAGCAGGTGTGGGCGGCCCCAGACTCGCCCTATCCAGACCACTTCAAACAAAACAGGAAAGTCTGTCTACTTGGGAGAAGAGAAACAGTTCTATAAAAAAAAACAAGAATAATGTGATTAAAAGAAAACTATGCTGCACAGAGCCCATTTTTCTGAAGTAGTATTCATAGTAACTTAATGAATAGGATGCTTGTATTTAATTATTATATCTGCAATGCAGCCAGCTGTAATAATACTCTTTTCCTTTTTTAGGACTGTGTCCTGAATGCTCTTTCAAACTCAACTACCATCACAAGTAAGCCCACTTACATTTCATCTTTACTTTAAAAAAAGAAAATCTAGGTTAATATGGCTCTAATACATATTTCTGAGACTCTGGAGAGAGTGCGCTTGTCTGCTAAAAGTAGGGCAGATACCCATAAAAAGCAAGCATGCAGAGTGCACAGTACCTACAGTGATGTGCAGCAGTGAGGCTTAAAGATGTAGCTTATGAACATCCCAGCTCTCCTGCTGGACCTCCTGTGATTTGCTTACTGGGGGAACAGATTTGCTGGATATTCAGTCAGTGTGGAGCTAAACTTTGTCCTGCACCACCTTGGCCACCCAAGAGCCTCAGCTCAACCTTCATTACTGTCAACCCAGACTTCCAAAATCAGAGCTTTACCCTGCTCTTCTTGACATCTGCTCACCAGCCTGACCTTATATTATTACAGCTAGCTAGTTGTAGGTAGTGTGTCCTCTAGCTCATATCTTTCGTCTTGGTCATACTCTCACTCTCCCTGCTCTATCTATCCAGGGTGCTTCCTCTAGCTGCCCACAGCCTTCTCTGCTTCTCCTTTCACTCACAGTCTGACAGCAGCCATAAACTGAGCAGCATCCTGTCCTGTGTTGGTGTCTCTACAAATCACATCACTTCAGTTGGTCGAGCTGCCTTACCATTAAAGATCCAGACCTCTTCCAGTTGCTGCTGAAATGTATTGAAAAAGTGGTTCAATACATTTCAGTATAGATACTACATGGAAACAGACCCAAGGAAGGCTGTGTTTCACGCTGCAACTAAATAAGTAAAACCTTCCGCATGAGGGATTTACAGTCAGTCTGTCCTGTGCAAATCCATTACTGTGCAGTTCATCCAGATATTTTACTACAGTGAACAATTATGTATGCAGATTGGATCATCGGGACTAGCACAGGCGTAGGGTGTGCAAAAAAGGTCAGCTGTCTTCTTTTCAGACACGCCACTCATCTTGGATGCAACCAATGTAGACTTTTACCTACAGCTCATTGTTACTAAGAGGGTTTTGCAAAAAAAAAAAAAAAAGCTGCCATAGAGATAGTTTCTTGCCCGCAGGCTGTCTCTAATAAACAATAAGAGAGCCTTCCAGCCTGAATAGTCAGCTGCCCTGCTGTGAAACAAAATGACGGTACTCTACCTTAACCTTTATATTGGTCCATATTTACTTAAACATAACTATATGTACTCTTTCCTTTATTTGCTTGTTTATTTCCTCTACAATAGTTATATAATACAATGTTAAATTCTCTGTTTGCAAGAGAATTCTACTACAAATCCCCGTCTCGTTTCTGCTATTACCACTTTACTAAGAAAAATAATTACAAAGTAAAAAACGTTTGCTTTGCTTTGATCTATTCTATGTTGCCTTTTCATTCTATGTCATCATTTACCGTGTCACACTTTGGTCAATTTGTGCTTCCTTTTAGGAGAAAGGAGGTAAAAGTACAGAGAAAAAGAAAAATGTCTGAGGAAAACGAAGAGCCAGAAAAGAAGAAAAAGAAAAGGAAGAAATCCTCCTCTCATTCTATGAAACACAAACAGAAGAAGCACAAAGGTACCTCTCCTACGCCATCTTCTGTGGCTTTAATCTAATGAAGATAGTCGCTGTGTTTACATTTTGTTCTTGAAAATAGAATTTCATTATGAGCCTAATTTTATCTGGTATTTTTCAACAGATCGCTCCACCTCTTCAAGTAGTTCAGAGTCAGAGCAGCACAACTCGGAAGAAGGTAAGGGACAACACTCCCAATATCACACACACACCCTCACACACATCCGTTTCCCAGTTCAAAGAAAAAAAAATCCAATTTATATCCTTCCTTGACATGTAGGTTTTTTTTTTTCAATATTTTGGGGTGAAAACATCCTGACAGCTCCTGCTGGATGCAGGTTAACCCTGCTGTTAATGCTAATCGACTGACAGCAGGCCTGTTTTTTTTTCTCTGCTTTTATTTATCTTTATTTTGATTTATCACTGCCTTTTATTTAGTCCTTCACTGTGAACAGCTTGACATGAAGCACACCTCTGCCCTATGCTTTTTTTGTTTTGTTTCGTCTGTTCCTAAATGTTGGCAGATGATGGGGCAGTGAAGGGGATAATGTGCACAAGAGGTGACTTTTTGTGCACAGATGTGATGCAGTATATCTCAGCTAAATACACGATGTGCTGCAGTTACACGATTGAACGCAGGAGCATGGGATCTTGTTTACAGAAACGTTTCCTGAAAGCAATTAAGAAAATAAAGAAGAGGGTCTTGTAGGAAATGCACAGCAGTAATTACGTATTTCAGCTGCTAGAAAGTTGTTTAACCCCAACAGATGCAATTAGCACCGTCTCATTCCTTAGATGGCTGCTTAAACAATCCTCTAAGAGGAAGTTTTAATCTTTCCTTCCTTCCTTCCTTCCTTCCTTCCTTCCTTCCTTCCTTCCTTCCTTCCTTCCTTCCTTCCTTCCTTCCTTCCTTCCTTCCTTCCTTCCTTCCTTCCTTCCTTCCTTCCTTCCTTCCTTCCTTCCTTCCTTCCTTCCTTCCTTCCAACATATTTATATTAAACTTGTGTTAGCTTCTGATTGCGTTTTTCCTTTCTTCGACTGTAACTGTTAGCATTACCTCTGTCTCCTAGGTGAGAGTGAAGCAGGAAATGAACCGGGCAGCCATTCAGAAGCTGACCACTGGCGAGGACCCGCTCCTGCTGTGGAGGAAAAATCAAGGTAAGATTAACAGGCTAATGTTCACATATTCTCTCATTTTTAAGCTCCCGAGTGTTTTATGTCACAGTATGAGGCTCATTCAGACAATGTCACTAATCGTTTTTGAACTGTTATGAATGGTAAGACCACAAAACCTTCAACTTTCAAGATGCCCCTTTGAAAAGTTTCCTCCATGCCAACATTCCTCCAGCCTCCTGCTCCCCAGTACTCACTGTGCTCTGAATCGTTTTTGGAAGCTAACAATCATCTCACTTCACGTAGAGAGCTGATGCTCTGCCAGAGTTAATCATCCCCCCCCACCCTCCCCCATTCGACTGTTTTTGTCTGCACGGAGCATGACAGGAACTGACATCTCTGTTGTTTGGTTGTTTTATCTGTTTAGGGAGGAAGAGTTTGATGAGTACTTTGAAGACATGTTTCTTTGAATCTGCTGGTATCAGCTGCAGCCCTGCTGTGACTACACTTCCTTTTGTATCCCACTGATATTAAGTATGTTCTATTTGGGTCTTGTGTGCATGAAATAAACATCATGTTTACCCTGCCTCTCCGTGTCTGTTTTTCTGTTTACATTTTCTGGCTTCCTCCCGTGTTCCAGCCTCTGCACCATCATGATGAGAATAATTGAAAGTGGTTTGAAGCTGCCTGGCTCATGGGATGGTGATGGCTGGATAAATTACTGCTTAGTTTAATCATAACATTTGTACGTTCCTAGGAGAAATCAGTGCATCGACGTGCCAACATTTTCTTCAGCTGAATCAAAACAAGATTGAAGGAATAATTTTGGAAGCCAAGAAGGAACATTAAAAAATACAGCTAAAAATCACCAATCAGACACTAAACCTTCAAAGGCTCATAAAGACAGTAACAGTCAGCTTTCTATCACCTACAGAAAATTTCCAATATTAAAGAACTAATTTCTCAGCAGGACCTTAAAAACTAATTAATGCATTCATCTTTAGTAGAATTGATTAATGCCACGATGTCCTCTCTGTCTAAAAACCCCATCAGAAAGTTGCAGCTGATCCAGAATGCAGCTGCTCACATCCTCACTAAAACTAAGAAGGTGGAGCACATCACCACAGCCCTGAAGTCCTTCCAATGATGGTTTTCCATCTCTCAGAGAATAGACTTTAACATACATCTGTTATTATATATATATCATAAAATCTCTTTGCACCAAAATACATTACAGACGTGTTGTCAGTGTATCGACCGCCAAGACCTCTCTGGTCTGGCTCTAATCTACTCTGCAGAACCAGAACAAAAAATGCAGATGCAGAAGATTTTAGTCCTTATGCTCCTTTTATCATCAATAATAAATAAAAAATGTAAAAGTGCAGAAACCCGAAATTATTATAAATCCAAATTTAAAATGCATCTGTTTAAAATGGCCTTTGAATGTGATATCTAAGCATAGTTACGTTTTCAGTCCAACTTTATTTTTGTTTTTTTTAATCAATCATTTTATCTTTTTTTTTATTTGATCTTCTGGTTTTAATTATTCTTTTTTTATATTTATGTTGCCTCTATGCCACTTTGATGTACTTTTTCCTCTTATGTAAAGCACTTTGAAAAGTCTTCCTACGGAAATGAACAATATCAATAAACTGACCATTACTTCCTGAGCATTAGCACCCCTTTAATTTTACAGACATTTTGTGACATATTCAACATTTTGTACCATTAGTTCTTTTAAAGAAGGTTTCATGTAATTACCAATCCAAGCATAACATAAATGAAAAACATATCTCACACTGCAAAAGTGATCAAGAAATAAGTCAAAAATTCTTCAAGTACCGTAAGTGTATTTACCCTTAATTGGTAGGTAAATAAGATTGTTTGCCAATGGAATGAGTATTTTTACTTTTAAAATAAAATAGATAATATGAACTTGAAATAAGGCAATGTAATATTTTTTTCTGATTGTAAATGTACGCTTTCTTGTTCCATTGGCAGAGTGTCTCACTTACCTCCTCCATTCAAGAACAAATTCACAAATTTTAGGAAAAATTACTTGTTTGGATTTAATTTGCTGCAGTGCACAAAGATCTAACAAGCTTGAGCTCCACTTGTAGTCAGCCTTCCTGAAGTCACAATACAGCTGAATTTATACTTGGATTGAATTACACATCAATAACTTCAAAAGTTATTGATGTGTTTTTAAGTTGGGGGATCAGTTGAACAAAATTAAATTAGGCAATGTGCAGAGAGAAAAATGGCCCACAGTTATACATCTAATGTTAACTTCCTCATACTGGTCTGTAAGTATTGAAAGCTTTATGTGGGATTGAAAGTGAAAGCTCAGCATTGTGAGGAGGCTAGCAGTAAATATTTACTCTTTTAAGGCTGGTGGTATTTAAAACCCCTCAAATTTAACATGCTCTGTAATATTTAGCAAATAGTGGGTGTAAAGCAGTCTTATCAAAGCCCCTCTTTTTATCCTGACATTTCAGTTCTGCTTCTATGCAGACCTAACGCTTAGATTAATCTTGGCTGATCTGAACCAATCTAAGCAGTGCGACATACAGGTATAAAATCCAGTTAGACTTTTTCAGACAACTTCAAACCCCTGTAAACTGTGATCTAAGGGCATCATGATAGGTCTTGTTTAGAAGCAGAACTTTTAAGGGGTGTGACTCATGCACACCTACTCATAAACAGCACATGTTAAATAAGTTACCTGAAATGACATTGACTCCTGCAGTTGAATCTTAACATTGGTGTCATACTTTTCATTCCTCTCAGGATGCTCATTTTTCCCATTTTTTCCATTTCTGTCTGTCCTCTATATGCGCTTTGATGCAGAAGTCCAAACAAAAGTTCATCACAGTCTCATAACGACAATATAGTTGATTCTTGACTGATATGACGATGGCTTAGGTTTTTATAAAGCTGCTTCTCAGTCAGTATTATAAATGACACTTTAAAGGCACAGCAAGGGATTGAGATCTTTCAAACGAAACAAAAGTTTCAAAAAATCTCTTCACATGGGATTGCTAAAAAGACAAATCCAAACTGCTGTTTGACTTCAAAAGAACTTTAAGAGGATTTCATCGCTTAAGTCAATTTTTCCTCTGTGCGGCAGAAGCTTCATAAAACATTAAGAAAAAAATCGCTTAATGCCTTCTCTCCAAATTCAGTCAGAAGTTTCAAAAGGGAAAATTTAAACGTCTTCTTTATTCTGTAAAGGTCATGGGAACCGGATTCACCTAACGTGAAACTTTTGGGTACAAAAGCTGAAGCTATTGAAAGCTGGGGGAGAAAATAATTACAGCTTAAACAAGACGAAAGGCCTTCAAGACTCTATTTTCCTGTGATGAGAGTGATAAGAGCTCCTTTAGATTTCCCATGACTGTTTTTGTGATCAAAAATATTTTCATACCCCTAAATTTTATCTGTGAGAAAAGTAAAATAGGCAAAACCACTACATGGCTCACTATTACAGGTTATGCATTTATGGTTAGTGGTTGCTAGGATTAACTGGCTCATGCAGGTAGAAATAGGAGCAAAGCACTGATCTGTATTTATTTAATGGATTGCTGATAGCCAGAAAAAAAGTGAAGCCATGGGCCGCCATATTGGTACTCCCCACTCCCACGGAGAGGCGCCATAAGAATGCCTACGTGTGTAGCATTTGGCTGCAAAAACAAGCACTTTGCCAGCTGTAGGAAGACGTTTCTCATGTAATTTTACAGTCAGTGGATGTACCAACAAAGAAAATCCATATATACACCGATGTATCCCATAACAGAGTACGTAGCGCAATATTAGTCTGGATATCTCGGACTGACTCGAAGATATTGACCAAGTTAGCCATTGGCATTGTGTCTAACATTAGAAAATAGAAAGTAGAGTAATAGAAAGTATTTCACTGTGAGATTTTAATGTACCGGTAGTAAGTTTTGATTAAATGGATGATGCTGTTGTTTTTTGTAGTGTTTGGTAAATTTCTCATCTGAAAAAGTCTGATACTGATGAAAAAAAGCAGCTAAAACATTTTTAAAGGCTAATGCACAGACACAGCATAAAATTATTTGGTATCATGCATTCACGATTTGCAAATAGAAAAATACTAAAGCATTAACAGACATGTACTTGTAATTCAGTCTTGATGTGAATTCTTGAAATTATATGTAATTACCACTAAAGTGTCATCAATACATGTATATACATGTACATTATCAGTTTAGCCTTTTTTTCTTTTATATTTTTCTCTATTTTGGTCACTTGAGTAAATATAAGTACTTTGAGCTACAAATTTTAACACAAATAAAAAGGCAATGTTGAACAAGTGACAACCAAAGCCCTTTTAAACTGCAGTTCAAATTCTACAATGAGCAAGGAGATAGTGCTTATAGTGACATATAGTGAAATATTTATTGTAATACTACAGTAAGAAGAAACTATTACTGAGAGTTATGAAACCAAGAGTGTTTTATCCTTTCGACTAGTTTCTATAGTTTATATTCCCTCATTCACATGGGAGCCGAGTATCCAACCCTCTTTTGAAAGATTGTGTCCTAAAATGTGAATCTCTCCCGAGTAGGAAAGCAGGAAGTCCTTTTGATTGAACACAGTTAAAGTTTCCAACTACCGGTAATTTAGACATTTTAAATATGTTTTCTAAGAAACATAACCCTTTTTAAAGGGTAAATATGCATAAAATCTGTTAAATTGGTACAACAGCATTAAAAATTTCTCCCTTCCTGTATGCAAATCATGCTGAAAACAGATCCCAGCAGCAGCAGAACTGAATCGGTCAGGGATCAGAGTCAATCCTGATCCTCTTTCCCCCCATAGGCTCATCCTCCTTTGGAGCCTTTAAGATCCTGCACGATATATGACTAAGAATGAGCACCATCCTAACCCAGAGGGAGAAAGAAGGACATTGTAGTTGGTGCCTGCAGATAAAGCTTCCCCTTTGTGCAAGAACCAGTTTTCATTATGAGAAATGAGTTACTCTTTATTTTCATAACTCCACAACTTCCTACATCTGCTTACAGATATTACAATTCATGACTTATACATACATTTGAGCTTATTTCATACATTCAAAGACAGAACTTCTAATGTTGTACTGAAGATTTTTCATATCTCGCAAAAATGTTCAAAGAAAAAGCAGAGGATATTTTTATCCCTTATGAGAACGAGCTGAAGAAACCTCAGAAATTACATCAATGCTGTAAATTCTTGATGTAATCATCGAAACCCTGCAGTTTGGACTTAGGAATTATAACAACTCTTCAGTTCAGCTCAGGCAGCAAACAAGGAGTTTCCACACAGACCCAAAGCCGTACTGATGGGATTAAATGCCTCATTGATTAGAGGAGATGACGTTGCGTAACAGGATGCTCCTCGCTTTTTACAACCAGGAGGTGTGCTGACGTTGCTTGCACTTTGACCTCACATGCCCGAGCAAATCAGCTCGTTTACAAAAACACATATTGATTCACATGAAGTCATTCAGCGAGAGAAACGGTTCAACTTTCACACAATCAATGTAATGGTTTGGCTACTAAACAATTTTCACAGTTTTTCTTCATGTAAATGATAATGCTTCACTGTAAGACGGGTATTTAAAGTCCAAAGCTGTGTGGATCTCAAACACTGGCTGGCTATCAAATCCTGCTAAAGCTTCTTAAAGGAGAGGCAGATCTGTTGATCTGTTTCACTCTTTCAGAAGCAGGAGCTGCTCTCGTGGATCTTTATGTTTCTCTTACAATCAAGTTTACATCAATTCAAAAGTTAGATCTCTGTAGAAGAGAACTACATCCAGGCGAGCACATCATTTACTTTGATTATGCTGAATAAAACCCAGTGTAAGCAACCGCGTTCAGAAGTTACTTAACTATTTAAAAAGAGACCCAATAAGAGCGATTTAAAGCGAAGTAATAATACAGTCCCTTGGTAACTCTGGAGGAACTGTTGTGGGAGATTTACCTGGATGGAGAACCATTAGTTGTGCACTCCACAAATCTGGGCTTTATGAAAAAGTGTGAAGAAGGAAGCCGGTGCTAAAAGGAAGCCATGAAAGGGTCAAAGAAAACATATGGAAGAAGGTGCTCTACTCAGATGAAAGCAAATGTAAACTTTTTGGTCTATGTGCAAAAAATAAACATCATTCTGAATGCCACATCCTCACTGTGACACATGGCAGTGGGAGGAGCAAGCTATGGGGAGGGAGACAGGAAAGCTGGACAGAGGAAATAGGAAGATGGATATAGGTAAATAAGAGGCAATTCTGGAAAAAAAAAAAAGGGAGACTAGATGCTTCCAGAAGAACAACCACCCTGCATTTACAGTCAAAGCTAAGATGGAAAGCTCTAGGAAAACAACAAAACCGTAAATGTTTAGTCTCTACAGAAACAAAATGACCCCAAATGATTTTCTTTCACATAATTTTCCTTCCTTTTTAACAATTATGTAAGAAAACTGGTTGGTGGCTTTTAAAAAATTCCATAAAACATTATTTTGATCATATTGTGACAAAATGAAAAAAGATCAACTCTACTCTTTGCATCATCCCACAGCTGTAACTCTAAAAGTTAATCTCAAATTGAAGATGGTTCAAGTACAAAATTCCCAGAATCCCTCTCCAAACAAAAAAAAAAAATATATATATATAGATGAATAACATATTAAAATAAATATATCATCAGAATTCTTACTAATGCCTTTGGAGGAAGGAACTCATCTTCCCTAATTAGTTTGGTGCCAATGTTCACTGTGCTATTGCCATTACATTATGAACAAAGCTAGCAGATTGAATTTTCCCTCTCTATGCGCTGAAGGGAATAAAATTATATTTCTGTATAAATGCTCTTAACAGCTCCCCTTCACTACATTAGAAAAGTCTTTATCCTCCCAGTTGGCCTTCACTCTCTCTGTGGGTCGGCTGGTAAAACAGCAGCAACCAAGTGCATTTTGCAGCTTAAAGTACTTTTATACATTGTTCTTATAAATGCCAACGACATACTAAATGCTATTACTTTGGCATAGCTTGTAATTATCTATTTTAATTGTCTATACTAAGAGGTTTGTGTAAATTTATTGCAACATGATTTCAGACATGCCTAAAAATGTTACTATCTTACAAGTATATTGTGAGTTTCAATGTTTTTTTATGTCCCTGGCCAGGTGGCACTTAAAACCAGAGGGAGGAGGAGGTTTCACTCATTTCTTCTCAATGAGATCTTCTCTGTGCAAAGTCCCAATGTTACTTCCAGCCCAGGTTTCCTCCTGCTCATGCATTCCTGTCCAGCGTAGCTAACCTAGCTGAAGAAAACTGGAGCAGACTAGGATGCAGGGTCAGAAGAGAGAGAACTAGCTTATGAAGCGCAGGCCAAAATGCCAAAATCACATGGCTTTGGAAAGACTTTTCAGACCAGAAAAGACTAGAGATGTAGATATCAGTCCTAAGCAGTCCATAATAATCCAGGTCCATGAAGAGAAGAAGCCTAACAGATGGTACAAGTCTTTGACTTTCCTGCTTCACCACCACCACCACCAGCTAAAAAAAACAACAGAAACGGAATAAGAATGTTGCAGTTCTTGATCTCAGATTATTACAATACAATCCTTAATTAATTTCATACCTTTCTTGGCTTCCTCTTCTTCTAACTTCTTCTTTTCATCTTCAATTGCCTTCATCTTTGCATTGTACACCTCAGCCAGCTCATTCCAGTGTGCCCTGTTGTTGTTCAGGCCGTCAAACATGGGCTGGATCTCTTTGTGGAACCTGGAGAACTCCTTGCAAACAAAAAGAACAATAGACGAAGGTTATTCTCATCTCGGGGCCTCTTTAGAGAGCATCTTCAAAGGCGGAATGTGATCAGGTATAAATGATGCAGCAACGGTCCACAGGGGCGACATGCCGCACGCAGTGTGAGTGCTCATCAAAATATCAGCCTGGGGTGAGAGAGAGACGGCTATTGTGTTCTACAAGTTCACAACCTGCATCTATTCACATGGACTTAGATAGATGAAAGCTTAAAAACACCTCTCTGAAGCCAGTGATGTCCTGCATGCTAAGTTATTGAACTATCCAGCTTCTTCTATCATTTAGGAAAGTTGTACTGAGAGATGATTTATAGGGCTTTAAAAATTCAAAATACCAAATTTGATTTTACATTTTGTCATGAAACATCTTTAAACGAAAAGTTTTATTTAATGCTTTGTAGAGAAGCCTTAAGTGGGTTTCGGGATACCGCTCAGTAAGCTTTAAAATGTGGCATTTTAATTGTAGCTCTCTATAAATCATTGAAGTCTGTGTTCTATATGCTTTCCCATAGTATGATAGTGCCATCACTGTGTATAACGTAGCAATAGGCGATGTGCAGCGTTAGCTATGCTACATGCAGAACAAAAGTGTTGGTCTCATCTAATAATACGACTTTTACATGCTTATGTGGTCCACTTAATAGCATGCTGAAAACCTTCAACTGAGTGTTCTATGAGTTTCTTTATTGAAACGTTTGTCATTCTTCAATAAAGGCTATATTTTTTTTGCAGTGTAAACGGTTAACCTGAGCTGTGGATCCCTGCAGCTGCTATAGACTTATTATGGGACTCCTGGCTGCTCCTCTGATTCATGCTCTCAATTTCTCCAAATGATTTCTTGTGTAGGTTTGCTGTTCTGTTATATTGTTTCCACTTATGATGATTGACTGAACAGTGCTCTGTAAAATGTTGTTTTATACCCCAACCCTGCTTTAAACTCCACAGCTTTCTGTCTGACCAGCATGCTGTTTCCCTTGGTCTTAATAATGATGCTTGTTCTCTAATGTTTACCAGCTACTCAAAATTCACAGACACATGGAAACAAACATATATTATGGCCCTGCACTGCAAAAACAATCTAAAAATGATGAAAAAAATGGCTTAAATAAAGTGTATTTACCATTAGGAATTAGTATTTTTAGTCTTAAAATAAGATAATTACATAAAATGCACTTGAAATAAGACAATGCAATTGTGTTTTCTTATTTTAAATGTAAATTGTCTTGTTCCATTGACAAAGAGTCTCAATTACCTCCTCAATTCAAGAAAAAAACAACTTGTTGCAAGAAAAAATGACTATGTAGATTTTAATTTTTTGCAGTGTGGATGTTAATGAAGTAAATTATATTAAAAATGCCCAAATGTATTATTTCTACATTATAGTTTTGTTTTGTTTTTAAGACTTTAAATCTTGTTTGAACTAAAACAAAAAATGTATTGAAAAAGTAAGGGTTATAAATACTTTTACCTCAACATAATTTATTATTGAGCTCACAGCTGATCTTATGCCATGTAGAAAAGACTGCCTATATTATGTGTTTTTTATTCCTTTAGCAAACCTTTAAGTATTTGTTTTGCCAATGGGATTGTTTTTTTTTTATTCAGAAAATCGCATATACTGTACACACAACAACAGTTTGTAACTTGCAAAAACTGCTGAACTAAGTTGTAAAATCACTGCAAAGACCATCATAAGAGTCTTTTTACACTATGAGTGGATTTAGATTCAAGCAAACACTCTCTGCTGCAAATCAATCTTCTTTTGAGTCGGAGCATCCATCTTTACATTTGTATCTTTTTAAAGTATTTTTTAAGAGAAGTGGGGGCAGTGAAGTGAGAGAGAAACAGCTTACCTTGTACACAAATGAGCACACAAAGTCGATGAAACCACATTGCATCTTGGGTAGTTGTTCGGCACAGTTTCTATCCATCATGGGCTAAGAGAGGGAGGGAGATAAACACAAGAAGGTTTTCCAGTGTGGAAAAAAAAGAAAGGAAGAAAAAACTATGAAGGAATGAAAATGAAAAAGGGAATAAATGAAGACCCTGGAGGAGTGCTGATCTTACAATTGGCTGCTGGTCCAAAACAGTTCTCTCCAAATCACCCTGTTCCCAGAATTCAGCAGCAACCATTAGAGCCACCTGGAAAAACAGCCACACACAGACAAATCAATAATATTAAAAAAATAGTAAAAAAGAAAAAAATCACTGCACCATTGATGAAATGGACATATTTGTGCATTGTGGTGGCCATTTTCAACCCTCTTAAAACTTCCTTCCCAATTATCAAATATCCATTGTTATCCTGAACTCTTACATTAATCATAACCCATCCCAATAACTGGTCAAATCCTCTCTCCAGCCTTTGCTTCTGAACATAACCACCATTATTCACTCCTTGCTAAGCTCTGGAATCATTCCTCCCTTTTTAAAACCGCAGTAATCAATCCTACACAGAAAAAACCTGGGTCAGATCTGAACAACTACAAAAACCTCTGCTTCATTTCCAACTTGCCTTTCATTTCTATAATACTGGAAAAAACAGTTGCCTCTCAAATTCACTCTAACAACCCCCTGTCCTATTACTGAAATTACTCTCCAAACAAAATCCCAAACAGCCCTCTGATGGCAGCCGACTCAGGTCTCATTGCCGTTCTTATCCTCGTGGTCCTGAATGCCGCTTGCAACAGTTTCTCACCCCATCCTTCTTCATTTTCAGGTGGCATCACTCACACAACCCTCTACTTGTTCTGTTACTACTTCTCTAGCCGTATTAAATGAATCCAAATGAAGTCGTGTCCATCCGGTGTGCCTCATGGTTCTGTCCTGGGGCCCCTACATTTTATCATCTACCTTCTGCCTCTTGGCAATATCTTTTGGAAATTCAAAATCGATTTTTATATCATATCAATATCAGTGTTATGCAGATGACACCCAGCTCTATTTACGGTATCTGGTAAGCCAAACTCAAAGCTCCTTCCGGCATCCCTCAACACCTGCCTTGCTGGTTTCAATGCCTGTTGCAATTGAACTTCAGGAAGTTGGAGGTGAACCAAAGCAGAGATCTTCCTGGTAGGAACCAAATCAGTTTTCTACAAGATTGGCAGTTTCTCTCTTATTATTGAAAGTTCTACCACCTCCCCTTTTTCTCAGGTCAAGAGTCTGGTTGTCATACATGATAGCCCTCTGTCATTCACCTCCCACATCAATAAGATAACCCGCTCGGCCTATTTTCACCTGCAAAACATTTATTGTCTTGGTCCCTCTCTTTCCCTGCACCCTACTTCGGTTCTGGTCCATAGCCTCGTCACCTTCCGCGTCGATTACTGCAATTCTCTTCTTTTTGGTCTTCCTCAGAAATCTCTTCACAAACTTCAATTGGTCCAGAATTCAGCAGCTAGTTTAAATACCAAAACCTCCTCTTTCTATCAAATCATCCTAATCCTTAAGGAACTTAGCTGGTTTCCTGTCGGCTTCAGAATCCAGTTCAAAATCCTCCTGTTTGCTTTCAAGGTCATCCATGATCTTGCTCCCCCACTTCTCTCAGATCTCCTTCAGATCACTACAATCTACTGTGTTGAGCCTCCTATCTCTGGAATTCACACACACCTAATATTCATATTAAAAAAACTCTGTTTGAATGAAGGCTAAAACTCATCTGTTCAAGACTGCATACCTCCACTGACTGCCTCCACTTTTTTTAACATAGCGTATATTTTGTATTTTGATTCTTTGTTTTACAGTGTCCTTGGGTGTCCCGAAAGGCACTTTAAATAAAAAGTATTATCATTATTATTATTATTAGAGCTTGGATACATATGACTTTAGCCAGAAAAAGACAGTGGGAAAAGAAAAGTCTTATTTACGGGTGAACTTCACTTCAAGGCTCACCTTGCTCTGCACCTCCCAGGGTTTGGTGATGGCTGACAGGTCGCAGCCTGTCATCATCATGGCCCTAGAGGTGAGAAACAGACAGTCAGTCAAAGCAAAGCAACATCCCGGCTGTGATGAATATGATTTTTTGCTGCCTGCTGTGTCAGAAGGCGGCTCACAGTGGAAACAGGGGCAGGAATTCGACAAAAAAAATAAATAAAGAAAAAGGTGTTTACTGCTTCCATACATGATAATTTCCTTCCTGATGGGATTGTTAGAAATGTAGGCGATGGCCTCCTTTTCCTCTGCCATTGGTTCTGTGGCATTCACAATGTTCTGGAACATGGTTCTTTTCCTGGAAGTAGACAAATAGAAAATAGTACCTATTTAAGGAAGTATATAGCCCAGTGGATTCAACTTTAAAACAATTCAATATATAGTTTTTGGTTTTTTTTACAGTAACAAATCCTATACATTTTAAAATAATACATTTATTACGTTGGAAAATGAAATATTACTATAAAGGATTGGATGAAAACTTTATATAACCTCAGTTTAAAAAAAAAAGCTAACTCTTTGTCTTAAAAAAAAGAAAAATTAGTTGCTGACAAATTAATGTTTGCTATCCAACACAAAGTATTTTTTATTTATTTATTATTTTTTTTTTTTACATTTATTGCTAAAATCAAACATAATTAAAAAAAAATGAAAAGTTGTTCTATAGGACATAAATGCAGCATATGCCTGAATAAAAGAGGACTAACGATGGTGTCAAGTAATTGTTGTTTTTTTTAGGGTGAGATTATTAGTCTATTAGAAGATATTATCATATATTTCTAAGCTTTTGCACATCTTTAGCAAGAGTTGTTATGGTAGACTAACAATGAAATGGGCAAAAAACATAATAAAAAAAATGTGTTTTTTTTTTAAATAACTTTTCTTTGCTATTTGAAATTTAGGCTTCAGTAGGATTCCTAAGCAGTCTTTAAAATCTAATATAGAAAATAACTTATCGTTCTTTTCCATGTGAAATGAATGAAAATGAAAATCAATGAGAGAAAAAAAAATAATCACGAGTATTAAAAAGTTCAATTTTTCCAATCCTGAGTTTTCCTTCTTGAGGAAAATCTAACAATGTGTAATAACTGAGTGCTTTTAATTTTCCTTATATTTAATCCACATGTTTTTTTATTTGATTTAACACACATTTAACACATGGAGATTTTTTACTTTTTATCATCAGTGTTTTTCTACTTTGAATGGAATAATAAATAAGACAATTTTACAAACCGGTTCCTTTCTGGGGAATTCTAAATTTAATTTGAACTGGGTTTTTAAATGTGTCCTAAACTACCAAACAAAATGATGTAGAAAAGAAAAAAAAATCCTTCTACAATCCTGGAAGACAATCCAATATTAAAATAGGGAGCCTCTACTCCAGGGGTTTTTAACATTTCATATTCATAGAGCCAAGTTGAAGCCGCAAAATATAACATGACTTTTCTAAAATATCTCTATATATTTTTTATTTATTATCTTGTATAGGAAATTAGTTGCCATCTTAAACAATAAACAATTTATGTATTTTTAGCTTTAAAAATAATATTAAAACACATAATATTAATATATAACACACATTATTTATATCAATCCTGATAAAGAAAAAAAAAAAGAAATTTGAGACTTGAAAATCTTATATTTTGTAATCAGGAGTTAATTCCAAATAATTCTGTGTAAACCTACTTGAAGTAAAGGGCCAGATCAGTGGCAATAATGCAGACATCGAACAAGTGCTGCACCGTCTCAAACTGACGCTTCTGCAGATTGCAGAAGATGTTCAAGCTCTGCAGCAGAGGACAGACAGAGAAAATGGTCAGTTTATAGCGTCACCACAACCAGCGAGTCTGTTTTTCACTAATCTTCCATGTAATCACCTCCTCTCCCATGAGCGTTTTGCTGTATTCCAAATGGTGTCTCTCCATGATGGAGGAGCCATGAAGTTTGGCCAGAGGAGATGCACTCCTATAGATAAAAAATAGAGTAATAATCATAAAAAAAATATTCTTATTGGATTGTGAAAAAAAAGGTGTTTGAACTCACTTTGTTTGATAGAGGTTGTTTGTTCCTCTGTGGTCAATATCGTGGCAAAAAGCTGCAGCCACCATGGCGAAGGCATCAAGATCAGAATAGTACTTCCTCAACTTCCCTGTCTGCAAATCACAAGTTCAGACATGGATCAGAGTTGTATTCTCATATTCCTCCATCAAATAAGTAACTTGATTGATTGTATTACCTGTAGTAAGCAGAACATGGTGTGGCCCACATTGAAACCATGCCTCCAGTTGTGGTAAGTAATGGCACGGTAACCCTTTCTCACAGTATACATCCACCGAGTCAGCGTCTGAGAGAAAAAAAAGTTTATTATTGCATGTTGCATGGGGATCAGCTGAGTATGAGAGTTAGTACTACAGAATTAAAACTCAAAGTCAGTAAATATCAGTATCAATGAGGAGTTTAAAAGAACAGCTATGTAAGAAGGGAATAAACTTTAACATTTCTTTGGTTTGTATAGGCTGCCAAAGAGCGACAGAGAGCAAGGAGATAACAGGAAGGCTGAATGGACTCCAGCAAAGTAGCTTTGTTTAATCCTTTTGAGATTTCAACCCCTGTCTGTTAAAGATGATCCTGGATTCTGAAATGTTGGCAGCCTTTTAGAAATCTCAGACTTAAGTCAAGGATTTACATTCTAGAGGGAATCCACACAGAAGCTGCTGTCTTAGTGCCGGGTCCCAGCGCTGACCCAGCAACCCCTCCTAACAGATACTGAAGACAGTGCTATCATTTAATGAAATATCTTAAGATGCTACTGTTAGATATTATTTTATATTTTTAGAACACACATTTGATTTGGCCAAAATTAAAAAGTAGTGAGAATAAGATGAGCCACATATTCTCTAACTTTAATTCCTGCTGGTTGCATACAGTCCGAGGAAAACTATTACAGATATACTGACCACTCTGTTACACTCAAATATGCCCTTATAACCCTGCCCCTCCGAGCTCTGCCAACCCGCAGCTCGTTAATGTTCCTGAATTTAAGTGGAAACTGAGAGGAGGCTGAGCTTTGGCTGTAGCCACTCCGAAGTTATGGAATGATCTGCCCCTGCATGTCAGGCAGGTTCCTTTCTGTTTTCTGAAATCGGGTTTATTAAAGAAAAAATAACTATAAAGCATTTTGCACGTCCAGAGATGCTGATTCTATTATACATTTCTACTTTTTGTTTTTATTTTATTTTAACATTTCTTACCATATGTGTAACACTTTGTTGACCCAGATTATTTCAAAGTTAATTATAAATAAGGTATGGTTTACAGCATAGTGCAGCACTGCCCCTCCCCAACCTATTGAAGCTGGCTTAATGAAGGATAACAAACTGGCTGATTGGAAATGGTATTAAAATAGAATAAAGTTTTGAGAAACACTGAATCTAATTATAGTAAAACTGTTTAGAAATTCTAGATGAAAACCTTTAGGCCTCCATCTTTCTTTATGGCTACCACAGCAGATTGCCTAAAACACAAGCCAGCTACTATAAAACAAATAAAGGCTTAATATTCTGTAAAATAAGATACCACTAAATGTAGTCGTTTTTTGTACATTTTTATAGCATTAAATCTGTAAATGAAAAGCCAATTTTATTGGTTACAAAATGTCATTTTTATTTTGGTGTAACAAACAAGTGTTTGGTTGTAATTTCAAGTAAAAGGTATTTTTTCAGGGCTTTTCCTGAAAGTTATCACTCTGACAGTCCTAAACCAGTCCAATCATTTAATGAGAAAAAAATCCAGGGAAACACCTAAAATGATATATCTTTTTGAAATCCTCACAAATATGTTATTCCTATTCAGAGGTGTTAAGAAATAACGAGACCTATTCCCCCATTTAAATTTCAGAACCTTTTCAGAAACTAGAACTTCAGAGCACCTTGTTATACAAAAAAAGAAAAAAAAAACAGACTCACCTCTGCAGGAACTTTAAACTTTTCGACAACTCCGAGCTCAAAGAATATGCGAATGCCAGCTTTAATGAGGCCTAACTCTGAGACGGGGAAGTCGCTGAAGCCAAACGAGTACAAATTCTCTCCATCCACGTTGTCTGCCGGCGGGCAGTTTGCCCTCTGCACAGAAAATGGTTTAATCATTCAAATCAGGGGTAGATTTTGATTGAAAAACAATAACAAAATGACAGCTATTATAGAAGTGAGGAAGAGGCCATTTAATATCTTCCTTTAAATCAACACATTTACATATTTTCTCTCAGTATTTAGTAGATTCTTCTTTCTAATAAGGTGACTTGGGTCAAATGTGCTTCCGGTAGTTTCTTATAACACTTTGCCAGACTTTACCTTACTTTGTCAGGTCTGTTGGGAATCTTGCACACAAAATGCACCTCTGCCCTCCAATTTTCTACAAGACTAAAATCTCGATTTTAAGGGCAGAGCAATGTGCTTGTGCTCTGAGTAGGTTGCAAGTACCTGGTTCGATCCCCACAGCCTCCACCCTGGGTCCCTGATCAAGACCCTTAACCCCATACTGCTCCCTGGGCGCTGCACAATGGCAGCCCACTGCTCCCCAAAGGGATGGGTTAAATGCAAAGACATAATTTCTCCATTGTGAATCAATGATGCTCAAGTATTATTATTAAATGATCACTGCAGTAATTGGCTCTGTTTTTCTTAAGAAGCTTTTTTATTGATGAGGCAGTAAGCCGTGGAGTTATTGCCAAATTATGCCTGTGTTTTAATATTCTGGCTTACTGTATACCTTAAGAGGTCACTTCAATACTTTCACTTCGTTTCTTCCCCTGTGATGGTATTTATCCTGTAAAGTAAACAGCAGTTGCTCTTGCAGTAATCCACTCACAATATGAAGCTACCGCCTTGCACCATACAGTTGGTTTAAGGTCTTAGGTCTACTGGCCTTCCCCTTCTTTCTTTATAAGTAAAAATAGTCATCATGGCAAATTATATTATTTCATTTCATTAGATCTTAGTTTTAACACCTCAACAGTTGTTCCTCCATTGAACTTGAGTGCTGTAAATGACTTAGGATCCTACAAAGCCATGTAAAACATCCAGGGTTTACCATATCATTAAACTTCTGATTTTGAAGAAACAATATGACATTTATTATACAGTAATAATTTTGGTGAGATTCAAACTAAACTACATGATATTTAATCTGATTGAATGTAAGACAAAGAAGAAAGAAAAAAAAGGTTGTTTTCTTCTGCAGTGTCCGTAAATATGCTGTTTCCACGGGGATGATTGTGCAGCAAATTTTCCCGTGATGAAAGGACACATACCAGTAATTTGTACATCTCCTTCTGGTCACAGTCCTCAGGGTCTGCGTCAAACTTCTCCTTGGTGTTCTGGTAATAAAAAAGATTTTTACGTGACATTTAGGCGCTATTCATCAACATGCTCTGTCGATTAAGAGACCTTTAAAATACAGTTTACTCCTTATTCATCTGATGAAAGAGCTCAAAGCCGTGTATAAACCCTTGTGTCATTTTTCTAAATGTTAGTTGCCAAGTGGACGTATAACAAACCTGACCTTTTAATAGTCCTCTAAAAACTCTGATGCGAAATTGTTTCTGGGAAAGCTATTCTATGAGCTTTCCTGTAAATTACTGCTTAAATTGCTTTTTCAGCAAATGTGAGTATGGATAGGAATGCTAGCTAAGAGAGAAAAATGTCAAAGGAAGCCATGTTGATGCAGACCAGAATGGATTGCATTTCGTCCGTGGTGCATCTGGTCTGGTACATCAGCATCTCCTGGGCAATGTCTTTCCTCCACTCCATACGGTTCAGCTTGTCGTAGGTGTCGCAGTTCAGCACAGACCAACCCAGGAACTGTGTCAGGGCCTGGTTTAAACACAACAAAGGTGCAAAAGAGTCAGATGAGACAATGCAAAGAAGAGGAAGCAAAAAATAACTCTCACAGAATCCCAACCTCAGTGATCTGCTCGTCGTATTCGTCAAAAGGTTTGCCATCCTTCCTGTTGTAGAAGGTGGCAACGCCCACGATTTCTTCTTTCTTGTTGACGATGGGAAGGGAAAGGACATTCTTGATGATGAAACCCGTTTCATCCACAGCCTCTTTCTGAAAAGCCCAGATATTGGAGTTAAACAAGGCGTCTCTCTTCTTTAACATGAACATGAAACAAATCAGTGCAACTTTTGATTGGTTTGGTCTTTCGTACCTGGAAAGTGAAGTAGTCATCTGCGGCAACATTCATCATGTTGCAAATCTGCAGGGAAGCACACAGAAAAACTTAAAAAGGCTCCTCTTTAACATTTTAAAAGCTACTATCAATCTTTTTTTATTATTTTTTTTCTGTCATTAAAAAAATTGATGTAAAGAGATACTCAGCTATTGGTGTCTGATTTTATTTTATTTCTATTAATGTCTGCAATTTACTTTTCACTGATTAAACAAAGATACCAACAAAAATTAGTTCCCTAAATGGATTAAAGGTTAGGGCACCCTACCACCAAATAGCTATTTTTATGTTCTTTAGTAGATATTGACACTCCCTTTAATCATCTACCAGTCTGACATTCACTAGCCAGGACTTTTCTGTTTCTTGATTTGTAGCCATTCTTTGTGGATTTAATGGTATGTTTAGAATCATTATCATTTTAGTGGATTTTTTCTGGTTCAGCTTCGATTTCCCCTTCATACAATACCATATTTATCTTAAGCATCTCCAGTCAAATTTATAGTGGACTCAGTGTTGGTAACTTATAAATATCCCAATATATATACCGTATATAACCCAATATGCTGACAGCTGGGACTATTATGCAAATCTAAGCATAATATTCTGATGGAGATTCAGCTGAGATGAAAGCAATTATCATCTGTAAGGTGTTTCACGCTAAGGTTTGTGACTTACAAAGCCGTTCTCCGCCACATAGGTTGGCAGTCCGCTCAACAGAGCCCAGTGATCCGCGGGGGGACCCCTGAGTAAACAGAAAAGAAATATGAAGCTTTTTAAACCACAACATTTTAATGTTTTATACGTTTTAAAAGGCACAGTTTTGAAAGAGAAATCTCTTTTTGTCTCGGCTAAGGCTGCTTCATTGTATAAATATGGAAAGAGGGCAAACTATTTTTCCAACAGCCCTTAAATTGACCAAATTGCTTTTTGTTGGTTTTTACGTGTTGCATAATCTCACTTTGAAAGACCTAGAGAAATCCAACCTGTGATGGGGTGGGGGTTGGTCCATATTAAAAAATTACAAAACCTCCCATTCTTATTGATTAAATATCACTGAAACATAATTTATTCTTCTTAATTTGATCAGAGGATCTTAAAATATTAGATATTACTAGTTTTGAAATATTAAAACTAATAATGGACTAATAATGGTTACATGTGACATGTGTATGATATGAAGGCCCGATTAAAAAGTTTATTATATATACTGTGACCAATGTGGTGAAACATAGCCCCACTATTATGTTGCAACCACCAACAGAAGGGGAGATAAAAAGCTTTTTGCAACAGCAGAAAAGATTGATTCATTTATTTTTCAGTTTTCACTCGACGTTCTTTAATTTGAGCCAGCGATGCTTACGGTATGACTTTGATTTCTTCTTTGGCTTCTAGGAGGTAATCAATGATCTTGTAAAAGTTAATTTCCTGCAATGAAGAAAAGACATTTCTTTTAAATTAGCTTCCATTTTTCGACGCATTTATGAGAAAATCTGAAATTTGGGAGGAGAAAAGGGAATTTTGTCACCCTGCCATCTGGGGTCTTGGGTCCTTTATAAGGTTCCACATCTCCTAATTTAATAGGCCACTCATCATAGAATTCCTGCAGAACGAAGCCCATAAAAAGTTATAGATTTAAAATTCACTGATCCAAAAATAGCAGAAGCAGCAATATCAGTAACATTGACCTTTTCTTTGGTCATGTCCAACAGCCCCACTGAGTAACGTTCACATTGCAGGTAGGTCCTGACTGTGTATAGAGCTTTGTGGAACTGTCTTTCTATGTCTGTCAACTCTTCAAAGACTTTGCTAGCAGACCAAAGCAGCACCTGGAAGCAGAACATCCTTTTCATATATTTTTATCACTTTTTAAGCTTTATTGTAAAAAGAACTGGCATCTGATCCAGTGAACATATCTAGGCTGGCATGAAATAAACTGCAGTAGTTCAGTTTACCTGACTCCTCCTGGACTCCACATTGAACATGTAGGCTGTGTAATACTGCAGAGCGATGACTTGAGCAAATGTCATGTACTTATGGAAAAGCTGTTGAGGAAGTGATTAAAAGTCAGATTTAAATGTGCAGGAAAGAATACATGAATTTAAACCGAGCAGTTTTATAAAACATGTTCACATTGTTTTTTCCTACTGGCAGATTTTTTGGATAAACACACAAACTGCATTTTATTAAAACATGACAGTTCATACACTTGTGATGACGGTTCCTCTATATGTTACATATTTATAGATTTTAAATTCAGCTGCTAACCTAAACATTGTTCATGTCTGAGCTGTTTATTCAGGCTTGGATGATTTTTCAATGCTTTAGAGATACGGGTGAAAATATTCTAATGCAGCCTGCAGTGATGCTTCTTCACCGAACCAGTCAGAGCTGATTGGCCCCTTCTTGAGTAATGAGAAGGCCTTTTCTCTACTGTTGCAGAGTAATCAGAGAAGTAATTTTAAATTAGTTTAACATTTCTCTGAGCTGAATGCAGCTTTTTTTTTTTTTTTTTTTTACCAGTGTCCAGAATAGAATAAAAACATTAAAATGGATGCTACTGAAAGAAAAGACTGTATTATGGCGTGTAAATATTCATGAGCATCTAACAGTCCAGAGACTCATGGCCAGCGGTATCTGAAGCAGCGTTTCACCTCTCTCTCTCTCTCCCAGGATGAATAATGATGTACCGGTCTTACCTTCTCATCCTCTGGAGTGAACGAATCAGCTCCTATTTTGTTAAGCGCCATGACGACTCCGAGACAGTCTTTATCAGCCATTATGGGGAATGTCAGCAGGCATTTGGTCTTGTATCCGGTCTGCTTATCCACAAAGTCACAGAACTTTGGATTCTGGTTTTAAGAGGAAAAAGGGGGGAACGCTTGAAAAGCATTTTTAAAACAGCCATGGTTTGGCCAGCAAAATATTGTCAATGTTGTTTTATGTTGCTTTTTTAAGTAGTAACTTAACAACTAAAACAGCAAAGCATGAAATGATGTACAGCATTGTGGCAAATAAATATACAGAAAGCTGACACTTAATTGAATGCCAGTGAGAAACAAAATACTGGATATAAGAATGCTATAAATAATGTAGACATAATATATAAAGTGAAAGTATCTACCAACCTTTTATGTGTATTTCTTTTACACTGCTGTTCAAAATTACTAAACATATTATCTTCCAAGTCATATTTATTATATTTTAACTTAAAATATAATCTAAAGCCAGCAGGTATGCGTAAAAAAAGTTATTCTTAACATGGCTATTTGATTTGTACCCACAGACACCTTATTAGTAGTTGGCAAGAAAAAGATCAATAAAACAGTAACTACATAAATAAACTAATAAAGAAAATAATACATGGGAATAAATACAAAAGCATTAAAATAGTAGACAAAATAAGATAAAGAAAAAGCTTGAAATTTGGAGATAAAAGTTTATATTTTTATAATTATTTCTCACAAAATTCAGCTAAAGTTTATTAACAATCCCTTTCAAAATCAGCCCAAGGCGAAAGCTAACCAAAACCAGCTTTGTGACCCTAAGATCGAATCTCTCAAAAATGATGCTCCCTCTTTCATGCATAATAGAGAGTTCAAGGTTTTTAATTCCATCAAAGCATAATTAGCCCACAAGTGCATTTTATTATTCATTTTTCCAAGTGTTCCTTTAAAACACTCAAACAGGTCCCTACTCTCTGAAACTAGTGATTTTCTATTTATAAACTGTACTATATCAACACCAAACCAAACAAGTCAGAGAAATAACCTCAGCTTCTCAATTAATTTACTGCTCCATGTTTATTAGCAAACTGAAGCCTAAAGGCGATTTGATTTAGGCCACATACAATCTTGGCTCAGCTTTGTCATTGGCTCCAGTTTGCTGTATAGATCTTAAACAGAGTTTCAAAGTGAGATCTCAGGAATCTTGTTATGCAAGTGAGGCTATAAATATATATAGCCAAGCCTGAAAAAAAAAGAGTCCATACCAGGTGACTATGAACAAATGAGAGTCAGATTTAGAAGGATTTAGGCTCCGTACCATTCTGGGAAAGATTAAAAGATAATGGTAATTTATTCCTCAGATCAGCATTTATACATGTATGGGAGTTCTGTTCTATTGATGAATTCCTGCTTATGAGGAGGTCATCTGAAAAAATAGCCCCTAAAAAGGAGGTGGCAGAGTCCACATTGTCCTGCTTTCTGGTTATGATAATTACTGTTATGTAAAAATATAATCTGGGTAAAAACATCTGCATTATAAAGGCAAAAAATTAGGAAAAAAAGTTAAAAGTTGAGAAAAGTAAAAATCAAAATCTGAATGATTTTGTATAGAGCTTTTTTCTGTATCTCTCTAAATTTTTACATCTATGCTCCAGATTCTCTCACCTTAGTGATGTCAGGGACATTTTGTGGTTTCTTTGAAGTGGCTGTGTGGCCCACTATTCCCATGTCAGTGGGGATCACGATCTCACTCTGTGGGTTCACCAAGTTGGCCTCATACTTGGACGTTGGAGTCACGTCAAAGAGGCAGGTGGAGAGCTCAGGGATCCCATTTCTGGAGCGGCAGATGTAATAGCTGGCCCGGTCAGCCTGCAAGATGAGGACGATTCTCTGCAGCACCTTATGGAGGCTCTTCTCCATGCACGTCTGCTTCTGCAGCTCCTGGAGCAGCTCAAAGATGATGCTGGCCTCCTGAATGGCGTTAACATCCTTAAATGAAGCTGTGTCCTTAATGTCAAGAGTTTCAGAGAAAGCAGCAGTCAGGGCCTCGGCACGAACTTTCTTATCGAAGTACTCTTTGGCGAACTGCGGGTTGTTCTCCAAGTATTTCTCCACGCTGTCCTTATCTGCCATTTTTTTACCTCAAGTTGTCCTCTTTTTTTTTTTTACCAAAGCATCACCAGAAAAGAAAAGGGGAAAACTTCAATAAAAGCGGTGCTCTTGTAGCTGAAAAGGGTCTATCAGCATCCCTTTGAATGAACGTGCCTTCTCCTCCTTGGACGCATCCTGTGTCCACCTGCAGACAGAACAGGGCAGAGTGCGGCTTAGAGGCTGAAAGGATCAGATTCGCCGCTAATTAACCTGACGTCAGGACATTAAAACCCCTGCTCTAAGCATCCTTAACCTGCAAATCCCAACGCTGATCATTTCACATCAGCCAATCCTACCAAGCTCATAAGGGAGAGTGAGACACTGACAAGTAAGATGCCTGGCCGAACACCTGAGCTACAACCAGAAAGCTTGTTATCAACACATTTCAGATCTGATGAGAAAAGATGGAGTGAGCAAAGAAAACATGCTTTAGATTACAAATCAAGTCCATCATTAAGGACAGAACGCTGTTTTCCAACCCTTGGCTTCCTCATTGAGACGGCTTAAGGATCTTGTTATAGCAGGGGGCGGAGTAGATGCCAGGAGGCCCCCATACCCTGTTATCTTTTACTATAAAGAAGACATTTCATATTTGGTCATCTTACAACAACAAATGTTAATGTGATTTACAGGAATTTAATGATACTCTTTCACAAAGAAGCTTTCTACCATCAAAAATCCAAAAATAAATTCCATACATATGCGACCATCCCCTTTTACTCTGATAAATGAAATCTAGTCAAGCCAACAGCCTTCAGAAACCCCCTAATAAGAAGCAGTCCGTTTAATTCAGCCTCAGTGTAAATGCAGCTCTAATGGGAAAGCATCAGGTTTTGTAAGAGTACATTAGAGGAAAAATAGACAAAACTAACACACACAAAAAAAAAATCAGGGGGTGAAGTTGAGTCATTAAAGCGGTATTTACCTGCAAAGCTATATCTGTAGCTTAATCATCTCATGAAGCATAGCTCAACCCTTCATCTGGAAACTGACAGAGTATACCACGATTCTAAGAACACCAATGAATAGCCAGCCACCTAATCTGCCTGCCTGGATAAGCAGAGCATTAATCACAGATCCATAATTAATTTCTTAAAAGAAAACTATTAATCCTGTACTTAATCTGGACTATTGAAAAGTTGCAAAAAGAAAGTCATTCATAAAAGAAAAGCTAAGCACCATATTTCCGCAGTTGAAGCTGGTGTTCGGCTGCTTTATATGCTGTGGAGATGCGATTTTTAAAACAGGGTATGTTAAGCTATAGGGTTATGGAAGGTTGAATAAAGTTATATTTAGGGAAATCCTAACACAAATGTTTTTTTTTTGGACCCAGCAAATGACTTGAAACTAGGGAAAATGGCCCGCAGTCAAAGTCCAGACCAAAACCTAATTGAAATTCTGTGGAAATATTTGAACATTGGTGATCACAGAAGCTCATCATCAATCTGACTGAGCTTTTGAGCAAGAAGAATGCATAAAAAAATCTGCATCCAAGTGTGCAAAGCTGGCAGAAACCTATCCTATTACTGCAAAAATGGTTCTAAAGTATCTCCTCACCTTAGATCTTTATTTGTAATAAATTCAAATCCATGTTTGTTTGTTTTTTTAAATAAAATCCCAAATAAAATACATTAAGTTAGTAGTTATATTGGGACATTTTTAATCAAGCATTATTAATTTCTTTTAAATTTTTTTTCTTATTTTTTCCTTAATTTCAGTACCTATAAACTGACACCAAGTCAGTATTACTACGAAGAACTTACAGTTTGTTCACTATATGCAGTATCTTACCAGGATTGCATGTTATTTTCTCTTCCAACCGTTTAGAAGGGAAACTGTGCCAAATATAGGCTTTATGCAATGGTTTAAAGTAGTCATTGCAAGAGTGCGATCACTGTTCCTTGTTTAAGCAATTTGAGCAATCAAGAGACAGGAGCTTTGCTAGCCTCAAATAACCTCCCCTGGAAGCCAATCCTCCATTAGCTCCTGATAATGTTCTGTCCTTGTTTTTGCTACAGTGGAGCATGTTTCTAAATAGGTCCTGTCTGCAGAAACAATCGCGTGCAGAGCCACAATAGCTGCCCTTGTAATGCTCTCAATGTGAAAGCGTTCTACTCTACTGCTAATGAAAACATCATGGAGCTATCAGTCCTGAGATTGTAAGCCAGCCAATTTGCAGAGATGTGGGAGTCTGGAGAGCAATGCTCTGAACAAAGATGGCTGGTCATTATTAAGCTCTTTGGTTGGGCTGCTTTAATGTGGAGGGAAAAGAAGTTCCTCAATAGATGCTGCTTTGAGGATTAACACAATCTGATCAATGGAGAAAAGTGAAAGGTGTTACTATGTAAGGATTGTGGAAATACGTAGCTTAAACTGGTATCCAAGTGTGAAAACTTTGAGAAAGAAACTAAATGGAGATATGTAGGCCTATTTTTTAAAAAGAAGCCAAGTAACATTGGACTAGATCACATCTATATAAATGCATGCAGCTTGAAAAGATTAGCCACAAAAATTACAGCCTTATTTAAATATTTTTTTTGCATTTTTAAAGACTTATGTCAGTCTGTGACAGCAAAATTCTAATGCTTAAGTTCAGTGAATAGATACACATATGTGCATGTCAGAGTGTATTTGTATCCTTGAACTGTTTTTATGCATGTTCCCACACTGCATTTCTCATTTTATAATTTGTCCAGATTTGTATTCACTTCTGATGAATTTCCATACAGTCTATCATTGCCATGGTTATGTTTAATTGAGGAATCAAATGCAAAGACCAGATGAGGTTGAGTATTTTAATAACAAAATAAGTGGACATACTAAACAATTATACAAAAAAAGAGATCTGACAAGAATTACAGTCAGGATGTTAACTGACAATGAAGAGAGATAAGAAGCATGTAGTCAACAGAGAACCAATGATCTGATATACTTACCAAGTTGGATCAGATGAGCTAATCAGAGTAAACGAGGAACAGATGAGGCAGAAAGAAAGGCACAGCAGCTGAAAGGATGGGCCCTAATTAACCAGGAGGGAGCTTAAAAATATATAAAATATATGGAGTCTGATAGAAATCTAACAGGAAAAAGCACAAGGTGTAGAAAGAAGAAAAAAAAAGAACCCACAAAAGAATGACTAATAGTTGCTCATGCTCAATAACCCTATATGTGGTTAAATTAGACAAAGTCTGCAAAAGATTTGCTGCAAAGACAATTTCCTCAACATCAAAGTAAAATAATCATTATTTGTAATTGCCAAAGCTTGATGGTAGTTAACCGCACAAACTGTTATTCTGTTTAGGGGTAAATTAGTATTATTCAGAAGAAGAAAAAAGAAAAATAAGCAAAAGTGTTTCATTGGAGCATATACTTTTTTGACAGTATATTATTTTCAGTATTTAGATTTCTATATATTCTCTAAAAGGATGGCTTCTCTGTATAACTTATAAGTATTCAATTAAATTTCTTACAAGCATTCACAGTGTTTCCTTTTTTAACTGAACATCTCTGGCCTAGTTGTCCATGTTTGTTTATCTCCCTTCTTCCCCCACCAAGTGCTAAAGCAGATGGCCACCCTCCCTGACTGTGGTTCTTTTTCTCCAAAACACTACCCCACGAACTCTCAGTGGGATCCTGTATTTTCCTAAATTAGCCAACCTGTTGTGAAAACTGATGTTGTGTGAATAAAAGCACAATGAACGTGAATGAACTGTATTAAGTTGAGATATATCATAATAGAATTGATCTGCTATTAATTGCATTTTATATGAGTTAAATAAGGCACAAAGATGCAATTTTGTAAAACATGATAGGTTTTGAACTTCTGCACTTTTTACTGCTTTTTGAACTCTTTCTTGCAAGCCAAATGTAGTAGTTGTGATCTGTTAAGTTGAATGCACTTAATGGCCTGTCAAAATAGTTACTGGGTTATATAATATCAACTTGATGCATTAAAACATCGAAGGATGGCAAAAACGACCATGCTGATGTTCAAATCCATAATTAGAATGGGAAAGGAGGGATTTAGCAGCTTTTGTTTCTTATTGCTTCAGCTGGTCTGACTATTCTAGATTGTTCGAGGATTTCTTTCCCACACAATAAATTCTCAGAAGTACAGTAGTACTGTATCTATTAAGGGACAGCTCTGAGAGCAAAAATGTCATCAATTATTAAGGAAGGACAGACAGGTTAGAGGTGATTTAAATACAACAATCACTCAAAAAAGCAACTTATTCAAAACAAACTAAGCAGAATAGTGTCTTAATAGATGTTTAGCCTTTAAGCAGATGTCTAATGGCAGCAGAAAACCACTGCTGTCAGCAAAGAACAGGAAAACACAGCTACAATTTACACAAAGACTAAAACTGGACAACAGATTGGAGAAACCTTTTCTGATCCAACAAGTCTTAAATGCAGCGGTAAAATTCAGATGGGAGGGTCAGAAGTGGGAACCATTTAGAAACAATTTAGGCCGATGGTGATGGTGTAATAGTTTGGGGGAGATTTTTAACCCAGTATGGGTCCCTAAACACCACCACAGACCTGTTGTTGCCAGGATTTACCCATCATCCAGCTTATCTATCTGGTTTCTATGATTTCAGTGGACCTTTATAGCTTCTAAAGTCAACAGATCTCAGTGCAGCGTCTTTCAGATGTGATGGTACTGGAGATTGCAATGATAGATGTATGATTTCATGATGCTTTCATGTCAGTCTGGATTAAATTCTCCAGCATTTGTTTCAAGCAGCCTTTTTATAATAAGGGCAGTTCTGACGGAAAAAGTGGGTCCAAAGTACTTCACAAAATGTACCTAACAAAATAGCAGGTGACTGTATTCTGCATAACAAGTATTCTAATGTTTTCTGGAGAAATATCTAACATGGGGAGAAAAAAAGTCTTTTATTATGCGGCACAAGGCCTGATCACACATTCTGCATGCCAGGATTGAACTGCTAAGTTTTCACATTAGCAGAAAGCTACTCTTGCCAAAGCTTTAAAGTTGAGCTGGAAACCGTTCAATAAGCCATGAGGTGTTTTATTGAATCCAGAACTTTATAGGGGTCTTGAGTTACTCATATCTCACGCCCCATTAAAAATAAGAACTTGTCCCATGCTGCCAAAAAACTCCTCAAAATGTGTAATGTAAACACATAAGCTTGGCAGGCAAATATATATGACTTCTTTGCCAGTTTTCAGGATTGTGAAATGTTGCGCCTGTTTCTGGTCAAATTCCAGCTGCTAATATTTACGTTTAATAAAGCTAGAGCAGTGTTCCTTCCTTGTTGCTGGCCTGGGCCTCTGTTGCGAAAGCTACAGATGTTTGGCTCCACTGTGCCTCTGTTAAAAATCAGAGGCGTGGCTCTGCGATCTCAGAGCAAAATCCCAGCCTGTTTGTAATAGGTCTGCAGAGGACAGACTGAAAAACAGATGTGGATTAGAGAGAGGGGACAGTTGTTATCTGACCCTGCTCATACAATGCCTTAAAAAAGTATTCACACCCTTCATCTTTTTCATAGTGGGTTATGTGCCAATGAACATTTTCTATGATAGGCCAACACAAAACATTAAAAGAACAGAAGGGGGGCAAAAAGGGAAAAGAAAACAATCAACCCTCGGAATTATAAGTTAGTAGGCCCACATTTTTCGAACATTTAAGTGGCTAAATGTGTGAATAATTTGCACCTTTGCACATGTTTATACTTAATTGTTTGTGCTTTGTTATGATAAAATACCACACCATATCATACAAGACCCAGTCAGATTGGACAGTAAATGGTCTTTCCAGAGATGCACAGTTGGATTAATCCTAATGCAAACACAGGGTCTGAAGAGTCCTTTGTAGACTCCTCCTGGTTGGCCTCCTTAACTCCATGCATCCTCCCATCAACTCTGTCTTTTTTCCAGCAAATGTAAGCATCCATCGGGGTATGAATACTGTGTTCAGGATGCTAGTTTCCCCCACCCACTTTGTCATTTAGACCTAAATGTTCTTTCATTTTATCTGATCATAACAGTCTCTACATGCTTGTTATGCCTAATGCACATATACATTAAGTTTAGACATACATCCATCCATCCATCCATCCATCCATCCATCCATCCATCCATCCATCCATCCATCCATCCATCCATCCATCCATCCATCCATCCATCCATCCATCGTCTTCGCTTATTCAGGGTCGGTCGCCGGGGTAGCAGCTTTAGTAGGGAGATCCAGATGTGCTTCTCCCCAGCCACTTGGGCAAGCTTCTCTGGGGTAATCCCAAGTTCTTTCCAGGCCAGCCGAGAAACGTAGTCCCTCCAATGTGTCATGCGTCTCCCCCCGGGTCTCCTCCCAGTGGGACTTGCCATGAACACCTCACCAGGGAGGCATCCAAGAGGCATCTTAACCAGAAGTCCAAGCCATCTCAACTGGCTCCTCTTGATGTTGAGGAGCAGCAGCTCTATTCTGAGTCCTCCCCAGATGACTGAGCTCCTGACCCTATCTCTGAGGGGGAGCCCAGACACACTACGGAGAAAACTAATTTCAGCCGCTTGTATCCAGGATCTTGTTCTTTTGGCTCATGATCATAGATGAGGGTAGGAACGTAGATCAACCAGTAAATTGCGAGCTTTGGCTTGTGGACCGGACCGGTACAGCGCCCACTTCACAGCAGACGCTGCACCAATTGGCCTGTAGATCTCTGGCTCCATTTTACCCTCATTCGTTTTTTCGTTTTACAGTAGTCAAATAAAACTTATTTATTTTCAATTATTCAGAAATCTTGCAACTCCAACATACTGCTCAGACTTATAGAGGGAATTGTTGTTTTTACCAAATGTTCAATTCAATGTATTTATATAGTGTTAATTCACAACACATGTCATCTGAGGGCACTATACAGTTCAACAGATCATACAGTCAAATTGATTCAAAGTTTTCTATCTATCGAAAACCAGTTGATTGCATCGACTCATTGACTCAAATACAATCCCTCACACTAAGCATGCTTGTAGCGACAGTGGAGAGGAAAAACTCCCTTTTAACAGGAAGAAACCTCCAGTAGAACCAGTTTCAGTGTGAGCCGGCATCTGCCGAGGCCCACTGGGGTTCAAGAAGACAGAAACAAAGATACAAAAAGCAACTGTAAAAGTCGGCCCCGTCCAGGAAATACACAGCCAGGCAGACGAGCTCTGAGCCAGCTCCCATGTCAGAGGATGAAGAGAGCACATCCAGCCAGCCACAGTCAATGTTCATAACCTGAACCTTTGATCTCTGCAGCTCCTTCAAAGTTACTATGGGCTTCAATGCAGCATTGCTGATTAATTTTCTCTGGTCTAAGCATGGCCGTCTCGGTATAGCCTTCTCCATTTTGCACATGCACAACCCTGTACCTACTCCCGAGAGTAAACGACTATTAAATGCGTGTGAGAGCATGCACAAGCCCATTTCTCCCCATGCACTCTCTCGTTAAAAGTTGTTTTCATCGCTCATACAAGCTTACTTTCCAAAAGAGGATTTTCAGTTTTCCCACTATGTCAGACTGACCAGACTGAGCACGTAGGACGGCCTTACGTAAACATATCACCAGAATGGTTGACAATTAGTAGGACCACTTTTTTTGAAGATCCACCAGGAAAAAGAGCATCCACTACTATACCTTTAAGTTTTCTGTTGTGTCATCTATCCACGCTTGGGATTCTTTGATAACCTTTGATAAATCCGAGGTGACTCTTAAACTGCACTTGGTCTTATAAAGGGTTATCAGATTGAGGGCCTGGATAAAAAACTTAACCCCACACAGATTTTGTATGTAAAACATTTTGTGAAAACTTTCTATCTGTTTAACCCCAAAAAATGCATCTTTAAAGGATAAAGAAGATCTTGACTGTAAGCGATTGTAGCAAAGTAGAGTGGACTTTGTCCTTGTTTTATACAAACACTCTGAGTACTCCCAGATAAAGCAGCAGCTGATATAATTACAGCGATGATGGCCTGGGAGCACTTATAACTTCTGAAAGTTCTTAAAAACGAACCCAAAATTCAGTTCAAACAAAGGAGATTTCTATTCATATTTCTTAATTTTGTGTTAAGACACTCTCGAAGTTAACAGCTCAGCTCCAAACACAACAGATGGACTTCATGTTTTAACAATCTATGTAAAAATCCTAAAAGTGTCAACTCTTCTTATCCATTTTGTTCTTTAGACCTAGAAATTCTCAGAAGTTAGGGCAGATATTTCTCCAAAAAGGTTGATTCAAGGGAGGCAGTGAATCATAACACACAAATCAATTGGACCAGCACACAGAGTTATGCAAATGTTTGTGCAATGTAATGCTATGGTGAGCAGGGGAGGTTTAGGACCCCTGAATGTTCTTATGCAATAGCAGGCAGCTGTATATAAAGCCAGGGGGGACACTGAAGAGTAGAATCTCTCTGAGGAAGCCACTTCTTTTTCAACCAAGGTATGCATCATGAAGAGGTTTATCTTTTTATTCTTTTGAGGTTTTATTTTGAGGAATTTCATCAGAATCCACACAATCTGAGCTGAGAACTTCAGGGAAAATAACAGCCAGAAAGGTTTAGCTTTCTGCTCTGGTATTCCTTGTTTTTTTTTTTTCCTCCAGACTGTCTGAATCTAACCGCTTACCTTTTCTTTCCTCTAGAATGCTAAGGTTCGCTGTGGCTCTTTGCCTTCTGGCACTGTCCTGGGCACAGGATTGCAAGATTGAGAATTTCCAAGTCAAGCAGGACTTTGACAAAACCAGGGTAAGTTGTGAGTAAAATACAATCATTTGGAAGTAAAACTTGCATGGTTTAATGAAGAAAACTTTTCCCAATAGTATGCAGGGACCTGGTATGCTGTAGGAAAGAAGGACCCAGAGGGTTTGTTCTTACTTGACAACGTCGTCGCCCAGTTTACCATTGGAGAAGATGGCACAATGACCGCTACTGCTAAGGGTAGAGTCATCATCTTGAAGTAGGTTTCTCTTCTTCTCCCTGCGGACTTTCCTGCTCTCTATACATAAATCACTGAATATATATATTTTTTTACCTTGTCTTTGTCTCTCTTTGACTCTCAGCAACTGGGAAATGTGTGCCCACATGTTTGCTACCTTTGAGGAATCTCCTGACCCTGCCAAGTTTAGGATGAAGTACTGGGGAGCTGCTTCTTACCTGCAGACAGGGAGTAAGCATGACTGGACTCACAATAGAGATAAAAGGGAACAAAAATCCCCTAAATCCAACCTGGCAGCTCAGCTGTCTGCTGAAATTCAGAGATACTATTACCTAATCACATAGCAGGGTTGCTGAATCCAGGCCCTCTGTTTACTTTTGACTGTTCTAAACTTCAGTGTGGCCTCGATGAGGTGAACAGAATTCATGGGTCCATTGGGTGCTATGAAGATAAACATTAATTTGATCAAACTGAAGCAAATATTCGAACTCTCCATGACTCTAGATGACGAACACTGGGTTATCGACACCGACTACGACAACTACGCCATCCACTACTCGTGCAGACTGCTCGACGCAGACGGTACGTGCTTGGACAGCTACTCCTTCGTCTTCTCACGTCACCCAACTGGCCTGAGGCCAGAGGATCAGGCCATCATCACGCAGAAGAAGATGGACATCTGTCTTTTAGGCAAATACAGACGTGTAGCACACACCGGTGAGTCCATTCCCTCTGAGTGCTGCTTACCAACCTCTATTGATCGGGGGTGGGTAGAGAATCGTGTTATTCAATGAGGTGAAAGACCAAATGAATGATTAACTTATGTTGAGTCAAACCTCATGATCATCTCATTGATTGATTAGAGGAATGCACACTCCAAAATCATCCTGATGCATTTCCAGCTGGATAGAATCTGCAGTGGAATAAATGAAAGAGAGAAAAATATAAAGCTGTGTGTTTGATAAATGTATCTTTAATAAGCTGCGTTTTCTTCTTCTTGTATTGCAGGTTTCTGTGAGAACAGTGGAAATGCAGAGCCACCTCAGTGACACATTTCTTGATGCTTCCATTTTCCTTTCTGCTGGTTTCAGATTGAATCCCATCTGTTCTTCAACCTTTCCTCACAATCTCTCACAGGAAAGGGTTTACTCTCTTTTTTATAAATTAAAACACACAAACTCCAAGCTTTCACATTTACTGTCAGCTTTCCTTTCCCTGAATTTCAGGGAAAATCTTGAACATCTGTTGCCTTATTTTTAAACATATTTGAACAGCTATTTGTTTGATCACTGAAGTTATAATCCCTTGAGAAATCCTCTGATGATCCAAGCGTCTAAGAATTCTAACAACTTTATAGAAAAGGCTTTTTTTTTGTTTTACAGAAGAACATTCAAACAAAGCACAATTGTATATTATTAAACTGTAATATCAAATAGGTGTTAAATGTGTTTAGTATTGGCTCCGTCTGTTAACCTTGACTGATGTGTACTAGATCCTGTATTTAAAATAAAACATTCAAACATTTGACTGTTGAAATTCTTAATTTCCTGATACTGTAGAAAAGTCCTCATAATGTCGGAAAATCGAATGATAAGAGTTGGGGTAAAAAATTATATCTTAATATTTTGATAAGGTTATATTTTTAATAATCAAAGGAAAACATTTTGTCGTAAACTACCTGATAGTCTAAAGCCCTGCAGCTGCTATAATTTAGGTCTCCTGAAGCCATCCACAGGTATCACATTGTCTGAGGGGTTTCTTACACATACAGCAAATTTCAATTTCCGTCACAGCATGAAAATCTGGGACTTTACTAATTCTTCATCATAAGCGAGTCCTTAGTAAATTATCTGTATGATCATGTTAACAGTATTATGTTAACTGCATAGGTTTATATTTTTTGTGCAGATCATCTTTTTCCCCAAAGCTCCCTCTGGTATACATTAGAGATCATGGTGAAATCTATATTGGTAAGCAGGTCTGGTCCTGCTGCAGCAAAGCACCCCCTAAAAATCATTGGGAGAAAATAAAACTGCAGAAAACAGAAGCATAGATCTAAAACGTCTCTGCCAGTTTATTAAAAAATCTTCTATAATAATTAGTACCAGTTTTTTTCAGGGGGTTTTAATCCGTGATAGAAACCTGCAACCAGACTGCCATTTGTGACGAGGTTGTTTTTCTTTCTTAATCGTTGCAAACAATCATAATCAAGAAGCAATCTCATTAACCAATATGGGGATTGCAACACCAGCTTCAGGAACTGCTGTGGTGTTTACGTAAAATTACAGCAGTGAGACAAAAATAACACCAAACAAATGCGTTTTGAGATTTATATTTTTTATTGCACATTTGTGGACAGTACTGAGCACAGCAAAAACAATGCAGGAGCACATGATTAAAATACATCAAAAATCCCTTAGAAACATCAGCTGGAAAACAAAAGAATCCCGTGATGATTCTACTAAAACACAAGTGAAAGTAAAATAAGCAACCCTTGGAGTCACAGCACCGTCTGTCTGCCTTAAATCTACCTGAGCTCGTTGCCAAGATGGCAGGAATGAACACACCTTTCTCCCAACAAGGAGACCTTTAGTAATCCCAACTGTAAATGGTTTAGTTCAAGGACTTAACTCATGCAATCTCTTTCCAGGGCTGCAGGTTTTAAAAAGTCAAAGGCTGTGACTGAAGGGATGGATGGTCAGACAACCCGACACATGTGACTAGTAAAGCTCGCCACGCCTACTTGTTAAGGGTCTGTTTGATCTGAAGAAAGTAAAAACTAGGGAAGGGGGAAAAACCCCCAAACAATCCAAGTCATGGTTCAGCAACTTTATCCAAGCGTGTGAAACAAGCTTGAAGGAACAGCTGCTACAGCACTAGGGCGGTACCACAGTTAAAATAAAACATGTGGCTAATTAGATGGACATCGTAAACACCAGTTAATGGAGTTGAAAATAGACAAAACAACTGGAGTGTAGAAAATTACCACATATTGTCCTTCACTTAAATACTATAAAATGGTAAACAATCACAGCTGCACTTTTCCCACTTAACACAAGATATAGCATCATCAACAACACGATGGGATCAAAAGGTAAAGTTACGGATATCTGGAGTGGAAATGATGATTCTGTAGGAGTCTGATTCACTGGAGCATAAAATACAATAAAGATCTGTAAACTCTGATGTAAAAAAAAAAAAAAAAGATGATATCCCATGATTACGCAACATTAAATACACATAATTCAATCAAAAAAATATATACTTTCCTCAACCTATAAGATACCCAAGAATAAATACAATGAAACACACGATAAAAATCTGAAGCACAAAAGAAGAGCATATAGAAATAGGAAAAAAACCTCCACCTGTCTTTAAATGATCAGTGCTGCTATGGCTTAAAAAAAAACTGGAGGACTTTGAAACATATTCAAGGCTAAATATATTAAAGATGATCCAGCTTGAAATTGTTAAAAAAGGAAACTGTTGTAAAATCCTAAAATAAAAACATTTAAGTCCCTTCAATCCAAATATAAAACTGCATGTGTCTGACATGATGTTCTGTAAAGATAAGAAGCCTCATCATGTCAAAACCAGTTCCCCAAATTATTAAAATAGCTTAAAAAAAAATTGGTAATCAGGGGAATCCCAATATTTTTAGCCTGAATATTGTTAAGATCTATGTGACATTTCTTAACTACTGATCTAGGAGGCTACATCAGGCTAAGCAGTAGTCGATGTGGGCCAGCAGCTCTCTGTGGCGACTGGTTGGATAGGAAGCTTGACACCTTGGACACTCCAGGAAACTCTCATCCAGGAGGCTGATGACTTTAGACGGGGATGTGGGGTCGTCAATAGTAAGACGCTCAAACTCCAGATTATTATATGAGCTGGGCTCTGAAAAACGGGCACTTTGCTGCTTCTGGAATATAAAAGAAAACAATATTTTATTCAGAATGTGCTCCCTTATTCATCATCACAAAATAACAGATAGACTGTGTCGCAATTGCCTTTAAATAATTATTTAGAGACAGCAAATGTTCAGACAATAGGGTCCCTTTTGAAAACAAGAGTTAAGAAAAGTCCAAATTAGGAATTTCTGGGTGGCATTTAGAATGACTGAGGACACTTACAGCAGACTCCAGTTTAGCAATTTGATCACGGGCTTTGCGGAGCTCTTTCAGCACTTTCTGTAATTGCCCCTGCATGCTCTGACGGTCAAGTTTTTCATTTTCAAAGTCCTTGGCAGAGAGCTGAATCTAAGGAAGACATGCAAGTTTTAACATAAGAAGACATTTTAGGACTAAATACCTGATAAAAACAAAAAAAGAAGCCATATTTTATATAATTTAACCCCTGAATTTGTCTCTAAATAAAGCATTACCTGTTGTTCCAGAGCAGCAATTCTCCTGTGTTCCTCATTTTGGTCGATGATTGACTTCTGCAGCATGTTCACCTGTAAGGATCAAATTATCGAGGCAGGGGAATCAATCGTATTAAACTACACTGAAAGGTAAAAGCAATTATTACAAACCTGATTTAGCTCGGGGTGAGAGCTCAACAGCAAAATATGTAATCCAAATTAAAATGAGATACACATACAAAAATATATATCCAGGCAGAACAGAACACATTAACATGAACAGATGTAAAATTGATTCAAAAGTGTTGGTTTATTCATATTTGTCAGCATCTAGCAGATCTGCTAGCCTCTTGTTTCAAAGGTCTTTCAAAGTACGCAGGAAAAAAAAGGTATTTGATTCCATTTGCTCAAAAATAAAAACAGTTTCTAAAAATTATGGGGTTCATGTTGAAAATATATAGCCTATATATATAAAAAAACATCTTACTAAATTTGAAAATTGCTTCTAACAAAATATTTTTTTTTATTCCCAATCAAAAAAAATCATAAAACTTAGGGAGTACGGTAACCTTTACCAGCAGTAAAACTTTCTCTGTGGCAGGGATTTGATCCAGTCCTGTTGCCGACACACTTTTAAAACCCATTAGGTTTTCTGGTTGCTGCTGGCCAAATTAAAGCTGCAGCTCCCTCTGCAGATTTTCTGCAGGACTGAGGTCTGAAACTGATCAGGTCACTCCATGTTAACGTGTTGCTTCTTTGGCCACTCCAATGTTGCATTAGTAGCGCATCTAAAAGTATATTTGAACTTCGTAGCGTCATCGATAAACCATCTTTAGCTTTTTGTTACATGTTTTTTTACAATACATCATTGTGTTTATTATGGAGTCAATTTTGTTTCCGTATTCTTGCAAGCAGAAATTTGAAGAAGATGCAATCCAGAAATTAAACTTTCTTAATTTAAAAAATTTTTTAAAGGGTAATTTTTTTTCTCTAATTTCTCTTTTCCAGATTTGTTCTCTTCGCTTCTGAGGGTGCACTTTTTTATTTCTACAATCTTTTTGGTGTTTGTATTTTGATTTGTAAAAGTAATTTGAAAAATATGCAATTTGTAGAATTCAGTCTGAAAAAGAAAATTTGAAAAAAAAAAAATAAAATTTAAATAATAAATAAATACAATAAAATGTGGAAGAAATCTTAGAGAGCAAAAAAGAAAGGTTTTGAGAGTATCTAATCATAATAAAAAAAAATTGTTTTGATTCTAGATTTATTTATTTTTTTTCATTTACATTTAAAAATTTGTTCTTTGTTTCCAACAATAATGGAACAGAATTCACTCCATATTAGCCTCTAAATGCAGTGAAGCACTACCTGTAACCCTAGCAGAAACAGAAATCCACTGTTAAGATGATTTTCTCTAGATCAGATTCAACATTTTTCTTCAAAAGCAGTCTGAGTTAATAGAAACAAGAACGTTCAAACGGGCCTTTAGTGATTTCTTAGAGGTTTACAGGGAAACCTGACATAAGTCTGTACACTGAGGCAAAATTTCTGTCCAATACATTATCGTGGGATACTAATGGTGTTTGCGACTAGGATTCCATTTGCTTACTGATCAACCTCCTTCCAAGAACCTGCAAGCTTTCATATTCCTCATTATCATCTTCATCATGTGAAGATGTAGCTCCAAACTGAGGGTAACTTTTCCCAGTAGTTTCTCCAACAGATTTCTGGCTGATATTCCTACAGCTTGTTCAAATCTCGTGCAGATTAACAGCTCAAAGTTTTGACACCTCCTCTGTCTGTCCATGACAAAAGAAAGGTTGGTATACTTTAAACACATAAGTATGGTGGGGGCTCTGTAAATGATAAACCTATTGATTTTTGTTTATTCTGTATTAATGATCTGTTAGGTGTCTAAATGTTGCTTGTGTTGCATGACGTCTAATACTTATATCCCTAAATAACATAAAATCATTTAATTACCTTAAAGGCATTTTTTTTTAAATGTTTACAAATTCCGTCACTTCGCAAAAACATATTTGTTTCCTCCCAAAGAAATTTCTCTCATAAGTGATGTCTGGATAATAAATGACCGTCTTACAGCTTACATGAGCTGATAGTTTGCACCCTAATGGTGGAAAAACAGCAGCGGGACTTTGCTTTTGAAAAATGACATTTCTCACAGTAAACTGTTTGATTAGTTCCAGGATCTGACCTGCTGCAGAAGCTCAGCAGATCTCTTCTTCTCCTCGTCCAGTCGTTTTTCCACCCTCTCCAGGTCGGCTCTCATCCGGTCTGTCCTTTCAGATGACACCTTTCTTTCTTCGTGCGCTACATGTCTAAATGTTTTTGATCCACATAAACAGAGAAAAGTTACGCTATTCGACATAAATGAGGAGCTTTATGAGGGAATTTACTCAATGATTACATCTTTAGTCTAAATTAAAGCTCAGCTTTATTTCTTGCCACAGGCCTGAGTCATTTCTATGCACACGGATGATCTTTGACATAGTATTGATGAGAAAAGTTCTTCTGTCTGATGTCATCCCATAACACACTGGTTTTACCTGTTGCCAAGTCGTTCCGCCTGAAGCTGGATCTTGGTCTCATCCAGCTCCTTACCCCTCTCTTCGTATTTCCTCTTATAGGCCGACAACTCGCAGCACTTGTCCTCGTACTTCTTCTGCAGCGCACACATCTCCTCCTGGATTCTGCTGACCTGCTCTCTCTGACGCTGCAGCTCAGCCTGAGCCTTCAAGGTCTGCGGAGGCGATGAAAGAAAATGCAAAAACAGTTTGTTTTCCGTCTTACTTCAATCCAGCTCTGCAGATCAATTATAAAGATGTCTGAATCCAAGGACTCTGGATGTTCAGCTGCATACTGATTCAGTGCTGAAGCAATCTTTTTCAAAGGGAATGTCAATGAATTTTAATCCCAGCTCAATGGGGGAAATGATGACAAGAGCTTTTTATTATAGTATTTTAAAATCCAACACGATAACCTAAGTAAATAAGATGCAGATTTCAAACAAGCCTCATATTATGGGTAAGAAAAGCTTTAAAACAACCTTTCTCCCTTTTGAAAATAGAACTGCTCTTGATCCTAACAACTGCCTGTGCATCAAGCCACTGAGTTACCTGGAAACGAGTCTTACAGATCGGTGTGAAAGAACATCGGTCGCCCCTTGTTTATACAAAGCTTTTATTCCAGCTACATCAAAAGCAGGTTTAAGATCATGTTACTCCATTATTTCTGAATGTATGTATGTAGTCGGTAACTCTACAAACAAATACTTTAATTTTGAGTTTTTTTAATACAAAGTCACTGCAACATAAATACATGACAGTACTGAATATACATTAGGCATAATTGTAGTTAACCTTTGTATATTTAATTCTGTCAAATACTTTATTTGTTCTTTCTTTTGCTGGTGCTTTCGGGGGAGTACCATGAGCTGGAAAAAGGGTTCCTACAGCATAAGGCAAGTTAAATTCAAGTCTTTTTAAGACTTTTTAATGCCACTTGAAATAAAAATTTAAGACCAAATTCACAAGAAATCATAACATAAACCACTGCACTAATGTTTCATATTCTAAAAAGCTTCCCATACAGGAAGAGCTAAAAACACACAAATAACAGATATATTTTAACAATTATTTAACTGAATTCACAAACTTTGTTTTAGCAGGCAAAAAAAACAAATCAGTTTTAAAGCCACAACATAACCAGTGCTGAGTCTTTTTCTTTGTATTGTTTTCTTAGTATGTTTGATTTGGTGATAAGTGGAGGCATTGCGGCATTGGAGGCAAGGGTGGAACAAAACTGAGAAATACCGGCTGTTTCTCGGTAGCTCGATTTTGACGCCTTTTGTTTCGCGCTTCGCATGTGCGACTCCACTGCCTTAATTCCCATCGTTCCGAGCTTGAATGACTTCTTGAACAAAATACACTGTGCCTCATATATGTTCCCTGGTACTGGTTTTATCTAGTGTTGCACCGATACCAGTATCGGACGGGGCCCCGATACTGCCCTAAAATGGTGGTATCGGTATCGGCGAGTACCAACAAATAGGACACCAATACCATTTTGAGAGCCATAAGTTTATTCAACTATTGTCACCCACTCCTGGTAGGCAATAAAAAGTTCTACTGGATTCGCTTTGTATTAGATTTTTTCCTGCTTCCCAAAGGTAGGCAGCAGCTTGACAAAGCCATGATGGCAATTATTTTAAATTATTATGGTATCGGTATCGGCCGATACTGCACAGCCAGGTATCGGGGTATCAGTATCGGGGCCAAAATATGGCATCGGCGCAACACTAGTTTTATCCATGGAGAAAACTCTTGGCTGGAGCCAATTTTCGTTACATTTACACTTACACATATTTTCCAGACAAAAAGTAAATTTCGCATCTCGCAAATGTCCTGGCCTATCGGGACGGAATCAATGATAGCAAGCCATTGTTTTTTTTAAATAAATAAAAAAAAGGTAAATTTTAATGTTTTATTTAGATAACAAAAATAAATCATAATAGAAATAATCCTATTTATGATGTTTTAAAAATTAAGACCTACAAAAGACTGATTTAAGACATTTTAATACCAATTAAGGCCTTAGTTTTATTTTGAAGAATTCAATGCATTTTAAGACTTTTTAAAGACCCGCGGGAACCCTGTGGAAGCAATGGACTGAATGGCTAATTGGGTGATACCATCTTGAGTTCCACCATGGGGGGAGACAAAGCAGTCAGTTTTCTAATTTTTGTAATTTCCTCATTTTGTTAACTGTCTTTAGTCATTGAAGTTCACCCTTAAGCTAACTATTTAGTTATTTTTGAGAGTTAAATTTGTGTAGATGTTTCCCTTCCCTCCTCCTCAGTGTGTCAATATGCTCTGATCAGTCAGTATTTATAACCCTTTTGTTTGTTGTGTTGTAGGTCAGTTTTGTTTTGTTAAAAACTTTAGTTTATTTTCTTCATTTGACCTCTTTTAACAGCCCTATTTTCATTTTTGGAGGGAACAAACCCATTTTTCTTAAAAAGTATTTCTGTGCCATCATGCTTGGCAGGCTTGGTCACTCGAAAAAACAAAAAACTAAACCCAACAACAAGAAAAAGAAGTCCTCTCACATTTTTAACTGATGGACTTTTCCAAAAAGATAACCCAAGTAAATAAGATGGCTCTAAATTCGTCAAGTAATTTAGAGCCTAAAGCAATGAAACATTACGCTCATCATCGCCCTGGTTTCAGATTACAAACACCTTAGAAATTTATTTTTTTGTCAGTCCAGACTAAATGTCTTCAGGTTCTTCATTTCAAAATATTTCATTAAACTACTCTTGCTTTTGGAGCCTTTTTTCTGTTGCCGGTAATATTGACCAATGGGGGTTCCCAGATAACTCTCTTTCATTATTACATGATAACATTCCAAAAGCTGCTATTTGTTTCTATTCAGGTAATATTTGTTAGGCAAGAGGTTGTTGCTATTTTGCATGGCTTACCTGTTCTTTCTGAACATTTGACTCCTGCTGGGCTTTGGCAGTTTGATCTCTCTCGCTCTCCAGGTCTTTCTTCATATCTGAAAGCAACCGTTCATAGTGCTCTTTCAAGCCAGATTCCTTCTCTGAAGCCTGACTGTTGGTTGAAGCTGAGAGAAGAGGAGGAAAGAAAGGGAGTTAATATTAGACCTCCCATTGAGGATGGAAAGGCTTCCACAGACAATTTTAATAGAGTTCTTTTGTAAATTCCTCAGATTATTAAATATGACCATATTCATAATTTTATTAATTTTTGTTTAGCTGTATATTGTCGGATTTCATTATCTGTTAAAAATCAGATCATCTTTGTTTCAAAAGAGAAATAAAGAAAAACAAAACAGCTCGCAACATATCAAAAATATATAGCCACATCAATCCTTCATCACATGCCAATGCTCTATTTATCCAGTCCGTTAGTCTCATTAGTTTCATGATGACAAATTATAGAAATATTTTTAAAGGAAAAATCCAGTCAGAATTCAAACTTCTGAAAGTACTTACATATAAGATTTTTACATACTGTTCAAGTTTTTTAAATTAAGAGTAATTTTCATTTGAATGTGCTTTACTGGAGGCATCCATGTTTGTCAAAGAACATTACTGCCATCTACCGGTTTATGACGCCACGGTGCGGCATCGGCTGTTGAGCAAGTCCTAGTGCTTTATCTGGTGTTTGTCACAATGCGCTATTATCCAAGTCATCTTGAAAACATTCTTCCAAGAAATGTTGGCGAAATATGTGTTTTTTCTCTGGCCAGAAGTTCGATGGCAAATCCCCCCTCTTCAAGTTGGCAATCCAACAACAAACCCGTGGATCATGAATCAGAAAGGTGAAATAACTAATTTGTTTTTTTTCACTTTTACTCAATGTTTTGCAACATCCAACTGCCATGCACGTGGGCATTGTCAGTTTAACTATAGCTCGCGTGAATTTCAATGGTAAAGTTCTCTCGAAATCTAAAAAAAATTGTTGTTGATTGCATGGATGTATAATAGTTCCCATTGATTTTGCTTGTAAAGCGGGGAGAATGGCGCTGGGCTTTTATTTTTTTATTGATTAATGCTAAATTCATTAAATCACTGCAAACATATTAGTTTTAGGCATAGATAATGATCCATTGTTTATTCCTTCCTGACCGGACTTATGCTCTTACTTCTATCAGTCCTTCTGGGAGTTGACCTGAATTCAAAGAGCAGCTAAATCCAAAGTGAGAAACATGCTTATGGAAAAGGTTGCCAGGCCCTACAGGCGATGCTAAACAATAAAAACATAACATACAAAATAACTGTAGGTAGTCTGTAGGAAATGAACCAGATTATCTAGGAACACAAAGTGATGAACGAATAGTGTGCAGTGTAAAAATAATCCAGATTATCCAAAGATGAAGGCTTCATAAACAGAAAATGTGATTCATTGATTTATTCACCCGCCCCTGGTTACACCAGCCTCAAATTACTTTGCTGAAAATACTAAAGGTCACAGAGTGAGAGGAAAACAGGCATTTATCAGTCGACTATACCAGTTGCACATACAGCAGCTGATATAGTGATTGCAAAGACAGGTTTTTTTAATAACCAGCAGCCCTGCTTAGACCTTAAAAAGAATACACTAATAATATTAGTCTACTTATGTATCTGAAGCCAGGGTTATCAAACCCTTTAATACAAAGGCTTCATATTCTGTATGGAAGCATAGGGATGTAATGTACGTTTACCATCAGAGCTGGGTTTTATGTTGCTCTCCTGCTGCTCCTTGGCCTGAGCCAGCTGCTGCTCCAACTCCATCGTTCTGGCAACAACTGACTGAACGTAAACCTCTCGCTGCTGATCGTAGACCAACCACTGCTGGTTCTTTTCAAGAGCCTGAAGGAAAGATTTGATAATTTTTTTATAAAAAAAAACACCTGGTATCCTGTGTGGTAATACAAACATAAGCTTAAAGAGAAAAAAAAAATGACAACCTTATTTAGAAAATTACAGACAAAGGTTCTTCAAGTTTTTGGACATAATACTAAAGAGTTTTTCACACTGATAAGAAGGGAGAAGAAAAATTATGTTAAAAAAAGTTTGATCCAGTGTTACACAGGAATCTGATACAAATAATGTGACGCTCAGATTCTTGTGCTCTAAACTTTCTAAATAATTTTGTGAAACCAAATTAGAAGGCATCAGTTCAACAGGGTCTCCATGGTAATGTGTAGTCATGTTAAATACAGAAATCAGCTGATTGGAGGGTAGACGGAGGTAGTTACAAGGCAACCGTGAAAGAAAAAGAGTTATAGGCTGCAGATAGATTGAGCTTCATGTTCGAGAAGGACAGTGACTTTAAACAGAGCTAAAATTGAAAGGCTATGGTCCTAAAATACATGTGTTCTAATGGTCTAGTTGAGGGGTTTTTGTCTTTGATCCAAAGTAATGAATTTTGGGAAATTACCCTTCTATACCATAAACCTTCCTTATCTTTATAATAGCTACTAGGGATATTCATTCTGACTTTTTTAAATTAAAGAAAAAAAAAAATCTATTTATTAAATGAGCTTTCATATTTTTAAGTTTTAAAAAGCCAAAATGTATTGACAAAATGACTTAATGAAAAAATAATATTCTTCTATCTCTTTGCTGAGACGTTATAAACTTATTGAATCACAACCCTGTTCTAAAGAGCTGCATGTGGCTCCTGGGCCACAGGTTACAGACACCTGGTCTATAAAATTTAATTCTATTCTATGTAATCAATCTTGCAAAGAAATTTAATAAATGATAGAGAATCCAAAGGAAACCATGAAGAAATACAAAAAGTCCAAATGGACTCACATCTTTGAGTTGATCTTGCACTCGTACCAACTCTGCAGCAGGTGCCTGCCCGTTCTGAAAAGGAAGAATAAAGATTTCATGAAATGGCTGAACTACAAGGCTCTGATAATAATACAGCACTCACATTTAAACCAGCTCTTATAAGTGAAAATCAGTTAAGGCAATTCTAAAACAGGCTAGGTTTAATCTCCAATGAGTCTGTATTCTCAAATCCTTGTGGAGGAAAAAATATTTATTTTTCATAACAAAATGGTTGGAACATCTGAGCTTTTCAAAAACAAATTATTTTATCCTGTAATGCTGTTGCAAGGATCTAATAAAAAAAAAACAACCTAAAATACCAAGACAGGTCATGTTAACCATCAAGTGACAGATGCCGTTGAGATGTTTTTTCCCCGTGTTCAGTTCCAAGAAAAAACAAAACTACAGATCTACCACAGACTCAGAAATGACACACCAGCTTGCAGATTTAAATTATTTAGTCAAAACTTTTAATAATGCAAGAAATACACAGCAGCAAGTGATGAATCTATGCTCTGCTACGTTTGAAAGTCTTAGCTACATGACCTAGGTCACCAACTCTGCAGTTAGTTCTGCAGTCTCCATCCATAGCAGAACGTTGGTCAGATCATATTATGTCACTAGATGCCTTCAAGCGTGATTTCAATATCCACACATTCTCCTGATAAAAATGTCATCCTCTTCCAGGATCCAATTCAGTTGCTCCCAGTTTTTCCTTTTTTTAAAATGCCAAATACCAAAGCAAAGATTGAATCCTGGGAAGAAATATTTACATTATGGTAAAGATTTGAATGTGTAACATGGAAAACCAGGACATGAGAAAGAGCAAGGGTGATGCATTAATAAAATATAAAAGAATAATGGATAAAAATAATTTTTTATGGAAAAAATTGAGGTTATACTTCATTACAGCCTAGGAACACGCCCAATATGATCAATGCAGCAGTGCTAGTTCTACAGTAAAAAAAGAAGAGGCTACTAGGAGTTCCTTTTTTTCTCTTGGTTAAACTGTTGATGCTAGATGGATTTGATATTGGTGAAAAAAAACATCATGGTTCCACTGATACAGAGTTTACTACAACAGACGCATTTCTGAGAAATAAACCCTTCATGATACAATGGTGAGGAGGCTCCAGGGAGAAGGTGATGTCAGTAGTCTGAGATTGAACACTGCCACCTAATGGAGAAAATAACACCTGCAGGTTTTCCCACTTCTATCCATCAGTCACTGATAAAAATCTATATTTGTGAAACATGTTTTGCAGCACTACTCTTAAAGTTATGATATAGTATAGAATAAATATTTTCTACATGTGTTCTGTAATAAAAGATAAAGCAGTTATTAGTTACAGTTAATAGTTTGAGATTTTGTTGGGGAAAAAAAAGGGATAAGAATCTTATTAATCTGTACTTTTAAACTAAAAAATACAAGATTGAACTGATATTATAGGTAAATTTTGAAAGCTGTTGTATGATTCAATTCTAAATTTGGAAACATTTTATTAGCTGGACTATGCTGTGCCGTTCCCCCTTTTCACATCCAAATTTTGCACTTCTTCTAAACTAGTCCTTCATTTGCAGAGGTCTCAGGGCTCCAACAGATTTAAATCAAAACGTTTTCCAAAGATTAAAAGTAAAAATCTTGGCTGTGCTTTTATCTTATGTAGAAAAAAACAATAACTAAAGGACTCTAGATGAGTGAACGGATGGCAACTCAGCAGACAAATTAGCAAATGGATTAAGAATAAAACAAACGGATTTATGGATTTAAGATGGAAATTACTAGTTATATGTTAATTTTCTTTTCCCTTTCCTGGTTAGTCTTTTTCTATCCAAAAATGTTGCTCAATCATGAAAAAAAGAAAATCAATAAAAAGGTGTTTTAACATGTATGCATTAAGTTTCAGTCAAGAGGATTAAAGGAGGGACAGAAAGATTAAATAGATGGAGGAATGAAGGGCTTATAGCTAGAACGGTCGATGGTGACAAAAGATTGATGAGCAGTGGGATGAGCAAAGGAATCGATGAAAAAATTAACTGAAAAAAGGACAGCTTGAAAGACAAAGAAGACATATGGATAGATCCTCAGAGAGATGGACAGACATATGCAACATTTGACCTGTTCCAGGTGATAGAGTTTGGACATGAAAGCAGTATATAATATTTTTTTTCCACACTTCTCTGAAGGACCCAGATCAATTACTACTACTGCTGTCTTTTAAAAAGGACCCAAAAAGAAAGATTAAGGTTACCCCTGATGATTTCATATTTTCTTTCCATGTTAAAACACATGCAAATATATGAGACATATACTAGAGTAAGGTTCGCCATGATGAAACTTAAAATCAAAAATGTTTATCCAGAAAAACGAAAAGATACGCCGTATGGCAGAACATAGGACAGAAAAAGCCACCAGATCAGATAGGGGAGAGACGTCTCTTCAGGTCTAATTAGAACATCCTGACAGGTAGCAGTGTATTTAGGTCATCCTTACCGCGGCCTGTGTTTCCAGGGAATGACAACGAGCAGAAACTGTGGCCAGCTTGTTTTTCAGATTCTCCGTTTCCTGTGACAAGCTCTGGAACATTGCGTCTCTCTGCTCTGCCTCTCTCCTGCGCTGCTCCAACTGGGCCTGCAGCGACGCCACTACCTACACCCACAAAAAAAAAAAAAAAAGAAAAGCTGAGAAGGCTGTATGTAAATGCAATTGTTTACCCCGGTAGTTTAAGGAGTGATTTTAACAATAAATTAATTTGTTTTTGTGTCTGTTGAATCATCCTTCTCTTGCGTTTGACGTTGCGTGGCTGGGAGGCTGCTGGCATTAGCCACTTACATGTCTGCTGATGAAACCTAATGAGGATGCAAGCATGATTAATGTCTGAGCAAAACAAAATGCTGACATTCCATTTACCGGCATGTCATCTGTGAGTTTGGCTTGCTGCCACTCTGACCACACTAAATTAGAGTCATTTCTGCAACAATGGAAGACATATTACACAAGGAAAAGCAACAGCAGAATGACTTTTTAGTCCAGTGTCAAACAGCCACATGACGTGAATGCTAATACATACAGACAGCAGCAACAGACAAACAGTTTATAAATGTCAAGCGAAAAGAATGTAACGTCATGCGTTTGTATGCAGCTTCCACTGGTTGTCTGAACTTTACTATGCAGAGCTGCTGTCAAAGTGGGATAGAAGCTATTTCCCTGTCTGTTTGTGGCAGCTCATTGGAATTCCAGTATGCTGTTGTTTTTTTGCCCCCTCTTTCTGTCAGTTTCCCACATGCCACCAATGCAATGATAGAATGTGGAGAAAATAAAATAAATGACAAGCAGAAGAGTGTTACAGACAACACTGCTGTGGGCATCTTCTCATTTAAGCAGGACTAAAATGCCTCGGCTTGTCGATTTATATGTGTGATGGATAATGGAAAAAACATATTTTCAGAGTTTTGTGTGCTCACCTCTCCTCCCTTAGCTGACAGCTGTTGTCTTAGAGCTTCCAGTTCCTGCTCCTTAACCAGTAGCTGCTGATTGTTCCTCTCACGCAGTGTCTCAAGGGAAAGAATCCTCTGGAGAAAACAAATGTGCATATATTTAAAAATAACAACAAAAATACATAAAAAGGGACTCAAGAAAGATGGACCCTGTACCTCCAGCAGCTTGCTCTTGTCAGAGTCGGGTGGCTTGATGTGTCTTTTGGCCAGCTCGTCCATCTTCTTCCTCAAATGAGCGTTCTCCTTTCTGACCCGCTCCAGCTCTGCATCAGCCTTCGAGCCAGAGCTGTTGGATTTAAACCCCAATTTGGAGACAAGAGTTTCTTTGGCACCTTTAGATGCCATGGCTCTTAAGATGTGGAGTGTTCTAAAAATAAAAAATATCAATTTATGATTTCTCATATTTATGCTTTTATTTTAATACTTTGTATTAGAAGCTTAGAAAATTCATTATGATGCAACTAAAATTAAATATTGTCTTCGCTTCAAGTTATTAGATGTATAATAATACTTATGGCTCCTGAACAGGTCATTTCACATCCTTGCAACCATGTACATTTATTGACCTTTTTTGGCATGTAATTGGGGTCAGACTGGCTGACCTGGCTAGGGCAAGGACCCAGAACGGGAGGTGTGTCTGAGTTTAAAGATACAGAATTGATAAGGAGGATGTTGTTGAGGCTTTTAACGACACAGGTCAGAATGCGATATTATTTCACATTTTTGTTTTTATGTTGCCAAATTGCACAAAAAGTCTTTTAAAAAGGATAAAAACTTGAGGAATTTTGACACACTGTTAATTTACAAAGACAGAAAGCACACATATAAACAAACACACACACACACATATATATAAATATATATATATATACACATACATACATGTACACATATGCATACCGTACATGTATATGTACATTTTTACTAATTCCCAAAAATGCAGTCAAAACAAAATAAAACCAGGTTTTGTAGAAAATAATGACATAAAAAGTAATTATACGTCAAATTTGAAACAAAAATTAATAAAAAAAAACATCTTAATGATTCACTTAATTATTAACCCCAATCTGTTTTTCAAGGATAGTTTGATGATTCTAAGTAATGTTATACTAATGTTATTGTCTTATAACAAACTGTAAGGAATGCTACATGCATTTCGCCACAGACCTGTGAAATTAGGATAAGTAGATGCTCAGACTGGTGAGGAGACTCAGTACATTTTTGAAAGAAAGTTTGCCTCGGAGTAAAAAGAACAATGTAACATTTCCAATGTAATATTGACGAGTCTATCTTAAGTCGTCCATTAAACTTGCTTATCATAACTTCGATAACAATTTGTTGAAAAACAAAAGACTGACTGGAACCTAAGGATTCATCACCTCAATATCCGAGAAAAACAATCTACCGAAAAAAAGAACACTTACAGGTTCAACTGAGGACGAAAACGCCTTTAATTCACTCTGCTGGCGACGTGACCGTTGCCTAAACAACACTTTCATTTCCTGAAGTTTGAATCGCAGCGCGGCGACGTCATATCCGTGAGAAACGCTCCAAGGGTACGAATGATTACCCTCCGCAGCGTGTGCGGCAGTTCGAAGTGTTGGGCGGTGCTTAAGATGGAATGTAAATCAGTTATGACCTCAACAGTACTAAGACTAGACCAAATTAAACTTTCATTATTAATCTGATTATTCTCTTGGCAAAATTCTATATTCATAAATGTAAGTTTAGGCTACACATTCCAAAATATCTTTTATTGCTTTTAACAATGAGGTCAAGCAATATGTCAACACGATCAAAAGGCAACAAAAACTGTAACTGTGTGTAAACAATTTAATATCTTTTTATACATAACACCAGCAATGTTGGATACTGCACAGTATATTATTTTCACAATGGAGACGAAAGTTCATGTATTCATGTAAACTGTGCAATTTTTGAAAAAAGAAAAAAAAGATTGGATGATGGTAAAAAAAAAAAAAAAAATCAGTTCAATATAAGAGAAAAATATTGATTGTTACTAGCAATTTCTGAAGGAATTATTTGTGATTGATTAATTCGAACCATAAAAACATGCATTAACTGCACAAGTAGTTAATGTAAGAAAAAAACAACAACATTTGACTTAGTTTAAAATTTATACGGAAGAGGATTAGGGACACTGACAAAAATAAAAAAAATAAATTAAATAAAATTTTATTTCAGTTTAATATGGGTAAAATGTCACAGAATTCTGATTTTTTTTTTTTTTCAGAATTCCGACTTAATTCTCAGAATTCTGACTTTAATCTCAGAATTCTGACCTTTTTCTCAGAATTCTGACTTAAATCTCAGAATTATTAATTTTTTTTTCTGAGTTCTGACTTTAATCTCAGAATTATTAATTTAATCTCAGAATTCAGATTTTTTTTTCTCAGAGTTATGACTTTAATCTCAGAATTATTAATTTAATCTCAGAATTCAGATTTTTTTTTCTCAGAGTTATGACTTTAATATCAGAATTCTGACTTTAATCTCAGAATTTTGACTTTAATCTCAGAATTCTGACTTTTTTCTCAGAATTCTGGATCTTAATGTAGATGGGCACCATGAGGCAAGAGATGTGGTAGCATTTAGCTTCACTGACAAAGATGTGAGTTAGGCAACTTTATACGTGCCTGAGGGGTCACCAGTGATGCTATTTAATTAATGTAAGAGCAGAAGGTGATTAAAACAAAAGACATAATCTCTAAAACAGACATGGCTATGGTCTGATGCTAACGTGTTTGTTAGCTGTTAGAATTCCCTCAGAATTCTGAGATTTAAGTCAGAATTCTGAAATTAAAGTCAGAATTTTGAGAAAAAAGTCAGAATTGTGTATAATTGTTTAGTTAAAGTCAGAATTCTGACTTTTTTCTCATATAAAATGTAAAAATCAGTTGTTTTTTTTCAGTGGTCCTAATCATCTTCCATACATTTATAATAATTCTACTTTTTAAAGTTTTAAATGATGTCCTACCCCTGTAACACTATAAAGTTGCCTGTACCCAAATTTAGTGGTGATCAACATGGTGCCCACAGAACAAGCCTCTTAAAAAAATCACCGCCCACCAAATGCTTTCAATCTTATTTTATTTAGTTGCTCTTTTTAAATCACATGTGAATTGATATACATGTGAAAATAATTGCATTTACTATAACTGAGTAAAATTATGTTAATTACACACAAACTTATGTGAATTTATCTTATTCAAAAGTTGATACTGTATCCCATCATATGACTGAGTACCTAGATTTTTTCTAAATGATTGATGACTCTCGGCTTAAACAATAGATAGCAGGGTTAACACTGTTCTACTAAATCTGGTCTAAAGGCTATTCAGCGTACAGGTTAATTAGTGCACTGTAGAAGTGTTAATAGAGACTGTGGAACTCGAAGGTTAATCAGTAAGTCAATTGTTGGGATCAGTTTAATGAGCCATCCTGGGAGTTTAAATCATTTGATAGAGTACTGCAGAACATGAGTCATTAAAACACCTTAATCAACACTGGAAATATTATTTTAAATAATACAATTATTTTTCAATTATGGTCAGTCTAGTTATGTGTTGGTACATTTAGATTATAAGAGCTAAATATTTGGAAGGCTTAGGTCAAAAATTCAATTGTTAGGGGCTGTTTGATAAGCCACAGTTGTGGTTTAAATTATTTCATCATTAACTGTGCATGAGATGAGATATTATTCCAATTACCTTATTGTATTATTGTTTAACAATGAAGTTATATATTTTTGGTGTTTTTTTTTTTATTTATTTTTTTTTTTTTTACATACGGATACAGGTATTGTTTAGTCTAATTTATTTCCCTTCTACTGTACATTTTCATCTGCTGAAAAATATACAAAGCATGCACATATTTAGTGAAAAAGTAGACTACTTAAAAAAAAAGTCATTGTACATCAACTCAGGGGATGGGGGGTTGTCTTTTAAGAGGTCGGTTATATTCACAGGGACACATTTCGGGCTTTGTGACAGTGAAATCAGTCATCTATCAAATGAAGTTGTGATACACTCAAAGAAAAAGAAAACAAATTTTAATTCATGGGCAAGATATAAACAAAAAAGATAGGACTGCAGAAATAAAAAAATGGAAAATCCTATAAATGTTTGTCTCCGCTTTAGAAAAAAAAAAAAAGAACATGCACAACCTTGTTCCCACTCGCAAGAGGGAAAGCCTATTATACTGGGAAGAACAAGTGGACACCAAGAAGAATATAAGGCAAAAAAAGGGCACGGAAAGCATACTGCACATGATGTTTGGTAGAGAAATGGGACTTAATACAAAAAGATGTGAAGTTTTTAGACAGGAGCATCACAGTCTGACGCTGGTTACCATGGTGGTGCCGACAGACTACCAAGAAATCTTTTAATAAGAACATCAAACTAGGGCCCACTTTTACCCAATTTATTGATCTTAAACACACATCAAAGAAAAAAGTGAATGGCCCAGTGATTCAATTAAGTTGAATCAAATTAAAAGCACTCAAAAAAGAACTAGAGAATGACTTCCACAATCTTCAAGATTTGCAATTAATTGGTGTGAAAGGATGGATCAAATCACACCTGAGCAAATCCTGGAACAGCTTTTTTTATACAGCAAATGTTTTTACCACAGATATTGATTAAATGTCATTAGGTATGTTCAAAAACTGTTCCTTGTGCATCTATTGCACCTGATGTGTGAACTACCCCAATGTCAACTCCTCTGCAAATGTCAACAAGATGAGTTAACATGGTCTAAATGTCATCTTTAGAAATACATTTACAGAAAAAAAACTCTTGATGTGTTCAATACTTGTACAGGACAGGGATGTTGGTTTTGCTGCATTTTCTAGTTATATATAAAATGTAAGGAATAGTTATATGAATTCCATTAATTATGAGATTTTAATTATTGGCATTTTTTTCTTTTTAGCACATTTTTTAAACCTTTTTTTGAAATACCACTGCTTTTATAGGTCATTTCCAACACTTGGGTACGGACTCCACTCTGTTTTGTACAAATAAGAACCCGATTTGGGCAAATACATTGAAGGTCTATTCTTAATTAAAATTCAATGTTTTATGAAGATTTTTTAATTAAAGTCTTTTTACTGGGTCAGTAGCTGCTGGTAACTTTCATCCTGTAATAGCATGCAGCCACTGTGTATCCTTAATAATCTCAGATGGGTTAGAGAAGTTGATTAAAGCAGAACTGATGGTGGAATAGCACTAAGAGTTTCCACCCATGCCTTTGTCAAGGTAAACAGAAATAATGAGTTAAAGTCAGTAAACAGTAGCTCTGAAATGAAATAAGCAGCACTGTCACTCACACTCAGGAACAGCTCTTGGAGGCTGTTTAATACATATGCTCACTGATTCATAATGGATTTCATGCCAAACGCCAAGAAAATAAATGCAAAAGTAGCTCTATGCTAATTATTTATTTTTTCATTAAATTGATAAACACATTCTGGAAATATTCATAGAATGTTCACTGCGGTTTAATTATTAAGGAACCAGCAATTTAGAATGACACTTCACTTCAGATTTCTGCACAATTTGTTCAGGGCTCTACATTTTTACACCTCAACTGTGTTTTTTTTTCATATCCGCCCATTCAAAAGCTTCACCATTAAGGCACATAAACAACTATATTAAAGGTAAAAAAGACAGACTTCCAACTCAACAAAACTGTCAAATAGAATTCTGCTCCTACTTAGTGATTAAGATATGTTTTCTAGAGTGGGTTAGTATCTGTTTGTATCTCTTCAAGGTTTCAGTTTATTTAAAGAAGTAATTGTATATACCAAATTGAAATTGACCGTCTTTTTATTTGTTGTCAAGGTTTTTTTTTTTTTTTTTTTTTTTAGATTCCAGTCAAAAATAAAAATTAAAAAGTCAGGTTTGTGTTTGTTTTGTATCTTCAAACATGTTTTCTGGACCTCTTGTTGTCAGAGGAAAGAACTCTTTCTGCAAATAAAATTCCTGACTTGGAAATTTCTTGGCTTTTAACCTTTCATCAAAACAAGCAACACCTCCTTCATTTTTAAAGCAAAAGAAGCAATCTGTTATTCTCAGGAAAGCAGCTTACTATCAATTGGCCAGACAAATACAAAGACGTGTCACTTGTTTAACTGATCAAAAGCAAATAAAAAAATCATTTAAACAGGTATTAAATATGCGTTCTTTATTAAAATGTTTTATTGGTTTGATGCAACATTTTGATTAAAATCTTAGGCTTTGATGTCAGTTTTATGATTATTTTTTTTACCCAGCTGGTAAAAAACTGGGAATTGAGAAATGCTAACCCAAAAATGTCTCTCTATACTGACATTCTCTTAGCAATGTTTTTGCTTCTCCGAACCATCCTGCTCACGTTGTGTGTTGGATATGATAAATATGGGTCATCATCTGGATTAGCTAAATGATATGAACCTCTTTTTGACATCATATTTATAACTACGGGGAAAAGAGAGTCATGGATTACTAACCAGAAGTTCCTGGAAAATCCAATCAAATTTTAAACAATCAATTATTAATTAAAGAATTGCTCCAACTCTTCAAAGAAATGCTTGCTATACCATAAATGATGCTGTCAGTTAATTTTTAAAAGTAATTCGTTATTCATGTAGATTGGCTTTCTTTCCTGGAATAAATGTGTTTAATTTAAAATCTAGATTTTTTGTAAGAGATGATGCTACTGTGATAAAAATTTATGCTGGTACTTTTTACAAATTTATCATGGCTCAATAAAAAAAATGTGACGGCGCTATAGAAGTGTATAATAGTGGTGTTATGATTCAGTTTCCATTATTTTATTCTGCATAAGTTACCCAAACTTATTGGTATTTATGCACAAGGTCATTTTTTATATATATTAATAAAATATATCAAATAACTTCTACAGCAATATGGAAGTAATTCACACTTAAAAGGATAAGAATAATGAAACTATATAACTAAACAAATTCCACTTTAATGAGGGAAAACAAAATGATGGAAAAGAATTAACATCATAATGGTAAAACTTAGCAATGAACAGCTGTGAAGAGCATTCCTGGTCTGCTTGCTTGTACTTCCTGGGTATAGTCTGGGAGATAGAGTGTTCTGCTCTTCTCATTACTGTTCAGCAGAGCTACAGCCTGATCTGACACACTGCAGTTGGACAACACCTCCCTTCTGAGTGTTCCTCGAATCTAATTGATGACTGCAGGGAGACAATGGCATGACAAGAAACACGCCTCCAAATGAGAGGACTGTGCAAAATCCCTTAAAAGGACTATAATTTTTCTAGACAGAGGGATGTTTTAAACCGTCGCCTGTTTTTTTTTTCATTCTTCCACCATCTGTCTCTTCTGAGATTCACGGAGCTGTCAGCCTCTCGGCCTGCCGCTGGGATCCCTCATCAGTGCCAGAGAGGAGTGGGGCTCATGGCTCAGCCTCCTGGTGAGCCCTGCCTGCACCATTGGCTGAGGTGGAGCAGTTCCACCATTTCTGCAGCAGACCTCTTGCTGCTCTGCATCATCGACTGGCCTGATTCCTGTTGTTTGGAGCAGGGTCATGACATACACTAGCTTTGCAATGTAGTGGCAAAGCACATGGTCCTCTTGTGTGCTTCCATGAAAGGATGTAACCTATGAGTCAAATCCTCATCTTGAATGGATCAGAGGAGATAATTCAGTTTACATTTTATTTGAACACTGCATTAACTCAAGAAGGTGGAGAATTATTTTTGAGAAAATTGCAGAAAAATTAAGGTAAAAAGGAATATCTCAAGCTTCTGGTATCTGGTATGTGTGTGCCAAGTAGAGGACACATGGGACCTTGATTTCATAGAGTGCACAATGTCCCTCAGCAATTGTTAAGACAAAAAGAGAACTGTTAACATGAAAAGACACCGTGTGAGTCTCTGCCAGGTGCTGGTTGCTCTCTACATGTAGCGTGGATTTCCTGTATGCTTTGTGTATGTACTCTTTCCAGTAAGTATAAAAGTGCTGTTCCTCCAGAAGAAAAACAATTTTGTTTATATAATTTAAATTTCATATATATAGAATTAAACTTTTCAGTGTTGGGAAAAAAAAAAAATCTCCTAAAAAATGCTTTAACTCCCAGATCATCAGCGAGAAGTTCAGTATTCATTCTTTTCCTGCTTTGTGTATCAGCTGTCACAGCTGCTAGGCAACAGAGCATGCGGTTGTAAAAGCTGCTGGAAGGCTGGACCTGTTTAAATCAACTGCCAAAACTCTTGCGGTCTCCTTATTTTCAGGGACTGAAGGATCCAGTCAAAACAGACAAGGTCCTTGGTGGATGCAGCCTGTTAAATTGAACACACCCAATCACTAGGGTAATCAGGTGTCCTGAAATTTGCCGGACAGTCTTTTAGTTTTGACTTCTGTACCCATATCCCAAAGATCAAAGTGATGACCTACATTCAACAAGGTGTATTGTATACACTCGTGTATACAAAAAAAAGAAGTAACATACCGTAAATTCTCTAATATAGGCCCGGGCCTTTATTTCACTCAAGTGCATCGCGGTCCAGGCCTTTATTGGATAGAGGCCAGAATTAGAGACAGGCCTCTATTGCTATTTGAGCAAAACAGACTACCAGTGGAATGAATAAAAATGAGATTTTGTGTCTATTTGAACCTATAAAACACTAGGTTCATTTATTGAAAAAGTACAGTTACCATGTCTCGCTTGGTTTGAAGTAAAAAAAAAAAAAAAAATCCTCCAATTCTGTTTAATTCTCCTCCTCAGTTTTTCTCCTCCTCTTCATCTCTCCCTTTAATCTCCTCATCACTCGCGCTCCTCCTGTTCTGCTGCGTGTCTGTTCTCTTCCTCGCGCAGACGGGCAGCAGTCAGGGCCTGTCGGCTGTCGTCCAGCTGCGCAGGGCTGTGGTACTTGTATGTTACTTACTACCACAAGTATAATGTTGAGGTATGCCCAGAAAAAACGTTTATAGCCCCGGCCTGTATTAGAGACCGGCCATTATTTACCTCCTCTGACAGCGAGACCGGCCATTATTAGAGACCCGGCCGCTATTGGAATACAGGCCAATATTAGAGAATTTACGGTAAACATATGACAGTATATATATATATATATATATATATATATATATATATATATATATATATATATATATACATATATATATATATATATATATATACATATATATATATATATATATATATACATATATATATATATATATATATATATATATATATACATACATATATATATATATATATATATATATATACATACATATATATATATATATATATAAACATTCAGCAGTCTAATGACAGTGAGGAAGAAACTGGACTTGCATCAGATGCTTCTCTTCCCAGACGGCAGAAGGGAGAACAGTCCATGGTGGGGGTGTTAAGGGTCATTTATTATGTTACGGGCTCAGGACACGCAGCGCTTGGATGAAATGTCTTTAATGGGGGAAAAAGGAGCCCCGATGATCTTCTCTGCTGTTCTTACTACTCTTCTCACTTTCTTCCAGTCTTAGGTACATGCACAAGAAGTACATGCGCTTCTGTGCCCTTATGTGAGGTGGTGTTTACATTCCAGGTGAGGGTGTCTGTGATGTGCACCCCCAGGAATATCGTGCTTTTGACCACCTCTACACCTGATCTGTTGATGACCAGTGGAGCGTGGTTAGGCCGGTTCTTCCTGAAGTCCAAGATGATCTCCTTTGTCTTCTCTACATTCAGGATCAAGCTGTTATCTTTGCTCCAGTCCACCAACTGCTCCACCTCCTCTCTGTAGTCCTGGTCATTGGTCATAAATCTCTGATTGCTTTGTGAGAGCTCTCTTCGCAAAGCATGGAGGGATTTGTTGTTGCAGCGACTAATAACAAAGGTGATGCAGGCACCGTGCGGGGAAGCAGAGTTACATGACCGATAGGGAGCGAAAAGTAGTGATCATCTCAGTTGACAGAGTTCACTGTAAGTCCATTATATAGTCCCCGCTCTATATAGTGATTGATGGATCTGGGGGTTAGGGCGGACATTCGGACACAGCCATTGTTGTAGTTCTACATTTAATAACCTGTAGGGTCTTCTAATTAATATAGTCAGTGATTAAATAACTACTGTTGAGATAAAAATGGTTAAATTGAAAGTAAACTGTTTTATTTACTCTGATTATTGACAAATTTGGCAAGCACAGTGGAATGAATAAATGTAAACTTAAACTCAAACTTTTTGGGTGCTTCTGTTCTTCTTTTCAGCTTTAATGTCAAATTCTTTAAATTGTGATCAATACTCATCCTTCAAACAATGCCATTAGAGAAGAATTTTTCTTTTGTCTTCAAGTTCTGCTGTGGTAAATCCCGGAGAGCATCGAGGTGCTTAGAAAACTGTATGCCAGTATGTACTGAGCTGGCACGCCTGCTTAAATGTCTGATATTCACCATTTAAGAATTTAAAAGAAAATGCAGATATCTGTTGCTACATCAGGATAAGCCTAGCTAAAAAAAACACCAGACATTTGTTCATTGTTCTTTTTTCATTAGCTTTTGATTGTTTTCATTTTCTTTAATAGTCCACCTCCCCATCACTGACACTCTAGAGCAGGGGTGTGAAAGTGGTTCCAGAAAGGGCCGTGTGGCTGCTGGTTTTCTTTCCACCCAAGCAGTAGCACACCAGACTCCATTCATCCCATCAAGTCATCAGGTTAAGACTAGACTCACCTTGATGAGATGAATAGAAGCCCGGAAGTGGGATAGTTTTGTACCCTGGTAATACAAAAGCACTGTGGAAAGGGACCATGATCTTTAAATCCCCAAACTTGAAGCACCCGTGGACAATCTGGTCAACCCAGGGATGTGGACACAACTGTTAGACTTTCCAAAATGAATAAAGCACCATGACATACTTGGTAAAATGCATTTCTGCTATGCTTAGTTTAAACCACACGTGGCAGACAAAAGCTCCTTCTTTTTTTGTAGACTCAGACTTAGACAACTTTTATTGTCATTTTGTATTCACAGAGTGTATCCAAAACGAAAGGACGATTAGTACAGCTTTTAGACAGTAAATGTAAATTTCCATTCCATAAAGTGCAGCAGTGTTCACATGTCAACAGAGTGGGCGAAAAAAATTGTGCAAAAAAATGCATTGATATGGAAGTTCAGAGCATTAACATATACGGGGCAAATATGAAGTATTTTGGTTTGGTGTTATCCGTGTGAAACAGAATCGATAACATGATTTAGAGTTTTTTTTTTTTAAACAGTTTGGCAGTCTGATGGCGGTGGGGAAGAAACTGTTGCAGAATCTGCTGGACCTGCATCTAATGATGCGAAGCCTCTTACCAAAGGACAGTAGGGAGAACAGTCCATGGTAGGGATGTGAGGGGTCATTGATAATGTTACAGGCTCGGGATATGCAGCGCAGGGATGAAATGTCTTTAATAGAGGGAAGAAGAGCCCCGATGATCTTCTCTACTGTTCTCACAACTGTTCTCACTTTCTTCCAGTCTGAGGCGCTGCAGCTGCCACACCACACAGTAAAACAGCTGTTCAGAACGCTCTCTATGGTGCTTCTGTAGAAGGTGGTGAGGATGGTTGGGGGCAGGTGGGCTATCCTCATCCTCCGCAAGAAGTACATGCGCTTTTGTACCCTTTTGATCAGCGAGGTGGTGTTTACAGTCCAGGTGAGGGTCTCTGTGACCCCCAGGAATTTGGTGCTGCTGACCAGTTGTACAGCTGAGCTGTTGATGAGCCGTGGAGAGTGGTTAGGTTGATTCTTCTTCACTTTCAGGATCAGATTCATATTCATGTTCTCGGTATTGGTTTGTGTAGCAAACCAGTGCAGAACCTGGTGGGTGTCTTGTTACTTGTTCCAAAATGAGTAAATTCATTAAAACTATGTACGATCCTTCAGTACCTGTTGTTAAGAGACTGTTTACTAGCACTCTTCCTATGTGTTCTTGTTATTATAGGATCTGTTAATAGTACTGTCGTGATCTTGGCACTTTCAGGCTGGGTTTTCCTCCTTTTTCTCTTATCTGCTTTGCTCCACCCTGTGCTCATTATCTCTCATAAGATCCACTTGTTCCTTCTGCTATTTATGCCTCTCTATCCTGGCCTCTGGTGCCAGATTATTTTAGCTTTTGGCAAGACTACTCTAGTGTTCCCAGTGTTTAGTTCTCTCTCTTTACTGATCAGTTTCTTACCATTAACTTCTGAGTTTTGGCCGCCTCAGTTTTGTTCTACTCTGTTTTGCTTGTCCTGTGTTTCCAGAATATTACCAGGATTTTGCCCGATGTCAACCTTGGACCTGTGCAAAGATGTTTATTTGTCTTGTGTTAGCTCTGATTTGCTGTGGCCTGTGGGGTGTCCAAAGTGCACCCCACCTTTTTCATAAAACCAGCTTGTGATTAATATGCGAACTTCCAACAGTGACAAACCAATATAGTATAAGCTGTTTATATAAAATTATGGATGTACTTTGTGATCCCATGTTGTAGAACAAAATGTAAAAAGGATTTTTTTTTAAAAGACAGAAATATTGTTAAAAAAATTGGCAAGAAAAACTTAAAGGAATAGTACACCCAAAACATGATTAGCCTTCATTTTCTACTCACCTCCATGCTGAACAACACTCTGGAGTACTTTTTTGATATCTCAAATGCATCTGGAGATCTGGGAGGCTTCTTGCTGTCTGCTGACATTCAAATAATGGAGGTCCATGGCGCCCGAGACAGAAAGGTCCATAAAAGTCCACAAAAACGTGTCAATATTCCTCCATACTGCTCGTCCAATGTAATCCAAGTGTCCTGAGTGGGTAGCATCCAGAATTTACTCGAAACGAAGTAATTTAGAATGTTTTTAGAGCATAAACAGTAGTGTATAGGATTTCCTAATAGCGCCCCCATGCGCGCTCACGATTCTACGGAAGCCGGCAGACCAAACCGGAAGGAAGTGCGCATTCAGCGTCTGGTCTGCCGATAATGCAAGCGTAGAAGAAGAAATGTGCTGTTTACCTGTGCAAAGAAAGAAACAACGAAAGAAAAATGTCTGAGGACTTCAGTGTTGAGGAAGAGCATGAGTTCTTTGCCGAGCTGAATGCGCTGGTTTGGTCTGCCGGCTTCCGTAGAATCGTGAGCGCGCATGGGGGCGCTATTAGGAAATCCTATACACTACTGTTTAGGCTCTAAAACGTTCTAAATGACTTCGTTTCGAGTAAATTCTGGATGCTACCCACTCAGGACACTTGGATTACATTGGACGAGCAGTATGGAGGAATATTGACAAGTTTTTGTGGACTTTTGTGGACCTTTCTGTCTCGGGCGCCATAGACCTCCATTATTTGAATGTCAGCAGACAGCAAGAAGTCTCCCAGATCTCCAGATGCATTTGAGATATCAAAAAAGTACTCCAGAGTGTTGTTCAGCATGGAGGTGAGTAGAAAATGAAGGCTAATCATGTTTTGGGTGTACTATTCCTTTAAATGAAAGGCAAAACTAATACTGGCTGCTTGGCAACTGTAGAATAAGTTGAGAGTTTGCCAATGTGAAAGTGAGCTGTGTCTTGAAAAAGCAAAAGAAATATCATGCAGATTTAGAAAGTTATACAGGCATAAAAAAGGGTGCAACAACCACATAAGGAGGATTTAAGAAAAAAGTTTCAGTAAATAAGACAGAGAAGTGGCTTCATTTAGGCACATCTCTTTCACAACTTTTCAACTCATTAAAGCACAAAACACTTCAGAACAAGATGTCTTGTGCAAAGTGTTATTACATTATTTTTATAGACCCGGTTTGTCCTTCAAACACCAATAGAACATACCTTATTACTAGAGAAACTTACTTGGTGGCCATTCATATTGTATAATTCCAAACACTGTAGAATATTCCTTTCCCGCATGGGAAAATTATCAATAAATGTTTCACAAACATTGCTGGAGAGTGAAGCAATTGCTTACCAAAATTTCAAGTAGATACATTACTTACAGTAATGACTAACCTTGCTGTTTTTTTTCTGTTTCTGTCTGTTGCTGTGTGTTCAGCATCCTTGGTCCCGGGAATAAATCCCTATGAAACTGCATCAAACTGGCAAAGATGCTTTTAATATTTACCTATGGGATTATTTTATGGCAAAAATATTTGCCTCAAAACTGTTTTAGTGCCGTCGTAAGTGGTTAAATGTCGGCTATTGCAATTTAGTTTTTCAATTGCTTTAAAAGGCACATGATTGTACATGCCTATGTTCCTTGTACGGAGTAGCTTTTGAGTTCCAGGCTTATAGAGTGGCACAAACAAAAGCCTTGTTATGGCTTAGAAAACCTGCAAATTGAACCGAAAAAATAGGTCCACCTCTTAGTAATGGGGAGTCGTCAAGGTCATTGTTGGCCTGGATGACCAAGTATGATTTTTTTTGCCGCCTGCATGGCAATGAGGTTTGAGATGATAGCGGAAGGAAATCAACTATTGTTGCATTGTAGGTTTTAGAGAACTGGAACCTGAGACCACCCCCTCTTTTTAAGGTTGTTTTTTCTCTCTTAACAAAAATGTCTTCCTTCACACCCCTTTCAAACCACCTGTCTTTGTCCAAAATGTGAACATTCTGGTCCTCAAACGAATGTCTTTTGTCCTTAAGGTGTAGGTGGAGAGCAGAGTCTTGTCCGGAGGGCCTTGAGGTACTGTAGGTCTCCTGTGTTCAGCCATGTGTCTGTGGAAAGGTTGCTTGGTTTCTCCAATATAAAGATCAGAGTATTGCACTGAATTGCATATACTACTCTGCTCCCCTTAGGTCTAGGGTTTTGTCTTTAGGATGCAGTAGCCTCTGTCTAAGGGTCTTGTTTGGTTTAAAATGTAGAACAGTTAGATAATTTTTATATGCCTATATTAAAAACATGATGGGAACTACATTTAAAGCAAAGGAAAAATCAGCAATGAAGGCTCTCGGACAGCGTATATGCTGGTAGAAGCATTGACAGGTGATTCTCAGCGCGATATCTGTGAGGTTTATTGAAGTTGAATTGCCGCCGAATTGCTGCATAGTCCAACTAGAATAGACCTGGAGTCTTTCACGACACAAGCTACATAGCCCTCTTGCAGAAAATCATGTCGGGTGTGATCATCCCTACTGACTCTTAAAAACCTCTAAACTCCACGACCTCGTTTGATACGATTTTCTGTCAGACTCTAAGGACTAAGGAATTGCTGAAAGAGTCTCAAGAAGGATCCGATGGGATTGTGACATGGAAGCTTAGGACAAACATAATAAATAATTAATTCTTCTCTTGTCAAGCTTTTATTTGTCCTTTTCTTATGACCTTCTGCAGTGTTTGCATAGCTTTACTCTTTTCTTCTTTTTATTTCTAAATTATTTACCTCTTCCTCATAATGCAGGGAAGACTAAAACTTTGCCTGAAAGCTAATATAAAAAGTCTTTACTGTTTGAATATTTGGTAGTTGCATAACATAAAAAAAAAAAAAAACTTTAAACAGCTTAATTATGTACAGCCTTTGAAAATCAAGGTTTAACCTTCCTAAGTCTTACAAACAAATAATAACTCATCACCATTTAAATAAGCATACCAAATCTATGCATGGTTTGACCCATTGACTGCACCCCAAAAAGCCAGAAGGAGAAAAGAGCACTGACAAGACAAAGGACTAAGATGTGACACAGACTGAGTTTAAAATCAATTAAGGACCTAATAGATATTCTCAGTGCTTCTGTTTCAGGGAGAAAGAAAAACTTATTTTCAAAACCCTGACAGCTTGATTAAACGTTCCATCCAGTGACATTTGGAAAAGACTGGATCTGACATTTCTGTGTTGCCACGGAACAAGCAACCATCCTTTCACCAGTGTAATAATAATGTTAATCAGGAATACTCATTACAAAGCATTATTAATGAGCAGCCAGATCCTGCCAAGCCAAACTCTAACGGATTCAAGGCTTGATTTCCCTGCGCCGCTGCACAGTGGGCAAATGTAACTGAGATAAAGCTAATGAACTGAACTGCTCAACACACAGAACAACAAATCAAACTCTGCTGGAGACTTTATTACACTTGCGACAGCCAGAGGATTAATTTTGGTAAGTTATATTATGTCTCAGTGTGTGTGTTTTTTTAACTGTGCACCCTACCGCAAAAGAAAAAAGACCCGGAATAAATTACCAGAAAATAAGGAAATCTGTTGAATCTCAAGCATTCAAAAAGTTTGATTATGAGAGTGACAAGGCCCAAGCATAAACTTGATGGAACAAAATAGATAAGCTCTATCTCACACTTTTAGAAAGAATATTTGATTTAGTTTTAAATTGAGTGTTTTTTTTTTCTGCAGTTTTTACAATATCTGCACAGCATGTAGGATCATGATGCACATTTAACACTATCCCAAATCCATATTTGCCTAGTTGACCAGTCCCCTCTGTGGTCTCCAGCTTCATAAATGCATGTGCCGAAGTTTAGGTAAATCAGAGTGCTCAGAGGATCAGACAACCTTTTTGAGATTGAAAAATCAAGGTTGATTCTGAATCGTAGTCAAAGGAGGGATTTGAATTAAAAGTAGTGCAAAAGTCAATCTTAAAGATTTCCATGAAATTGATAAATACATTAATTCTTAGATTTCAATCAGCTAAAATTTTGAAAGTTATTTAAAAGATATTCCCTTCAATTTGTGAAAGCAGAGAAAGTTTTGAATAACAATTCAATGACTGATTTAAGAAGATAATGAGACTGACTGATTCATGCTGAACACCCACCCACATTTAAGCTCCACAGCAAACCGACGTCACGTACGCTTCTATCTCATCTCTGTGCACATCACTGCAGCAAAAATATCCTGCTGTCAGGCTCAGAACTGAAGAATCAGGTATTCAAGGCAAACAAACAGATTTCTCTGAACATTTATTGAAAATATAATTGGAGTGAGAGGCAGGAACTTCTGTGGATGGAGACAGGAAGTTAGTGACCACGTCTTTCTGGAAGTGGATTATCTCGAATGTGTGAGCCACTAACCTGATCTTATAGTTCAGCCTGAATCCAGGTGTAGACGATGGTTCTGGCCAGTTTGCTGCCAATGCGGCACAGAGAGTCCCAGATGCTAATGTATCGGTGGTCGGAGGATAAGCAGGAGATCAGAACTGAGCAGGCGGATATAGGTAGGATGATCCAGTGGGCAAAGACACAGCCGACATCGGCGGTTGTCAGAGCCAGGAGGTCAGAGATCCATAGAGGTGCCAAACGACAATTCAAGATGGAGTCTGGTCACAGTTCCAGGTACTATACACAGTGAAGCTGACAGGCCAGTTGTCAGGAAATGGTTCCGGTCGGTACACAAGCAAGAACCTTAGAGGTGGCAGAACAGGTCAGGATCAGGTAGTCAGAACACACAGTGCTAGAATAAATTACCAAAGGCTCTAAATAGCCTGGAACTCTAATCTGTCTGTAGGCTGGTTATATATAGAGACAAATACAGGTGGATCACATGAGGGGGTAACGAGAACCGGGATGGAGCTAAGCAGGTGTGTGAAATGAATGATCACACCAGACATCAGCGCTGAGATCATGCCACCCACAGCAGAGAGAGCTTGATTATAAATAGCTGTTTTGATTGACTGAGTTGTAGTAATGGGCTGCATTAGATCGCAAGCAATGCAACAGCATTACAATTGTGTGTGAAAAGTAATTAGTTGCATACATTTTTCAATGTAAAAATAATGTAATGTATGTAACACCATTACTCCTTTAACTGGAAACCCCTTACTTACTTTATGATATGTGAATGCACCAATAGGTGAACATTTACCAAATGCTGATTATGTGACTTGTGTCATATAATAAAATTTTCTTCTCATTATTAATAAGTCCTCGTTATGACTTTTTAGTTTTTTTTTTTTTTAGATTTAAAAAGTTTCTGCAAGTTTTTTTCCCACCACTGAATACCATTCTATTACAAGTTTAAGCAAGTATATTCTTGGAAAGCTTGACATTTAAAACAGTCTATTTTTCCCAGGAATCTACTATTCAGATAATTAGCTTTTTATTAAAGAAAGGTTTGAGTAAGAAAATGGAAAAATGTCAAATTCACTTTTCTTTTTATATTTTTTTGTACCTAAAAAAAAAACGCTTTTTATATTCAATGGAGCGCCAACTTCTGTAGTTTAATTAAAGCCACAAAAATATAAATGTAGAACTGACAAGTGACTGAATTACTTTGTGGTGTCTCTATTAAATAGATAAGAAGAGTAATAGATATTTATTATGTCTGAAATAAGATTCACTCTAACAAAAAAACACCTGGGCACAGTTCAGCACGGTACCTGCAAAAGCCGGGGATGATTTCAAAGATAAAGCTAACGAAAAAGTATCACCCATTTCAAGGAAACAGCGTGCATGGTTTGGAAATAACACAGAATTTTTAAATGCAGCATGTTTTGTAATACATCCTGGATCTTCCTTGGATTCAAGCATGGTATGCTCACAGGGGACCTTTGTGATGGATGGAAAAGAATCCTACATTGATCTAAGTTCGAAATATATATACCTAGGCTGAATTGGATAAAAAATATTCCCAGCCTTTTTGTTCGAAGAAAAACCTGGCTGTTCATGCTTATATACTACGGTGGAATATTTTTTTTTCTCTCTCCTAAAATTAGTGCTGAGGTTAAGTGCCATTTATTGTAAAACAATTCGTTTGCATTAACCAAACAGATTTATAGCAGTTGCTACACATATTACCCTTATTGAATGTTAACATAACTTAATTTTTGAAAGCCATTTATCAACTCTGTCAACATCATTAAAGCTTTGTCTTGGGTAGTATTTATAGATGAGACACTTTATTTCTGAAATTCCCTAGAGGTGCCTCAATGACGCTGAGGTGAGGATTTCAGGATCATCACTTTTCTCTGCTGTAGCTTCCCTTTACCTTCCCTTAACCTTACACTTTCAAAGAGCATCTGTTTATCTATCTATCTATCTATCTATCTATCTATCTATCTATCTATCTATCTATCTATCTATCTATCTATCTATCTATCTATCTATCTATCTATCTATCTATCTATCTATCTATCTATCTATCTATCTATCTATCTATCTATCTATCTATCTATCTATCTATCTATCTATCTATCTATCTATCTATCTATCTATCTATCTATCTATTGAATTATATTACTATTTGATTCCTCCCCATAGTAAAGTGGAGTTTATGATTGTGTCAATTAAATGTAGTTTTGTTTTCATTACTCTAAGAATAAAAATAACGTAATCCAGAAGTTTTGAGAATTATCTCTGTGCTGTTTAGTTTAGGAGTGAATTTATTTCTATACCCTAAACTATAAAGCTCATAATCTCAACTGATTTGAGAAAATCCTATTTGTCACCTGCATTAATTTGTAGGATTTTCTATATAGATTTTCTCTTTTTAAACAGTTTAGTGAAAACCTTTGGTGGTCTCAATTAGAGTTTAAACACTGTTGTTGGGGATTATTATTTTTTGTCTATTTATAAACATATATTCTTAGATATATATGTATTTATTCTTCTGTTGTTTTTTTTTACATTCTAATTTACATGTTGATTATGTTTCACGTTCTTTGTTATTTTATTAGCATTTTTATGCTGTGTAATATTCCAGAAATCTAGACAGTATTCACATGTTCATGCAGGACTTCTGTTCAGTTTAATCCATAATGACAAATTACAAAGTAAGATGCAGATGACCTTTAAATAGCCCTTAGGAGTGAGTGCAAGCATGTTTGGATGGATGGATGGATGGATGGATGGATGGATGGATGGATGGATGGATGGATGGATGGATGGATGGATGGATGGAATATTTGACAAGATTTAGCTTTGTGCTTTGCAATTAAATTTGAATACCAGTGATGCATTCTGTCACTTCTACTTGTCTTTATTTGTTTTTTTTTTTCATGTAAATGATCTTATTCCGGCTGCTCAGGGGAGCAGTGGGTAGCACTGGTGCCTTGCAGCAAGAACGTTTTGCATTCGATTCCCGGCCTGAGATCTTTCTAAATGGAGTTTGCATGTTCTCCTTAGCATGAGTGGGTTCTCTCCGGGTACTCCGGATTCCCCCTACAGTCCAAAAACACGACTGTTGGGTAAATTGGCTCAGCTTTGAGTGTGTGTCTCTGTGTTGTCCTGCAGTGGACTGGTAACCTGTCCAGGGTGTACCTCGCCTCTCACCCGTAAACAGCTGGAGACAGGCACGAGCACCCCTTGCGACCCTGCTTGGAATAAGCATGACGGAAAATGGATGATCTTATTCCTTTGCTAAAGTGTTAGATTGCTAAAGTGTTAGATTCCAAGAAAAAAGAAAATACTATATAATATTTTTGAAAAAATTACTTAGATTTCTATTGTTTGCAGTGCAAAAGCAGAAAGACAGTAACAGAAACATCGAGATAGTGGAAAAGAGAGAAGTGAGAAAAATGAGGGATAATGATAATGGATGATATAATTCAGTGGTTTCCAACCATGGTCCAAGGACCCCTGCCCTGCATGTTTTAGACATGTCTCTGTACCAGCACACCTGACTCATATTAGGGCTCCTCCTCTCCAATCAAGTGCTAAAGAAGCCTGTTAATCATTTATTCTTCTCTGGTTTCGTGCATCAAGGAAACAACGAAAAGATGCAGGACAGGGGGGTCCCTGAGAAACACAATAATCATAACATGTTATATTTTTTTATATTGTGCAGTCCTGTGTCCGGTAACATTTGATTATCCTTGTTTTTATCCTGGATTCTGTGTGAGGGACAGGAGAAAATTATGAATTCAATTGACATAATACTTTCCCTTTTCAACTTCAGACTGCTTTCAAAATTAAAATAAATATTGCTCTTTTTCTTTTGTTGAGGAAAGATTGTGCTCTATGTTTAACATTAGCTTGATGGTTTGTTCAAAAGTCATTTGTCCTTGAAGGAAGAATCCATTAAAGCCAAACAAAGATCCAGTTCTAGTAGCTACTCAGCACAGTGTTGTTTGTTGGAAGATTTTTGCACATCATACGTCATACAAGTCATAGTCATCTATGTTTTGAAAGCCTGCCTTCCAAAATATTATAGCCTGGGGAAACGATGAGATTCTTCATAGTGAGATGCTTATTTAAATTTGACTAGATATAAAGGTTTGATTGTGCAAATAAAAGAAAAAAACAAAAAACAAAATTTATCTCAGCAGAACACCTGAATTACTTACATAGGTCCAACTTTTTCCAATGATTATTTTATGAAAGTAAAGCAGTCTCACTGGAACCAAACCTTTGTTAGACATTGAATTTAGAATACTATATCGTTTACCTGCACAATAATATATTATGTATACAACAAAATACATCAGTTATGCAGCTCTGCCCAGAATGTTAAGGAAAAATTATCAGTCCATGGAGGTTCAGAGCTGATAGGGAGCAGGTGTGGATAGAAGTAACTAGAAGGGAGCTAGGAGAAAAGGACACTGGTGCAATGTAGCAACAGGGAGTAAATGAAAAAATTGAAAAGGAACCAATGACCAACAAAACAGAATGATATAAATAACTGAAAAAGAAACTCAAAAAGAAGTCTAAAAGGGGAGAACCATAAAAAGGAGTAAGAATATGATTCTTCTTCTGTAGAATGCTAGGAGCCTGATAGCTAATGCACAAGAGTTTAAAGGATACTTAAATTATTTGAAAAGTAATTTATTCATCCTGATATTTGTGCACAAGAGTCATAGGCTTAAAGCATGATCAGATTATGTGATAAAAGCATATGTTAATGAATGGAGAGGGAACATGGAAGCGGGGGCGGATGTATAATCTTTATATAACAGGGAGTTTAATATAGATTCTAAGAGAAGGGTAAACAATTAGAATGGATAGCTGTTAAAGTTTGGATTAAAAATAACAACATTAAAATATTTAATTATTTAAGTTCTTCCAAATAGCTTTGCTTAGAGGTAATGGACAAACCTATTGGAAATATAAATGGAAAGGTCCTTTTTGTTGTGGAGACTTTAAGGCTAACAGAAAACAAGAGAATCAACCATAGGGAGTGATCATTATCCAACAATAACAAAAATTGATTTGGATTTTGCACAATACCCCATTGAAAGTATAGAAAGATTGATATCTGGAAGAGCTGATTGGGAAAGTATAAAAGAATTAGCGATAACAATTAGGGAAGAAATGTAATAGGTAATTTAGATGTTGATAATCTGAATATTTCTGGTTGTGAAGCCATTTTAGGTGCAACTTGACAACCTATCCAAAGTAAAAAGGGAAGCGGAACAGGATAATTGTGACTTGGTGGACCAGATTGTGAGTCTGCTATAAAATCTCAAAATAAAACTTTCAGATTGTTAAAGAAAAAAAATGAATTTTATAGAACATAAAAGTTCACAAGCCCTTGTTAAACGAAACTGTAAAAATGTGCAGAAAGGAAATATTGGGGAACATTTTGTAACACAGTTGGTAGGGAAACCAATATTTCGAATATTTAGGGAATGATAAAAGGAATGAATGGAATTAAGAGATTATGGATGAGCAGTTCTGAAGGATGAAGATATAATTACTTTGATCGAAGAGGAGAAAGCAAATATGTTAGTGCAGAAGTTTGCTAAGATTCATAGCTCATATAATTTAAGTGAAAGAAAAAAGGGGAAGATAATCTGCAATTTATGAAAAAAGTAAAGTTTTTGAAGAAAATGTAGATAGAAGTTCTTTATTAAATGCACATTATTCTGTGACAGAGCTAAGGAATACTGTAAGGAAATGAAAAATCTCATCTCCAGGTAAAAGATTTATTTTTCTTTGTTTATTTCCGTTAGTCCAAACATTTTAACCTGAAGACAGCCTCTCCATTCATGGTCTAAAATTCTACCAATCCTTCCTCAGTGGCCACAATGATCACACCAGTTTGCACCTGACTTTCAAACGTACTGAATATACAGTATATATTTGGTTATTAGAATATGATCATAATATAATAATATACTTATTTACAAAAACACAAAAAAAGTTTTTACACACTCGGCTTAATTGCAAACCGTCATCAGCAGCTGATGGTAGGATAGCAGCGGGGAGTTTTCCAGTGTGCAATCGGTCTTTGTCAGACACGTGACTGACACGCCCCCTAGCGCCATTTTTGTGGTGAGCGGAAGAAAAACAAAACAGCAGAAAACAAGAGGAGAGCGCTGCCAGCAGTGAGGATTATCAGTTAAATGGAAAAGAACAAGAAAACTGAACTGATACCCTACCCAGACAAACTTGCTAAAGCTGCTAGGGAACGATATTATATATTATTATTACAGTGACAAGGCAGATGTTGTGGGCAGTTGCACAGATAGCTGCAGTTATTAGAGCAGTTTGTGCTGCTCATCAGACTGAACGAAAAAACTTGTCATAATTTTTGCACATTGATAAGTTGCACACTGTATTTGCTGTTCACTTTATCCAGGCCTGTTTTCACTGGGATCTGCAGTCTTCTTCACAGATATCACCTGTTAGGTAATATCTCTACAGAAGACCACAGACCACAGTGAAAACAAGTCCTGGGAAAATGAAAATCTTCTAATTTAATCTAAAGAGCAATCTGCTATATACGAGGGAGGAAGAAAAAGTAAAACAGCTTTGCACTGTTCTGCATTATTTATGTATTTGAGATTTTGTATTGCATTTTCATAAATTCTCTGCTTGATTGAAAAGATAACAACACTTGTTTCAAATTTCAAATCCACTCTTTATTGTACACACATTTTTACAACCTCAGAAACATTAATATTTGAAGTGATGGTGAAACTTATATTTGTTTTGCTGTTATTTTTCAAAAGTAACTTTAAAAAAAGCAAAATTCTATTTGTGTGAAAAGAAGAATAAAAAAAGAAGAATAAAGTTGAAACAGTACTTGATCTTGCATTCATTTATTAGCTGGTTTCTCTGTGAAAATTTCAAAACAGTCAATAATCACTGTGACTCTATGTCCAAAGGCATCCACAAACTGATGAGGCATAATTTTGTGCAAGGTGTCTCTATCTGGCCACACAATTGCACGCTTTAGATTTGCATATAAAAATGACAGCATTTCATTGAATGTTCTGTACACTGTCTTTGGTGAAACACGGAAGAGATAAGCAAGGTGTTTTGAGGGCAGATCCAATCTCAGACGCATGAAGGTTAACAGAAGCATTTGAAATGGACTGAGAATTTTATTTTGAGCAGACATGAGAGGCAGCAGAAAATTAAACAAAGCCATAAAGGTTGCCAAGTTTGGTAGACCCGTATAGTACTTGACTTTTTCATTACTGTCTCCAAAGAAGCAATCAGAGATCTGCAGCTCATCAAGTTCACACCGCAGCTCTCTGTTTTCTTCCAAAAGACGGTTCATCTCTGCACACCTGAGCACACACAGGTTACATTCTGTCTGTCCTTCCTGACGACCACCTTCTGTGTCATCCTTGGTGTTTGGCCGGCCAACGTTTTCAGCAACCTTCTGTGTGTCATTCTGTTGCTGGTTAGGGTTCTCTGTCGCCTCATGTGTAACTTCATCATGTCGCTGAAGGATTTCATCAGCCCGATGGAGCCCCGTTTCAGTTGCTTGCAGGGCATTCTTTTTCAGCTGTTCCCGATAACCACGTCTTAAAGAGCGGTCTGTGTCTGTTGGTCTGATGTCAGTGTGGCCCAGATGCAGGGATGGAGCCCAGTCTGGGTCAGTTTCCATCATCTCATATGCGGGTTGACCTGCAAAGTAGATGAAAGGTTGAGTGTTTTACACATCTATTCAAAACACTATATAAAGCACCTTAATAACAGAGCCCATTAGATTAGATGAGTTATAAAATAAGATATGCTTATGTTTCCCACAGTGGGGAAATTTGCTATACCGAAACAGCACAAGTACATCGGACTAGTAAGGCCAGAGGTAAATAAATAAACTGAAAAGCTTACAGGACGAACAAAGGATTATAATAAATAAACTTAAGTAGATTGCACAGGATGAATAACTGCAGTGAGTTGGCTGACGAGTGGGTATGTACAGTGTTTTTATATGTACACTGTATTTATATATATTTATTCATAAAAAAATATATTTGTATTGCAGATAATAAATGATTATATACAGATAATGCATTATTTATTAAATTTTAGCGGTCTAAAAAAGAAATAAACAAAACAAACATCACTTTCCGCTTCTCTTCCACAGCATGTTTCAGTAGGTTTACATGAACTCCTGCAACTTTATAAGCAAACCATTTCAGCGTGTTGATTTCTATTAGTGTATATTTCTAAGGACTTACCTTTGTGAAAATGCCGAGAGCAAACACGAACATGAGGAGATATTTTATGAAACGTGATGTCTTTCCTTCTTACAGCAGCGACCCACGGAGCCCGACGCCTCTTTGTAAAGTCCTCTGTCTGCGGTCCGTATTTTTTTTCCAAGTGGGGAATACGAAAAACCGTCAGGCCCCATCTGCTGTTTTCTGTTTAGAATTACTATTGCATCCTTTGACGCAGCACCAGTGTCCCATTATTTCCAAAGAAGCAACTAGAACACGTCTGCTCTCTGTTAGTTTTCTTTTGTTTGTTGCTGCTGTCTCTTCACCACAGAAATGGCGCTAACTACCCTAAATGAATTGCGCTTTTGCGGAAGTGACGTACACTGTCACAGACCGATAGTTGGACATCCTGGTCTTTTGGTGGTAAATTAAAGGTTAGATTAAATGAAAGTTTTCTTTACGATTCGTTCTTCGTATTCATTATCATACCTGTTTCTATTGTCTCCAGTTTTTACCAGTAATGCCATAGCTGGTACTACTACTAGTAACAATGTATCACGTGACCAAATTAGTGTCATTTCATTCGCTAAAAGCCGCTTGACTCTATATTGCTTGGATCATCAAATGATCAACACATTTTGTCATCTGAATTTTTGAATTTCATTTTATTCAGATGAACTTCTGCTGTCATAGTTTTGCGTTCATTGTTTTTGCTGATGATTTTAAATAAAAAAATCTAACACATAATTGCACTGGTTAAAAATTCAGTGCTATAAATTCAATGTCTAAAAAAGGTGATTCCAGTCTTATCCAGTGTTTTTCCCTGCTCTTTATCTTACATGACTCAACCTTCATTTCGGAAAAAAGAAAATAGCCTTATTCATTTCCTTTTGTACTTTGATTTTATCATCTTGCCTTGCATCAGGTTACAATTCTTTACAAAGTCTTCAAAATCTGACAACTTAAGAATGGAGCACTATGGTAACTCTGAGGCAAGTACTCACAAGGATGAAATGCTTTTGTTGGATCTTTGCAGGAGTAAGAATAAATCCAGGCGCCTAACATCATAAGTGAAGTAAAAAAAAGAGTCAGCAGCTATGTCAGAAACGTATATCTACAGTCTTTGTGAGATCTGCAGTACCTTAACCGAAGTCTTCAAGAAGCCTCCTCAATCTCTAGATTTTACTGCACAAATATTGGTTGTGGATTTGGACATAATTGAGAGGACAGTGAAGAAATTGCAAGGTCAGCCTTTACTAAGAAAGGCAGAATTTTCTGTAATGCACAGACTGTTCTGCCTCAGCTACCTACACATGTTATGTAAATGTGCTTGCTATAACTTTCATGCCTTCTGAGGCAAAATTGTGTTTAAAATACCCTCATTAAAATAAAAAAAATAAAAACTAATCTTGAAAAAGTAGGAAATAAAACACGAGGAAATGTTTCGTTTTTGAAGGCTTTGGTCAAAAGGATCACAAGGGTTTCATTTCTCCTTTCTGTTTAAATTGAGAAAAAATCTATATTTTCAAATCGTTTTATGTCTGTTTTAATTTCAAAATAACATTATAACATTAGCAACAACATGATTATTATTGCTATTATTTGATGTTTTTAAGTGTTCTTTAATAGAACAAGAATAATGAATCAGTCTTATAACAGCAAGGCCCAATACACCTCAGTCTTTCTGCATTTCAAATATTGTTAGTGACTTTCCTCAAGTACCTATTCATTTCATAACAATAGGTATTCTCAAAGTTTGTATTCCAGTTTTGGTCTATGCCAAAACAGCAAGTTAAACTAACTTTTTGGATAACCTACAAGTAGATCTGAAGTAGGTTTACAAAAAAACAAAATAATTCAATCAAGATGTTTTAATTTTCTTCAACAATTTTCTAATAAGGTTAGTGATAAAAGACAGGACTAAATGAAACCCTTTTCATAATTTATTACTCTCAAATGTTTTGTATTCTAAATGTCCGAAACTACCCGCACATTTTTGTGCCACCATTGAAGGCCATTTCACATAAGAGGGGCTTTGAGTCATAAACAAACAATTTTTGGCCTAAAGTGCCATTATCCTGGAAGTTGAAAGTAATTTACTAAGAAATAATTGTTTCATATTTTTTCACAGACCCTTAACTTTTTGTAGATTGTCTGAATTTAACCTTTGAAGTCAAATAACCAACTCTTTACTGTAAAAATCTGCCAGTCCTTAATGATGGTCACGTAGACTTAGTGTTCCTACTCTAACTGTACATCTAGCTTGAATGAAAAGCTACAAAGGGCTTTAACACTAACTCATAAACGAAATAATTTCATAACTTTGAGGTTAGAAGCATCTAGGTGTTGGATTGTGTAGCCACTGTCCATCTAACATCATTCCAGCTCTTTTATTTATTTATTTATTTATTTATTTATTTATTTATTTATTTTTAGCTCAAAGGCCTTTGGTTTAGACAGGTATACTAACAGTGTCATAGTAGTGTCATAGCTAGTAGCTTTAAGTCACAATTTTGGTCAAAATTTGCTGCTTGGCGGAAGTCTGTGCTTTTCTGGTTAAAAATATATATTTAGTATCATGTCTTGATAAAAGGCCAGGACCAGTTATTCAGGGCCACTGGCCCCTATTTAAATAATCCCATCAGGGTACTCATTCAATAGCAGTTTCCATGGTTACTGCTATGATTTTCATTTAATGTGTGATGTTCTGACTGCTGGTTTTTGCACGTTTTTCTTCTATGGATCATATAAATCGCTGGAAATGAAAATTCCCCTTGCATTTATGTTCTCTACTAGATATAGTGTGTTGCATCTCTAGCAGCAGCTGCATTCCTTCTGAATGATCAGTGGACATAGGTCATTTTAGTGTGACACTGTGAGATCGGCATTTTAAATTTCCGACACTGTCAGATAATCATCTCAGGTTATCTAAGGTTGTGGTCACAGCACTGTAAAATGATCCATCCTAGAACTTGCCTCACAGTGTGTTGTAAGACCATAGATCTTGAGCCTTTTCTCCTCAATATTCTATCTGCCCCCCGTCTTTTGTCTGCAACAGCAAATAATCTCAATGTATACCTGGCATTATTCAGCGCTCTTCTCAAATTTTATGTAGCCAGCTGACCCAGACTGAGATACCATTAAGCGAATTAAGAAACCTTTACAGATGTTTTGAATTAGTTAGCTTAGTAGTGTTTGATACTAGGGACCTGTGTTTGGCTCAGGAGAGAGCTGAGTCAAAACGCAAAGCTCTTGATTTACCTATTGATCTACTATCCTACACTAATCTATGGTCATGACATCTGAATCATGACAGAAAGAAAAAGATGCAAGACACAAGTGGCTGAAGTAAGCTTTTTCTGCAAGGTGGCTGGGCACTCCACTGGAGATAGGGTGGGGAGCTTGGTTGTCCGGGAGAGGCTGAAGTGGCTCGGACATCTTTTTCGATGCTCCTTGGCCTCTAGGCATGTTCCACTAGGAAGAAGCTCCGGGGGATGACCAAGGACATGCTGGAGGGACCATGTTTCTCGGTTGGCCTGGGAGCACCCCGAACTGGAGGAGGTGTCTGGAAAGAGGGAAATCTGGGATTCTCTGCTAAAACTGCTGCCCCTGTAACCCTGTCACAGCTAAAGCAGAAAAAGAATACGAGTAGTACCACTACATTTTAAGGCTCCATGAAACTAACATCAACAAATATCATACTTAAAAATGTTTAATAGTTAAATTAATGCATTACAGATCTACTTTAAAAGGCAGAAGTATATATGCAAATTAAGGTAGATCCATTAAATTTCTACATTCAAAAAAGAATTTAGTCAAAAGTGTTGAGTTTTCCCAGATTTATTATGAAGTGGACATCCATCCATCCATCCATCCATCCATCCATCCATCCATCCATCCATCCATCCATCCATCCATCCATCCATCCATCCATCCATCCATCCATCCATCCATCCATCCATCCATCAGCTCAGATGTGCATAATTCCAGTTCCTTGGGGCTGGTGTCCTGCAACTTTTAGATCCATCCTTGGTCCAACACACCCAAATCAAATGGCTGAGTCACCTCTTTAGTATGCAGTCAGTTCCTCCAGAATCCTTTCAATCATCTCATTACTTGATTTAGGTGTGTTAAACTATAGGCACATCTAAGGCTATGTTCACACTGCAGGCCTTGATGCTCAATTCCGATTTTTTTGTGAAATACGTTTTTTTTGCGTTGCAATTCACAATTTTAAATTATTCGCGACTTGTATGTGATCTCCTGTGTGAACTGCATTCAGAAAACTTAAATGTCCCACATGTGCATTAGAGGACGCCATGATGTTACAGGCAAGCTTGCTCTGTGTTTACAGAAGTAAACATTGATGGAAGTGCCGGAGCGGATCTAGCGATCTTTCCCAACCTTAAAAACATAAATATTGCCCTCCGCATCATCGTTTGCCATGGTTGTTTTCTTGCCGCTTCTTCATAGCAAGACCCAGAATGGTGACCTTTGTCGGGTATTAATGGCGTTCAGGTCGGATAAATGCGATCTGGCTGTTCAGGCACAGGTCACATTTGAAAAGATCTGATTCGTATCGGATTCAGGACCACATAGCCAAGCAGCCTGGGTCGTATTGTAAAAAATCAGATCTGTGTTGTTCAGACTGCCATGAAAAGATCAGATACAGGTCGCATATGGGCCAAAAACTCGGATTTGGGTCATTTCAGGCTGCAGTGTAAATGTAGCCTTAAGGTTGCAGAATACCAGCTCTCAGTAACTGGAATTACCCCTGCATTAGCAGAACATCACATATCCACATAATTGAAATTCTGAACAACACAGCTTTAATCAGCTTTACACAAATCTCTAAAAATATCTAAATGTTTGAGATTTTAATATCTTAATGCAGTCTGATGCCCACATTATGGGAAAAATGAACACGTACTTCATTCAGCCTGATTGTACATTAACATAGCAATTAGTTGGCAGCTGCATTGGAAACACTTGCATCTGCATCACATACCGAGTATTTTCCTAAATAACTAACTCGCAACCTTAGAACAGAAGAAACTTGCAAATCTTCATCTAGTAAAACATGCCTCGAATTCATGAAAAACATTACTCATCAAATGTCAGTGGAGCTGGTGGACTACTTTGTGGCATGGTTTCGAAACAGTCAAATGATTAATCTGATTCTGAATGGAACAAGGGAGATTACTGAAGATCTCAGAAGAAACAGGAACAAGTTTAATCATATTGCTATGCTTGAGAAAAAAATTCAAGGTAGTGAAGGAGTATAAATTAATGGGTGTTCACCCGGTTAATAGGGTAGACTGGAGATTCAACTGTGCTGCTGGCTTCAAGAAGGGACAGAGCAGAAATTATGCTTTAATCAAGCTTAGGTCCTTCAGTGTTTGCAGGAAAATGACGCACATCTTTTATAGGTCTGTTGTGGAGAACATAATCTCTTCTGCTTTCAGTTGGGGGTACTAGCATCAGAGCAAATTAGTTACAGAAGCTTATTAAGCTAATAAAGAAAACTAGCTGTGTTCTGGCAAGCCCTCTAGAACCCTTGAAGATGATTTTACAAAAAATATTCCTCATAAAATGAAGACCATATGGAAAACCCTGAGTATCATCTTGATCAGACTGCTAAAAAACAGTTTCTTAAGTAAAAACGCTTCTGTAGATCCTGTAGAAGATCCTTTGTGCCAGTGCCTACAACAGTTTACATATACAACAAACTGTATATCTAGTTTGAATTGACCATTCCTTCAGCTGTAACAGCAGTAGATGGTTGTTTCAGAAAAATGTGCATAGAAAACAACAATGTATGCCTTTTGCAACACATTAATGATTTGAAAGGAAATGTAGTCGAGATGATGAGGCTGTACCTCACATTGGTACTTCAGAGAGTTAATAAATCCTTAGAAGTGAAGAATTAAATGAAATAACAGGCTGAATTCCTTTGAGGGGAAATGACAAAGAAGGGAACAGGCTTTCATTTCTTCATGGTCAAGTCTTGTTCTATAATAGTGTTAAATAATTCATTTTCAAACTATGTTGCAAATACCAACATTTGTCCCTTTTTACCTCTTACAGGGATATTTGCCTTTGATAGATGTGGTTTGATACACAAAGGAATTTTAAAAAGAATTGAAAATACAGCACAAAAAGATGGACTTTTCACAATTTCCCGTATGTGAATAAAAAGAGAACAGAATTTTGTTCAGTTCCACTGTGTAAAAATACCACAATGTACTAAACTTTGGAGCATGCTTGGTCTGCAGATTATAATTCAAAGACTATTTCCACTCATTGTGAAGTCAAAGATGCTTTCATTGTTTTGCATGTGCAAAAAGTTTCCACATTTACTGAGATTCTTTCAAACAGAAAGTTTCTAAAAACTGTGGGACAGTCATTTTGCATAATCAAAGCAATGTATGAAGAATAACACTTTTTATATGAGTTGCCCATCTCAGTTTTGCAGAGATCCTTGATTACGATGCAATAACAAAAAGTCATTCTAACAAGAAAATGTTAGATTATGGCATTAAATCTTCCTAGCAGAATCCTTGTTCTTATTTTCAATGACTAAATGATGGGGATGATATATTTACCACTCACTGAAAGAACACAGAAATGTAAATATATGTGCTTGTAATCCTCTGTTAAAGATAGAGATGACTCCTGCTTTACAACACGCAACAGCAGTAATAGAATTGTTCTTTTAAATATTTTAGTATAGAGCAAAAACCCTACGATAAGTATTTAATGTCACTGCTCAAACCTCTTTTCCCATGCTTGGCTCAAGGCAAACGTAGCAACAATGCCAAACTATAGTATGATTATAGTTTCCCAGACAGCAAGAGTTTTAGAAGATTTTTTGGAGTTTATTTATACAATTCTTATTTGAGGGTAATTTGTAATTAGCTAAATAATAGGCCAGCTATGCTAAGGAATGAGGCTTAGTTTTCCTCAGGTTTTTGAATTCACACACTAAAGAAAACACAAGATACTGTGTAAGTAAACATGGGAAAGAAAATGTAGGGTTATGAAAAAGTGAATTTTCATTTTCACAATTTAAAAAATTAAGTTGTAATGTGGTGGTAATTTCTAATGCCTGTCTGCAAAAAGCAATACTAAACATCATTTAGAATTCCATACTTTCAAAATAACATAAAATGATTTTAATAATTGTTAAGCTCAGAACAAAAGGTTCCAGTGTTAGAGATGGACAAACAGTTAGATCTGTCAAAACATTTATTGGAAAAAAACTCATTGCTCAACTTTGGCCCCTCTAATTTGCAGAAAATTTTTGTTTACATTTCTAGCCTGAACACATAATCTCACAGGTTGTTGATGCTCTGATATTAAATATCTCTAGTTGGATTCCTGAGGAGGTTTTCATCATATGGTTTTGGACTCTTACCTTGGATAGATGACTTCTTCATACTTCTATATTGTTCTCGAGGCTGAATTGAATGAGTAGAAGTAAACTTCTTGGCATTTGCTTTTGTCTTTCCAACATCTGTGCTACTTAAAAATTTAAGGAAGTTCTGAGTATGAAATACTTTGCAACAATTTTAGCACTAATGATTTTGTTAAAGGCCATTCGTTCTTAGCAAGGGATTTCTTTTTTTTACTTTATGATTAGATTGATAATGAGCTAAGGAAATGAAATGTATTTATTTTAGGCTCTTTTATATTTTTTTTCCTGTGTAGTTCTATGAAGAATAGTTTGTATTACTCTCAGCACTGGATCCCTATTCAAATGCAAAATATGTTGCCTCGGAGGCTAAACAACCACATGCCAAACCTAACAGCTTGACTCTGCACTTTATAGATGCAAAAAGCTATAACAAACATTACTGTCAAATCTGTATTTTTTTAGTTTAGTTGAGGGCTAACTCGAAGGAAAAACTTTGTGAAAGAGGTAGTGGTTTGAAGCTGATGTTACATTTAAATGGTTTTGGTGAAAAAATAAAATCAAACAATCATTTTAGCTTTACATCTGAGCTACCTCTACCTTAGTATTAGTAGCCTCTGCCTTGAAGGGGAAATACTTTCACCTTGCAAAGAACTGCAAATACAGTCAGATGTGTCAGCTCTTTTATATAAAATTTTTTTTTAAATCCATCTCTCTCAGATCTTGTTGCCTCCCTCACACACCCACCCCTCTTTTCCCCATGCCACTCAGATTTCTGCTCTACCTTGGCATGCTTTCTCCAATGCTATAGAAAATTCTTTCTGAGAAGTGACCAGAAAGAGGAAATTAAAGAGAAAAAGAAATCAGAGCGAGTGAGAGAGTGAGACAACTGCCAGAGGGGAGCACATCTATTAGAACTAGGGATTAAACTGGCTGGAATTTAGGCAAGCACAGCTGAAGTGTGAGGTTTAAGCATAAGCATGCATCTTTTCATGTACATACATTACTCTGTGTGTTTTTTTTAACCTAAATAACCTTCATTCTGAACATTTTTCTCTAGTGTATAAAAGGCAAGAAAACTGTGTAGTTTAACAATGAATACCTAGTTCAAATTCTACGTTTTTAAATGAGGTATTTCAACTGAACAAATTTAAAACAGCACTCTGAATGTTCAACCTTCACCATGGTTTAAGCATCACTTCACCAGTGATTCTCCCACACAGGATTCACACACATGAAAAACAAAATCCCAACAGAGCTCCTTTAGTGACCCTTGGTGACATTTTTCTGTCCACCATCCTTCCACAGGTGACTTTCCTCATATCACCCCCCAGCTGACTTGACAGGAAGCAGACAATGTCATTAAAACACAGCAAGCACCTGCCAGGTGACTGGGTAGGAATGCTAAGTGTCCTGAGATCCGTCATTTAACTTGACAAGGACATTTCAGCACCTGACAAGCCAGCCTAAGCACTTCTGCACAAGCCATGCTGTGAGCTTTTACTTTAATTCATTTAGTTGTCTTATTATTATATTGTACATGGTCTGCATTGAGGGATATGCATTTAAACATCCCTAGCTTGCACTTTTAAGGCCCATTTGACATACAGTACATTGAAAGCTTGAAAAACCCTTGTCAAGGTTTTAAAGATTTGTCTTCAACATACAGTGGCTATCAAAAGTGTGCAACCCCCTGTTCTCTGTTAAAAAGCGGGGTTTTTGGACATAATGTGACAGTTATGTTTTCAGTTTAACTGAACAATTAACTAAATTAGGTGGGTAAAAATGGTGTGGCAACATTATTACATGCCTTAGTGAACATTTTGTGAAAGCGCCTTTGAAATGGAGCTTAGGAATAATTTTAAACTAGAAGACTGCCAACTTTTACCTGCATATACAGACTGCCATGTTGTTTAGATCTGTATCTGTAAAACCTTCTCCTGCTCTTCAGCATCCACAGCAACCAACATTATCCAAGACTAAGCTGCTATATCAATGTCATGTACATGCCTTCCAACTTCACTTGCTGCTACTCTTATCAGCATGGCAGATTTTGGCTCGTACCATTACTCGTACAATGGAAGGACGGATGGATGGATAGAATAGAATAGAATAAAATAGAAAATATTTTTTTTGTCCCACAGTTGGGAAATTCTGGTGTTTACTGCAGCAGAAAGTTTCTAGAAAAATGGTCACATAAATGTAGACCTTAGAAAAGTGTCTGAGAATCACAAAATAGTGAAGAGTTAAAAAATAAACAAATGAAATACTGTACTGTAAAGTGTTGTAACAATATAAATACTGTGCACGTGGAGAATAAATAACCAATATACAGATATTGCCATTTTTACAGTGACAGATATTTAAAAAAAATTGCAACATCAGAGATGTGCAAAATGGCAGCAGTATGTTAATTTAACTGACTAAGGCCAAAACTGTGCAAAATCAGCATGAATGTAACAACTTATTGAGGTTGTTGGGAACAGTGGTGGTTGAAAAGTCTTATAGCTGCTGGGAGGAAGGATCTGTGATAACACTCCCTGGTGCAGTTAGGGTGCAGCAGTTTGTCACTAAAGGAGCTCTCCAGTTCTTCAACAGCTTCATGCATGGGGTTGTGAACATTATCAAACAGAGATGTTAATTTAGTTAGGATCCTTTAGTTTCCCACCTCCTCCAGAGGGCATCCAATTACAAAACCGGTGGATGGATGGAATTGAAAGTGGGTAATACAGTAAATCATGTAAATTATATATGCAATGGCTAGTGAAGACAGATGGTTTGATCTATTTAAAGTGCAGTCCTTCTTGATAATTGATAGAGAACTGAATTATATATCTTTCTAATAAAAATGCTGAAGATTGCTGATGTTAGTCTTCACAGCTCATCAGTAAAGTCAAAATATTTTCTTTTTTTCACACTTAATCAAACGTTGGTACAAACATTTTTGGTACACCAGTAATGCTACACTACCGAAACCTGAAAAGAAAGAAGAAGATGGAATTTTATAAAAACACTAAATCAAATAAAAAAATTGCTTTATGGAATATTTGCATAACAGTATTTTTTTTTTAGGAACCTTACAAATGTTAAATTTCAATTCTCAGTTTAAGCTGATATTAAATTGGTGGTATAGCCTATTCTAACCGATAATATATAATAACCTACATGACGACTATAAATTGACAGGTCACTTGCTCATGTCTAAATAAGGTCTAAGTATAGCTTCAGTGTCAAGTTTGTGGCTCGGTGGGCAGTGAGCATACTTGCTGAGGTAGAAATCAATGCTCTGATGAGTATGAGAATGAAAAGAAGTCAGTATACTATATGAGTTAGTTTACAGTATGTTAACATTACAGCCATCCACATATATTCCATGACTGTTGTTGTTTATTCATAATTTCAAGATCAGTAGATGGCCTCTCATAGATCAACCATCTTTTACTGAGCAAATAGGTATTTAAAATGCAGAGAAATTAACGTACACTCCTTAACTTAGCTGATATAAGCATAGCTGATCCCAATAATCCCTGAATGCTTACAGGTAAATCCAGCTGCTTTGTCAAATATAGTTTTAGGGACTCCACAGATTAGAGAAAACAGAGTTTGTTTATTTTGTTTACTTTCTGTTTGTGTTATCTCTGTATGCAGCTTAAATATTGCCTTATTTCCTCTAGCCCTTCCCATAAAAGCTGTGCTTCTGTGCTTTGTATTGTTAGTAATATGTTATTAGTTAATACTTTGGATTTTGTACCTTAGTTTATACTTACAGTTTCTGGATGTCTATTTGTACTTTTCAGGCATTTAGAAATATTTAAATTAGTGCTGTCAAAATTATCACGTTATTATCGCGTTAACGCGAGGCCATTTTAATGGTGATAATTTTTTTAACGTGAGATCAACGCTATGTGGTTTTATGGTACAATTTTCCAAGTACATCCCACTGCAGCCTGCCGGAAGGCGGGGCTATTTTCCCCCAGTCTATGCATTTTCCATAGGCTTCGAAAGCGGAGCTCCTCAAGGAAAAAAGACGCTCATACACTGGGTAGCGCTAGTGCCTTTTCTTTAAGCCCCACCACCAACAAACAAGTTGAGTGTCTGGTGGCTTGTAGCAACCTGAAATACGCTGAGAAAACAGATTACTGAGGTGAAATGGAATCTGCTACGGCACTCTTGCTGTCTGTGTACGCCACAGGTCGGTATCGTGTGTGTGTGTGTGGGTGGGTGTGTCTGTGTGTGGGTGGGTGGGTGTGTGTGTGTGTTCTCATTTTTGTTAAGAGGCTGAAAAGTAACTTTCTAGAGCATAGACTACCTCCATCTAGTGATGTCGGTCTATTGATTTTGATGTATTGATTGAAAATTGTTCATTATTATCTTGGTTAATTAACATCTAATGTTAACTGTACTACATTTTATAGCAGTAGGGTAAAATCCTTGTCTTTGTTCAAAAGACTGTATTAACTGTAAAGACTGTCTTTTACATCAGCCTGTTTTCAGGGCCTTTTCTTTGGCTACATATTTGTTATTTTTTGCTACATGCCTCCCCATCTTCTTGCCATATGTTTCTATGGCATCAATCAGTGTCTGTGACCTGTTTTCATTTTAAAAAAAGAACATTGGCACAAACCTAGCCTGTATGTATTTTTTGTATGTCATCGAGAGTATTTAAATGATTTTCAATAAAAAAACAAATTGAGATTAAAATGCGATTAATCGCGAGTTAACTCAGGCATTGATGCGATTAATTGCGATTAAAAATATTTAATCGATTGACAGCACTAATTTAAATAAGATATGCGTTTGATTTTTCTCCACTGGGTTTCTGGTATCTTAGTTGAACTTCCTCTGTATGAATTGCTCTGCTTCTGTCAGCTGCTCTGCCATATTTTCTCCCTCTGCTCGGCCTTATTTAATGTAATTAGTTCTTCTGGTTTCATTGTTGTTTCTCCATGTGCTCTCTGTGTGTTCAAAGGTTCTCACTGGATTTGTCTTCTACCTGCCGCTTTCTCTGCTTTGTTGTTGTTTTTTTTGTTGTTGCTTTTTTAATGGCTGACTGCATTTTCTTCCTCTTTAATTGAATAACATTATCAAACCCTACTAATTCCAAATTCAGTCCAATATTAATCTCATCTAGAATGTCACAAAGATTTGCACAACAACCTAATTTGTTTAGTTAATAGGTTGCCAAGTTAACACAATGCAGGTAAATTAAGTTTTGTAAACTTATTTCAATTGTTTGTTAATAAATGATGCATTTCATTAACTAATTAACATTACCTAACTAATTTTAGTAACCAAAATTAAAAATAACAATGCCTGTAGCTGAGAATATTTTTATTATAAACTGTGAGTCCTCTCTAACCCTATAAACTGTCTTTAACCCTATGACCCTATAAACGGTAACCGCAGCTTCCTATAGGGCAAGTAATCTTTTTTGATCACTGTATACCCCTTACAAATGGAGAAATGGAGTACCCCAACACCCCCACCCCCCACCCCCCTCCCCATCCCTCAGTGAGGTTTAGAAGCACAAGATCTATATCCAGCCATTGAGTGAAGATACTGCTACATGGCTGTACATCTTATTTGGGCATTTGACTAATTAGGTGAGCCCTTGAATGATATATTACCTTAGTTGAAAAAAAACATTAACAAGTTAAGAAAAAAAGGTAAAAAGCTAATCGAAAAGTTAAAAAGTAAAGTAACAAAAGTTAATTAGCCTAGTTAACAATTATATTTACATTTTTATACAAAAATTGTAAGTGCCAGTATCGGCATTAATGTCTCTAAGGTTATGTTGTACCAAAAAAATGTGTTTCTCATAACACTCAGTGTTTTTCATGAATTCCTTATTTTATTATATTTGGGCAAGTTGGTGTTTCTTGTTTATACATTGACGTTAATTTTTGCCATCAAAATATCCATATTTTTTTGATGTTACAAAGGTAATAAGGTCTTGTCCTGGATTCAAATAACACTATTGGCTTGAAATTTTGATTTTTAAAGTAGTATTCACTGATAGCCCTATAAAAGGTTAAGGATTAAGATATATGGTCTGATTACATCAATATTCAAATAATTGACAAGGGAATTCTGTGAGTCTAACCTCTAAACAATATCTATTTAGGAAGCTTCTCAGAATTGAACCAGGAAACACTGTCTGCTAGCTTTGGTACTATATTTCTGTTTTATTCATACTCTTAGACCTCAGGAAATGCTGTCGCTTGTGCAAAAGGAGACATGATATATTAAGCAACAAACTCCAAAGTGATATTTTAGTAACAATAGGTTAAATTTCTGCAAGCGCTTCCTTTCTAAGGCTGGATAATATTGCTTCTTCGATTCAAAAATACTTCATTTATCCCCAAAAGGAAATAAAATATACATTCTATATTAAACTAGATTAATTGAACAGAATGGAGACTGAAACCAAATTATGTTACGATGAATTTGAAATAAATAAAACCATCCAAATCTAAAAGAAAATGATCTATGATCTTTTTTGTGATATTTTATGTAGCTTTAACAATACTTGGAAAAATATGTACATCTTACACGGTTGAAATTAAACTAGAAAGGCCTAACCTGAGCTAATGTTGGAACAGAATTGTAAAAATAAAGGCTGATTTTGTTTCTGTTCTTCTCTGTAATTCAGTACAAATAGCAGTGTGTTTGTGTTTATGCTAACATTTTTTGCTTATTTAAGAAAAAAGTATATCCTCTTAGAGAAGTTTTCCTTTTTCATTAATAGGGATAAAATACCAGAAGTACAAACAGTTTGTTTCTAAGCATACTGTTTAAACATGTACTCTTTACGGCTTCTTCATAATACTATATTTTTATGCAATCCACTTGTTGCCGTGGTGATTTGTGAGGCAGTACAACATCTAAAGACTCTGAGGTCCAGCTTCTTATATAAGGATCCACTAAGAATGATTAGCCATGTGTAGGAAGTTGACATTTGGTCCTGAAAATCCCAATGTAATTCACTTTTTCAAACATATCATTTTCTCTCCAACTCTGATCCAGGAGCCAGACATTTCCTTATTTTGCATAATTTAAAGTCAGTGACTAATACCTGCACATGGAAGGCCTACTGCCATTAACTGTTAGAGCAGTGTATAAATGTCAGTGTACCAGGGGTTAAAAAAAAAACCATTCTTTTTATTATAACATAACAGTGGATATATCTTAGCAGATATTTATAGCAAAAACAGGGGGTGCAGATACAATTCCCTGTACCTTCAGGCTGAGCATTTGCACTTAGGGCACCGGAATAGCTTGCACCATAGTTATCTTCATTAACATAAAATATCATACATTTCCTGCATAAAATGCAGTTTTCTCCACATTTATAATAAAAAATGTATTCTAACTTCCAACCAATGTAAACAACGAGAAAGGTAATGGGAAATTCTGTCCCAGTTACAGTTGCTGTAAGTGGGAATACAACAGTTTATTTAGCTTAGCTATCCTAGCAGCCAGACTGGCCTGTTGGCAGGGCCTTGAATTTCAAAAAAAAACTCTAAAAGTACATATTTAAGAGTAGGCACACAATATCATTAGCTGCACTAACGTTTTGAAGTGTGCTTTCTTGCTTTAAAACATCTTAAAACAAAGGATATTGGCAATTTCTTTGCCCATAGATACAGCAAGGTTTTTACAAAAAAACGCCCGTCTTGACACAACCAGGATTCAAATCCCAGCCTCCCACATTACAGTCATACACTTTAACCCTTTCACCCTGGGGACAGCTGAGTATTCACAGACGTTCATACACAGAGCGAATCCTTATTGAGTTCAACAATCAGGTTCTTGTGAAAGCATTATGATGCAGACACATGGCTGCAGGAACCGCACTGTGGTGCAGCAGATCTGTCATCTGCTGCACTCTTGTGTAAACCAAACTTGCATTCAAACATCCATCAGATCCATCTGTAAAGTTCCCACGACTGGTTATACACCACTTCCTGGCTCCCCTCATCGCTAATCTACATGGTCTGCCCGTCCAACTTTCTGAGTGAGCAGTGAGTCTAGTTATCCACTCCACTGCTCTCACAGCCTCCGCCCAGATTCCTCTCCACATCATCAGCCAATAACCATCTCCTGATCCACTCAGGCATACCTGGCGGTCAAGACCCTCATCCTCAGTAAGTACTATCAATCCTTCTCAGAGTTCTGTTGGCATAAACCTAGCCTCACACTCACTCCTTCCAGATTTTTCCTGCCATATTCCTCCGTTGCCAGCTACCCAGCTTCCTTCTTCAACCTAACATTCTATACATCATTATTACTTTTTCCCATTGTGTCCTGAGAGTTTCTTTCTGTGCGAGTTTGAAAATTAGACAAAGGCATGAAGTCTGCGTCTTTTCAGTATGGTCCTGCATTCATGGTTTACCACCGGGAGTTGATATGACTTGCTTGTCAGATTTAGCACTGTTTGATAGTCAGAGACTCAAACCACTACACCATCAGCATATGGTTGCCACTGAATACATTTCAGGTACATGTCAGAGGACATGCAGCGGTCCTAGAGTGAATCCCTGGGAAACATCCATTTGATACTTTAAACCCCAACACATTTTTTGATTATTTGAAGAAATAAATAAATCAGTGATGGCTATTTTTTTTTTAATGTTTTGCTATAAATGTATGTTTTTTTTTCTTCCATTGTTGGTCCCTATATCACAATTAGCCATAGTCTCTCAGTGCACTAGGGCATTATAATAAATTTCCCTTTGCACACATGGTTTGATTCTCCTCTCATCTGTATCAATGTAGGACAGGATTTGAGTTTCCTGGGTAAATAAATACATGAAATAAACACATGTTTCACCCTTTCATGTTTGTCAACAACCCCTATGGATAATATATTAGTAAGATCTGAAGGAATTATTCTGTGCCTGAATATTAAAGACGTCTTCCGATATCTGAACTGTAGAAGAGTGTGTCACAAAAAAGTGTGAAATTCAAAATATTACAAAGATTATGCACAGCTGGGGGTGTTTGATACATTTACAACATGAAGTCTGGTTCAAAGGGCTTAAGAGCTAGCTGTGTACCTGTGCACGAGCAGAAACTTGAACACCAAGGGCGAAAAAGATTATGAAAACATGATCTCATTTCTACCTGTTTGTGGCAATTTCTTATGTACCGTAGCTTCACTTTACTTCACCTTTAATGTATAAGATTAGAATTTCTGCAGAGAGAAAGAAAAAAATCTTACAAATGAGGTTCAAACTTTAAATAAGAGTATATTTATTCAGATTGGAACTCACATTCAATGAAGTTTGATTCAATTCAGCTTATTTAGGACCAATTCAACAATACAGTACATGTCATATCAAGGTGCTTGGAAAGCCAACTGACTGCATCAAGTCAACGACTGTGCAGGATTTACTCTTCCAGGATGTGTGGTGATAGTAGATATTCAGCTGCATTGTGCCATTGACCTGCAGCAATCCCTAACAATAAATATGTATGCAGCAATAGTGGAGAGGAAGAACCTCCAGAAGAACCAGACTTAATTTGAGCGGCTTTCTGTTGAGGCCAACTGGAGTATCAAGGAGACAAAAGCAACATGGAAGCACTGATCATACATACTTTCCATGTTAGAAATGCAACAATAAAGTCACTCCATACACTGCAAAAAATATAAATCTCAATAAGTTATTTTTTCTTAAAATAAGTGTGTTTTTCCTTGATTTGAGGAGATAAGTAAGACACTTTGCCAATGGAACAAGACAATTTCCTTTTAAAATAAGAAAAAACTATTTTATCGTCTTATTTCAAGTAAATATTATCTAACTATCTTATTTTAAGAGTGAAAATACTCATTCCATTGGCAAATCATCTTATTTACCTGCTCAAATTAAGGCTAAATATACTTAATTTAAGCCATTTTTTACTTATTTCTGGATTGTTTTTGCAGTGTAGGTGGCTCTGATTATTAAAAAAAAATTAAGCATGTGAGCTATTAGCCAGTTTTCATGTCAAAGGGAGGAAAGAGAGCATATACGGTTAGTTATTTAACTGAATTTGTTGATGGCAGAAGCCCAATGGTGTTCTGATCCAGGATAATCTCATAGCCAAACAGAATGAGGTCACATTAAGTTACTATGATGATACAGAGTAGAGAGAACATATGGCTGTGGGTTTGGAACTAACAAATACTGCAGAATTAGAGAATAGAAGTAGAATGATGAGAAAAGTGGACCCTATGTCCTCCAGCAGCCTTAGCCTTTGCATTAGCAGTGTAACTACAGAGATAGTGAAGGTTACGGTTAATCTGAGTCGGTAACTGTAAGTTTATCATAAAGGAAAATTCTAAGCTGTTGTGCAATCATGATGTTTTTATAGCCACCCAACTAGGGTTAGCAAATATGTTATTTAATCAAATACTATTTGGACTGTCATATATTGTTCTGTGAAAACAAGCCTAAATGGAAGTATGAATTAAACTCAAATCATGGTCAAACAGATAACTCTGCACACATATGGAAGAAAATTGTCACAACTTCCATTCAAAATACAACAGTTTATGAATTATGTAAGTTATGAATTACAAAATTACCTAGAATCACGATAAGGAGGCTGCAGAGTGTTCTTAATGTGACAATGTCAATATCCTGCATGAGTTCAAGATTTCCTTAAGGTGATCGGCTCAAGAATGATACATATATCATTATAGATCCTATTTTTCTTTTAATTTCTGCAGAGCTGATGTGAAATTCTTTCATGCATATTTCAAAATGAGAAGCAAAGTCTTTTATTCTTTTGTATAGTGTTATTAAAAAGTACACTATAAAGTATTTTGTGCGTTTGATTTATCTTAAGGTGTGGACCATTTATCATTTCCATACAGTTCATCAGATAATGACAGGTTCAATCTAGTCACATGCTCCTGTACTCTGGTCATGCATTCAGTTTTACTTAATTGCTTTTATTGCTATTATGGCTGTTGATAGTGTTTTACAAATAGTTACACCAACTGAAAATCCATGCAGTTAATGGAGCAGAGGCATCCACTGATCAATTATGCGTTTGTTTACTATAGTATTGTTTGAGCAGTCTGTTCAGGCCTGCTGGCAGAACATTGCTGACAGACCGCTGGATTCTTAAGACTTCAGCGGAATAACAGGATTGAGTCAGTGAAGGTTGTGAGGATTTGACAGACATGCTGGGGAAGCAGAGCTGGAAACTGCAACTCAAAAGGTTTAAAACTTTTAGAGCAGCGATAAAGTTGTTTCCTAAAATCATCCTTTTATTTTAAAGTATACAAGCACAGGCATAAGGATCACATATAGTGGGTTTAAGGTAGAAAACCTAACCAACTCACTAGAAGCCAGGTTTTGTATATTTTAACACTCAGGGTTCAGTTATAGAAACTACAAAATTATTAGAAGACTGACAAAGCAGTAGCATAAGATGTTACCTAAAAGGCCAGGCTCACAGGAGACAGAGATGAAGGTGGTTCCCCACATCTTCCATTACGCAGTATGTCCAAATGCCTGTGAATGTGAATGGCTGTTGGGGCAAAAGGAGGATCCGCCTGGCTGTCAAACATTTCAACATCACATTTTTAAGCTTGGCCAGTGACACAAGGACCAATTAAAATGACAATGAAGCCATGGTGTACATAAAGCAAAATCTGCAAGGCCTCATAATCTGTTGACAACATAGTAATGAGATGACAAAGCTTTTTTTTTTTTAGCTGAAGGCACAAACAGATTAAGCTGGATAATTGCATCAACGATATAACAGGAATTTCGTTTTCCTTTCTTTAAGGATGTCAGAGCTGTATGACTGTAACTTCGAAGTATTTGACTTTGTTGTTCTCAAGTTAATGATTTAGGCAACACAGTTTGCCAACATAATTTTACATTATGAAAACCCAGTTTTGCACAATCTCTTACTTTGTCATTTGCACTTTTTCTTTACTGGGAAAATGATCCAACAGTAAGAATTACCTTCAATATCAGAATTCAATATTCCCATCTCTGAGAGAAAAGTATCTGCAATATTGATCCTCCATCAAATGGTGCTCAGTCAAAACATGATGCAAGAGGGTTGGTAATGCTGGCAATATTAGAATCAATAGAAACACCCCGCTTTATTTTTTGTTCAAAAGAATAGTAGTTTTAAATTCTTCATAAAGCTTTTTAAGAAAAAAATGCTTCCAAATTTTTTGCTGCTGATTTTGCTGAATTTTGATTAAGTGGTCTTAAAGTGGCTTTAACTGACAATTGCATTCATAGAGCAGCCTTTACAATTTCTCGGCACACCTGATAAAGTTTTGTAAATAGTATCAAAGTAAATATCGTGTAATCTTGTATCCAGAAGCGTGATCTCTCTCTGAAAGTTAAAAAACAAACCAATATGTCAATTTAGGTTAATCATTTTAGTATAGGAAAAATATAACATCAAGAGACAATAAGAAATAAAAAAAAACAATCACAGCTGACACAGTCTAAATATCCCTGAATATTCCCAACAAAATAAATGCAATAGAAGTTTTTTTTTTAGTTTAAAGCACTTATAAATGTTTTCAAACCTCTGGAGTGTTCTCATGTTTGGACACTTTTCAACCACAAACCTTAACATATTTTAATTAGATCTAAAATATGACACACCAACACAAATTAACGGATTATTTTCAAAGTAAAGATAAAACAGAATACTGTTCTATTAAACCTCCATTTGTCTGGGTACCATAAGTAAAGTCCACTGAAACCAATTTTCTTCCATTGTCAACTTATGATTAAAAAGTTCACCCGCATGCAATTTAAGCTCGGTTAAATGTTCTTTAAATCCCTCAGTGCTTTGTTAGAGAACAACAGTAAAGCCAAGAAATTAAAAGTCTGTTTACAAGGAGAAGAACATTCATCTACATCTACTTGGACCAACATGCTGAGGAAGAAATCCCTAGTCAGAGAAGCAGGGTCTTGGTCTTTTAAAGCTAATGAAAAATTAACACTTCGTAACCCCCTAAGCACACCATCACCACAGTGAATTAAAGAGGTGGCAGTATCAGGCTAATGGGGGAGTTCTTTTAAGCAGGGAGGGAAAAGTTAGTCAGAATTAATGGTAATTTGGCCGGAAATTAAATCAAGATGGCACAAAAAAAAGAAAAAAAAAAAAAGAAAAAAGAAAAAACAAATCAGAGAAACTACAAGACTTAAAGTGTAACGTTTGGCCACTAGGGGCGCTAAACATGTAACTCCCCCTATTTTGCTTCTGCTAAACATCTGTCATGGTCCCTTGTTTTCTGACCCACATGCAGAACACTATGAGGAAACAGGTTAAAACAGTTTTAAGATTGCTTATTTAAAAAACAAAAACAAAGATGACAGGGCATCATGAACACTGCAACATAGAGTGATAGTTAATGGGAGTATGTGTACAAAGAAAACAACAGCATTTACCGTGTGAGACGTGAATGATCCACCAGGGGGCGTGAGCAGGGCTGCGGAGGTCCATTGGTGCGTAATGCAGACTCGACAGATCAGTCTGCAGGGAGGCGGCAAAGGACAGACAGATGGACGTCGGGCTGAATGATCGCCGGCGTGATGGTTTGAATCTCTGAGAGGCTGCGGACCAGAAGCTGATCGGCTCGGCAGAGATATGTGACTCGAGGAAGGTGCTACGAAGTAGGATTCGGAGCTGAACAACCACATATGGCTAACACTCTGGTGTCAAAGTGCTGACAGCTATCCGCGTTTAAGTCATCCTCACCACCACGAAACGCCTTACACCTGCGCATAGCACCTGACCTTCCTGCTAATTATTAGCCACCTGCGAAAAAGAGGGAGTAAAACCAAAGAGTGGGCCGGCACAGAAACCACCAATGCACCCTGATAACATCGAAAATAATAACAAAAATATATGACTGTAAACCAGGAGCAAAGTGTTAACTTACCAGTCAAATAATAATGTTGAGAAAAAGCAGCCTATTTTATATCCGGCGTCTTCTTTCGGCCTACGCCAATGAATAAACTGCTTTTCAAGAACTACTTGTTTTTCCACAGGCACGATCCCTTTCGCATTTTCTCTTTTTAGCCTCCTCAGAAGGTTAAAACTTTTTCCATGCCTCAGCCATGACCAGTAGTTGAGCAGGCAGAAAAACAGTAGAGCTAAAACCGTAGCTCCATGAGTATATAAGAGCCTATGGCCATAAAGCAATATGTTCTTCCAGGTCACAATACCTGGCCAACGGCGGTACGTAATCTCCCAACTTACATAGTCGATATTTCAAGAGGGGTACCCTGCTCGTGGCATTGATATTGTCAAGCGCTGTATATTGGCCTGAGGAATTATTTACAAATAACTCATATGCGTCAACTCTTTAGGTCATAAAATCTGCAGTGTACCTTTAAGAAAACAGCATAGGTTCACCTTCCAGCGGAGGAAAACCCTAAACATACAGCAATTCAACCTGGAGACACCTGGAAAAGCAGCAATTAGAACATTTTAATGACATGAAGCCTTACCTCTAGGTTCCTCTAGGGGAATAAGGATAGTGAAAGGGAGGAGGAGGGTTGCTATTTGGGTGGAAAGCGACGCTATCTTTTGAGTTGGATCTTTAACTATAAACCAGTGAGTGATGAATGGCTGGAGCAAAAGCGAGGAGCTGCACCGATAGGCTAGAGCAGGAGAGCACAAAGAGGCGATTGGTGGGCATTGAGGACTCTACAAGCTGAACCTAAACTTCGCAGCCAAATCATACTCCAGACCTAAACTCAAATGAGAATCTCTGACAAGATTTTAATAACCATTGTTTCTAGAAGCGCAGGCGCGCTGGAAGCTGTTTCAAGCGAGGGGGGCTGATGGCTGGGTTGGAAAACACGTGACGTCATTATGTTGAGGGCTGTGGCTGATGTTTTTAACATAATATTGTAGGCCTACATTTGTCGCCAAGAACTGCCATTTAAAATAAATCGGAACAAAGCATGAACATTTTAAACTTTATTTCTTCTCTTTTCATAATTCAAAACAAACAACAGCTTCCAATCAACAGGATCAGGAATACTTGAATGAAACATGGCCTAAATATAGCCTAAACTGAGCATTGAACGTCTTGAAAGTCCATTTGACTATGGATATGGGGGAATGATTTCATATCTGAAACAAAAAACACACAAAAAAAAACCAAACTAATTTCATATTTTATCACTAATTAGCTTAATACAGACATAATATTTAGTGATATGCAGCCTTATTCTAGCGTAGACTTCTTCAGCCACAGGACTACGACAAATAGGCACAGCATATAGAAATAAATAAGAAATAAATAACGCTAAATAAATGCTCGGCGGCAGTATAGGGGAATTAAAACCATTTCTTACCTCGAAATAGTCAGAAATACTTTTCTGCTGCCTATTGCTAGCCATGCCTAAATGAATGTGAGGTAGCGGAAGCTTCCGGGGGAGTAGCCTAGTTTTTTATGAAATATTAAAATAATGAATCATTAGTTTATATCTTATACACAGCCCATCATTTTTATCCCATATCAAACACAGTCTTTTAAAAAATAAATACATAAATAATTTCATGTTTTTAAGTACAATATTATGTTACTCCACAGCCCCCCACCATGGGGGGCTGATGCAATGACGAGGGAGGCTGCAGCCCCCACAGCACCCCCCTTCCCGTGCCACTGCAGAAGCGTACCCAATCTGAATGACCTTGTATCAGTTATTTATTTTACTAGCAATTGACAACAAATATTGATTTTTTTGGTAAATAGACAAAGCAGGTAGACAAACCCTTAAAAGCTCTGCAGCTTTAAATAGAGAAAATAGTTTCAACGAAGCATTGTTTATCTTTTTTATTATAAAACTGAAAAACTATTCCTTTACTTTGCAATTGTGTATTTATTATGTTAGTTAATCCGAATCATACAACAAAATACAAGGTAGTGCTAATAATGTCTCAATGTGGGGACACTTTCAAGTAAGTTAAAGTTAAGTAAATCACATTTAAGAATTTTTACATCTTTAGTTATTATGACTTTCCCCTTCCCTTGGTCACAAATGTGGATTAACATGCACCCATTAATAAATTAATCACATATGTCTTCTAATCATCTGTCTGGAAATAGCTGGAAGAAACCTACCCACCAAAACAAGCCCACATATACAATCAGTTTTAAACAAACATATCTATGAGAAATGACCCAAATGTATGTTGCTGCAAAGGATGTTGAAAACGTAAGTAAAGCAGGTAAAGAATTAGAGACACCTTTGCTAGTACAGTAGGGCTTACAAAATTAAATGACTTAAAAAAACATATTATTAATAAGTTATAATTTGTACAAATTAGGTTATTTAAAAACATTCAATAAAAAACAACAACTAAAAATATTCAATTTAATGTGTGCATCAAAAAGGCTAAAACCTGTAATATTGTCAAATGACACAAATATATTTTGCTTTTGGACAGAGGAGCAAATGAAGACAGTGACATTAGAAATTGTTTTACTACGGTGAATTGAAATAGATTTAATAAATCTGAATAATAAAAAAGTATTTTTTCAAAAGATATTTTAGATTCTAAAACTGCAAGGGAATACACAAAAACAGATAGTCATATTTAATACAAAAATAATACATATATAATATGAAATCTATTTTGTACGTGTAACAGTAGAGTATAAGATCAGCTGGAAAAGCAAGAAAGACATGAAAATGGAAACAAAAAATGGTCCTGCTGCTTGGGAGAAATTACAATATTAATAATGAATCATAGATCAATTAATATTCTTTTTAATGTGCTTCAGTTACTTCACCTTATGTTTGTATTCATGTCTGGGGCCACACCTACTCAACAGACCTATAAGCATTACTGTATTGTATTGTACTTAATGACAGATGGGATTTTAATAGTTTTTAAATATTTGCACTGAAATATTAAAATTTGAAATTTTGGATGGTGATGTCTATATTTATCTGGGATTTAAGCGATTCACAAAAGTTATTCAATCAAAAGGAGATTGGGAAAAATGTATAGAATAAACTAGATATGCCGGGGGAGCAAATAATTGTGTTATTTTGTTTCCTATTACCATTAACAGTTTTGTGGAGTAACTTTAGGCTTTTTCTAAATGATTGAAAATAATATTTAACCCCAGATAATTTATACAAAAAAACAAAATGTATACTACATTTTCAACATAAAATTTTTTTGCTCTTATCCACTTATGCTCGTGGTTGTAGGTTTAGATTAATAGCAGAGATTAAGGCAGGGAAAGGACCCAGCCTCCATGTTTATTGTAGCCTTTTTATTATTACCACCGAGGCTCATTAAATTCAGGAATGTTCCTACAGATACTGGCTCCAAAACTGATAAGGCCAGAGAAAATTGAAGATCAGCAGGAAGCACATGGGGTGGTTTGAAGAGAATGGAGGTGGCCAGCAGCAGACGAGAGCAGGGAGAAACAGATTGCTTTTGGCTTCAGGTCTGCTGGGAGAAAACCTGCCAAACCTAAGCAGCAGCAGGAACAGGCAGTCAGCTGGGTTAATGTCAAAGTCTGGTTATCAGAAATGAAGAATCATGCCTAATAGCTCACAGTTAAAACAACAGACTTAAGATAACATGAAGTGGCAGAAGGATTCTGCTCTAAAAAGGGTAATTACAACAGCTGGTGAGCGTTCAGCGCAATAAAGGGTAGGTGGCAATGGGATAATCCAGGAATAAGAGGCACTATATGGTTGCCTCAACAATAAAAACTAGTGTCTTTACACAAATTTAACACATTTTTAAGATGAATAAACATGAAGACAGAATAAATAAAATCCATTTTCTCTTTGAGTGTAACTGAGTATAAGAGGTGATTGCTACCTATCCTAGCAGTCATTCTGGCAGGGTGGCATAAGAGCTGAATGTGACAGGAGAGGGAGAGTTAACGCTGAGGATGAGTAAACACAGGGATTGTTGGACCAGATGCATTGCCACAGATCCCACCCACTGAAGCTACCCACTTCCATCAGGAAAAATCATTCTCTTTTCCAAAGCGGTGAAGGAAATAATCTCCCTGTAGTCAGATACTTCATCCCACCTCATCGTTACACCCACATATTCCCCTCACATACCTTCCTCAAACACATAGAAACAAAATCACATACCCACATAAACACCTGAAACATTTAAATAGACCACTTGCCCATTTGACAGGCTGCTCTGGCATAAGATGCACTTTCTGTTGCTTCTTGCAAATTTCCACATCTCTGTGACCATGTTTTTCTTCTAAAAGATTTTTAAGCCTTCTATAAGTGCTATATTCTTATTTCAATTTTTATAAGAGTGTTTAGTATTTCAAGTTTTTCTTCTATGTGTGTTTTTTTATTTACTCAGGGAGTCCTCTTAGGATGCTTATTTATTTTATTCAGAAAGGTTGACTAAAGTACAGTCCAGTCCAAACGACTAACTTTTGATCTCTTTTGTTTATCTGGTTTGAACAGAGTCATCAATAAATGTTTCCTTTTTTTTTTTTTCCAGTTCTGTCTGATTACTTCTGGTGCATTCACAATAGATTAGAATAGAAAATCCATTTATTGTTCCACAATGTTTAAATTGTGGGACAATATCTAAGCTGCGAATCTGTGGTATTATGGTTTCATAATGAGTATAAAGTTTTTTAATTCTTAAGTAAACAAGGTGATTAAACCATTGTCGTGATGCCACAGGACAATAATGGGATACAAAACTAGTGAATTTGGCAACTTTTTGTTGATTGCGGTTGTAATTTTTTGATAATAGGTGTCAAAGCCTTAAGTTGAGCATGAAGCACATTTCTAAGCAAGAGCCAGATATGTTATTGACTGAAGAGACTTAAAGACATTCAAAGTCAGAGACTGAGGGATGCCAAATGAGGACACTGTGTGCCTGTAGAGAGACTGCACAAACTCTGTCTGTGTTAACAAAGTCTCTTCCCTCTTACTAGAGCATTCTCACATTGGTAATGTGAGGGTGAATCAACCTTTATGCACTATATAGCCCTCTTTTAAAGCACCAGCTTCGTGATCTTCAATTAAGCTATTGATGGTGTTTAAACACTTTAAACTTCTTCACTGACAGCCTCTAAACCTTTTCTTTATAGATATACTTTTCAGTATAATAGAGTAATGAGAACTCAAAGAAAGCATTAAACTCGCCTTCACTTCTCTTCTCATCTTTATTGAACTTGCAAGCTAACTGGACTTTAGACAAAGTGTTTTCAACCACAAAATTCATATTTAATAGTAGTTTAGTTTCTTTCTTTTTGACTGTAATAAGACAGTGAGAAACCACTATGAGCACAAAAAGTGGTGGCTCGTAATAAATAATGTCAAACGATAATCAGTGGTGAAAATTTAAATCAGGTGTTGCTGAATATGATGAAGCATACTCAACAGCTTTAAATCTAAAGTGGTCTAATTAAACTACAATGAAATCTCTCCTTGTCCCCTATCATATCAACTTTTTCCCAAATGGAGCTTTTTAAAATTCTGAAGTGTGACTTTGACAGCGTAAGCTTTGGGAACATCCTGATTACAGCTGAGACCAAAAGAGAGACTGAGGTCAGGACCACAGTCTGTCTGGAAGGCTAACTCCGGAGACCTAAATCAGCGAAGCGAGGCGGTGTGGTGTGGTGGGGGGTCGGCTGTCGTGTCTAAGGCTCTGGCCTGTGTGTCCTCACAATCATCCCCAACCCCAGGGATTACATGTGTTGTAGGGTATATATAAATGTTCTGATTGTGTTGTACAGATTATATATGATAAATAAATCGTTAGTGTCAAGTTTTAAGTACATATAGTTAATTATTTTTGTTTTACATAATTTTTTATACATTTTCAGAAAGAAACTAGCACAAACTATGCAACCAGAAGAAATTATTTCAACACATTTTGCTAAATTTCGAGTTGTTGGTGGTGGGTACAAGTTAGAGCAGTACACTTGTGTCTTGGAAAGGCTGTAAACTCACTTCTTCAAATCCCACAGACTGCCCACTGGGTCCCAGAACACTACTGAGAGACAGCCCAGTAAGAAAAAAACAAAATGCAAACATTTTATTAGATATCATTTTTTTGTTTGCCTTTCTATTTTGCTTTACCTTAATGCAAACTTCTATTTACCATAATTCATAAGTTATTTAAAGACAAAAAAACCACATAAACTTAATTTTAAGTAAAGGTATTTACAGCATGGTGGCATTTGTTAAACTTGATTTTGATAAAACACTAGAGCAGAGTTCAGCCCCTCTGTAACTTTCCTTTCCTTAAACATTTTTGTTGCAAAGCTTTTAAAAAAACAAACTCTACTCTTGCAGCACGACAAATGGTGCCGAGGCAGGCTCCTCCTAATACATTGGAGCACAACACGAGGTAATAAACCCTTAGTTTAGTATTAGATTATTTCTGACATTTTTTAAAAGTATCTCTCCAATAACAAAGTTTTTTGTTGGGAGACAGTATTTCAAATATAACAAAAGAAAAAAAAGAAGGTTGACAAAGTGTCCAAAAAAGTTACAACCCAATTACGGCAGGCTCAGACTGAACACGGAGCAGCTGCTGAGCAGGCATGCTGCAAAAATGAGTCACATTGAACGTTGCATTCAGGATGGCTCAGTTGCTGAAAAGAAATTTGCATGGGTTCATATGAATATCCCTTTTCATCTTCTATTAGTCCTGCTATTTCCCTGTGTTCCTGTCTTGCCCTTCTGTTTTTACTAATCAAGTTAGGTTTAGAGATAAACTTAGAGTAGAGTAAGTTTGCGGGTTAATTTTATTTTTTGATTCCCAGGACTTTTTCTTTGGTGCCTAACTTTTGGCCTGTGAATTTCAGATGGTTATGATGGGGTCTCGACATACTCCTTCTCGTGGAAAAACTTTGTTAATCTGCACAGCCTCAGTAACCGCACCCACACTGAACCATGGCTGATGTGTGTGTGACTGTGCCCTAACCACAATGATACATCTATAAAGCTTCCTTCTTTCTGCTGTTCATCAGGTATCTCTAACAACTTCTCAGAAACAGAAATTATGGCTCTTTAGCAGCTTCCAAGGGGGAATTTATGAGCTAACTTCTCTCTGTCTCTCCACTTAAAGTATTTCCCTTGTCTGCTGGAAATGCAAGATAAAAAATTTCAAAAATGAACTATGGTAAGTTCACAAACCTATCAATTAACTAGTTTAACTTAATTTGGTAAATTAAGCCACAATCCTACACAACAAAACCTCATATTTCCCCCTTTAAATCTGTGATCATAATATATAGAAAGAAATGGAAAATACTCCATTCAGTCAAGGTATACTATATGTATAGTGAAGCCTTTATTTAGCCAAATTACAATGAATTAATTAGTTGCAGAACTTCAGAAACATACAGGTACATTCAGGTTCTGCTGAAAAGATCTGTATCAAAAAATATTTTTTTACCTTCCTCATTTAGTAGAAGATATCTTCAAGATAGCTCGGATGCTTTAACTCAACGTATCGCTTTAAATTGTAGGGCGCTGATATATACGGACCTGTTTCCTAAGAACCGGTGGGCACAGTTTGCACAAAAACGTTATAAAACTCTTCCAAGGGCGATGCAAAACTGACGTCAGAAATACCAGAAGACGATTATGAATCGGGCAGAATAGTGCCTGCAGTAGACATGCTGGTCTATCATGCTGTTTGCCATAACAAGTACCGGTACTGTAAAACCTGATCTGATTTAAGTGTGGTTATCAATTGAATGTGAACGTGAGCTGTGTGTGGCTTATTATTCTCAGAGGGAATGTTGATCTCCTTCATTACTTAAAAACGGATCTGTTCATCGTTCACTAAAAATATCAACGTATTCAGTGAACACCGTTCTTTGAAAACGTTCATGCACAACACTGATGACCTTTGACTCTCAAGGCTAGGATGTTCAGGTACAGGTAGGTTTCTGGTACCTAATCCTGCAGTAACAAATACAACCTCTAAAATAGGCTTTCGCTACTTTGACAACTCCCTAAACAACCAGCTGCAATGTTTTCACAGTTCAACTTCCATAAAAAGCTTAAATAAAGCGCTAATATTTAACAATGTCACAGCAGATATTGAATTTAACATCCAAACAGATGCATCTTTATTGTCCATTTGGTTTTCATTCAGACACCAAGACATCGGGAAATCCTCTGAATTCAAACATTCAACTTTCTCACAAGCCCTGATCCTTACATTTAACTGAGTTGTGTTGAATATAATAATAATAATAATAATATAAATAATAATAATGTTTACTTCCACTTTTGATGGGATGTCTTAGTAAATATTTTAAACATAGCTCTGCCAAGCCGGAGTATGTAAACGTGTTTCTTCACTGTTTCTAAAATACTGTATAGGAAAGGATTAATCAGTTGCTTGTTTTTATAAAAGAATTTCGCTTGTTAATAATTATAGAAGTAAGAATATTACATTGACTGTCCAGATATGTTTATATGTTTCCTGGCTAGCCAGGCAAGCTTACGCTTTATCACTGTTGCCTATTCTTCACAGGTGAGAGTTGCTATTAGCAACATAATGACATGGATTTTCGGTCATGTGTTGGTCAAGCTGTAGGAAAGCAGAATATCAATATCAGCAAGAAACCATCCTAAATAAAAATAACATTAAAATACAGCACTTTTTAAAAATCATTTTTGTCATGATCTGGCCTGTTTGCTCTCCCCTAATTAGTAATTCCTCTCACCTGCCCTCTTCCTTCCCAGCCTCAATTATAATTTATTCCCCTCACCTGTTTCATCTGGTTTATATTCAGTTCAGCCTGAGCATTCAGTGCCAGATCATTACTTGTCTTTCTGTTAGTCTGTCTGTTTGGTTTTTGTCATGGTTCCTGTCCTGGATCCTAGCAGCCAGTGGAAAGAGGGTTTTGGTGTTTGTCTTGTCTCCAGATTGTCCACTGTTCCTCCCCCGCGGAGTCCTCTGGGTTTTTGGCTCATTATGGGGTGGGGGGTGGGGTTTCAGTTTTTATCAAAGTAAGCCTGGCTCCAGGGAGGAGACCAGTTTAAAGTCCAGCTTCAAGTTCCGGTTCCTACGTCCTGTCTCGGCTACCCTCTTCCACTGAGCATGCCTGTCTTCACCTCATCCTGTCTGCTTCTGGTCCCAGTCTGACTCTGAACCCTCCTGGGAGCCTGTGGATGCCTGGAAGTCTGGATCCTGCCTGTTCCTGTCTGTTCTGGATCCCTCACCAAGATCAGCTTCCAGCATAACCTCTGGGACTGCAGCACTGGGGACACTCGTGGTCTGGACTGTTAAACCAGGTAAGTGACCAACCCAGATAATCATATATCAGTTTATTGTGGTCACTTACCTGTGTTTCCTCCCTAGCGTGTCTGAGATTGGGCAGTGCCCCGCCCCCCCCGCCTGCAGTGTCTGCGAGCCACAGCTCCGCTTTTGTTTTGTTTCATTTAAAGGCACACTATGCAACATTTTTCAGTTAATTAATGTGTTCCATAACGTTTTTGATGATTAAATGAGTCATTTCAGGTTGAACAAAGGTATTCTCGGCCGCCCTGGTGGTCTGTGGGGGAAATACCGCACTTGCAATTGCAGGAGCACCGACCCACACCCACAGACTCAGAAGTCTCGCGAGAGTCAATCTTGCTTTACGGCGAGAACTGCTACACGCCCCCAGTTAAAAGCATTCTCGTTGCTAGCACAGTGGCGATCTTTGTGCAGTTATGCTACGTTCACATCGGACGCAGCAAAATCGCGTCTGCTGCTTCATTTTTACTGCTTGTACCAGTTAGTTCTGACGCGCGGCTGAAGCAGCTTTGCTGCTCTGGCTGCGCGGTGCAAAAGTGTGTCTGACGCGCGTTGGGCGGAGCTTCACTATCCTTTCTCTGCCTTGCAGCTATATTTGCTGTGATCAGTGGGAATAAAGTAGTTTTAATATGTGTTTAAGTGAGAAAATACACCTGAAAATGTAATCAGTGCAGTCAGTTCATTCAGATTATTATCCTGCCTTCAATATTTTTTCTGTCAGAGCCGCTCAGACCTCCACATACCAGCGGTGCGCCTAGGAATCCCTTCATCAGCAGCCTCTGGCCAGGTCGCCTCCTCGCGGTTCACCGCAGCAGCTGGTAGGTGTTTTTCATCTAAATAATCCAAACTGCATATTCTGCCGGCAGATTTCTGCATTTTTAATTAATTTAGGCGTCAATAAACTGTTTAAGAGGAGTGATCATAGCCTCTGATCATCAGCGCTGTGTCTCTCTCCCTGCTTCAGCTGCTCAGACGCACTGCGCCTGCTGCTCAAAACGCGCCGCGTGATCTTTTGCTGCGCCTTGACGCGCGTCAACCATCGACTTTGCATGTAAACTCGCTGCTTCTGTCACGCCAGCTGCGTCCAGTGTGAACGCAGCATTAGTCATTCGTTGCGTCGCCTGTCTGCTAAGCTCAAAACAACCGCGCCTGGCTTGACGGAGAAACCAGGAGAACAGCTGTGCATATTTACGACAGTGCACTTTTACTTTCGCCCTCTGGGGGGAGCCTCGCTGGAAAATCAACACCGGTTGCATAGTGTACCTTTAATAAACCTTTTGAACTTTCCTACTGACTGTTTCTCCTGAATACTGGGTCCTTCTGTCCTCGGTTCATGACTTGATAAATCAATTTGTTATGTATTTAAACTCAACTTAAAGAGACATTAAGTAAATTTTTACTAAAGAATATCCTTAAAGGCTTTTTATCTGACTCTTTATGTTTACGACTAAACATAAAAGATTTGCAGACTGATACCTCAGTAATTCAGTGCTGATGGATCTATAGACCTATAGCCTTTTTTTTTCTTCCTGAAATTACTTCAGGTCAGAAGTTCCTGTCAAGTGCTTGCTTGTTGAATGGGTCCAACCTGGCAAACAATCAAAGTGTTATTCAAGATGGACTTTGTGTATAATTAGAGGCACCCACATCACCTCAGATACCAATGGCAATTCCTGCTAAGGTGAAAAAAGTAAAAAAAAAAAAAAAAAAAACATTGTTAAGTACAAGCATGCGCTACAGGAACGATCAGAAGAGTACTGCAGTTCTGAGGTTTGGCCACAGGTGAGAGTATCATTAGTAAACAGTTCATTGAGGGAATCATTATGGGTGATGTTGAGTATGTATTCAATGCAGGGAGGGATCTCTTTAGATACATATACATCCTACTTTAGGGGGATACAGAGGAACTTTTGCATATCTGTGACTGATTTTCAGAGAAGAAACATATGGGGTTGCTCTTCCCTCTTTGACTTCAGCCACTAACTACCAGTCAGTGATTTGGATGAGTTTGCAGCAGCCCTTACAGCTCCATGAAGACAGTAAACTTGCAGTGATTGGTGCTTTCCTAGTGCTGCCAAAGTCTCCAAAAGCACATTAAAGGAGGGAGGAGCTTCCTCACTCACTCACTGCTTGCTGAAGCGAGTAAACTCAGAGTAATCTAAGCTTTCATGTTGATTCCAATGTCTCCAACTATCAAAATATACTCAGTAGACAGGATTTCCTGAATAATAACCAATCAAAGACAGTTTACTCACAGTCGAGGTTACCACCCTCAAAGTGACAAAAGTTGATAGGAACACACAGAAACAGATCCACATGTGAGCAGGACAGGCTATGGGTATGTTGAAAGCATGCCATCAGCTTGCAGAGAAGGAACATGCACTCATGCATTGGACGTATTGGGTTGCGGTCTTGTGGCACTGAATCTACGAGCATCAAAAGTTCAAAATGTGTGTGGGGAGTACTTTATGTGTGCGTGTATTAAACAAAACAGTTTTTTGGAGTATTTATTGTGGATCTGTCTTTTCGGCAGAATTTTGACTTCATACTCTGCTGTTTCCCTCAACTTACATTCACTCACTGGCCATTTCTCCAGTGATTGACTCTGAGTGTTGTTCTCTGTAGTCTCAGCAATAAGAACAGGCATTGAACTCCTTTCCAAATGGTATAATATGCTTTTCATCTATCAAATCTTCTCAAATCTTTAGATCTTTCGGCAATTGGTGCAGTTTGTGTTTATCTTTGAGAGTTTTCAGCCAATATGTTTTCTTCAGCTGATCAGTTGAACTATCAGTTGTATCTAGTTTGAAAGCAAGTTAAATACAAACATGAATGTTTTAATGTCACTTCATTTAAAATATAATTTTATTGTTACTTACACCTTTACCTGGTGTAGTAGGGTTAAGGTTACTTGAGCAAAATATATATTTATCTTCATGGAATCTGAAGGTTTCCATGGCTGCAATTGGAATGCTGTTCTTTGGTATAAGGATGTTCAGTTGGAATCAAATAGCCAAAGTTCTCGATTTCATTTAAAAACTGAGGAAACAGCGTTTAAAAAAAACATGTATCCATAGTGTTAAAGAAGGACCTAGAATAACATTCGCTTAGGTGTCAGGTGTTAATTAGTTAGGAAAGGCCAGGTAATGCAAATTTCAAACCTTTGTGAATCCTGAATCCTCAACACATCCAAACATTCAGCATTCAACTGCTTCTCTAAGCAGCTGCCTGACATTTTGGTAATTAAACTTGTTAGCAACAACAAAACAAAAAAGAAATACAAGTAGGTAGCGAAGTGTTGTATGTTTAGGTTTCCTCAGTTTGTGGGTATTTTATTGCCCAAACTTTGTTTTTTGGATATTTTGCAGAAACTGTACAGTCATGTATCATCATGTCAATAGGTGCATATCTCTACACAAAAGAAAAAATTCCTCCGAATTAAAAAATGCCCATGTAGTCATGTCCCTCAAGGCATAGATAAGTATTCTTTGAAAATACTACCGTACATGAAATGACTAATAATGATATATGTACCATTTACATCAAATTAAATATTTTGATTTGCTCGTGTTTTGGTGGTTTTATTTCAGGAATAGCTGTTAATTATTCATAAATAAACAGGAGCCCCCCTTTCCAGAGGATTCTCTGCAACCGCCTGAGAATCCTCTATGTAAAAACACCCTTCATTCATCCATTTACATTTGCTTCTTTTTCTTCTGTTTACATTATAGCTTATTATTTTAGTTGAGTTTTAATTGCTGGCTCAAAAGTCTTTACCTGAAAAAATACATAATATAAACTTTAAGCTTGAGTTAAATTAGTCTTTAATTCTTTTATATTGAATGGAGGTGGCTGTGAATATATTCAATATGTTTGCAGAGTTTACTGTTGGGCACAATCTAACTCAGATTCCTTCTTTCTTTTGTTGTCCTAACACTCAAAACATGAGATGATTTTAATATGATTTGATGCATTTGATACTTTATTTTAACATTAAATATCATAAATTATTTGAGTTGTATAGAGTTGACAGTTTGAGCGTGTATACAAAACAAAATTTCGATACATGCAGCTTTATGGCGGTGAATGAGGAGCAACTTAGCAGTGACATGAACATTTCCATTTATAAAGTGCAGCAGTGATCAAAATGTAAACAGCGTAGGAGAGACATGGTGCAAAAGGCATTTATGTGGAAGGTTTGGAGCAGTGCAAAAAATAAATAAATGGGTGTAGTGCAAAATGCAGCAGAACACCGAGTTGAGTTCTATTTTGAAGATTCACCAACTATGATGTTTACGGTGATGCAGACTTTTCAACAGCTCAACAGTCTTATGGCAACAGGGGAAAAGCTGTTGCAGAACCTGCTGGACTTGCATCGAATGCTGCGAAGCCTCTTCCCAGAGGACAGCAGCGACAACAGTCAATGGTGGGGTTGTGAGGGGTTGCTGATGATGTTATGGGCTCGGGACACGCAGAGCTAGGTTGAAATGTCTTTAATGATCCTCTGCTCTTGTCACCACTCTTCTCACCTTCTTCCAGTCTGAGACGCTGCAGCTTCCACAGCACAGTGAGACAGCGGGTCAGAATGCTCTCTGTGGTGCTTCTGTAGGGGGTGAGGATGGGTGGGGGCAGGTAAGCTCTCCTTATCCTCTGGAGAAAGTACAAGCGCCTTTGTGCCCTTTTGATTAGTAAGGTGGTGTCCAGTTGAGGTTTAAGCCTTGTGAAATTTTGTTAATATTCAAAAATATGTAGCTGCTTGTGAACAAATTAGTAAGCTTATCACTGGAAAGGAAGTGTGTGTTTAGTGCCATCCTGCTACCACCAAAGTGGACAAGCAGATGGTGTTGAAGTTCATTAGAAATGGAGTGTGATCAGAAAGAGTAATGTCATATTATTTTTCATCTATTTACATTAGATCAAAGATACTAGTAATTTCTGGTCAGTTAAGATAAGATAAATGCAAGTGAATCTTTGCTGTACGAGTAAAAAGAAAGAATATTTAGACTATTGAATTCTACAAATCTATACATAAAAATAATAGAAGTAGAAACAATAGAAGAGCATCCAATTTTAGTACCCTATCAACAATTAGGATCTCCATCTAATATAAACTAGTACACAGACATAGCCTAGAGAAGTGAAAAAAGGCATTTAAAGAAAGATTCATCATCCTATTTGGGTACATTGTTACTAAAGACATGAAATCCTTGGATTGAACCAATAACAAAAATATATCTGCCACTTGGGTCAGAAACAGTTCAAGCATGGATAAAATATACACATTTGTGAATAAGGATAGCTGTGCCCCATAGCCTCACCAGAGAATGAGGAATTATATCATTGTACTCTATCTATAGCCTTTCCTCAGTATTAGATTATCACGGTTCCTAAGACAAGTCTTCTACAAAAAGATGATTTTGGCCCCAAGCTAGTAAAGACAGTGTAGTTCACTACTGTGATTAAATTTTTTTTTTTTTTTTTTTTTTCGTTTTCCATTAAAAATTGCAAACTGGATGTTGGTCCCTAATAAGAAAGAAAACATGTCAAACTGAGATTTAACAGTAGACAGTCTTAATGATTATTGTACATACATGTATACAGAGGTGAAAAAATAACAGAGGAGAGAAAGAAAAGAAGATGTCCTATCAGTAGGATTAATGTGATGTGTGAAACCCATCACATTAAAAAAAAAAATAACAACAAATAAACCAAAAAGCCAAAGCCTTTTAACCAAGTAAGTATTTGCATTAATAACTTTACTTACCTTTACTTTAGCCATGGGTAAGAACTGCCCTAGTGGAAAGAAAGCAAAACAATATAAATAACAAAAGCATTGGCATTCCGTTGGGATCGTCCATCTTTTAGAAGCCATTTTAATAGAATCTAGGGTCCACACATTTTTAATATGTTGCCCAACAAAGTCTATAGCCAAAGATGTCTCTTTATATCTCTGAGCTCCTTTGCCAGGGAGACTACTTTGCGGCACACCTTGATAGGAGTTCAAATTTGACCCCTGCACAACAGCAAAGTTTCTTCTAAACTCCAGCAAATTCTGAGGCACTATGGCAATTAAGTCAGGAGACACCAAGATAATTTTTTCGTTATACAAAAGTAAGTCAGATGTCCTCACCTTGCACTGGATTTCACAGATGTTCAAAGAATTTGATTAGAAATAGTTTTGAAAACTCCAGGACAGCTGATCCTCCTAAAAAAGAAAAAACAATGGGTTGTTCTCACCAACAATCTTCCGATGTCTCATTCATTGGGGCCAGACTAAATTACACATTTAATCTCACATTTAGTCTGGTTTATCAGGCTAATGTTCTGTCTGTCTGCTGCATAAACAAACAAGTAAATAGATACTTGAGTCTTCTTGCATCGTGTGAGCATGTCTTCTATCTTCATGGTAGTGTTTTCAGTAAATGGTGTGAGGGGACAGAGATAAGGTAGTCAGTTCCTCCTCTTGATCCAAATGGTTAAGTTAGAGGCTGACTGCTTAAAGCTGGATTTTTCTCCTCTGTCATGAATACATAACTTTCATAACATAGGCAACTTTGAAAAGAATGTTCCTTGTTTTTTATAGATGCTGTTGGCGTTTCATGTTCTTTACCGATATTCATAGTAAAAAAAAAAAAAAAGTACATTGAAAGTGGAGAATTACATTTCACTTCTCAGTCATATATACATGCAGCTTATTAGCCTGGCCAGCCAGACTGAATTACATGGAGTGTGCCGTTGACTTTGGCCAAATCTGGTCAGACCAATCACTTTGTGGTAGGTGGGACTTTACCTCTCTGCAGCTTTCTGCTTTTCAGCTAGTATAACAGCAAGATAGCAACCACAACAGATCAATGTCTTACACCCTTCCTTATTTCCTAAGTGAGATTGAGATAACCCTTTACAATTGACATCTTTTGAGTACTTTATTAAAAATAAAGAAAATATGTGTTTGGTTTTTCTTGCTTGACATGTTGCAAGAATTGTAAAATTAGGCTATTAAACAGAGTGAGTTGCTTGTAGCTTTTGCATCACATCCAAAGTTATCTGATTCGTATTAACCTGATGACGCCGACCCTGTAGTCCTGCCTATGAAATCCAATTAAACTACTGTAGCTCTTTACCAGACTGATATACAGTCTATATGTTTTAACAGTCTGGCTGACCAGATTAGTGACAGGGATCTGGCTGAAGACCTGTACTGTCAGGACCCAGAGCTGCACTTTCAGAACCCTGGCTGCAGACCTACACTGTCAGGATCCAGAGCTGCACTGTCAATTCAATTCAGTTTATTTATATAGCGCCAATTCACAACACATGTCATCTCAAGGCACTTTACAGATACAATTCAACTAGATCATACATTCAAATTGATTCAAAGTCTTCTATCTAAGGAAAACCAGTTGATTGCGTCGAATCATTGACTCAAAGGCAATCACTCACAGGACCCGGAGTTGAACTGTCAGGATCCTGGCTGCAGACCTGCGCTGTCAGGATCCAGAGCTGCACTGTCAGGACCCTGGCTATAGAGATACACTTTGAAGTCTCCTGCGCTGTTAGAACTGGAAGTTTATTTGAAGATTTTCAAAGTAAAAGCAAAGTTAATTTGAAGCCTTTCTAAAGTAAAAGCTAGCATCAATAAACTCCCCTTGAAGCCAGCTTCTTTTCCTGATCAAGTGTTGTTATGCTGGAAACTTATATAAATGTACAATTTTACTCCCCACCAATCTCCTATCTGGAATAATAGATATGTGCTACATAGAAATAAGGGCATTTGTTCTATAAGACATTTTCTGAACAAAAATGACAGTCGGCTGTCCTATGAAGATTTTTGCTTATTGTATAATCTAAACTGCTCATATGCTCAGTCAAATACTGTAATAAACTCTATTCGGGAAGCAAACACATACTGCGTCCTATTCCCGAAGGCTTCCAATAGAATTTCTGGAATAAACTTCTGGTCTTGACAGTGCAGGAGATCCCATTTAGTAGGTCTGCAATGAAGGGTTCCTGACAGTGCTGGAGGCAGACTCTCTTGAGATTAGTAGCTTAAAACAACAGTTTTGCACAAACATTTATAGAAAAAATCCATATGTTGGTCAGGTCGACCCTTATAATTAGTAGATCAGCTATCCAGAGAACATTGCCTTTCTCTCTAGTCCTGCTTCTGCCTATATAATATTTTCACCCAGAAAAAAAGCACATTACTTGAGACATTAGCAATTGATACATGCTAGCTTGCAGCCCATTGGATTTTTTCTCTTACACAGGGCTGGTTCAATCAAACATTGTCACAGAGGATATTCTCACTCTAGCTTTTTGGAAGTATCACATTAACTTATTACATGTGTAACGCCAGGATATGTTTTAAAAATGTAACCACAGTTCCTATCATGCCTCGTGACTCTGATAAAATATGTTTAAATAGGTACCACATAATTAAAACTGTAACTTTCTTTATTTTTTTCTTTCATCTCGGTAACATTCAATTGTGTTTCACCTCTTGTGGAATGTCTCTGGATTTAGTCTCAGAAATCTGGTCACCTTACATCTAAAGCACTTTTATGATATATATTTTTCTGAAAGGTTCTATAGGAATAAATTTGCAATTACCTAATTTTCATAGAAAACCTTCATATATCGATTATTAAGAGACTGTGTTAACAGGAATTCTCATGCATTTATTTTCCCAGTTCCTTACAGTGCTTCCCTGTTTACAAATGCAAGGTTCTGAAAACTAATAAAGGCAGTGAACATCAGCAAATATTTTTTGTAAACAATTCTGTCCTCATGTGATCTTTCTTCACTTACAGATTAAGCGTGCGTCACATGTGGAGGCTTTAGTCCTTGACACGGCCATCACAGGTTCGACTCCCAGACTGACTACTTTGTCACACATCCACCTCTTCTCTCTAATCCCATTTCCTTTCTACCTTTTATCAGCATTTGCAAAAATAAAAGCCACGTGTGACAAGAAATATTCTTTAAAAAAGATTAAGACATGACGATATAATGAATATGGGTCAATTTACTTTAACACTTCATCTTTTTTAAAAGGGTATGCCATGAAATATGTCCAACTCTTTACATTACAACTTCATGAAATGCATTAAAATTTTCAAATTATTAATTTTTCCTTGTATGCTATAAAGATTTTTGACGAAGAAGCCCAGAACCCAGTTAACAGAACCAAGCACACTGACTTTATCTGTATAACTATACACAAGAAATATATTTCTAGAGGAGTACATTTCTTCATCACAGCTTCCTAAAATATGGTTCTATGTGTGTTTTCTGTATCATCTTTGTCATAAGACAGATGTTTATCACAAACAAATGTGTTGGAAATGCTGGATGGAACCCTTGTTTTTCTATACTTATTGTGTAAACATGCAGATTAGATTAAGTTGTTGCTTTGTATTTGTTTTGTATTTATGTTTCAAGGTAAATGACTGGGTGGTTAAAGGTGGAAAGAATTAGATGAAAACCACCATGACTAAGTATGATTTTTAAGAATTAGAAAGCCCCTAACAATAATTTACTACTTTGCAATCAGGAAATCTAAAATTGTCTTCCTTGAGGATGTAGTACTGACCAACCAAATCATTTTACAGGGCCCCTTCGGATGTTTCAATTAGTTCTCCCTCATCAATATGTCTGGGTCCGGCCATTAAGCAGGCACATCATCAAACTTTGTTAGGAAAATATGTGATGTGGTTCCTAATAGTGTGTTTAATGACAAGAACGTGCTCCAAAATGTGCAAACTGTCATTTTCAAAGCCCCATAAAAACAAGCCTGCTGATTTTACTGACAGCTTAGCCACCCCTTATATCAACAAGGAGGCATGATACTTAAGATTAAGCATTTCCTGCTGTGTGCTCCTATATTTTGTTTTCGTCCATCCAATAGGAGCAGTAAAAAAAGTGTATTTTCTGATGTTTTTGGGGGAAAATATATAAAAAAAAAAAGATATGTTAGGAGAAGCTGAACTATTGCTAAATTTTGTTCAGTTACAAAGTTTCACCTTTGCTGATAAAAATTCCTGTTTGTTTAACACTGTGAATTATTTTTAGCCATATACGGATAGAATAATCTATAAATTTTAAACTATAACCACTCCAATACATTCAACAATTATTTACATTCCTCCTGATTTTGCAGTTCTTTTTAATCTTGTATATAGTCTGTTGGGTTTTTTGTATGAATTAATATACTTTCTATTTTCACAAATTTGTATTTGAACACTTGTTTATTTTTTGCATAAAGTTTTATTTATTTTGTTATACATTTGTCCTTACTGTACAGTCTCTTATAATTTTTTTATTTATGTTTTTGTTACCCTTTTGTGTATTTGTATGCTACCATTTGCCTTTTACTTTGCTGCTGATACACCTGAATTTTCCAAATAGAGTATTTCTATTTAACCTTGCAAGCTGAATTCTCACAGTATTCATGTGTTCACAAACATGAGAATTTACACACTCTCGTCTTGCTATATGTAGAGAGCATCAAGTGTTGACCTCCGTTGATTTTGAATCTTTTTCCAACCTTTTCTATGCCCTAAACCCCCAAATTACCCTAAACCTAACCATTACCAAGAAATACCTCACCCTTACCCAATTGACACTATAGCCCTAAACCTAACCATAAGAAAATTATCTTGATAGGACCGGCCAAAATGTCCTCACTTTGTAAAAAATGTTGTATTTCAAACGTTAAAAACTGAAACTGGTTGTCAGTCTTTATCAAAACAGTTGCATCTGCTCCTTCCCATTAATTTAAATTGTAGCTCCTTTGTCATGTCCCTAACTCCTATTTACCTTTTTTATGGTCCACGGTAAGAACTCTATCCAGGTTAGGAAAGGAGCTACAGACTGCTGAGCTGAATCCGGACAGCCTTCAGCGCTACAGATTTCTTGACGAACACGCACATGAATGATTATTGGGACTACATCATTCCTAAAAAGATCTTCATGAAATAAAACTTAAACATGTGAAGCTATTGGCTACAGCTCTTCACTATAAAATGCATATATTTGCATGTGTCACACAGAGTATTGTGTCATATAAAATGGTATTTCTTAAAATTTGTATAGCTACAAGCAATGGATAGGATTGTTAGGAGATCCCTATGCAAAATGAACCATCAATAAGTAGCATCTGTGATGTTCACCGGATTGTGTCAAACTGGTTCATCTCTATGTTTTGTTCATAAATAGCAATGCATGCAAAAAAATCGGAAATTAGAAAAGTTACTAAAAACAGATGAAAATAATTGTTTACAATTAAGCTAGGACTACAACTGTTTCACAGCTACCTGCAAAAAGAAGATGCTAAAATAGGAGTTTCCAACTCTATACAGCCATCGCCAGAGGTGGGTACCTTAGCAAAAACATTTCACTCAAGATTCACTTTAATATTTTGTTTTCATAAGGTAAATGTAGAAAGCAGTTATTCAACAAATGATTCGATTAAGAGAAAAAAGTATTTGGTAAAATGGCTACTTTAATTGTTGGCTCCTAACATTTGATTTAATGTTTAAAATCATCTAATTAGACAGTGAGATATGTGTACATTATGGTATCTAAAAGCAAAGAAATGAAGCGAAAAATACAAAACGATAACATTATTACAAAATAAAAAATGTGGACAGAACAAACACTTTCCCAAGTCATTTTCTTTGAAAAGAAATATAAAAACAATCCTATCTGTGGCCTTTGTACACACATATGACAGAAAAGGATAAATAACGTCCAGCTAAAAACTGTTCCCTGTATTTTATTCTGATCTTGAGTAGCTCAAATTATTTGTGGTGTTGGGGTTACTTTATCTGAAGGAAAGGTAGCAACTTTAGTACGAGAATATTACTTAATAAATGTTAATTAAGCTAGTTACTACACCACTCTGGCAATCACTTAGAAAAAAGTATCAGTTGTTCTTATGTTTGTAATTTTTTTGTGTTCATTGCTAATAATAGGCTATAATTACTGATTTATAGGGAAATACTTCTTCTAATGGTGACTGACATCCCCTAAATAAAAGCAAATATGATGTAACACATAAGTTAGTCAAAATAAGGACCTGAGAGTAAATAAGTAACTGGCCCCTAGGTTTAGGTAAATAAAAGCTTAAATAGAAACCGGATGATGAAATTTAAAGGGTCCTGATTAATGGATTATTAACTACTGTGACCTCCTCTGTACCATCAAAATCAGAATCAGGTGGACACTCCACAGGCATAACTTTCTGAAGGACTGGTGGGGACAGTCCCCACCAATAATTTCAATAGACTTTGGCTCTCAGCTATAAGTGGGACACATTTCTAAATTTGATTTGGCTGCTTTTGAAGGAGGATAATCACTGATGTAGCTGAAAGGGAAAACATCCAATTAATCAATCCACATTTTTTTGGATGGATTGATGGATGAATGAATGAATAAATGAATGAAACTGAAATCGTGTGCATACTAGGGAGGCACGATATATTGCTGTTGGCATCAGAATCAGATGTTATATATCCTTTTTTTATATACATTAATATCTAACTACCCATGAATATAAATATCAGTGTGTTTTTTTTTTTTTTGTGTTCTCAACAATAGGAAAGCATTCACTAAATATATGCTTCAGCTCCATTTTGGAAAATACAAACCCTATTGAAAGCGTTTGTGTCGAGTAACTGTAGGTCCATCAACCACCACCCTATGAGTGTCCCCACCAACTTTCATCACAAAGTTACACCCTTGGAATGCGCAAAACGGTATAAGTATTTATTTTCTCTATTATTATGCCAATAAAGTTAACATAAAGTCAGTCTTATATGGACATATATTTTCTTATTTGTGCACAATTTAGTATTTCTAGTACAATAGCATGATTACTCTTGTTTTCGTAAAGTTTTCTCTACTTCAACAAAGAACTGATGGCAGACTTATTTTGTTTAAGTTGACTTTAAATATTTAGTTATTTATAACCCATTTTAATAATTAGGTATTAATTTGTGCCAAGTTTTTTGTTACATTAAACTTACGACTTTCACTAATTTTGAAAGTTGATTGTTTTCTGTCATTTGATTTATTTTACATGATGTTTGAGCCTTTGTCAACTACTGAATTCTTAATCTGAGGTGTGGCACTCTTTTGAGGTCCTTCTCATGGCAGAATTTGCTTTGACAGCATGGTAGGGATAAATGTAAGGATATAGAGAAAGAGAGGGGCTTAGATTTTTATGTAATATAACTGTTAGTGACACCTGAAAGCAAACGAGCATGTGGCTGCAGTTTAAAATGCTAAGGTTAAAAAGACCTTAGACCTTTGCAGCAAAATAAAGCCCTTAAAGAACAGTTATCCCACAAATTGACTTTTCAGTTATTTTTGTTATTAAAATGTATACATGGATTACGAACTTAAAATGTCCCTGACAGTATTTTGACAATTTACTCCACATATGCTGCAATCCTGCCTTTTTTTCCTCCACATGTCCTCCATAACCTCCGCATGTTTAACAACTGTACTTCATTTGAATTTAAAATTTCAGTTCAGTTTTTGGCTAAAAGGATACTGTGAGGTCATCCAGCAAATGGATGTCAGTTGCTCTGTTGCTGTGGGGTATAAAAGCAACTAGCCACCAAGGCGAGTTGGAGTATAGTAAACTTTGCCATCTTTCTATTGATTTTTTTTTTTTTAGAATAGCGATTTGTTAGCTTTGCATTTAGCTAGTTTATTTAAACATTTATTTATTGTCAATCCATTTGTAAATGGCCTGCACCCATTTGCTCTGAGACAGAGCAGTAGGTCTGGCAGTGGGAACCAGGCTGTTGCAGAAACAGCAGCAGTGCACACAAGAGGGAAACGTTAATATCATTAAAACAATAAGGAATCAAAATTATGGATCGATCCCTCCAGCATTATTCAGAATTTTTTTCTTAGAGTGCAGGTAGAGGAGAGTTTGGATTTGTTCAATCTTATGTATTCTGAGAGCATCAAAGTGCATATAGATGCACTTTTTTGTTTATAACCATTTTCTCTACAAAGGCAGCTGGTGCTGTATTAATGTTTAAGCTTGTTACATATTCCACAAGAAGCAGGAACCAGGAATATCTCACTATCACAGGTACAAGAACAAAGTGATATTTTGTTCTTCCAGCTCTGCCTTTGGAGTTCTCACTGCTTGTCCCTGAAACGTCTATGAGATGCACTCATCCACACTTTTTTACTTCCAATATGATTTGGTTCTTTTTGCTTCATAGTTGTCCTAAATACTGTCAAAATGTTTTCAGACTGTCATAAACCTCTCTCTGTAAAACCTATAAATCTAATGCTAAATGCTAAAAAATGGAAATCATGACACTGATTTTGAAGATATTTACGTATATATCAATAAATCAGACTTTGAGGCAATCACTGAAACAAGAGAACGTGTTCAGGCCTCTGCACCTGGTCACAGGTATGTTGGTTCACTGTTCATGATCAAGGTGCTTTAACTTGTCTGGGACAGTTTCATTTTTACGATATTGAGATATATATATATATATATATATATATTGATATATATTGATATACAGGTGCTGGTCATAAAATTAGAATATCATGAAAAAGTAGATTGATTTCAGTAATTCCATTTAAAAAGTGAAACTTGTATATTATATTCATACATTACATACAAACTCATATATTTCAGATGTTTATTTTGTTTAATTTTGATGATTACAAATGACAACAAATGAAAATCTCAAATTCATCATATCAGAAAATTAGAATATTGTGAAAAGGTTCAAAATTGATGGCCCCTGGTGCCACACTCTAATCAGCTAATTAACTCAAACCACCTGCAAAAGCCTTTAAATGGTCTTTCAGTCTAGTTCTATAGGCTACACAATCATGGGGAAGACTGCTGACTTGACAGTTGTCCAAAAGACGACCATCGACACCTTGCACAAGGAGGGCAAGACACAAAAGGTCATCGCTAAAGAGGCTGGCTGTTCACAGAGCTCAGTGTCCAAGCACATTAATAGAGAGGCGAAGGGAAGGAAAAGATGTGGTCGAAAAAAGTGTACAAGCAAGAGAGATAACCGCACCCTGGAGAGGATTGTGAAACAAAACCCATTCAAAAATGTGGGGGAGATTCACAAAGAGTGGACTGCAGCTGGAGTGAGTGCTTCAAGAACCACCACACACAGACGTATGAAAGACATGGGTTTCTGCTGTCGCATTCCTTGTGTCAAGCCACTCTTGAACCACAGACAGCGTCAGAAGCGTCTTGCCTGGGCTAAAGAGAAACAGGACTGGACTGCTGGTGAGTGGTCCAAAGTCATGTTCTCTGATGAAAGTAAATTTTGCATTTCCTTTGGAAATCAAGGTCCCAGAGTCTGGAGGAAAAGAAGAGAGGCACTTCATCCACGTTGCTTGAAGTCCAGTGTAAAGTTTCCACAGTCAGTGATGGTTTGGGGTGCCATGTCATCTGCTGGTGTTGGTCCATTGTGTTTTCTGAGGTCCAGGGTCAACGCAGCCACATACCAGGAAGTTTTAGAGCACTTCATGCTTCCTGCAGCTGACCAACTTTTTGGAGATGCAGATTTCATTTTCCAACAGGACTTGGCACCTGCACACAGTGCCAAAGCTACCAGTACCTGGTTGAACGACCATGGTATCCCTGTTCTTAATTGGCAAGCAAACTCTCCTGACCTTAACCCCATAGAAAATCTATGGGGTATTGTGAAGAAGAAGATGCAATACACCAGACCCAACAATTCAGAAGAGCTAAAAGCCACTATTAGAGCAACCTGGGCTATCATAACACCTGAGCAGTGCCACAGACTGATCGACTCCATGCCACGCCGCATTGCTGCAGTAATACAGGCCAAAGGAGGCCCAACTAAATACTGAGTGCTGTACATGCTCATACTTTTCATGTTCATACTTTTCAGTTGGCCAACATTTCTATAAATCCTTTGTTTTTATTGGTCTTCAGTAATATTCTAATTTTCTGATATGATGAATTTGAGATTTTCATTTGTTGTCATTTGTAATCATCAAAATTAAACAAAATAAACATCTGAAATATATGAGTTTGTATGTAATGTATGAATATAATATACAAGTTTCACTTTTTAAATGGAATTACTGAAATCAATCTACTTTTTCATGATATTCTAATTTTATGACCAGCACCTGTATATATATGTTGTTGTTGTTGTTGTTATATATATATATATATATATATATATATATATATATATATATATATATATATAATTTTACTAAATTATATATTTTTTTAATTATTTTTATTATTACATTTTTCATATTTGTGTTATTTAACTTACTAGTGTGAATTTATCATCTTCTTTAATGGGAGAGTATGTAAACTTTCAAAGACATATGCATGTGTGCATGCAGACATATATTTCCCAAACGGCACTTGTGCTTAGTAAAGAGGCAAATCAGGAAAAAGCATGTATAAGCATAAGGAAGAGTAAATCATATTTACAGTACAAATTCCATGCAAAATAACAAATATGCAACTGTAAGGTTTCAAATTGTCTACATTTATTAAATCAAAGAAAGATAAAGCTTAAAAAGCTTTGAACCTTTCTACCTTTCAAGAGATTAATAACCTAAATTGAATTTATAATAGCAATGGACTGAATACATCTGCCCCTATGGATTGTGCATATTTTCACAGATACCCGATCTGGTATTTTTATATATATATATATATATATATATATATATATATATATATATATATATATATATATATATATATATATATATATATATATATATATATATCTCAGGACAGATACAGATGTCATTTGATTAGTCATTTTAGCTGCAGAAATCCTCAGTGATCTCTTTTGTGCTGTTATCTGTTATGATCTCGTAACTGGCCTCTGCCAGAGGCAGTGAGAAAATATTGAAATTTCTCTGATATGCTTCTAAGTAGTATAAAGCATTTACATTAGCCATCCCTTATCAATCTGAAAAAGGCTTTCTCTACCAATGGCTTGCTGTTGTGTTTTCCCTTGTGATCTAAACAACAGTGGATGGGACTGGATTTTCTAAGACAAAACAAACTTTTTTCTACTACTTGCCAGCTCAAGAATAAGAACAAATCCATATTTTGCTTAATATTGAAGTGAACATTAAAGAAATTTGTTGTTACTAAACAAGCAATCCAGTGTTGATTTAAAGAAATGGATTTGTTTACTGAAGTTTGTTTTTCATCTTTTTCTGTTACTGATTAAATAAGTATATGTAGTTAAATAAAATCTTCACGGAACCTGTCTGTTTCTGCACCAATAACAACATGTTTTATGACAGCAATCAACAGAATACTCAACAATTAAAATAGTTGTTAACTGCTACTTAAAAATGAAAATGTTCCATCTGCAGACAGAGAGAATGGTCACTGATATAGTTGATTATTACATGTTGTGACAGAGCTACAAGCAGTTATCCACTCTGATACTGCAGGCAACATGCAGGCCTGCTCTCCTCATATCTCTACGCCATCTGGAGGGAAACTTCACTGACACTCTGCTGTCCTGGCTCATTAGTGTACCTCTTACACAGACGGGAAAAGAGCATAGTGTGTGACATTTCTCCTAAACACAAAAGAGTCAACACTACAGAGCATTAATTTAGCATTTAGGGAGCCCACCTCTGAAAAACCTGACTCATTTCAGGTAATGAGAAGACTGCTATTCATAACTCTCACTGTTATCCTCAGATGAATGCAAAGCAGCCCTTTCAGCACGTCCTCATCCTCCAATGTCGTCCACAAATGGACTCAGGAGTACCGACTAAAGACTTTTGTTATGTCATTTCTGTTATATCGATGTCAGAGAGACTTAAATGTCACTTTGATATTGAAAAAAACATTATTTTAGGTGGGTTCCCCCTTCCTCATTTTTTGTCTTATTTTTTGAGAACTCTTATCAGCAAAGACTGAGATGAAGATCCTTCAAATAATGCTCCAAGCAGCGTTTCCAGTATTTAGTGTGAGCTGTGATCAAAGACTGATGCCTTCCTGTCAGCTCTGCATGGCCTCTCATTAGTGCCTCAGTGTGAAGATGCTTCCATGACAGCATTCTGTTAACATATTCCAATTTTTAGCTTTGTGAATTTGAAACAGTGATTGGGTGGAACATTTACTTATATAATACAATCTACATTGATCTTATTGTTCCATAATGGAGATTAAGCAGCACTTAGTGCTGAGGAGCAGCACTTGTTAGGCGGTCATATTGAATTTTAAGCCATCAAAGTTAGATGATGGCATTCCTGTTGATGTGCAAACAGGAAAGTACTTTCCCTGAAACAAAATTCTAAATTATTTAATTTTTTCAGGGTTTGAGATAGACATCCTCATTAAACCATAATTTACTCACAATTAATTATAAGTAGGTTGTTTTTGTCAGCTGGCAAACTGTTAGAGTTTAAAAGCAAAACAAAACCAAAGCAGTTTTTTTTTTAAAGTGTCCTGTCAATGTGGCAATAAGAATAATTGTCTTGACGCCAAAATGAGCCCAACAGATTTTACTTTCACAAGTGGAGCAGTAGGGCTATTGCCATAGTGTTCCGCTTGTTTCATGCATATAAATTGCTTTATTAAATGGACACTGCAATGTACATAGAACAGAAGAGGAAAAGCAGAAAAGAAAAGGAGAAAAGATGAAAGAAAGAGGAGATAGAAGGGAGATAATGATAAAACATTTTCAGTCTGCTTCATCACCTGCAAAGAGATGTAAAAAGAACAGCGCAACCAACAGACATGGTATGAGACATACAATAAAGTAACACCTTGAAACTATCGCTGAAGTAGTATTATTTAATCTGACATGTACTCTGTGTTACCTGAAGATAAGAATGCGGGCTTTCTGTATGGAAGTAAAGAAAAAACCAGAAGCAGTTAAAACCAACTTCAGCCTGTTTACATTTATTTTGTGGCTGAGCGCACCCTCTGAGATCGGGTGAGGAGCTCAGTTACCCAAGAGGAGCTCGGAGTAGAATCGTTGCTCCTCCACCTAAAAATAAGCCAGCTGAGGTGACTCAGGCTTCTACTCCAGATGCCTCTTGGTTGCCTCCCTCGGGAGGTGTTCCAGGCATGTCCTGCTGGGAGGCGGCATCGTGGAAGGCTCAGGACATGCTGGAGGGACCATGTCTCTGAGCCGGCCTGGTGTCGTCCTCCGAGAGCAGCTGGAGGTGGTGTGTCTGGTGTATCTCTGCTTAGACTGCTGCCTCTGCGACCCGGATAAAGCGGAAGAAAATGGATGGATGAATGAATGAAACTTTGCTTTCAATACATCAATTTTTTTTATATATTGTAGGATTTTTGAAGATTATATCACAAGCAACTTTTAAAGGATAGTCTCAAAGACGTTACTAAAACTGATTTAAAAAAAACATTCCCCATTATTAAGCACATCTTAGCCATAGAACCACAGACTCACAAATTCCTTTTTGAGATGTTTAAGCCTACTTCATGTCATCAGAATGTGCAATTGTTTTCTTGTCTTTATAGGTCTTATAGTGAAATTGCTCAAAGGTTACCACAAAATGTGGTAATCAAAGTTACTTGGTGATTTGCAATCAACTGGTTTTCCTTAGATAGAAAACTTTGTATCAATTTGACTGTATGATCTGGTTGAACTGTAAAGTGCCTTGAGATGACATGTGTTGTGAATTTGGCGCTATATAAATAAACTGAATTGAATTGAATTTAAAGGGGATGGTTACTTTTTTTTTGTTTTTGCACCACTAGTGGCTTGTTTTTTTCGACAGGAGGCTGACAGGAAAGGGGGTATGAAAGAGGGGGAGAGACATGCGACAAAGGAAAACAGGAAAACATATTTTTTGCACTAAATAATTCAACTCCAAATCTTGAAATTGCTCGTCTCACCTGCCTGATCTTAAGAATATAAGTGAAACAAACAATCAAAAGCAAAATAAATCTTTAAGGGAGGAAATATTTGTTGGAATACCTGCACTATATATTCCAACTAACAATGTTTTGTATTATTTGATCAGTCAATTCCATATTAACGTCTCAATCAGCATTTTTTTTTTAAAACATGCCTTTCGCGACCTCAGGTAAACACAATATTCAAATAGTACATTTTGGAAATATAATAACTGTGCTTTCTAACTAGCAGTCAGTGTCGTTGAATGTAATAAACAAAAGGTATTTTATATTTACAGAAATTTATCTGTGCTTTGCAGCTGCCTTGGCTGCATTCCCCCTTCAGGGATCAATGAAATTCATTTTAATCTCCACAAAAACCTTCTTATAGACTCAAAACAGTTTTAGTCAGCAGAGAAGTTATGAAGAAATCACAGTAATACCCATTTGTAAATCCTCTAAGACCCATCTTGTCAGCAGACACTGTAAACCTGAAAACGAGAGAAGTGAGATACAGTGAAAATGACATAAACAAGGCATGAATAAAGATTTGTCCCCAACTTGTTGCTGCTGTGCCTCATTTCCATCCACAAACTTCATGGCTGTTGTTCTGTTTCAGCACGGTGAACAAGGACTGTTTTCTCTTTGAAGATTAGAAAGCAGCTGAAAGCTTTATTTATTAGAAACATGAACAAACCATCCAATTCTCCAATTGGTAAGAAGTTACAGTCCTCAGTTAGATAGCCTTTATTTTTATCCGGGTCAGTGTGTATGTGAATTTCATAACTTTATAACTAGCTATGTTATTTTTGTAAAAATACTAATGTATAAAAAATTTAAAGCATAACTGTTAATTGTTAATATTGTTAATTAATTAATTGTTAATAGTTCTGTTAACAATATTAGTTGAAAATAATGCTGTGCAAAATGCATGTATTATATTTAATTTATTTAATTATGCTTCCAAAAAGCCAGACTTAGCTGTAATTTTTTAAGGCTTATGGATTGTATTTTGGGGTTTTTGGCTGACTTTTATGAACCACTCATTGTTAAATTAGGTTTCCTGCTTACAATATTTAAAGGAAATGCTAGTTGAGTTGTAGAAAGTGTGGTGCACCCAAATATGTGCAACCACATTTGGAATTATTACTTTGTGGATCAAAAGGAAAATAAAATGTAATTTTTATCCTATATATGTTTAGTATGAAAAGAAACATACGGCAGTAGTCGATTCCAACATTATCTTACATTTAGGAGATGTTTTCCTGGGTGAATATTGGTGGGTAAAGGAGAGAAAAGGGTAGGCGGAACCTTTGACGCTACGGTCGTTCATTCCGGTTGCTAATTGGGGAGGCACCCCGGTGTTCCCCTTATATCTAACCTGGATGAAGACTTGAGTGTTCCTGTGTTCATTGCTCTAAGACTCAACCTTTATTTTACAGGTCAGTACATGGTTAAAACTGCCATACATGAGAGCTTTAAGCTTCGTATTCTTTCTGTAAGTGACAGGTAATAATTTTATGACGATGGGCGTAACTTTGAATTAGTTTTGTGGGTGTTTGTTTGTCCACCGTCGTTGGGCGGCGGGAAAGCCGAGCCGCGTTGCGCCGGAAGTCTCGCGAGACTTAGCATTGTTCTCGCGAGAGTTCGCCCGTTCGTTTGAGATGTATTCTCTTTGATAGTAAAATCAGATAGTTTAGGGTTTTTTTTTTACAATCTACAGATCGCTCCAAATTATTTGAGAAGGCTCTTGATGGAACTCAAATGTGTTTAAAGAATCCAGAATATTTGTTCAGGTTTGAAAGTGATTACCATGTTGTATGAATGTTGGTTTATTGCATGGAAATATGGTTAGAAGTTGTCATGTTAAAGTGATTAGCATATTTTATAAAGTACATTGTCCACATCTAATTGAGCTTAGTGAGCTTAAAATTATAAATGCTTTATCACATATATGCTCGGGTGCCGTGATGTAAAGGTGATTTGCATATATTCTAAAGAGCAGTGTTTATACCTGAATAAGTTTATTGAATATAAGATTGTAAATCGCAAATCCCAAATTTAGCGCTGTTCGTTGAAGACCGAAATGATGGTTACAGGCCTTGTTTAGTTAGTCAGTCAACTAAGATTGTAATAAGCAGTAATAACAAATGCTGTAATTGCAGGTGGAGATCCCTGTAAATTGACTTTATCTAGACTTTATTTGTTATTCAAAACAGGACAAAGAAAATGTACTGATTGTAGATTTTGTGTGTTGAATTGACCTAATATATCTAACCTGGATGAAGACTTGAGTGTTCCTGTGTTCATTGCTCTAAGACTCAACCTTTATTTTACAGATTCTCTTTGTTACTGTGGTCATCGTGCTTGAGACCCGTAACAATTTGTGGGGGCTCGTCCGGGATCTCTTCTCGCCAGCAGTTGAGGAAAGATCCAAGTGATACCAGAACCACGACAGTGACCAGGTGGCTATCTGATCCTAACCAACTAGTGAGTGTCCAAACTGGAAGATTAAAGTGGAACTGCACTATTGAAGGAGGAAGCAAAGTGTGCACCAGTCACTACAGAGCTATTACACAACGCCTGGAAACAAGGAAGAAGAAGAAAAAAAAAGGGGATCAAGTGACATGTCGACCACACGGAAAGAACTTGTATGGTGCATCAGGGGACGCCTGTTTGCCCTCTCCAACAGAGACCTTTTTGAGCTAGCAAAGAGCCTTGCTACAGAAAACAGGGACACATTACAGGTTAGTGAGGGGGACAAAGAGGGCTGTATGGAGTATGTCACCTCCTACCTGCAATCTCCAACTCTGCTGCAACTTGAGGATGAAGGCATGAGCCAATTACTAGCGCTGGAGGATCTAATTGACAGAGTTATTCAAACAAGTGACTCCATTGTGCAATCGGCTGGTGGAGCTGCAACACCAAACGACCTCAGCCCACGCCCGTCTGATAAGCTGCCAGACCCACCAACTAACAACCAACCGGGCATTCAGACTGAAGCTGACACAGAAAATGAATCAGTAGAGGAGCTGAAGAAAGCGTAGGAAAGACTGGGGGAGAGAATACGACTGGCAGAAAAGACAACCCGATTATCAGCTACCTCCAATCATCAGAGTCCCCTACTGTCATGCCCAGAGAGACCTGTCACCCTCAAAGATCTTGCTTATCTGTCTCGCAAAGAATTCAAAGTGCTCGGAGGGCAGATTGGAGACAATAATTCCGAGCTCAGCTACAACAGTCTCACAAAACAGATCAATGAAGGAATAAAGGAAGGATTTACACCAGCAGAAATTGTGAGGGGTGTCCTAAGAATTGTGAAACCTGGCACGTTCAGGGACATGCTTATGCTCAAAGATGAATTGTCGCTCCCTGAACTCCAAGGCTTCCTCAGGTCCCACCTCGGAGAAAAGGCCGCGACTGAGATGTTTCAAGAGCTAATGTGTGCCAGACAATATGAACAAGAGTCACCCCAGCATTTTTTATACAGGATGATTGGACTCAAACAGAAGCTTATTTTCCAGTCAAAGCATGCAGATACAGACATTTCCTACGACCCAAGAACCATCCAGGAGGTCTTCCTGCATACCATCTATCAGGGCCTGGGGGTTAAGTATGCAGATTTACGACGAAGACTAAGACCTCTCACCTCTGATAGTAACGTCACAGATGAAGAGATTCTTCAAGAAGTTACAAAGATTAGTTGTGATGAGAACGAGCATCAGCGGCGATTAGGCCAAATTTCCCGCCAAAAGATAGCGCAAGCTCAAAGTGCTGTGATTGAAACAAAAGAGAAATTAGCTAGAGAACAACAGACTTCACAGACGATCAAACAGCTGGCTGCACAAGTCGAGACCCTAACCAACATGGTGGCCACCTTAATGGAACGTGGAACTACAGACTCCTACAACCCTTCCCCCCAACCTCCTCAGCCATCAACAACCCAACTTACTACACCCCATAAGAAAACGTCTCTCTGCCAAAAATGCATTGGGCAGAACTTGGAGGACTGTGGCCACTGCTTTATGTGTGGTGAGTTAGGGCACAGGGCAGTTGGATGTCTAAAGCGGCCCAGGATTCAGGGAAACTGGAATCGGCCTCTGTCACGGGACAGCCAGAGGCCAGTGCAGAACGCCGGTCCCAGTCAGTAAAGTCTACCTCTGAACAACTTACAACCTGGCGACCCAGGCACAGCAGTAAACAGTTGAGGAACTATTCTAAAGCTGGCGAAAGAGAACACTGCACACCACCTAGCCAAGGTCAGGTAAGACGCAAAGTTCCTCTGGTTGGCAAGAAAAGCTTACTTAAATGCCTGGTTGGTGGGTATCCTGTAACAGTGTTATTTGACTCAGGCTCACAAGTGAGCATTGTTGATAGACAGTGGGCCAAAAGATACATTCCTAGTTACCAAGTGAGACCACTCCAAGAGCTGCTAAATGATGATCTGGAAGTTTATGCAGTTAATGGCCAAGTAGTCCCTTATGATGGGTGGGTTGAGCTGACAGTAACCCTGGCTGGTCATGAAAACCCAAACCTCACTGTACAAGCTCCATTCCTAGTCAGCCAACTATCACTGCCACAACCGCTAGTAGGGGCTAATGTGCTAGGAGCAATTATCCAAAGACAGGAGTCAAATAAGGAAGCTACTGGGGTACTCTATGATCTACTGTGCAGAGCATTTGAAATGGATGAAAACCAGGTTGAGGCCATGGTTAACTTCATTCAAGTACCAGAAAGAACAGACAGTGGCTCAGCTACAATGAGAGTTGGAAAAGAAAATATAACTATCTCAGCAGGCAAAACAGTTCAAGTATGGTGCAGGGTGCCCCAGAACTTTGACACCTCTGACCCCCTTGTACTATATGAATCTGCTGAAGGGAACATTGCTTTAAGACACCTAAGCGTTGGAGATGGTCTCTTAGAAATACACAACCCCCAAAGACCTTTTGTAAAAATCCCAATTTCCAACCATTCAAAACATGAGGTGATCCTACCAAAAAGAACGACCCTAGGTACCATCCAACATGTCGCCAAGATTATTAAAACAGATATACCAGAGCCAATCACAACCCAATCCGCACAGACAGCAGTGACTCTGGTCGAAAATAGTGAAACAACTCTTACACACAGCCCCCCTGCTGAGTCCTGGCTGCCCCCAGTCGACCTGAGCCACCTTAGTCCAGTCCAGCGGCAGTCAGTAGAAAAAGTGTTAAGAGAGGAGTGTGGGGCGTTTTCCCGTGATAGTACTGATATAGGCTGTATCACTTCGCTGCAAATGGACATTAAACTCAAGGATGAAACGCCAGTCCAGAGGGCCTACGTTTCTATCCCAAAACCTCTTTACAGGGAGGTGAAAGAGCACATCCAAGAACTGATAGTCAAAGGATGGATTGTTAAATCTCGGTCACCATATGCAGCCCCGGTCATCTGCGTAAGAAAGAAGGATGGATCGTTACGCCTGTGTATTGACTATCGCCTTCTGAATAGCAAAACGGTCCCAGACAGGCACCCCCTTCCCCGGATCCAGGACCTCACAGACTCTCTAGGAGGTTATAGTTGGTTTTCGATCCTGGATCAGGGTAAAGCCTACCATCAAGGTTTTATCGCAGAAGGTTCCAGATATCTGACCGCATTCACCACTCCATGGGGCCTCTACGAATGGGTGAGAATACCCTTCGGATTGTCAAATGCCCCTGCAGCCTTCCAACGGAGCATGGAAGAAATGCTCGACTTACTCCGCGATGAGTGCTGCATTCCCTACCTTGATTATGTGCTCTGTTTCTCCAAGTCATTCGATGAACATGTCCAAGTACTACAGAATGTTCTCAAAGCTTTGCAGCGTCATGGAGCTAAGCTGAAGCCTGAAAAGTGTGAACTGTTCCGCAAGGAAGTTCGATATGTTGGACGTCTCGTGTCGGAAGAAGGTGTGAAAGTGGACCCTAGAGACATTGAGGCTGTGCAGGCACTCAAACACAGGAAACCACAAACAGTTGGGGATGTCAGGCAGCTCTTGGGATTCCTGAGTTAATATAGGACATATGTTCAGGACTTTTCACGTATTGCGAAACCACTGTATGACTTACTTCAAGTTAAGCTAGACCCATCATCACCAAAACCTATGAGGGCCAGAACGAAGGGTGCCCAGCAATCTTCTCGGACTCCAGTGCAATGGGAAGAAGAACACCAAGAGATCCTTGAACGCCTAATCAGCATGCTAACCCAGCCACCAGTGTTGGCGTACCCTGACTTTACCCGCCCTTTTATACTCCACACGGACGCATCCCAAAAGGGGCTTGGAGCAGTCCTTTATCAGAACCAGGACAATAGGATGCGAGTGATAGGGTATGGGTCTCGCACATTAACACCTGCAGAACAGAACTACCACTTACACAGCGGGAAACTGGAGTTCCTAGCTCTGAAGTGGGCAGTCTGCGACAAGTTTAGAGACTACCTATTCTATGCCCCACATTTCACAATTTTTACAGACAATAACCCCTTGACGTATGTCCTCAGCACTGCAAAGCTCAACGCGGTTGGACATCGCTGGGTGGGTCAACTGGCAGATTTCCATTTTGAGATAAGATACCGTCCAGGGAAAGTCAACATAGATGCTGATGTACTGTCCCGTTGCCCCCTCAACATCGAAACCTTCATGAAAGAGTGCTCGGAGGAGCTGTCAGAAGAGGCTGTTGATGCAGTATGGGAAGGAAGCAGGAGGGCCAAGCAAGGGGATGTTGCATGGATTGCAGCTCTCAACCTCACCTCACCAGGACCGCCCTTTGAAGAACCTCTGACATCCATTAGTCATGACGAGTTGGTCCAAGAACAAAAAGCAGACCCAACTATTGGAAAAGTCATAGAGATGAAAGAGAAAAACTTAACACTAACTGAAGATGAAAAAGCCAAGGTTGGCACTAACACAAAGAGACTGCTGAGGGAGTGGAGTCGGCTACACCTGGAGGAAGGCCTTCTCTACAGAAAGACCACAGAACGTAAGCAGCTGGTTCTCCCTGCTGTTTATAAACAGACCGTTCTCATACACCTCCATAACAAAATGGGCCATGTGGGTGTAGAGAAGGTCCTAAACCTAGCCGGAGATCGGTTCTATTGGCCTTTCATGAAGAGAGAGATTGAGGAGTATGTCACGAGAAAGTGCCAGTGCCTAAAGCAAAAGAAACCAGCAACACATGAAAGAGCTCCAATGGGTAGCATAGTCTCCAACTCCCCACTCGAGCTTGTTTGTATTGACTTTCTGCATCTGGAATCCTGCAAAGGTGGATTTGAATACATCCTACTTGTAGTGGACCATTTTACTAGATTCGCGCAAGCGTACGCCACCAAGAATAAGGCTGCAAAAACAGCAGCTGATCGTCTCTTCAACGACTTCATCCCCAGATTCGGGTATCCATCCAAACTCCACCACGATCAAGGTTGTGAGTTTGAGAACGAGCTGTTTAAATCCCTCAGAGAGCTTGCAGGAGTTGGTCACTCAAGAACTTCCCCCTATCATCCACAGTGCAACCCTGCTGAGAGGTTAAATCACACTTTATTACAGATGCTTCGTACCCTGGGAGAGAAAGAGAAACAAGATTGGAAAGGACACCTACCCCATGTGATCCATGCTTACAATTGTACAAAGCATGAGGCCACCGGTTTCTCTCCATACTACTTGTTGTATGGCAGACATCCTCGCCTCCCAGTAGACCTTCTCTTTGGCCTCCTGACAGGAGAAGATATAAAGACATCAGAAGGATATGCAAAGAAATGGAAAGAAAGAATGACAGAAGCATATCGGATTGCAAGTGCGAACAGTGAAAAGTCAAGCTCCAAGGGCAAAGAAAACTATGACAAAAGATGTAAAGGACCAACCCTACAGATCGGGGACAGAGTACTGGTGCGAAATCTAAGTGAAAGAGGTGGCCCTCGCAAACTAAGACCCTATTGGGAACAAACTGTCTACATCATAAGAGAGCAGCTTGGAGAAAATCCGGTGTACAAGGTGAGCCCAGAGACAGGGAACCGTCCTAGTCGCACTTTGCACAGAAACTTGCTGCTGCAAGTGAATGATCTGCCGGTAGATGTTATCCAAAGTCCAGCTGCCAGGCCACGAAGGATGAATAACAAAACCACAGTAAGACCAAAGGCACCAGGAAAATCCCAACGTTCTGAAACCAGTGACTCAGAGGAAGATGAAGCTCCCTACTGGCTTCGGTTACCCAGATACCTGCAGGAGAGTCAAGGATCAACCAAAGAGCACAGACTTAAACCAAGCCAGACAGGACAAGTGGAAAGAGTTCACATTCGACCTGATGAGGAAAGAGACAAGTCCCCCGAAGAAGAACAAAATAAGCAAGACACGGACACACAACAAGGTAGAGACTTGCAAGTGCCACAGCTTCACCAAGAGGAGCACACCCAAGGGCCTGGATCTGAACTGGACGCCGAGAGAGCACCAAGCCCTGAGTCAGACCAGGACCATCCCTCAGAGCCACCACCCCGCCTGAGGCAGTCCACCAGGCAGAGGCGACCCAACACGGTCTTCACCTACCCATCTCTGGGTCAGCCAGCCTACCAGCATCATCCGTCAGTAAACGCTGCCAGTGTACCGGCACTATATCCTTTTTTGCATTACCCTCCCCCTTATTCACAAACCCTTTATCCCCCCCTTCTCACCTCTAGTCCTTACCTACCGGGATCATGGGCTGTTGGTAACTACTGAATGGATCAGAGACTTAAAAAAAAAAAAAGAAGACACTTCACATCTCAGAGACAGTTGTAAAGAGACTTTATTGATGTTAAAGGGATTCAGAAATACTTGAGTTAAGTGTCGGGAGCCACTTCTATTGTTGGGGAGCGTGTGGTGCACCCAAATATGTGCAACCACATTTGGAATTATTACTTTGTGGATCAAAAGGAAAATAAAATGTAATTTTTATCCTATATATGTTTAGTATGAAAAGAAACATACGGCAGTAGTCGATTCCAACATTATCTTACATTTAGGAGATGTTTTCCTGGGTGAATATTGGTGGGTAAAGGAGAGAAAAGGGTAGGCGGAACCTTTGGCGCTACGGTCGTTCATTCCGGTTGCTAATTGGGGAGGCACCCCGGTGTTCCCCTTATATCTAACCTGGATGAAGACTTGAGTGTTCCTGTGTTCATTGCTCTAAGACTCAACCTTTATTTTACAGGTCAGTACATGGTTAAAACTGCCATACATGAGAGCTTTAAGCTTCGTATTCTTTCTGTAAGTGACAGGTAATAATTTTATGACGATGGGCGTAACTTTGAATTAGTTTTGTGGGTGTTTGTTTGTCCACCGTCGTTGGGCGGCGGGAAAGCCGAGCCGTGTTGCGCCGGAAGTCTCGCGAGACTTAGCATTGTTCTCGCGAGAGTTCGCCCGTTCGTTTGAGATGTATTCTCTTTGATAGTAAAATCAGATAGTTTAGGGTTTTTTTTTACAATCTACAGATCGCTCCAAATTATTTGAGAAGGCTCTTGATGGAACTCAAATGTGTTTAAAGAATCCAGAATATTTGTTCAGGTTTGAAAGTGATTACCATGTTGTATGAATGTTGGTTTATTGCATGGAAATATGGTTAGAAGTTGTCATGTTAAAGTGATTAGCATATTTTATAAAGTACATTGTCCACATCTAATTGAGCTTAGTGAGCTTAAAATTATAAATGCTTTATCACATATATGCTCGGGTGCCGTGATGTAAAGGTGATTTGCATATATTCTAAAGAGCAGTGTTTATACCTGAATAAGTTTATTGAATATAAGATTGTAAATCGCAAATCCCAAATTTAGCGCTGTTCGTTGAAGACCGAAATGATGGTTACAGGCCTTGTTTAGTTAGTCAGTCAACTAAGATTGTAATAAGCAGTAATAACAAATGCTGTAATTGCAGGAGGAGATCCCTGTAAATTGACTTTATCTAGACTTTATTTGTTATTCAAAACAGGACAAAGAAAATGTACTGATTGTAGATTTTGTGTGTTGAATTGACCTAATATATCTAACCTGGATGAAGACTTGAGTGTTCCTGTGTTCATTGCTCTAAGACTCAACCTTTATTTTACAGATTCTCTTTGTTACTGTGGTCATCGTGCTTGAGACCCGTAACAAAAGCAATGTGAATATGAAGGAAGACATGTACTATAAATCATATAATAAATATAAGGAAATTTAAAATTATTTTTTGTCAGTCTGTTAATTTGACTACAATAAAACTATTTGACTAAACGAGTTAAAAATATACTGATTCCCATACAAGTCTTAGCACAGCTGTGCTAATATATAAATAAATGAAGGATAATACATTGCCCTTTTCTTTTATTTCTTAATAAAGAAAATAAAGAAAACCCATTCCACTCTCCAAATTGTCAAACATATAATTAATCATAATGGGAAAAAAACAAAGGACTCACTATACTTCCCTGTGGTGTACCATTTTCAACAAAACCTTTCTGATAAATGTTGTCCTATTCTTACTTGTATAGATCTGTCTCTTAAAAATATTTTATAAAATATTGATCCACCAATTCCCCTTTTTATTTTTTTATTTAATCAGAAAACCTTCTTTCCACATCATATCATAAGCCTTCTGTATATCAAAGAAAACAGCCACCACACTCTCCTTATTAACTTGCCCTTTTCTAATTTCATGTTCTAAACAAAGAAAAGGATCCATAGCGCTTCTACCTTTTCTAAATCCACTTTGAAATTTGGATAAATATCCTCTCTTCTCAACTAAATAGCTCAATCTCTCTTTAATCATTCCATTATTTTACATATATGTGAAGTTAAAGCAATCGGCCAATAACTTGCTGGATTTGAACGCTCTTTACCTGACTTTAAGATTGGAACTATAATTGCCTCAGGTAAAAAACCCACTTCCCATATCTTATTTTAGAAATCCAATAAACATTTTTTAGATGCAAAACTATATTTTTTGAAAATGTGATAAAAAAAAAAAAAATCAGTTACTATAATTTTGTTCACTGCTTGTAACACCACAGGAAAAACACCAGTTTGGCTAAAAAATATTACCTGTAGCAGATGTTTTAAAAAAAAAGGAGAAAATAAAATAAATGTGATGCTAATTTAAACTTTAAAAAGTTTTTAAACCTAAAAACCATGGGTTTAAAAACCAATGGGTGTGAAATACTACCGTATTTACTAGACTATAGAGCGCGCCTCATAAGGCGCGCCCATTACATAAAAAAAAAATGGAAACGTAGATGCTCCCTTAGCTTGTTGGCTCATGTCACTACCCGCTCTGTCCTAGAAGCACGATCCATCTTGTGCATGCACGAACACATATACATCCGGGTGTCCATAGATAATGTAATTATGGTACTAATACTACTACTACTTATTTCTATCCTTAACTCACTAAAGAATGCTAATACACATCTTTAAAAATTTTTTTTTTTTACTTTTGTGAGACAAATTCTATGCTTCTATGCTTTTACATTTTCTTCGTTAAATTGCTTCGCTGACGTCATCAGGTATGCTCAGAGCAGCCCAGCCAAATATGATTAAACCATGTTTATCTGCATTTTAGTTGTTTCCTTCTTTAGATTACCTAATATATAGCATAAGATTAAAACTAAACGAAAACATAAAACTCAAAAAGACTAGATTTATGTTTAAATCCACAGCCGAAAAGTTAGCCACCGGAAGTAGCGTAGGATTCCATTTCGGGTGCAGATCGGTGATCGAGTGATAAAACAGAAAGGATTTTAAGGCATTTATTTTCTCAGGAAATATATTATTAACCTTTAACACATTATATTTTAGTATTATACTATTTTTGAGGAGGAAAACATCATTTAGATATTTTTAACAAAATAAAATTGAGGACAACCCGGATGTATGTCTGGATGCGCATGCGCAGAACGGATCGTGCTTCTGGGACGGATCGGGTAGCGACAGCTCGTAACAGTAAGAGCTTCTCCTGAAAGACAGGGCTTTGTCAGCTCTTTATATTTTAGTGCTGCAGGAGTTGAGCCCAGTCTCTTCATTGGTTCGGGAGCTTTGATGCGGAAAATAAATGTCAATATATTTTCAATGAATGTGGGACATTTGTTCTTCGTCATGCCTGCTGCTAACATGTTCTTGTGCTAAATGAAAATTATCCCCTTATTCTTTAATTTCCAACTTTGACTTCCCCCTCTGGCGGTTAGGAAAAAATCCACAGAAAAGCTACACCTTTCTATAAGCTGCATGGTTCAAAGTGTGGGAAAAAAGTAGTGGCTTATAGTACAGAAAATAGGGTATATTTTCTAACCATATTTATCGATAACATACAAAATTATATAATCATATTATCCCTTAACCTCTTACACCCTAAGGGGGTATAAATAAATTTCTGCCTGACAAAAACACACAAAAGTAAATCACTTATAGCCTCACAGCTATTAGATTTAAGAAGAAACTTTTGGTACTTCTGTAAAGGTAAGATGTCATAGAATGGTTTTCTGGTGTCAGCACTATTGTAGCTTTGACCCTGCCTGAAATATTAGGGACAAAATACAAAATATTTTGCATTTTTTGAACCTCGCCAAAATTTTCTTTGAAATAAACATTTCAAAACACTACCAAAATACTATTTATAGCACAAAAAAGTAGTACAGACTTTTAAATCTAAATGTTGTGTAAAAATATACCAAATTTGGACTCAATCAGATGAATCATATTTATTTTAGAATGGTATTAGTGAGAAATTTCATAGGCGGAGAGGCCATTTTGGCACATTTATCCAAAAATGTCACCAAACTGTGCCAAATGTGTTTTTTACATCAATACAGGGGGTTTGTTAAAATTACGAGGTCACGTAGCAGCCGGACCCACCGGTGGGTCCGTAGGGTTCTAGGGGTTAAGACTACCCAATACCTGATGTAAATAATATGTTCAAGTAGCCTGTTAAAATAGATGAAAAAAGCTCTTTTTAACACTGTTATCTTATTCTTTATTTTGTCACAATTGTATGTCAAATATATATACGCCTATATGACATATATTATATGACATATATAATTTCATTTCTTTACAATAGAGAAACAACATAGTAATAACACACTATTTTGGTTTCTAAGTAGAAGCTCTTTTTAAACAGTGATCGCTTTAGTATAACACTTTTTAAATCAAGCTTCCACTCATCACACTTTAGTTTTTCTTTTTGAGTCACATTTATTCACAATGTGTGTTTGTTTGTCTCTTTGTGGTTTCATGTCTTTTGTGTCAAGTTTGTATTTTTTTTTTTTTTCTTTTTATCTGAACAACAATGCGCTATGTTAATCTTCCTTTAGAATTGATTGCCATCTGTTACTGGTCCATGTTGCAACACAGATGGTCCCATAGTCTAACCATCCCAAGCCCCAAGAAAAGGTATCCAGTAATTAGAAATGGTTTCTTTGAAGCTTTACAAAGTTAATCCAATCAGCTTGCAGAGGGCTTGGCATAAGTGTTTCCAGTTCCTCTGCAGCTGAGTCCTTTGGTGGCCAGAAAGCTGTTTGCCCTTCTGTGTGAGGGAGATGTCTGACCTTGGCACTGTCCCTGGACTTCTCTTTGGCCCTCTACTTTCACACTTCTGGTTGCACTCGCAGTGTGCACCGCTCCAGCTAAATATTGGATACCTTTACCCTCTGACTGCTGCACCATCTCAGCCTCAGCCTTGATAGTGTTTGTGCCACCATGGTGGCACTCACTGTGGGGTCCAGACATTTTCTCTTGACTGGAAAAGCTTTTCTGCTTTAAATCTTGCACAATTTCTGTTCCGAATTCAACAGAGAACGATGCCTTTGTAACATTCTTCTCTGATCCCAGCAGAGCACACGTGTTGGCAAAGGGGGTAGTGCTGCAGGCTGAGATCTCCGTCTTCAACAAGAAATTCCCATGCTGAGGGGGAGGATTGCTGGTGGGCTTTGACAGCTCACCTGACAGAGCAGGGCACCACTTTAGGAGCCCTGTTTGGTTCTGGTCATTTGTGCGAGCAGGTTTAGCTTCAGGATCACATGCTTGGAGTGATGGGATGATTGGCACAGACCGAGTATGCATGGAATGTGGCAGGAAAGGTGTCCCCTTGTCCAGGCGGGTGCATGGGACCTCTGTCCATCCTTTTCTGGCAGAAGGGCTGGTAAGAGAGGTCCTGGTAGTGAGCGTGCCCACACTTGTCCTGGCTGAATCACACCTTTGGGCAAAAGGGAGAACAGAAATAAACTGTTAATGCAAATCCAATGCATTTCCAGTGCTTTAAAAAGTAGTGAAATCTCTTGTACTTGAGTCACAAACATTAAAGTAATTTCTTGGGATTTTATATTATACAACACAAAGCAGAGGATAACCGTAAATGGAGAACAATTCAAATAAAATATTTCCCAACACAGTTTTCTGCCTTGTTATTATGTGCTTCTGTTACCACGTTTAGATTTTATCATAAAAAAGCACCATGAAAGTTGAGGTTTGAGAATATAACATGAATAAATGTGAAACAGTTCAAGTTCATCTTTATTTTATCCAAGACGCTTCTTGTGTAGAAGTATTTTTTCTTTAAACATTGTTTCAGAAAGAGCATACAGATATAAAAAGGCATTACTCTTGTTATACATTTCAATCCATTTGCAGAAAAAAAAACATCTTGCACCAACATAACCAATATTAATTAGTTATTGTTCTTTCATAATCTTTGACTAATTATTCATAATCCTCAGCATGAGCAGCCTTGTTTGTTACTGGATAAATGTTTAACTGAGAAATCCATTCTCTGCCTTATCAAAGTTTAACGGCTCCAGCAATGCAGCAGCTGGGTTCCTACCCTGGCTGGTGTATATGCACATAAACATGTTCTACACACAGTAGCCTGCTCTAGTTTAAGTTTAAAAGCCAAGGCTTATAACTCTCAGTCCGACAGTGCTTCAATGACACATTTAAACAAAAAAAATGGGCCTATGTAGGAGCTTGAGATTTCTGGTCAGGTGCATTTGATTTTTTTGTTTCATAGTGATGCATTATGTTGCAGGTTTTCATAGAAATGAAAAGTGGGAAGGGTAATGCTGTGAAGAAACTTATCAAGAGTCAAGTGGGTGATATTCTGTGTATTTGCACACCGGAGTTAATATTGCTTCAGCCTTAGGTGACAGTCAGTGTTATTGTTCGCCCTCTGAGGCTGTTTGTAGCATAACCGAGTTTAAATAATTGAATTACCTTCTGACTCTCTTCTTGGTATAAGAAGGACAAATGCAGGCTGGAGGTAAATCTTTCGGATCAAAACAGATCTAAAAATAACTCCCATGGCGAATTTGACTTCAATTCCGTCCTGCTCTGCAATGGGTAAATGTTTTGACACTAGATAATAAAACCCACTGTGGGGATTTGTTCCCACATAATGGAAAACACAATGTTCTGTTTTTTGTTTGCAATCCTCGCCTATGTTTGGTTTCTTTTTTGGTTGCCTCCATCTTTACTCCTCTCTGCCCTCATCATCTTTGCCCAGTCGTTTTTTTCCCTGTCCTCACTTTCTCCCCCTCGCTTGTTCTCCTTTCCACCTCCCGTTTCTCATTTCCAGAAATGAGAGGGTGTATCCATGGCAACATGGGAGATGAGGGGGCTGAGGAGAAGAGAGCAGGAGGGGCCAATAAGCTTGCAATTGTGTGGCTCGTAACTTGAGAAATAGGTCATTTTTAGCCTCTGAAATCGAAAATAAAGCACATGGTTCAAATCAGATATTTAGATCAAATGTATAACCAACATTAAATCAGATTTCATCTTTACTGTGTTGGCTCAGCTAGGATTTTTAAGAAATAATTTTCTATGCTTATTAGAAAAAAAGTTTGAATAAACAAAGTTTTGTTTTTATCTTTAAACAATTACAAAAAGCCCAGTTTAAAGATGCCATGCCGTTAAAAACGTCCTATAGTTCGTGCACCATATTTGAGTAAAGTAGAAATGGAATTGTCTTTTTTTGTTGATCTCTTTGACATAATGTAAAAATCTGAGGTAATTGGTCAAAGCATAATGAAGGGAGTTATGACTAAAGATCTTGGACAAATAGCATCATAAGTAAAAATAAAACATTGAGGAGAATTTAAAACAATTTCAAGACATCAGCAAAGAAATTGAAGTTTGGGCATATATTTGTGTTACAAATAAGTAAATACATAGAATATGCAGCCTAATTAGATAGGAAGAAAATAAGGCAAGAAATTTATACAAAGAACTGAAATACAAGCCTGCTGACTAAGTAACCGCAGTACTGGCAGAAGGACCAAAGTTCCTTCATAACCAAAGTTGTACGGGTGGGAAAAGCAATTCTATTATTAAATATGTGCAAGAAAGATCTGCATTTTATCAAGTAAAAAAAAAATTTCCTATAAATTCTCTCCTTCATAATTTAGGCCTTTTGCATATAAAATGATCCTAGTAATCTTACAATATCTGAAATGAAACAGGAAATGTTTTAGCAAATGTACTGTTTGTCAGTGAAAATAAAAAAAGGTATATGTGTCTTTTAATACACATACATGTTTATACTGTATGTAAAATCTGATTTCAGCTGCCTCTCTGGAAACAAACTAGGAAGAAGTTCATCAGCATGATGATTATTGAGTAGTTTAATTGTAAAAGTACAAATCCCCCCAAAGAGAAAAAAAAGACTCCTTATTCCTGCTTCCCCCCATTTGAAAAATGTGTGTAAGAGTTAATTGCCCACTGCTAAGAGATCTTTTCCTTTGTGATTTTAGGAAAAAAAAATAAACAGTCGAAATATTCCTCATTAGGTTCTTTATTAGTTTGTTGTTCAGTGGAAGAGTTTGTGTGCATCTCTGAGTGTGTGTTTAGAAGGGGAAATGACTCCAGGAGGATCTCTTCCCAGCACAACCCTCCAAGCAGGCTCCACGGAGCTTTGTTTAAAAATTTAAATTATGGAAATAGGTCACATAAAGAGTTTGGCAGCTTCACACCATATGCTACAAGTTGCTGATACGCTCAGTCAGGACGGCTTGCTAATAGGAACATTGCTGTGCTCTTTTGAGTGCGGGGAATACACAGGGGAGACACCACTGTTTTAATGACAGACGTATCTGTTAACACTGTCATTGCATCTTGCTGCACTTGCTGACAGCAAATTAGCTGTTTTTTGTTGTAGTTCTGTATTTTGAGTTACGCTAACCAGGGTGCTTGTTATATCTGTAAATAACAGCTTATTTATATATATATATATATATGTATGCAATGTTAATTTATAAGAGGAAAAATGCAAAACTACCTGCCTTTGAAAATACCTACCTCATGGACCAGTAGGAGATAAATAGTTTTGCAGGTTTGGGAGCTGCTGTGCAACAATCGCTCTGAACAGCTTTGTTTGCATTAATATAATCCCTTCTCTCCTTGAGGACACTGGGCAAATATTGCCTCTTTGATAACAAATGTGTCTGAGATCTGACTCCTTTGAATGCATGCCAGTTAGGAGGATGATCATATTCTACTTTTGAAACCTGTTTATATCTCCAGATAGCTAACTGCTGTTAGCTGACACTGCCAAAAACTTGCTTTGTTTTTAATCCAACCTGAAATGGATCCAATCTCTGATCAAGGATGTCAAACAAGGTCAACTCGCTGCCCGTCCTTATTATGCTAATACACAAAGGGAGAAATCAATGATATCTGCCAAAACAGTCACATTGCTTGTGCTTTTTAATTGTTTGTCCCTTGTTATATATACTCATATTTCATGTCACATTAACACAAAATCATATTTTGTCATATTGCGTTTTTTTTTTGTGTAACCTGCATTTGCATCCATTGTCCTTCATTTTGATCGTCTTAAAGAAAATGCAATGTGACCTGCTACCTTCAGAAATATCTTTTCCTAAAGAAACAGTATCCAGCCGTGTAAAGCTTAATCTCTGCAGACCTGACAAATCCTGATCAAAAACTCTTTTGATGTGTATTTTTTGGTGTCCAGCTATTCACTTGGAAATCAATGCTATACATATGGCATCTGCACTAAAATAATAATATATATCTTTAAAAAGGTTTTCTGTTGGGTAATGTTAATATTAGCAAAATGCATTTACATGAACAGCAAATTTCCTTATTTTTGCAAAAATATGGAATAAAACTACATATGAAGACAGCTTCTGAAAGTTATAAAACAATATTCCATTCTATGAATGTATCTCAAAGAACTGTTTAATCCAAGTTAATCACCACAAAATACAGAGTTATTTCAAATCTGTGGAGACATAACTTTTCCCACATTAATTAACAGGCCAAATAAGGAGAGCATTGATCAGAGAATCAGCAAAGGCCCCCACAGTAACTCTGTACAAGAATCTGCTTAAACAATATGCTATTAGATGTGTAAACTAGAAATCCAGCTTTAATGTAATACTGACAAAAAGAAAGCCATTATCAAGAAATCATAAATCAATATAATTACAATTTGCCAGTAATTTGATAAGTTAAGCAATATATGCAAGACAAAAACCTCTTGTTACATGAGACCAAGTAGATTTAAACTCATATATGAGTATGTTTATTTACCCTATGTCGTGCCATTTTACCAAATTTTCTTATGCCACTTCACTACAAAATAAATTTAAAAACACTAGTCTAGGACTACCCTTTATGTTAAAAAGAAAGTGTCAGTAGGTCATTTGCTGGATTCATCTGAATCAGAGCTGTAAAACTCATTTTTATATTACATTTTATTTATATTTCATTATTTAATTTACAAAGAGCATGCTACTCTGTTATTATACCTTTAGTCCCATATATTGTGCATTACTAGCCACCTTCGATAATTTAAAGAAATGCGTGCTTCTAGCGCACTTTATGTGCCTTTTTAGGGGGCTTGAAGGACACATAAATTGCCTAGGTATGTTGAATTTAAGTCTATGGGCCTTGAGTTTGACAGATAATAGCGGAGTGGTTGCCTGGTGGTTAAAGCAGAAGGCTTGCATTATGGGTACCCTGTACCTAAGTTGGAACCCCACAGATTTCCACTCTGGGTCCCTATGTAAGACAATTAGCCAGATTGGTCCCAGGATGGTGTAAACTCTTCCTTGCTCCCTCTAGATCAGTGTTTCCCAACCAGGGGTACACCCACCCTTAGTGGTCCAAGAGTGCATTGCAAGGGACACATGAAAATATTTGATTTCATAGGTAGTAAAATAAAATAGGGCTGGGATCTGTCTTTGCTTTGTGAGGACCCCATTTGAATATCTTGAGCTGTGACACACATCAAAACCAAGCAGTGAAACAAAGTGGATGTAGAGAACAGCCTGCTATCAGCTGTTTTTAACACTTAGCTATTGGAGCTCATTACAGCAGCTCAGGTGTCTTGATGAAAACAAAGTAAAACAAAATTTGTCAGTGTGACTATAATTTTTCGTTCAGTATTTTGTTCCAAATTCATCAAGTTTAAATATGATTATAAGGGAGTTAATCAGAAGAGCTCCAGTTTTAGAAATACAAATTTATAATAGGATTTTATTTTGTGCTTATTTCGTTTCCTTACTAACTTCCAGGCACCATATTTATGTTTTTTTTTTCTTTTAATTTGAGATGAAAAGAATAAAATGCCTAGGAAATAAATGCTCAAATTAAGATGGATAGATAGATAGATAGATAGATAGATAGATAGATAGATAGATAGATAGATAGCAAAGATAACACAAAATTAGATTTCATAATAATGAAAAAAAAGAGGCATTAAACTCTCTGACAATGGTTTAATGCTGGGACAAATGTTGATCTGTTTCTCTCTGTTCTGCTTCTCACAGAGATCATTTTCGAAATGTTCTTTATTTCAATTATTGTACGTTCCACTTTTAGACAATCATCAATACTTTGTATTGAGGGGGTACTCATGGTAAGACAAAATGCCAAAAGGGGTACACAAGACAAAAAAGGTTGGGAGACACTGTTCTACAGAATAAAATCTAGAACGTATAGTAAGACACAATAAAAGCTCGGCTAATTGCTTTGCCCGAGGGAGAAACAGGCTGAGCCTTTTAAAGGCAGTGCCTAGTGTATCATCAATAGGAGAGCATTCAGTTAAAATATAAAATAACAGAAAATTTTGTTAAAGACAAAGAAGACTGAGAATGTAGCCAAATGAGCAAAATATAATCATTGCTGTATGTCCTTGTTCAGCCTAAGCCTATAGCCGCAGAACTATCTCTGTAAGTGTTATAATCAAAAAACAAAATATAAACCTAGTTTAAAAAAAAAGACAGAATGTAATCCTCATGGACTGAAACTTGGATCTGATTCCAAAGGAAAGAGGCCTGATAACCACATTTTAGAAACTCCAGCAACCACCAATTAATCTGCAATCTACTGATGATATGAAATAAATGGAACAATCAGATCTCTGATGTAAGGGGACGCTTGATTAATAAGTACCTCAGACAAGGAAGAAGAGGTTTCTTTATTCTGTTCTGGAACTACTCAGGGGGTGGCGAATACAAATGCATGCCACCTTTTCAAATTTGGCCTCCCACTTTACAACTATGCACCACTTTGCATTTACCTATCAGATCAAATCCCAAGTTAATGCATTTAGGCATGTGTTTTCATAGAGACCAAATGGGAGAAAATTTAAGGCGTATGAATCCTTTTAGCCCAGTGACCAAATACAGTATTAGTTGTTCAACGGTCATCCAAATATTACTTTGAGAAACTAAGGAGATAAAGAATTCACACACTAACTAGGAGTCACTAAGCAGTGTCTGAAATGTGACTCTGTGGTTGACTATTTATAATTAGCTTTGTTTGCTATTTTAGGGAGTCAGATAAAACAATTTTGGGCTCATTATAGCCACCCAGTGGCAACTATCAGATGGATTAGGCTTAGGCTAATATCTTCCTCAGCACGATGATGTGGCTGAGGATTTGGGATCAAGCATGTTCTCTAAATGAATAGCTGAACGAGGGCATGGTATATCTCATTTATCTCCTTGGATTCAGCTTTCTGAGAAAAGTCTTTGGAGTTGATCTGGCTTTTACAGTTGCCCTCATTTCTTCCAAAGTCCCCTCTTTGGTGCAATAACTTAACCTCGGTTAGTCCAGAGGTCTGGGCCACTGAACTGATTATGTGGTGCTAGTGAAGAAAATACAAAGAGACTTTCCTCTTTAAGGATAAAAAAAGCATGAGGAGGGAAATACCTTTTAATGGGTTCCATGTCTGTTGACTCATCCTCCTGCAGGTGTCTGTAGACATGCCCTGCCACTCTGGAGCTGTCAATTAAACTTGTCGATATTTTGTGCTTCCCCCTGGAAATGGGCGGAGTCCTGAAGTGGCTGACTTCTCTTCGATGTTGGGCTGGGCTAAGTGAAAGGGAGCTACTCCTGCAAATAGAAGACAATACAGTTTTATTAAATTAATGTTCTTTCCTATCAGCTATAAACTATCATTTGTGATACACACAAGGCCCAAGTGTTGCTTCTAGTCACCCCCAGACTTTTTAAGTAGGAGAAAAAGAAGATATTTGTCAGAGGCAGAATTTATAAAAGGTTCATATACTTTAGGTTAAAGTGCATAAACACACTCACACATCTACTCATGTTACTGTATGTCTGGCTATCATTTGCATTGACTTACATTTATTTTTAAGGCCTAACCCCCACTCTTGCACTAAACATCACTATCACATGCTTAAACAAAAAATAAGTTGACACCTTTGTCCTAAACCTAACCCCTAACCCTGGAAGAGAAACTTTTCACGTGGGGACCAGTGAGGTGCTTCTGTAAGTCCCCAAAGAGTAACATATTCTTATGAAATGGACCCTATACTGTGTCCACAAGATATCAAATACTTAACCTCTCTTTTTTCATATAAGCGCGCACACACACACACACACACACACACCAGCATACTAGAACAATAATTTAACAGATAACTTCCTGCAGCAGTGAACTGTGCGGCAGTGAATGCTATTTTATACCCAAACAACTGGAGCATGTATTGATTAAGCTTGACATTAGTTATCCAGTTCTGTGTTTTTGTTGCTAATGCCAACATTTATTTAGCATCTTAAAATTTCTAAGACAGGCATATAAGATTTCTTCTAAAAATTATTGATTATTTTAGAGTTTTCTTTTCTTTTCTTATTTTTTCCCCAGGATAACATGTAATACCTTCTGGAAAAAAACAAAATTCTTAAGCCCCATTCACACTTACAATTTTACCCAGTAATTTACAGAGTCATGGTTATGTGTGAATAAAGTCAGAACTCCTTATTTATTATTGTATTACTATTACTCTATTATAAATAATGTACAAAAAATATTTAACAATGTTTGTAAAAGTTTCTTGTGTTATGTTTAACACTTTTCTAATATAGGGCTGTTTTATAATAAATACAGTAGTGTAACTAAAGAAATGTTCTTTGACAAAATTATTTTTCATTTTCGTTAAATATAATTCATGATTAATGAATTTTATTGATGTCAGTTTGTTTTGTTTTTATCTCATCTTTAATATTCTTATATAATATAACTGCATATACTAGCTGCTCTCAATAATGGACAATCTCTGACACTCTTGAGTAAAATCCTTAGAGGAAACTAAATAGTGAAACTTTACTGTTTGACTAACAGTCCTACTTTCATTCACTTGGCCTCAAGCGCAGCTAAATAGCATAACAGGAATATGCCAATAATACATTTAAAGGTATCGGTAAAGCTTCTCTTTTAGTGAGCTTTATATTGCATGTGCTTTGCTATGAGCTGGAGGTTAGGGGAATCCAGATCTCCCAGAGCTGTCAAGTGATGGAAGCTGCTTCTTTTTTTCTAAACAAGTCGTTTTTGCATTTTTGTGGAAGCACAGTAGGTGGCCTGGTTCAGAGTAGATCTCCTTGTCACTGTAGCAGTGAAGAAACAGCATCAGTTGTGAATTTAATAAGCTTTCTTGGCTTTTACAATTTGTATCCCAACTTAATGTCAGTAGGTGCCATAGGAATATAGTTTATACCATTACTATTACACATTCTGCTTTTTTAATTAAATAACTGGTTGAGAACTAGCAAAGATGTGAGGTATGTATAAAGGAAACCTTTTGAAGTTTGTTTTTAAATCAAAATTTGAAGTTTTTATACCTTTTTCTTACCTTTTAAATCGACAACTATAGAATGCAATAGAAATTAACTTAAGTGATATGAGGTAATCAAAAACAGTGTATACATCTTTGTTGCTTTAGGTTTTTCTCTTTTTGCATACCTTCAGTCTTTGCTATTTCTGTCGGCTCGAACCAAAGTGAACCGACATAATGTATCGAAACATGTTCAAATAAAATAAGAAAAAGTCTGGTTGCTTTCCCATTCCCATCTTTGCAAAACAGCTCAATCCCAGGAGGATTGGACAGAGAATGTCTATGAACATTTAGTTATAATCACATGGGGGTAGGGGATAAGAGCCGAGTATGGTCTTTGCTGTGATTGAAAGCAGTGCACTGGCACATACAGTGAGACAAACATGGTCATCAGAGTAATTTCAACAATAAAAGTTTGCAATGGAGAGGTCAAATGAGGAGGAACTGTGTGCACCAGAGACTAAATAAACTGAAGCAGCTGCATCAGAAATTTTTTACGGCTACTTCCTCTCTCATAGGTTTTTTTTTTTTCCAATAGGTCTCGCGACTAAAACCCACAGACCTAATGTCAAACCATTTTAGCAGACTGGAAACGCGATGCAGACTCGTTTTTATTAAACTTAAAAGGCATTTGATATTTTAGAGACTTTTATAACAAGAAAAAATATAAATTATATTTTAATATCCATTACAAGAAATTAATACATTTTCAGGCCATCAGCGAACCACTGAGTGTAGGAGAAGCAATTCAGCAGAGAGCATCTGTCCAGGGTAGATCTTCCTTGGTTAGGTCACATTCCACATCCAATAGAAACAGAAATAGGCCCTACAAACAATCCAGCATCTTCCAGCAGGGTTTAAGACACAGGCAGGAAAGGAATACATTGAACTCTATAACCAAGTGACTGCTATAGTGTACAGAAACATTTGTGCAGAATACAAACTGGAGACCCCCCACGTCAAAATGGGAGACACATCCATAGGTGGAAGAGATTGGCAAAGCTAAGATCCCGTGGGACTTCCAGATACAGAAAGACAAAATGGTTGTGACCAACCAACCGGACATTGTCATCATTGGGCAGCGATGGTAGTGATGGATGTTGCCATCGAAACAATGGAAACACCAGGAAAAGAGGACATGACAAACTGGAGAAATATGGGCCATATGAAAAAAGTCACTGAATGTTTATTGTGGCATTTGTATTCAAATATAACAAAGCAAATACTTTGCTGAGAGGTTAGAATAATTAGATTAACTTTAAACTTTCCATTACAAGCCAGTGCACATTTGTCTGCACACCTTTTCTTAAGGAAAACTACACGTTAGAATCGTTTTTTGATTATTTGCATCAACTGCCTGAGCTGACGAACCTTATTTAGACCAGTCTTGAACTGTGATAAACCTAAAATAGCAAAAGGGCAACAAATGGCCTCCCTGGATCCCACTTTGGACACTCCTGCTCTAACCAGTCTTCTTACAGTCTTCTCTCATTTATCTCTCCATTAACTATGGCCATCTACCTGAATCCTGCTAAATAAAGCCTAACTACAGTGTGATGTATCTAGGACAACGGTTGGGATGTTTGTCCGCGGTAATGAGCAGAGGAAGTACATTTTCACACACAGAGTTACATTCTACACTTTGGTCTCCTCTGTGCAGAGCAATTTTTTCCAGAGATTTTGCCATCTCCCTGGGCCCATTTTCACAAAAGCTGAACTCGGAAATCTGAGGATAAAGGATAAAACCAGACTCAACCTAGTGTGGCATCATCCATTAGAAAAAAGGCCAAGCCAGGCTCCACAGAAGCAGCTACCAGGTGTAAGGCATCAAGCTAAATACAGGTCTGTCGTTTTTTTCAAGAGACAATGAGGTCAATCATAAATGAATTGATTCAGTAAAAATCAAAAGTGGATCAACTTAATGCCTTAACAGCCTAAACTACACATTCCCTACCCACTTCTCTTAACAAAAATTGTCTTAACTTAAAGAGTTACTTGTGATTTTTCTTAAATGAACAACTGTGAACCTACAAATAAACAATGGAAGCCTATGTGGTAACATGTTCAGATCTTATAAAGATTTATAATGCATTTCTGTCTTAGCATTCACACTCTCCCCCTGGTGCAGTGGTCTAAAAATTTGCTTAAAATGAGGAACGCTCAGGATGGAATCAAGTACTTCACGAGAGTCATCTAGCATGAAAAATTCCATAAAAAAAGCTAATAAAGAGTTTTCCCTTCTTTTTGTTATAACATTCTGTTATTTCCAGATTGCACTCCAGCAGAAACTCTGGACGTTAGCTTTAACAAAGGGAAACCTATTTTAGAGGGCATCCATGGAGAAACAGGTTTGGAAGCAATAAATTGTGTTCAGATAATGTAACTCTGTCAACGTAGAGTGGAGGTTGTTTGGGAACCCAAATGCAGAGATAAGGAAACAAAGATGAGCTTTTGCTAATTTAATGGAAAACAGAAGCAAAATCCAAGAATAGAATGGGAAAAAAACCAGGAGGCATCAGGGGGAAATACAAATGAGAAGCCAAGTACCAACGAGAAACCAGCAAACAGTAACTGCAGAGGAGGTTTACATATGGGGGACAGAACACAAAATGGGCTAATCAGCTGATGTGGAGTAGGGGTGGATAAAAGTAACCAGAAGGGAGCTAGGGAAAAGGAGACTGGCACAAGGGGGCAACAGAGAGTAACTCAAAAAATGCAACATACCGTAAATTCTCTAATATAGGCCCGGGCCTTTATTTCACTCAAGTGCATCGCGGTCCAGGCCTTTATTGGATAGAGGCCAGTATTAGAGACAGGCCTCTATTGCTATTTGAGCAAAACAGACTACCAGTGGAATGAATAAAAATGAGATTTTGTGTCTATTTGAACCTATAAAACACTAGGTTCATTTATTGAAAAAGTACAGTTACCATGTCTCGCTTGGTTTGAAGTAAAAAAAAATAAAAAAATCCTCCAATTCTGTTTAATTCTCCTCCTCAGTTTCCTCTTCATCTCTCCCTTTATTCTCCTCATCACTCGCGCTGCTCCTCATGTTCTGCTGCGTGTCTGTTCTCTTCCTCGCGCAGACGGGCAGCACTCAGGGCCTGTCGTTCAGCTGCGCAGGGCTGTGGTACTTGTATGTTACTACCACAAGTATAATGTTGAGGTATGCCCAGAAAAAACGTTTATAGCCCCGGCCTGTATTAGAGACCGGCCATTATTTACCTCCTCTGACAGCGAGACCGGCCATTATTAGAGACCCGGCCGCTATTGGAATACAGGCCAATATTAGAGAATTTACGGTAGCTTAAATACAACACAAAAAGGAAAAGAAAACAATGACAAACAAAACAGAATGACATAACTGAAAACTAAAAAAGTCCAAAAGGGGAGAACCATAACAAACTCACATAAATGTATGTATTTGACAGGCCTACCCATAACTCACTCTTAACCTTAACTGAATGCTAGGATTTTCTTGAACAAAGGAACATTGTATCTTAATCCGTTTGTGGTCCAGTGCACCAATAACATTAGTGAATATTGTATCAAAAAAAAAAAAAAAGGGTCTCAGTGCCAAAGTTTCTTATATGTAGCCTAACTCCGGTTGTGTCCTATATTGTAGGATCACTTATTGTAGTTGAATGCGGCTGAATTTTGGGATCCAGCATTCTGCAGAGGTAGTGGATGTCATCCCCAGAAGGTGGTAACAGTCATGCAGGGATTATCGTGACAAACTCAAATAGGGGCTTTTTTTCTATTCTCTTCAATACAGTAACAGTCTATAAAAAGCCTTTCTGTCCAACTTAGAATAAAAAGTCTTTAAAAAAAACATTAGACAGAGACAAAGTCTAAAATGACATAATAATGTTCAAAAAATCCAATTAATTTATCATATACAACATATTAGTGTTTTGTTAATGTATGCTGATAGAAAATTAAACATGCCGATGGGGAAATGGCATCTCTGACAAAAGTCAGTGCTTAGATACATATAGAATTTATAGGATTTTCTTCCATACAGAAACCCCATATTCATATCTTCAGGTAGACACAGAGTACATGTCACACTTAATAATATTACTTTAGCGATAGTCTTTCGGTTGTGCTGTTCTTTTTTCATCTCGTTATAGGTGATGAAGCACACTGAAAATGATTTGTCATTATCTCCTTTCTATCTCTTCTTTCTTTCATCTTTTCTCTTTTTTTTCTTCTTTTTTCCTGTTTCTTCTTCTGTTTTTCTGCTCTATTTACATTGCAGTGTCCATATAAACTGTAAAACTCCCTGCATAATTATAATAAAGCAATTTATATGCATGAATCAAGTGGAACAGTACAGCAATTGCCATACTGCTACACTTGTGAAAGTTAAATCTGTTGGGCTCTTTTTGGCATCAAGACAATTATTCTTATTGCCCCATTGCCAGACAGGACACTGTATAAAAAAAAACAATTTTTTCTTTTTTTTTTTTTTTTTACAAGCATAAAATTTTATTTGATTAGATAGTCTGGGCCGCAGTCCAGCCCCAGTAGATGCCGTTAATGCTCTTTAATGTTTGTTGCCACGTGCCAATGATCCCCAAAATGAATACTGTAAGTCATTGGTTTCTGTGGTTTCACTGAATGAGCAGATGAGGCACCCAGGTTTAAGTAGACCTTCCAGAAACCTCTTACCGGTATAAATTTCTATTGTTGCATATAAACAAACACATTTTGGTTATAAATTGTATTAACTGGAAAAGATCACGTGGTAAGAAGATCTTTGCATGTGACTGTGCAGCAACACTTGACCATGTTGCTTTTTTCTCTATTTACTTATTACAGTTAACTAGATATCTGGTCATGAATAAACATATGGCTGGTATAGCATTTATTATTTCATGAAGTAAATGTATTTTTGCACGATAAGCAAACTCACGAGTCAGCTCTGTAATTTACATATTTGTATCATATGTTTAAGGAGCTAATGGGGAAAAAAAAGATTATTCATGGCAAATTGTAAGCGATGAGCATGCTTATTTTCTAATTAGAATTAACTAAAAGCAGAAAAAAATATATTTCATTAGAAATGTTCCAGGGTAATAGATTACTGAAATCAGAGGTCCAAAACAGACAAGAGAGCTGCCTATCTCTCACTTACTCTGAGCTCACTTACCCTGAGGCGGCTTTGCTATGAGGGAATAGCAGCCAGAAAATTAACCAGTTCCTCTCACTGTTTATGCATTTACTCAGCTTATTGAAGAAGAGGAGAGAAGAGTGATAGACTGAGGAGGAGCAGCGTGTGACAAAGGACCTGAACTAAGCTTAAAACGGTGAGACACATAAACAGCAAAAACACTGATCTTCACAGAACCAGCAGGATACACCCACACAGCATAGCACTCCCTATGTTCCCTGTGTTTTCTTTTCAGTATGTGGAAAAACTCAAGCTCGGTGGCTGATTTGAGGAATTTATTAACCTACTTTTCACAGTTTTCTAATAATTCATTCATGATATCGCTTTGGACGATTTTGCTTTGCCACGGCAAACTAAAACAAAATTGCCTTCTTGTGAGAGACTGTTTACATTGGATTTAGAAGGGGAAGAAATATGGCGAGCAAAAGGGTTTACTGAAAATGCATTTGTATTATTGGCTTGAATTTCTGGCTGTTATATTACTTTTACAAGCTCTTGCAGATCCAACGCGGAAATGACATAACTGCACTCAAAAACTATTTATTTGTATAGGCTTGCAAACCTCAGCAGTGGTTTGTCAAAGCACTAAACTAAACTCTGATCATTTATGCTTTTGCTGTTTCATTGCAAGTGCTGCTGTTCCTCTTAATGAATAAATGCAAATGAATTTCCCTGTTAGGAAATAAAGCAATTCAATTTTCTTGTATTCTATCTGATTTAAAGGCACAAAAGATCACTGCCTGTTCTAAATTAAGCCTATACAAGCCAAATACAAAGTTTCAGGAATCAACTCTTGTTAACTTCAAGTTTCATGGTGTTATGATCTTACATTTTGGACCTTTTGTTTCTGTTTAAGTTTTTATTTTTGGGGGTTCTCAAGTTTTGCTTTTTCTTGTTCTGTATTGTCTAGATTTTAGATCATTTTTGTATTCTTATTTTTGCTCCTGCTGGTTATCTCTTTTTATCAGCATTTTTGGTATTTATTCCTTTGTCTAGTTTAAATTATAGTTATTTTGTTATCTTATCGTTTTGTTATGCTTTCCATGGCTTCAGTTATCTTCAGTCCCTTTTCTTATCCTCTAGTTTTTCCCTTGGTCATTTCTTATTTTGTAGTCATTAGTTTTATTCCTTTTTAGTCTTTTTATGATATTTTTTACTTACATTTAGATCTTGTTGTTTCTCCCTAGTTATTCTTTGTTGCCCCCTAGAGTCCTTTCCTTTGCCCTTAGCTCCTTCTAGTTACTTCTGTCTACACCTGCTGTACTTTGCATTTGGGTCCACTACAATATCCACAGACCCTGACACATGGTGTTAACATAGAAATTTAAAAAATAACATAAAAAAATGAAAAGATGTAAAATAAAATATCTTTATATTAAATATATATTAATATATTTATATTAAAAAGGGATAACTCTGTCTTAGGATCTCAATAAGCATATCCCCTTTAGTAAAATACTTTATATTTCCTCTTGGTATTAAAGTGCATTCACACCGAAAACGAAACCTGCAAAAATTTCACCAGGTTTTTCAGTCTTTGCTCGCCTTGAAATTTGCCTGTCCAAGCAAAAGTTTAGATTTTTCAACTTCAGTCATAGGCGAGGCACCTTCTTTGCTCCAACTGCGAAATTCATGTTCGGTGTGAAAGTACCTTTGGGCTAATTTAGTCATATCATATGATGACAGTATGCAAAGCAACAACTTCTTTTTAATGATAGTAGCCTTGTTTCCACTGAAAGCCCTAGGAGTTGTACTACACAGGTAACACAAATCCTGAGGAACTGATCTGCTTAGATTCCCATTAAAATCAGCTTATGAGAAACTACACTACACCTTCAGTCAAGCTGATGGTGGTAATAAAAATATACAAAGGTATCCCTTTACCTCCTGTGCTGAACAGCTATAACGCCCCAAGTGTTTATTTGAAATAAAACTTCTCAACCTGCATCTGGCTAGAGTTTCTTTTCAACTATATTATTTAATATAACCACTAAAAATGAATTTCATTGTTATTTTCTTTTATTATAATAACCAGATAAATCTCAGTTATCTATAGTATAAGAAAATTTTTTAGTACAAATGTTATTTATTAAAGTCCATGTACACATTAAAATATATTTATATCAACTAGAAGCTTTAGAAAGTAGATTTGATTATGAAAAAAACCTCACGAAGACACATGCTTTCCCTCCACTTGCCGTTGACAAGGGGACAGGTGGGGAAGAGGGGAGATACAAAGAGAAAGTAAAAAGACACAAAGAAAAATCTCAAAGAAAAAGCAGGGATGTTGGTTGGGTGGCTGTTCTGCTAATTCTCAACCTCCATCAGACGGCATCCTAAGGCTGCTGCTGGGCTGGTTGCTTCTCTTGCACCTTTGGGGCTCAAACAGGTGCAACTCATCAGCTCATCACCAGGCTAGCATAAGAGGAACAGGTCACCATTCACTTGGTGCCTGAGTGTTATTCCCCTAGGATAGTGTCAAGTCACTCAGAGCCTCACGAGAACTCATTTTACCTTTGTGTTCCTGTTTGTTTATGAGCCCTGTCCCCACTAATTTTATTGTGTATATGCAAACCCGTCACTGCAAATTTGGCTGACCTTGTTTAAGATCTTCAGCCTTGAACCTGCAGTACTCATATTTGGCTAATGTTCTCTGCTGGTATTTGTGACAAACCTACAGAATCCTTATTAGTATGCAGATAAAGCATCCTAGCTACTAATCAGTTTGTGGTAACCACTCCTGCGCATCTCTCTTCTGGTGTCTTTACTTGAACAGCCTGCTTCCACTTACAGCACCTACAGCCTTACACCAGCTTCCCTCTGGATCACTGAATATTTTAAAATACCTACAATCCCCAACCCCAGGTCTACTCTCATCTTCTTACGGCATCTAGCTCCATCTCCCATAAGCCTAGATCTAGCCCCTCTTTTCCTGTTTATTCCCCATTAAATCATTGTTCCTCTCTTTCCAGAGATTCTGGTCTCCCTCCACATTACTGCAGCCTTACTGGATCATCATTATTCATCCTGTGTCAATACAATAAACTTTATGTTATGGATTTAACTTCTCCTGATGTTCCTTCCAGTATCTGAGTCAGGCGATTAGATAAAACCATTACAAACAAAACAAAACAAAAAAAACACGCACACATACAGCAGAGCATGATTCTGTATGTATTTTTACGTTACCAAAGCAACACTAAATGTCTTTGAATACATGAAATATGATAAATGCAAAAGCTACAAGGACATTAGGAAATTATCCCATATTCAGCTATGAATAAAGAAAAGACTGAAGAGAATGAGCAATATCAGATATAAATGGTGGGTCACATCATGCAATGCACTGTGTGCTAGGAATCAATATGTTGCACATTAACCATCCGTAGTAGATCTCCGCAAAGTTTAGCAGAATTTTGGGTTTCATTTATCCTGTGCCAGAGCACAGAGGTAGGGGGGGATTATTCATTCATTACATGGGGTCCCCAAATAATTCTTATCCAGTATGACTGAGTCTCTATTCTAACAGCACTTTGCAGGATTAGTCCTAGTAGTAAATTACACTTCAGATTGTAGCATTTAATTTATTTTAGTTTATTTGTTTCCTTATTTTAATCCCTCTTAAAGTCTGTAGTATTTGTTAATTTCCTCCGTGATATGTAACAAAAGGTTATTCTGTGTGTAAGTTTAGGCATCAATATTTGTGCAAAATATGTTAAATGTGTTTTTTTTTTTTAGAATTTAATTTCTCCTCCTAGTTATTGAAGCTGTTTTAATGATTAATATTAAAACAATATTTTGCAAAGCAAATGGAAAAATACTTCATGTAAGTTAATTTCTGGTTGGTGGCCCCAACCAATATTTGAGCTAAGGGCCCCCAAATGGCTAGGACCTCCACTGATCTTACCTTCTATCTGAAAATATGTGACAGGGGTTTCTACAGCAGCAGGTTAAAGCAGGTAAAGTCTCAGTATGCTGGGCAAAATTAGTAAAATTTCGAAGAGATGCTATTGTGTACCTTTGAATAACAGCACACTTAGGGCCGGATTTATCAAGATCCAATTTTGCGTGCAGTAATTTGCGCTCGCAAACTGGAATTTTGCGCAAGGGGCTGAACCATGGTTTGCGGGTGATTTAACAAGAGTGATTGCGTAACTGGTGGCAGGTGCAAAACTGTTGGAGACGCCCTATTTAAATGATGGTTTTGCGCGTTTTGTGGTTTGCGGCAAAGTAGTTTGTAGTTTGTACAAACTAGTGCATTAAGAAATTTAAATCTTACAGTGACACCCCCACCCCCTCCAATATATATATATATATATATATATATATATATATATATATATATATATATATATATATATATATATATATATATGTATTTATTTATTTATTTATATATATATATTTTTTTTAGGGTGTCAGGGCGACATGTCATTTAGAACGACAGACAGCACTTCTGAAAAACTAGATTGGGAGATCCAATGTTTTGTGATATCTGGTATTGCGTGGGTCCTCCTTGTGGCTGGCTCCGAAACCATTCCTGGTTCCTGGAGTTCCCCCAACAGCTCCAAAATGGCAATGCTGGATAAACGATATGTTTTGATGATCGTTTCCTCGTTCATTCCAAAAATATTCAGTCGGAGTGAAAAAATGCGTTCTCTGCGTCTCCTTGCTTCATTTCGATGTCTCCTTCTTGCGAGTTGGGAGTGAGACTGTGTTGCAATAACCGCTGCCATGTATGCGCAATTATGCATACAGACCATTTGAACCTTCTTTTGAAACGTGTTAAATATAGAGTCAGATACCGTTAGCAAAATTGCTTTCAGGTTTGATAAATCACTTTGCGAGTGCTAAATTAATATATTTACATGTTCTCCTCCTACAAGACGCACTTTTGCGTGTAAACGCCCCATATTGCATATTCATTGCAGAAAAAGTACTAAATGCATAAGAGGCGCTATTTAGCACATTTTAAAGACTAAATCCTTTTAGCACGCTGTTGATAGATCAGTTTGTACATTTTTTAGCGTGCGCAGTGAAATAGCTCACGTTTTTATACACGCAAACCTTTGATAGATCCGGCCCTTAGTGTGTTGCAAATTTAAATGAGCAGTCTAACCAGGTATGAAGGTGAAAATGGAGAAAACGCTAGTATTTAAATTCCAGTTCATTATTTTCGAAAACATAACTTTTGTGATTTTGTGATACAATTTTCATTCTTTCTCTCACACTTAAACAGTACATCACATAGTTTTACTTTTCTTATTTGTCTGTCACTGTTTGTTTTGAAATGATATGTAGATTTACCAGCAGTTTGCAGAATGTCTTCCCACTTCAATTTCAGTTTATTATGGATTAATTTATATAACAGTGCAGCTGTGTCCTTAACAACAATATTCATATTTCTTTGGTATGGAGGAGTTGATTTAATAGCCTAATCTACAGTTTTTGGCAACATGATGTTTAAGGGACAAGGAAAATTCTAATTGTACATGCTTTTAATTTTATAACATGCTTGGTCTATTTTGATGAATACAAGGTCAAGAAACTAAAGTTAAAGATGTCCCGTGGCTAAAATCCTGGAATGGCAACCATTTGTTAAAAAAATGCACCTTAGGACTGCAATATTTTTCAGCCTTCAGCATTTTTAAGGCTTTAAAATCTAAATGCAAAATTATTATTTCATTACTTCTTTGCCTTTAAACCACTGTCAGGTGTTTATGATGTTTTTTGTAAGATATGGCATTTGTTAACGTTTGCAGCATATGGATATGGCTTACCTTCAATATGGTTTAATAGGATGCTGAATCAGCATAACATGTACAAGTCTGTTATAAATATTTAAAGCGTACACTCTGTTGACCACAAAGAGGCCTTTCTGCTGGTGTTCAGCCTAGCTGAGCCCCCTGTGTGATTCTAAAGTCACTGTGGTCAGAGGAGGCCACAGGTGTTCTTTAGTGATATCTAAATTGTTGAGACAACATCCCAGTTCAACAGATGCAGTCTGCTTTCAAACAACCGAGTCAACCTGCACAGGCCCGTTCCCAGTGATAAGCCTCGTACACACAGGTAAACATTTGCCGTATTATTGATGGGGGCCATATTGACATGTTAGTATGGGGTATTTCTCCTGATAGCTCACAATGTGTTCCAGTTTTTCAGGTCAATGGCTGAAAGCCTTTCAGCATCATCCATCACAGTCTAGTTCTCCCCTTCCTCCAGAGGCTTAGAGAAGAGTTTGAACAGATGATTGACTGTCAGCTGCCCTTCATGGGACACGTCCGTAGCACCACACTGAAGAGAAAAGGCCAAGAGGTGTTAGCACTGTCCCTGCAGCAATGCGTGACAACCTTTCAGAAAGAGGGGGGAAAAAAATTGAAAAACCTTCTTCTGCGACACGCTGCTGGTCCATTAAAACACAGCACAACTGCCCCACAGTGGGGCTGTCACCATTGTCTACCAGACCTGTAAAAACTCCCACTGTCTGTACACACAATATTTGAACTGGGCAACAAACCCCCTCCCCAGACACAGCTTTCTTTACTTTATTTCATCATTGTTGGTTTGCCATGAACCATCTTCAGCTAAGAAAACACTAAAAGATGCCAATGTAATAATGGTTTACACAAATTTGTGGAAGGCATAACCCAACCTCTATCCACTATGATTATATGACACAGCTACAGCAAGGCTATCTCTTCCAAGCAGTCATTTACCAGCAATTAAATGCTTTTAGCAATTGGTCGGTGTCTAATATTTCATAGGAATAAATACTTGCAACGGCTGAGTGAAAAAAATAAACAGAGCAAGAGATCTTGTAGGTTGTGGTTCTGGATGTTTTTGTGCTATAAAAGTATACCCATATCACCAAAGGAAGTGAAATTTGTGCGGGAACATTAAAGACAGGCCCATTGTAGCAAGCTGCATTAAGTATTCCTGGGCTCCCCTGAGGATTTTAAACGGAAGGATCTGATTCTGTCTGCTGTGATCACAAAGAGAAGCCGACATACAGATCGCTTGTAGCTAAATGTTGTCAATTTGTTAAATCTTTCTCCAATACAAGATGACAGGGGGAATTTGCTGATATTTACTGTTTAGAACCTCACACATTTGTTGTCCTCTAGGATTTAGCTATTTATATTCCTTTAACTTTTTCATATTTCTGTCCAGTTAGCAGCACCAACTATGCTTGAAGTTGCGTGCTTTTTAAAATAAGTCAAATGGAGTATAACCTCAATATAAAAAAAAATCATAAAGGATTTATGCAATCATTTGGATTTAGGATATAAACAACGGATAAAAGTGGACTTGGTTCCTAAAATTAGATAGGTATTCAAGGCATTTTCCAGTTTAAATGTTGTTGATTTTTAACTCTGGCATTTGACTCCAGTGTTATTACCAGGTTATGTTTCTTCTTTCCTATTTTGACCTAAATACTTAGATTGCTCCTTGGTGTTGCACAAAATTATATAGTTTTTGTTACGTCTGAGTATACTTCTTAAGCAAGAAAAAAAAAAAAAAAAAAAAACCAATTCAAGTTTTCGCTCTACCCTCCTTTGCTACAAAGTTGGTTTGCTTCATCCCAACCTGTGTGCCACAGCCTGATTTAAGAATACAGTATGGGGTGGAAAGATAAATTGAGCCAAATCCTAATCTGCTTTTTCAGAAGTACAACTTAAAATATTTAAATATTCAAAACATATTGCTTATTTACTAATTTCAGAAAGTAAAATTAAGCTTTTACAGAATCATTGCATATAGGTGAAATAGTATAATTAGTTTAATCGAAATTATTCTTTACAGTTCATGAAAATACAAACATTAGTTTCTCCGACTTGTGAAAACCTTAATAACATGGAAGGCTGAGTGGAAGGAAAAAGTGCTGAAGGAATAAGCACAACAGAGACAGAAATAACCACAGCCTTGAGAGGACTGTTAGTCAAGAATTTTGGTGAGCTTCATAAGATGGATCTACATATGGGCCTCAAGTGTCCCATACCATGTGTCAGCCTATTTCTAAATCATGAGACAGTGAACCATCTGGGATAGAGAGAGAGGGAAAAAAATGCTCATTGGTCCAAAGTCCTATTTTCAGATTCCAGTTAAGATTGCATTTTATTCGGAAATCAGGGTCCCTGCGGTGATTTAAGATGCCATGTCATCTGCTGGTTTTGGTCCACCGTGTCTCCTAAAGTCCATACCTAATGCATCTACCAGATAATTTTAGATGCATTTTTTTAAAGATGCATTTATTTCTATATCTATAATTTTTTTTCTTCTTAAAAGAAATAAAGATAAAAAGATTTCCCCATTGTGGGCCAATGAAGGGATTCTCTATTTCTATTTGTCCTGTATTTGCATTGCCATATCAAGATGGAGACTGCAAAGACATCTACAGCAGCTGCACTCGGGTGCAAACTCTTTAAATATGCTTATCAATGTATTAAAGTCTATTCAGTATATAACTTTGATAATAAAAACTTGATAATAAAAGTTTACCTAAACCAAGCTTTGAAGGAGGCATCTGTAAATAAAAGGACTTTCTCTCATGGAAATGTACTAGAACTATTATTAGTTAAAAACCACTTGTGTTTCAAGAGCAACAACACTTAGAGTTAAGATTCACATCAAAGGGAAGGGGATATATATCCGCTAAGAAATTTTGTTAATTTTAACTGAGAAGCCCCAGGTCAAAAAGCAGGGTTCTCAGCAGTGCATCTCAGTATGACAGTCAAAATTACGCTAAAATTAGGCATTACTCAACTTTAATAGGTGTGACGGTCCAGGTTACTGTGCGTTCAAGCACATTTACCTCCTTATTCACACATAAACATGAGGGACCTGTCCGTTTGTGGACCTCAAGTCAGCGCTATGAAAATGTGTCATTTTGACAGTTACAATAGCAGTTGCTCGGCCAACAAAATCAGCTGCCTCTCCCACTTTATTTTATTTTTTTTTTATTTATTTGTTTATTTGATAGGGACAAGTATGTTTCATGCATCATGTCACACACTACAACATTCTAGCTAAGGCTAATTCTCAATGTCTGTCCCCAGTTAGGCTTTTACACAAAACACAGTGACTGTACACACTTTAATACTCTGTCATCGACTCAAACTCGCCCTATATCAATGACTATAGTACTATAGTTCCTGTTTTTACACCAAAGATTTTTCGATAAAACCTGTCTATAATAAATCATCTTGTGCATATCAGGAATAAAGTCCTTTTGGAAAGCACATTGCTAGTTGCATTGCTGTGATTTCTTATTTTTATGTCCAGTATTTGGGTAGTTGTACTCTAAAACCTAATCAGTAACTTTTTAATCATTAATACTGTAACTCTTTCTTTCTGTTGCATGTTGCATCAACTAAGACAAAACTCTGTCTCTATAGCAACACCCCCTAGGAAGAACAAAGGCAGTTTGGCTGTTTTTTCAATTCACAAGAACGCAAGTATGAATCGTGTCCACGCCAAATACGTTCTTGAGAAGAACACAGGAAAATCTCTAGATAATAATAAATTCTTACTTTTTTATTTAGCGGAGGCAAATAATACAAAAAAATCTCCATCAGAGTCAGTGGTACTCACAGAGGGCTGCTGCAGATGAACTAAAATTAGCCCTGGCAGAGGTCCACTGGTTGCCGTGGTCCTCTCAAGCTTGGAACTTTTTTTTTAAATTATGCACTAAAACAGTAAATGGGCCATATAGTGATGCTTAAAAGTACAATGTTCTCACCTTAAATGATTTCAAAATGTACTTTTATAGAACAACGGTGACAGAAAAGAGATCTTATAACTTAATACTCTGAGCTCTGTGAGTGCACCATTGAAAACTGCTGCTGCTGATGCACATGCTGGGACAGCTGTCAATCTCAAGAACGGACAAGTCTGCTCTGATGCATACTCAGTAAAGAAAAAGGGGCGAGGACAAAAACCGGGGACTTTGTCCGTTCTTGGTCTTCTTGTTCTTGTGAATTGGAACAGTACTAGGGGTGTAGCTGATGACGTCTTTCGAGTACACGAGCACATGAAAAGGCACAAGTACACATATTTAGAAACGGCTCTTATTATTGTATAGAATAATTATTTTGTTACCAATATTTTAAGCATAACATGTTACCCTACTTCATTACCCCTAAAAATAATATCATGTTTATATCATAGGGTATTAACACCTACAATCTCAGCAAGGGCATAGAAATGCTGCTCTCTCATTTTCTAAAAGTGGACATAAATTAATAGAAGTCTAGGATAAAGTTCATATGATTATATTTTGAACAGTTTATAACAGTTTATAACTTGATCTTGCAATTACCCTCCATATCCATGCATTAGAATGATATGTTCTATAGTGATCAAAATTAAATTGAGACTTCAACAAGACTTTAAACTTGATATGCACATATTCTCTTCTTGGACTTTGCCAGAGCTTAACCTTTTTTGTTAGAAAATGGTGGAGACATACTGCGATAGACTTACATCCATTATCAAATTGAAAAGAGATTCAGCAAAATTAGGACTAAGACGGGTAGAATACAATGTTGAGAGCTGTGCTACACTCAACTTAGAAATAAAGTATTTAATTACTACTCCAGTATTATTAAATCTATGCAGGTGTTGACAAAATAATCTTAAAAGAAAATAAAGAGTATATAAAGTAAGTTGTTTATAAATGCATTTGCATTATGATTTATTTGAAGCACACTCTGCTATTTATTTGATCAAGCTGTATGAACCAGTGAACCCTCCTATAAAGAAAAATAAAACTCATCTAGTTGGCAATCTGAAAAATAAACCTCCACAGTTGCCCCCATTTATAATCTTCATAAATCCCTCTAAGATGTTTCTCCTTTAACAAATGATCTGTTTATTATTTGGAAGCCCATTTATTATATCATATTGCTGGGTTGATTAAAGTTCTCACTTGGCTGCCTCTTATATTTTGATACGGGCTGAGGAAGATATGAAACAGGGCAGGCAATAAGAGTATGTCATATTTTTACCTGAAGCATTTCCCTTTTGACAGTGCTTTGCTGAGAACAGGTGGGGTGACTGTGGATGAGCCTGGTGCCACAACATTGCCCTTAAAAGATGGTCCATGAGAGCTGCAACCCTGCAGAGGTAAAAAAAAGAAGAAAAAGAAAAGGTGACAAAAATTAGAAGCATTTCCTTACTTTTTGATTAAATTAGAATCAAATTCCTTGCCTTGGGCCAATTAGGAGTACCAATATAATTTATATTTGGTAAATACCACATTTATGTTTTAGGCAGCATGGTGGTTCGACCCTAGGCACTGTTGCCTTGCAATATAAACATGCTAGTTGAAATCCTAGTCTGGAATATTTTTACATTATTGCTGTATATTTTATTATTCTGACTGGTCTGTCTGAATTTTCTTTCACGTATACTGCTCTTTATAAGCTTGGCTTGATAAACGGGCAGTGCCAGATTTCTAAAAGTCTTGTGTGAGTTAATATTCAGCGTTATTTCTTTTCCTTGGCTGGATGGCTACCTGCCAAATCTTGACCAAGTTTCTTCCAAATGATTTTTTTCTGTTTAGTTTTACCCTTAATGGCCTTAATTGATTAGCTTACAGTTACAGTCTATCCCCCAAGACCAACACTATTTGCCTAGCCCAAAGATTATTCTACCTAAAACTGCTTCTGTCTCTCCCGCTTGTCTCACAGATTTCCCTCTGATCTCAGTTAGTCTGGCCTGTGTTGAGATTAAAACTCCAGATTCTTCTCAAGAATCGAGCTGTTGTACTGTCATCAGTCTCTTGGCTGTTGCCTTGCAGATACCAGTTAAGCACAAAAAACTGCTGTTCAAAAGTTGACCATCTGAAATATAAAAGTTTATAACAGTTTCTTGTTTCTCACAAGAGACTTATTACCAACAAACCTATAAACCTTTTAACTTGCACTCCTGTTCCTCCTGTTCCTCCTCCTGGATAAATGCATTGGCCCCTTTTGAGTACCCCAATTTCATCCCCCACTCCAAATCAAGACTAATGGACTTAATGCTTACACTGAAAAATATGTTTGTATGTTTGACCTTTTAAAATTAATATTATCTGACAGCAAAGGGCTTGAAAAATGTATGTATTACTTTTATCAGAATTGTACATACTCTAAGATTCCTATAGGCTTTATCAAGTTGATAAAGGTCAGAATATATGGTCATAGCTTTACAATCCTCTTATGGATTGATTCACAACATGTTGGTAGGATGTATGGACACTTGTAGATGTTTTTCAAAACAGCACATCAAACTTAATGTTTTCTTGTGACATCATGGGAAACCCAAAAGAAATCAGGAATAATATAAAGTGATACTGACCTCCTAAATTCTGATTGAATGAGTTTCTGTTATGTTTTTCAAACTGCAAATCATAAAGCTAAACACCTTGTACAAAAATGCTGGAATTTAACGTGTTCTGACATAAGTTGAAAGGTGAGAGGGAAGCTATTACCCAAAGATCAATATAAAAAGTCATGCAACAGTTCCTGGCAAAATAACTGGTTTCTGATGGGATGTTCTTTGTTATGAGAAACTTAAGCTTACTTACAGAAGTAAAAATAATAAAAATTATACTTTGTGGAAAGAGTGGGGAACATTGAAAGACTGAGTAAGATAAAGAAAACTACCTAAATCTAAAGTATGCAGGTAGTGGCTCCATGTTGTGCGGGTATTATTCTGCAGAAGGGACAGGAACTGTTACACGGGTAGACAAGGGCAGTATCGGATGCAGGAGTTTGCACTGCGACCGGGTTCGTCAGCTCAAACTCCAGCAACGGCTTTTAATGTCATTGTGCCCTAAGGCAAGACACCCACATTTCTTACTGAGGGTGGTCAGAGGGCACGATGGTGCGCATATACTGTTAGTGATCACTATGGCAGCTATGGTTACAATGTAGCTGGCCACCATCAGTGTATGAGTGAATGCATGGATGACTTAATGTGGTGAAAAGTGCTTTGGTCAAGTCTCCTGTCTTGAAAAAGCACTTTATATGTACAGATAATTTACTATTTAGCAAGCGGCATTGCGAAGAGAGAAAATTTATAAAATATTTCAACATATCAGCCAGGTTTAGCCAAGTTAAATCTAAAGCATTGTCCATGTGGGCTCTTTAAATAGACAATAATCTTAAGCATACTTTCAAATGACATGTAAATTGGCTTATGGACCCCACAGTTAGTGGTTTGGAATAGAAACCACAAAACTTCAAGTAAGTCACACAACAAATACTGTAGCTTAACAAAACTCACATGTTGTAAAAATGCAATGATTTGTACACATAACATCATTATTCTGTGTAGCTGAGCACCCAAACACAAAGATGAAACCTGGATATGTACATGGAGTTTTCTTTTAAATAATAAATCCATTCTGGCAGCAAAAAGAGAGAATCTACCTCTGACTGAGAAAACTAAGAAATGCCACTTTAGCAGAGGAGAGACAGCTAGGGAATGCAGGGAGCTGAGACACTTAGACCCTAAAATAAAGAATCCAAAGAGCAATTAATATCAAAAGATAGTAAGCACATAAATACAAACCCAAAAAAACACAGAGTCTAAAAATAGCTTATCTTATACAAACTAATAAGTATGTCTGTGATTTAGATGAAGTCTAGTCAGATGTTGGATGCTTTCTTGCTGATGTTTTCTAACTCACTCAGGCAAAGTGTCTTTAATTACATTTTGAACTGCCAATTAGGGGGGTTGGTTGGGGGGGGACTGAAAACATAAACTTCATGCTGGCCCTCAGCACTTCTGCTACTCTTAAGAATTAATCCAACATGAGATTACATTAATAGCTTCTGAAGAAATGTTCGCGTTTAATCCTTGCCCTTTATTCTTATCAGAAACAAAACCATTATCTTATAACAGGCCACAGTGAGAGCTCAAGCACTGCAGTCACGGAGGCCCCAAGAACCCCTTTGTAAAGTCTTCTCATTACAATACATCCTGAGCTGCCCTCTTTCTTTCCGTCTGATCGTGTGCCATTAAAGCGGTTGCGTGTGACTTAGAGCTGTTTCTAGGGCTCTCATTCCTGATAAACCCCTTTTTCCTCCCCTTACAACACTGACTCCCAGAGGGAGCTGTTACTGCTGCTCACTGGTGGTGCAGGAAAATAGCATAATTTCGACCAACCTCTCATATGCCCCGCGGGTGGAGAATGCTTCACTTTCTGAGACAATCGCTGTGGCAAAGTTTCCTGCAGGATGATATCTATGTCAAGGGATAAATAAATAGCTTGTGGCAATCAATGGCAGCCCTGCAAGCAACAACCCGTTTGCTCATTCCCTTCTACCTGGCTCTTTGTCTTTATGTGTGCCACTTCTGAAAGCATTTGATAAACAGCACATTGTGGATTCTTTTGAAGGGTGAGACAAACAGAAAACACAGGAGCCTGAGAGAGAAACTGTAAAATCCCTCAATATGTTGACTGTCACAGAAATATCAACAAGCGAACAAACCTCGACATTGAAAGCGGCGATAATCTTTCATGGATTACCATCGATTCGCAGGTCCTGAACTCTGCATAATAGGATATTTGTTCATACCTTTACAAGATTGTTCATTGTATCAGCAGCATAAACCAACCACAGGATACTATAGCTAACAGTAAGCGTGTTTTAGCTGTGCCTGCAAGGATGTGACTAATGCTTACAGAAAACACAATTCTAGCTCTTATCAAAATGTTAATCAGCTATTTTATGGATGGAAAGTGACATGCATGGGCTTAGAGTAGGACACATTATTCAGGCTGGATCAGATTGCTTTTTCCTAATGGTCCAGATTTCATCAACCTAAGAGGGCATTATTGTTGTTAATTATTTTGGCAATAATTGGGACCCATACAAACAGGCCAGATTATTATCAAGGCTGGCACTGCATTTTCCCTCTTTCTTCCTTTCAGAACTGCCTAAAGTCATTGTTGTTGAGATTCAAAAAGAAGTCATTTGTGAAAAACAGAAAGACATAGATAGCAATAATACTCAGGAACTGTAGGTAGTTGGGTTTAGTCTGTACCCAATTAGTATTTAGGGAGCAAAATATGCTAAGGTTTTTTTTTAGGTATTTTTCTGTACCATTTCTGTTCATTAATGCCACATTAAAATCACACACAGCGGTTGCCAAACTTTTTTTTGCCACCCACCCACTTCTTTGTCCCAACCGGGTTGACACTTCCCAAATCAAAAGAAATGCAGTTAAAATAACACTCAATCCACAAAACACAGGTAATGGAAATCGAATCAGAGCTGAATTTGATTTAAATTGCAATAAAGTTCCACAAAACATCCACAACTGGATCCTGAAGATTATCAGGTGCAGCTAGAAATAAAAAGCAAAACGCTCTCTGAGATCGGTCAAAGCTCCACAGAAAGCCTTTTATGTCAGTGGATTCACTGACTATCTCTTATACTGTTATCTAAAGGGAGAGAGAACTTTGGTAGACAGACACAGAGTAACAATAACAAAGAGTTTGCGCCAGCCTTGAAAAAACTGTTATCAGATAAATAAAAAGCTATTTCCTGATTGTTTCACAACAGTTACAGTCAGTAAGTAGAGATGTTCATGCCTACACACCTCAGCTCCCCTCATTCCCCACCACCATCTGTTGCTAGTTTTCCTGTTCCTGTCTGAAGTTGGGCTAAAACTCAATCTGTAAAATTAACTGAATAACAGTTCATGTGCATGAGCACAGTCAGAAAAAAGCGTCTACCTCCAATTTTCCCAGCAGCAGTGTGGACATGATATGCATATCAGTGTAGCTGGTTCAGAATTCAAAGCACCATTGGTTCCACTTGTTGTCTGTTTAAAGTAGAGGACATATAATAACATCCTCTGTAATGCATGTTAGATTTTGAGAAGGCTGGAGAACAAGAGATTTAAAGAAAGAGATTTAAAGAAGGCTGGATAACTTCCTTGAGTTCTCCAGCCTTCTTTAAATCTCTGTCTGCTAGCAGGTTCAGAAACCCCAACAGAGAGACATGGATTTGGGGATATGACCTTGCAGCCGTTTTCAGTAAAACAAATAATAGAGAATTACTGATATTTTGACTAGGTCCTTGCTAGGGTTTGGAGAGCTTATAATGTGTTTCCTAAAGATCTCATGTTACCTGTTATGTTTGATGGAAGAGACTGCTTGTACAGTATTTATCCTTCTTTCTATTCTAATTGCCCCTCCTCTGAATCCCATTGTGCCTTCTTTTTAACTCAGCTGGAACTTGCAGAAGTGGTTGAAGTATTTTCAGTTTTTGAGATGTTAATGAGCTGCTCCCAGGTGTAAAAAAACATGCTATGGTCACACATCATAAAAAATGTCAAAAAATAAAAAGATATTTGCTAAAATCCTTTGAGCTGCACAGCATTCAACATCAAAGGTAAAAAAAAAAAAACAAAAACAAAAAGACAATTTCATCCATAAATGGATGAACTGGAGTTTAAAATAAAACAAAAAGTATATCATACTCAAACTGGCAGAACCACTCCAATGTGCAGCCACCTGAAGCAGCAGAATTTTAGAGCAGCGCACAACCTCAAATTGTTACTTGTTTGTTTCAATGAGGTGCTTCCCAAATGTCTGTCTATATTTCAAACACCCAAAGTACTGATTTAAATATGATGCTGAAAATGTTGAGGCTTTTACATTTAACACTGATCTGTCGGCAATCTTTTTTAAAAATCCTTTAATCAAAACATTTGGTAATGTATATTCACTATTGTAAACATGCATTATCAGCTGCTCTAAAGTTTCATATTCCAACTTTTACTCAAATACAGAATTACAGATAGATCGGATAGCAATAGACAAATGTTTGGTAATGCGTAAACATAGTGTAGTTGTTAAAATGAATAAAAAATGACATCATGCTTTACAGCAGACCCTCGCAGTATGGTAAGAATATTAAATCCTCTATATAAATAGACAAAAACACAGGTAGCAGCCAGTTGGGTTTTGTGAGACTCGCAATGGATCGACAGTGCCTGTAAAACTATTCCCATGCATGCTCCATAGCTCACCATGACTAGAGGAGAATCGGTTTAAATAGTAGCACTGCTAGCAAATTACTGCAAAATGTTTTCAGTACACCAGCCAGAATAAAATCTAATGTTTGGAACATTTTTGGATTTGAAAACTGGACAAAAATCATGCTATTAGAAAGCTATGTAGAGCATCTCCAAAGTGCACTGATAGCACAATAAGCCTTGACCAACATTGAATGAGAAAACAGAGTAGGCCTATTATAAATGTTTCCATCTCTACAAGAATCAGCCAATTGCTAAGAGATGGATAAAATTATAATGTTTCATGGACAGCTTGGCCATAATTCAACTAAGGATACAACAAAGTCAGAACCCCATTTTATCACTAAGGGTTTATAAGGGATTTCAGGAAATAATTAATATGTTTGAGACCAGATAAAAGATTTCATCCCTGGAGCATATCACCATCACATGTATGGCCAAGCAAAGAGCCTAGTTGAAAAAAAAAAACTGGTACATGCAGAGCAAGTTGCTATCACAACAGATGCATGGATGTCTTGTTCAAGTGAGTGTTTAGTCATGATCAAGGTCCATTGCACAATTCCAGACAGAGTTGAACATATTCTTAAAGATCCAGTCCATGTGACAATGCAACAAAAATGGTATCAGCTGGAGTGGAAGCGGAGACAACCCCTAACCTTATGTGCTTTTCAAACACTATTAATCTTGCCACACAGAAAGCCTTTAAACTTGACACAGTAACAAGGTTGCTGGGAGGAGCGAGGGAAGCAGTTGCCTTTTTTCAGAGTAGTATGAGGCCAGCAGAAATCCTTCAAGTGAAACTGAAACCGGGCATCCTACGACCACATCCAAGATGTATCCAAGTATTGGAATGACATGCTTGAATGCTTTTTTGAGCGATTTCTGGCACACTCACATCCCGGGACCTCAGAAAAGGAGAAGAGGTAAATACTGTAAAGGACAAGGACTTCTGGGAAATTGAAAATATTCTCCAGCTGAAAGTGCTGGTCAACTTGGACCACCAGCATGATGGAAGAAAAGCAACCCACACCCTAATTAATTCTTAGCATAAATAGCATAATAGGAGTGATGGCCTAGTGTTTAGAGCGGAGCGCACAAGCGCTGAGAAGGGTGCAAGTACCCGGTTTGATCCCCACAGCCTCCACTTTGTGTAACTGAGCAAGACTCTTAATCCCTGACTGCTACCCAGGCGCCACAAAATGGCAGCCCAGTGCTCACCAAAGGGAAGGGTTAGGACGCAGAAGTGAAGTTCTCCATTCGGAGATCAATTATGTTGAATTATTATAATATTTATTATTATTATTATTATGACCTAAACAGACTTTGAACCATCAGATGAACATTCAACGTTATCAGAGAGATGAAGCAGGCATTCAAGAATGGCTTGGGTAAAAGCAAAACAGGCCTTGATGATCTTTTCCACACTGCAGCAGCTCTAAGCCCCAAAATTTATTCTCTGCATTTAACCCATCCCCTTGGGGAGCAGTGGGCTGCCATTGTGCAGCACCCGGGGAGCAGTGTGGGGTTAAGGGTCTTGCTCAGGGAGTCAGAGTGGCAGTCTGTGGGAGTGGGGATCAAACTCACAACCTCAGGATTCAAAGCCCTATGCCCTAACCACTAGGCCGCCACTCCCCAAAATGATTGGTGTGAATTAGAGAAAACATCCAATGTCAGGAGTGGGATTTGAACCCACGCCTCCTGACGGAAACCAAAAACCTCTAAGCAGGTAAGGATTGATACCTTGACTCTGGTGCCTTCGACCGCTTGGCCATCCTGACTCTACATCGCCCCCAACAAACCATCAAAATACATATTATAGCTAATTCTACCAGTTACAGTCTACTGTGCTGTGTTGCAGTTACCAGAGTTTTTCTGACTGTTCCTTTAATTGTTTATATTTAACCACACGGTATGCTACAGTAATTGTAATTTTTTGTTTTATTTCCACTTTACAGAGAATTCAGTTCAGAGAGTTCCAATGCAGACTGATTTATATCAGAGTAAACCTGCACTGGACATCTTCAATAATACACCCCATACCCAAAATAAGCTAAAGGTTTGTGGGTATTAGAACACATGTTCAAGAAAGAGTTGGTCTTACACTTGTGCTGCAGTCTTACCGTCAGCGAAACATAGACAATATGGTTATTATTTTCCTATTTCAGATGATAAACCTCCTTGTAAAAAGGAGAAATTGTCAGGACTGGACCAGTTGTTGGGAGAAGACTGTGAAGTAAGGATTGCAGCTAGATTTGTAAGGGACCGGGCAGTAAAGAAGTCAAGAGGTACAGAGAGCAAGATCCTTTGCCACTGGAAAAAGAAAAAAAACTACTTCAGTGGAGGAAAGAGTAACAGGACTTTCAACTGCTGCCATCTTTTGCTAAAAGGTGTCTCTGCATACCACCACCAGCGTGGCTTCTAAAAGAGTTTTCAGAACTTAAGAAGATTTCAACAAAACAAAGTCTACTTCTACTTGAGCAGGCAGATCAGCTGAAATTAATTGAGAGGACATTAATTATAATGAATAAATAATAGGTAACATAGTACAAACGTATCTTTTCAATCTGTTTGACATAAAAGCAACGATGCTTGTTAACCTAGTCCGATTTAAATTGATACATGTGACTGAAAAATATTCAATTGTATATTATGGTTCTTGCCGTTTTACCACAAACCTTAAAACACCTTATATTAACTTCCAGCCACTATGAAAAGCAGTGAGAAATCCCAAATAGGCTGACGGCACCAGAGAGCTTTCAGTGGGGATTTCCAGCGCTGCCTGGTGTGTTGGAGGTTTGGTGCTCCGAACAAGAACTGCATATTTTAGTGGGATTATAATCCTGATGAACTGACTGCACATATGATGTTTTGAGGTGGACTTTTTTGCTTGAGAATATGTTAAAACATTTTTTGAACTCATCAAAGTAAATAAAGCCAAGCTGCTCTCTAGCTTGTAGCTACAGAACAGAGAAGATAAGCAACCTGAGCACAAAGCATCCAGAGCGTCAAAGCCTCTATGCAGCTTGGGCAGCATTTGACCCAGCGTCAACATTTTGGTGTTTAAGCATTTTGATGAGCATAAGGCTGTCAGACTGCAACAGAGATACGAAGCGTTTATGTTGCATTTTGTGTCCCTGGATTACTAAACTTTGCTCCTATTTTATTATGGATAACTAGACTGTCTTCTCAATTTGTGCAGTGTCCTTAGAAATGAAACAAAATAATATTGAAAAAATTAGAGCAGTTTTTTTAGCCTTTCCCTACAAAGCTTGATAAGAAAAAAAAAGAGGATGAAGAGCAGATTTTTATTTAAAAAAATAGACTTTAAAACTGTCGTTCGGAACAAATTAATTTTGAAGTGCAGACCAGTTCGAAAAAGTATTGAGAGAAATATTCTTGTTTTGTATTGCTCATGGCTAAGAAAAGCTTTCCATATTTTCATTTTAAATAGCCTGGGCTATAATCATGATTGTGATAATTATAACTGAAAATTTACACGCCTGATTATTTTGGTGAGAGAAGAAAATGTAGCATCAGTAAAAGATTTTGCGTTCTGGTAAAACTTGATTATATAAAGCATTTTCAAAGATTTTTTGAGTTGAAAATATTAGTAGTCTTTCATCACAGTGCAGAACAAGTCTCACTCTAAGCTGCTGATTAAAGTAATCAAAGCAGGAAGAAAATCACTGAGCTTTTGTCAAATTTAACATAATTCCACATGGTTCTTTCATTCATATAAATCCATGATGTTCAGGAATTAAGTGTGCATGGAAGAAATGACTCTTGTGTAAAGGAAAAGCCAGTGACCTGCTATCTATTTTTGGAAAGTATCCTGGGTTTTGTAACCTCTGTCTTGTCCGAGACTTAGAGCACTTGCCCCGTAATTATTATTTCAAAGCCATGTTAAGGTACTGAACTACACTGAAAGGTTTTAAATTATTACACAACAAACTTTGAGGGAAAAATAGATGTCAAAACACTTTAGCTTGTGTGGTGACACATTTCTGGGGTTATAAAAGAAATATAAAGCATTGCATTGTTTTTTCATGGAGGACAATGACCAAATTGACTTTTGTTTTATTTATTTTTTTGTCTGCACCTGCCTTAAGCAAAGCCAATGCTTTGTTTCTGTCTTGCTGGTCTCATCCCTCAGCTACAGTAACTGCTTAAAATGCACATAGAAAAAAACAGGAACCATCCATTGTGCTCTATGGCTGAGTTATGCAGCAGATGGGTCCGAGTCTCTTCAAAGAGAATGCTGCTATGTTCTTTCTTGCTGATTTGTTTCATTTTGTCTGTGCAAACTTAAAAGAAAAATAGGGAACTGGTTGGACTGCACCACCCACAGAGTATGTTCTCTCCCTGGATGGTTTCAAGCTGTGGGAGTGGGAGGTGAGAAGCAGTGGTCTGGGGGTCTATGTGTCAAATCTATGGAAAAAATGTCTTTCTCTTCCTAATCTTTTCTTTTTCTGTTCAGCTTGTGCCCCCTCCTGGGTACTTATAGCTGGTAATCTTTCATATCCCTCCTTAAGCTTCCTTCACACTGTTCAGAAATAGCTTTTTTGTTTCTGAGTTGTTGCGTTATTATTGTGTTTTATTTTTGAGTTTGCCCTTCTCCTGACTTTCTTTTCCTCATCCAGCTGTGACCGTATTTTATGTCCTGATACAGATATTTTCTCTCTGCTGTGCCTTATACAATCCTATCAAAACCATCTCATATTCCCAGCATTGACATTATGTGTTAGTGCAATATACAGTATTAAAGTTTAAAAGCAAAGGGAAATTGCTAAATAAAAAATTACTCACCTACAAGTGCTTTTATATTTGAGACATAACATTAACTCTTTTTTTTTCTATGACATGGAGAAAGAGCTTTCAAATTCCGACAGCTGCAATTCTGTGGGTGGAGCTAGCTGAAGGGGTTTTACTTTCTAGAGGTTGACACAAGATACTGTTAAATTATTAAGGAGCCACGAAACAGGCTGGAGCTGACTACAGATGAGGAATTTCTTGCAACAAATACAGTGCTTGCCACATTAATCACGATGCAAAGGGGGTTGAAAAATACTTCTAAATTTACTTAAATATATATGTATACATCTTTCATTGCAGAAGTAGAATCTGCCCCCGAAAAAAATGTAAGGATACACTTCTGAACTTTAGAACATTTATTTATGTGGAGAGGAAAAAATATTATATATATATTAAGATATATTTATTATGGACAAAGTCCCTTCTGGAACAATTATCATAATTATTATTTACTCAACGAAATTACATTTATTTTTATAGTGGAAATTAACATGTCATCTCAATCCACTTTAGAGAGTCAATTCAATAAATGAATACAGACAGATTGGTTGAAAGGTTATCCATCTAAGAAAAACCCAACAGACTGCACTAAGTCATTGACTTGCAGTATTAATTCATTTTGGATGAGCACGGAGCAACAATGGACTGTCACTTGCATTTTGTTGTTGACTTTGCTCCAATCTAATGCAGACAGTCTGAAAGTGACTGTAAAAAGCCAGGATTTGGGCAGTTTGGTCATGAGAATATGTTCTGCATATTGCAGAAAGTACATAATATTACATTTACCTCAGACAGTTTTACAAGTTAGACAAAACCCTTTTACAAGTTGGAGAAAACAGTGGGCTTGTTCAGATTGACAGCATCAGGCTATCACTAACTGCTTTGTCAGACCAGAGCTTCATGAGTCGTCAAGGGCAGGTTACAGAACCCGTGAATATGATTTCACACCACAATGCACTGTTTTTTGTACACATCAGCTACATTAAAGCCAATCATTATGGTCACAACGGTATCTTATTTCTTGGCAGGGTTTGCATTCTCGTGGTTGCTTGGTCTGGAACGATTATGTAGTTCACCAACATGATGAAAAGGTAATGACTAACTTTAGCCCTATTCTGATGGGAGTTTTACAAAACACCATATTCAATTTGTAATAACTGCTGTCTCTGTCTGTTTGAGATAATCTGTTATGTTAATTTCCTGTGAATCGGACATGTCTGTAATTTGCATGATAATAATTCTCCAAAATGACCTGTTATAATTTCCTGAACACCAACGTCCCCTGATAATTTTATCAAACATTGCAAAATTGTTTTGCCAAACATGTAAAAGTATCTTGTGAAACCTGTAAAAGTATCTCAGTGAAATGTTGCATGTTGCTGAAGGTACACGAAAAATAAAAGGTTTGCACAGCTACTACTGAAATAAAAACTGGAGCAGAAAGTAAATAGAAAGTTCAGAAAGGAGGCTGAAACTCATCTTATGGTAAGACATGCATTCAGTTTACTTCATGGCTCTGTGCTTGGCTTTTTATAAACACATATTGTGCTTGGGTCTGTCTGAATTAATCAGTTTTGCCCTTAATATTTATGCTCACGCATTGTATGAGATAGAAAGTTACTGTGTGTCTTAAAAGGAGATTTTGCAGAATGTTGTATCATGTAGGTTGATGGCAAACACATATTAAGCATGTACACCATGTGTTGCACCTCTTGCTACAACCAGTAGTTTTCATTGACTACCTTGCCTTTGCTAGTCATGTTTTTGACAATGTCATCGTGTGCCATCACTGAACCATGCTCTACTGCCTGTGCAATGCATGAGAGACAAAAGACAGATCATTTCCACTACTACATAATCTGAAGGCAGATGTTGGGAATATAGCATCTATATAGTTGAAAATAATACAGCCAATTTTAAAAGTAGCAAATAAGAAAAAAGCATCTTAGTTCTGAAAAATGTCAGAAGTACAAATAAAAAAGACGATGAGTAGGCAGCAAACTGCAGCTGCATTACATCATATGATTGTACTTGTAGGGACAATTTTCTTTTGATTAGACCATTGCAAATGTGCAATAGAGTGCACTTACCTCTTCCATGAAGCTTTATCTTGTGCAGCCCCCTGGTGCTTTGGAGGTCAGTTCTCTATCTAGTTTATAGGCCATTTGTTCTCTATTGCTAGCCCCATATACTACATTTTGTTTTCTCATTTTATGAAAGTAGGAATTTGTTACTGTCTCTCAAGTCTTATTGCTGGTTAGACTGCATTTGTGACAGGCCATGGCAAATCCATGAACAAGCCTAACTGGGCCATTTGAGTTATTTACACTCATTTTTTGCTCAAGGCCCCTGATCTTACCTTTTATCAGTTTTTTTCTCTGCTATTCCTCAGTCATCCAAAACAACAGCCACAGTACATATATGTACAGAAAGTGTTTTGTGTCAAAGCAATGGTGTTTAAAAAAAAGACAGAAGCTATTAACCGTGAAGATATATTTTATGTTCGTATCAGGCAAAGTTTAACCACAAACTTTACCGTCTGAAATTTCACAAAGCTGCCATTTAGAACACTGTATGGTTATGTTGGTTTTTTTTTATTTTCGCATTTTGTGATAAAATGAAAATCATATCACAGAATTTCAGTTTTTTTTCACTTTTTTTTCCATTTGTTTGGTCACTTGTTTTGTACCCAAAAGTCTCAATTAAGCTTTATGTCTTGCGAGATGTGATTTGTTTGCTTTAAGAAACTTTTTGTCTTCTACACTTTTGCTGGGAAGACCCTCTTTATTCTTATAAATTCAGGGATTCTCCAGACCAACAGCAAATATAAATTCCAATCAACTCTGTGTGATTGGAATTTATAATTTATAATTGGTGTCACATATCTTAAAGTTGTCTAGAAGTACATGAAACATTTTAGATATCTAATTTCAAGTTTTCATTTCCCCTGGGTGTCCCTGCGAATATGACAGGCTGATCTTTCTTGTAAAATACATTGCACATTTATTTCAAAGTATGATGCAGTAGCTCCCCCTCAGTCTGAACAAAAGACTTCAGTCAGCAGAGAGGCTATTAGGACATATATCATAGATCATACTGTCAAGTATTCTGAACTTTTTCTTCTGTATTAATCCTGCCTAAACAAAGTTGAAATTGCAGTGATGATGATTAAGGCAGGCTTAAAAATTAGATCAGTGTCGACCAGAAGACTTACCTTTTGCAGATGAAGACTGTATTGAATCCTGGGAGTGGACTTGGACATGAGACCAGAGGCATTGACACTACACTCTCTCAAGCTGCGGCTGTCAGAGAAGTGAGCCTGGAGTTTTTCCCGATGTCTTCTGTAGAGGACAATACACTCAACTTAGAAAAAAAGTATGACTATTAGATAATGGTTAAAACACTGCAATGGACTGGTGACCTGGAAATAGACACCAGTGTGAACCTGACAAATCAGTGGCAGAAGATGGATGGGGAAAAAAACTGGATGGTCAAAATCAAAATACACTCAGTATGCCTAAAATGGTATTCATACTATATCTATGCCATATACCGTACAAGAATTCTGATATGTAGATTATAGAGACTTCCTCTGTAATTACTTTTCTGTCACATTTAAATGTTTTAGACCTTCAATGCAATTTTAATTTTAAACATAAACCAAGTTAATACTATATGCAGGTTTCAAATTTCAAATTATGTGTAAAAGTAGTTCAGAACTAAACCTAACAACTAGCTGGGCAAACTTTGTTGAGGTATTTGCCATAACTTCGAAAAGTGTTTTATAATGGTATGATAAAATTTTTTGTAGGTAATCTTTTTTTGCAGAATTTGGAATTCAGAAAAACTGGAGTTCTGTTTTTGTTTCATTGAAAATATGTTTTTTTGTTTTGTTTTTGTATCACAATTAGATTTGTCATAATTATTTTGTAGTATACTCCAAATCATGCTGCATAGTTAAGTTTTCTGGTGGTTTTCTGCTTGTTTTTTTGCAATATGGTTTGTTCTGGAATATTTTTTCCCCTAATAAAAAGGGTTCAAGCACATCATTTAAAGCCATTTGGCAGCCATTTTCCTGTAAACATGTAAACCTTTCACTGGAATTTTATGCCTGGATATCAATTTATCCATCTGGATCCCTGCATGTAATTCAATGCCCCAAACTGACAAGGGCTAAAAAGGGTAAAAGGCATAGACAGAAGGTGCCTGCAGTGGTATATCATTTGAACATAATACAATGAGATCATGCAATCATGCCACCAGATGATTAAAAAGTCTTCTGACAATTCAAGACTTAAGCAACTACAAGATATGACAACATTAGTTCAAGTCTGCATGTCTGCAAGCCCTGTTAAAGGTCAAAGCAACAAAAACGAGCACGAGTGAGGTTTGTCACTCAAAAAAAAAACGCCTTTCCTTCCAGAGTTTTGCTGCAGAGTTTGACGGTACAGTGTTAGAAAAAAGGGGACAGTTTTAAGACACATGCCTTGCACAAGAAAATAATAATAATCTAAGCATTGTACTGTGAAATATCCATTATATGGTTGCATAATGTTATTCTGGTAAAAGATTGAAGAAACCAAACAAAAGCTGAGAGTAGCAGAGCCTGTCTTTACAGAGGGATGCTTGAAGAGAAAATAAAGTGATATTTTGATACTATTGCATTTTCTATATGTCGTATGTGCTCTGGTTTTAAAATGTTCCTATTATGGTTTTAGTATATGCATTGATTGTCTTATTTTCAGTTTTTTTCCAGGCCATTAGGCCAATGATTGTCATATGAAATGGGCTATAAATAAATTCTCATTTGACTTGACTTAAAAAATATATAATAATAAAAAATACTAAGTTAATCCTCTTTAACAATGTTGGGTAGGATTTAATTGATGTATCTGCAAAACTGCATGCTATGAATTACTTTGTCACTAACAATAGTTGTCAGTGACATACTCTAGAGACTAAGACTCTGTGTTCCTTTCTTACTGTATTGCAAGATAGACTCCTGTGTTTTAGTCTCTTATTTCACCATGTCGTTTTATCAAATGTGCTCAACTGATTGGATTTCATTACAGGTGCCATCTGTTTTCACAGAGCCTAGAAAATAGAGTGTTAGTTAGAATGAATCTACAACCACTATTAACTTGGAGAGCAATCTAAAACCCCACTCATTTTCATAATTGGAGCAATTTAAGGGCTCACTTTTGTCTTATTTAAACTCCAGCTGTTCGTGTCTCACCTGATTCACTTGTATCATCCTTCAATGGCCTCCACTTGTCTTACTTGCTTTGTTTTAATGTGTTTAATTTCAATTTTAACTTCCAATTTACTTTTTACATATTTTGATATGTGGCTATTTGTGTAGCAAATTCAAACATTAACTGAAATGGGATTTTGTGATAGAATATTTTAGCTTTCATGCTCTAGTTTTCCCTACTTAAGAAATATACCTGTCCTAGTTCTGAATTAAACCTTGTCTTCTCCTATGACTAAACAATTGACAGAAATATCATTGCCATTATTTCTGAGAACTCTATGTTCTTCTCTGCTAGATTCATGTCCCAGTGCACTGGTGCTTAGCTGGTTTGTTTCCTGTACAAAGCCATCAATGGAGCTACAGCTGTCATCAACTATTGTGCCCTATTTTTTTCCCCATAGAAAATAACCACTAGGCTGGTGCTTCTGAATTTATCAGTGTTCTTTTTTTCCCGTGTCCTACACTTTTGACAAATTTCTCCTGCAAACCTTTTGTGTGTTTTTTTTTTCCTTGTAGAAAGTTAACCTATCCCAGTGTTTCTACAAATATTCCTATTGATGTCCTGGAGTAAGCAAATAACCTACAGTTATGTTGCTGCTATTACTTTATCCTCTTCCTTTCCAAGTTATTAGCCTGATTTTAATTGAGGTTCTCTAATGCTAGAAGTGAACCGTTTTTTCCATTGTTGTCTCATGCTTATTAGGGATATGGAAATGCTTAAAAATCAACCAATTTATTGAAACAGATAAGCCTCTTCATTTACATAAGAAAAACTAATGACTGATTACTGTAAAAAATCTACCTAATATGACTATATTTTATAAGACTTATGTTTTCACTAGTAGTTTGTAATTATATACACAGTAGTCTTTGTATATTATCTAAATCTGACTATATAATCACACTGAAATATATGGAAATAATCTGACTTTATAATTAAAATAAATTTCTAAAAGAAAACGGGAATTACATAAACAAAATTGACTGAATATAACAATAATTACAAAACTTTTATAACAGTCAATTTCTGTCTTTTCTTTACATATCTAATATAGCTGAATGAAGCATTTGCACATAATAAACTTTACTGACACAGATCTGAAAGGATTTATGCAAATACCTATGATAGGGAACTGATCACCCCAACTAAAACAAATGAAAATGGAGCATGTAACTGGGGACTAATAAAATATGTATTTATTGTTGTCCATTTAAATTAAAGCATATTCAGCAAGTGCTCAGCCTAGTTAATCAATCTGTATGAATTATCCATGGCTTCCTGTTAAATGAAACTGACCTACAAATAAATCTGCTGGTGATTTTTGGTATACAGCTAAAATATGACATGCTTTCAGTCTGTAATTGACATCATCATGAACATTTGTGTAATCAAAAATGTTTATTGTAGAAGTTGGCATGCAATGTAGATAGTATTTCTAGCAATGAGGAGTCAATAAAATAATATATATTGGTGTAAACATTTAAATTTACTGTTGATTTTACAGGGTTCAATATAATTATAGATTGCCAGGAATACAGAAGGCATCAACAGTCTTCTAGTGCAATCATTGCGGGATATTGCACCCCTTCTCTGTGCAAAATTAAGTCAATATAACATGATTTTCTGATATGGATTTAATTTTTAATTGTGAACTATTGTTTCTTATGCTTCCAAGGTTTGAGTCCAAAAACTGCTTCCTAACTGAAAAAGCTCAATGTTTTAAAGCTTCCAGAATCTCTGACTTGCTAAACTTTTATAATGTGTCTAAACCCTTCAACTCTACCTGCCGGCTCACTGTCTCTTACCACTCAGCCTTCCTTATGATCCCAAACCCTGAAACCACTGTCTGCACTGGACACACTCTTGTAAAACAAAGAATAGAAGTACAGAACAGAGCTTTCAGACCAAAACACTGTGAGAACTATTAAACATAGCAGTAGTAGCATTACAATGAGGTATCTACTTTCCACCCACTTGCCCTGGGTAAATAGAAAAAATTAAGAAGAAATTCATCTAATCAACCTGCATAAGGCAATCATCTCTCTGAGACCCATTGCTGTCTCATTTCCTTCCATACAAATTTTCAGTTTCAAAGGTCTCATATCATGCAAAATTAACATTATAAACATTTTGTAACAGCCATGTGTTTGAAGCCTGTTTAAGAGGTCCACAAATAAAAAAAAAAAACAACCCCTTTCACCTATCTCACTACCTTGCTCCATCTCTTTGCTAATGTGTGCTAAAATGCTCTGTCTAAAAAGCGATCCTTCCCACCAATGAGCTCAGGCCTTTATCTTATTTATTTAGCACTAGCCTTTATTTAGCACTGCTTGTAGCCACAATCTTTCCAAACTCTCCCTTGTTGTCATCGTTGGGGGTGCAACGTTCAGAAGGTTGGGGGCGTGGAGAGTCAAGACTGCTTGACCAGAAAAGGGCTAAAAGAGGAAGTTGCTGGTACAACCTGTCTGTCTCATATTAGAGGAATTCTTCCTCCACAGATAGCAAAAACAGGCTCCGGGGCTGTGTTTGTTCATATAATTTCTTTTCAAATGTGAAATTATATTGTACCTTTAAAAGAGTCTGTTAGACGTGTATTCTGACTCGTGTCGTCGATCTTACATGTGGGTAAGGAAATTAAACAAGAACAATGACAGAAGCAGCTAGTCTGACCCAGGCAAATCTGTCAGTGATCCCCCTCTTTTAAGCAAACTAATATTCTTTTTAGACATAATTACACATCACAATATGTTTGGAATCATTACAATTACAAATTATATTACTTTTGTCAATTATCTGAGACAGCACATGCACCAAGATGCATTCCAACAGCTCTGCTTTACCCTACAGCTGCAGCAACTGCCTTCTCAACCTCAGTCTCCTCAGTACCCTTCCAAAAAGACGTTTCACTTTCTCCAGAACTGTTCAGTAGTATTATACTGTAGATAAATAACAGGGGTTTGCTTTTGCTAGAAAGTAACATTTCCTACTGCATATTAGGTGGCAAGTGGCTCATTTGAAAGTGAATAATTTATCCAAAGGGCATTTGGCTCAGTCATGAAGGTAGCTTAATTTAACCTCTCAAAACCCACTGTTTTAAAGCATTTACAAATAACTCAGAATGCATGAATATTACACTGGTAAAATGTTTACCAATATAGACATGTAAGACATTGCTGGAAAGCTTAGATTCTCCACAATTCAACCACCTAGTGTCAGGACTCCTGTCTGTGTGTTTTGTGTTTCTGTGTTTGTCTCCCTTCCTCCACCAGGAGGTGCCTGGTTCTGATCCGCCTCCTCACACACCTGCTGAGAGTTATCTCGTTAACAGAGGGTTCTTAAGCTGCTGACTGCCACTACCTTGACGTCAGAGTGTTTGCCAGTTTGGGGTACTCTAGCCAAGCTGGGTTTTGCTAAATCAAACTGAGTTTTTGTCAACCTGAGTCTTAACTTTGTTATTTTGTCTTTGCCTCTCGGCAGGAAGTCATCCTGCAAACTGGATTTTTCGGACCTTCTCTCCCTGGAAGGATCATCTGAGCTTCAAACTGAGCTGAGGATCCAAACTGGAGGTTTTGGATCTTCTTGCCTCCAAGAGATCGTTTGAGCTTCAGACTGAGCAAGGGATTCATCTCCACAACGACCCGTTCAAGTACCGCAGGAAATCTAAGAGGCAGTCAGTTTCTCCGTTCACTTACAAAGAACCGCATTCTGGGTAAACCCTGTCCGCCCTCCATCGAAAGTGACAAACACTGGAACACCCCCATACCGACTGGAGTCAATAGAGGCAACCACTTTTCTGGAATCATGAGTCAGCAATCTATTTCTCCTTTTCAAGTTCGAGAATCAAATTTCCCTCTGAGCCTGAACTAACCGCAGTGTCTTCCCCTCACCGTTCAGTTCCGGTTGAGCAGTGTTCAGAGCAACACTGGATTCTTCACAATCTCCTAAATTAACCTGTTAAACTTTTTCCCTGGTCTCTCTGTATTGGTTTACTGCTTTTGGGTCTGATCATAGTTAAAATCATGACACCTAGTTCATTTTAATCCCAAAGCAAGCAGCAAAGCACAATTGACACAGATATAGCAGCATGCCAAACTGTACCATTACAAAGCAGCCACAACAAGCAAGCATGTTTTTATAATTGATGTTCAAAAAAGACCTATTATTTTCGAGAATTAAAAAACTATTTTGAGTCTTGTTTGAACTGATGCAGTTTGGGTGTTTTACTCACCCAATTTTCATGTAATATGTTCAGAAACTTAGCTTTCAAATAATGTATCACACATGTAATTTGGGCTTACAGTTTCTAAGTTCTTTGCTTTTCCATTTGGATGTGCAAAATAGACAAGAATTTCCCAAAATGAGGTGGATATTAAGAGGTTAAAGCTCTTACCTATTAAGCAGCTAATTTTGCATTGGTTGCTATCCTTTAGGTCGAGTGTTATGTTACTACATTCAATACATCTACATTGGTGCTCCAGGTTCCAGATGATAATTAGTTTGAGCCTCTGTTGTCTGGTCGGTCTGGTTTAATTCAGATGGTTACAGTAGGAGTAAAACATGACAATGTTCCCAAACAAACAACATAATTAGTTTTAGATTACTTAAATTCAATTTTCTAGCTGCCTCCCAGCATCTCTCTAAGCATAAGTCTAAGTTTTCTGATAGGGTAGAGATCAGACATTATATTAATGCTGATAACTGTATTAGAACCACTAACCAGAACTGCATATGGTAAATATTTTAGTTGCTGTAGTACCGATAGCTCCCACATTATATCAAGATAAATAGGTTTCTCATGGTTGATCTCTTTTGTGACATGGTGTAACAAATTAGATTTTGCACCTACTGAGGATCAGAAGGAACTTCAGCACTAACAATAAAATCCATTTGTTCTAGATCTACACTATAGCTAAATCTGAGTCTAAGGGAACTACTTTAGCAACATATGTGAGTTTGGATAATTTGCAGTGCACTGAACCTCCTGGTGAGTGGTTAGTCACACTGACCGATAGGGCACCTTGTTACTTAGAGCACTGCTGTGCTGAAGGAAAAAACAGAAAAGAGAGGAAAGCACTTCAGTTTATCAAGACCAATTCAATCAACAAAGCCTCTGTTAGGACTTTTCTTTTTTCTCTGAGGTTTATCTTATTTATGTAATTAATTTGCTTCTCTATTGGCTGCAAATAGTAATTAAGGTTTGTTGAGGTGTGTGTATGCTTGAGGGTAGCCTCCAATACTAATCCTGCATACAGCATATAAAAAAACATCTTCCCATTACTTAAACATGCTTATACATGTTGTTATAAGCACTAACTTTTATGCTTGGATTTGATATGATTAAACAAAACAAAACAGTGTGTCATTGTGAGTTGAAGCATTTTTTTCCAAATAATCTAGAAATCTATTTTTCTAAATAATCTAGAACACAGATCTTATTTCATGCAATAGCAGCTTTGATTGTTTTAGATATGGTTCTACTAGCATATCTAAAAGCTGGGGTTTTAATGAGAGTGTTTTTGCAAAATAGTTGAGATTAGATTTAAGATTAAATCTTAAGCAGGTTATTCTAAAACGTAAAAAATTCAACTTCCTACACCATTATATTATAACTTTGTGTTATTACTTATTTATGCTAATAATTCAGGTTGTATTTGTTAAAAAATGTTAAAAACAATTTATCCATAGTTTTGGTTTGCCTCATTAGATTTGAAAAAAAGACATTCGAACCTAAAGACATAACATGATAAAATAAAAAATCAAGGGATATGAATACAAATGCACTACAAAATCACACTCTCGTCATGTTTCTGTGTTTATAGCTACTGCATGTCTTCTACAGTATACCTGAATTTGGTTTCAGGCAAAGTATTTCTGAGACACCTGCTTGCTAAAACCACTTTACGTATAAATCTTACATGAGTATCTGTCCCAAATGGATCCCACACAATTTGTGATGCTTAACTTAAAAAGAAAAAAAAAATCCCCTGCTGACTCAGACTTCAGGCTCTGTGCGATGAGAATAAAGTGCCTCTTTCCGCACGGCTCGAGGCTTACTCTGTTAATGTGGTTCTGGCTTGAATCACTCACTTGTTGCGACGGTAGAGGGCCATGCATGCCACTCCAAGAAGACAGATCCCCGAGGCAATGCTGAAGATGGACAGCACCTGCCTCTGGTAGGTGTCACCACTCTCTGCAGAGAATAGAGAATGACATTTAGGACAATGAGCATCCGCTGTGATCCAAAGTAGACCATAACAAAAATTTAATGCATTCTAAATTATTACACCGAACACAGATATTCACCAACTTTCTGAACAAGCATAAACCGACTAATGTTGCTGTCAGTTAAATTCAAAGTTCAAACCTGTGATGAAGATATGACAGACCAAGACCGAGCTCAGTGACGTAATAACTGAGGTGTAATAATCATTTTGTTCAGAAATGAATTGCCTGCATGAGTGAAATCCTCAGTGATGGTAAATGCATGTGTGTACATCGCCTGTGTTTGTCTTCAAGCTTTCAAAGACTGATGGCGACAGGGAAGTAGTAGCAAATGAATGCTCTCAGAGCCCCCTGTCAGACCTCTACACATCAGTAGCAGTGTCCTAAGGTCAGATACAGCTGGGACAAGTGGCAGTTGATCCCAGCCAATGTCCCTCAGACTGTATAGTCAAACTGCTTACCACAGCACATAATACAAGGCTGAAACTTGTGCATGCACTGGTTTTATTAAAATGACTTATCACTGTACTGTCTAAAGATAGAAAATTACAACCATGCATAAATTTAAAGGTGATGTTTCATAAAACTACCAGCATCACCAAAGAAAAAGTGGAATTATCGGATTTGTCCGTAATGTATAATCATCAGCACTTAAGTGCTTTTAGTGGAAATGATAATAGACAATATAAAACCTTGTGTGTGATTTTGACAAACTAGCAACTGCAGATAAAGGCTCATTCATTACCATGCTAATTTTTGTCTAGTCTTTCCTCTTTCGAAAGCCCCTAATATTGGGAGAATTTCTGAACCATTATAAAGTGAGATAATCCTGTTGTTTGGGGTTTCTTTAGAGTGATTGATTGGCTCATTACCTCTCAGATCGCAAAATGGGGAAATACAACATATTCATAGGCAAATACAACATTGACTTGATATCCTGTAATGTCAGATGTCCATCGAACCAAAGGTGCTCTGGAGTTTGAAATTCTAAACTTTTGCAACACAACGCTGAGTATAAATCAGAGAAGCACATCCAGGCGCTTGCTGGGAAACACTGCATCAAGCCTTGATCTTTCCTCCTCCATAAAACAATGTTCCTTTGTACCAGATTGGAGCTGTGTCAGTGAACCCGTTATATCCATTTTTTTTTTTTTTTTGCAACATCCAATATCACATCTATAAGTAAATTATCAGTACAAACATGGAGAAATGAATATTGATTTCTATCATGTCTATGAATTACGGTATGTGTTTTGTCGTTATGCATATTATTACTTTTTTAGTGCAGTCTGTTACTGTCAAGGACAGAGTAAACTGACAAAGTCAACTGAGGGAAGCAAATCTTCATTAGTACAGATTGAGCAACTACAAACTGTACCATGAGATTAAGAAACATCAATATTGGGACCATCAACACAACATTTGTGTAACACTTTTTTATTTTTAGAAATATTGTATATCTGTATAGGGTATCTATGACTTGCAAAGGAACTTTTTGATCAAATTCTTTGATATCTCCAAAATATCGATGGCAAGTTAGATTTTTATTTACTCAAAGCTATATCATAAACACAGTGCTGGTATTTGATTCATAGTTTCAAAGTTAGGATGTTGTACACTTGACTTTTGGGAACTAGAAATGCAAAATGTTGTCTGTTGGTGGCTACCAGATGGTATTTTGTCTTTATTTTTTTAGGATGTGAAGTAATTTGGATACATCTAGTTCAGTAACAAAATAATAAAATTTACACTGAAGAGTTTTACTAAAAGAAATCACAGAAAGTGCATAAATTAAAACATCTATTTCTTTCAGATCTTTAGTTAGGAGCATTCTGTAAGCCTTGCTGAAATCGTGTGGCTTGATTTTTACAGACTTATTGAAAGCACATACCTGTATACTGAAGCAACTCTTCCAGTACATGAACCAAGCACTTTGTGAAGGATTTCTGGTCTGATTTCTTTATATCTCTCACATCTATCTTTTCCTGTTCATGCTCTCCCTGTTTTCTGAGACCATAAAATCTGTTTCACTGCAGGATGTTGCTATCATTCTGTTTGCCTTTTGGGTTGGTATTAATGAGCTAGTGCTGAAAGTCTGCATTCTTCCTGACACACCACTGAGAATTCTGGCCATACAGTACAAGTTGTATTTCATCAGGTTAGTTTCAGGGCTAAAACTAATTTACATTCCTTTCATTAAAATCCCAGGTGATTGTCATGTACCTTTAGGTGAGTTATGGGCCCTGTCTGGCCACTCTACCATAAATACTTAATTGGTGGAAAACTGAGCTTGGAATGACCTTTACTATGGAGTTGCTTTCTCAACAACCCAGTGGTTGCTTATTACCGGTAAATTGTCTCAGTATTCATCTCAGATTGTTACGTTTAACTGGACAGCAGCTGCTCTCACTGGGCTGCAAATAATTATCTTTATTTCTTGCCTTTTTTCTTATACACAGACATAGCTTTTTATTATTATCCCCAAAGAGTTGTGTTACGCACTTGTGGACATCTTTAGAAGTATACAAAGGGTAAATAGCACAAAAATAAAAGAGACATGCATTTGCTTGATTATTTCTGTCTTTTAACAGCACTTCCTGACAATACATTTCCTACCCATGCAAAACCTATTTTCTTCTACAAGATGCCATACTTGTAAGGAAATTACAAATTTAAAAAAATCCTCTGTCCTTAAGGTGTAGATGGACAGCCGAGTCTTGTCCGGAGGGGGAGTCCATTTGTGTTTGACTAAGGACATTTGTTTGATGACCAGAATGTTCACATTCTGGACAAAGAAGACAGGTGGTTTGATTCCTTCCCATTAACTTTTTTTGGAATGCTATGACTTGGGTGACTAAGAATCTTTACCAGCATAGAGCTGTTAGACAGATTTTGGAGGTAAGTTTGCATGAAATCTATCATTTAAGGTCAAGAATTAAGATCTTGGAGCATTAAATTCTATTTAAAAGAATGGGGAAGTAGGTTCCTAACCAGCTGCAGAATATTCTCAGATCAGCCTTTTACTTTCATTAAAGGAAATGCAATGCATTCACACTTCTCGAGAAGTTGTGGAAAAGATTTTGGACATTCTTTAATGTGCGAAATAAGTAAAGTAAGTACAGAATGTTTGTATTAAAAGGGATAATGGAGATTGAATACCTGTATAACAGTTTCCATCGGGTTTTTGATGATTCACATGACACCGTTTGTATTACCATACATTTAGTAAGGGGACTTAGTATAGTCAAATGCTTAATGCTATATGACTGATATCTACTTTCCTATGTTTTTAATGTACTTACAAACATTATGCTTTGCGGGAAATATCTATTACTCTTTTAAATTGAGGTAAAATAAAATCAGTTTGGTTATAGTTGCTTCCGTTTGTTTATACCCTCTAACATACATATCAGTTTGTAGTTTAGATTCCCATAACTTCATTATTTCACTACAATTTAAATTTACATTTTTTATTTTCTGTTTAGACCTTTTAAAGCAATTTGAAATGTCGCTGAAATGTGCACATGAATAATTTGCTTTGCGTTATGAATACAGAAGGCCACAATCATGGTTATTTTTTTTTTTTTTTACCCCATCACAACAGAGTTGCTATGACACCCTTTATCGCTTGAAATATCATCACATGCTTGACTTGCATGGCTTTAAATGTCTTATTTGAAAAAACAAACAGTGGGAGATGCCAGGGCTTAAATATCCAATTTGCATATCTGCCAGCCTGTAAACCCTTTGGGCCTTTGCCATCAGGAGAATGACCTCTCAACGGCTGCACATGTGAGACACAGGGAATGTCTTTTCCTGCTGCTGAATCATCATTGCTCATGTTGAGCAGCACCTGAGACCAACCTCTGCTTCATTTTTTTGATGGATGAAATAGGCTTTTCTCAAATCGGAACATAAAAAACAGCTGTCTGCAGAGGCCTGCTAAATGGCTGTAAGGAAAAACCCACTATGCAGTCTGTACATAAAGCCATTACAGGCCTTTCATGCTGGATGCCTACGAGGCACTCTTGAAATGAGATGCAAGAGTATGTTAGAAAACGGAGGAAAGTGAACAACTCTAGCAATACAGGCTAAACGATGTTATACTGACACAAGGATAAGACAGTCCCTTATGGCCCGTAATATGATACAACCACACTACATTTGGCTTTGATGAAACTACATAATGAAGACTGTGTTAAAGTATCCATGACAAAATGGGATATTCTGCCTGAAAAACAACAGAGTAAACTAGTGACACATGCAAAAGTGAAGAGCTTGAGTGTCATATATAAAACTTGCTTTTGCACTAATTGGGCCCTGGAAACTTGGGTACACCGACGGTTGTAATCTAGAAAAAAAAAACTGTCGTGAAAGTGTGCAATCCCTCATTTTAACTCTGTCCCATCTGTTTGGGTACACAAATTCTAGAGATGGGAAATTCGTGACACAGATGGTGACTTGGGGGAATTGAAGCTAGATTGCATCAATCTCCTTCTCAGACATGTAATTTTAACTTATACATAACTGTATAACATATATAACATTATAACCATTAAATAAAACTATTTAAGTACCGGTAGTTAATTTACAATATACACAATGATATGGTTGATGATGAATGGTTGAATGTGGGCATGAAGAGACCCGAACAGGAGATAAGTTATAGTTCTGATTTACAGGGAAACATTGCTTGGATTTGTGCTTGTTAACAGTTTCATAAATATTTTTTGGTGTACTCCATATTTTAGGTGTTACGTACAGTTTTATGATTTTAGAGTTATAGTGTGGATTCCAGACCACGTTTTATCAAAGAGAACACTAGACTAAAAAAAGGGGAAAAAAACATGAAAATCATATTTAGAGTGCTCCATATGGCTCTACTTTATCATGACTTTATGTGTTGCCTTAACACATAAAACTTCCATCACAAGTTTCCAAAGATTTCCTGGTAAAGCCATGCTTTCCCGGAGCTCAAGCATTGATCTGTCTCTATTGTATTTCCTATAACAAATCTAACAACCTGCAGCAGCATTTAGAACTTCTTTAGTCTTTGTATTTAAAATCACTGAGCTGAAGAATGTTGTGCAGAGAACTGGCTTTTCTTCTTGAGCACCTTCTGATTCTATCAATTTTCTGGAGCAAGCATTGACATGACAGCTTGCTGTAGATTTACATTGGCAATACCAATGTAAATCTTTATAGCTTAGGTTTTTTTATATCAAGATGAAAGAAAAAAGGTGTACTGACAGGAAAATTTAAAAAAATCCTAATGTGTCACTATTAAAGGAAAATTCCGGTTTTTAACACTTTTAGCCCATTTTCTGTAGTGTCCAGGATGAAATCGAATGATCGACACCAAAATTTTGACGATTGGTCCTGTCTCTGCTATTTGGCTCATGCAGAATCCCCCCCTGGCTGCTTCAGAATGGCTTCCATAGTGCATGTCCGATAATGTCCTGAAAACAACCTTAAACGTTCTTTTTTTAAAATATGCCACTCACCGGGTCGTCAGCGCTGTTCAATGACGTTCCAAAATGCTAAATAAAACACTACAGGAACGTTTTTTCTTTACGAAACTTTTTTTGGAACGTCATTGAACAGCGCTGACGACCCGGTGAGTAGCATATTATAAAAACAGAACGTTTAAGGTTGTTTTCAGGACATTATCGGACATGCACTATGGAAGCCATTCTGAAGCAGCCAGGGGGGGATTCTGCATGAGCCAAATAGCAGAGACAGGACCAATTGTCAAAATTTTGGTGTCGATCATTCGATTTCATCCTGGACACTACAGAAAATGGGCTAAAAGTGTTAAAAACCGGAATTTTCCTTTAAAGGAAAGAGATTCTTATGACATGATTTTGATGGTCTAACTATAATAGTATTAATATAACTGTTTATAGTTTATATACATCTTAATATACATCTTTATATGCATCTTCTTTGATTAAATTTTTCTGCATTAGATATTTTTTGTCAATTTTTAGTAAAAAGCATTTTGCATTATATACGCTGATAGTAAGTCCACTGTTATCTTTTCAAATTGCAGATTAAATTAAACTTCAAACATACGGAAGATGAGTAAACATGGAACGTGGCCGTTTGTCTTAGCTCTACACTCATTAAATCATTCTTGCCCTAACAACTCTCTTCTTCATGTAGACAGAATACACCTAATTTGCCGCCACAGTGTTGCCATGGCAACTGGCCCATATTAATTTATCCAAGGTGAGCAGCCTTGTTGTGCCAAACTTTGTGTTTTGTATGAGGTATTTTGCAGATATGAAGCCAATGAAAGGCTGAGTGGGCTGCAGAAGTCAGTAGAAAGAGAAAAAATGGCTCACCCATGAACTCGATCCCAAGTTCGTCCGCTGCTCCACCAGAGGTCAGATCGTTAACAGGATGCATAAAAATGTGGAGAGAGAGTGAGAAATGAAAGATAAGAAAATATCATTACTACAAGTGAAAATAACTGCATTTATTTAAACTTTTCCCTCCCTGCACATTATTTCAAGAACCTTCAGAGCAGTTGTGTGTTTAGCTATAACCTGTTGGCCATGGTCTGATGCACCTCCACTAAGGTTGGTAGACAGGGTATAAATGGCCATTTAAATCCATTGACATCTTAGGTTTCTTGTCATTACTGCATTTCTATAATCTTTCTGCCTTGGAGAGCAGCTTGAAGACAATACAATAAGGAAGTCCAGCAAAGTCCACTTTAACCTGAACGTTTGTTAAATTTTAGTTTTGCAGCCAAAGTGTTATTATGTTTTGCAACCATTTTGATACTGCATTTCATTTAACAGATCAAAAGCAGACATTACAACAGTCAATAATACCAAAACCTAAATATTAACAGAATAAAAATTTACATTTGTATCTTCTGCAAAACCAGAGCCTGCCCAAATCTTTTTTTAACTGCCCCAATTTACTCTCATAATACACCACAAAATCAACTGTCACACCCTACACACAGTGGAAAACTTTAATGTGTCAAAATGAAGGGACAAAGAATAAAATGTTACTTTTTACTTAAGAATTTTTTTTTTTTTTTTTTTTTTAGTATATACCTTGCAACCCAGAATTTGTCTTATAGGCATATGCATGTGTTGTAAGCCCACTATATGATGTTTTGACTACTTTCTCCCAAATGGCTTATATTTTGCACTTTGGAAAAAGCATTAAAGCCCCAAGATGCCTGGAACACTTTAACATGATGCTTTCAAATGACCGGCTTGCAGTAGCCTCAAATGAAGACAGAAACCAAGAGAGATAAGGGGAAAAGAAGATTAGGCAAGGGATTGGGAAAATAAAAGTTAAAACTGACATATAATATGGCTTTATGCCAGTGATGTCTCTTTCCACAGGCCTTTATATTGATTTGAGCCTGAGGTATTGCAGTAATTGTTTTTTCTCTTCACAAGTTGACTGCTTCTAGATGGATCAAACCAAATTACGATTACATACATGTGAATCAGCACGGCATGTAATAGTATTGCCTACTATTCTTTTTCTGCAACAGATACAGTTCCACAAACACCCTTTATCCCTATTCCCTCTGTCTCGCTCTCTCAGACACACACAGTCTTTCTTTATGCAGCTAAGTCCTGTCCCACAATCCCAGTGCTGGGGAAACAGATAAAAGTGAGCCCTCATGTTCTTCCCATCCTGACAGTTCCCCCTTTTCATGTCACTGTAATGTAATCTTATTTAAATTAAAATGAAGCCCTCACTAGTAATTGGTTTTTCCGACAGAGGTGGTCAGAGTTTTAAGTAGAGCGAGGCTTGCCAAGCCCTGGCAGATTATGTGTTGGGTATGTAAAAAGAGGCAGCAAATCAAACAGAAAAATCTGTCAGAGCGGTGAAATCTATGCATAAGACAAAAATGGATGTGACATAGTATTGTAGTGGGATTTTTAAATATCTCTTTTAAAATTGGATACTCATATCTGAGACATGGTTATCAGAGTGACAAAAACATAGTTATCAGAATTAATTGACCCAAGGCATAGATGTCCTTCCAGAAACCATCACTTAGTTACTGTGGAAAATCTTTTATATCATATATTTCTTTTTGATGAGTTGAAACTACACACCTTATATGTTAAAAAAATTACAGATCCAAAAGACATTTGGATTTTTATTTAAAAAATAAAAGGCTATATTGAGAACAAGAGCTTTAGCATAGGTAGTTGGGCTAATCCACCAAACTACTAAATAAGAGTACTCCTACTGGTGCTTGTCAGCTTCCACTTATCCTGGTTGCAGGAGTAGTAGTCTTAGCAGAGACTCCCAGATTTCCCTCTCTCCAGACACCTCTTCCATCTTTACTGAGGGAATCCTGAGGCGCTCCAAGGTCAGCTGAGAGACCAATTAATGCTTGGTAGTCCCATGTGCCCGCTTATGGTGTGATATGCCTAGAAAACCTCCCAAGGTAGGCTTCCAGAGGACATTCGGAAAAGATGTCCAAGCAACCTCTTCTGAATCCTTCTGATTTGGAGGAAAAGTGGATCTACTCTGAGCCTATCATGGATGACTGAGCTTTTCCCCTATGTCTAAGGGAGTGCCGAAACATGTTGCAAAGAAAACTCATTTCAGCCTCTTGTATCCAGGATCTCTTTCTTTCAGTCATGATCCAGATTTCATGAATCAAAACAAAACTGAAGACATTTTTCTTGGACCAAATTAAGATTGTATAACATTAGGCACACAGCTTCAGTTAATACAACTGGAAAAAAAAAATTTCAGATAACAATCTGGATGTAGTGATGGACTCACACCTGAACCTCAAGAGGCACATTAAAACAGTAAGAATTGTCTTAAATGAACTGATTAGTAAAGAAGGAAATCTATAGGAGTAGATAAATAGAAAAAAGAAAGATCAGTCTTAATGAAGCTATTAACAATTTTCCTTATTAACTTTAAGAGTTGTCTAATTATTTCAGCTGCATTCATCAAAATGTCAGCTTACTGTAGGTCCTAATTATACTAAAATAACTATGGGAAATAAAACCTTAAAAGTAAAGATTTTTTCTTTAAGAAGAAAATCAAGATATTACTGCATACCCAAGACATGACTGCATGTTTTTAGAGAATCAGATTTGGAAAAAAAAAAGATATTATTGTCAAGTACTGTTTTAAACATGCAAAGCTTTTGCTCTGTGATGAGTTACTACACACAGACAAACATACCATTGACAGGAATAAATGTGTAAATATATAACATGGAGAAAACAAATGGAAGTTATATAGAAACATCAAGAGAATAGAGAAAGTCCAAATTCCCACAGGGAAAGAAAAACATGCTAGATATTAAGAATGTACAATAACAACAATATGAAGCAAAATGAAGTAGTATTCACACATAAGGATATCTTTGTATTATTTGCCGGGGGAAAGTGTCAGTGAAGGACTTGGGCCTTGTTAATGAGGCTAGCTTAAGATGGGAAAAATCTGTTTTTGTGGTAAGAGGCTTTGGTCCTTATAGGCTGCAGATCCTACATAACAACAGCAAAAGAAAACAGGCAATTTAAGTAAATCAAGAAAAAGCATCCAGAACAGGAAATGGAAAATACTAAATGCAGTCAAGATATACTGTATGTGCAGTGAAGCCTTTATTTAACCAAATTACACAGAACTTCAGAAACATACAGGAACATTCAGGTTCTGCTAAAAAGATCTGTATCAAAAATTATTTCTTACGTTCTTCATGCAGTAGCAGATATTTCCCAAGATAGCTTGGATGCTTTCACTCGATATGTTGCTTTAAATTATAAGCAGATGAGGCTGATGTACGGACTTTTTTGTTAAGTCCCAGTGGGCAGAGTTTGCACATAAAGGTGAGTTTTTTGCTGTTCCTTTGTTAGGTCATAAAACTCTACCATGTGCTCCCCAAAACTGCAGACATATCATCTACTGTCTGCAACATGAATGTCGTGATGTTTGCAGTAGTGAGTGCCATAAAACCTGATGCTATCCAATGAAAAGTATGCTTATCAATTGAACGCAAACGTGATCTATGTGTATCGCTCATTATTCTCAGAGTGAATGTTGCCCTCTTTCATGTTCATTACTTCAAAGCTTATCCGTTCAGTTCAACGGTCACAAAAAATATTAATGTATCCAGTTCATGCACAACATTGCATGTGTATCATGTCAGGCACTTTTTGCCAGATTCGGTAGTGGTAAGCTGGAGGTCTTGTGAGTGAAGAATGAATATAAGCTAATGTGTGTTCTTGTGTGTTTGTGATTCTAAACACAATAGCCTTTAGGGATTTGTACTTCAGGTTTAACATCAAAATGGGAGAAATGTTTCAAATTACTGTTTTCATGTTTTTAAGTATACTGTCTAAAACTTAAAACTCCCTGAATTTCTTCCTACAGTCTCCAAGGCGTCACCTCTCAAGTGGCAAATCCTAAATTGTCTCACAGTTAGAAAAGAAATGTGTTCAAGTTTTTTACCAAGCACAAAATAAATTGCTGTCTTCGTACCCTGCAATGGCTCCAATTAAAGAATCCATCACTTCCTCCTTCTGCACCAACAAGTTTGACCATGGCACTTTACTTCAACATTACTTTAGCTGAGTTCAAAGCTCTATAGCTGGAGATCCAGGCATGAGGTCTCTTTCTCCTTTTGTCCCTATACTTCTGTGATGAGCATGACAGTAAATGTTTTTCATCCTTCTGTAAAGATGTGAGAATGCCTGAGTGGCGATACGTGCAAAGCCCCCGCCAGACTGCTCTTTTGAGTATTTTTCTAGTCAATACTAAGACAAAGGATAAGGGGCAGGGGGAGATTTGTGTCTGTAAGATGCACATATTGATTTAGAAAACAAAAAGCTAAAAGCTAAAACGGATGTAAGAAGATAAAACTATTTTCCCACCCAACAGTATGATTTGTGTCTAAAGCAGCCATTTCACTGAATAAAATGAACAAAACCTTGCCCTACGTAAAAGCAGAGAAATCAACCCCTTTAAACTGAATTTCACTGGAACCCTTCCAGTTTGTATTTATTGTTAGAGTGTGCATCTATGTGTACATTATTGTATGATTTTGTTTTGGAAAGCCGGATTATTCTCCAAACCCTTGTTAATCCATGTAAATTTTAGATTAGTCTCCATCAAAATGGATCCAAACAGGACTTGTCGCTGTCTAAAACCTTTTCTATTTATCTCCTGGAGTTTTGTCAAAGCTTGCAAGCATCTGTTTGTCCATCCATCAATGCATCCATCTTATTCAAAACAAGCATTTGTTTCTAATTTGTTTTGTATAGAGTAGCATTGAACAAATAATATAGACATTATTTTACTTTGACAAAACTGTATATTGCAGCAAAGAGCTTTGTCTGAATGAAATGAAAACCTGACATTCTGAAAGGTTTTAGCCTTGTGAAATAACAAGTACGGTAAATAGGTTATAGCTGACAATTATATACCACTGTCTGACATCCCTGCTTTCAGAGGTCTGTAAACCCCAGCAAATAGGCATGATTCTGTTTCTACAAATATCTTTGGAAGAAGATATTACTTTAAGGAGCTAAATAAGTACCAGAATGCTACCTGTGCAGTAAGTTTAGTTCAAGAACTGTCCTTTTATATCAATGTGTACTTCAATATCATGATATAAGTGGATGCGATTTGAAACAACAGCAACACAGCCACAAACTGCAAGGCCATAAAATCCCAGAGTGGGATAAGCAGATAAAGATGCTGCAGAGTTGATAGCTACCTCAAAAGTTCATTTGACCTTTAGATTAGTTTAAGTACAGTGGACAGAAAGGTCCAGGGGTGGGTTTCATTGCCTGAGCTGCTGTAGTAAAGCAAACGTTGGATTTAGAGGTGCATAGCATCCTGCTTATAGACTCTAAAGCAGTGGAGGTGACTTCCCTAGAGTGATGAATCATAGCTCTCTCTCAAAATGTTGTTGGAGGCTATAACTGATTGGTGCTGTTTCTGAAGAGTTAGGGTCTGGCCCTTAATTCTAGTAAAATTATTTCACAGCTTCAGAATTCTAGAAAAGTTAAAAAAAATGTAGGTCTACCAATTTTAAGAAAATAGTTTTGGTTTGACTCCTTGCTGATCCAACCTAACTCTGCATCAGTTCAGTTCAGAAGAAGTTGGCTGACCTCCAATGTGTGCTGACCGCAACCTGATAGAGTACCTAAATGATTCATTAAAGTTAAGCCTCTGAACCATGCCCTCATATCCAACATAACTTTCAAAACTCACAGATGCACTTCTTGATGGATTGTCATCAATTCCTATGAAACAGGCATGCCCAACCTCGGTCCTCGAGGCCCGCTGTCCTGCAGGTTTTAGAGGCTGATCACAGCTGATTATAATGCTTGCAGTAGACCAAAGCCTTTTAATCAGCTTTCAATTAAAATCAGTTGTGCTGGATCAAGGAAACCTCTAAAATCTGCAGGACAGCGGGCCTTGAGGACAGAGGTTAGGGATGCCTGCTATAAAACACACCTTTTCCAACAAACCTTTGGAAAAGCCTTCCGAGGTTAGTTAAAAGTTGTAATACTCAAGCTATAAAGGAATCAGCTGACGTGTTGAGATGGAGTAAATACTTTTGTCAATATGATGTATGATCTTAAATAAAATTTCTAAATGAAATTTATGTGTGTCAATTAATCTATCTTCTCATATTTCTCATTAATGTCTATGAGAATAAAGTAGATAAAAATTGTTTAAGAAATTACTGTATGAGGTAGTAAAATAATTAAATGAGGGCGATTAGTCATAACTGTGATCTACATTCCTCATTTTAATTTATGAAGACTGAAAACCATAGTAAAAAGACAACTTTTTCACAAACAAACCTTGCTTTAGACAACAGTAACCATTTATGTCTAAGTAAAGAAAACTGCAAAATTCTGTTATTAAAAAAACTTTTCGCAACAAGCCTTTGTTTGTGTTACAGCTGTCACCGTCATATTTGTGTTTCCCTTTTTTTTTCTCACCTCTACTAAGTAGGCTGCATGGCCCTGTGGAAAGACCCGCCTACTTCCTGGTTTCGGGGGATCTGACTTCAGTCCCATCCATTGGTTCCCTCAGTTCCACCTTTAACCAATGGCTCATCACCACCTACAATCACCTCCTTCTCATAAGGAGACCTCACTTGTTGATTGAGGCAGCTTGTCACAGTCAGTTGACTTGTGTGCTTCGTGTGAACCAAACATTGTTGGTTAGCAGCCCCTTGTGTGTTTAGTGAAGTAGCTCACTTAAGTTTTTGGTTACCCATTTGGGGTTTGTGCTTAGTAGCTTGTGTCAGGTATTTTATTGTGTTTTGCGTATGTGCATCTTTACTAGCTTGAGGCTAGAAAGAAGGTGGAGGTAGGACCAGAATCTTCACTGATTGCATCACTGAGTATTTTTTTGTTAGTTACATTAGGTTTAGTGGGTGCTGTGCTCTCTGCGTGTTCTAGTAAGAATCCCCTTTTGTTTAAATCTGTAGTTAGGGACAATCCTCCTTTTGAGGATCTCTTTTATCTAACTTTATTTTCATAGCACCCTCACTGACCCTTCTTTTCTTTGTTTATTGCTTGCTCCTCTTGTTATCAAATAAATCATAATTTTATAAGAACTTACCAGTTTCTGCCTATATGTTTATGCCCCCCCACTTCCCTAGACCAACAGGGGGTTGTAACATTTGTTTCAAAAAACTTCAAACGAGTCATTATTCTCCTTATATAGGTCTTATGTTTTGGGTGTCCTTTTGTTTTTAATCAGCATTTAAATCTAGAAAAAAAAAATAATTGTTACTCTCTGCAAAATTTTAAATGATAAATCATAACAGTTTATCCATACACACTCACACAACAAAATGTGTTCAGAATTGATTGTGCATGTCAGTGGATAATATGTTGCTAAATAATAATGTAGGAGCTCAGTGGGGAAAAAAGAGACGAATTGCATGGTGACCACACCTCCTAAATGTGGATGATGGCCTCCTAATAGCTGCTCCCATTGTTTTACAGGGCCACAGGATGAAAAGGTAGTTAATTACTGAATCAAACTAATCCAGCTGCAACACATCTCTAATAGAGTATGTGCAGCTACGGTTCAAACACAGCTTTGTAGCTCCTGCTTACTGCTGTTGTGTGGGTGATGTTGGTTAGATAATATTGCATTTCCCACATACTGTATGGATTAAATTAACAGTGACTTACAAACCTATTTATGTTATAAAATAACCCCAAATATATGTAAAACCATTAACCCCTGTTGTTGGAGACTGATCTAATTATGTTGACCAACATAAATATATTTCTGTGTCCAAACAAACTACATATATATATATATATATAAGCTCCCTATGTGTCTGCATTTGTCTAAAAGCCACTAAGTTTAAGTTTTTCTTAAAAGAACATAAAAGCTCCCAAAGCCAGTTATACAGGAAAACTGATGTCGTCCTACAGAAGATAAAATGAGTCCCTGGTTGAAAATTGTGTGTCACATGAGGGTATAAAACATGCTACGTGGCAATAGCTTGTGACCCCATTTATGGACTCTCAAAGGGCACAGTGCAGCAGAGCTTTCTCTCTGATGCTTCAACTAAAGGATCCAAGTGACGCTGTGAGTTGGTGAAGTCCACAGCCTGATGGAGAGGCTTGGGGCCTAAGATTTATACTCTTTTTACATCAAACTTCTGCTGTGTAACTTAACCAAACTGCAGAGCCTTCACAAGGATACGAAGACTCCTGTGAGATAATAAAATTCTCATTCATCAAATTGTGGGACATTACAACCTCTGCAAGTCCTTTGTTATGCTCACAATAAATTTAGCTTTTAATCGTTTAAAAATTCAAACTAACAGAAAACAGATTTAATAGGATCCTACTGCCAAAGAAATGTAAGATCTTATGGCAAACTTATCAAAAGAGAAAAGTAGAAAGGAATGTTTCAAGAACCCCCAGTAAAAACTAAAGAAACGAAAGTTAACTAGGAACAAGTGCTGGAGGCAAATGTTCCTCCACCCCAAAGTTAGAATCTGGGTATAAGAGAATAAACTAACCTAAAGCATCCATACTTTCCGATCTGGCCAAAAAAGGTAGAATTTGTTGAGTGATCAGACTAACTGTAGCAACGCAAACTAAAACCAATGTATCAGAATATTGTACCTTCAAACACTTAACCAATATGTCTCCCAAATGCAGGTTTCATGGTACATGTCTCTGTTAATAATTACATACACAGATGTTAACCAATAACTTTTTTTAATCCAAAAAATTGGTTTGAATGGGTTTATTCATCTTTAGAAATTAAATAATAATTTGATAACACCTCTTTGGATGAGGCCAGGTTATCTTTGTCCTATATTAAATTTGCTTCATGATCTGAAACATTAAAAAAAGACTTTTGTACAGTCAATAAAAAGAAGCATAAGTGAGAACATACTTGGATCAGACAAGATGGCGTCAGACTTGGGTACAAACTGGTCGCAGCGTAGTCCATGGTAGCCCTCCTTACATCTGTGGAAAGAAAAGAAGGCAAGAAACAAATTAAACAGTTTGAAAGCACAAAGTTCAGCAGGAAAATACAATCTCAGGAAACTTTCAGATAAGGACAAGTTTAGAAGAGGGAAACCTAGACAGATGAAGGGATGAATAGCACAAAGCCCATATCTTGCTGTGAGCTGGGATGGAAGAGGAGGGAAGACACACGGCAGTGTAGAATAGAATGGGAAGAAAAGACAGAAAGGGGAGAGCAGCTGGGAAGCACCAAGTACTGCCTGCAGTCTCACTGATAGCACATGACAGACAGCAATGCCAGGTCCCGGTGGAAGAGAAGAGGCTGAGGGGTTCTGGCATGATCCAGCCTCCATAAGATCTGCAGCTGAAGGAAGGATGCCATAGCTGGAGCACGTAAATAAACACGTTTCAAGCTCCAACCAAATATTTGCCTTCATTACTAAATAAACATGCAAGGACTATTGGTAACTACAGATTTCCCAACAACTATCACTGAAAAAGTTTTTTATATGTTGGGCTGTATAAAGCTGCAATAACTGTAGATAATGAAGAACTTTAATGCAATGCCTTATAATACAATCAGATTTTTGCTTGTCCCTGCAATACTGCAATCAAACTATAAACAAAGCTCTTATTAGCAAATTATTGTTCCTGAACTTTGTCTTGAACAGAATTAAGGATTTATTTGATGCATTCATCAGTGGCTATAGTGTGAGTAGGGGACGCCTACACCTTTTCAAAAGAAAAAAAATAAATAAATTCTTAACATACTTTTAGTAAATAACTATCTGAAATGTTCCTCTGAGGGGAAACACTCAATTTTGAGCAAAAATACAACATAGATAGCAACCATGGAAAATGCTTGAATATAAAAAAAAAAAGAAACAAGAAATAAATACTGAGATGAAAGGGAAAAAGGAAAAGAATTCAAGATATGAATGTTGTTGTTTATGTGTGAAAACTACAAAAAAAGATTGTGATTTTCTGTTGATCAATTTTACAACAGATTTGCACCTCCATGAAAATACTAAGAATGTTTAGAGTGGCCCAAATTGACACTTATTTTAATCTAAACATGGATTCAAACACCAGTAGAGATTAACTAACATTTTCCTAATATTAAACACATAAAAAGAGTATTTTAAATGCTTTATCGCCATCCTGTTGTATTGAAACTTTCCAAGGATGAGAAAAATCATTAAAGTGCTTCTTATTCCAATAGCTATTTAGATAAAACGCTGCAAGTAATATTAGCTTTTATTCAATGAACTCCTTGAAAAGAAATTATTCAATTAACCTTATTGCATATATGACATAATACAAATTCACCAACAAACTACAAGAGCATTTCTAATTTGGAAGAAAATGTATTACATATTAGGTGTGAGTTCATTGAGGTGTGAGTCCACAGTGATGTCGTAGTTTGCTTAATCTTGACAATAGCTTACAGGAGCCGCTTGTGAATTAAATCCTGGTGATCCAAAGAGTTTCAAGTAAAAGACCTGGAATAATGGGGGAAGTAAAATAATAGAGTTATGAAGTTTGCTCTTTGGTTTCAGGAGAGCTTTATCTGGGCAGTTTGGGAGCACTAGAGCAACCTCTTCATATGGCAGTATACTGCATAACTGAAATTTGAAATTGCCAGGCACATTACTTTTTAAATTAGGTGTGAAACATATCCTGGAATTAATGCTTCAATTTCCAAAACCTCAAACTCTTTGTGTCATTTCATTTCTGCAGTAATAAGGCAAATATATGAAATCCTTCATAGTTTGATGCTCAGGCAACTAAAGAGGGATAGAGACTATATTCTCTCAATGTTTCTCTCTTGTAGGCAGACTTCCTCAGCTTAATAAACATGAAAATTGATGAATGTAAATCCAGTGCATTGAAAAATCTGGTTCTTATTTACAGATAATCAAGATGTTATGTTTTCTATCTAAAAATGTAAAAACAAACCAAACCAAACAGAATTTCATAAATCAGACTCAGGACTAATTGGGTCCTGGGGTCTGATTTATACATTTTGCCTATGCACAAAATCGGTCCAGTAAATTGCAACCTTCAACTTCCATGCAAAGTTTGTGATTTATAGAAATCTAACTTTCCATGAAAATGTACGATCCTTCATGCAAACTCTGACTCATCTGTACGGGTACGTTCTTTCTTTTTTTGGAGAGATCAGAAATTGGTGACACTCAGGTTGTGTGGTGACTGAGGTGGGGAACTGAAGCCAGATTGAATCATAATTTCTCTTAGACATTTCAAATGAAACGATAATCATAGATGGACTTTATCAGATCCAAAAATGCTCTTGGACCTGCTGGACCCACGCCATCCTTGTTGAATACAATTTAAAAAAAAAGAGTTCCAGAACACAGGAACTTTTATCTAGATCTCATTTAACTATGAAAAACAGCAGTAAACAATGTTAACACCTACGACCTAGACATGTATACAAAGAAATGTGTGTTTTTAAATGGGAATTTTGGCTATTTAGTGAAATAACTGGAAACTAATTTAAAATAAATGAGGGTAGCAAGGACAAAAAGCCTGAACTGAACTGTGTAACTTTTTTGCATTTAAATAAAGTAATGCTGTTCATTTATTTATCTTTAAACTGCCGCCTGTAGATTAACAATGGCTATTTCAATGTGATGAAATTATTGGAATAGTGGAAAACTAAAGGCTATTAGACTAAAGCTATTAGACACTCTGCACCCAATTTCTTAAACTGTTAAACCCAACATGAAAGGAAAAATCCACATGGATTTTTTTTTCCATGTGGATTTTTTTCCCTAATAAACTGTATCTAATATTTTACCATAATACATTAACACACTAGGTCGTATGATAAAGAGCTTTCGCTTTTCAAATAGATTTACAAGAGAAAAGAATACAGACAGTATAATTTAAACAATAAATTAACTCAATATATTAGTAATAAAATAATCTCAAAAGCATTTTGGACATCTTCAACAAAAACAAGTTATACTGTTTCCAAAGCACTTTTGTAGAAGCACTGAAACATAAGGAGGAAGAAGAGCCATGATGTTATGCTGCTGTTTCTACATCTGTATTGGTACCATCTTCCTTTTAAGTTTTTTTTTTCTTTATAAGAGTAACAAAATTTCTACAAATTGATTTGAAATGGGGGTAAAATTGGTGATCAAATGATCCCAAACCTCCTTAACCTTTGAGCTTTAGTTTATTTCTCTTAAGAACAAAATTAGAAACAGGAGAAAATGGAAATACAGAAATATGAGGAGAGATATTGATTAAAGACACAGCTCCCTCTGTTCACACACAGAACCTTGTGTGCTCACGGTCATGAAGGCAGATAGAGGTCCATATGACAGGAATACAACTGGAATTGTCAAACTTTATGACAGGAACAAAATGGGTATTTCTTCACTAACAGAAGTAAGGCCTTTATTATAACTTTAGGATGATACCTTTGTTTATAATCAAACTCATCTGGGTATCAATATTGTAAATCAACCTTGAAAACAAAGAGTTCAAAATATAACATTCAGCTAAAAGGAGCATCCATTTTAGAAGAAGACCTTAAACCTAATAGAGTTACAAATGAAAACAAGAAAAAAAATGTATGGATACCTTTTTCAACCAGCGAAAAATGTACATCAGTTAATGTTGTTTTGTTATTTTGAAGAGTTATCCGTATGGCATGTGTCTCTATTTCCAGTTCAAACCTGTGGACCTTTGCAGCATGTTTTCCAATCTCTCTCTTAAAAAAGGCCACTAGAGCAGAAAAAAGGTAATGAGATTATGTGAGATTTTAAAACCAAATCCACCATCTGTTAATAATAGAATGTGCAGCATTTTCTTGCAAATCATCCTTCCGTAAAAAAATAAAATAAATAAATTTACTAGCAGCAGAAATAATTGATTGTTGTGCAAGTAATGTAAAAAAAAAAAAAAAAACGTATTAAAAACCATCTTGTATTTTTCTTCATTTTCTATCAAGTATAATTTTCTGTACTGAAAAGCGTCTCATGGATGATTATTATTGTTCATTTTGCTTTTTGTTATAACCCATGAAAATTACTTTATTGGAAAAATATGCAAAAGACATCTGTTTGGTAATTACATGGAGAGCATGCCACTTAAAATAAGCTCTAATCACCATGAAGATGTCAATTGAAGACCCTTAAATCTGATTGAGCATTTTAATGTGACATGAAAGATGCCACAAGCTGCTTTGAAGCCCTAGTTCAAATGGCAGCAGAGGTTTGGATAAATAATCAGATCCTAAACTACTATGGAATAACATATGGGAGCCTTGGTTGGAGAGATTTGGGTTCCCTCTAATTCACAGCAGTCATATATAAACTTCAAGAACCCCTGTGATTAATTTAAAAATCAAATCTTGAAGTTAATAATGAGCACTTCTCATTTATTTAGTCATAAGGAAAAAAATATACAGGAATAGTAATGAAACGCCTACATTTCAGGGGAAGCATTCAAGACGGACAAATATCAAGGATAAACCAGACCTCCCTCGATGTTGTTTGACTCTGCCATACATCACTTCTTGTATCCCTTGGTGTGAGCACATGCCTTGTTAGTATTCTAAATCGCAAACCCAAGGCAGGATGCCTGTCTGACAATCTGTTTCGTCTATGGTAGCTTTCTGTTTGTCTGTCTTGATCCCTCTGGAAACCCCCACCTCCCCCTACCCATCTTTGTGCTACTGTAAAATAAGCTCAGCCGTTGCTCAATGTGATGTTACGAATGCCTTGTAAATATCTTTACATGAACGCTGCACTGAATGTCTGATAGGGTGATATGGAAAGCGAGATAAACGGCATCCTTTCATGTGATCCTGTTTGGTTTGTCTTTCTGCAGAGGGTAACAGGAGAGCCAGATCTTGCATCTATGCACACGAGTGTTTCTAACAGGGTTGTTGTGGTGGGGGGTATATATTTTAGTGTATCCAGATGTCAGTGTGGCTTGTGGGACATATATGACAACTTTCTCTCATGTGTGGATTTATATCCTGTTGTGCCCCCCCCCCTTCGCAGTTCCAAGGCTGTCATTGCAGCTCGCTGAACATGTAACACATGTTCCATTCACAGAGTAAACACACCGCTGTCTGGGGGTAATAGAGGGGTGGGCAGCTCTTTTTCATGACAAGTCACCATCCTGCCAGTTAATTAGTGCAGGGGCGAATGGAGGATAGTTTGACTGCAAGCGAGGGAAATAAGGAGCACAAAGAGGAAAAACAATAGCAGACAGCATAATCATGTAACCCAAATCTTTATTTACCAAGTAACAAGCATGCAATTTAGACGCCAAGTATTCCTACATACTTACCTAATAAGGCAAAGGGAATAAACTTTACAATACCACAGTGGAACCGATAAGCATGTGATTGAATTAGTGCTTTGCTTCTATTTCTGTATTTTCTTAATATGAAAATTAAAACTTAGCTCTAAAAAGGGGTTAGGTGACTTTAAAATGTAATATTTTTTTTCTTTGGTTGAACAAATAATATAAAAAAAATGTTGGTTGTCATAATAATAATAATTGAACTTCATTTATCTCACATTGGAGAAATTTACATGTATAGGGAGGGCTGTCATTGTGCGGGGAGAAATCAGGGGTTAAGGGCCTTTCTCAGGAACCCAGAATGGATGCAGTGGGATTTGTACCGGGTATGTGCAACCTCCTCAGAACACAAGCACACTGCTCTAACCCACTAGGCAACAACAATAGTATGGAGCTTAACATGCATGAAAATCAAATTAACCTTACTTTGCAGGTGGATATTTTTCTGATTCTTTTCTAATCTATCTGAATGCATTCTTGCCTATGTGTCAACTATAAATTCTACTAAAACACTGCAACAAATATGTCAGAGCTACAGCACAGACGTAATTTTCCTTGTACTCTTACCTAGTTTTGAGGATTTTTTAAAATAAATTTTGTCAAATACTTCCCAGCTCATATATACTAATTCTTACACGTGAAATAAAATATTTATTTATATTCAATTATAGTTTCAAAGCTGTGGTAGTAGACAATACTCCACAGCTTGGGGGTTGATGTTGCATATTTTAGATTTTTCAACACTTGATGTGAATTTATTTATCATTAGCAAGCTTCTTGAACTCTGTGACCGGCTGGGGAAATGATTTAACATATTTTTAAATATATTAATTCAAGCAGAAACACACCTAAAATGTGTAGACATAAAACTCCTCTTGTAAAGCATGATCACTTCCATCTTATAGTTGAGAAATTCAGCCCTGATTATCTCTGGGTAATAATGACCACGTTAATCAGAATCATCTATGAGAAAATTACATAATTATAATAATTATTAGAGTAAATTATCCTCTGCATTTAACCCATGCTCTTAGGGAGCAGTGGGCTGCCATTGTGCGGCGCTAAGGGAGCAGTGTGGGGTTAAGAGTCTTGCTCAGAGAGCCAGAGTGGCAGTCTGGGGCTAGAACTCAGAACCGCAGGATTCCAAGCTCAATTCCCTAAAGACACATTGATTAACACATTTCAAATATGGTTAATTCATTGATATTCATTTAAAAAAATTAATTGGTAATTTTGAAAAGACTCACACCTAAACTAAAAAACTAATAATTGTTTGACAAACTGCAGCAGCTATAAAGGCCTGACTAGGAAGGCAGCATGATCATGAGGCATTTTATAGTTATACTGTATTTCTATATGCCAGAGCTTTGTTTTTGTTAAAAAATATGAGCCGTGAGGTTAAATTTTCAAGTTTAACAAGCCTTAGAAATGAGTTTACTAATACTAATTTTAGTGGTTGAGTCGACAAAAAAGAAGAAGCAAAGTATAGGCAGCCATGTGTTTTATAAAAGCAGCTCAGATATATGAGAGTCTTGGTTGTAATGCACTTGCAAGGTAAAGAAGTATTATTTGAATCAGGCATACAAAATAAGAGCCCTATCGCCTGTTAGTATACCCTCCACTGTGACGCTTCTTCAATTCAGTGGACAGGGACTTTGAAGGATATACAATAATGAAAACAATAATTAAACCCCTCTTGTTTTCTTCAAATGCTTGTCATAGAGATATATCACCTGAAGAATATAATAAACATGACAAAAAAATCAATGACAGCAAACAAGGTGGTATTATTTAGACATTATTGTAGATGGTTATGATAAAATCAAATGATGACAGTATTTGGCAGCAGGGGTCCTTCACTATGCATTTGTCACACTTACACCAAGTCTTTCGAGACACTGCCATGATTTAAAAAGCACGCCAACTGGCAACAATCATGTTATTAAGCATCACTGATGTGGGTGTAACCCCTCATTTCCATAGCTTGACCTGCGAGTCATTCATAGCAAGAAAAGGATTTGCATATGTACAGAAGCACAGGTGCATATGGGATCATGTTAATCACCACATACTAAAATAAATCATTTGGATTTTCCTCACAGGGGGTTTGGTGAATGTTGTATTATTCGGATTTGCTAATTTTTTGAGAAACACCACCTGCTACAGTCGGTAATCTATGCCTTGTGGATGAATACAGTATAGTAGAAGGCAAAGGGTTGTGGCTGATTTAGGAGGCATTTCCTCTCCACTGCTACCTAATTTATACCTCTGGGAAAAATCATTACGAACAACCAAAATCTTCTCTTTTAATAGCGAAAAAGAAAATAAAACCCAGTCAAGGATTTTACTTTCCAGTCTAAATAGAGAAAAAACATATCCCATACATCCTGTTCACAAATAAATGTTTGCTTTTATAGCCTTTGCTGCTTCTCTCTTAAAATTTAACCTCTGGCTAAATTTTTTATAGATGAGGCAATAGTTGGTATGAATTACCTGCAAAGTTGGCTGTTTTTTATTATTAAAACATGTGCAAAGGGAAGAAAATTGCCTTTAGAAACAAACAAAAAAATGCATCTACTGCACACAAATATACAGCTCTCTGTCAGTCATGTGCTGCAAGGCAGAGAAGAGTACCTATTTCAGACATGATTCATTAATTTAATTTGTTGGCTGCCTAGTACAAGTCAGTTGTTTACATATGCAAATGGTGTGCATTCATCATAAGCATGTCTTGAGTAAAATGTTTACTCTAGGTATAGTAAAACAAACAAATTGTTGTCAGTTATTATAGTATTCAAATTAACCTCACAATATCGCAAAAATCATTAATTCTCATAATCTTAAAATCTTTGTAAATTATAAATCCTGACCTCCTTACTGTGCACTTTGTATGATAATTAGAATAAGTGTGGGAACATTTCTGTAGCCTCCCTGTGATCAGGACCTATTTAGAATAATCATAAAGGTAAAATAAACATTTTAATTCAAAATGTTACCAAAGGTAAATAAAAAGTTAGTAATTAATTCCGTCATGAAAGAAAATAAATTCTCATTTAACAAATGACTAATTATGATCTAAACTATTTGCATTTCATTTAGCTGAAGGAGATATTTCACATAAAGTTTTACAGCATTTTGATTTGACTGGAACCCAGGTTCACTTCTCAACAGCAATTATCCTGTAACTTATTCATTCATCTTTCAATGGACCTGAATAAAATGGCTGAATCATCATCAGAATCTCATCTAGCTTCACAGAGGCCTGGTAGAGCCATTCAAAGGCTTAGATATGTTGGAGAAAAGATCCTGCATCTGATCCAGGAGATGTTTTTATATATTTATGCATTATCTAAACAAATCTCATAAAGGTATAAACATGAAAAACAATGCAATATAGTCTGACTTGTCCAGATTATTGATGGAAAGAAAGGATCCTTTCTAAGCACAATCTCAGGATTCCTCCAGAAAGTTTAATGGAGAGGTGATGTAAGAGAGTCTGATGAACAGCTGGTCAATGGGTTGGAGTCAACATTCCATATTAAATTCCTATGACCATGGCTGCGTCTGAATGTCCAACCTCTAAACCCCTCAATCACTATATAGAGCGGGGACTGTATAGTGGACTTTATAGTTAACTTGGTAAACTGACTGTTTAGACAGATTATCACTACTTTTCCCTCCCCGTTTTTTACGTGACTGCGGCTCCCCACACAATTCCTGCAGCATCCTGCCCCCAAAACGAATCCCATGATGCCTTGCAAGGAGAGCTCTTGTAAAGCATTCTGGGATATATCCGCTCGCTTAGTGACCAAGAATGATCATTACTTTTTAACATAGATTTTGGGAAATTTTGAGTCCACTATTTTTGTCATCCACTAGACAATCAGACACAGATCACAATATAAAATGGTATAACCACTATATAGTGCTCTATATAGTTGTTAGGGCGGACTTTCGGACACAGCCTAAGATAGACATATCATAATACCAACAAGCTATTGCTATACCCACATGACCTCTTGTGACTGTGGCTGTTTTCAAACTAAAAAGCTGTAATAGTCCAGCGCATTCACATTCCACAATCAATGTTAAAAGATGCAGCTATTCATTGATCTGGCCAAAATGAAATAATACATGAACTTTCAAATGAATTCAAAGGCATTCAGACAAACCCCCCACTGAAATCCTCATAAGGTCTTGTGCTTTACTTTTTTGAAGCTTTAAAAACTTAAATCTTTAGGATAAGCTATTATATTGACAAGCTAATGGTTGGTAAGGAATTTGAAGGGCCCTAGAGAATGAAGGTTTTGTGATAAAAGGGTCAAATCTAAGATGTCCACAGGCTCAACAGCTTATTTTTATATGTGTGGACAGAGAAGTTAATTATATAGTTCAGCATCTGTTATTTTGTAGACTAACCTTACTATTTATAATAAATAAAAATTTACTGAAAACATCAAAATGACACAGAAGGGGTTATGTGATTATGTAGAAAGCTGGATTGTGTGATTAATGTAATAAAAATGCAAAGTACCAGTTATACCAGATGCATTAAGGTTTTAACTAATGATCATGTGATGGTAAGGGCAGAAGAAATGGTAGGGTAATATTGCACTCACTTCTTTTTAACCCCACCTAATCTTGAATTATTTTGAAAATCATAGCCTTAACAGTATGCTGTATTTTTCTCAGCTTCACTTTGCTGTAATTGCTATTGCAATGTCCCCATTTTGCTGCAGGGATCATTAGATTTTCACTGGCTAAGACAGTAAACAACCTGCTGCAGCTTTACCATTCATCAATAAAAAAAATAAAAAATAAAAAATAAGATACACACACAATGTCACTATCAAATATCATCTGAACTAGCTAAATCAATAAAGTATCTTGGTGGGAGCACAGTAAAAAGAGAAAATCATGGCATGCACTGTTTTGGTCTGGTGTTTCCTATCCAAAATGCTTCAAAAAAGTCATTAGGGTCTAGGAGGATAAAGACGTTCCGCCTTATTTGTCTTGCACATCGGCAGCGGGGTTGAACTTAAAAATGGGAGCTGGCTGTTTATCACACAGGCGTGTGTACTGCATCATGACAGAGCTCCTATGATAGGAAGCTGTAACAGGTGCTGTTTCAAAGGACTAGAGATAACAGAGAAGAAGAAAGAGCTGATGGAAGACAGACACAGTAAGAGAGGTGGGATTCCATTGAAGGAGATATATCCCCCTTTATCTTCAGAGATTTAATTTTGCACTTGCTTGCTGGATGTGTACATTTGTTCACATGCATGCAAACTAAAAAACAGCACAGACAAACTAATAAAGTTATTTAAGTTATGAAGAGAATAGCTTTAGACCCTTTACAAAATGATATTTTGGCACCAACTACTTTAGTTAAAATAGATTTTAAGCTTCTGACAAATTTCTATTTAAATTAAATGTATTTGGATCTTAAGTTGGTGAAATATTTCAGTTTATACAACATTATCTTAAAAATACAGAGATACAAGTGGGTGTTAGAACTTAATGTATAAAGTACCACCATGCAGTCTGTATGCCAACTGTTATACTTCAAACAGTAATAATTAGCTAACGATAAAATTAGTTTAGCATTTAAATGCTGAATGCTTGTCCTTATGCAGAAAATACATTACCTTAAATTTCATTCAGGTCAGTTTAATGAAAACAAAATAAGATCAGTAGTTTCAAATATATTTGTATGACACCAAAAGGGAAACAGATTTAACAATTTATGTTAAGTTTAATGATGGACTGAAGTGTTGGTGACTAACTCCCTCATGTGTTTTCTAATACTTTGCAACTATTGCCCTTGCTGTAGCTAAGGGCAAGTAGTGGGCAAGTGTAGTGTGATATACAGTATTTTTCTATAAATGCCTGGGTTCTCTTGTATAAAAATGTTTTGGGGTCACAATAAATGCTTTTTTCAAAGCAGATATTAATTTAACAACTTATTTCCACACTTACCGAATTCATTTACAATGAATCAAAGTAGAGTTTTTAAAAACTTTTCTGCATAGTTTCTGCAAGAAAGGAAGAATAAATAATTTCTGTTACTTCAAATGTTATTTTTGAGGCAGAATTATTTTCAGAAGGGGGAAATCAGCAGCCAAGATTCTGCTCTGTTCTCCCAAAAATATAAATGAACAATTGACAGGCATCAAAGCAACATCTTCCTGGACAACCTGAGACATTTCAGTGAAATGAATTATTCACCAGACCTCTTCAGGATGACAACTGCACAAGGAAGACATCCACAAACCATTGTGCAAGCTGCCTGCACTATGATGTAGCACATTACAAATTTAGCAAGGGTGTCTGAAATGCATCTTAAGAGGACATAATGTGATTGCGAAAGACGATAGGAGAGAATAAAGTCTGCTAGAGTTCCCGATTATCAACAAAGTGTGTAAAAGCTTATCCAACTTAAAACTACTTACATGGCCCTTCAGGACAGATGGTGATAGAAAAGCTAATTACCATCAACTGATTTAATGAAATCTCTGACACTTAAACAAGTAACTTTCATTAACACCTGAGTTAAATTTGTAATGGTGTTTAACATGTTAGAAAAACAACTAAAAGTGTGATGAACTAAAGGAGTGCAAAAGAAAATAAATCTCTTTCCAGTAGCTGCATTTAAAGGGCTTGTGTACATTTTGAAGGTTTTGCTTTAAGTGTCCTTAATCATATGCCCTTTACACAACGCATATGCCCTTTTTTGAAGCTTTGAAAAATGTTTAACAGTAAATAAAAATAAATATGAAAAGAAGCAATGTCTTTGTGTTCTTTTGCAAAATGTAAATAGAGTTTATGTCAGCGGATATATTATAATAGAGGCTGTTAATAATCAGATTAGAAATGCTGAGCATAAATCTAAATAATTGCTAAACAAAATAAAATATGGAAACAGAATCTATTCACTGTTTTAGAAGGTTATTTTTTTAATGACTCATTACTCATTGTTAACTAGTATTTAGAAAAAAAATAAATAAATAGATTTTTAACAAGCAGGGAAATTTAGCACTAGTCTTGTTTACAAGTGAACTTGCACAACCTCACATCTCTGTTTAGTTAAATAAATTGAACTTGATGTGATTTAGAGTAGTAATTACCTGCCAATCACGAAAAAATTAATTTGTGTAAATTTTTTTTAAACTAATAAAATGTAATAAAAAAAATATCTGCTCTAACCTATGTTTACAGGTCCCAGTAAAAGCCACTAACAAAGCTACTTGTTTTTGCCAATAACTCTGCATACTCTGGGTTTCAACATTGAATATGCTTCTGGATAAGTGCTCCTGTTTTTTTTTTTTTTTTGTGTGCTTGCTTGATTCATTCATCCTCAGTCTGTAATATCACTGATGAATCTGACTGAATTAGGTTCTGCTGGAGGTTTCAATCAGTTAAAAGCGAATACATTCTCTCCACTGCATCCACAAGGTTGCTTAAGATGAGTGATTACTGTAGGGTTAATTATTCAATGAATTCGGTTGATGGATTTTTCATATTGGCATTATAAACCAGATGTAACTACATTATGTTAAAAAAAAAATGTGCTGTAAGTACATAATTCTAGATATGAATTGTACTTGCTTGTTTTATAAAGTGCCTTGACATGAACTGGTGCCATATAAATGAAAGAAGCTGAGTCACGGTAGGTAAAACGTCTCTAAAAACACACTTTTTAATGCTTGGAAACAAATTACAGCACCTTATGTTCACCTTGTTTCCATAAGAGCCATTACTGCCAATAACTGTAGAGGTCTTTTAAAGTACATTATGTGATACAAAGTACATTTTAATTGCACAATATTTAAGTTTATGTGTGCTATTTACAATCTTGCTCAAAAGAAAAAGATAAATTATTTCCATTAAAATAGAAAAGATAAATCAAATAAATGATAAGAGCCTCATACCCTCATATATAGTGCTTAATGCTGATCAAAATAAGCACTCCAAGTAGAAAAACAGTTAACAAAACATAAAACTGAATCTCAACAACAATACAATAGATCTAATGTCATTTCACAAGTTCGTTTTTATCGTTTCACACTAGTATAATACTTAAAACAAGAAATAAAACAGTTTAAATCCTGGGGCTACAGAGATATTAAACTATCCACCCATCTTCTATAACTGCTTGTCCAGGGGTGACGGGGGGGGGGGTGCTTCCTATCTCAAACAGCTCTGGCCAAAACGCGAGGCCTACCCCGGACAGGTTACCAGCCCATCACAACCATGCACAGACACACCCACACCTACCGGCAATATCGAAACAGCAATCATCTTAACAGTCATGCTTTTGGACTGTGGAAGGAAGTCAGAAGACCTAAAGACAACCCATGCATTCACAGGGAGAAAATGCAGATATAACCTAGGCTGAAAATCCAAACCAGGATGTTGTTGCTGCAAGGCAACAGTGCTACAAACTGTCCCACTTTACAGGTTAATTTTATTCACTCACACAGCACTATTGACACTCTGTTAGGGAAATGAAAAATATTTATTGGGCAAAAAAATAGACTTAATCCAAATATTAAAAATAAAAAAACAAAAAAATATATATTATAAGCTGAATATTCACTTCTATTCAGATAACTTAGAAGGTCAAATTCACATACAGTTTAGAAGCATTTGCTTTTTAGCTCAATCTTCTTGCTTCAGTGAGAGACTTAAAAATAGCTAATTATTGCCAGAAATAAATGAGTGATACATAATGGATAAAACTTGAAACAAAACAACTTAATAGTTAATTAAGAAAGCGTTGTGCAAATGATTTCGTAATGAACATTATTACCTGCATCCTTAGCTCAAAATAGCAGCACAATGCTGCCTAAACAGAGGCATTGTACATTAATAGGAAAATGTGATAAATCCCCAATTGTAAACCATGCTCAGACAATTATTTAGTTCAGTTTTAATGATGGGGATTTTCTTTTGCAGTTTTACTGATATTAATTTTCAGAAACGTAATAATTCATATTCTGTAAAACATCTCAAATATTAGGTAAAAAAAAATATGCATACATTTTCAGTGTGAACTGATTAAAAGACATTTTGGATAGTCCAGTGCTAACTATATGATATATAGATACATACTGTATATAATGAATATATAAACCTAAAATGTAAAAATATTGTAATTCAGTTTCTAAATAGCCTTAATTGATATAACATTTCATATTTGGTTTTATACAGTTGCTATAATGGTCTGACAACATATCCCATAGCAAGCATTTATCCCTAATTACTGGGAAAAAGTCTTCAGTAAACGTAATCATTGGCTCTTTGGACGGATAGGACTTTGCAAAAACAGCAGGCTAATTCCTCTTTATTTAAATATAACTCCATGTTTATTGAAGTTGAAATGTGTTTGCCCTATAGCAGGGGCCCAAACCGTAAAAATATAAAAGTCTTATATTTATGCCTGGTATGGCAAAACAGGCTCTAAGTGTGAGTACATGGGCTTAAATATATAATAAACATTCATTATAAATGTTTATCCTGGAGCAAATGTCACATAGTAGCATGAGGTGAGGAACCGTGAACGCTCTCACTGCAAGGAATTCACCACGAACCGGATGGTTAAGGTTTTGTTGCATTGATGAAATTATAAAAACACGATAATGGAATCTTTCTATGGTGGACGTGTTTCTATTGGGAGGAGTTGATTGAGTCACGATTAACCAAGCAGGAACTGACATCCATCAGAGCGGTGCTCTCTAACCCCTAAAATCCCACATCCTCCGTCACCAGCGTTCCTTGGTGTTATTTTTATTTTAAGGATTTGAGGAAAAAATTGAAGAAAGTTCACATCCCTGCATAAGAGCACAACTTGTTCGATGCTATGACCACTGATCTCTATGGCTATGATGGAAATTTTAGTTGAAAGAAATTTTTACCTTTATTGTTTCAAGTTATTATACACATATTAACAGCATTGGAAAACATAATGAATGTTTGTTTGACCTCCTGCACAACATATTAAAACAAACAAAAAAAGAATAAATTTTCATAAACTTATGAAAAAGCTCCAGGGAGCCACACGTGGCTCCGGAGCGGCAGTTGCCGACCTCTGGTCTACAACATAAAAAAATCCCTCAATTTACCCACAGGATAAGCAAAGCTGTCTCTTGGAATAATACAATAAGTGTTTTAAAGACTAAGATTTGCCTTTCCTGTTAGGGTTATATAACACTGTAAAGAATTTAGGGTTTACCAAACACTCTGAACTACAAATGTTAGAATTTCTAAGAGGGATTGAATGTTAATTGTCCAACTCTGTAAAACTATAGGTGTTTTTCATATCAAGGAAATGCTAATACAAATAGTCTGCTATTAGTATTTGCACATACTGATATCACACTGCAAAAAATGTAAATCTAAATAAGTCATTTTTTCTTAAAATAAGTGCATTTTATCCTAAGTTGATGAGGTAAATGAAACACTTTGCCAATGGAACAAGATGATTTACATTTGAATTAAGAAAAATCAATTGCATTGTCATATTTCAAGTGCATATTATCTAATTAACTTATTTTAAGTGTAAAAATACTCATTCCATTGGCAAACTATCTTATTTACCTGCTCAAATTAAGGCTAAATACACTTGATTTAAGAAATTTTTACTTAATTTCTGATCGTTTTTGCAGTGCAGACAGATTGTGCTGGTGACAAAGGACCCCAAGCTTTAACTGGATAAGTGCACTGCAAAAACGATCTAGAAATAAGTAAAACATTTCTTAAATTAAGTGTATTTATCCTTAATTTCAGTAGTTAAACAGGATGATCTGCCAATGAAATTAGAATTTTTTCTCTTAAAATAAGATAATTAGATAATATGCACTTGAAATAAGACAATGCAATTGTTTTTTCTTATTTTAAATGTAAATTGTCTTGTTCCATTGGCAAAGTGTCTCACTAACCTCCTCAATTCAAGATTAAATGCACTTATTTTAAGAAAAAATTACTTATTAAGATTTACATTTTTTGCAGTGTGAAACAACTAACCAGGTTAAAACTTAACTATAGTCAGTTCTTTTTTTAATTTTATTATTATTATAAACACTGCCATTTTATTTCAGGCTCCCACTTAAAACTACTTTTCTAAAAATGCGTTGGTTTCCTGTTACTTCACACCAGTAAGCCACATTGGTTGCCCCCGACAGTTTGGTTGTAGAAATTATTCCTCCTTTTTCTGTAAGACCTGCTGTTGTGCCTTGGAGGTCATACCTGTCAATTCCTACATTTAAAGTTATTTGGCCAGAAGTCACAGTTTTCACCCCTTGTGTAGACCCACTTATGCCTGATTAAGAAGAGAGCAGAATAGATTCTGTGGTTTGTTTTTGGAACTCAATTTCAACAGATGTGTGAATAACTACATTTAGCATATTTATAAAGGACAAGAACTCTCTTGAAGTCAGACCTTCTGGCTAAGCTTCAGTATCAGCTGTAAAAGATGGATTAGACTCCTCTATAACTACTCCCATGCTGAGGCACAATCTAATAAGGTGAATGTGTGTGCGGGCATGCTCGATAGGAGAGGGCATGTCTTAAACTGACTGAACACAGCAACTCTGCCTTCTGTGTGTCAAATGTGGTATGTTTACTTCTAAAGTTACCCATAAGTGTGAGAGATTTAGAGGAGTGTGCTTTGAAAGAGACAACTGGAACAGCTTACTCTGCTTTCTAGCAGAAGCCAGGAAAGTTTGTGGAAGAAAAAGAAGAGATTGCTCCCAGTGTGATCAATCCAACTTCCACGGACAATGAACTTCAAATAGAAGGAAACATTTCTAAAAGCTTAAAACACCTCTGTGTAATACACTTTTATACACAAAGGAGAATTTCTTTATAGGCTTTACGTGTGCTTTTTAAAAATCTCTATTACTCTAAACGGCTTTATAATACTGTTAAATAAAAATAAAATCAAAAACACTAACTTCCCTATTTTGTTGTATTTTTTAAGTTAGCACAAGAAGACAGTTGGTTTCCATATCAGAGTTACATTTGCCCGAATTCCAGCTACCTATCAATGCACAGGTTTGGAAAACGCTGCAATAGTCCAATGACTGATTGCTGCAATCACACAGTGGGAATTACAGTTATCACAAACTGATATCTGCCAGGGCCATCACTGAAACTTTAAGAGCCCTAACATTGTGAAAAGTACTACCAGATAAAGATAGATAAAATAGCTTATTGGGAGGCATAAGCAGAGCTATGTCTTTGAACCATCTCATAGCCACAGATGGAGAGAGAGCAAGGATTGCAGTTACAAAACTGATAAATTATGAGTAATACTGAGAATTAGACCAGAGCAAGACAAGCCTTAAGAATCCCTCTCATCCAGAAAACCTCAAATAGGATCATAGACGCATGATTAACCCAATATGTTACCCTTGACAATGTTACACTCTGAAGTAATAAAGCATAATACCATACCATAATGACACATTGTGGGCTGGTGGATTCCAAACACATTCCATCCCTTAGTAATATCATTGATGAATTTCCCAATCTTACTTCAGCACTGTAAACACATCGATTTTTATAAGTTAGTATTTATTCTGTTTCAGGCTAGTATGATCTTGCAGATCAATGAAACTACTGACATAGATCCAATAAAATAAATATACTTAAGCTATTTGAGTATACTTACACAACATATCTGCTGGGCTATCTTCTTTTTTTATTGGAGCTGGGTTTAGATAGTAAAAAATAAAAATAACCCCTGAATCCTTCCAGATAACCAAATAAAATATTGTTATATTTATCCTCCCACAGATTAAATGAGAAAGGCATTAAATTGTATTATTGACTTTAGTGCAATAGAAAAATAGGAATTGTTTGTTCATCCAAGATGGATTTTTATCTGCTGAGTTGTTATCGCAATAATATTTACACTTTGATCAAAAGATTGCTCGTAAAAATATTTCATACAGTAGCACACCAGTACAGTTCTTAGTAACGGATAAAATGAGGATTTTGTTTTGGGTAATTTAATAATTTTAGACAGAATTACAAAATAAATAAATAAATAAATAAAAAACATTCATGGCTGTATGGCAGATAAGTTGTTACCTCATGTTTCTTAAAGGGACAGTGTGTAAGATGTATTGCCATCTAACGGTGACTAAATGAATTACAAATGACAGACTAGTGTGTGACTTTAGGCATGTGAGATCTCTTAAGAAAGCTGCAGAGTAAAATCTACAATCAGCAGCTAATAACTTGCATCCGAGCTCATCCAATGTAGGCTAAGAAAGTAGTGGTCTCTGCCTCGTTTCTAAAGCCCCTGTAAACCCTTGACGATTTAGACCATTGACATATGAAATATGTGGCAAAAAAGCTGGCATACGTTGGATAAGTTTTGGGTACGTTCTGTATAAGTTATGAGCATGCTGAAGTACGCCGAAGCACGCTGGAACATGCTGGAAAATGTCAACAAACGACGAGTACATCGAGAAATTTTGAACATGCCCCCCTCAGGACACTGGCTTGTGCATCATCTCATTGGCTTTACACTTCCATGCTTTATGCATAAGTTAGACTGTCGTTGGACAAATGTTTTGGGCTCATTATGAATACGCTATGCATACACCCAAAATTGAAAAAATACAAAGGCAGTTCTGCATATGCCTGCGTTTTAGGAGATTCTGGGACTAGGCATATGTTGGCTAAATCGGCAAGGTCTGACAGGGCCCTAACACAACAGCAAAATAAATTTCGCTGTTATATTTAGTTACCTTACATGCCCAACAGAAAGCCTGCAACCTCAGTGTCCATTTTAAAGTCCGCTTCCTCATAAATTGTGTCCACCTGGTAAAATCTGCACCAATGTAAATTTTTTTCCTGGTTATTTTCTCTTATTTGGTTTTCCTGGTTATTTTCTCTTATTGTCTAAATTTGTTTCTTTTGCGTCTCATTTGACATAAAGTATGGCTGTTCCTTTAATGCAACAGAAAGCGGAAGATAGAAAGATCAGTAGTTGTTTCCATTTGTCTTTCACTCTTAAGCCACCAACAACACATTTCCAGATACAGGTTAAATGCATAAGGGCAACAAGTTGATCCTCTTTCAGCTTCTCTCATCAAAAATGCCGACACAACATGGCATCTCCCATTGGATGCACCACCTCTTATGTATTTATGAACTACTATTTATAAGCTACAAGAATGCTCCCGCTTTGTCACATCATGTTATTACACTTTCACAGAATATGTATTTATGAGAACAATACCGGTAATAGATTTTTGCTAATAATAAAAGCATATTTGTTAGAAAGAAAATGTTTTGCTCCTCTTTTGAAGTTCTCCCTTGCACATATGTGGATTTCTTTTTACACATCAAAATATTGTTTATGGCTTGGACTCATAATTACCTTCAGTGTGACACCCGTTACATCCCCTAAAATAGGTATGTAAAAATAAATCTGTTTGAATATAGTAGGCAACCTTGATGGCTCCACCTTTGCATCTATAATTGCCCTGCAGCACACTTATATTAGTATTCAACACATGGTCAATATGGACCAAACCTTCTGGTGCATTTTCCAACCATTTCCTACCCATATGGAGACCATATATAGACCGGCCTTGCACAGGGTCATTCCTGCCCACAGAGCTAGTGCAATTCTTTTATTTCCAGCATCATTAAATTATGTGTCTGCTATTTCAAAAAGAGGGCACATATATAAAGAGGTAAATAATGTCTATCTGGTGATAAAAGCATTGTAATGAATCCGATTTCCCACCCAGCCTCTCTTCACCCCAACTAGTATATGTAAAATTTATTCAATTTAAAAAGCTTAAAATGATTCACACTTTACTAATACACAGTAATATTACAGAAGTGGCCACACCATGGAAATCAGCATTTCCAAACGACCAGGTAACATATTTAGTAGGTGTCCTATTTGACTTATTTTGGCCCTTTTTTGGAAACACTGCCAAAATCCCAGGCCTGTCCTGCCAAAGTGTCATCTAAAACCTTTATGGAATAAATATATTCTTAGACCTAATCAGTACAGATTTACTGCAGTTATTGTATAGTCCAAATGTAGATTTATACAGTTTGAGGCATCATCAAAAGCGTCAAAGGGCTTTCATGGTGTTTTGTAGTTTCTTTTTTTTTTTAAAGGCAAGGTTTATATATATATATTTTTTACTACTTATAAATAAGAAATTATGATATTTACAATAGTTTTTCATGTTTTTTACTTTTACATTTCTGCTTTATAACTTTGGAGCTATACTTGGTTTTATCAGATATGCATTTCTAGGCAAAAATTGCTCCTACACTTTAAATGATTACATTTGTTTGAATGCTAATTTGGCCCAATTTAAAACTCTTCAAGATAAACTTTACTTGTGAAACATAAATCAATGTCAAACTGTGATATTGTATTATTTTTTTGAAAATGGTTTTAACTATTTTCATTTGCCTTTCTTTCTGTGTGCATAGTAGCTACTTAGGTATAGTTGAGTTTTACTAGCTGAGGCAAGAGTGTTTAACTAATATATGTTTGACACAGATTCATGTTAATAAATCCCTGTATTTTTTAATAATTGTTAGAAATTCATTTACAACAATTAAATGAATTTAATTATCATTTGAGCTTGAATTACACTATTACTTTGTTTTGATGCACAGACAGTTGGGCGTATATTCTAAAAAAAATACATGATAGTCAAAAAGCTATTTGATTAGATAACAAAGTCACAACAGCATCTAATCGCATTACAAGTTGCGATAGACATGCACATATAAATCTAAGTAAATTAAAAGAAGGTAATTGGTTGGGCAGAAGATAAAATCCCAGAGGTAAATTAAAAATAACAGATCCAGGTGGAACCCATGAAAAAATTGGAGTCCTTAGGCAGTTGAAATAGCAAAATCCCAATGAACAATTTCAGAAAATAGAATGGAGCATTGTACTACTGTATACCTGCAATGCTAACTGGAATAGAAGAAGATGGAGAAATAACTATTATCTCTCTGCTTATGTCAACAATATAGATTTTTTTTTCTGTGTGGACAGTGATCTATATTTCTATACACTCTAAATATACCAATATTTTATGATTTACTTATTACTGAGTTTTTTTGTGAGAGTAAAGGCTATGTTTTAGCCCGTGGACAGCGATAATTTGGTATTGATTAAATTCTAATTCAATTTCTCTGGCTTCAGTGTAATGGGCCGCAAAGGCAGAGATGTACCGCACTGCCTCGGCCAAAGTAGCTCAAGCAGAGAAACAGATGCTTTCTGGTACCTTAATTATCTTTTATTCCAGTCTTTTTTACTACTCAGAGTTAGAGATTACCAGGCATTAAACAGTTTTAAGAATAAATTACAAGTATTTACCTCCACAAACAAAATGGCTAATCTGGGATGCTTTTCAGGGAGACTGCATCATTTTAAAGAAAGGAAAAAAATCAGTGGGGCTAAGATAAACCTTATTCCTGCTTGCTTCTATGTCCAGAACTACAAGTTAAATTGATCTAAACACCAAGTGTCTAATAGAAGTGGTGTTAAAGTTGCTAGATGATACATTTCCATTTTTTGCCTAAAAAGTGTAGTGGAGGATGTTTTTTTTCCAGGTGGATCATCAAAATCATTCCGGTCATATGTTTATATAAGGCCGTCCTACATGCTCGTCCCCATTTTCTCTTACCTGTGGTGAGTCTGACATAGTGAAAAAAACTACAAATCTTTTGGAAAGTAAGCTTGTTTGAGCGATGCAAACAGCAACTTTTAAACAGAGCTTACATGAGGAGAAATGGGCTTGTGCACGCTCTGTCACGTCTTTAATAGGCGTTCCCTCTCGTGAGCGGGTACAGGGTTGTGCGTGTGCTTTTTTTTTTTTTGCGGAGAGGGCAGATCTTTTCTAAAGTTTGCAGAAATCCTCAACTGTACCTTTTTAGATAAAAAGAGGAGTGTTAGGGAAAACAAAAAAGCAAATGGTGAGAGACTTGGACATTTAGGAAAGGGAAACCAACATGGAGTGCATCAATGCCATTCAAGCTCAATCTCCTGTGATTGTTACTAATTAGATTTCCCTGCGCTCAACAAATCATACTGATAGGGAGAAAGATTTTGCAACTCAATAGCCAGATGACATATTGTGATTGCACTGTCAACAAAGACAGTTGCTTTGCACGCTAATGAGACTTTAGCAGATGATTATGGATGATGTTACAGATTCATGTTTGGCCTCCATAAAATGGCAGATTCAGTCTTGGAAGAAAAAAAATCAATGTATAGTTGAAAACAATGGAGCACTGAGTTTTCTTACACCTATCAAGAATACAGTGTGATGGCAACATTGGATTATATAAGAGCTATTAGATATTGGAATAACACAGGTCCTCCAAATTCCAAAGATTTTATCTGGCTTGGGATGATATCCATCAGGGCAATGACCTGGTTTATAAATATGAGATCCAGTTTCAGAGATTGTGAGGCATTCTCATTCAAAAAGCATAACTTTGGACATATAGAAGACCAATAATAAGACTAATATCTAGAATACATAGGATAGATCATGCAACACTGAAATGTATTTTAAAAGGGGTTATTTATCATTAGATATGAAAGGAGATATGAAAAGGAGAGATACCTGCAAGCATAAGTAATCAGCTCAAAATATTCTTAAAACCTAAATGCTACATAATTAGTTACTTTTCATTTTCGACTTCTTGTACCTACTGACTCAAACATATTTCAAGAAACCACTAGATCTTACTTTGGCAGCCAACATCCTTTTTTACCCTGACGTGTATATCATATCTACAGCAAAAACAAAAAATCTTAAGTGCATGAGACTAAACAGGTAGGAAAGAATGATGTCAATGAAATACATGTGTCATGTCCAATATGTCACTGGTTTGCTGCATCAGGAAAGGATATGTTACTTTTCCAGCGATTTTTGTTCTTTTTGTTTACCGACATCTGACCATATTTCATAAATACTATGTTATGCATCATGGTAAAAATGGGTTCAACAAAAGGCACTTTAAACATTTAGATTATGGAAATATTTGTAACCTTTTTTTAATGGATTAAAAGGATAATGATGGGCTAAGAAAGTTACACTCACTTCTACAGGGAAAACGATACACGAAAGACAAGCAGGATCTCTACCCTTAACTGGAGGCTACTAAAGTAACGTTGTCAAGTTTGCCTTATAACAGTCAGTCAATATATAGTGAGGCTTGGGCCCAAAGAAACACACCAACATCAATGCCTTCAAGACATTAAAGAGTTGCTTTATAGACAAAAAAAGTTCTACACTCTATCATTCTCTAAAACATATTTCATAGAATGATAGTGTGCTAAGAGTGTTCTGTAGACTTCTAGGAGCCAGTGTATATATTCTAACGTTTAATAATTCACATAACCAATAATGACAAGATATTAAGTGTGCAGTGTTATAAACGTTATGTGAGCAGAAGAGGGTTAAAATTAAGAATTATATTCACTTAAAAATGCACATAGTGTGTTTAAGTAGCCTCACCATCTCACAAGTTAAATTGAATGTTTTGCCAACCTTTTTACCAACCTCATTGCAATAAGAGGTTGTAAGTTATATATATATATATATATATATATATATATATATATATATATATATATATATATATATATATATATATATATATATATATATATATATATATATATATATATATATAAATAAATAAAATGGTTGAGCCATGTTTGAGGATTTTCTCTTTTGTCTGTTTGTTACTAATCAATGTGTTCATCTCCATAAAAATAGGCCTTAATGATGAAATATTTACATGCATAATGAATACATGTCGACTTAGAGCTTTATGAAATAATGAATCCAACTCTGCAAATTTTGTGTTTGTAGAGGCAATCTGCCACCCAGCTGATGTTTATCTTAAAACAGTCCTCGCTAGTCATGTCTCTAATGTAGCAAACTGTTTTCAATGCTTTAAATAAATTTAGCAAAAATGGATCCAAATGATTTAATAATGTCATGCAGGTTGACAACATACTGATACCCACAGGCTTTTTTTCCAGACAGAAAAAAGGAGAGAATACATATCTTTACTAGCAATCCTCATGACAAGGATCAGGGTTTTAATTTGATTGCAAGATCCTACAGAAAAGAAAGGTTATTGGTTTCTTATTTTTATTATTATGATAAGGTTGAACAAAATTACACAAAATTAAACACAATACACCTAATATTCTAGAAAAAATGTGTGGACAAATTATATTAAACGCTGTATAACAAAAATTTAATTCAATCTAAATAGATTCTAATAATTAAAACTTGCTTCATCTTAAAACATTTTTAATCAGAGCAACGTTATTAAATACGTAAGAACAGGAAAAGATACACAAAAATGTCCTAGAATTTGAGTTGATAAATCCCAGTTGACCAATGCCAGCAAATGGCATGGGTCTTCAAACCATCACTGAAAAAAATCCAAACTAGACCTCAAGCTATTCTGATTCTGTAATTTCTTCCACTCAACTTTCTGTTTAATATGTCTGGATAAAGCTTTCTGGGGACAATTAAATTCTTCAACAATCACTTAAATATAGCTTACTCTGCTTGTGGAGAATGTCAGTGACTGCGTGGAGAACAACTCTTAAAGGTATAGGGGAGGATGTTCTTTTTCTGCGTGGATGTTCAAAATAAGTGATCCTCTTAATTGTCAATCATTCTGGTGATATGTTTACGTAAGGCCTTCCTATGTGCTTGACCCCCGTTAGATATCTTTTTCTGCACTTTCAGGTGTATATGTGTGCTACTGAAGCTCACCTTTCTCACCACGGTTCTTTGAAAATGTCCAGGGTCATAAGAGAAAAAAGTGTACAAGTATGCGATGTATGCGACGCAAACAGAGCGTGCACAAAGAGAAATGAGCGTGTGCGTGCTCGCACACACGTTTATTAGGCGTTCCCTCTCCGGAGTGGGTAAAAGGTTGTGCATGTGCATCTTTTTTTGTGGAGAGGGCGGGTTTTTTAAAAATTCCAGAGATTCCTCCCATATACCTTTAAGTTACTGTCTTTTCATCATTCTGTAGGTTGTTACCTATTGATTGTATCCAATTTTGGGTAAACATTGCATTATTTTTTACAAAATTTACATGACATCAATAAAATATTTTCAGGATTTTGTTACTTTATTTTAAACGTATTATTCTCTAAAAGGATGCGGACAAAGATATTTAAACATTTTCTAATCAACTGGTTTAATGATAATACTATATGTGTGTTTAACATACAATCTAATCTTAAATTAAAATGCAAGATGGTGTTTTTGCCATTTTTTTTCAGACATGAAATACCTAAGGTGACTTAAGGTGAAACACCTTTGATTCCTGCTGAATTAGAAAGGAGTAGGCACCAATCCTTGCTCTGTGATTTGCTTTGAAGAGAAAATGATGAGATCCCATCATAGAGGGATCACAGATAACCTTCACTGTTTAATCCTCCTGCTTGTCTGAATCTCTGGCAATGACTTACTCACCTGTAGCTGTGAGCAGCTGCCTCAGCTTAATAGCACCCACATTTCTTTCAAGCCATTTCTTTGGTTTGAATCTAGCTTTTGTTTTAATAATAAAGAAAATGTGTTTCCTGCTTTACCAGCTGCAGTGAATCGAATTGAAGTGCTTCATTAATTTTGTAGAGGGGGTGAGCAGTGTATCGCAATATTCACTTGAGTTTCTTGCCTGCAATTGAAGCAAATATTGACCTGCCTATTGTAGAATTTCAATTTGATAGAAAACTTCAGAAAAGTCAACTTCACTACTCATCCACTGAGATCAGGAGTGACTAAATCAGTTGTTTTGCCCAAGAGAAGTTTTAGGTTTACCTTCACATTTCATTCTTTTCAAAGTGTTTTTTTTCCCGACACTTTTGATAAAATAAAGTTTTTCTTTGACTTAAGCTCTTAGTTTATTGGCCTTCCTCAAAGGCAAAGAAAGAAAAAATAACCGCTTGTCTTGTCTTGTTCGGTCAATAGAAATATGTTTCTGCTGCAATACTTACAATTACAGGAGCCTTAAAAATAACAAACAAAAGTCTACAATGTTGTGTCAGTCTCCTGAGAAATATGTTAACCTATTTGGAAATTTGTGCAAATTCATACTAAGATGTTACATGTTGCTAACGGATTGTATTACTAAAGAAAATGTTTAGTCTTGATCTTATTGATCAAAAATCTACGTTTCAACCTTTTTATTGAGAACATTTATTTCAGATTATAACATAGGAGTGAAGTATTAGATGGTTTCAAGCATTAAAATATAACAAGGTTATGAAAAAAAGTTTCAGTTCTAAAAAACTTTATTTATTACAATTCAAAGTCCTTTTCACAAATGCCTGATAAAAATCAGGAGTGACTGAGCAGGAGTTCTCCCTGGTTTAATGAAATGTAGAGCAAATCATAGCTGCCCCTCTCCCAGATGTTGCTGCATGCCGCTGGACAGCTGGATATAAAAAAGGTAATTAAGCTACAAATTTTGGAAATATTTCCACCCTAAAAGGAACTCAGAAAGTTTCAAAACTTTCTTCTAAAAGTTGAAAATACCATTGTAAAACTATAACAGGTATGTTTTTTAGAAGCTATCATAACAAATCTGGCTCCCTGAACAAACAGCCTGACCTATATCACAGAAATAAAGTAAGAATCTAAAGAAAAAGGAAACATATTATGCAACATAATCAACAGGAAAATCCACAGAGAAATCCTAAAACTTAACACCCAGGGATAATAACACTTCTGTATCTCTAGGCAGCTCTCATTTGAGATTTTCACTCCTATCTAAGCAATGTTTTTGTTTTTACTCTTACCTTTTGGGTGTTAAGTAGATCCTGTAATCCAAAGATTGCCACTTGCCAGCCTGAACCCCTGTTCTCTTTATCTGAGTTATTTTTCTAGAGAAGAAACTTCACCCTCTTTTTCGTTTTTTTTGGTCAGCGGACCAGGTGGCACCAATGGAATTTCAGCTGCCCTTCTGTTTGTCTGACCTCAGGAAGCTGTGGCTATAATTTAACTTACCACAACTAGCGTGTACATTTGTGTGTAACAGGAGGATTGACTGAATGTGGCGTGAAACACTTAAATGTCCTGAGACTTTAAAAAAGTTTGGTATTTTCTGTTTTCTACCAGGTAAATTCATGCTTCATGTACTGAACATTCATAAATATTTTTTATTTACAGTGCATAGTTAAGTTAATATTAGTTAGTTAGGATTAGTTAAAACAAAACAAATATATCTAGATACATACTATTTTTGTCACAGTCAGAAAGTAATTGTAGGGTATATACTTTATAGAATGGGAAAAAACATAATTTTTCTGCTTTTCAAATTGCTATTACATTGGTAAAAGTGGTCTTTCAATGACAAAAAGTAAGATATCTGATATTAACTCTTATATTTACAACCTAAGTCATTAATGGAACTAAAAAAAAACTACTTAGATTTCACTTATATTTTTTCGGACTTTAAAGAAGTTTAAGCAGGAAATGAATACTTAAAGTAAACTACACAATAAGGCACTACCTTTCCCAAAGAAATACTCCAATATATTTATTTTTTTATACATCACCTCTCCTTTTAGCCCAAGATAAAACCCAAACAAAGAAGTGAAGAAAAAAAAAATATGAAGAAAATATCCGGCTAAATCAGCCCATTCTGATAAGAGAGAAACAATTGTTTTGGGGGTTCATGACGAGCTGCGGCATATCTTCTTTTTGGCTTTCAGAGGAATAACTCCAAATCTAAAGTTTAAATCACCTCATATTCTAACCTGCCTACCTACACTGACTCCTTGATAAAACTGTCTTGAAAAATATAAAAACATGCACTACATGACTATAGAGAATGACTGTAGATGTCTGTTGAGTAGCCTAGTAGCCTAAGTATAACACATTGGAGAAAAAAAAGCAAGAAAAGTGAAAATAACCAACCACATGATACTTTAGGTGACAGTATCAATTATACAGTTAAGCAAAGTACCAAAAAAAAAAAAGAGTTTTTATCAAGACCATTATCTGGGCAGATTTGGCTGTTGAGTGTAATCCACTCTTGACTTCTCTTTGATGAAAGCAGCAGGAGTCTTCTCTCTCCCTTCCCTCTTATCACACTGTCAAACCAGCTTGCCTGCTCCCACACTGTGCTTCCCAACAGAAAGGGCACTGCTTGTTAATGCAAGGGAGCTGGAAATGAGTCACAGCATCTTGTCACGTGGCTGATCTATACACCGACGGTGCCCTAGGTTCAAGAGCTAAAGAACACGATTTTCCCAACTAATTTGACATTCAGCGATGCTATCATGAAAGCTGTTCTCATCAAATAGAGGGAAATGAGCAAATTTGTGAGCTGACTAAGACATACGAAAAGAGAACTGAACCAGGATCATCATGTGACTGGTGAAGTGTCTTGTATTACAGTTTTGCTTGTCTTGCATCTAAAATATCAGAATCTATACAAATACTTTAAATGGCAGAAAGTGTACAGAATTTGAGCAGTATAATGCTTTTATTTTTCAGTTTTGGGTTTTAAAAGTTAGCTTTCTTCAAACTTAGGTATCTGGATAGTAACAAAGGCTTGTTCACACAGTAGACTGAAATGACCCAAACCCGATTTTTTTGCCTATGTGGGACCTGTATCTGATCTTTTCATGGCAGTCTGAACAACTCAGATCTGATTTTTTCCAATCTACCCAGGTCAGTTGGCTATGTGGTCCCGAGTCCAATACGAAACTGATCTTTTCAAATGTGACCTGTGTCTGAACGGCCAGGTCACATTCATCCGACCTGAACGCCATTAATACCTGACAAAGGTCACTATTCTGCATCTTGCTACGCAAAGGCGTCAAGAAAAACAACAACCATGGAGTATTTATGTTTATATTCTGATTACTAGTTTTATTGTGCCATGTCATCAAGCTACAAATTATTTATGTCAGGACTCCTGTTTTGTGTCTGTGTTTCTGTGTTTTGTCTCCCTTCATCCACCAGGAGGCGCCTGGTTCTGGTACGCCTCCTCACACACTTTGTTTCCTCGTTAAACGGAGTGTTCTTAAGCTGCTGACTGCCACTACTTCGACGCCAGAGTGTTTGCCAGTTTTGGGTACTTCAGCCAAGCTGAGTTTGCTGAGACAAGCTGAGTTTTTGTCAACCTGAGTTTAAGTTTGTTTTGTCTTTGCCTCTTGGCAGGAAGTTGTCCTGCTAACTGGATCTCTCGGACCTTCACACCCTGGAAGGATAAACTGAGCTTCAAACTGAGCTTGGATTCAAACAGGAGGTTTGGATCCACTTTCCCCAAGAGATCGTTTGAGCTTTCCACTGAGAAACGGATTATTCTCCACTACGGTCCATTCAAGTACCGCAGGAAATCTGAGTGGCAGTCAGTTTCTCCGTTCTTCAACAATCAACCACATTCTGGGTAAAACCTGTTCCACCCTCCACCGAATCGGACAAACACTAGAACCGCGGCACACAGACAGGAGTCAAGGATACAACAACTTCTCTGGAAACGTGAGTCGGCAACCAAAACCTCTTCTCCAAGTTTCACGAGTCAAATTCCCCACAGAGCCTGAACCAACCACTGTGTCTTCCTCTCACTTTGCAGTTCCGGTTGAGCTGTGTTCAGAGCAACACTTCTCCCCTTGTTTTACTTCGTCAATAAAACCTGTTAAACCTTTTCCCCTGGTCTCTCTGTTCGGTTTTCTGCATTTTTGGGTTAGTACTGTACTTTGTAACACCATGACAATTTATTTGATATGATGAGTCCTTGATACTCCAATGATCTTCACAATCCCCATGTGCTTGTAAAGCACCTTTGGAATGTTTTGCAACCATTTTGAGCATGAAAGTGCAAATGACAAACCTTTAACATTAAGCAACTGCTTGATGCTAGTAGGTCAATTCCCACTTTTCCCAATTCTATCGAGATGTTGGTTTTGGAAGAATTAAGCCATTAAACTCAGAACAAGCAAGGTGTGCCAAATGTGAAAAGTATTGACTACGGTTATATCCTTGAAGCTGGAAGCTTTTCTGTAAAAAACAAAATTCATTAATTGCTTTTTTAATGTATTTCAAAAGTATGCTCTAATCTATATTGACTTAAATAAATACAAATTAACAACATAGTTTCTTGATAAAACTTGACACAGTGTGCAAGACTGTTAAATGTTAGAGAAGAATATCTTTCATCAGGTAATATGTTTTTCTGTTCTAAAGTATGATGTTCAGTTCTAAATTGCCAGATTTTATCAGTAGTTGTGCAAAGCACTGTGTGCATCAAAATGTGCTTGTCTTTGCCTCCCTTAGGTCCAGTCTTATTGATTGAACATCAATGAAAGGAAAATCTGGACTTTTAAGTTAATTTAGCCGTTTTACACGGATTTTCCTACACTTTACTTTTACAATGTTTTTCATTTTATCATTAAGTTTCTTCAGCGATATGTTATCAGCTTCAATGTTGCTCAAATTAAACAATGACAAGAAAAAAATCACAGACTGACGAATGATGACTCTTAAATTATTCTCAGAAAATTGTTGTAATTGAAAAATCCATACCAATACATTCAATACTAACAAAAATGTCCAAAAAAATGTTTCAGATAAAACAATATGCGTGTTTATGGGAGCAGTCCTCACTTATCTTGTGAATTGATTTCATTACTTCCCCCATCACAATACATCTGCTTCAAACTGTCACACTACCATTTCCAAAAGGTCAAGTCCTTAGAAAAAGTCTGCTTGGAGAGTCTTGGATACGGCAAGCTAATTATCTGAGTAATTGATGCAAATTCATTATTGATCACCTACATAAATTAGTGATAAATTACAATTTGGGCTTATCACTTCAAGAGGTTAATCTTCCTTGAAGTGTTATTTGGTCTTTTATAGTCTAGACAATTTTAACTGATCTTTTTTCTACTTGACTGCGTTAGATCAAACAGGAAGATGGCAAGTTCATTTCAGCAGCAGAGCAGTTGAGAAAAGAAAAAGGTTATGAACCAGCTTAAACAGGGCAACAGGCCAAATGATGCAAAACAATGGGATAATTTATTCGTATTTAATTACTTCTAGGACATTCTGAGTTGTTTTTCCTTTTTTCTTGCACAGCTACTTACATTTATCAATAAGAAATCAATCCTGAAATAGAATTATTACTGACAGGACCATCAGGTTAGCTAGGATTTTATATCAAAGCATTTAGAATATAATTAAACAATTTTAAACATATCAACATTTCTTAAAGTAAATCAATGTAATCAGTTATTCCCTATAAATAGCAGCCAATATGCATCTTCACCACAGGGTTGGTGGCAAGGCAACCTTGTTTCTAACCTAGTTTCTTTTGCTTTTTAGCACCACTTCCTTTATTCATGGTACATTTCTGTCTTTGTGATCTATTTTGTTTTTTTGTTTGTATATATTTTCTTACATTCTTAAAAAAAAAAAAAAATGAGCATCATAAACAAAATGCCTCCTTTTTAGACATGCAGCTAGACCAGTGTTGTGATCCAGAGTGTGTTGAAAGTCACCACAGGAGACCTTTTTATATATCGCATTTTCATACTTCAAACAATCATAAAAAGCATTCCTTGTGTGAACCTGAATAAAAAATGCATTCCAGATACAGATAAACAGAATATAGAGAGTCTGAGGAAAGTGTTCAAACCCTATCAACCATGTTACATTGTCAATTACAACAGGATTCAATGTGTTTTGCTGGGAGCAAATACCTGTGCAGGTTATAAAAAAAAAAAATAACATTATTTTTAAAATAAAAAGAGAAAATGTGTAGATTTTGATGCATAAATATTTTAAACCTAATCCTGAACCATTAATTTACAATGCACTGCAGGCACTTGCTTTCAGAAGTGATAAGTAAATTGAACCCCGCTGTGCATAATGTAATACCAGTATAATTACAACTGTTTGGTAAAAGCCTAATGGATTTTTCAAAAAACATTGGTAAACAACAGAATCATAAAGAAACACACATCAGAAAGGTCCTGGTAAAAGTTGGGGACAAGTTTAAAAAAAGGGATTAAGTTTTAAAACAATTTCCCATGGTTTCCTTCGTAAAAAATAATTAAATATATTCTACGGTAGTAATTTGATTTCTTAAGAGAGAACTGTTCAATTCGTCTTAAAATGTGAACAAAGCATGGTGCATTAATCACAGAGGCAGCAAAGAGGCACATGGTAACTGTGAGAAACTGCAGTGTTCTACTTTTGCAAGGTACCTTGATTAGGCCATTTTATCTGCCCTCCCAGTTTATTTCAGATAATTTGACTTTACTCAAAGCGGGAACACTAATGAAGTACTCTAAGACAGATCTAAGGGAATCACTGAGGAAGGAAGCTTTTGAACTCTAAAAGGGCGATTTGCTGGAATCAATTCAATGATTAATGGTTACAGTAAGCCGCTTGGTCAAATTGGTCCCCTTTTAAATTAGCAGCCCCTAGAAAATACTAGAGTGCACTAAAAGCCCAGAAAGTGTGGTTTTATCAGGATTAACATGCTGTCCTATACCATATTTATTGTTATTACTTTGCATACTGCAGTAATGAACCTTAAATTGCAGTGTCTTGTCCTTTTACACAGTGTTTCATTCATTTTACGTCGGAGAATGAGTCAAGCAATTTCTAAGAACGTCTGCTTGGGTTTCCGCTTCATCCTTTTGTTCTTTCTAATATGTTTTTGCAATGGAGAGACTAAAAGAAAAATATGTATTCTGTTTCAATTTAACCAACAATAGTAGAATAGAATTGAAATACTGTAATTTTAATCTAAACTTAAGCAGAAACCCCCAACTAACTGTAAAAAGGAAAAATAATGTGATTAAATGCTTGTTTCAACATTATGAGTAACAGAGGATACATTTGATTTTGCATAGATCCACCTACACTGCATTACCCAACCTGTGCAGCTGGGACCAGCAGCTTTATCATGTGACTGCATATTGGCTAGTTATGGTGATTCCAGTTAAAGGATTAGAAAACCGAGAAATTATCAAAATTCCACCCCTGCTTGTAGTACTAACACACACAAAGCACTCCTTGCTCCTCACTCTTTCACCACAAAAGCAAAATAAGCATAACATTGAGGGGAAATTGTTTTGCACTGTACATATTTAAATGTGTTTTTGTGCAAATAATTCATGCCACACAGAAAAACAACTATTGATGCACATCTATTGATGCCACACAAATCATTAACATTGCTGCGCTGTTAACAGCTAGGCTACAACATTGTTTACACAACTAATACGGAAATCCCAGAGGCCCTTGAAACCTGCATTCACTGTGCAAGGCATTATGTTTCAAAGTGTGCAAAAACACATCTGAGCTAAATAATCACAACAATTAACTATCTTTTACTTTCCACTGATATATTTATAGACCAGCCAATTAATCCTGTTGTTGATAGTTTTTGCTTCAGAGAGTCAAAATAAAAAGCAATGATACTCTAAAGATGCAATAAGTGGTGGTTATTTTATGAGTTGCAGTGACCCATTAGGAATTACTGAGACATGGGTTCTTACTCATATATAAATGCTCAATTCTGTTGATCATACAATTTTCTGCCACCATTGTCAGTCAAAAGAGTCCAACATTTTTTAGTCAAATTTAATTTCATATCCATAGTTGAAATAGCTATTATCATCTTAGTTTTGAATAGCTTTTTCAAGTTTGCAATTCCATAAACAGATATTTTATATGAAGCTTGCAAAAAGTCAAATTGAAAGTTTCTGGATTTGAAGCAGACTTCGATATTAGCCAGGGGAAAGTATTACCAATGTTTCGATCTAAAATGTGTAGTATAAAACCTGGTAATTTATTTTCTAAACTACCAGTGACTAGATAAATGGGTTAAAACTGTGGTGCATATTTAGAGAAAATGAGGTTTGCACCACTGTGATCATAACCTCCGTACTCACACTTGCCATTTTTGGCCTGCTTTAAACTGAAAAAATTATTTCCTTCTGATGTGAATATGAACTGTCCTCAATATGACCCAACTTCAGAAAACATGTCTCTTTGGACTTCACAAGCCACCATTGAAGTGGAGGTACTACTAAACTTATGCCTAATTCACTTTTAGTTGCTTAGCAACACTGCAGTGAGGAAGTGAGTCCCCCTGTGTTGCAGGAAATATTTCCAGACATTGTTTCAACATTATAAATAAAATGTCCCAAAAGCGGCAATTAATGAGCTGTTCTTGACACGCACAATGATTTTTCTGGTGTAATAACAGCTCAACTACACAGTGCATAGGTAATGCATGTCAGGCCCCCAAAGTAGTTTTCCTCCTTTTCCAGGTCTGTGCTCTGACTCACCTTTGTACTTTCTGTCCAATGGGGGCAATAAGCACCACATACATGGCTTTGTAACAAGGTATGCAAAAAGTACATTGTGAAAGCAAAGTGTACTGAATAGGAAAAAAAAAAGTCCTAGTTCATTCATACACCTCTGCTCAAGTTAAGTAGCCCTGCCAAAAACAATGTTCAGAACCAGATTGTTGTAAAGCAAGCTCTCTGTAAGGTTTTCTCTGAGTCTACAGAAGTAACTTTGAATGCTGATGAAGATTCTCAGCCACCCAGGTATTAGTCATTCCAAAAAAGTAAAAAAAAAAAGTTATGTTAAGAGTGAAAAAACAACCTTAAACAGAGGGGCTGGTCTCAGGTTTCAGCTCTCAAAAACCTACAATGCAGCGGTCAAGTTGATTCCTTCATCTAAATTTCCATCGCCATGCAGGGGACCAAAATATCTTACCAGGTCAGCCAGGCAAACAATGATCCTAATGACTTTCTTTTCATGGACATAAACCAGTATTGGGTATTGTAGGCAAACAAAGACCTCAACGACTCCCCATTACTAAAGGGCGGACCCGTTTTCCTGGTTCAATTTGCATGTTTTCTAAGCCCTAACAAGGCTTTGCTGGGCTACTTGAAACTCAGACCTAATCCAGACATTTCGAACTGAAAAAGCTTCCTGGATGGGAAGTGAAACATCTTCAAACCTGGAAAAAACAGTCCAGTGGTTGTTTTTTTTTTTTTTTTTTTTACTTTTCTGGAAGTAAGTCACAGTCTTGGATTCCTTTGATTAGCAAAGAACACCTAACCTTCTGTCTTGGCCATCTAAAAATAAAGCCATCATAAAAAGGGTTGGCTAAGCTTTCCTGAGCTTTGGAGGTGCCTCGGCTCTCCAAAACCGAGATCACTGGAGCATCCAGCGCTTGCGAAGTATGAGAAATAGATTTCTGATAATTTCATGTGTTTTAACTGTTAAGTAAAGCAAACTACCAAGAAGCTACTGTAATAGTAACCACATGTCTCACCTAATGCTGACATGTTCTGAGCTAAATACAACTAAAACGCTACATGTAGCTGTAGCTTTAGAGTATACTACTACTTTTTTTCTTTTGTATTTAAAATATTACAGTAGTACAATTTTACAAATGCCTCGGCAGTTAAGGTCTCGATGTGTTTGACAATCATTCATTATAATGAGGTAAAACACATCCAAAGTAGTGCCTTTGCAGTGAGGAAAAAAAATCTGACCTGATAGGTAGAGTAGGGTTACCATGACAACTATATGATCTACTTGAGGTATCTTTGTTTAGAGGTACAGCACATGTGATGGCAAATGAAATAATTATGCAAATTGAGTTGTGCATATTTAACACCCACCTCACTGATTTCCTTTGCACATGACAAAGCTGAGGCAGGCTCTATTCTGGCCTTGAAAGACCAGTGGAGAAGAAAGACTATGCAAAAAGGAATTTTGTGAATGCAGGTGCTGAGAAAATAGTGAGAAGAAAAATAGGAATAAGGAATGGAACAAAGCAAGGTATGTTGTTATGTCATTGAGGGGAGTGGAGTAGGCAGAGTTTGGAATACAAAAGCAAACACTGACAAGGCTCAAACTAAAATGGAGGACAACCAAAATGTACAAAATTGAAGTTTTAAATATAATTAGAACCTCTTATATTTAGATTGGATGATGAGAAGGTTAACTATTGACATGTAAGACAGACTAAGGAAAGAGACTACCTTAGCATATATGAGCTTTTCTTGAGCCTAGTTATGCAAATGTACATCTTATTTATCCTTGCAGAGAGAGTGCACTTATGTGTAATCTGAGCACAAGTTGATTTTCCTCATTTTGTCTCTCTGCAGGAGCATAAAACCTACCAAAATTAATGTCTTTTTGTCCAAGGGGTGACAAAAACATCCTCTTCATCAACTCAATGAGGAAAGAGTGTCTAAATAGCTCTTATCAGTAGCCTAACACATCCTCTTGCCAGGCTGCTGTATGGATAAAAACCTCTTAGTTACCTTGCCATGCACGGCAGACTCCCAAAAGTGTTGCTGAGTAACCTGAGGAATATTCAGCTCAGAGAGATGAAAAGCCAAGAAACAATATCAGTCCGTCTGTCTGACGAACAGACTAGATCAATGTATGAACCTGCAGTTTTGCTCTAAATTACTGAATTCAAGTTAATCTTTATATTAAAGCTATTACAAAAAAGTTAACATAATTCTCATTTAGCCTAAATATCTTTTGGAATTTTAATGATGCAATTATCCTAATGCATTTTGTTTCAATCAGAAACTGTGCGCTTTGTAAGAATCTATATGAATGAAGGGGGGTGAGAAAACAACAGGCGCACTTTGATAACTTAACATAAAAAGGTTAACTTAATACTAAGTGGCCTTTACTTAAAAAAAAACCCTTTTTTCAAGTCAGGGGACTTGACCAAAGCACTTTACACTACATTCAGTCATTTATCCTTTCACGCACATGCTGATGATGGCAAGTGACACTGTAGCCACAGCTACTCTGGGGCTCAATGACAGAAGCAAGGCTGCCATACACAGTCACCAACAGGCCCTCTGACCACCATCAGTAGACCATACAGGTAGAGTGTATTCGCCAAAGACATAATGTCATTGTGTCTTTGGGGAATACACTTCCCAAAGACACAATGACATTGTGTGACATTGGTGACATTGAAATGACATTGAAAGCCGGAGCCAGGGTTTGCACCAAGAACCCTTCTATTGCATTGCAAACTCCTGCATCCGAAGTGACAGTTGCCTAGCAAGTATTAACCCAACTATATTAGATAGGTTTGTTACACCAAGAATGATGAAAATCAAGTGTTTATTTCTGTTACTTTTATGTGTATGGCTTGCAGCTGAAAGCCTAAAAATCTGTTCCTCAGAAAGCTACACTATAACATAAGATCTGAAAAAGATTTTTAGTACAGAACTCTTATGTAAAGACCCCAAAAACATGGGAATAACTGCTGACTTGGCAGTTGTCATGCAGACAGTCTTAACACCCTTTGCATGGAGGGTAAGCCACAAACACTCTTAGCTAAAGAACCTGGCTGATAAAAGCCCTTTATCCAAGTAAAAGCATTGTAAAGTTCAGTGGAAGGAACATCCGGTAGAGAGGGGTTCAGTGTCAATGGGGATAAGCACACCACAGTGATGATTTCGAAGCAAAGCAAACTTAAGAGTTGTGTGGAGATTTATAGAGTTAGGACTGTGGCTGGAGTCGGTGCTTCAACAGTCAACACACATAGATATATCTGGCTCCTGAACCAGAAGCAAAATCAGAAGCATCTGCCCAAGAATCTATGAGGTATTTTCAAGAGGAGGATTAGGGCCATAAATGTATGCATATTATTTTATCTTATTTAAAAAAAGATCCCAATTTGCTTGCAAAACTTCCTTAACTTATGAAAACACCACAGAAGAACTAAATCATGATGCCAATTTGTACTGTCGCATTTTCCGATTTGTAGTTGTGTTACAGAAAAAAAACAATACACAATAATGGGAAGATTTTAATACAGCTGTTCGTTTTACATAATTTTTTGGGATCAACTGTAGCTAAAGTGAGGATACTACAGATTAATTACATGCAATTCATTGTGCACAATTTGTTTTCTAAAGAATATGAAAAGGTGCAACTTATTTTTGTGAAGAGGGAAAAAATCTACAATTAAGAAAGTTGTTTTATTTCCCTGTGCAACTATAAATTTACAGTTACAATGCAGAAATACTTTTAATTTAAAATAACCCTCATACAAAATGTGTTAATGTCAAACACACAATAAACTAAATAGCATCTGAAAGCCAAATGAATTCTGAATTCTTGAGTCCTATTTTGGCTAGTAGGCAGAGATCTACCAGTTTGTAGCTGGTAAAGCAAATAAGTCTGTGCTGATGATGCCAAAGGGGTGTGGCTTTAAACTATCTCAATCTGGGGACAGATTTGCAAATTGTGAGGAGTGTACCCCTTATACAAACAAGAAATTTGTTGAATACACAAAAACTAGGCTTTGTGTTGATGGGGCCTGAGTTTATCTGGGCTTCATGCATTATCCTCCTTTAGATAGCCATGGAGGGTCACAAAGAGATTATGGTCAGCAACCCCTCTTATGTAAACTGTGGTGTTTAAATGATGCTCATTTCATACTGAAGGATCTAATGCTGGCTTCCCCAAAGTCGGTCCTCAAAGGCTGCTGTCCTGCAGGTTTTAGAGGTTTATCTGCTTTAGCATACAGTAGCTGATTCTGCTGATTGCAGTTCAGCAAAAGCCTTTTAATCAACAATCAATGTAAATCAGCTGTGCTGGAGCAGGGAAACCTCTAAAACCTGCAGGACAGCGGCCCTCGAGGACCGAATTTGGGGATGCCTGATCTAATGTATACCAAGAAATTACCACAATTTTTTTTTTATCAACCTAAACTGGTCATAAAAGGGATGAAACCTTTTTTTGTGTTGTTTATGCAAAGTTCTCACCTTACCACCTTAATGTTGCAGCTGTATTCAAGACTCCCTGAAGTAGGTAACATTTTTCCAAACTATTATTGTTAGTTTTGAAGAAGGTTGAAGGAATTGTAGTCTCACTTTATTATTCTAAGCTAGGAGAAAGGTGATATTCAAAGTTACTAATGTCAAATTTATTTCCCACTGCAATAGCTCGGTTTAAAAATCAGGGTTCTAGCCACATGTAAATATATAAATGTGCTGCACTTTCGTCTAATTTGTTTTCACAAGCAACAGAACAATCACACCTAATGATTTTTAATGCTATGTACTTCTGGCATATTTATGAAATACGGTCTTATGGTAACTTAAAGGGGAATAAAAAAAAAAAGACAAAAAGAAACATTTTGAAATATGATCGTTTTGGACATTTTATCTTCTAAAATGACAAAAATCAAAGGTTCATAATAAAATGACATCTGGTCATATTTTAATCTTTCTTATCCTGAGATCAAAGGGAATAAGTTATATCTACATGAAAAGGCTACTCGCTATGAACCACATGCGGACAGGAATATGTCAGCCTATTACACATATTAGAAGATAAGGAAAAATTAGAAAAAAAAAATCTCTTGAAATCATATATGACTCACTACTGCTAAGTGAATCAAATCACTTTTCACACATAATTTCAATCAGATTTCTAGCAGTAGAGTTTAAGCCAAGAGCACTAGTCATCACTTCTTATCTCAACACTGTTTTCTAACTTTGGGTGTGGTTCTGCCTGGCTAAAATTGTATTCATAGATTTGACACTGAGCTTGTGTATTACTATGTGCTGATGTGCCTGAACCCATCACAACTGATCTTCTTTTTCACATCTTCCCTTTCACAGGCAGATGACCTGCTAATGAATAATTTACGCTGCTGCTAACGTTTTCAGATTAGACAGAGAAAATTGTTTCGGGAACACATGAATGTTTAAAGACGAGTCACTGAACCTCTGTGGTGTCTGGAGGGTGCCTCACTGGTGTAATTAATTTGTGCCCAAGCTGCTAGCGGAAGGCTGAAATGATGGTATGAGACTGTACGCAAAATCAGCAGAAAAATACCCCCATATCTATTTCATTGTGAGGAAAAATTTCTTTCTGAGTGAATACATTCTACAACCACAGAAAATGAATGAGAAGTCTTGCATTGCAGTACTGAACACACATGGTTGCTGTCATACTTTGGACATGGAGGGTGGCTAGGGGTTTAAGCCACTTCTTGACATTATTGGCACTGTGTCTTATGTCCTGGCAATGTTCCCCATACGCTTTATATACAAGGATGCACTGTGTGTTTGAACATAACACAAACTATTCTTTCTCCTCTGGGTCTTTGCTTGGCATTAATGTTGATATAAACTCAGATGAGCAATGAAATAAAAGAATGTGCTTTGGAACGCTGTCATTCCACAATACGAACGTTTGGAAATTCAAGCCACAAAAAGATTAAATAAATTCATCCATTATTACACACATAAAGTCTGCAATGTAAGAGTATATGAAGAAAATTGAAGTTTTTTTTTGGTGAAAGAATTATGTTCTGTTTGTGTTTTCCATGAATGTGTGGAATTTTGCTTTTGGAGATTTTGCTAGATCTCTAGCTAAAATAGGAGAATAATTAATTAGCTTCTGTGAGAAAGCTCATTCACCGTTTCCTGTTACTGGATTCTCTATCCACAATCCCCTTGCTGGTGCTTAGAGGGAAGGAGGAGGCAGTGTTTTACCAAATGGCATTACAGCACCTTAAGATTGACCGGCAAGCCTCCACCACTCTGCTCCCTAAAGAGACTTGAGAGCTGCCTTTCGGTAAAGCCAACTAATGTTTTTCCATGAGTTTGAGCTTTTATGATTTGAACTTTAACGATAAAACTGTATTAAATTAATCCTCATACAACACCAGAGTAACCCTGTACTGTTTAAACTCTACTCCTCTATTTAGGTCATGCGGCATTCTGTGCAATGAGAAGCATAAAATCTGTGTTTATTTCAAAGGAACACTTTCTACGTAACAGAAAAAAAAAGTGGTTCATCAGCAGATTAATTCCAAACAAATCAGATTTGATTATCAGTCAGATGGACAAATGGTAGACAATCACATATGTCCATAAGTAGTTGCGTCAATATGTGCATAGTTGTGCAAGGATGGCAGCCTTGGCACTGAAGGACGTTGTCAGTGGTAAAATGTGAGGGGTTCTGGTAATGGTGAGTCCTGCTAACCTGCTTGTAGATGATAATTAAATGGCCTTGTAACTGCTTTTGATTATCTAGCATCATAGAAGAACAGGAACTATGTGTCTGTGCAAGTTTTTTTTTAGATATACTGTATAAAACTCCCTAGAAATATGATTAAATACAACAAAACACAATTCTTCTTCAAGGAACTGATTAACAATGCAGTCAGGGGTTGAACTGCACTTATATTGCTATAAGACAAGGTGTGTAAATGTTTAGCCTCTTTTCTTTATAAAAGGAGAATATCTTTTATTACAAAGCTGCACACGTGTTTATGATGCACAAATGTGTGACAAACATAGTGGTTGGTCAGCACAACTCAGGATTCCTTTAGGCCTTGCTACTTTGCTACTTATAACTGTAATCATAGTCGCATTGGGAACAGATCCACAGCAGACTCCATGCTGAATGGCTGGTTTTAATGTCTTTTTTACCTGGGGAATACTTCACAAGTCTTTGTGGTGACAGGATTACTAACTGAAACATGGGTCTCATATTAACCTCTTAATAATGGTGAGAAACAAAGATGCGGTTGCTTTCAATTTTAAGCCTGTTTTGTAGTCGCCATGATGGTCCAAATGACTTAGAATTTACACAGGCATGTGTTAATAATGATTTTTTTTAAACGCTGAAATTATCCAGTGTATTCTCATTAAGAGTTCGTATAAAATCGTACGAAAAGTTATGCACCGTAATTTCGTGCGTTTTTGACGTTTTTTACGTTGTATTTTTACGTCTTGCCCCAAGACAAGATATCCTTGCGCATGAGCATCTTACGAACCATTCAATAACATAGAAGATACAATTAACCCTAACCCTGACCCTAACCCTAAGATACAAAACACCAAGCAACGTAGTTAGAGACATGAAGAAGTAATTATTGCACTGTTTTTCCCAGTTTTACGTCCGTCCGCGGATCTGCTTTTTTCGTCTGTGTGCCTGCACATGCGCACCAATGTGTTTTTTCGAGGAAAGACGTCAAAAACGTACGAAATACTGTGCATAACTTTTCGTACGATTTCAAACGAACTGATAATGAGAATATGTTGAATTATCAGCACATAGCAATAGTTGAACTCAATTGATCAGCTAGACAGCACCTTCATAGAGCTGATTTCCTTTGTTGATGTTATTCAAAGTTGTTGGTTAGTTGTAATAAATCTCCCCAAACTATGTGACAACAAAAAGTCTCTGACAGCCGTACACCATTATTGTCATGGTTATATTGACATGTGGAGAGAGCCTTCCATCTTTCTATCAAAAATTAAATATCATTTGTAGGCATGCAAAAGGTACTCAAAGTAGTTCTCCCAGCTGTGTTGGGTTTTCCACAAATTTTGATATATAAAGGAAAGGTGTGCCGTAACAAGTCACGACATGGCTTTAGTCCATGCCTTGGATATCAATATTAGCCAAAAAACCAATATTGGATTTTATCTGCTGGCATCTTAAATCTCAGATATTTTCATGCTGATAGAAAGATGGTTTGATGTCTCTTTTCTGTTAAAAGTTCCTAACTCATTGCTTAATTTTAATGGATCAGTTGTTTCATGCCTTTTATTGATAACTTCTGTTCCCCGTTTTCGTAATATTACTTTATCAATCATTTTTTTTGGACATTCTAAAGTATAAAATGAGTAATATAAGCGGAGATGATTTTGTGCTAATATTGTATTAGACAAAACCAGCATCATTGCTACTGTTTTAGAAATTAAAAAATTGTGTCGGGACACCTCTGCTACACATCCAGAATAAATTTTTTTTTTTTTTACGCAAGTTTTGAGATTTTTCCCTACTGGTGCTTTTGTATTAAAACTGCACAATCTTTCATTTATAAGGCACCAGATGACTTTATGTTTTCACATATGCTGGGGTCTTAAATGCAAAGAGAAGGGTGGAATGTGCATAATCACCAAAAAGCATGCAACCGTAAAAATGACAACAACAAGGAATGTGACGTACAGTAAATAACATATCCTATGCCTTGTGATAACTGAATGCTAAAAAGCAATCATGTACGAGTAAAATTTTCCCTACAGGGTACCAGCATGATGTATGATAAAATGGAAGAGAGTCGAAAGTCTACATAGTGAATAAATGTACAATCCCATTGCAGTTGAAATATATAGTTGTGCTTATCTGTGCTGTTCCATTTTAAAGGCATCTGTCATCATGCATGTTAATTTGTTTTTCCTCTTCTCTTTACTCTACAACTAATTTATCAGCATACATGGGTGGATGTGGGCTGAGGTCAGGGAAGGGGGGATCTACAGGTGGATCTAGTTTGTATGTCTTTGCCATACAAATTTCATGAATCAAAAAGAGACTTGCTATCTGCAAATTTCTTAAGCTGCTAACTCACTTTTTCTACGTAGGATTATACAGAGGAAATCAAGGCAGAGAACAGATGTAGAGGTAGTGGATACAGAGAGAAACAACAAGGAAAACAGCAAGGGCACTTAATGGTGATGCTCAGAAGTTAAGATTGTTGCCTCTTTGTTTTCATTGTTTTGCTTGTCCTGATTATATGTTTATGTTTTATGTTACCTGCATCTTATCCCTCCGCTTTACAGCTTTAGAGTAATGCCAATAAAAACAAGCCTGTCTCATGTTGTTTTTCTTTATCAATTCACTGGATGTCATATTTTGTTATTGCTCTTTATGTCCTAATTGATGTATATAATATTCTGTTTATATTTTTCTTTCTATTTGAAATTCATAGAAAGGTATTACCAGGAAATTCAATTCATACATTTTAGCTAAATTAACCCCTACCTTCCAGGGTCCCATGCATTTAAAGTTAAAAGGAAAGAAAAGAAGAAGCTGAACTGTTCTAACTTATAAGATAACATCTCATAACAACGATCCAATGAAAATTATATTATTTAGCCTTATTTTCTTATTGTAAAAATAAAAACGAAAAGTAGATAATTAAATATGGAGAAAATAACTAATTCTGATGGCAAAGTTAATATCAATGCTAGGCTCTATTTTTGTTCTTTCAATTTTCCATCTGAAATATTAACATCTCTATTGCGGTTTGCTTTTACTGAATTTTTGGTGGAAGGTACGCTTATTATTTTGGGTATTGGGTAGATGGCTCTCCTCTTTGACTCTGTTAAAGCATTCATGGCAAACTATTTTTTTTTTTACCAACATCATATCTTACCCAACAAAATACAATTTAAAAAGATTTATTTTTGCCACACTTGACATTGAAACACAAAGTTCAAGTTTCATTAGAAAAATATAAAGAACTACAGGGCTCTGCTGCCCAGAGGTTGCCCGTGACATACAGTACACCCTTCCTTTCTTCTTATGAGTCAGCTTAAGATTACTCTTTGAAAACCTGCAGAGACTTTTTTTCAGACACACAATTACTAATATAACTACAGGGTAAAATTATAATTTCCCTTTTTTCTCAAGTCCCAATTTCCTTACCCCAGTTCTTAATAACACCACTCTTAGATTTGTCTGTTGTAAAATGAGAATCCTGCATAAGTGAAGTGCGAATACTAATAAGAACGATGTGCACAAAGGATGCTTTTTAATTTCTATTTTGATATATCTCATACTGGGGTATGTGTTGTCATTACACAAAATGAAAATTATTTACCTGTGTAAAATAACATTTAAATAATAGAATAACTCTGAGCATCTTTATGGCCTCTTACCTATCACTCTATCAGCTATTGTTTCCTTTTTTTTTCTTTTCCAAATTAGACCATATTAAAATATGCAGTTGTTTTTAAGTGAGCAAGCCCATGGGGGAGATAACTGTGTGATCATGTGTTTTCTTTTGCTCAAAGGGAAAAAGGCAGGGTTAAATTCTCCCTTATGTCTCTAAACTTCATTACTTTCTGGATCAAACAATAATGGAATCCAATTACATCTGGCCAAGATTACCTTTTGAAAATTTATTTACACAATTACCAAAGCAACAGTAAACAATAATGATTAACTGAGATAATAACTTAATGTAATAACCAGAAATTATCCTGATTTCCAAAATTATTTTAAGATAGCTTGAATTACATGAGTTATCAGATTCATTTTATTGGGGTGGGAGCTTGAGAACATATTTCTTCTTTACCTCCAGTAAAATGACCTATCAAATAAAGCAAAGAATTGTGACCATTAAATAAGAAAGTTAAAAAAGATTCATCCATCAATTAATTTATGTTGATATTTGGGGTCTGGACTTTATTTATATTTTCTGTCAATCAACTTAAGTAATAATGATTTGGTAGTTTTGGCAATATGTATGGGAGTCATTTGGTAGAACAATTTATTTTATTATTGAGATGTGTAACAGTCTTTGACAGGACATTCTACCTTTATCTTCATCAACCCTCATCTGATCATCTGACTGGCTTTTATACATCAGCACCCTGTAGAAGAAATTAATTTATAGAGTTGTTTGTGGTTATTATTCTGAAAAAAAAAACCCAGGCATCTGCTAAAGATGGTGTTAAAGACCTTGTGACAGTTACTGTACCTGTCCAATACTGTTTCCACTGAAAAGCATATTTCTCTTTTTCAAAATTGCTCAAAGTGTTCTAATTTGTCTTATATTCTTGGAACTAAATTGTTTCCAGAATGAGTCAAGCATGTAAAGCTGTCTAAAATTTTAATGTTAAAGGCTACTTTGTGAATGTTATAGTTGAGTAAATGTGTATAATTCCTTCAAAGTCTGAAAAAGCTGTCTAATTGTCTTTTACTGTCAAAGGTTCGGCTTTGCTATTTAGTTATTCCTTGATTGATTTCCTGAGAAAAAATAAGAAAAAAACCCTCCTTGCTTCTGCAGGCTTTAATTCAAATTCAGTCTCTACCTTTAACTTGCATTACTAAATGGAATGAACAAGGGAAGATGTTACCCGTCAAAACCATGATTTAGACCAGAGGCCTCCGGCACTAGTCCTTGAAAGCTACTGTCCTGAAGGTTATATTTGCATCTTTGCTCCAGCAACCTAAATCAAATAAGTGGCTCACTACAAGGCCTTTGACAAGCTTATTGGTAACGCTGAGGTTGATTATCAGTCTTTTGATTCAACTGTATTGAAGTAAGGAGGTACCTATAAGTTAAAGAGCAAATGCACTCAAGGACTCAAGTTGGAGTCCTTTATTTTAGACTTTAACCACTCATTTGCACAGAAACCATTACTTGAGCGTCCCATGTTCCATCACAAAAAGAAGCCTTTATAGACAGAGTGGTAATTCTTATGACTACTCCTGCACTGTCCTTCATGTAGCAGCTCTGTCATCCATCATATGCATTGATCAAATCTAATTCTTATTACCTTGCAAGCAAGATCAATTGTCACCAGATTTGTGAAAAAACATGTTACCAGGAGCCAACAGATGTGTTTGCCTCAATACAGAAATGTTTCTGATCAATGAAATGCAGGGACGTGTATTATGTTAACGCATCAGCCAGAGGCATAAGGAAGCTGGCTGCACAGGTTTAGGCTGGAATCACCTCTATTACTTTTTTAAAAAGTATGTTATTTTGCCTTTGTGGATGGGAAGATATTTGCAAGTTTCCCATAACTGGATTTAGTATGAGTTTGTTTATCATTTATCTCTGTAATTTTTGAAACAAATAAAAGCTGCCACTGCTACTATATAAAAAAAAAAAAAATCAGTTAATAGAACAGTCAAAGGCAACTCTAAACAAATAGGTTTTAAACCTTGATCTTGAGGCCCCGTCCACATGAAGTCAAAACGAACACGAAACGCTAATATTTTCCAGAACGTTTGTCGTAAAGACGGAGACGTAAAATAAATGTGATCGTCCACACGAATGCATGAAAACGCTGCAAAATGTATGCCAGGCCTGTAAGTGGCGCTGTGGTGCCAAAGCAAAAATAGGCAACGAAATGTTGGGCATGCGCAGTAATATTTATACAACAACCAAACCAGAAAACCGGAAAATGGCCCTGTGGGTCAATTTTCGTGGTTCAGTCAAATTGAGGTGATGAACTATGTCGTCGATATTGCTCTGTTCTTCCTGGAGATATTCCAGAAGAAGAAGATTCTGTTGTAAGCCCGACAGCAGGGTGAGTAGCATGAGCAGCAAACATTCAACACAGTACGGTGCCATTGTTGTTGTGGTACTGTGTCGCACATGCGTGTTTAGAGGCGACGCTATGACGCATGCGTGTAAGAAAAAAAATGCGGTTAGGGCTTAAAGATGGAACCGCGAAAACGGCGTTTCTAAATCTTCCCACTCTGAAGGCTGAATAAAAAAAAGATCGTTTACAGACCCCCGAAACGCCTGCTTCGTATGGATGAGAGGCTGGTGTGGTGAAAAATTTGTGCGTTTAGGCCAGGGTTTGACTTCGTGTGGATGGGGCCTAAGTAATTTGGGGTCTTGATGGGTCCTCAATAAATTCCTCCATATATTTCGGCCGGGCTGTTGTTTCAAATTTAAGGATTACTTAGACTTAGAAGACATTTATTTCTAAATAAAAACTTGAAGTATTACAATATTTCTTCATTGATTTTGATCAAGACTGTGAGAATTCTATCTTTTAGAGCAATGTCACCTACCTGGTTCCCCAAACTAAAAAACATTTTTCTCCTTGTCAAACTCTTCACTTCTAGTGGAAAATCTAGGTCAGCTTGAACTGAAAGCCTGTCATTTGGTACACTGCAAAAAATGTAAATCTAAATAAATATTTTTCTTAAAATAAATGCATTCTTTTTTTTAATTGAGGAGGTAAGTGAGACACTTTGCCAATAGAACAAGACACATGACATTTAAACTAAGAAAAAAACTATTGCCTATTGTCTTTAAAGTGCATAATATCTAATTATCTTATTTTAAGCGTAGATATACTCATTCCATTTGCAAATCATCTTATTTACCTACTCAGATTAAGGGTAAATACACTTAATTGAAGAAATGTTTATTTATTTCTAGATTGTTCTTACAGAGTAACTATAATGCTTTTGATTAGAATACACGTTTATGAGAATTTTGAGAAAATCGCCATAGTATAGTTTGATTTGATTTCATTATATATGTGTTTTTTAAGTGGAAAAGATACTTTTAAACCAAACAATGACTTAACAAAAAAAAGTGGTGAATAGATTAATCAAAATGGGTCACAATTTTGTAGCCAATAATTAAAGACTGCAAACCCTGGAATCAGTCTGTTTAATAGCAACTTAAAAAAAAAAAAAACAACAGGCGCGATCAGGCCTTTGATGTGTAATTGCTATTAACATTAAGTGTTGAAAGTCACAGCTTTGGAATGTTAACAAATGAACAGACTGGTCCATCAGCTCAGAAGAGTTTGTGAGGTCACTTGTCACTAGGTATTCATTTCAAACTTAACCAGTAAGTATTTATGTTTTTTAGACAGCACTTTTAATTAGAAAAATGAGAAACCTTGAAAGAAAAGCAATTAAAATCCATCAAGTATGCCCTGTATCCATAAGCAGATATCTCGGAAAAGACTAACTTTTTAAAGATCCTCAAACAAAGAATGTTTTTTAATAGATCTTGGTTAACAGACACCAAAGGAGATTTTAATTCAAACCTACAGGAGGGCAATTTATGCTGCTTGGCTATATTTATACTTCATCATTCTGGTGTGAATATTGAATTACGGCAGGCTAGTCCTCCACTTTCTTGACCTGTAGTTTTATTAAGATCAGCTCAGCTCTTTAAATGTTAACAAATTCAGCAGTTCAGTCGACATAACTTGAAGGTTCAAAACATCTAGTGAATGGGAGATGTGCAGGTATTTTTTAAGGTTAGGTCAGTATTATGAAGATAACAGGGAGAAGCATCGCAAACGCACTGCAAAATATATGTATTTGATAGATCGAAGAACAGTATTTTTTAATTCTTCTCATAAAAAAATCCTTGTTACAACATGCATTGATGAGTATATTTTCATTAGAAAATAAGAGTATATCTAATATTGGACAAAAGAAAGGTCTACAAGCTGTCATCCAAGGGAGGTAAATATAATTAGGGGAACTATATCCAGCAACTCTGGTTTCTCTGGAAAGTGGGTCACAGAAACGTCATGGAGGGACAGTTTGAAATATGAGATGCATTATAAAATCCAAAGAGTTCCCGGGTAGAGCTGCCTTATGGCATCTAATTACAAAACAAAAAGCAAATTATACCACAATCCCACGGAAACGGAGGACTCTGTTCTGCTCAATCAATTAAAAAATATGTCAACAGTTATGCAACTAAAACAGGATTAAACTTCATGAAATATGTTGAAATCTAAGCTGATAAGCCTTTGATTTTCAGTCCACCGTGTCATTATCATCTATTTCCATCTGACATCTAAAAGGATTTTAACAAGTCTCCCGACTGCAACATGGAGGGAACTGTTTCGTCTGATTACCAGCACTCCCAGCTCCTGACAGCACTCTGCAGTACACTAAGAGCAAAGTCTATGTGTTGTCAGTCCCGACTGAAAAGAACAAGACTCAAGTTTTAGGATACGCAGACTAGAAGAGGCAGAATCCTGCCAGATTACATAACACCAGAAGATGACCTAAGGCAAGGGCGCTATGGAATAGGAAGTACCCTCAAGGAAAATTTCCTTCTATACTAAGGGATATTTTTAAAGTTTAAATACAGCTTGCATTATTCCTCTGTTATAATAATATATTATATTCCATCAATAATTTTATGAAATACGTTTTTCTTGTGTTTTTTTATGCTCTTCGGGTTATTCTTACAATTGTGATTTTGGGCAAAAAAATTAGGTTCAATTTTCATTGCAGTTAAAAGCACATCACTTTGCTCTAAAATTTTGAAAATATTAAATATATATATATATATATATATATATATATATATATATATATATATATATATATATATATGTATAATGCTAAAACAAATAAAGGGAGTACATAAACTACATAATATAACTTCAATCAAAATCAATCTTCTGAGAAATCAGACTGTCCGCTTAGGGAACAACGCTGATCAACACAATCAGTGTTGGAGCGGTTCTGCAGGTGGGTATCACCAATCACTTCTCAGTATCTATGCTTTTTGTCTGATGTTTTGGTCACTTCTGAATCAGGTGGTGTTTTCACACTTGTGGTAGCATGAGACGGACTCTACAACCCACAAAAGTGGCTCAGATAGTGCAACTAATCCAATCTGAGCTGCGGCAAGGTGGCTTGCTGTGTCTGTCAGCATAGTGTTAAGCGGCTGAAGGTGCTACATGCAGACATGCCAGTACACCACGAGCCATGGAGAAGGCCCTAGGAGGACAATAAGACCACATACAATACTGAGCCTCATTTTGACCTGTTTTAAAGACAATACATCACATGTGCCTGTAGAGAGTTTTTCCACTTTCATTTTATGTGACTCCAAATCAAGGCCTCCATTGGTTTATACATTGCTGTGTGATTCTGTTGTCAGCAAATTCTAGTTTGACATTTGTATTTAATTAACACCATTGAGCCTCCCCTGTTTCAGAGAACAGCAGCTGCCACTGATAACTGCAGTTATTCTATTGAAATGAAATGGAAACCCCTATAATGCCTTGGATTATGGCAAGGATAAAGATAGGGAAAGAGATACATCTCCAACCAGCGGCACTGACTTTGAAACAAATTGTACCCTGGTCATAATTATCCAACCTCTCTCCTATATCCTAAATTATTTGAAGCAGGCTGAAAATCAACTTAATGAACAACCTTTATCAAGATGAAATTACTTTTTCCCCAAAGTTCTTGTTACCCAATTTTCAACCAGATATCTATTCATAGAGTCAGAACAGAATCAATTTGTCAACAGAATTGGGTACCAAAATGGTTTCAATCATTTTGTTACCCAAAATGATTGAAACCAAGTCATTGGCGGCACTATAAAATGCTAATGTTACATTGATATACGAAACATAAAGCAAAGTTTGAAAAACAATATTCCCTGAGATAAATTCTGCATTCTACCTTACATTGAAAATAATATTTTACAAGAACGTCTCAAAAAAGAGAAATATACGACATAAAAGTTTATAATATAAAAGTTAAACATGTATTGTTTCATCCCTTATAGAGTTATATTGATTTTCATTATCTTGGCACTGATGTCTGATCTAATTACTCATTTCAATCACCTGCCTATCTCTGCCCAGTCCTCATTACTACTCATCTAATCAACCTGATTCAATCTCTATTTAACCAGCCCTTAGACCAGCCATCACTACCAGATTTTTTGAGCCTGTGGTGAGAGTTGTCTAGTATTCCTGTGTTTTCTGATAGCCTGATCCTGACCCGTTCTGCCTCTGGTCGTCTGAGCCTGCCTTTCCCCGTTCTGATCAGTTTGCCTGACCTGTCTTCGGCCTCTTGCCTGTTTGTGAACCAAACCTGGAATTGTTTCCCGACTCCGTTATGAATTTCCCCTTGGCCACCCTTCGGACCTCTGACCTCCTGGCTCTGACTACCGAGCAGTTCTTCAACACTAGCTTTGGCTTAACCCTCTGGATTATCCTTCCTTCATCTGCTCGGTTCTGACCTCCTGCCTATCCTCCATCTGATACATGAGTTTTTGGGACTCTCTGGGCGGCACCCACCACGTCTAATTGGCAGTTCTAAATGACCGGTTGGAAACAACCTCTCCCTCTGGGAATGGACTGAACTTTAAGACCAGTTTAGTGACTCACAAGTTTATCATTCACCTCCAAATAGAAATGGTCACTAACCTATTTTCTTCTGCCTTATACACCAATGCTGTTTACTGCAGTTCCCTTTCTAAGAAACGTTTTGAGAGATCTGTTTGTCCGTCTTGAATACTGGGTTTTATTGTTCTGAGCCTGACATTAATAATTTATCCAGTTTATTATTATGGCTAAGGGCTAATAAAAAGCATAAATTTAAAAGTTGCAGGTTAGTAGATCTTGAGGACAGGAGTTTGGCTACCCCTGCTTTAGAGCATCAAACTTACTGACAATGAAACCTTCTAACAAAATAATATGGGTTTTTTTTAGGAGGCATATGAGAAGCATCAGACCCAACTTTGCAGATTAGATAAATGCAGGTATTAAAAAAAAAATCTGGGCTTCCTTAGTAACTCAGCAGAGCACTAGCCTTGTTACCTCTATGGCACATTGTACGAATGCTCTTGGACCATAGTTTTTCCTTTATCTCAAATTTTAGGGAACACTTTGAGCATTTATCATAATTTCTTTATAGCTTACCCTCTTTTTGGAAGTTGACTGTATAGTGGACAATAGTGAAGTCTAATCTTTCCTATTGTTCAAAAAAAAAATAATTTGTAGCAAAAGTTTTTTTTTTTGCAGTGTCGTGTACATTTTCCAAGGTGTAAGCTCCTTGTTTTTATTAGCAGTGTATTGTAGTTAGAAAACTGATTTAAAATGCACTAATATTCGAATGATTGAGTTTCACTTGTATCTAGCACCAGAAACTGAATATTCAGATAAGAATAATTCACATTTATACAGTAAGGGTAAGGTGTCAGCAGGGCTGAAAGGTGTGGATAAGCAGTGTCATTTTTTTGCTAGACTTGTTGTCGTGTTAACAACTTCTGCCTCTTCACATCACACACATTTTATAGCAAGGATCTTTGTGGCCAGTTCAAACTCCTCTGCATTGTATTGATCTATCACTGACATGGCTGTAATGCAGGACGCTTCTCCTAATGGTCGGCAATAAAGCAGCTATAAAGCTCCTGCAATTTGCTAGTGCATCACTGAAAAGAGTGATTGCAGAAAGCAAGAGAATAGCAGCAATGAGGGGACTAGATTGGCTTACTCTACTATTTTTTCTATGCACTCCTTCCCCTTACACACACACACACAAAAAAAACCTTTATAGTTTTCTTGAGAGGATGACAATAAGAGAAGATTACCACAGAGAGCAACTAATGTAAAGTGAGATGTTTGGGAGTCATCCTGCAGTCCTCTGAGAAGGTATCCTCGAAGAGGTTATCTTCCCCATGAATCTCCATGCCGGAAGCTTGTTGAAAGAAAATACTTGGCATTGCTGTTTGTTTATGAATTCTCAAAGGAATTATGTAAAATGTCTGCAGAGAGCTAATTGCTTAAAAAAAACAAACCTAACCTTTCACATTTGAATTCATGTTACTTACAGCAATTACACAGTGCCAATGGATGTATAATATTTTTCCCTTTAGATTTCCGTAATGCAATATCTGTGGAGAAAACCCATTTATTTCTGGTACCAGCGGTATATAATGCCTAAAAGATACCCGTTTCATAGGGTTTTGAATCCCATTCAGTGACATTATTTATTAATCATTATAGCATAAACATAAACAATAATACCAAGAAGTACACTAAACATAACAAATGGCAATAAAACCAAGCTAGTTAAGCCACATTTATTAAATCCAACCCAATTCTTTCAAACACCATTAAATTTCAACTCAATCTTTTAGAAGTAAGTTTGATACAGTCTATCCATCTATTCATGTCTTGTCTATACTAGATTGTCCTTGAAGTGTCATGAGAGGGTGTGTGTGTATGTGTGAGGGGGTGGGGGTTATTGCTGGTCTCCAATGTCATTTTAAGAGATTCTGGTCACACTCTGGACAGGTAGCCAGTCCATCACAGGGAAAAACAGAGTTGGTTCATTCCTTGTTCATTATTTGTTGCCTTTCAAAAACTAATGTGCCATAATGTGATACATTTTGTGTTATGATGGGCTAATATATATGTTTGATATTGATATTACCACTACATTTTTGACCACCCTTTACCAAATTCTTATCTAATGCAAATTCATGATGGCTTTGTCAGTTATTTACATTTCTCAAAAAGACTGATCAAGGAATATAAAGGTAGTTGTCAGGGAATGCCATTGTCTGCTGGAGGAAAGCAGATGTGCTACGGGAATCCTGATGCAGATCATGAAAGAAAAGCAGGAATAACTAAGCAAAAGAAAAGTGGTCAAGGAACACAGGGGGTACAAATAAATAAAAATATATTGTCAGACCTCAGGGAAAGGGAGAAAATAGTGCAAAGAACAAAAGATAGGGAGAAAAAGATAAAATAAAGAGAGCTCCAAATCCAGGAGCATCATCCTGCCAATCTAAAAAGAGGCCGCCCAAACAGACTATGATATGTTTATTCTGGAGATGCATAACCTTAGATGAAGAAGTTTGATGTGGATACATCTCAACTGTTGGGATGACTTATCTTAAATAGATAAGGTTCGCTGGTATGATTTACACCCTGTACCCCTGTTACAGCTTTGCTTAGAGCTATCCTATTGTTTTTTATATTTACTGAAGAAAAAGAACATGGATCCTGCATCCTGCATTTTGTGAATACTGACATTGCATTATCAAATAATCATTAAAATAATTGAGCCACAGTTAACTGCAATGACTTTTTATTCAATAAGCATGTCGTGTAACAGGGTGGACATTTAACCATTGATGTGGGCAAAGAATTAGATTAAAAACAGAACAGCAGAATGAGCTTGGCCAATATTAGATCCTTATAAGTAATAATACATTTTCATTTGATAAAATTATATCAAGAAAAAAAATCATGGTCAAATCTTGAAATAGCAGGAATCACCTAGACCAGGAGTCACCAACGCGGTGCCCGCGGGCACCAAGGGGCCCTCAAGGACCACATGGGGTGCCCTCTTCGTCTTCTGAAAACAGAAGAACTCACTCAGTGGGTTAAGTTTAATTTTTTTTTATTCTGTTGCTCTTCTTTTTAATCATTTATGTATTATTTCATCATGTTAACTATTTCATCATATTTCAGTGGTTTCAAAATGACAATATTAAAAAGAAAATTAGAAATGCATAAAATAATAAAATAAGAATAAAAATGAGTTTTTATGGATGAGATTTACTGTAGGTGAACACTGATCCCTCTAGTTCATAGGTCAGTATTGGTAGCCCTTCCTATGACTCGGTAGCCATGAAGTAGCCCTCAGCCTTAAAAAGGTTGGTGACCCCTGACCTAGACATTACCAGATTCATATACAGATGATCTTAGTTTGGTTTGCAATAAAAATAGGTCAATATTTATTACGTCCATCCATCCATTTTCTCATCAGGGTCGTGGCGGGGCTGGTGCCTATATCCAGGAGTCTGTGGGCACACCCTGGACAGGTCGCCAGTCTGTCGCAGGGCTACACAGAGACACATAAGCGATGTCATTGATTTAAGCGGCTGCATCCTTCAAAGAACATGGTCTACCTGGACCAGGTCCTTAGAACGCCGGGAAAATTAGGAGGCCAAAACAATTTGGTTATAGATTCAAAGAGGTCCAGCCTTATCCAGCTGTCACCCCGCCTCACTCAGCGTAAGCTCCGTCGCCTAGCAACCGTGAAAGCTGACTCACAAAGCAGGCAAAAAATGGAAGCCGACCTACTTACTACTGTTCTGTGCATACCATTGTTGCAGATATCAGATTTGTAGTACACAAACTGCACAGATATTGGAATCCATACTTTCCATGATTTTTTTAATTAATCTAAGATAAAACTATTCACATATTTGTATTATATTAAACTGGACTTGCAAAATTTGTTTTTCCCTGAGCACGGAGCAGTGAACTTGCTTGGACTCCCAATGAATCATGGGATACCCAAGGCCACAGTGGATAAAGCAATCCTGTCCTTCCAAACGGACAAGAGAAGGCTGCATTTGTGGGCTGCGTAAGCAAGAGTCTTCCAGTCCAAACAGGACAGAATGAGGGATGATTAAAACCACCACTTTTGTCCCAAAAGTATTTGGATGTTGTGTTTGAAGATAAGCAATCACACGGCTGATGACATCACACCTAGAGTAGGCAACATGGAGGTGGATGGTAAACAGTTACCAAAACGTCACTGGCAAATGATCTGGGTAAATAATAGTAACAAAAACTAACTGCCATTATTTGAACATCTGGGCTGCGGAGAAAAATTTTCAAAGCAACATATTCTATGTGACACCATATGTATAAGTACTACCAACCCACTTTTCTCTAGTTTTCTAGCCTTCTTTAAATGTCTTCTCATATGATCAGAAAGTGAACAAAGAGACAATGGAGTAAGCCATGATTCAGTTAAACACATAATACTGCCTTCCCAACACTATATGCATGCTGGATTATTATTAAGCATTTGTATTCTTTAACTTGTTTACCAATATTTCACATTACCCAAAATGATTGATGGAAGAGATTGCTTGTAGTTCCTCCTCCTCACTCGTCTCCTTTGTCCTGAAATGCATTCTTAAAGCTTCTTTTTCAACTCAGTTGTCATTTGTGGAAGTAGTCATAGTAGCATTTTAGCTTATGAGATGTTAATGAACTGGGCTTGGATGTAAAAACCACTTGTTATTTTTGTGAAGGTTGCACATCACAACAACTGTCCAAAAATTAAAAGCAGTTTTCAAAAATACTTTCAGCTGAAATGCAACCACAGGTAAAAAAAAAGAAAAAAAAAACAACAAAAAAAACTTAGTTCTGTAATCAAAAGGACTTAAGTTCTTTTAAACAGAATAGCAGAATCAAGCTTGCAGACCAGCCCTACAGTAAGTAGCCCATTTATAAAAATGCATTACTATTTTTGTGACCAAAATGAAAAATTATATTGAACCACCACTCTTTTACAGTAAGGGCCCTGATAATAACAAGCAATTTATCATAAGGCTGAGTTGACATTGTGTTTGCATTTAGAGAGTTCATGCTATGTCTCCATCTGCATTAACAGCTCAAAAACAACATTTGCTTGAAGCATATGTTCAGCATGCAGGATCCATACGTTAGAGTTAAGATATCCTGTGGTTGTGAAAAGTAATCAAATTAATAGACTCTGGGGGGGGGGAGACAGATTAACTGTTTATGAATAATTCTTAGACAACTGATTTTCACAAATTTGTAAGAACTAATTTATTCATTCATTACTTTATTTAACCCTCAACTTTGTTAGAAAAAGATTAAGAGTAAAAGAACCTAGGCTTACTCTCTGTGCACTTAAACAGGTAGTTATGTTGGCTCCGCTGGGAAACATTACTAGCTTTACCATACTGACAGTCCTGCTCATGTAAGCTAATCTAGGACTTGCATCTCTTAAGACACATAAACCAACAATATATTACTTCAGAGTTAGGGTTGCTTTTCAGAAAATATTTAATTTATTGAGGATTTTGAAACAATACATTTTGCACCTCTATGGCATCTGTGTGCACTTTGTTGTCATCTACTTAAACATCTCTTTTCCAACTCCTACGGTAGGTTTGTTGTTTTTGTCCTGTTCTTCCACCACCCTTCATCTCTACCCTTATCATTATGCCTGATAGCGCTCCTCCAGCTACCTGTGGTTTCATCTTTATGGTCAGACTTTTTTGTATGTACGCCAAACTCAATGCCATGTGGATGGGGCCTAAGACGATGGTGGCATAAGGGACATGTTATTAGATTGTGCTGACATAAAAACATCCATGTCCCTAGACGGCATACACCATGCAAAACAAATCTCTGGATGGAACTTGAACACTTCATCTTCTTAATACAAAGGCAACAGCAGTAAGAACAGCACGACCTTTCATCTTGAACTGAAAGTCTTGAATCAAAAGTTCAGAGAGACAAAATTTGTTTTAAATGAGCCCACTTCAAACAGTGGGGAGATTATGCTAAGGCAAAAAAAAAAAATGTATTCAAGCCTTTTTACAAATCTTATTCAGCAGAGTCAACGAGAAGGCCATATACTCTAAGTCATTGCTAGTGTCAACATTTTCATGTTTCCTGTATTTACAGATAATATTTACATGTTTTAGTCTCATTGCAGTTCTGATGGTTTCATTTTATAATTTATCAAGGTAACTGGGAAAAAAAAATCAAACCAACCTATGTTTGCAGTTGAGCACAGGAATACAAATATGACACAATAAACTGACTCTGACTCCATCTTGTGCAGTGCTAATCATAGTCATTTCTGTACACTTTGGGCAGTGTTAAATTGAGATGTGATCGAGATAAAATTGGGTGGCAAATTTTCACTTTTTCCTCTGAACTGCTTTGACAACCACCTTTCACCGCATGCTCTGCTTTCTGCTCCATTAAACTTTTGACATACTTGTATTCAATATCCACAACATGCTTCACACCATCAACCCACTGCAAAACACTATGTACTATCTCCCTGTCCCTCTTAACTCTTGTCTATCCCAGTCTTCATGCTTCCTACTTGACATCCCTTTTTGTGAACTGACAACACTGAATCTATATTTGCCCGACCACCTCTTTGACCTTCTTTGTTCACTTCCTCCATGCTTCCCTGTCAACCCACTCCCCTCTTTCCAGTCGGAAGCAGTGCAAATTGAGTGAGCGTGTGTTCAGGTGTGAGAAACTGACTTGTCTGATAACCTGTCTCTAGTGACACTGCCTCACACCATTTTATCTGCCTTTAATTTACCTGCTACTTTAACCCTCTATCTTTTGCCAAACCCTTTTGCTACTAATCTCAGATAATAGGTCCTTGCATATTTCTCACCCTCCAATCTCTGTCATTCTTGGCTCTGTCACCTTAATCCAGAAAACGTGTTTCTTTTTTTTCTTTTAATCGACCACTGAACACAATTTTTATTTCTCATTTCTACTGCTTCCTGGGCAGACTTCAGGACTTTGGATTAAGTTATTAGTGGCCCTTTCTAAACAGAGTAGGTCCGGAAACTGATCTACAGACTTTTTTCTGATTGCTATCATCAGCACCTATCTGGTGTTGGATTGATTACTATCTGCCTTTAGATGAACTAAAGAACTCCACAGTAATGGAACTTTCCGGGTTTCAGACACAGTTAATCAATATCAATAATATCCAGCAGTAACAACAGTTGAAGTTCTGCATCATTAGTAATGACAGTTTTTTTAAACAAGGTTTGTGTGAATGATTTAGTGATTTTGTTTTTTAATGGTTTTGCAAAAATCAGCTAATTTTACCCACCACTTCCCTTAATTTGCACAGTATTTAAGCACAGAATTTATATTGTAAAAGACTGTACAGTAGTTTGTTTATTTTTTTTTTTATCTGACACTCATTCTGTTATTTTTATACACTTTTAAAGTTCCCCATTTGTGTGACCACTTTTTCTATAATCTTTTGCTGCTGTACCACAATTCCCCCATTGTGGGACAACAACCGGTTTTTCTATTCTGTTCTATTCTATTCTAATTTAGGTTTAGAATGAAAATTACTGTTACAATGTACTTGTAACATTACTCAATACACCGATCATCTGTGTCAGTTTTTAAAAACTGGTTGCAACCTCAAACCATGATGGAGACACCAACATATTCAGCCCTCAGTATGGTGTGTTTTAAGGTTATAAGCAAATGGGTTTCAAACTTGGTCCTCAGGACCCAAATGTCCTGCATATTTTTGGGTATTGCCCTGCCTCCGGCTGACTTAAATAAATTGGTGATAACCAGCCCCCCTACAACATGCAGGACAGTGGCTTTCAAGGGACAGAGTTTGAAAACCACTGTTATAAGCACAGTTGGATTTACGACAAATATTCAATTTTGCATTCGGCCATAAAGATATTTCAGTCATCTTCGACGACAGCAACTTCTTTTTTGTGTCTGCTCTGGTATGAAACTTCTCTGACAAATTTCTTATATAGCTGTCTTCTTTTTTGTTTTTGTTTTTTTAAATAGAGCTCTTCTTGCCTATTGTCTGATAAAGCAGTATATGTGGAATGCAAAACAGATGGTAACCCTGTACAAAGACTTTACTACCTAAGTTTTTGATATCTGAAGCTCTTCCTAAATAATAGGACTTTTGATTTTTTTTCAGTAAATAAATGTGCTACATTTCTCCTATTAATGGATTAAACAGTGCTCGTTAAGACATTTAAGACTAAAGAACGCTTTTATAACCCACTCCTTTTTTATACTTTTTATAAACCATAAAACTATTCCAGTCCAAGAAACAGATTTCATTGTTGCTTTTGATGCAATTGTGGACAAGTGTTCTCTAAAAAAAACTTATTTTTTTATCTTTACAGAACACCCTATGAGATCAAATTAAAGAAAACCAGTGGAATTTACTTACTTGCTAGAACATTGCTGAAGCCAGTCGATTGCACTGGATTTTATTTAGGGTTGTACTAGTGAAGGGATTTAGTACAAATGCATGCCCTTAATTCTTTTTTTTTTATCAAGTATCCCAGATATACATGACGTTTGTGGTTGTAAGGTGTAAAAATTACAAAACAAAAAAATAAACAAAATAAATAAAAGAGGTATGAGTGCTCTTTGGAAATAACTATAGAGGTTTGTTTCAAATACGGCTTTCTGAGGATAATGAGAACACAATGGCTTGATTTTTGCAGAAGAGATATAAAATCCTACTCATGCGATGAAGGTGAACTAACATGCATTCCCATTCTGAAATAGGAACTACTGACTTCAGCAATAAGATTCCTAGAAGTAAAGGGAGAAATAAGCACTGCTTATGTAAGTAAATCATACACCCACCCAAGCAGAAGTCTACAGGGAATATCAGTAGCCTACTGAAACAATGGACCAAACCACAACCAACCAGTGCTATCAGTCATAACCAAGAGCAACTGTTTTCAGATTACTCTGAATATCCATTGCCTCCAAGAGTGTTTAGATGTAGTAAAAAAAAAGCATCAGTCAAGAAATGGTTTGCAGATACTAAAGAGGTGTTAAGGTCCATATTGTTTTACTTATTTCCAAATGGATATGTATGCTCCACCAGTTTAATTATAAAGTGCTTCCTTGCAAAAATGCGACTGTCATATGTACTTTAAACCAGAGATGTAATGGAATTATAAGTGCCAGCAAATTGGCGAGAGTCTGTGCACATATCAGAGCCAACTGTATGTGTGCACTGCACTGTACCTTACCATCTGTGAAGGCAACTAAAAGATATACTGCATGGCAGCGGATAAAACAGACTGCTTGACAAGGTGGGAGTTGTAGTGGGTTGTGTACCATGTTGAAGAAATGAAGTCTGGACTGTAAAGTGGGATAGCATTAGTTCACCCAAACTGGTGGGAAGCTTAAAGAATTCCCATTCTCAGAGGGTGTTGTTCCCTAATAGTAAGGGATCATAATCAGTTGGTGTTTTAACAATGAGTCATAAAAAAGTCAATTTAAAAAGCTAGTATATTAGATTTTTTTTAAAAGGAAAATAGTAGCCAACAAGCTGAATATTGTTTTAAAGCGCATAGGGACTCATGTCTAAGTTTTTAAGTTGAATATATGTATGCTTCTTCCAGAGCCACTCCTTGGTTATCCTGACTGTGCGTTGGGTCATTGTCATGTTGGAAGACCCAGCCTCATGACATCTCCAATGCTCTTACGGAGGGAAGAAGGTTCTTCCCCAAAATCTTGCAACACATGGCCCCAGTCATCCTCTCCTTAACATAGTGCCGTCAACCTGTCCCATCTGCAGAAAACTGATCATTACTCATACTCATCATTCTTCTTCCTCCAAACACATTGGCAAACTTAAGATGGGCCTTGACATTTGCTGGTTTAAGCAGGGGAACCTTCTGTGCCATGCATGATTTCAAACCATAAGGTCTTAGTGGGTTACCAACAGTAACCTTGGAAAAGGTGATCCCAACTCTTTTCAGGTGATTGACCAGCTCCTCCCGTGTAGTTCTGGGCTGATTTCTCACCTTTCTTAGGATCATTGAGACCCCACTAGGTGAGATAATGCATGGAGCCCCAGTCCAAGGGAGATGGACAGCCATGTTTAGCTTGTTACGTTTTCTTATGATTGCTCCAACAGTGGGGGCTTTTTTCACCAAGCTATTTAGAAATGTCCCCATAGCCCTTTCCAGTCTTGTGGAGGTATACAATATTGTCTTTAGTGTCTTTGGACAGCTCTTTGGTCTTGGTCACGTTAGTAGTTGGATTCTTACTAATTGTATGGTGTGGACAGGTGTCTTTGGTCAACTAACGACCTCAAACAGGTGCATCTAATTTAGAATAATAAATGGAGTGGAGGTGGACATCTGAAGGCAGACAAACAGGTCTTTGAGGGTCAGAATTCTAGCTGATAGACAGGTGTTCAACTACTTATTTGCATCTGTATCATACCAATAAATGGTTAAAAAAAATCTTTTTTTTTTAGTTTATGTCTCTCTCAGTTCACATGCACCTACAATGACAATTTCAGACCCCTCCATGATTTCTAAATGGGAGAACTTGCAAAATAGCAGTGTTTTCAAATACTTATTTTCTTCAGTTTTCAGCAGTTTGCATATTTGTTTCAACAAAACTGTTAGCAGTATAAAAGTTGGAAGTTCATCTTTCTTCCCCACATTCTTAAGTTCCTATGAGCTTCGAGTTTATTTTTGTCAAGAAAGTAGAACACAATAAAAACAAGGGTCAGTAATCAGCAGTTCCGATAAATCAATGATCTGCTGGTAATCCGTTTATCTTTGTTCATTAATAAAGTCAAGTGTCTACATATATTGGCTGCAGTAAAATTTTGATTTTCAAATTTGGAGTGAATTTCAAGTTTTTTCTTTTATGTAAATATCTGTCTTTCATTTAAGATTACTGATGTTGCCGAGCTTTTATTCTACTCACAAAGATAGAAGTTACCCCATGGATGAAAGTTCTTTTAACTTTTATGTCTCCTCCACATTTCTATGCTCACAAAACTATTCATCATAAAACCACAAAGATGAGCCGCTCTTTAAGCTGCCTCAAGCTGTTCATAACAGAAGACGGAAACAAAGAAGGCATGGAATGAAAAGGACTGTCATAGATGTAGAATACATTAAATGTGTGTTGAACATCACCCTTTTTCATGTTTTAAAATAGTTACAATGCTAAAGGTATCTATAGGTATGTTGTTTAGATTCTATTTTATGGTAATGCCACTAACAGGACACACTTCACAGCAATCATTCCAAAGTATGGTAATAACATGGAACGATGTGGTTAAAAAATGCACTACATCAAGTTTTTTAAACAACTTTAACCCTAAAAACTACATTACAGCTCAGGCCTTCACACACTTGATTTTTTTTATATTAAATTAGTCTATGTTTATCATATGGTTGAGCCAGCAGAAATTTTAATTATTATTATGTTCTTGGACTTTCCATTAGACTTGGACTTGGAGTACTTTCAACTTGAACCACTAGTTTGGACACCACTGTTCAATATCAGATAAGAGCCAAAAAAAAAAAAAAATCCAATTCGTAGTACTTGGTCTTTACAGCAAAGGAAGATACTTAAGTAGTTACCAGACATTTAAGTATGTATTCAGGTCAGGAAATAAGAAAAGTTTCTTCTTGAAATACAAAGAAAAATAGACTCCTAACCTTGCCTCACCTTTTTTGCAATCTCAACAAATTTGCTGCTAAAGATTCAACTTATGAGATGAGAAACAAAAGTCTGTCTGAGCGCTAATGAGCACAACCCACCTCATCAAAGCTTAATTTGTTTTTCCAGTTCTTATTCTTTCTCTCTTTCACAAATGTCTTGAGATTTAAATAGTGATATTTAGTAGGATACTCTCCTGAGTTATCTAGATGTAATGGGAGAGTAATATGGCTCTTTGCTAACACAAATAATTAGATGGCAATGGAACATGTATAGAAGTGATTTTTTTTTCTCCTGCAAAGGATCAGCTCTTTTAGTAGTATCAGTTATATAACTGCTAAAAGGCAGAAATATCAGTTAGAGTTGATTTCAAGAAAAAACTTGTTGGAGGAAAACCAGCTAAGCTCTGAGGCAGCAGAACATTCTAAAAGTAGCCTGAAAGCTCCTCCTCCTTCTTTCAGCCAAGTCACTCCACACAGCCGAGACTGCATTTGTCTGCCCACTCCTAAGATGACATTTGAGCCATAGAAATGCTGTTAAGTTGACATTTAATTGCTAAATGCGGCTGGGCACCAACTGTAGCCTCTCTGTGCCAACTTCTATCAGCTTCATTCATCCTAACAATCAAATGTGAAATCCTCATTAGTGGTTTGGTCGGGAATGCCGGTTAGGACAGATTATCTGTTACAATTGAAAGGCTTACAAATTCATCCAGCCATCTTAATCACTCTAATTGACCTACTGACTGCTCTGAGCCATGCCGATAATATGAGAAATGCTGGGTCTTAGCTCTTGAGTGAGTTCTTAAAAGAGGATCAGGGTTTCTCACCTGCCACCACAAATTCTGTTGTGCTGGTTGTTCCATTTATCACTCCATATTAATTTGTGAAAAATGAATGTGTATATTAGTGCAAATGATATCACATGGGATGGCGAGATTAGAGGCCTTGACGTCATTTTGTATGCAACAGATCAGCAGCCAAAGAAGCTCATCTTCTCCTTTCCCTAATCCTACAGCATGTAAATTCTCTGTTGTGATTGATTGCAAAAAACAGATTTTAAACCGTTTCTCACGCCGTCCTCGCAGTTTGATAATCAGACGGACGTATTTCCCATTCTACCATGAAATTACCCCTGTCTATCTTCCTCTGTGGCAAAGTTATTCATCTTATCAGTTATTTTGACACAAAGCTATTAATTGTTTTGTTTTACAAGCAAAGTTTTATTAAAGCTGTTAACTGCTGAAAAATGGATTAGTTTGCCGTCTTTCTCCACTCTGTGTATGGATTCGAGTGTCAGGTAAGGTAATGGGATCATTGATTGGTTCATCCATCCCTGTATTTGTCTTGCCATGTTGGGTATAAGTGATAGCTCTGGAGTTTTTGCTCCATCATATGGTCCGTGCTTTATCCAGTTAAATCTAGCCAATCACATCTGAAGCGTGTCTGTGATGTAGTCTGTAGTCAGATTACCAGTATAATATCAGTCTTAAGATATAGCTTCACCCAAATGTTACATTTGTTAATCGCATTCATTTATCTTTGTATGAAAAAATATGATTGAGCAATTCTTAAGGGAATAGTAAGAATTTATACAGATTTACTACAAACAAAGTTTTTTTTTTTTTGAGTTTATACTGTATAAATTTTTTTCTGATCAGTTTTTACACTGGAAAAGCCAAAATACATCCAAAACATCAACTTAATATAGGCACTATTTTATATGATTAATTTTTTTATTTTATTTTTTGCAGAAAATATTCTAAAAAGTGAGGATATTGAAAAAGATAAAATAAATGATTTAGTCGAAAAATAATTCTGGCTATGTTAGGGTTTACAAAATCAATTATTTTCACCTTTAAGCCAGTTTCTGCCAGAGAAGCTTGCTGTTCACAGGGTGCTATGTCTAAGAACATTAATGGACACTTGAAAGGAAGGTTAAACAGACAGAAAAGGGTGCACCTGTTTAAGAGTCACAACCTGTTGATCAAATTTGAGGTTTTCCTAAGCTGTGCTATTATCACAAAATTATTTTAATCAAAATTAAAAGGAATTAACAACTGAAGTGAATGAATACAGTATATTCAGAAGTTTGACTTTGAATGTTATATGATACTCTTAAGAATTGCAATCCATCTGGACTTTTACACATTTCGCATAAACATTTTATGTTTCAAATGAGACCTAGTTTCTAATAAAGAAGGGAAACTCTGTTTCGTGTTTTCTCTGATTCTGACTTCACCATTGTTTAAAACACCATAACTTGATTAAACTCTGACTATTTATAGACAAACAGCATCCCAGAATTTCACCAGGCCTTAAGTATTCAGCGAGTGTTTTAGGGGGTGGATGCACACTCATTTGCACACATTTGCATGTCATTAGCACTTCAAACCTACAAACTTGAAAGGCTTTCCTTGTGAAGACAGTCTCGTCTTCCTCTCTCTCCTAGTCTGCCTCTCTTTTCTCTCTGCAACACTGTCTCGCAGGTCTTGGCTCTCTCACACAAGGAGTGATTAAGAAGCTCAGGACATCAATTAGAAAGTTTAACCCTTTGTATCAGATCTAAGAAGTTTCCGGGGTATAAGAATTGACAGTGTCTTTGCGCTTGTTACCTGTCTATGTTAAAGAGAAACTGATGTAACCAATATCTAGCTGAAAGGTTTGCTTCCTGAAAGAGAATACACTTTAATGTTGATCTTTACACATCATTTTTTTCCCCTTTTATTCAATTTCAGTGTAAAAAGTATTCACATAGTGAAAAGAAAAACTCATAAACCTTATGATGGAAAGCCACATCATATACAGGCCATGAACATTCATGGCCTGTATATGATAAAAGCGACCATAAAAGTTCACAATCAGGCACTGGGGGGGCTTAATATTCATCATTTTTTAGATGTACCATACACATTCAGCCTGGATTAACTCATTTAATAGGGTTAAAGCTAAATCCTAATTTAGGAAGGCAAAGAGGGGACTGAGGGAATGAAAGACTTAAATAGATATGCAATATAAAAGTGGATAAGAAGAACCACCAAGGATGAAATCTCTCAACTGACTCGGTTCACTGAACTATCTGTAAAAAAGACTTTCAATGAAAGCAACTGTCTGCGAAGCCGGGTTTTATAATCTTGCATTACCTAAAAATTGCACAATTGTGAGAAAAAGTGGAAAAATATGTCATATCGTCTTTTTCTACAGCCAATTGCCTGTATAGTGTCACAGGAGAGCTGGTTTCGATTTTTCTCTATCTGCCAAAAAGCCGGATACACCATCGAAAGCTTGTCAGTCCATCGCAGGGAAAGACAGTAACACACAACAAACAGCCAGATCATACATACACTCATACCAAAGGTTGGTTTGGAGAGCCCAATTAACAGGAATGTTTTTGAACTATGGAGAGACATATAGAGAGCATACACAGAGAGAACATGCAAACATGCAGAAAGATTATGTAAACCTGGGACCTCAACAGTGCTACCAACCCCACCTCAATCTCATTTTCCCATAAATGATTCTAAACTTGATTCGATATCTTAATTAAATGTCACTGCTTACAACGTAACTGACAATCACACATCTGCGAGAAATCCAATAACCTGGTTAAATACAGTATACATCCTGTCCACTTAGACTCATACCTTTTAGTTCGACCATTACGCCTTCCTATGTATAGACCTAAGATCAATTATGGTGCATACAATTAAGTGAAATAAACCCAAGCTTTCTGATGTTATGATATTTGGATTCTTTAGCAGTGATAAACCAGAATTTTAACTTGAATTTGTTGTAGATGTTTTGTTTCAGATGTTTTAAACTGGGTTTTGATGGTTTACATCTGCACTTACCAAGACAAATCTAATCATATGGTGTAAAGTGTAAAGTACCTGGTTGATAAGAAGTCTGCCAAAAAAAAAATGTTTTTTGTTTTTTTTCCAATTACATATTGCGAACAAAAAAACTAAAGTTTTTTCATCCATTTGATAAACAAAGCACTTTGCTTTGGATGTTGAAATTGCTATTGATTTTTATTCAAGCAGACTGTTGGGCTGTGTTCAGATGTCTATCATATGATGGTTGAGATGTGCATGCTTTCAGGTTTTCTATTGTAATGGCTGAACTAGAGGTATTTTTAGATTGAGTAAGGCTTGATGTCCAGGTTTGGGAATGCTAATTAAGAAAATCAAGTACTTATAGTTAACAGTTATTTCTCAAATAAAGCAAGGTAGTAACTTAACTACTAATTAATCAAAGTCACTAGTAACTGTCTAGTCAAGTTACCAATACACTCACTTTTTATGATGTAATATGTCTAGCATAGAATTATAGTCTATAATTTTAGCCTAAAAGCCTACAATTATGGACCAAACATGCTTAATGAATAAATGAATGAATGGGAATTTATTTCAGACAATTTTTCAGACAGACAATTTGACAAACAACAATAAATGAATCAACCAAATACACACAAAAAAGACTAGTTAACATCAACCAAACCAAACTCCAATTTCCAAACTAACTAAATTCACCTGAACATAAATAGAAACAAAACTCTCTACCCAATAAACCTGTCGGTATATACAGTCAGAGAAGTGACATTGTTTAATGTAAATTGTCTGAAAAGGGGTATGAAGAAGAAAAACGTATTATTTATACCCCCTTACCCTCTAATTGCACTGAAATTAACTTAAAGAAGAGTAACCTACCTGTTAAACTTGGCTTTTTTTTTCATATTCACATATACACAAAAAATATATATACATATATATACACACAAGCACCAAAACCCCCGATCATCAGTGCCACATCCCAACACCACTCTCCCTCCACCCACTCCCCCACCAGTCCCAACTCACACCCCATTCACCTCCCCTCCTCATCAAGGTACGGTGTTGGAAAAACATCAGTTTGAGCCTTTTTTTAAACAGACTAATGCTTGGACATTGAAGCTCTTTTTGGAGTTTATTTGATACCTTTACACCACTGACTGAAATACACATTCACTTCATGGTGGTTCGAACCCTCAAGAATCTAAAGTTAAGGTTTTCTCTGTAGTCATAGCCCCCCACTATCAGAAAATAGCTTTTGAAAATTTTCTGATAGTCGTTTATTTCTAGCTTTATACATAAATCGAGATGTTTGAAATTCTACCAGATCTGGGAGTTTGAGGAGGTGGGACTATAAATAGTATGATAGAATGGTCATGGAATCCTGCCTTATGAACCAATCTGATGGCCCTTTTTGAAATGCATAAAGGTCGCAGCGAGGTTTTTTTAAGTGTTGCCCCATATTTATACACAGTAACTCAAGTAAGGCAATATAAGTGCGAAATAAAGAACATGAAGTGCAGAATAATTTAGGAAATGTTTAGCTTTGCTGAGAATAGCAATACATCTGGTTATTTTAGTTTGAATGCAAATATGTATATGTATATTATATGAGGTCTCGAGAAAATCTTAATTTCTTTAACTCTCTACTGTCACATTGTCTATCAGGATACGTGAATTTGTTTTACTTTCACAGTTTCTAAACAACATTAACTTGGTTCTATCCAAATTTAATAATAGTTTGTTAATATCAAACCCTGTCTTAAGTCAATATAACTCAAGGTTGATATCAGCCATAAGCTGATCCAAAATTATCACCTGTACTATGTTAGTATCGTATGAAAGAAAAAAAAAAAAGAAGCATTCTAGAAACTTAGCAGATGTCATTAATATAAAAAATAAATAATTTAGCCCCCAGTACTGACCCCTTTAGTGTTTGAAAGATAATTGCATCTGAATTAATCCCCTCTTTATCTGAAGTATCCACCAAATATCCACCAAATATCTGAATTTGTAGATGAAATTCCTCTTAACTGTTACAAAAGGAGGAGTATAATACATTGCAAGTTGGTTTGAAGGCTGACTCATTACAACTGAGAAAACTGAAAATAGGAATGAACCACCAGGCATACTATATATATGTTCTACACTATTACAGCACTGACACAATGTGTGTGTCTCGAGTTTTTGAAGGTTTACGAAAAGTAAGGATGAAAAGACTAATTGTTTTTTTTCCAGACAACTGATATTTCTTTTTACACTTTGTAAAGGATTTGTGTGTTAGCCACAGCATCCATGGTTATTCAAAAGGCCTATGAAAAAGCTTCTTTAAATTCTCATTTTTAAAAGTTTTCCAGTGGTAAATACTGTAAAAAAAACCATAGGGATGCCCTAATAAGGCTTTTTAGCTGTTATCTTCTAATTAGCAACGTTAGTACTTCTATGTTTTGAGCAGAACATATTCCAAACTGAAAGAAATAAAAATGGAACCTAAATGAAGCTTTCAACTGTACACCTAAAGCTAAGAAAAAGCAAAACAACAAAGCCAGAAAAAATATGTAAATAATAAAAGAGAACTGAAAAGTTAATGGATTTGAGACATTGATCTAGGGCAGAATGCTTAAAAATATTTTATGTGCATGTTTTTCTGACCTCCTTGACTCCAGTTTGAAGATTTGTAGAGTGGCCCTTTAAAACATCTTACTTTTTAATAAAAAGGGTTTTGTATAAAGTATTGCTCATCGAGTAGTTCAATCAGTCAAACCTTTCTTCTGAAAAGTTAGAGCCAGGGAGACTTTCAGCTTGAAAATTGATGTTTAATTCTATTTTCTTTTAAACAGAACTATGGAAAAGATGGCAACCGATGTGACCAGGGCAGAAGTTAACATTTAATCTCCACTGAGCACAGCCCTAGCCCCAAGTCATGTTAAATTATTCAAACAACACACACCACCATGCCTTGATGCAGATATCAGTATGATGGTGGTCTACCAACTTCTCTCAATAAAAGGCCTCAAGCAACAATGCAGTATGAAACAGCACACAAAATATGACACATCTTGTACACCGACACATGCGCAGTAAACTGTTGGGGCTTCCTACAAGCCAAAGAAGATGAACCTCTTGCTGGCAGCAGTGTTACCATGTAATAGAGGATCAGGTAGGATTCCAATACTTTGTTCACTATACAGTGTCTTGTTAGGTCCAAAGAGACATGCTGGAATTAATTCATACCTGCACAAAAGGTCAAAGGTGGGAAATGAACCCTGGCCATTAAAAGTGGACAAAAATGGGCATATGAGAACTTTATTAACCTTAGTGAACATCAAACCCAATGTTCCTACATAAGTTTGAGCATTTATGAGCAATTGTGCATTCACACTGAATGCGAAACCTGCAAAGATTGTACCGGTTTTGAGCGCTTTTTCTGTCCTTGAAATTCAATCACCTGGCCAAAGAAATCAGTACAATCACCAAAGACCCAAAACCATGCTGTAAACATTCTCACAGCAAGATCTTCTGGTCATCATATGTAATAACATTAAATTTAGTCTGAGGTTCTCTGATCACCAGTGTTGTTTTTAATTCACATGAAGTTCGATGTGCGTCTGCAGGTAACGAAAAGACTAAAACTACAAAGCCTCTAACTGGCTTTGATGCAATTTGTCAAGGCCTGACAACATGCGACCAAGACCAAGTAATAAAGATTCTAGATTGAGCCTGAGCACAAGAACAGGAAAAATCCTTGTTAATCCCTGTTAAATACACACAGATTTAAACTTATGCTGTTTAAAAGCTTTTTCCTTTTTGGTACTCTTCCTTCTTTGTAAAGAAACTATTCTTTTAATCTGAATTCAATTGCAAAATACAAAACCATAGGTGGAGTTTAAAGTAATTCATTAATGAGAAAGAATGCCAAATTTGTAAATGAATTAAACAGTTTAATTTCTTTTGAAGAAATGTCCTTACAATAATGCTAGTCTAAACAATAAGAAAATTAGATGGTGGAATTAAGATTCCTATGAACCAACAACAGCTCACACAGTTGGTGAGAATCTCTGCTCTAATACATCAAAAACCCATTTTTTTCCTGGAGAATATGCAGATCCATGTCTGTGCTGCAGCCCATTCCTGACATATGGGCTTGCTTTTACCCCTCTGCTGAATAAGTCACAAGACTGGAGTTTCAATTCAAGTTAAATCGTAGGTTTTTGGAAAATGAATCCAAGTTAACTCACAAGTCAATCTTTGGATTACTTGTGATTTTAAAGTTCAAAGTCTCATAACTATTATAAGTATTACCTCACTATTAAAAATGTATATTTCTGCCCTCTGCAATATCAAAGAAAACACTCTGCTAAAAAGAAAGAGGTCAATGTTGATTAGGAATATAAAAATAGTAAAACTTTGAAATTATAAAAAAAAAGATTACACCAATAAACCTAAATACAGAAGATATGTGTTAAATATAAAATAAATAATTTCTATCTTTAAATAATAAAATTAGCACGGCTCCCTCTGGTGGATTTCATATGAAAACCTTTTCTTCTAGTAAAAGTTATTATTTGATGTTCTACTTCACTTTTAACTTTTATTATAAAAGAAATCCACAAACTGATTCTATTTTATTTTAGTATAAAATAAAACAATGCAATGTATCTTACATTATAAATGTTCAGAAATCCCATCTTTATGTTAAGCAGGCTTCATAGATACTTGCTCTGTTGTGTCCATTGCAAAACAACCCTGCAATTATTTAGTTTCAACATCAGCAATGAGAAGCAGCTGTTATACTTCACCAGCTGAGCTTCTAATGAAACAACAAGTAAAACGCTGCAGGCAAGTAAGTGAGACTGTTGCTGCCTTCAAATCCAATCCAGTTTATTCATGATAGCTACTCTCTGTTTACTTCTACTAGTTTGATATGGCAACCACAGAGTGAAGGGAGATGTACTGATGTGTTTGTGATCATCTTACTTGTGAATCAGTTAAGCTTTGAAAATATGTGCACAAATATTTCCCTGGATATCTCATTTAAAAATGTAAACAAACTGGAATTCAAGTATTTGCACTTTTTATGGCACCACAGTGTGAACCACTTATTTTTAGGCTTTTTATGTTAAAGTCACAATAGAGGGCAAGTTTGTATTAAATTTGCTGCTGAGTTAAAATGTCAAGTCTTCACACATTCTTTATGCAAATAAGCAGAAAATTTGGAGCAGAAAAGGGACGATGTGAAGGGCCAGTAAATTTTCTCTACAACATGTCCATCCCATGCTCATTAAGTCTTTTAGGAAGAAAAATGCTTCTTTGTTTGCTGCCTTTCTTTCTTATGGCAGTCCTTTCTTATGCCTTCTATAGGTTGTGCTTTTGAATTATGCAAAATATATGAATTGCATGAAGAAGAATGGGTGGAGAAAGTTATCATGTAGCTAGATAACTATGTGTTCATTGGTAAATAGAATCATACAGACCAACAAATGTTTTACAAAAAATATTTGTATAAATAGATTTTTGCTTGGCAGTAAAAATGTGATCCTTACATTTACATGAAAATAGATCAGATGTGAAGCACAAGTTTAAGTTAAAACCAGTTAAATGTAACATCAAGAGTACATACTGTAACCTATGTGTAGGTAATAATGCATAGATTAAAGATCTTACAGTGCAATGACTGCAAAATGCGAATGAATACCTTTCATCAAAGCTATCCACAGTACACCATTATAACAATGTGATCATGTCCTTCATTATTGTGTCATTACAAATAAAAAAACAAAAATTTTTATTTGGAGCCTTTGTTAAATACTTTGTTGATCAACCTTTACCTGAAAGCTTCCATGTGGACACTCTACCATACAGGGCTGATTTGTAGATTGATGCTGAGATGGTTGTCCTTTCAGAAAGGTTTCCTCTCTCCACAGGGGAACCTTGGTAGAGTGACCATGGGGTTTTTGGTTACCCCTCTGACTAAGATAATGCTTGCCATTTGCTCTGTTTAGATGGCTGTCCAGCTTTAGGAGAGTCCCCTGGTTCGATATCTCTTGCATTTATAAAAAAAAAACGGAGGCCGTTGTGCTCAGAATCGTTTTTAACTTTACATAATCCTGTCTCTAAGGTCTAACAACAATTCCTTTAACCTTATACTGACAGTTAAGTGCTTCCTTTAATCATGTCCTATATCCACTTAATTTACCACAGATCAACTCGAGTTAATCAGTGTGAGAAACAACTCATGGATGATAAGTGGAAACCGTAAACACCTTAGTTTAATTTGGACCTTAATGGCAAAGGCTGCAATTACTTGTGATATATGAGTGATTTCTTAGTGTCCATTAATGATAATCCCATCTTAAACAATCTCAAAGAAAATTCCAATTTGCACAATGGAGAAAAAAAAGGATAATAATGCAATATACTAATCAGATTAAGGCTTAAACATCTAAATGTGGAAAAAGTGCAGTCCGGTGTATAATTATCCAAATTAGACAAGTGCTAGAAGGACAATGCCCTGGGCAGCAACTCCTTTATTAACCCATATGATGTGGAGTCTCTGCTGCCCAAAACTCAAACAAACAAAGAGAATATGCAACCATTAAATGCACACAATTACATGATCATCAGGGTAACCTGAGGCATGCATTGTAGCATGCACATTGAGAGTAGAAATGAATGCAAAAAGTTGGTCTTCGGGGGCTGCTTTCCTGCTGCTTTTGCACAGCTGATTTCCATTGATAGCTGCAATCATCAGAATACATACATACTAAAGGGCAAATAACACAATATTCTAAACGTTTAACCTATATAGTGCTGTTTCTCTCCAAGACATACATATTGGTTCTGCTTTTACTTTGTCTATGTACTCCCTTAGTCCCTTTGACACGAAAACTGGCTCATAGCTAATCTGCTTAACTGTCTCTTTTCCAGACAGACCCCTATTAGTAGTTTCTCTCGTATGCCTGCTTCTCTTTCCTTAAACCCTTCAGCAGATGGTCGCTCACACTGAGCTGTATGCTGATGTGAGTGATTGTTATAGAGTCAACAACCGAAGGTAAGCGAATATCTATTGTCACCACATGCTTATCCAGGAGGAGCATGTCCTGCAAAGTCAATGACTCGATGCAATCAGCTGGTTTGCTTAGATAAAAAACGTTTTACCAACCTGACTAAGACTGGATTGTCTCTTTAAAGGGCCTTGAGATGACATGTGCTGTAAACTGACACTAGATAAATAAACTCAATTGAATTTATGATTGTGCAAAAACAGATTTCCTAAAAACCTTGATTAGTTAAAGCAACGTGATAAAGAGGAGTACAGGTACACTGTATGTTTAAATCTCTCAGAAACAATGTTACTGTTGAATTTATCAGAGAACATCTTCCAGTCAATGTCCTTAGGAAAACAACTGCACATAAAGTTTATATATTTTTATTTCATTTTATTAAGAGCTGCTCTATATCTGCACCCTGCTGGATGAGGAACAGTGAAGAAAATAACCCTTAGGTCTCTATAAGACCACCACCTGGGAGTCTGATCTTTTTCCATCCCCTATCGAAGTCCTAATGTCAGATACCGCAGCATATTTGCAGTTACTGTAGCAGTTTGATAGTTTCAAGAAAAAAAAAAAGGAAAAACCCTTAGGTAGCTGAGGTCGTGGATTAGGTCAAAACATGGCCTTTTAAAAGATTGCAAACTATGTGATAACTGGTACACTTTGACCTTCTGCACAAAGCTTTTCCTCCTACTACCTGGTGACCTGTCCTGTGTTTAATGACATCACCGGCACAGGAATTCTTCATGAGGACTACTCAGTATGCAGTGGATTTAGGGCTCACGAATAATAAGTTGTATAGAATAGGCTGATTTAAACAAGTTGGTCTCCCTGTCAAAATGTTTCATTTAAAATAATAATAATAAAAAAATCAACCAACATATTTTTTTATAAGGTGTTCTGTAGAGTTAGAGCACACTCAAGACGAGCATCACTTCTTAATTTTACATTTATTTTTACTGGATATTATTTACTAGGATCAAGTAAAAGGGGTGGTGGTGGTGGTGGGGTAGCCTGGGTGCCATTCCGAACTTAGTCCCGCCCACCACGTTTGAGGTCGGGAAGTTCGGTCTGGCATTGCTCAATAGTAGCGCTAGTATGCTCGCACAATATCTGCCGGGCCAATCAAATTGTCAGGGGGGGCTTTATATGATGATGGACAGATGATCAACAGTAACGTAATCAACCACGTGACCAAAGCGCGCTTGGGTGACAACAACAATGGCTGCCGTTGGAGAGTTGAGGTGTGAAGATTCTGCTATTAGGTCTGTTCTAGAAGATATCGACAGCAAATTAATTTTAAAAGAGGAACAGAGAAACGCGATCAAGGCTCATCTTCTTATTCTAGGCGTGCAACTGCATGCTTTGATTTTTGTTGACAACAACTATGCGTCACTTAACATACGTCCCGCACTCCGTTGCTCTTATTGGTTGTAGGTCTATCCAATTGAGAGCAGAGGCATTTTTTTCCTGGTTTGTTCGAAACACGCCCCATAATCACAGCTCTATGGAGCAGTATCAGACTCATATTCTGACTAGAATTGAGTCGGACTACGTCAGGCTAGTGGTGGGGTGCTCTGAGTATGAATGCCAAACTTTCATATTTTAATTTGTAAATGAACTAAATCTGTCTCCTCCCTTCCACTTTACAATTATAAGCTACTTTGTAAGTTTTCTGTCATAAAATTCAGATAAAGACATTAAAGTCTTTAGAAAGTTAGAAAGTCTTTAGAAAGTTAAAGTAAAAGGAAAATATATAAATTAGGTTTGTGATTTACAGCTGTACAGGGATGTTCCGATCTTAAGATCGGATCGGCCTGATCATTTCCTATTTTACAGTGATAAGAGATGTTGTTGACAACCAGCCCATCTCAGCAGTTGAGAATGTCAGACTTGGACATCTGCTTGAAGTTTTGGACCCACGTTTTGGACCCCCATCTGACCTCTAGACACTACAATGCCGACACAGTCAAAATATTATTGACACTGACCTTTAATTCTCTGTAAGATTTAGATTTCATTGGATTATATAATGTTGAGTTACGTGGTAAAAAATATTTTTGAGTTTTATAAATTTCATTACTAAAGGCAAAATATCGGATAAGGACTCAAAATCGGATCGGAGGATTTGAGGTTAAAAGATCAGATCAGGATCGGAGGCCTAAGATGCTGATCGGGACGTCCCTACTTCTGTACATTTCTGGTGACAAGTTTTTGCGAAACATATACGCTTTTTAAAGTTTATCCTGCCTAACTATACAAGTCAACAGCTCTAGGGTTGCATACTTTTCTGAAATTACTAACATAATACATTAGTTCAGCTAAGATCCAAGACCAGGGTCCAGTTTTTGATTCCGAGCTCAACCAAGTAGAAGAGCAGATATCCTGACTGAACCTATTCTGCTCTGCAACATTCATGATTTTCAGTTTCAGAACAGGGGATGCCAAGACGACGCTTCAACTTAATCCAGGTTAGAGTTCATGATGAGCTCAAGCATAAAAGCTAGCCTCATTATTTAAACACAGAAAACAAGATCAATTGCAACAGCAAAAAAATAACAAGACTCAAAGAGGGCATTTCTCTCAAGTGGAACTTAAAACATTAATAACGTCATATCGGGAGATTATCAAAAAGTATTTAAGAAAAAACAGCGATTCTCTTCATGAAGCAAAATATAGAGAATTAGTGTGGCAGAGACCAAGTTGAGCAAGTTGTACACTCATTACTGCAATGCTTCATTAAAAAAAATAATATATGTGTGTGCATGAAATCTACATCTAGGTGTAAACCAGCAGGCGAAACAAGAGCTTGCAGAAAATCAAGATAAAATGTAAACATTTTTCAATATATTATTTGGTCCAGGACCAGTTAACAGCTATTATTATGATTAATATTTACCAAGTGAATTAAACAGCATTCAATTGATTTATTTGACAAATGCAATTAATGATATATTAGAAGTTTCATCTGGGTTCTTTTCTTAATACGACAAAGAGAAGAAATATAGCTGTAATTTATATCTCTGTCACAAAAGCTACCCTCTGGAATTAACTGTATGGTGTGTATTAACAAGAAAACTGAGGAAAAATAACAAAAACCTAAAAATAAGCCATTAAAAAAAAACAGTCACTCTATTTTGTCACGGTGCAGTGAAAAAGATCATCATCTATGCTTTCAATTATGCCTAGAAAACCAAAAATATATGCAAAGGTGGATAATTCAGGTCCAGGAAGTAAAAAGCCTGCAGAGAGATTAGTTCCAAGCATTTGCATTACCAGCTTCACAACTTGGGGCAAATCACCAGGTCAAGTGAACAGCATGAAGGAAAACTAGGCAGAATTTTTATTTTCTGGACCAGGATTATGCACCCCTGAATAAATGGTTAGATAATGCTTGAAATATGAGCCGACTGACTTACTGCCTTAAGTTATTCGTGCATAAGAGAAAGAAATATGCAGGTATAAGTGAAAGTAAGCAGAATGTGAAAAAGATTCTACACCTGCACCTGTAAAATGTTTCTCTTATTCGGATTCCACGTTTGTGACAAGGGAGCACCAGAAAACTGTGCATGTGTGTGTGGTTGTGGTGGCACTTAATTCAAATTATTTAATTATTCTAAATTTTTTTCCCCCTAGTTTTCCTGTCTGCAGAACTCTGTTGTAAAATATAACTGTACAAAAACAAAGTTATTTAATGACAGAAAGAAAAGATTCGCAGAGCACTTCCATCTCAGTCCGGATTTAGATCCCGTGTCCCACACGCCAAGTAGGGTCACTCCGCACTCTACTAACGAAGAAAGCAGAAATCATAGATAGTGTGATCGTTGTTATCAACCTGATGGCCATCTGAGCTGTGTGGTAATGGTTTCATGCTACTCTAACAGTTTTCTATCATATTAGAAACAATGGACAAAGAACCTGTTCTTGTTGCCTGCTGTGACTTGCAGATGAAATGTTATTGAGATAAATTGACTGTTAAAAGCAGTTAATGCTCAAAACTAGGGGTGTCAACAATAATCAGTTCAGCGATGCATTGCAATGCGGGGCATGCACGATTCAGCATCGATGCGGCAACGTGCCATAATCGATTATGTCACTGTTTATTTTCTGGCCTCAAATGGACAAGTTGTAATTTTTTCCGTAATTACTTCCGGGGGCATACCAACAACAATCAAGATGGCTGAGGCGGAGGGAGATGACCACGATAGACGGTTAGGCCTAATTAAAAACGCACCAAAAGCTTGGAAAGCGGATATCTGGGCACATTTCGGATTTTACGAAGTCAATGGGATTTTGGTGCTTCGCAATGCATCGCAATGCATCGTAGAATCGAATTGAATTGAATCGAATCGTTACCTGGTGAATCGTAATCGAATCGAATCGTGAGGGCAGTGCCAATGCACACCCCTACTCAAAACTCTATAAGCAAATAAATTAAACTACTTATAAATACATCTAATCAATTGGAACCCAATGAGTATTTGCGCTGCAACATCTACAGGCTCCGCTTTAAAGGAAACAACATTTCTGTAGCTTTTTTGTGTAATTTCTCTGCTTGAATGAACGTCAGACTCAGAACAAGTGAAAAAAAATTCCTCTACTGACCTTAGATGGTTGCTAGTGTAATTTGCACTACTAACTTGACTGAGGATGATAGTTAACTGGATTTCAGGATTTTATTCAGACACTTATTCTGGGTTCCCATTTATCCCACTTTCTGGGCCCTCATGCTCAGGTTTTTAACCAACTGTTGTCTGAAGTTAATTCTGCTTCGCTTTTTACAATCATGAGATTTTCATGCAACTGCTAGAAAAGCGGGTGGACTTGGACCATTGGCTTTAAGCCTGGTGTTTTTCCTCCCATGCAGAATGGATCGACAGAAGAGCTGCAGTACCGTGGATTAGTGCAGCTTGTCAAGGTCTGACGCTACAATGACAGTTTAATCTCTGAACTAGGTCTCTATTGAAAAAAGAAGCAATATGAGAGGAAGAAAAGCAGGGGAGCAAAGTTATAAGGCTAAGGTCTTCATTTATGTGATATAATTTGTCACATCAAATTCTCCTAATACTGCTGTCAACGTCTCCAGGGTCCAAGAGAAAAACAACATAAACAGACTCACAGAGATAAACAAACAGACTCTGGCGAATTCAGCTTATCCTTAGGCTTAAACCTGGCAGCAAGTTGTCAATAAAACTCACTCCTTTCCTTTAACAGAAAGTAGCAACATTCTTTTTTATCCCTTGGCAAGAATCCTTCGGCAAAAGTGTGCATACCTTTTCTAAGCATAGTGCTGAAAAAAGTCACACTTTCAGATCATCACATACATTGAAATCCAATTTATTCAAGAAAGATCCCCCCATGTGCTCCATGTGGTTTAATAATGAAAAACTGCAAACTACATATTTATTTATTTTTTCGAAATAAATTTGCATTTTAACAGCTACACCTAGACCTGATTGCTATCTGTACTATAGAATCAAGAAAACACTTTAAGGGAACCTGTTAATATGAACTAACCAAACAGACAGAAATGTGCAGTGTCATTATCTAAAGCAGTAAACTACTGTTGGAAGCTTAAATGGCCATAAATGGAAAGGGCGTGACAGGGTAAGTAGTCACAGGAATAGCAGGCCAATCAAGATACTTCAAGAATGCATTAACTGCTCATCCAGGAGGTCACAAATGAGCCCAGAGCACATTTCTTAGCACCACAGGCCTCACTTAACCCATTTATAGTCTAGTTTTATGCTCCAACAATAAGAAAAACACTGCATAAGAAAAGATCATGTGCCAGTCATGGGACGTGTTCAAGGCTAAGTTCACTGACAAACAAAAGGATATATTTCATATAAAAACTATAAATCGAAGCGTTTCCCACAACCTTTTTGGTGAGGCCTTGTCAAAGTTCTATCGAGAAGCTCTAGCCAGATATTAAACAGACTGTTCATGCTAGAAAACTTAAGCCATTTATTAAATTTACCTTACAGCTACCTAAAATATTAATGCTATTTATTGCAAAACATTGAGACAACTAACAAAGGAGCCATTTGTTTGGGATGACTATTACCCTTTTATGACAAAATTATCCTTGATATAAAATCATACTATATTGGCATTTTTATAATTAATATACCCAGGCCTAAATTTTGAGCAAGTGTAAAACCAAAGCAGAAACCGACACATTCAATAAATTCTGAGAGAAGAAAGAAGAAAATTCTGCTCTCCAATTGTCTCCTTGTACTGTTTGCTAGCACAGCTTTCAATGAAGCAATCAAATGTGCAAATCTCGTCATGAATAATTCATGACAGCTGTTACGAATAGCATTAGATGGCAATTATTTTGATGTTTGATCAATAAGAGCTGATGGAGAAAATATGATATAAAGAACAGAGCATTTAATGTATACTAGCCGAGCAGGCTCATGATAAGTGAGTCAACAACTATTTTTTTTTTCACCTTCTGGTACCAAACTAATAAGGGAAGAAGTTACCATGGTGATGCTAGACCGTTTTTTTTGCTTGCAAGGCTTTTAATGCAAGCACAAAGACACACAGGTTGAGATTTCTTCAAAGCTGTGAAGAGTAAAAGTGAAGCCATTAAATTTGTTTTTATTACAAATGGAGTTGCAATGCATAAAGACATGGGCAAATCTGACCTTTTCTTTGTAATTATTATTATAAATAGCATAAACCTTTTTTTTACCTGTTTTCTGCCAGCCAGGTAATTCCATCTTTATTCAACACTAACTGAGCCTATAAAAATTACATTTATTCTTTTATTAAACGTCAACATTCCTTACGTCAGCATTAACCATATATGTAACCAACATTTTGGAGCTGGATGCTTTTTTTTATGTTGTTACACAATTAAGGTCACTCATTTTTTTTACATCTATGATTTCCACAAATTACAACAAAAAGTCTTAAACTGCACTACCATTGAAAATTAGAATAGTAAATTGTCACAGTTGAAATCACCTATTAAAATGCAAAACACCCTCTGTTTAATTCTCTCTGCTCTGCTGTGTGTAGCATTACAATTTTCCTAATTTCTTCATTATCATTATGAGTTTTCATATAATAATGAATACTATGTTAAAGTCATTATATTAAAATGATCAAATACCAATGCAAAGCGCGATTTATGCATTTTCTCCTTATTTTCTCCTATATTTTTTGGGAGAGGAAAACAACATGAAGTGGTTTCAGGTTAAAAGCAAACTTGCAGCACCTTGCATCATCAGACAAAGCAATGAAGCTGCTGTGTACTGTTGTTGATAAAATGTTCATATAAGTCAGGAAACCTTTTCCTTAAAATGGATAGATAATTCCACCATCAAATGTTTGCAAGACATAGTTCTTTTTTTAAGGTTAAAAAGGAAGTCTATCACGATTATGTTGCAAGAGAAATGAGTGCAAATCCAATGGTGTACATTACGTTGGTTATTTTACATTAAATGCTTAATTATAAAACATTTAATTACAAAAAATAAAGAAATATGTAAATAAGTAAAAATACAACAAACAGTAAATATTTTAAGGGAGCAATTTGTATTTCTCACAATTATTTTATTGTAATTTTATATTTTGTGAAAAACAGAGTTCAATTGCAAAGTCTGTAAGAAAATGAGTGCTATGAGTGATAGAAACCAAAATGTTTGCCAATTAGCAAATTCTCAGAATGGATGGAGAGAAACTGTGTTAATTGTAAAAAAAAAAAAATAATGGGTTAAATCTAACCTGGCATAAGCCAGAGTGATAGGTGTTCAATTGAAATTCTACAGGGTATCAATCTAGAAGGGCGCCTGTGAGAATAGTTCGCAAAAAGAAGGAACATTAAGTAAAATTCTTCAAGATGACTGGTTAAATCACCAAGTGACACATGCCTCCATGTCTAGCTTTTAGCCAATCACAGCAGTAGCAGCAGTTGTGACATGTCACATTCTTGATCTGTTTCACAACTAACGGAGTTAGCGTATATATGAAAATCTTGCCAAATGTGGCCAGGAGGACAAGAAATCGTGTCATTTTGCTCATTTTTCAATATCTATTTCTGGGAGTTTGTGAATTTACAAATCTTGAGATAATTCATGTTGCTTTCAAGGTAAGGGTAAATCTATTCCACTTAAAAAAATAGAATAGAATTTGTAATTTTGATGTGAAAGAATGTGAAGATGTATAAAAGGGTTTGGTGAGAAACTTTGCAAACATTTCAAGAATAATAAGTTTGCTTCTTATCTGTTTTGGACCTTCTTTAGGAGGGTGTGACCCTTTTTGTGATCCTTTAGCCAGCTTACATCATGATGTAAATCAGATTATATTTAAGTGAATTTTGCATTATGCAATTCTTATGTTATTGGTGACTGTGTGCTGTGTAGAATCATGGTAGTTCAGTTAATTTATTGTTCGAAAGGGGGAGTGATTTTGGGTCACACTAGTTTTTAAAAAAACATTTAAAGATCATGTTTTGCAAAGGCTATATCTGTCTTTTTAAAAAGTAACTAATTATGTTTAGATAGAAAGTCAAAGGCCATTTTAAAAAGATATGTTTTTAATCCCGATTTGAAGAACTTAAGGTTTTTCTTGGAGTTTAATGTATATCAGTAGAAAATCAGAATTAAATGCCGGTTCTGGGTATGCAGAGTAGGGGTGGGTATTGCCAAAGAAGTCACGATTTGATTCGAATCACGATTCACAGGCCACGATGCGATTCTATCACGATGCATCACGATACTTGAATGATTGCGATGCATTGCAATATTTTCTCCTCCATGTTTTGTTTTTGAATGACTCGGCACAGTATCCCACGGCCGGAAATGCTTGTGACACAAGGCAGCGGGCGTCAACACATTTGAAACGACATCTACTGGACTGGAAGTGGTATTGCACTTGTTTATGGCTGATGTTCGCCAACCATTCATGCAATTTTATTTATTCATTTTTTTAAATTAATAATCGATTCTTGGCATCAAGAATCGATGCAGTAGATCACGAAAATTAGAATCACGATGCATCATCATCACGATTATTTTGCACACCCCTAATGCAGAGTAGATTTCAAAAGACCTGAGAGGTCTGGGATGTTGATACACTGACAGCAAGTCTGTAATGTATTTTGCTGCTAAGCCATTCAATGATTTATAGACTAACAGGGATATTTTAAAGTCCATTCTCTGAGCTACAGGGAGCCAGTGCAACATTTTATATCTGATGTGCTCCACTTTCTTAGTTTTGGTGAGAAGAGAGGCAGCAGTATTGTGGAACAAGTTAGTGCTTAAAAACTCAGATCAACTTTTCAGACAGACATGTGAAAACATTGTTGCATTAATTAAATCTAATAAAGATGAATGCATGAATTTATTTATTAGGCCCCTGCTAAGACATTTGTCTTTTAATCCTTGAGATGTTCTTTAGGTGATAAAAAGGGTGAGTTTGTTACTGTCTTTATGAGGCTTTCAATGCTCAGGTCAGAATCCATTGTTAAAGCTAGATATGTTAACTTTTGAATAACTTTCTTTTTGTAAAAAAAAAACACGATTACTTTAGTTTTGTTATTTTGACACATCCATGCATTGGATTTTTTCTATGCATTTACTCAGGTTATTAATCACCTAGTGACATTGTAAGGTATATCTGTTTGTCATTGACATAGTTATGGTAACTTATGTTGTTTATTAAGATCCAAATTGGGGTAGCATGTAGGTATTGAATAAGAGGTACCCCAAGATGGACCCTTTGGGAACATCATATGCTGTTTTTGTGTCCTTAGATAGAAATTTATCTACTGGCACTAAGAAGTCCCTCGCCTCTAAGTATAATTAAAGCAGTCTAGGGTTGTACCAGAAAGGCCAACACAGTTTTCCAAACAGTCTTGATGAAATGAAGTTATCAACACTATTGAATGCTGTTCTAAGGTCTAATGATACCAGAGCTGTGGTTCGTCCACACTCTGGATTTCATGATGGATTTCACCTAGACACCTTGAAAATGGCAGCCTCTGAACTATGGTGAGCATGAAAACCTGATGGCTGGTCATTGACAGGAATGTGTTTACTTAAAACACAATGGAAAACTTCTCAAACACGAGGCATGGTGTTAGGAATCCAGTTTGTGTGGGTTGTGCTTTTGTTTGTCTTCCCTCCACCACCAGGCGGCGCCTGGTTCTCGTTGGCCTCCTCACACACCTGCAGCGGGTTGCCTCATTACCGGAGGACTCTTAAGCTACTGACTGCCACTCCCTCAACGCCAGAGTGTTTGCCAGTTTTGGGTACTCTAGCCAAGCTGATTCTTGCTGAGTCAAACTGAGTTTTTGTCAACCTGAGTTTAACCTTGTTGTTTTGTCTTTGCCTCTCGGCAGGAAGTCATCCTGCAAAGTGGATGTTTCGGACCTTCTCTCCTTTGGATGGATTCTCTGAGCACCAAACTGAGCTGAGGATTCAAGCTTGTGGTTTGAATCTACATTTCCCCAAGGATTGTTTGGGCTTCTCTCTGAGTAGGGGATTCATCTCCACAAGTACCGTTCAAGTACCGCAGGAAAATTAAGTGGCAGTCAGCTCCTCCGTTTCTCAAGGAAAAACCGCAATCTGGGTAAACCCTGTCTGCCCTTCAACGAGCAAGTCATTCACTGGAACAACCCACACCGACTGGATTCAACAAGAGACACCTTTTCCTGGAAACGTGATTCCGCAGCCTCTATTCCCTTCTTCAAATCTAAGACACAAATTTCCCACTGAGCCTGAATATCTTCCCCTTAATTTTTCAGTCCCGATTCGACAGTGTTCTGAGCAGCACTGCACTCTTATCACCAACTCTCAATAAAACCTGTTAAACTTTTCCCTAGTCTCTCTGTTTGGTCTTCTGCATGTGGGTCAGAGCTCTAGATAAAATCACGACACATGGTTGTTTAAGTAGCGGGTTTCTTTGGTAGGTGGTTCCATTAGCCTGTGCTTTCTGCTGTCTTTTCTTAGAATATGCACTTTATGATTTAACTAGTTCATGTTACCATGGTAGCTAAGGAAAATGTGCAAAATCATATATTTTACTGACTGGAGGGAAAAATCTTATAATCCAACAGCCATTGGGGCTTCAATGTTTGTTCTAATTCTGATTCACCACTTTGTGTGCTGGTGCTGTGAGGCTGCATGTAAGAACACCAAAAATCATTTGACGTGTCAACTAACTGGTCAGCCTCACTTCCTGAAAGTTCTCTTCCAGTACCGTTACCTTTACTGTATGTATAAAAAGGGACATGTCAGACTCAAAGAAACTCTTTATTCTTTGCATTTTGACACTAATCACCCCTTACAACTCATTACATTACATTTACAATTTAAATTAGCTAATGTGTTTAATAGCACAGTATGTGGTGACTCATGCATGAAAGATGCTTAGTAACTCAGGTGATGCATGTATTTTATTTTTAGACGGTTTCCAAGTGAACGTTCTGTTCACTGGTGTGAAAATAGATTTTAACAGGACCATTTAAAATAATACAAAGTTTGGAATCATTTTTGGAAAACGTGAAAATGTTATTTTATTTTTTAAAGCTTAACAAAGCCTTTTATTCTCCAGGTTTGTATACATTTTTATGTCTCTACAGCCTGTATGTTTTAGTGAGCTTGCAGTTGCCCTAATCAGGAAGAGTAAACATTTCTCCAGATTGAATTAATGGCTTGATTTAACCCTAATTACCAGTGGACTATAAATATCACTGCTTTTTAGGCTGAAATGCTCGTTCCTCTGTGCAGACATGTTTTTATTATCTGAGCTCGAAAAGCTTTAAACTCCTTACAATCTAAATTTACAAAATACAAAGTTGAAAAATAGGCCTTTAAATCTCAGTTGTTTTTTTATTTTAGCTCAATTTGCAGTAGCCATTATCCTCTGTCTTGTTAGATTTTCATTGGTCAATGTAAAGCTAAACAAGGATGCCTATCTGGCCATGTGGCTTGAGGTTTTTCTGAGGCAGCTAATAGTCATCATGAGGCATAGTGTCCAGATGCCCAGTCATTTGTAGAGTTGATAAGCTCAGGCCAGGGAGGAGGTTGTGAGGCCATGGAGAAAGATTTTGTCTTCCTTAAAGAATTCAGGCAAAGCTGGCTTTTAAAGGGGGGGGAGCAGTGCTCCCTAACAGTGTTTACAGTGGAAGTGGGGAGCTGCTGTGCAGGACTCAGGACAATGTCAGGCTGTGAAAGGAATACTTTGAGAACTTTCTCAACTAAGCCTAAACTTAGTCCCTCCCTAAAGGAAGCAAGGACTAGGCGCTTGGAGTTGGACTCATTCATCACCCAGGCTGAAGTCAATAAGAGCCACGGTTTTGACTTACAAATTAGACACAATTTTACACTTATCACTAATATGACAGTAAGTCCTCTTTAGGAAAATCAGAATCTTTTGAAGATGACTTCTGCAGGCTCCCTCCAGCCAAGATCTACAATGTGGACTGGCCAGGTTTGCATGCTTTTAATGTTTCTAAAATCTTGTATTATATTTAGACAAATTAGAAATCAATAAAATTTGTTAAGCAATAAAAATAAAAATAAATGATTGACCTCATTTATTTAGCTAAAATATTTTCATGGTGACATTTATCTGAAATAAAATCCCAGTTTAAACGCTACTCTCTGTAACAATGTCATTAAACGGCATCCACACAGGTGCGAATTTGGGGTTAAATGATTATATTGCAGGGATGCAGTGTGTGATCCTCTGTCAGGAAAAAGAAGCAACCTTACGGCAGGAGTGTCTATAGACCTATAATCATTCTTTCACACAACAGACACTCAACTGCTGTAAAACTAGCGGACAGAGTCTCGAGGTTAGGTCTCCAAGTGTCTCCTGAGCCCAATATTCAATCTTTCAACTCCCGCTAATTATAGCCCAGAGTAGTTATTGTTCCAAGTCTTCAGGGTTTTTCTAATGGTATTGCACAGGTGATACTTTTCTGTCAACCTCCATAATATAAAACAAAACAACGGCCCTGATGAGCCTAAATTTTTAATCTTTAATGAAAATGTAACTAAAAAGTGGAGAATTTATCATATAATATGCAGTTATATGTTGGCTATATATTTTTTTCTGTTTATACAATAAACTGTTATCCCGACTGTTTTGATGAATAATAAAACTCTGGTTCATCTGTGTAGTTTTCACTAACCCCACAACTATGTATATATTTAAATTGTATTTTTTCTTCAGATTTAGTTTACTGTCAGAAGATCAGCTTCTTTTTTTTATCCTTTTTATCATATATGTTTTTTAGCCTTTTTGTTAATAGAGATGTAAGCTCTGCCAATTCAGTTAGATGTGTTAATAATGTCTATTTCTGTTAATTCTATACCAACCACACAACTTCTTGCTGTGGAGAACAGTTCTTATCATGTATTATTAAAGAACTCTATAGTGCATTTTACCGTAATAACAAGAAGGTAAATAGGAACACAGATAAAGCGGGGAAACAAAGAACTTGCAATATTTTTAAATATAGTCACATTTGTTTTTGTATAATGGGCTCCATGTAATTGTAGAAGCACAGGGTGCCATTCCACAGCTTTAGGTACAACCATCACCCACTGTACCTGTGATTGCAAAAGTAAATGTAAAAGCTCAGCACACAAAGTCACATGTGGTAAGAAGAGAATGTCGTCCAAGATTCAGAATCCACAGATTCCCCAAAAAACTTCCTGCACACTGTATAATTCTCTGTCAAAGATTTATTAATGTATAATATCTTCAGGTAACACAGGGTAACTCAGAGTACATGTCAGGCTTAATAATATCACTTTAGCGATAGTTTCAAGGTGTTGCTTTATTGTATGTCTCGTACCATGTCTCTCGGTTGTGCTGTTCTTTTTTTCATCTTGTTACAGGTGATGAAGCAGACTAAAAACGTTTTGTCATTATCTCCTTTCTATCTCTTCTTTCTATCTTTTTTTTTCTTTTCTTCTTCTGTTTTTCTGCTCTATTTACATTGCAATGTCCATATAAACTGTAAAACTCCCTGCATAATTATAATAAAGCAATTTATATGCATGAAACAAGTGTAGCAGTATGGCAATTGCCATACTGCTACACTTGTGAAAGTAAAATCTGTTGGGCTTTTTTTGGCATCAAGACAATTATTCTTATTGCCACATTGCCAGACAGGACACTGTATAAAAAAAAAAAAAAAAGAAAAGATTTTATTAATGTAATGTTTTGGATGGTGTGACCTTCATCAGACAGTTCTGACCTACACACCCCGTGGGTAAATGGATCAATCCAGGAACTGAAAGTGATGCTGTGTGCAGAAGTTTTTTTTTAAATCTAGGTACTGGGGATTAAAATGTCTGAACATTGTTTAAAGGGAAGTTGATCAAATACAACCAGAATTCTGAAAAGCATACCATTTAAGCACAACTCTTTGATATTTAAAGAAATTTATTACACAAAATGGAGAAAATACCTTGACCTTAGAAGCTTGACAAATCTCTTTACCTGACCGTAAACCGAAACATTTCTTAATAAGGCTCTGTAGGAAAAATTTCAGGCTGCAATAAATTTTACCTCTAACCAGAAGTCACTCATCTGTATTATTTTATGAAAATCAATAAGTAAAGAGGGGAATCAGAGCACAAATAAATTAGAATACAGTAGAAAAGAAAGCTGTCAGATAATCTTTTACAGTTAAATAAAATTATGTGTGAGCTTTTAGGGTTTATAAGAGGTTTTTTCGTCCAGTAAATTGAGTATTTTACGAGCATTCTGAGCCGCTGTCTCATCAAAATGTATGTTACATAAAGACTATGGATGCATGATAAAAACTAAATAAAAACCAAAGCAATAAATTAATTGTTTTACTGTGGTTCAATACATGCATGTATAAAATACAAATTGTTCCAGATTAATAAAGTATTTAAATCCAGACATGCCAATTGTTTAGATAAAAAAAAAAAAAGGATTCTCCATAGTGTTTGTAGAAATCTTAAATTTTCTCTCAAACCCGAGAGAGGAATTGCTGCTGAATGCTGTGCTTCAACAATTTTAATATGTTGGAAAATTTGCAGTAAATAGTTTTGACCAGTGTCGACACACCACAGATATCTATTCATGTATCAGAATTCATTTGAACATTTTCACAAAGCTCTTCAGAAAAGCAGAATCTCCATGATTCTGTTTTTAAAATTATAGGACTGTTTATTAAATTGGCAAAGATTTTCGCAGGTAGTTATTGCACTATGCTTACTAGTTTACAAAACAGCTTTTGTCAAGAGCCTTGCTTTAATCTTTGCAATTATTAGGCCCCATGATAAATGTCTTGAGCAAGGAATCATATTTTGCTAGTCTTAATAGGCTGTGAATAGCTAGAGCTATGGGACTCTACTAGAAGCTTACACATGGGAAGTAAATCATGCTTAAATGAGTTGCACTAAATATTATTTTTTAATTTATTCAGTCCTTCCTTATAAGATTTTTTTTCATTTGTGCCTGCGACTTCTAGGCACTGATCTTCTTTCACCTCAATTGTACCTCTGTTAACTGCCTTTTCAGCTATCTAAAGCACTTTTACATCTACTTATAGCCCTCCACACCTTTGTGGGACTCAATCATTTTAATTTTCATGGTGCTGCAAAGATGCTTCGATATGCTCAAGATTCCTAAGAGAGCATTTGAAGATTCAGAAATTTACATCATCTGTTCTCCAACCTTGTGCCGCAGGTTTTAAAGGCGAATTAATGCCCGAGACATCGAGCAATTGCTCTGTTTTGATGTTTCCAAATATATGGATGAGAGCCTGCCCTTTAATACAAAATATTTTATCCAACTTATATTGCTTTATTAATGACCAAAGCGTCCATATCCCCATCCAGTAAAACTAATTTTACCTTCTCTTCACACGATAGATTTGTTTCTGTCTTATCTAATTCAATAACATGGCAGACATTTTTCTCATTTTCTTACAGTAAATTTTTTACTCATGTGGGTAACAGTGATTCCTGTAGAGGACAAATTTGCAATTGTTTCTTTAATACATGGTCAACAGTCCAGACACACACACATTCTTGTCTTACAGTAATAGAAAGTGAGGACCATGTATTGACTCCCATTGACTCCAATCTTGTTCTCAACCGTTTGATGCCTTAACCCATACAGTAACCCCAGACCCAAACCTACCAGTGCATACTTCACTGTAACTCTAAATTACATTAAATATAGACCTATATAACCTATACTAGGTTATAGTTCAAGTGCTAATTTACACTTGTAGTCCCTGGGCAGGTTGATGTTATAGAAAAATGCATAAAACATCATACATAAATGGATAAGGACTTTTACTATACATTGACCAGACTTATAATAAAAAAAAAATAAAAAAAAATGTATAACAGTCAGATAAAAAAACTCTTAATCACACCTTTCATTTACTTAGGACTACTTTTATAGACCTCAGAACACACACACATATTTCACACCTTAGCCAGAAAAATAAGCATTGGCCAAAAATGTCGTAGAGGACCAGCAAAATGTCCGGAATTTCCAAAATGTTTTGGAATTTAAGGGTGAAATCAGAAAAAAAAAAGATCCAGAATCTGAGCTTCACTTCTGCCCAGAAAGAAGCACACGGAAATGTATCATCTAGTCATATTATTTTCTGTTGGCCCGAACAGAATGACTTTCTGGGTAAATAGAAAAAAAAGTAGAATCAAAGAGTTCTTGCTAGAGCCTCTTTTTTTTTACCACTACATTAAAATGCAACAGCGACTAAAGGGGTCATACCCGACAACATTTATTCCAAGGTTAAGACATGAGGGGGGAGACTTTTCATAAAATTGCTATCATTATTAATGCTTTTGTCAGATCAAAGCAAGGACAGGGGGTACGGCATATTTAAACCCAGCATGCCTTTTGAACAGAACTCCTTTGCGCTTTGGGATGTACAAATCAAAGAAACAAGTTCACGACAGATGTGGATCTTAGTATTTTAGGTGAATTTCCACAACTATTTTAAATGTGTTGTTTTTTGTGTGTGTGTATAGACACTTAATTGGAGTAAAACATAAATTACCCTTCTTAAATCAACATGACATACAGTATATAGAAAAGCACAAAGAAATGTGTGAGTATTGGCCTAAATTAGTTGATTTTCAGCACAATTCAGACCGACTAGTACTGTAAGCAGATTGCAAGTAACTTAAAAATCAGATATTTTTTCTGATCAATCATTCATGAATAGATTACCTGTTATTGTTTACAGAAGATGGTGTGCACTCTGGCTGAGTACATTAAACTCAATTACCACATCAAGCTGTAAGTTAGATGGTTAAGAACTAAAATAGCAAGAACTATAATAAAGTATTTCTATAAATGCTAGCTGCAATAACTTTGGATAATTAGTCTCACAGTTTAACCTTTCCATAAAAGTTCAAAAAATATCCACTGGACTTGGTTTCCAAGATTTGAAGACGTTTCACCACCTCTCCAGGAAGCTTTCTCAATTCAATTTAACCTGACCTATTTTCCTGGTAAGGGATGGACAATGTAGACCAGACATCCCCAAAGTCGGTCCTCGAGGGCCGCTGTCCCGCAGGTTTTAGAGGTTTCCCTGCTTTAGCACAGCTGATTATGATGACTGCAGTTGAACAAAAGCCTGTTAACCAGCTTTCAGTTACAAATGAGCTGTGCTGGAGCAAGGAAACCTCTAAAACCTGCAGGACAGCGGCCCTCAAGGACCAACTTTGGGGATGCTTGAAGTAGACTATTATTGATTAGTACAGCTATTCCAAAAATGTTAAAAGACAATCCACTGGACTCGTTTGAAAGTTTGAAGATGTTTTGCTTCCCATCCACAAAGCTTTTTCAATTCAAAATATCAGAAATAGCGTTGAATTTGAGACCTTATAGAGTGGACCAAAAACAAAGCCTGGTTTTAGCTTAGAAAACATGCAAATTGAACCAGACAAACGGGTCCACCCATCAGCAATGGGGGTCATTTGGGTTCTTTGTAAGCCTTCAATATCCGATACCTGTCTATATCTCTGAAAGAGGGTCGTTAGAGGGAACTATTGGCCTGTCTGAACAGACGAGGTGCTCTGTTCCCCTTTTTAATTTTTTTAGAATGACTATCACCTGGATGACTGAGAATCTTCACCAGCATTTAGTACAGTTATAATCATTCAAATTAAAGGTATCTAAAATCTCCTCTGTTGATGCATAAAAAGCCCAACAAACAAATACTATCCTAAAAATAAAATTCTTCTATGGTACTGTCATATATTCTACATATGTTAGATGAAATAGAACAACTATATTGGTAAACAACACAAAGCAATCCAGATTCTGTTTACCTGCAGTGTCTGTGAACTCCAGCCACGGTCTCAATGATGGAACATTCTCCTTCATTCAGGCAGAAAGCAAGGTCCTTATCCTCCACACATGGCTTGAATACTTCTGAACGTACACTTGGAAGTGTTGGGGCAAGTGCTGAAGACACAAAGAGAGAAAAAAAAAGATTAGAGTAAGAAATGAACCTCATTTGTCCTCTTAAATCATAGCTAATACCAGAGAAACATGTTCTCTTTTCTTTTTTTTTAAAGATTTTTTTGGGGACAAATTACTCCAAATCATTTTAGTGCTCTAAAATGGCCCCTCAGATGACAGAAAATAATTGTTTGTAATTTATGAAATCGGTAGGCTAAAAACAGAGAGCCTGGGGATAATTTGATTTGGTAAGAACCGATTAACTAGGCATTAATGAGATTAAGCATTCTCAGCTTGACTGTTTCCGTGTGCTTGATTAAAAAGGTAGAGGAAAACAGTGGCAATTCAAAACTTTCTAAATGGTTTTGAAATTATACATTTGAGTCTGTTGATTTTTGTCAATAAAAACCAAAATCACTCATTCCCCCTTTTTAAATGCAGCATTTGAAACAGAAATCTGCTCAGTGCTCTGGGTTCCAATTTTTCAAGCAAGGAGGCAGACAAAGAATAGGCCAATTGATATGTCTGTAATTCTCTGCTTCCAGTCTGACCCTAAGCACTCTCATATATAAAAAGCATGGTTGCCATGAGCGAGCACTGCAATGCAGGGTTCTCCACCCAGTGAAATATGCACAGCTGTCAGCCAAGTTATCAGGGCAAATAAATATTCTGTGTCAGACTGCACACTAATGAGTGTGAATTAAAAAAAAGAAAACTAGAAAGGGACACTCATGCACAAAAATTATCACTCTCTTACACTTATGCACCACATAACCAAGCATTAAAAATGGGATTGACTGGTATTATGCTCAATGCCACTATGCTCAATAGAATTGGATTACACAAATTCTCTGTTCATCCGTTTACTTTGTGTGCCCAGCACACCTTTCTAAACACAATTTTATTCACAAGTCATATTCTGGTAATTGTCTTTCATTTTGTGTGAATCTGCCACATAATTCATGCCTGATCGACTTTATATTACTCTCTCGTTGGAAAGGGGCCTTTTGTGACCAACAATATGAGTAGAGAGAGAGAAAAACTGTAAAAATCTGTTTATTTTTCTTTGACATCCAGCTCAATCTATACTTATGGGTATTGATCTATAAATCTAGGGCTCCTTGATGTAAGACCTTAGAGATGATGAGAGATCAAAGGGAACACAGAAAGACTTATGCTACTCTTGGGGCCAACCCAAACACCACTCTGACCGAGTCAAAAGTCTGAAAGATAAAATCAGGGTTCCTGAAAAATCATCACAATCAAAATTGTCATCTACAAACTTCCAGACATTTAAAACAAATGTTTCCTACGCTCTTAGTCCTTCAATAATAATAAAAAAAAACTATTAATGAAAAAAGGTTAATTACTAATTTGTGGATAATATTTCTATTGTTTCCTAAAAAAGAAAACAAAGCATACTACAAATTATCAACAGGATAAACAAGTAAGGGAAAAGAAAAAACAGATGAAAGGGCACCCAGAAGCATGGAAAGAATAAATTTCAATTCAATTCAATTTATTTATATGGTGCCAAATTGCAACACGTCATCTCAAGGCAATTTACAGTTCACCAGATCATACAGTCAAATTGATTCAAAGTTCTCCATCTAAGCAAAACCAGTTGATTGCATCGACTCATTGACTCAAAGGCGATCCCTCACACTAAGCATGCTTGTAGTGACAGTGGAGAGAAAAAACTCTCTTAACGGGAAGAAAGACAGCATAACCAGGCTCAGTGTGAGCGGCCATCTGCCGAGGCCGACTGGGGTTCAAGGAGACATAATATAAAATAAAGCAAAGAATGACAGCGGGGTGGTGAAAGAAGAAAATACACAAGAAAGGTAGAAGGAAGTAATGAATGAAATTAAACAAAAAAAAGTAAGACACGGCAAGTGCAAGGGATCCATAATAGAAAAGAATGCAGGAGAGAGAGAGAGGAAGGAGGGGCAGAAGGACACACTTCCAGCAGGACAGAACTGTGAAGCAAGAGTAAACAATGTTAACTTAAAAAAATAAGCAAAAAGTCCATAAAAATACATTTAACAACAGCATAAGGTAACATGTTTATACATATTACATTTTCTATTCATTTTTTTAGGAGTCTCCAGTCTATGCTGATAATCAAAAACTTCCCTTTCGCTTTCTTCCTAGGTTGTACACTGTAATATTAATTCCACATATTCCCAAAGTGGGATGTTCCAAAGGTTAACTATTCAAAGATGCAATTTTATTTATAGAAAATAGAACACAATGGCCCCAGAGATGAGTATGTCCAAAGAATAATTGCCATGGCCTTAAAAACTCCCTTGTATCTATCATTGAAGAGGCGGCAGTGAGCAGTAGTGCATGAGGGACACAACTCAATATATATTCATACACAACAATCTCAATGTTCTGTTATAATTGAGAGTTTAAGGTTTCCTTAGGACCCTGGATTTCTTCTGTTTGGATGCCATTTTTTCTACATCAGGAGACCCAGTGTCTTGAAGAGTACCTTTTTCTCTAAAACACCTCAAAAACTCTACAGTCATGCCAACCTAGTGTGTTAATTGTATATTTGTAAATTAACCATAAAGCTGTAAAGCGACAACTCTGGCCATGTATATATTGTTAAAAAATTTAATTTTTATTTGCTATTTAAACTTTTCCTGCTCAGGGATCCAGTGCAACTTAATAATGGAGGGATTTATTTAACTGGATAAACTTTACAGCTCGCCGTCTACTACTGTTTATTAGTTGTAACAAGTACATAAAATAGTGTCTAGTAAAGGGAGTAAACAGAATACTATAAAGGATCTGTACAGCAGTGGGACAGGAAACTGAGGAGGGTATACATAGCATATACCAATTTGCTCCCATGAAAAATTAATTTGTACCCACAAAGGGCTACTTCCTGCACAAAAAAAATATAAACCTGCTCCCAAAGAATACCGCTTTGTGCACATGGAATAGTATTTGCGATTACTAATTTGTAAACATAATGTGCACACCAAATACAAATTAATACAGAGTATTTTGGGGGGGGGCACAACACAGGTTTCTGGACTGAGATCTCAGACGTTTCTCAAGGTATCTGTTGGAGTCACTTCCAGTTTGGGGGTTACTGCCCCCAGTACTCAAATGACCACAAACACTAGTATTTAAGGGAAGTGGCGGCCTGGTGGTTACGGCATAGAGCAAACAGTATAAAGAAGGAGTACTGGGGGAAGTAATCCCCAGTACTTCAATGACCACAAACACTGGCATTTAAGGGAAGTGGCAGCCTGGTGGTTGCGCCATAGAGCTTGGAATCCTGAGGTTCTGAGTTAGAGCCCCACTCCTACAGAGCCCCACTCTGGGTCCCTGAGCAAGACCCTTAACCCCACACTGCTCCCCGGGCGCCAAACAATGGCAGCCCACTGCTCCCCAAGGGGATGGGTTGAATGAAGAGTTAATTTCATTGCTCTGTACTTGTGACAGTGTAATGACAATAAAAGTTGGGAGGATTGCCTTCAGCCCTCCTGGGTCTCTAGTTCGTCCCGGACGCTGTTTTTTTTTTTCCATTTTCTCATATTCTTTTTTCCCCATTGTTTCCATTCTTTGGGATGGCAAAATAAATTACTACGGCTGACTGTCCTCTGCTGCTTATCAAAGATCACAATGTCCAGTTGGTTGGCCACTACCATAGCCATGTGTTCTTCTTGTAATCTTTTACATTCTACTGCCTGCTGTTGCTGACACTGCATCCAATGGTACAGGTTCAATTGTTGCTAACCTAGATATCTGATCCAGATGCTATACTACTATTTATGGAATTGCTTGATATAAACAATATAAAAACTATAAAAACGTTAACTCAGAAATTAACTTATCACTAACCACTGTCTGAGCTCCACATGATGATGCAATCAGCATTGCAATCATGAAGTTGAAGTCATTAGATCGCTATAACCTGTGTATCATATAAAAAAAAAAGAAGGAATGACTGAATTGGAAGGCTGGATAAGTTTAAGGCTTCAAGTAAAAGAGGCTCCATCAGAGCCTCACATTCACATGCTGTTCTTGTCAATTTGAATCTGCAAGTTTTACTTCTAGTAAGGCTAAGACTGACTCATAAAAAAGAAACGTTTTAAGTCAAAACTTAGAAATGCAGAGGTGTTATAAAATCATATTTCTTAAAGGTTATCGTTCAAGCTTTAAGAATTGCTCTAAGGTATCCAGTTCAAAACATAAACAAAACAGCAACAAACAGCAGCAGATTTTAGGAAATTAAAAACATCTTTTCACAGTGCACAAAATAATGTATGTAAAAATGAATAGAAAATAAAAAAGCACCAAATGAAAAAGCACCACATTTCAAAATGCTACCTAGGAGAGGTAGCATTTTGAAATGTCTAAGACTTCATTTATATGAATAATGAATCTGTGTAGAATCTAAACAAACAGATATACTGTATATATCTATATTTACAACTAATATTTTTCTTGACTGCTTTTAGCCTTGATTACAGCATCATGTCAGTGCATTTCAAAGCAACAGGTCAACACAATGAAAGTTTTCAATATTACTCTGAAATTAAGCTGTTATGCTCAAACGGTGATTTTAAACATATTTACGTCCTTATATGCACAAGTAAAAAACCTCTGTTTGAAAATCTTTAGTCAGTGCAATGACATTGTGTTATTTTGACAGTTACAGTGCAGCTCACCTTGCCAGTGAGACCACCTGCCTACTTTCTGCTTCATACTGAGTCATGTGCCCTTGCACATGCACTCTTGCCAGCAGGGAGATACCACACCCTTTTAAGGTCCACATGAAAAAACAAAACAAAATTGAGATTGGAGGGCAGGAGAAAAAAAAGAAAAAAAAAAGACTTATCTAATTATCTCTCAAATAAGAGATTATTTTCTCTCCCAGTGCAAAAAAACACCCATTTTGGGTTATTTAAAGATTACAAGTGTTGGGTTGTTAGTCTAAGGTGTATCCATGTTGCGAATGCAACAAATTGTTGACCCCACCATTGTATAGCCTTAATGTTGGGTATGTTTAAGATGCCGATCAGTCACCCATCCCCTGCCCCAACCCAGCCACATTATTTTAATAGAATATTGAGGATATAAAGAAATGAGAGAATGGGAAAAGTCTTCTTTTGGAGTTTTACAATTGAAACTTTCCACACTATTTGCAGATTTATTCATTTTTTTCTTGCAGTATGCCGTTTAAATCATAATTTGGTTAGCCACCTTGGAAGCAAATTCTTGCTTTTATTGCATATGCAGTTTGTCCTGTAACCATCTAGTTTTTTTTTTACAAAACCTCATGTACCTTATGTTGTAGGTTTGCAAACAGCTGTTGTAGGTTCGCAAACAGCTGATAATTTGACTCCATGTTTAAATCTTTAAACAATAATTCCTCACCTAATAAGCACCCAGCTGGCAACTGGGAAGAAAAATATTGTCCTGTAATTCTTCAAAGACAACATTTCTGCTATTTTTTTGTCCAAGTCTGCAAACAGACAACAAGGACTCAAAGACTTTTGAAAAAATCTGCAAAGACCTGCAGACACCTTCAAGGATTACGTCTCCTCTGTTAGCACTGTTGGCTGCGTCCCGCCCAGTCATCTTTGGATTTGTTTGTCCTTGAGCAATACCAGCTGTCAATTTGTTATGGGTTTCCATTTCATCACTGTGACAGCAAAGAAATGGCGCAAAAATCTGCAGCATAACAAGGGCTGCTCCAGCACATTTGAATGAGCACCTGTCACACAGGAGAAATGTCTAAAGGAAGCGATCCTTTAAGCACACTACTATCAGAAACAGTAAAATTATATGTTTATTTACAGTATCTGGATCTACAATTTCATATTAAATCCAAATTTCTGTAGAGAAAAAACCATAAGTAACAGCACATTCTTTAAATTAATAATTTTCTTCATACACGACATCAAGTTGACTTAAAGTGACTTGGACCTTTCATTTTTAATGATTTATACTAAAGGCTTACAGCTTTTTTTTCTGTAAAACCCTATATTGTTAGACTTACGGAAACTATATCCAGCAGAATGTGTAAAAGAAATTATGGAAATGTGCAAATAAAAGGTAGTTACTGTAAGAATATGATTCATCCTTGACTTTTTAAAACTAAATTTTATGTCTTACTTTCCTTGATGCACACAGAAATACAGATAGATGATTCTTTATATATATATTTTTTTTCTTTTTTTTTTCCAGACTTGAAGGACTTCTTGTGCAGTATTTTTAAAATCTAAATGCTTCAAGTATACAATATATACTTAGTAAGTCGTACGGTTTTGCTTAGTTTCTTTTTTGCTCTACTAAGAGACTTAAAAATTTGTGTGGACCCCATGCAACAACAAAAATAGAAATATGTGCCTTTAATTTTCACTATACAGCCGTTTAACCTGTCCTCAAAGTGGTCTCATGTTATAACGTGCAATGCACCATGTTTTTGAAGTTCACTTGTGTTGTGCCGTTGCTGAGTCTCAAATAAAAAAAAACTAAAAAAAAACTGGAATGTCTGTCAAGGAAAGATTGTTGAGCACTTGTTTTTGGCCTCTGAGCTCCTTTTTACCTGATCTACTATGAAAAAAGCAACAACTTAGGCTCGATATTTGACAGTTCTTTTAAGTCAAATAAGCAGGTGTCAAGAAAAGCTTTTTCAAGCACAGAATCCTGTCTAAGGTGAAGTATTTCACCTTTGATTTAAACTTTTTCCAGTCTTTTGTTACCTTGATCAGAAAACTGTACAACTCTTTATGCTGGAGCACATGGCCTTACATTAATTTATTTAAAGTTTTTTGTAGAATGTTTTTAAAATCATTTTTGCAGCAGGATTTCTAGCTCTACTTAAAGCGTCACTATGTAACATTTAGCCACTAGAGGTGCTAGACCTGTAACTTCCTGGCTCAGTGCCCCCAAAAGCATCTGGCAACAATGCACTATGGCACTATTTCATTATTTATATTGCACTATTTCTCAGCATTTTGGAATCTGATGGAAGACCACTTAGGATCAGCAGGTTGAGAGGTAATGGAGTTGCTTATAAAGAACAGGCCATATTTACCCATCTGGATTAAATCCTATGTAAGAGAACCAAAAATGTGTCTGATCACGTAAGGGTCGTATCTGTTTTGTTGCCTTACAAGAACAATACCTCAGTTGGGTGTCACATTTAAGGGAGGCTCAGTCTGCTAAAACAAGGTGTTTTTGGTCAAATTCGGGAAAAAAAATTCAACCTATATAAGTTAAATAGGCGAGTTTTTTTAAAAGCCTCCACAGAGCATTGATACATTCCAAGTGCCCTATGATGACTTGAAAAAATATTAATTTCAAATTAAGCTAATATTTGTTTTAAGTTACAAAGGGTCTATTATAGCCTACTGCTGTTTTTTATAGGCAACCAATTAATCTTTGGTGATAAGCTCCAAATCTTCAGAGGTGGTAGACTCAATGCCATCACCCTCATCTTTATACTGTTTGTCGAAGTCAATGCTCTGGATTAATTACTCCAAAACATTGATATAACTCTAGTTAGAAGATGTCCATATAATAACACTGTATTTCGCCCTAAACTGCATCAAGTTCACATTGACACAAGGTAGAAGCAGCTTCGTGTAATGGACTTGATTTCTATAAAAGGACCTACCGTTGTCCTGATGCAACTTTTTCATGTCTGATACTATGCCGATATTGCATCTTTAGGAATTGGGGAAGACAGATACTGACCTGATACAAAATTAGCAAAAATCGTACCACTACAGTGTGCTGAATTCATGTGTAATGTGTATTTAAAGACATTTCAATTAGTGAAAATAATTGTAGGGGGTCAATATAAAAAAAAAAAAGTAATCAACCAAAACTTTCGCAACCCCCATTCGGTACCTCCGTGGAGCCCCTAGGGGTCACCTACCCCATGTTAAAGACCTCTGGTCTATCATGTTAGGAAAGGCTAGATTAAGTAATATTTCTAAAACAGGGCGCAAAAGTAAACAATAAATGTATGACACAACTGATCCATGAAAGTGTGAGGATGGTATTAAATGGAAGCATTTACAAAGCTTTTATCACTGGGATGGAATATTTAGAGAACCACACATAGAAAACAGTTTTTATTTTGCTTCCATATGAATAGGTTTAAATCCCACAGGTCTTGTTCTACAACAGCATATTCTGATACTTGTGAATATCTGATAGAAAATCTGATGAAGTACTGAAAGCTGTAGTGACTAACACCAAACATTTATCGGTAAAATAGTTGTTTTTCAAGGAGACACAACAACACAGGCTGCTGCAGAGGATTAACAGTCCATAGAAACAGATTTTTTATTTGGTAACTTCTTTGGAAGTCAAGAAACAAGTCAAGTGCTGCTCACCTTTCACAGGCTTTTTGTTCCTTTGAAAGCTCTACCCAAGCCATTTCCTACCTTTCCTCACAGGTTTGTACAGTTGGAAATTTCTGTGATATGTAATGTATATAATTTATTGACATACAGTACAGTACATATTATTACACATAATCTTTTTGTATAATGTGCAATTACTATTTAATACCCTGTGCAATAACCCGTTTCTCTATATTTGACACGAAGTGCAATAACTATATATATAAATATCCATCTATATAAATATCCATGTAAACACCCTTTGCAATAACCCTGTATAATGATCTCACTGTAAAAAAAAAAGCTGTCATTTATGGACGCACTGTATATACTACAGTATATATATCCCATGCACCTTTTTCCTCCTTTGACTATTTGAACTGATGTAACGAGTAAATTTCTCGACTGTGAGATCAATTAAGTCAACCAACCAATCAATAAATCAATTTTTCACATATTTTTCTCAGATGAAATAGGAGCAAGTATGACAATTTCCTCTAGCAATAATGAATAAATAATAACAATTTTTAAAGCAATGGTCTTACAATTTAGGCCAAATTGCTTGATAGGGGTAACAATGGCCTAGAATGTACAGTAGGAGTCTGTCTTGTAGTCGCTGTCACTGGTTAAAACTCCATCTATGTGGATCTCAGTTGTGTCCTTGGAAAAGAAGCATCCCATGGATTGTAATCCCTGTGTATGACAGCCATGCTTCCGTTAGCCCACAGGGCAGCGGTGGCTACAATGTAGCTTGCCACCATCAGTATGTGAGTGGGTGAACCACAGTGTAAAGCGCCAACTTAAAAAGATGCTATATAAATACATGGCATTTACCCTCACTGTTAACTGGGACTCAAAGCTGTATTCATATTTGAACCTTCTATATTTAAATAAACTCTTAGATTACAGTATTACACATTTGTAAAATTTATTTCATGACAAAGCTTATGTAATCCAACCTTCAAGGATCCCATATTCAGCAGAAACCATACACAATGACTCATTTACATACAATTAAATCAGAATGAGAACATGTCAGCACAGCTACACACTGCAGCCAGAGTATTCTTGCCACAGGAACACAGAAGACAATCCTATTTACCACTGTAGCAGTTTCCCTTCTATGGCCTCTTTCTAATGTGCTCATTAGTGTTCTTGTGCTGAGCCTCATCCCTCCAGAGACGGTGGTTGGGGGAGAACCGGCTGTGTTTACTGCAGCTCACATCAAAGAGCTCCTCAATACGTACAAGGAAAATCCTAAGAGAGCATGCTGATTGGTTACCCATCATGCACTGCTGCTTTTTGGACAGAACCATTTTAAGAGAAATACAAAGTGCAGTGAGTATGGAGAATAAACAGGCTCTGGCTATACTGTTTCTCACAAGGGTTTAAAAATGACTAATACTTGTTTTCCCCCTTTCTATTCTGAAGTAAAGCTTTATCCTGTAAAGAAGGATCTATTTAATAAAACTCAATTAACTCTCTTAAGTTAGAGCTAGTTTACAACACATAGTTTCTCAAGGTACTTCTTAAATTTTAGCTTGGGTTCTGTAAATAAAAACGAAATATAATATATTTTTATGGAATCCTAATTTTTCTAACCAGTAAACAGTTGTAGAATTAAATGCATTAAAATGTTCTATTATCTTAAGCAGAGACATAACGCAAAATCTAGTGATAATCTAAGATATAAGAGAGCAGCAAATTAACCAAGTTAAAGTCAAAGTAAATAACTCAAACACAAAATATTTGAATTCCACATTATATCTTGTATTACTAATATATCAAATGCTACATTTATGTGTTTTGTTTAGTTAGCGTGATAGACAAAAATAAAAAGTGTTTTGTTTTAACCTCAAACCAATGTACTAAACACAAAGCCAGATATGGAAGTTTACACTTCATAGGGGGTGCAGTGGAGTCAAAAAACAATGTAATCCTACAGAGGACTTCATAAGGGTCTCAAAGGTCAATCATATCCAGTTTGAAGCAGATTTGATCATGCACTTATGATTTAAAGCCAAACAAATCTGAACAGCAAGAAATATAAATACACCATGTTTCCACTCCCAAACATAAAAAAACAAAAAGCCCCTTTTCTCTGATGTGATAAACAAGTAGTCTCTGACCAGGTTAAATGTGGCATACACTGTGTGTAGGCAGGGTATAGGGACACATGGCCTTGGCTCCCATGACAGCTAGATGACAAGCATTTAGAGTGACATTTGTCACAGACAGCCCTTCTCTGATGGTTAAATTGTGGTGGTCCTCTGGCCTCTACCCTGAACTTTTTTTAAATCCTCATTGGTATTCCTTCCATTGTCCTCATTAAATAGAATATGAATCACTTTTAATGAGGAACATTTATATGCCTTTCATCATTAGTTGGTTGACTTAAAAAGGTTTGTTTTATTATTATTCTCCATTAAACAACTTCACTCAAGTAATTATTTAACAGGAACCATTTTCAGACAACTTGAATGGTATTTGACAGTTTCCCATTATAATGACCAAAGCAGAGAAGGTAATAAGGAACACCCCCTGCAAACATAACACATACAATGAACCTGAAGGGAGGCAGTCAACTCCCTAATGAACAGTGTTAATTATCTACATTATCTCCTGACCCTGGTTCAGGTGACTCTTGATTAAAGTATGAATGATGACTGTACACACAACAAGTTAGCCCCTGCAGTTCATAGTCAGTCTCTGCTGCCACAAAACAAACAGTATAAGTAGATTGTGAAATGTTACTCCACATTCTAAAAATTGCATAGCCAAGAGTATCCTGACAGCCTGTTCTTTGCTATATCAGAATGCTCAGGTTGTTTATAGTAGAATGTGCAAGACAAGAAAGAGCAATGTCCCCACTGTCAGACCTAACCAGGGTGTACAATGGGTAAATATCAGAGAACCTAACGATGTATGGAGGAGTGTTTTTCATCAAATCACACACAAAGACAATCAAAGTTTATTTCAGCCTTTTGGCAATTTCAAAAATCTAATGTTACTGTACTCAACAATGTGCACTTTTATTTATTTTTTGTGTGTGTGTCATGTGTAGCCAATATGGCTCTTGGAATAGATGTCCCAGAGCTAGATGATAGCCCAACAAGGCCGTTAGTAAATTACCAATTACCGTATATATCTTCACTCTTATTTGAATTAATTCACTGTATTTAAATTGTTTAAACAAATGTGTGCATTATCCTGTGGTCAGCTCATGTCTCTGCATTTGTATAACTAATCATGGTGAGCTGCCTGTCGAAAAAGGTTATGACTATCAAGCAGCCTGCCTGTTTGGTTGCAGGGTAATTCTTATTATTTAAATAATAATGAATAAGAAGATAATATATACTAAATAAATAAATATTGAACTAGTAGCCAATTAGGAACCACTGTTAAATCTAGGTGAGAATAATCTTTAGATTTTGATGCATGATTTTTCTGACTGAAGGTGACATACTCTCCTGCTCACTAAAATTTAAAGGTCCTTTATTATCCTATATTATTCCACATTATTCTACGTACTATTGCGAATGAGGCCACCAGTGCAGGTTTCTTGTCATTTTGGGAGGAAAATTCCATGCAGATTGGCCAGACAGCCTTTACCAAAAATCTCTTATTCAACCCTCTTAATGAGCTGTTTTGGCTTTCCACACCTCTGTGTTCCTGTAGGCCGCTCCCCCGCAACCCGAAACTATGGCAACCAATCAAGAATTCAAAAGATGACCCAGGAACACAGAATAATACCTGAAATGGAGGCGGGAGCTCCGATCTGGACAGCATAGTTCCACAAATTACATACAGTAGAAGCCATCTAAAATGTCACTTTCCTTGATGGGCCCTTGGCTGGTCCCCCACAATTATTTTTTAAACATCAAACTTTGCACTAAAGGATTATTTTTGTCATGATTTGTGGATATTAAGATCTGGTCAGACCCTGTAATTTAGTGAAAGGGTGCCCAGGAGAAGGCCAGTTGCTGGAAGTTGGAGGGGATTTCACTGGGAGCTGCAGGGAAGTGGGCTGTCACAGACAGGCTATTTTGAATGGTTGCTACTGCAATAAAGGGCATCAAACAAACCATATTCAAACACACATTAGCTAAGAGATGGAGAAAGGCAATGATAGAGGTTAAAGGGGTTATATCATAAACCGACATGATTAAAGACACATATGACTGTAACAAAATGTCTACTAAGTGAAGTTTGCATAATATGAGACTTCGAAGTTGTACAGAGAATTTTCACAGTGACTGAAAGATTACAGTGCTGGCAAAAATACCTTAACAATCTGGAGAGGAGGATACACTTTTACTGGCATCCCTTTCAAATGACAAAATCATTCAAACATTGGAAATGGTGTGATTGATGACATGTTATCAGTTTTAAAACATGTGTATCCTAAAATCAGTATTCAGCCTCTGGCAGTTTTCGTGGGCAATAAATAATTAAGACAATAATATCTCAAAAATGTCATGAAACAGATGAAACAAACAGTGATACTGATTCCTGGTTATAATTAGCCCTTCTTTGATGATTATTCCTTCATTGCACTGTAGCCAACTATAGATGATTAAACCTGGCATTATCTCAAACTTTGTTTTTGGTCTTCAGATCCTCTAATGGCACTTTCTGAAAGTAATTTGACCATCGTGACTAACTTTCTCTCTACACACAGGATTGGTAACGATGCTCATAACAATGTTCAAAAAAAGACCGACATTATTAGACACAAATTCTTCTGTGCTAATTTGTCTTAGCAGCCCATACTGTATGCTGTAATCTGGACCCAGACAGACAATTTATCCCGATTCAATGATTATAATTAGTGGTGTAATTGACATAATGTACCACCAGGAGGGAAAGAATGATGTTACCGCCTATCTTTTCATAACACAAACAGGCAACTTACTGTGTTGTTTTAAGTGGCCATGATTACAGTGTTTCTGCATAACGTGATCACGTTGCAGTGTGTCAAAGCAGCTTTGTGTTTTTTATTGCGTTGATTCCAAGAAAGAGGGTGGGGGTACTGCTAAACATGACATTAGTTAAACTACTAATGTATAATATAGCTGCCAAAACAGCTATGAACATACATCCATTCTCTCTGGGGGAAACACATAAAAGCTTTCAAGAAGTGGAAGACTTGTCTCTGTGAATTCAACTGCAAAGTGATGCACTTTATTCTCTTTATCTCTGCTTACAGGGCAAATATGAGCATAAGAAGCAGGAACAAATATATATTTAATCAGAATGATTGCTTTAGTACTTTTGCAAAAGCAAAAATATAAAATTTTCATTTTGATTCTAAGACTAGATTAAAAAAGTTTTGTTAATATATATATACCTTTGAGGCTGCCTTGAGAATGCTGTGAATTATTGATATGTATTTACAATAGAGTCATAAGGAATGAGGGTGTAAAAAGCATAATGAACAAAGCAACATGATAGAACATATGAAAGTCTTGTGCATATTAAGTATGACTGATCGGATAAATTATTAAATGCAGGTAAAGATAGAGTGTTCATGTAGAAGTATGGCCTAGACATTTCAGGAATGATTATTTACCCTTAGACTTTAAGTCTCGTCCTAAGGAGATGGCTGCAATGTCTGTGAAGAGATTGTTTAGTTTCTCCAAAAGGGGTCAAGACATTCCTTGCTGCACTTAACTGCAGATTTTAGTTAAAAACTAAACAGTTCAGCCTTAAGCCTAACATATAGACCACATCCACAAAAAATTGAAAATGATTTATGCACGTAAAAGCTGAAGTGTAAAGATGAAACCACCTGTAGGCGGAGGAGCTGTAATACTATTTGAAATTCTTACACCATGCCAGTGGGTGGCACCCTGGTGCAGTCACACAGGTTAAAAATGGTGGAGCAAGAAAAGAAGAATTAGGATTTAAATAATTGTTGTTTCTCAATTGATGGTGTTGATCCTCTGAAGGTTCCATTTGTAGGCCGATTAGGTTCCAGCACTGCGCCGAGAGCTGTGCTAATCCACAAATCATCTAAAGGTATCCTCAAAAACAGCTGACAAATGCATCATTGATTTAGGTCGATATGAAGGATCCTCTATATCCCATGATTTGGTGAGGATCAATGCAGATTGATCAAGCTCTGGCAGAAGTGGTAGACGGCAGTAGCAAAAGTGTGAATGAAACTAAATAATATGTTTTCTAGGACCCAAAATAAACTTTTAAGATTTTTTTGAGGTGAGAATGTGGGTTAATTAAACTCTGCTGCTTTTATTAGGATCCATCTTAATAAAAATAAAAAAAGAGTTTTTTCTGCACCAGCTTGCCTCTGCAACTGTAAGCCGACCAGGCTTCCCTCCCTCACCTGGAGAAGGGGTGCCTGATACTGGCTCATAGCATTGAACCCATCAATGGAAAAGGTAACATAACGCCTTCAGATTATCTAAAAACTGCTTATGTTTGACTTAATTAAAATTTCTTTTTGTTGTTCCGTGAATCTTTTCTGAAAAGAAAGTTAACCTTCAGCATGAGATAATTTGATTTAACTCTACTGGTGGTATGAGATTGATAATTACAGTAGCTCATCTTCACATGCCTGCAGCCCCGGCATACTGTAAGGGCTGCAGTTTCTCAAGGATTAAATAAACAAAGAATCAGACAAATGATATTTAGGTCTGTGCCTCATGCTGTCACAGTTGCTATGCAACTGAAGTTACACCGAGTTGAGTGCGGGACTGCTGCTCAAAGCTAGACTGTCCCAATTCACAGCTTATCACTTCCAGCCTTCATTGTTTTTGACGTCTTCTAAGGATCCAACCCTCATAGGCTGGGTCCTTCAAAGGATATTGCCCCTGAATTGAGAGACACCCAATGATGGCAGAAGAGATGAAAAAAAGGTGTGCGTGGACCAATAAAAGAAAAGCAAAAATAAAATCCATCATTAATTTGAGGGCTTCAAAAAACAGAAGTCCACCGATCTTTTTTTTATGTCGTTGAATTATTGCTAGGGGTGGTGAGGACTGTTGGCTTGGATGCGCCAACATGGGAGTGTGTAGCCAGTTATGTATACAGTATATTGTAAGGGTATCATGAGTGAGATGCTGCAGGGAGCTGCTTTAAACTCATTCTCACTGGGAGATGGTTTCAAATGTTTTGGTTTTTGGTGGCTTTTTATTGAAGAGACCCCAAACTAACCAAGAGCCTGTATACACTTAAACTAAGTGTAGTCAGTTTCATACCAACTCACACCTTTCTTGTTACCAAATTTCTCTCAAACCAAATTAACTAACAACAGCCCTATTCAATCTGTAAGTAAAGTTAAATCTGTTGAGCAACAGAGATCAAACCAGCCCTAAAACTTCTCCCTTAAAAGCCTTTGATCAAAAAACCTCTTAGCATTAAGGATCAAATGTTTTTTCAATAATAAAAATTGAAGTGAGTAGGAAAGTTACACAGCCGATCTTCAGGGTGATGTAAAATGTCACACCTTCTACCTACTCAAATTTGTTTCCTGAACATTGTAATGAGTCCTCCACAGTCACCAGATCTCACTCCAATTAAACTTATTTGGGATATGGACAAACAGGATCTGACGAAAGAATTTGGGGCAGACAAATCTGCACGACACCATCTTGTAAATGTGGACCAAAATCTCTGAAAAAGGTTTATGACAATATGCTGAATCCAAAGCAATTCTGAAGAAAAATAGACTGGAATTTTTCTGGTAGACATGCAATATGGAAGGAATTAAGACGTTGCAAAGACTGTATAGGCACATGGACCATCTCTTTAGGGGAGTGCTATTGAATTGAAAAATCCTTTAGGCAGAAATGTCTTAACCTGCTTATATGTAAGAAAACTGCCAAGAATAAAAAGTGTTAATAAAGAGGATCCAACAGCAGCTTCTTCCAAAAATTCAGTTAAAGGTCTAAACAACATTGATAATCTGATGTAAAATCTCAAAAAACAGGTGGATAAGTAGAAACCAACAATCCAAGCACTGATGCGACGAGAATGGGTTACCATCTGGTAGTATTTGGCTGAGGTTCTAATATCCAGCATGCCAGAATAAATTAAAGAAGTTGTGAAGAAGGCTAAAGAACTCTGTGATAAACTGAATACAATTGACAGTATCCCTTAATTAATTAATAAAATGTATTAAATCATACAAATGTTTCACAGGGAAATGTTGAATTCACAAAACATCTTTGCAACCAAGAGAACCTTCGCTTATAACTTTATAAATTCTATGTTCATCTAAATATCTTATTTCCAAATAAATCACATTATTTCACACAATTTGTAATGCAACTTATCATTGCCAAAAATTAATGAATTAAACAGAATGTTTGGCTTGCCAATCAACTATTACCAGACCACTGTTAGCACACGGTGTCCCACCTTGGCAGCGCCTTATTCCATCTGCCTTTTTATAAAAGGCTATATTTAAAAAGATGGCATTAAAAATGTATCCTGGGGATTTTTTAGGATTGTGCTGCACCAGCATATCTGGCAGAATGACTGAGCGCTGGAGTCAGAGGGATACGTAATTGTGTCTACATTTGCTTATTGTAGCTTCAGTCACATTGTCAGAAAAGATTCAAATTAGTTTTTTGTGTTTATGGATTTGATTGTCGTGTGTTTAGATGCTTTTCTTTAAGAAAAAAATAATCCTACTCTCATTTATTTATCATAATACATTTTTCATCACCAAGCATATATAATTTAACTCTGTGTTAAAGGATCCAATAGAATTTGGAAAAGTCAAAAAGAAGAGAGTTAAAAAAAAAATACTTTCAAGCCTTTTCTCTGTCTTTTTGAAGACCGCAAAAGAGCAGCCACAAAAAAATAAATAAATAAACCAACTAATTTTGGAAATAATAATACTAATACAATTTTATCAGTAATTTTCTCTCTTTCGACCCTCCACCCAGTCACCTAACAAGAAATTAGAAGTGCAAGGAGCATTGATTTCTACAGAAAAAAAAAATCAAGCAGGGGGGCAGGGGGTTGAAAAGATTCAGCTACGTGGACTGGAGGGTGGCTTCCTGTCAGTGCAGCTGATTAAAATTCCTGGGGTTGCGAATGCAGGGCGTGATGTACGACAAGCAGGTGGCGTGGGTTTAATATGCATGAGCAGGCAGCTCCTGCATCTGCAGATTGGCAGTCACTGAGCTTGCGTGTCCACTCTCTTGGCACCTCAACAGGCATATGGAACAACTGAGGGCATACATGAACCCTGCAGAAGGGAAGGTATTTAAACCAAACAACCTATTTATTTCTTTATTTTTTGTGACTTCTGAGTTAATAGGATGACTACTACTACCTTTGGGCACTTTCATTAGTTCAAAGTAGCCACAATAAAGGGGAAGGAGGGCTTTCTTTCCATATATTTTATTGATTTTTCTTTTTACAAGTTGCAGGAAACATAAAAAAGATCAAAGATTGGAAGAGATGTAAAAAGTTGAGAGAGATTTGATTTAAAAGTTAAGGTTATTTGAAGGAAAGAAATGATTCATCTTTCCACTCTCTGTCAGATGCTTCTGCTAAGTACAGTTTTGGGACCAAATGATGCAGTAAAGAGTCAATTTAAATTTTATTGTGTAAATACTGAAGAAAAAAGAATGATTGCAAATAGCTTGAATCTTTATAGTGTTGCACCGATACCAGTATCGGACGGGGCCCCGATACTGCCCTAAAATGGTGGTATCGGTATCGGCGAGTACCAACCAATAGGGCACCGATACCATTTTGAGAGCCATAAGTTTCTTCAACTATTGTCACCCATTCCTGGTAGGCAATAAAAAGTTCTACTGGATTCACTTTGTATTAGATTTTTTCCTGCTTCAGAAAGGTAGGCAGCAGCTTGACAAAGCCATGATGGCAATTATTTTACATTATTATGGTATCGGTATCGGCCGATACTGCACAGCCAGGTATCGGGTATCGGTATCGGGGCCAAAAAATGGCATCGGCGCAACACTAAATCTTTATCAGTGTTTTTTTTTTTTTTTCTTTTTTTATTCTAAACACATGTACCCAAGGTGTTTACAGATGGGAGTAGCTCTTCCAGCTGGATTTTCTTTTTCTTATATATTTATTTTCTATGTTTGTGGATCAACATTCTTTTTCCTGATTCCAACCTTTGCTAGTGATGTAATGTTAAGACATTTTCCTGTCAACCTTTAGAATCAGCAATGTTTGAAAACCGTAGCCAACTAAAGGATTAGTACTAATTTGGTTTCTAGTCACCCAGAGTCACCTTATCCTAAATAAAATAAAGCATGTTTGGGATGTGATTAAATGCCCTATAAATTTGCAGCTAAAAGCATAAAATCAGCAACTGCATGACACTGACATTACATTAACAATGCCTTAAATCTACAGCCATTGCATTACACAAAAAAGTATGCAAGATTAAATAACTGGTATTTTTACAGTAATAATACAAAGTTTATAGATATTGTATTCAGTGGAGGTATTGGGATAGAGTTATTTCAACTTAGCTTTCAAACTGTGGCGATGTCTTTTCTCTGAGCTGTCAAACTCTTATGAACTTTATCTGCACAAAGTTTGATTGATGTGAATTGTCAAATAATGACATGATCCACAGTGGGCACTGTAGTATGTAAGCTGGCAAAACAGTCATACATCTATTTTGGCTTAAATCCACACTGATAGGATGGTTCATTTTACAATGTCTATAGACATCTCAAACATCACAGTGTTTCAAACTATTGTGACAAGTGTACACTTCTCAAACTATTTTCTTCTTACCAAAGAAACAATATTTTTGGGAAAGATTCAACACAGCTGTTTTATTTCTTTCAGGAATGGCAGTTTGAAGCAGAAATGTACTGTTGAAAAATTACATTAAGTCATTACTGTTAACAACCCGTTTATTCCACCCTTTACACCTGCTTTAATTAGCACATATATGAGAGATATTTGCCAAAACTATAATTGAAAACTCTTTGTAAAATTCTCATTATATATAGTTTGAAGCAAGACATTCTGATACTGCTTTAATAATGTTTGGGATTTTTCCATGTATTTCTTTTTTTTTTTTTTTTTTTCATTATTTGTCATTGGAACCAAATTGTTGAAAATGTCAATAATTGTGGGATCCATCAAGTCCTTTTGATCCATGTGTAAGAATGCATGTCAATTGTTATTTATTATATATTGTTTAGGTGCTGGTAAAGTGGTATTGGTGGTATATTAAATAAAGGATTCCATGATTGAAGGAGTTTTTTTTTCCTTCAACTCAAAAGTGTAACTCACCCCATTTACACAACACAACCCTGTCCCTGATTGCTGCCAAGAGATGTATATTTACCAGAGTGTTATAGGTGTTTTAAAAACTAATTTAACATGTTTCATAATTAGTCATGGCATTTCTACAACCTAATGGTACATGTGAATGCCACAGTATTCATCACAAAAGTTTAGACTCCTGACCACTGAACCTTTGCTGAATGCTATCACTGTTTATTAAGAAATAATCACTTTTTTTGAGGTAGAAGTCTGTGAAATATGGGAAAAGCCTGCTGATTTACTATTTTTGCTGAATAATGCGATGTGATGATGTTGGCTACTATAAACCAACATCCTTTTACTTGTATTCTTTGTCCACCAATGAAATTCTCCAATCTTTTACTGTGAGGTTTAGCAGGTTTGGAAACCAAGAATTATACATCTTGTCAGGATGTAAAGGCATTTAAAGACCAAGCCAAACATATTGATGCAATCCACGATATAAAGTTTTTTTATTTTATTTTTTTTTTTAACATCTCACCAATTATTCCATCCAAGTAGGGTCCTGTGTAGTTCTATCTTTTTATTTCCATGCCCATTTGCACCTGCAAAATTTCTAACTATTACCGCCCACTCCCACTGTCTGTCTCCGGCACTCCTGCAGTATTTGTGACCAATCCCGCCTACCTCCGTTGTCAATTTAATTGATGTGCTGTGTTATTCATGAAACGTATTTCCATTGAATGTTTTATTGCCATCAAGAAAGAGGAGAATAAATAAAAAGCAAAGTTTCTAAATATTGCTCGGTTTAGTCAAACATAGTCATTTAAAAAAAAGGTCAAAACCCAACAATAAAAAATGTGTGCAGAAAAGAACAAATACAAAAAAATACAAAACAATTTGCCACAGGGAAAAAAGAGATTTTTGCTCAAAGCAAAAACATTTACACAAGAAACAGTGATAGTGGTTCAATATATATTTGGTTATGCAGAAGAAAAAAAAGAGGTCATCAAAAAAATATTGACTAACTTTGTTTATTTGTCGTTGTTTTTTTTATTGAGACATCTAATTATATTATAGAAATTGTGCAATCACATAGAGACACTATCAAAAATGTGCCTATCTTACTTTAACAAAATAAAATGAAAAGAAAAGGGAAAGTGATTAGACATTTACATTAAAACAACATGTCTCGCTGTAATAAACTATGTATCTGCTAAACTGTTTCTAGTGCTTAAAATATGCTTTTTATTCAATGCCCCAGTAAAGTTAGTTGACTTGGGTAGAATATCTAGAAAATGTACCTACACTATATTGCCAAAAGTATTTGCTCACCCATCCAAATTATTGGAATCAGGTGTTCCAATCACTTCCATGGCCACAGGTGTATAAATTCAAGCACCTAGGCATGCAGACTGTTTTTACAAACATTTGTGAAAGAATGGGTCGCTCTCAGGAGCTCAGTGAATTCCAGCGTGGAACTGTGATAGGATGCCACCTGTGCAACAAATCCAGTCGTGAAATTTCCTCGCTCCTAAATATTCCACAGTCAACTGTCAGCTGTATTATAAGAAAATGGAAGTGTTTGGGAACGACAGCAACTCAGCCACGAAGAGGTAGGCCACGTAAACTGACGGAGCGGGGTCAGCGGATGCTGACGCGCATAGTGCGAAGAGGTCGCCAACTTTCTGCAGAGTCAATCACTACAGACCTCCAAACTTCATGTGGCCTTCAGATTAGCTCAAGAACAGTGCGCAGAGAGCTTCATGGAATGGGTTTCCATGGTCGAGCAGCTGCATCCAAGCCATACATCACCAAGTGCAATGCAAAGCGTCGGATGCGGTGGTGTAAAGCACGCCGCCACTGGACTCTAGAGCAGTGGAGACGCGTTCTCTGGAGTGACGAATCGCGCTTCTCCATCTGGCAATCTGATGGACGGGTCTGGGTTTGGCGGTTGCCAGGAGAACGGTACTTGTCTGACTGCATTGTGCCAAGTGTAAAGTTTGGTGGAGGGGGGATTATGGTGTGGGGTTGTTTTTCAGGAGCTGGGCTTGGCCCCTTAGTTCCAGTGAAAGGAACTCTGAATGCTTCAGCATACCAAGACATTTTGGACAATTCCATGCTCCCAACTTTGTGGGAACAGTTTGGAGCTGGCCCCTTCCTCTTCCAACATGACTGTGCACCAGTGCACAAAGCAAGGTCCATAAAGACATGGATGACAGAGTCTGGTGTGGATGAACTTGACTGGCCTGCACAGAGTCCTGACCTCAACCCGATAGAACACCTTTGGGATGAATTAGAGCGGAGACTGAGAGCCAGGCCTTCTCGTCCAACATCAGTGTGCGACCTCACAAATGCGCTTCTGGAAGAATGGTCAAAAATTCCCATAAACACACTCCTAAACCTTGTGGACAGCCTTCCCAGAAGAGTTGAAGCTGTTCTAGCTGCAAAGGGTGGACCGACGTCATATTGAACCCTATGGATTAGGAACGGGATGTCACTTAAGCTCATATGTGAGTCAAGGCAGGTGAGCAAATACTTTTGGCAATATAGTGTAAATAAAAGCACAGTTACCTGAAAATGAAAATGAAAAATCTATTTTCTGTAAAATTACTAGAAGTATATTTTGTTTAAACATCTCTCAATAAAGTTAAACTTGTGATTACTCTGGGTTTGGGACTGGATGTTCTTTAGGTGGGCACTGATGTGTTCTGTTATTTTTGTAACAAAATACCTTAAAGCTTATTTGAAGGAGGACTCATCCTCCCACTCTACAAACCAAATGGGTTTTGTTTTGTCTTTCTGCTAATGGCAGTATACTGTATCCTCTACTGAAGGCAGATCAGAGCCCATGCTCTGAATGATTTGTTTCGGAGATTTTTTGTTATTTATCTCTTTTTTAATCATTTTTAAATGCCAGGATTTTTCAATAAAATTTTATAAAATGTATTTTCTTCATCTCCTGTCTCGATCTGTTTTCCAAACTTTGCTGTTTTTTCTTTCCTTTGAAAAATCGCAGAGACCAAGTGCTCTCCGCTCCCTCCCATACGGTGCACATTTTAGGACAATTCTCAGGAAAAAAGTTGTCAGTCCTTCGGAAAAACCTTGTCAGTTCTCAGTTATCAGAAAATACTGAAGCTCTTTTTTTAAATTCAGTGAAATAGTGACTAACTGGTCAGATATTTGAGTTTAACAAAGCGACTTTCTTGCCTAAAAACACCTTCAATGTTTATTTGGGTTCTTATGAAGAAAAATTATATTATTTCTGTGGCAAAAATTGTACTTGGATGTAATTGTATTTATGTAGTTTTAGTTAAAGTCACAATATTACTAGAAATCCTACTGTACATAATTCATGTTTACTTTTAAGCAAATAAGATTTTCTTCAACCCTAAGGTTGCATCAAGGCTCAATATGCAAATCAATGAAACAGCAAATTAAGATGAAGCTTGATTGTTTAATTTTCTAGGAAGTGCTGCTCTTCAACTATCTATATTTTTTGCTCTTTTCTCTTTTTAAAGTTTTAGTAGATGCATGATATAGTTTTAAAGGCAGTAAACAAAATAATTGTTTGTTCTGAGAATTATTAGTTCTAAATAGACTTTAGCATAAAGCAGATAAATTGGAGGAGTCTGATTCCTTTATATAAGCAATCTGTGGTCTCTAGGGGCTTTTATTAAACCATGCTTTTGAGTAAACAGCTTGAAAGTAGAAAGACATTTATTGTTGTTTAGTTAATAAATATCAACTACCAGTTACAGTAATATAATACAATTTAAATTTCCAAGTGGTTAAACAAAACCCAGGTCCACAACAGTTTTAATTACTAACATTTGCTGGTAAATTCAGTAAATAATTCTTAATTTATTATCCAAATTGTTAATTATATGCATTAAAGGCTGGTAGCTGTTAATCAAATTATCTAAAATATCTATTTGTTGCAGATTAACTTTTAATTATACCTTTAAATTGTAATGATTAATAATATCCATAGTCAACTAAAAATATTGCACAATTCGTGTGATTTATACAGTATGTCTACATGGAGGTGAATTCCTTTAGTGATACTTGTTTAAAATGTTAAAAATTAAGCTTTAAGCAAATTTGATTTTAATCTAGCCCACTATTATGATTTTTTTTCCCATCTAATGTAACATTCTGATAAATGTAATGTTTTCATTAGCTACAAGTAAACATCTCAATTAATAGAGGTAAATGTTTTAAACCATCTGCCTCTATGTCAATATTTATATGATGTACTTTGGTTATTGAACTAGATTAACCTTTGAATAATATTCCAGTTAGGTGAATGGTTTCTGTATATACAAAAAGATATAAAGTGAAGGAATAGTTGATAAATCGTATCATTTTGATCTAACCTAAATTGGTTAATAACTCGTTTAAATTGAATCTCTTCAGACAGATAACTATTCAACAAAACCTGCAATGAATAAATATATAAATAAAAATAATAATACTTGAATTACATTAACGATAAATGGCTTTTAAAAATCCACCAGGGGACAACAGTTAATCCCATTGATGAATGCCTCTACCTGCTTTATAAATGAAGGACAAGCACAGATTAGGTTCTGATATTTCCCTATCCTCGGACACAGTGTTTATAAATTCGTCCCTGTTGGGTTTACAAAAATTAACTCAGGTAGAGAGACATTAGAAGCATCCTCACCAAGGCCTGCTGCCTGTCATGGACTGGTGGGAACAGGATTACAAGCCACTCAGACTGCTCACTCACAGCAGAGAGACGGCTCTCATTCAATCACAGTGATGCATGCAAAAGCAGGGAAAATGTTCTCGCCTGGCCTCTCTCTGGAGACAACTTGTTATCAGCACTGCTTGGCAAGAGTGAGAGAACACAGACAAAAAAACAAAACTGACAGAACAAGGATTTTAAAATGATTTTGCAAAAGTATCATGTGGGAGGGAAGCAGCTTTCATTTTCTTTTTTTTTTTTTTTCTTCTTCCAGGAGTATTGGGGTAAAGCTGCCAGTTTCATTAGCGCACATGTACTTACAGGTTCTACCTAAAAAGCACAGCTGCTAAACCAGAATGACAACACCAAGTGAATTGAAACACTAGTCTGGCATGAACTATGCACAGGAACTTGTAGAATTGGCTTTAATTGCTGGATGAGCAGAGGCCTGTTCAGCCCCACTGGACTACGGAGCGTGTCTACCAGGTAATTGAAGCCAAATTATGGGCTGTTTATAACTTTGCACACATGCTAAGTGCATTGGATACATAATTGAAACAAGTTCATTTTCTCTTTGCTTTGATATTCTAAAAAAATCCAGTGCCAACAATTTACAGTACATCAGAAAACACTGATTTTGACAGATGGTTTTCCTTTTGTTAGTCCCCCCTAGATTTGGGGGACACTGTAAATCCTTATTAAGATAAATAGTCTTCTAGAACTAGAATCCCAATTTGACCTAATTAAATTCAAAAGCCAAGAAAATAACCACTCACCACTAAGCTCTTCCTGTCAGGATGCTTTACCCACAACTTTCATTAAGAACGTTTCCCCCTCTCATAACATCGGATTTGCCTCAAATAGTAAAAATTTTCCTTTTGTGAGGTGTTTTGCCCCCAGGCCCTTTTTGGTACTAAGAGGCTGCTACTGCAAAGCTACAGGCCTATCTCAAACCTCCCCTTCATGAGTAACATAACTGAAAAAGCTGTTTTTTTTTCTTAACAATCACCAGCCAACCCAACATTTTCAAGCCAGGCTTTCTTGGTCACCTCAGTCCATAGTCTGCCCTTGTCAAGGTTTTCAGTGACAAACATATGCATGCAGACTATGAAAGAACTTTAGTGCTGGTATTAATGGACATCAAAGCCTGGTGTACATTGTGCGATTTTTTCAACTGTTGCATGCAGCTACTGCTCACACTGTACGACGAAACTGCAGGCTTTCGTCGTACACTGTGAGTCCACAGCTTACGATGCATGTTCAGCACGACGCTCTGCTGTGATCTACCTGCTCACACTGTACGACTAAAAACCTTGTCTGACTCAGCTCCACAGTGAGATGGAGCTGCTGTGACTCGTCTATCCGGAATCCAAACAAATAGAAGTGGGATATTAAGCTCAGTAAAATGAGACGCGTTGCGTTGGCAATTTGTGCAATTTTGTGCTGAAAGTCGTAAAAAGAAAAGGCAACGACGTATCTGGACAAAGACATGGCTGAGCAAACGTGGCTACTATGATCTGCCAATTTTACAGAAAGAACTGCATTTCACTCATTGCACCCCTGTCATGCTTCTGTGTTTACATCTGAGAGGAAGAGGAAAAAGAAGAATCCTTGTTTGCGCAAACGCACTGAGCAATTTGCCCACAGCGGTCATGTTTGATTTTGCTCCCAACCTCATGATTCCTGATTGGGAGGTGGTCGTGGGAGGCTGATCGCCCCTCGATACCCCCTGTACACTAAACGATGCACGATCAGGCTGAAAGTCGGCCCGATCGAAAGATTCTCGCACAACTGGAAAATCGCCCCGAAAATCTCACAGTGTACGCCCGGCTTAATGCAGCATTTGACACTGTTGATGACTTCATTGTATTAGAGCACCTGGAAAACAGGGTCAGTCCTTCTGGTACAGGATTAGAATGGCTTAAGTTCTACTGAAGGAGAGTACTCTTTTGTGTCATCTTCATGTCATCAACCTTACATTGGAGATCAGGCCCCCTTATTCAATATCTACATGCTACTCCTATTCTAATTTCGATCCTTATAAACAGCAGCAAAAGTTTCAATAACTATACTGATTACCTCTATAAGGCAGATCTTTGTTTTAAGGATTTATAGTAGTTTTAAGAAGCATTTATCTCCATGGTGACCATTTATCTCCTGTTGGGATGCTTTCCTCAGTAGTGACTAAGAACTCCAAGTTGATCAAAGGAGATGGATGAAGCTTCATGCAACTGCTACAGGTAGTTACTGACACAGAGAAAAGTTGAGATAATACACGCTACAGTATTTTTTTGTACCGGAGGGGCCAGTTTGTTTTGTAGCCATGAAGAACACATGCAGAACACATGTCTACAAAATAAAAAAGCAAAAAACAAAACTGAGCAATAATGCTACAGCAAAAACACAAACATAAACCTACAACATGATCAAAGCATGTCAATATGCTTGGATCAAAAGATGTCAATATGCCCCAGTTTAAGTCCAGACATGAAAATATCTGACAACATATGTTGCATCCATTTTGCATCAAGCTATTGTAACAAATATTATTACTACATCTTCATCACAAAGAATAATTTCGCAAAATCAATTCACAGTTTTCCTTTTTGCTTTTGTTAGTGTTCTTCATTACAATATGACAATATTCATAACAATTAAAACCCAAAACTGAAGGGGATTATGTGACAAATTTAACAATCTCAAACTGCATATCATTAAAAAGTACTAACTCAAGTAGAATATTACAACACCTAATTAAAAGATAGGAAGATATGACATAGTAAATTAACTGTGACGAATACCTGCCAACGCAGGTACTGCAAAAACACTCCAACAGCAAGAAGCAGCTTGTTTATCTTTCGTTTGTGCCTCCAGCAACAAAAGAATGCTCTCATTCCAATTGCTTTAAAAAATACAACAAATTTTTGTCTGACTTTATATTAACCTAATGGGTATAATGGTTTGAGATATGTCTAAGCTTAAAGTCAATATAAAAATAGCAGTATTGCAATATTTAAAATAGAGGATTGTCTTGCTGCCTTTTCAGTGTGTAGGACTCTTTTGAAGGTGGATTAAACCATTTCAGCTCCATAAATATACAAAAAACAAGCAATTACTAGATGTTTCTTATTCTCCGGTGCTCCTTTTTTTTTTTTTTAGATGAATTCATTGGTGTAAGGCAGTTTGACTTTCATCAAAGATAAAGCACACTAAATATTGAGTGGGCAGGCTGGAGATTAGAGTCATGTTTTGATAAGACAACTGCTCATGGACACATTGACTGTGACAGTACTGGTGCTAGCAGTCTTGTGGATTAGCAACTGGGCACATTTTCCAATAACTCAGAAAATATTATGCAGTTCCTCCACATTTATTGGCAGCCCGGTTAAGGATGTGTAAAAACCCTTAAATCAATCAGTTCCTCTTTTAATGGAGCAGTATAATCACCCTGAACATGTTTGATTCATTCTTTCTCTGACCACACTAACCCTAGCAGATCTAGTAATTATGAAAACCATTCCACAGCTGGACATAAATAAAGGCATATAAGTTTTTCTCATGAAAGCCACCAACACCTGTACACCCAAGGCATGAGAGGGAGGTGATGGTACACATAAATAACGCACTGGTCAGGCTGACTGAACTGATAACATGGACGTGCTATGAGACAGATCGCAAAGCAGAATGTTCCGCTTGGACAGTTTAGGCTTTTTCAGCGTGTATACAAAACCAGCGTCTGTCAGCCATTGGCAGCCGGAGTCCTGAAAGTTATATGTACAAGGAAGGAAGCATGAAATTGCAGGCCATAGGAATGTTTGCCAAAGTGCACTCACAGTTCCACCAACTCTATCTGGATTATTGAACCGTTAAAAAGGCTGGGCATAAGTAATTTATCTGTGTTTAGCTAGAAGATGAAGGGACATTGTGGGGAGCCTGCCTCTCTATTCAAGAAACAACACAAAGCATATTACATGCTGATTTGTGTTGACAGCAATCAGACTGTGCAGTGGTTACCAGCCAAATAGTCTCAAACTCAGCCAATTAACAGGGTACTGTAGCAGGATGCTTTCTCTGGCCAAAGAAGTATCATTTTTTTGTCTGCTTTAAACAGCATTCTAGCACTTTGCATGACTTTTTCTGGCACTGGCCAAAAGGGTCTTTGAAATGCCTTCCAAATCACACTGTTGCAAGTTCTGATTTGGTGCAAAACTACTCAGCAGACATTTTTTGCTGTGTGATTTTTCTTCCACCAGGCTGAACAATCAAGGGGTTTAACCATTTATTCTGCAACACACCAGCCACAACCGACATATATTATAACAGGGAAGAACAGTCTATTGCAGGTAACGGAGAAAATTAGATCTAAAACATTCCATGTCATGTCTTCAATTAACGCTGCCTGCTGAGTCCTATTATGATTGTTTTCTTCTGCATCATCACTCACAACTCAAATTGATTAAACAAAGCCATGGGATGATCTTTAACACATTTATTGAAAAACACAATAAATATGCATATATTCTATGAAAACAGATTATACCCTCCTTTTTATAGCATAGGCATTAGCTGATAAACAATTATGAGTGTTCCACAAGATAACACCTGATGAAAAACCATCTTAGTCCAATTATCTTTAATGGAAAACAGGTGGATGTCCAATCAGTACAAACAAAATGCCAAAATAATAGGCATAAAGACCCTAAAATCAAAAGCCAAGCAGGAAATAGAGATATTACACATGGCTTAATGCTACAAAAATAAAATAATAAATAGGAATACAAAACAGGTAATATGACTGCTTGTAATTTGTCTTTTCCCCTTTACTAGTGACTTTCAGCTTAGTTAACATCCAGCAACGTTTTTTCCAGACCACATTTTTTTCTGCACATGCTGAGCTTGGATGTGATAAGTGTCTTACTAAGTAATCAAAAGAAAAAAGAAATACTTACATTTTAGGCAAATACATTTCAAGGGTCTATAAAGGGGAAAAAATATCCCTGAGAATTAATGAGATTATGGAAACCATGTTAACCTGCCTATTTGCAAATTTTTTAATGCTTTTTTAAATACTTTTCATGTATTTTCATTTTTAGCTGCTTTGTACCAACATAATTGCAAATAATTTGGTATTAAGTTCTAATGCAAAAACTTTTATCTATAGACTGTGTATGATTAATGTTAAAATAAAATAAACAGGGATTTGTTGCTTTCGTAACATTAAACAGCATTTCTTCAGGATAGAGTTGGTGCCAATTATTTCAGGACATCTTTAACTGACCATTAGTCTCTAAAATAACCAAGTAGGCAGCTAACATCTCCTCAGGTTTCAATCTAAAACTGTTCTTAGATGAATCTGCTATAGCTAGTGTCGTGACAGATTAGGATGAGTTAGTTCACAGACAGTGAACACAAGACTTTATGGACCAACCTCCTGCTTACTGCAGAAATAAAACAACAACAAAGAGCTGGTGGTGGATTTTCATAGACACAAAGAACTGGCTTTGGGACAGTGGACTCAGAATATGGTATGAACAAAAAATATGATGGATTGACTGACAGACAGGCCGATGCTTTATTGTAATGTTATAGCAGGACTGCTACATTTCAACACCCGCCCATGGAGGCTTTTTTCCCAACTTAAAGGAAAATGTAAGAGAGAAGGTTGAACAAAGAATGTAAAGAAAGTGATTCTGTCATTTTTACAACAGATTTTTGACATTTTTCCATGTGAGCAACTGTGCCCTGAATTGGGCCATTACTTTGTAGACCTCTATTGATGTCAATAGAGGCCTAGTTTTACTGTAGGTTAGTGATTCTAGAGTTCAAGAGTTTGGATGCCGTAAAAATAGACTTTTTAATGGAGGTTTTGGAAATCTGAACCCACTATATGCAGTCTCAACTGAAAGAGGCTTGGGTAAATGTCTACGAGTAATTTTGGCGAAGGAAATTGACATGAAACATCATCATATTGACATCCAAAAACTAGAGATGCACCAATCCATTTTTTTTTTCAATCCAACCCAATACCTGGGATGAGTAAATGAGTTGCTATCCAATACCGATCCAATTATATTGTTGAATGGAAAAAAAAGGGCTGTTTGTTGGAATCTGTAAATCATATACCAGTCTTATGTTTTCCATTTTTAAAGTGCAGCAGTGATTCAATGTAAGCAGCAGTGATAAAATTTTGAGCCATATATCTTGCCATGTGAGTGAAGGCTTCGGCTTCAACATAAAAAATATTAAAAAAAGGTAACAAATTTTCACAGACATAATGTACTTTATATAATTTATAAACAAAGCAGCAAAAAGAAACAACAGTTCCATATATAAAATGCACTGCAATGGATCTCCAATATTTGATATCAAATAATTTCTATTTAGTCAATATATAGGTCCTGGTATCTGATCTGTGCTTCTCTACTATAAACCTTTGAAATCGAAGAATTTATTACATTTACAAACACAAAACGTTTCTACTTCTTTGTGATGTCACAATGTCGCAATCCTACGATTTTCAATTACCTTTGCTAAGAAAAATAAGTAAAATAAAGGTTTCCAAAGAAACGTCTGGAATTAATGTTCTCAGTTTTAATGCCTAATGCCAAATTTTAATGTGTTAAAAGCAAAATCACACTAACTGTTTGGCCTAATCCGCTCTGGTTTTAAACCATTGTAGAGTTTGACAAAAATTGAAAAAGAATACGAATATTTTACACATGCTACTTTTCTGCTATTTCATATTTAGGGTAGACATATTCAAAATCTTACATGATTTATTATTTCACCAAATAGTGATTTTGAGGAAAAATAAAATTCACTTTTATTTTCCCTATAAAACTCAGTGAGTTCAATTAATTCAGTGTGTGATTAATTAGCTACACCTTGAAGCCAGACATGCATACTTCGAGCTTCCAAGCATTCATTGACCACCAGCTGATACAGATATGAACAGAGCAAATATAGTGTATGTACACAGTTCAGCTATATAGAAATCACACAACTCACAGAGGGTGCTGGAACGTGGCGGTGAATCAACAGAACGTCATTTACATCTTGCTTATGGCTGTTGTTGTAATTCAACGCGTATCTGTCAGAGCTAGACATTGTTTCTAAATCAAAAAGAATACACCCTACAGTAAAGCTGCATGTAGCTCTTAGTGAAGCAGAACCCTGCTCACACACTCACAGCAGCCTCTGCAGCCATCAATTCACAGCAGTGAAACAGTCTGCAGCCTGTGCACCTCTCTCTCCTCCCCTGTACCAGAATTAATTTCTCCCTAGAGCTGATAGGCTACGCTCTACTGCAGCCAATCCATATAATTAGGCCTTCAGCAATGTAAACCCCTGGCTCAGACTTCAAGTCCATTTCAATATTAGGTGTAGACATGACAATGGCTTCATCAAATGGGAGTTTTTTGGTGTTCATTTGTTATGTTACTCTAGCTTGTGCCTTTGTGTAACTTATCGCTAAACATATCTGGATAATGTTGCATTCGTGTGGCACTGACTTTTTTTCTTGTTGCTAGAGGGACATGTACTCTTGTTCCGATAAACAGAATGTTTTATGTTTCTCGTCTTCCTTTGGGTTTTATGATGCATTTGTGTCTTATTAACAAATCACTTGCAAGCATTTTAATGGGCATTTAATAGTGGCAGCTGCAAAGACCAAAGTGTCCGCCTCTACAGCTTTCTCCCTCCCCTTTTTTTGCAGCCTGGTTATGTAAGTATTTTTCCTCACTCAGCCAATTATGTAGGGTTTTGACGGCTGATCTCACTCCATATGGCGACAGCTCTGTTAATCGCCACCTCCAAGAGAACTGCTGCATGACAGCCTGTGTGTCAAAATCGCCATCAAAAACGCTGAGGTGTGGAAAGGGGAGGGAGGAGATGAACGGGATGTGTGTTTATCTGTGCACATCGTGCATGTCTGTGCTTTTGAGGGACAGGAGGCGGGAAGCGAGGAGAAAGAAAAAATTAGCTAGAGAAAACAAAGTCAATGAGGCATGAAGGAGGCTTCCCTCTCCTGTGTTTTGTCAGAAGCAGTCATGCCTTCCCGTTCACTGTTACCACCACTCCAGGGGAAAAGGGTGGAGAAAAATCCCCCTTGTTGGTGGGGTGGAGATGACGACAGGTGGAATGATGATAAGGCTATGAGAGAACGTGTCCGGATTGTGCTTGGTCTGTTTTTTTTTTTGGCTGAAGGAACAAAAGGCAGCGCAAGCTTTCAATCCTCCATATGTCTTAGCTGATAATAGCTCGTAGAATGCATTTGCATTTCCCTCAGTCATTTGGAATATTCTTAGAATCAGAAACATCTCTGGGATACAAGGTACCAATAAGGCACGTTGTACACCACTGAACAATGACACGGCTCAGAGCTATTGAAAAGGCTAAATGACCCACCATGTTTGTTGAATGATTACTTTTGGGGAGGCGTTAAATAGCCAGCAACAGCCTGATTCCCCACTAATACATGTTTACTACAAAAACTATGATAATAGATGTGAGAAAAATCTCTTAACATAAGCATATTTTGTAAAAAGGAATAAAACATTACATTTCAATTGAGGCTTATAGCAACTTTTCTCCAACCAACACCCACAGTATACCTCCATCTATCTACTCAACTCTGACCAGTTTCCTTGTCTGTACTGAAATAAAGTATCTCCACAGCATGTTGCTGCCTTAACCATGCTTCATTATACAAAGGTTGCACACACTAGATTAAATGGACATATTAAGAACTGTTGCAAACAGAAATGTACAGAGAGATGGCTGCCATGTAATAGGAAAATGCGCTGTACTGTATATATGCCTAAATCCACTACTACTAAATGTTTACCTTCATATGTACCTTCATTAGCATTATCATAACTATGTATTAGCTTACAAACTACACTGTTTAAACCCTAGGAGTCTATTTGAAAGAAATTAAACATCTTCAATTTCACAAGGATTATAAAAGCCTTCCTTATCTCTGCAAAAGGACCATCCCACAGCATGATGCTGCCGCTGCCATGTGTTAGCTTGGGCATGCTGTAAACAACACTGGTAAGATTTGAAGTGCAAGGACATTCAAAATGAAAAAATAAACATCTTTAGTTTGTAAGCAAAAATTATTTAAAGATAAACAATACAGGTAGCTGCAATTAAAAGGCAAACCAAAAGCATAATAATTTCCTTAAAATGACTTAAGATTTAAAAGCTTTAGTTTGAGTTTAGGAGCTAGTTTGAATTGAAACATTCCAACTCAAGGTATGCAACATAAAAATATAGTGGCCTGTTTTTGTAATGCACTTTATGGACTAACACCTGAGAGCCTCAAACTACATTCAACCGCTTAGGATTGCAAGATTTAGCCTTTGTACTTAGGATGTCTATGGCCAGGATCACTACATATGCTACAAAATTCACACATCTGGGTTAGCATCATCAGCTGTAAGCTGATAGCTGCCAGCTAACTGTGATTGATCCTCATCTAATGAATAGAAAGTATGTAAATATAATCAATTGCAAAATGTATTCATAAGAAGTCCAGCATCGATTAAACTCGCAACAATACAGGTGTGTTTATAAGGACACACTTAAAAGGAGAATATTCAATAAATGAGCCACAAACACATTCTTTCCTAGGTGCTGTATTGGCAGAGGATAACGTGCTATATGTCTAATAGACTATGGCTCACCAGCATTAGATTTCCCTTGCTGATTGCCTTCATTTACTACATCTTCTGAAACTAGGCATTAACACATATTAAAGACAAACTATGGCCAGGCTCACTGTAAATTTAAAAAGTCTTACATATGAAAACATTTCAATCCATAACATTAGCAGCAGGAAGCCCCGTTATCCCACTATGGGTTATGGTGCTTTGCTATGAGAGTGATGCACTGCTTGGCTTATGGAGGCAGTAAAACAAATAGGTCTTAACTTTTTTTTGACAGAAAAATAATTGGAAAAATCTTCAATTTAATTCCAGACCTGTCATTTGATCTCTACAGAGGCAACAATTAATGATTTAATGTAAAGGAGAATTTCCCTTAGGTTCTAAAATTTAGTTTAAGGCTATCAGGTGTCATTTTGTATGCACTCTGTGTATACAAAATGACAAAGTTTAAAGTCTAAAAACTTATTCTGTTTACTGAAAACGCTCAATACAGACCACTTATAAAAGGAGGAGCAGAGATCCCACCTCAGATGATTGCTCCTCCGTTACTAGCTCCCTTTTTAAGGGTGAAATGCCTATTTATTAAAAAGGGAGTTGTAAGTGGGCCAATGTTTCAGTTTGAACTGGTACAATCAGGCACAAAGAGATTATTATAATCACTATCAAACAGCTATTGCTAAACTCAACTAATATATTATGCTTTATTTGCCACATACTGTAACTATGCTTTGATCCTAACCATTCCAATTCATCTCTGGCTCTATGGTTGTTTTTATGCCAGATTCTCCTGGCAAGAACGTCCAACCCTTTCCCTAAATCACAGGTTTTCCTTCCAGATGTCCTTTCTTTAGATCTTGTGACTCCTGAAGAAAACTAAACTCAGGGGATGAGATTATGTTTTTATTAGGTATTCTGTCTGGATTGTTTAGTCATGCTCATCTAAAACTGATGTTCACATTTCAAATTGTATTCCTACCATGATATGTTGGATTTCAATTACTGTAATGTAGGTTCTGAGGCATTAAGAGTTATAGTTTTCTATTCTAAGTAGCTCATCATTTTATTTAGGAAAACTTTACTCATTTTACTCCATGTTATTTATACTTTTCATTCCTGTTTCTGCCTCCTTTTCTCTTTCCTGTTCAATTTTCTACCTTTAGTGTGTTTAGTTCCCCTCTGCCGTGTATTCAATTGGATTCCTTTTTTCTCTGTTTTTAGCTTGCTCACTCAGCTACACTTGCACTGTTGATTAGTCTCCATACTGTGTCTCATTCTAGCGATCAACACTCCTCAGAGTATATTTCCTTCTGAGACCCTCAGTCTCGGCTGATATCTTGTGTTCTCCAAACTCCATGTCCTATTTTCTGATTATTGTCTGTGTTTCCTGCACTTTGGACTCCATTAAAACTCCTTACTTTTAGAACTCATTCTTCTCTTGACTGCATGCATTTGAGTCTCACACAGAAAACTTTACTGACAGTCTTTCTTTTGTGTGTGTATTTCCATCCCCTGGCTTTTAGAACATAAATAACAAGTTTCTCTGGAACATGCCTCCAACCTTTCTTATTCCACAACTGAAGTTTACTGAAAAACACCCCAGAGCTGCACAGTGATGTGAACATCTTGATTGCTCGGTTAGCAGAAACTACCTGACACTGTTTAGTCAGTGTGCACTGAGGATTAAAGCCTGCCTGAGTCACTATGGATCATGTCAGAAGACGTTAGAGTCTGGCACCTCAAAGAAAATGCAGGCGTAGGGTCAGTGTCACTGCGCTGACAAGATTTGACCTTTGATCAGTCACAGTGGGGCCTAACCACTGCCCACAGGTCTAGATCTCAATGCAGGGGAAATAAAAGACAGTAACGTCATCCTCTGACCATTCATGCTTGGAAACACATTATTGGACAAACAAGTCAGTCATACCATGAAAAGAGATGTATATTTCTTAAGTAGATACACATCTATGATAGTTAGCCATCTTTAATGGGAGAGAATGCAAGCATAAAATAATACAGCTAACAGTTATCATTTTAATCTGAAATGCTATTTTTTTGCTGTTTTTTTTATTTAGAACACATACTGCAGGGAAAAAAATAAATTCAGTGACTCTGTGATGCAATAATTTCAAAGGAATAAAGAAAAAGAATTTTGGACACACTGTGGTGTCAAATTTATAGTATATAAAGGGAAGTTTTTCTATTTTTGGGAAATGTGTCATTTTTCTCCAACAACCCAATACTAGTCAGTTGAACCGAGTCATTAAACAAAAAGGAAAAAAAACTAAAACAGAGTGATGGAAACCAAACTGCTAAATATTTAGTTTTTGCAATCTCACCACTCTTAACCACCTTCTATCCCAAAATTTTGTAACCACCACAAATTATGCCCCCAATCATACAGGTAAAATGAATACCAACTAATGTGGTGCCAGGACTTTTTGTGCAGCATATTATTCCTCAATTCAGTCCTCACAAATAGGTGCAACCTCTGATTACAAAGCGCACAAGGATATTTGGCAAAGCATGCGTCATACTGGGAATTGGCAGTTATGTAACTGGGGGGGGGGGGGGGGGGGGGGGAAGTTGGTAATGATAACTAGAAATAAAGCCTCAGCTAAATTATATCTGAAAGTGTCTGGCTTACATAAAAGCGCCACAGGTCAACGTGCCAAGGTGTAGATACAATAACCCTCTCATTCATTGTGGTGGCTAATTATTTGCTGCGTCAAAGCATTTTCTGCTGTGCCGTGGCTGTTTACTGCTGCTGACTAGATACCAATCGAGCTGTTCTCCCCTTGTGGCAGCCAATCAACATGTCTGGATGTTTATAGCTAAATTGTCTAGGAAGTCAGCACTTGATGCTCAATGCTATTTTTAGAATTCAGAAAAGGAAGATAAAAAAAAAAACAGAAACGTGTATCATATTACATGTATAACTTCCATGGAGTGTGTGTGGGGGGGTGTAGGTGTGTGTGTGTGTGTGTGTGTGTGTGTGTGGTAGGGGGTTAAAAATACAAACAGAAGGTTATGCAGACATTGATGCATAATAAAGGCACAAGGAGTAAGGGAAGGGAGGTGGAGGCATGGATGGAAAGAAGACGCCTAAAAGAGGAAAGAAGAGAAGTGAATAGAAGGAAACAGTCATACTTGGTTTGCTTCATCGCTGGGCGTATCATCTGGCTTGCAGGGGGAAAATTACTGTACCAGTTCCCCAAGGGCCAGAGTGACTTCCTTCACCACTTTAATAAATTGGAAGAGTGTGATTGCCCAGACAGTGGGGCTGTCAGCGTGTTAATTAGACACAGTGCTTTATCAGAGCTGGCCACTCAGTCACAAACACTGTGAGTTGTTCCTTTTTACCTTCACATCCCCATCTTTATATTTCTCCCTGCTGCAATTTACATCTTTAGATTAATAGCTTTAAAAGCAGAAGTGAGGTTTTAAATAGCAAATCAATCACATTCCACTTATTTTGGCTACTGAACCGTTATCTCTCAAAATAAGATTGAGACTGTTGAATTTTCTACACATGCCCCATCCTGTTCAGGGGTCAGTACCTAACTGCAGCAGTTAATATGAAAAGGGCAGAAAACACCCTATGCAGGTTACCTGTCCATCATAGAGCCAATTAGACATATTCCAGTTACTGGTCCTAAGATATATAAAGGTTAAATAAGTAAAATTTAACAAAAAAAAATAAAAATTTCCCCTCATGCTTTTAAGTCTTTTGTTGAGATTCCAGAGGGAGTTCAATAAGTAGCAGAGTTTTTTATTTAGCTATTTGGTGGGGGGAAAAAATCCAATGATGGACCAATTTACTGGCTGCCCATAGGTTATGTTCATTCTCTGCACAGAAGACATCCCCATGAACTACCCTGGTTTCCACCTTTAGAACTTCTCCAACAACTCTGCCAAAGTTGGCTTCATCACAGCTTTTAAAACTTTGGTATGCAACTGCACGACAGGAGCCATTACTGCTACTAACCTTTGACGTTTCTCTCATACAGAAAATACCACTCGATTAATGGTTTTATGTTCTTTTTTCGTGTGGCACCTATGACGGCTCAAGCCCCAGTTGCATTTACTAGAAAGGCTGTTCACACAGAGCCTGGTTCAGAGTTTCCTTTCTGTTAAAAGGCCATTTTCTTCCCTGTGTCACAACACGCATGCTTGATATGAAGGAATACCACAAAGTCAACAAAACAATTCATGCTACCGTCACCTGAAGCAACATTTTTACTTTCTGCAAGTTATTGAATTATTACAATCAACCGGGTTTGTGATTCCTTAAAGGTATAGTGGAAGATGTTCTTTTTCTGTGTGGATCATCTAAATAAGTGGTCCTCCTAATTGTGAATCATTCTGGTGAAATGCTTATGTAAAGCCATCCGTATTACATGCTTTTCCCCATTTTCAACTACCGGTGGTGAGTCTGACATGGTGGCAAAATTTCAAATCTTCTTTTGGAGAGTAAGCTCGTATAAGCAATGCAAACGGCAACCCTTAAACAGAGTGTGCACAAGGAGAAGTTGGCTTGTGCATGCTCTTGCATGTGTTCAACAGGCGTTCCGTCTCAGGAGTAGGTTCAGGGTTGTGCATGTGCATTTTTGTTTAAAAGTGGAGAGGGCGGGTCTTTTCAAAAATTTGCAAAAATCCTCCCATATATCTTTAAAATTTTTAAGGAATCGGACTATTTAATTTGATTAAATTGACTCTAGAAAGTCTGTTGATGTGACATATGATGTAAATAAACTAGGCCCTGCCTACTTACTCCTAACAGTAAATTAAGGTTTGCACATAAGGAATATGGAATATGTGAAATGATGTAAAACTATAATCATTGATAAAAAAAATTCAGGGGATTTGTAAGAAAAATCACAAACATATATTGATTCTGAAAGAATGCAGCCACTTCAAAATCAAATATCTCTTTTAGTTTGAATTAGATCAACAGATTTTAAAGCAAGCAGAAAAACTCCGAACTCATAGCCCCCCCCCCCCCCCCCCCCCCCCCCCCCCCCCCCCAGCTTTATGGTCATTTCCCTCACTCTAAACATTTTAAATCACACCACACACTGTGTAAACACAGCTCAGAGCTACTTCATATTGTAGCTGATATATTCATCCTCTTCATCCCCAGAATACACAATGGGTAGAAGAAGCAAAAGCAACACTGTTTATTCACCCTGAGGACAGTAGATATAATAATCTTCACCAGTCCAAGTTTTTTTTTTTACAAAAATGAAACTAGGCTATTGAATAATTCATGAGCTCTTAGTGTGTGTCACCACCTCAGCATTTAGCTTGAGGAAACCGTGGGAAAACTCTGGAAGGAATACTATTGTTCTCCTTTCATCTCTAATGTGTACTTGACATATTAAAAATTCACATCTTAATAATGAGACAAAAAGCCCCAATCCCTAATATAATTCACTTGGTCTTTATTAGCAATAGAAAGAAAATCTTTAATAATTTAAGCAAGTGTTTATTTTGTTATGTATAAATAATCCACATAACAATAAAGACTTTTTTTTTATCAATGACCGTTAAATAAGGGCAATAAACACTATATTGTTTCAGTTAAGCAGCAATAGATATCAAGGTTACTTTTCTGTTTTTAGGTCCATATAAATAAGGAATGAATTGGTGTTCTGAAACTGTCACAATAATGAAATGTGTGATTAATCAGCCCAGTTTGAGTGATTAGAAACACAACCAAGCATATAAAATTAGGTCTTATAATAATTAAAAAGCATCAGTTTTCTCTAACCTGAAATGCTGTGGGTGTGTCTGCTGTAGACCCTGACACCGCGGCCATATGCAGGATCATTCCTTTAAATATTTAAAACGAACACACAAGGAAACCAAGTGCATCGGTTGGGTAATTAATCCCACCTGCAGAGATGCCAATAATAAAGGCTGCAATGTCAGCAGATGTGATGTCGGGAAGATCACACCAGTCGATTGGTCTAAATCCAACTGTATCTCCCAGTAGCTGGTAAAACTAGCTGGACTAAAGTGGGTGATGGTGGTGATCCTGATAGTGGTCTCTATTAATAATATCGACAAAGAGTTTTTTTTCAGGTGGTCATCAAAGTGGGGCTTTACATATTATGGCATCCAGAAATGATGCAAGAACAGAGAAAATGAGCAAATATTGTTTTGCTAAGTGGCAGCAAACTATCAACACAGTATTTGTGACTTGCAAATGAGCAGGAGAACCATAGCTAGTAGTAATTCAGAGTCATTCCAAAAAAATTAAAACAATCCACTGGATGTGGGTTTCCAAGTTTGAAGACGTTTCGCATCCCATCCAGGATGCTTTTTTAGTTCAAAATGTCAGAATTAGCTTTGAGTTCACAGCTTTATATTGTAGCCCAAAAACTTGTTTTGGCTTAGAAAACATGCAAACTGAACCAGAGGAAAAGGTCTGCCACTTAGGAATGGGTAGTGGTTTTGGTTTCTTTGTAAGCCGGCAATACCCGATAATGCCCTGTGCCTCTTGAAAAAACTTCCTGGATGGGAAGCAAAACGTCTCTAAGCTTGGCAACCCAAGTCCAGTGGATTGATTTTTTTTTTTTTTTTTTTTTTTGCCTTTTTGGAACCCCACAAAATCCTTAAACACAGAAATCTTGTAAGATTAAATGATAAATTGTCAGTATGCTATGTGCAGGTAAGAACAACATACTAATGATATATATCATGTATTTAGAAGAAAATAGCAGAAATCCCTTTAAATGAATTCAAAACTTGTAGAGATCCTAAAAACATCCTATATAGAAATATTCCTTCCGTTTTTGGGTATTAAAATGAAAAAAGAAAAAAATGAAAAGTTATGAGACAATTTCCTCTAGGCTTCTGGGAACCATTGGTCACTGTCTTACTCAGTTAAATGCTATTTTGACTATTTTCTTTTTCAATTCAAAATGTTCACTTTCTTAGGATTTCTCCTTCAATTACTTTTTCAACCAATAAATGTTGCTGTTTTATCTATAAACATAACATTTTGCTTTACTGCTTAGCTTATTTTCTCATTTAGTTCATAAGTACCAAATCGTTTGCATTAATAAAAAAAATGTTTGAGTTCTCATAATTAAATTTACACTTGATTTTAGTCTTTAATAAAGTTAATCTTTTCATCTTATTGAAGTGTCATTCAGTCTTTGCATCATTCTAAATAAATCCTGGTAAATACCCAGAATGATTGGTCTGGGAAGATAACAGTACTTAAATGAAATTGCATTTAACTACTGCAGTTGTTTAATGCAATAACTATTTACAGTTATAATAAATACATTTAAATATTTTGCATTTATAACCAATGAGTACTTTTAATTTTAATGCATGGATGAAACCTTCAAGTAGATATCAAGCATATTTTAAAACTTTAAATGCATTTACATTGGTCTAATGTAAGGTATAAAATCTTATTATGTGCTTTTATTTTCTGTAAATGCAAAATTCTTAATAATTACCAAAACCAAATCGATTAAAACATTCATCTCTCTGTATTTCATCTAGATTATAAGGTTCACCATGTGAACTTAGTTATTGCAAAACATGGCATTTTTAATAATACTACAATTTATTAAATATGACTGCATACTTTAAGATCCAGAGATCATACAGGATTATGAATATCTCATACAACACTACTACAATGATAAGGCTGAGACATTTAGTTCTACAGATTAAGATGGAAGAAGAACGTTGCCTGACTTCTCACTGTCATACTGCTGCTGGCCCACACTGACATCCCAGCTGGAATAAAACAACTGGAAACGCAGCGTATCTGTCAGTTGAGTTATTAGAGGGTTCTACTGTTTGTTTCAGATTGTTTTCTAAATATGATGAAGTTCCTTGTCAAAACTATATGGGTTGCTTTCTTTCTCAGCACTTGTCGTTTCTCTGTTGCTTTGAATAATACTAGAGATCACGTGCCCTGTAGCATTTAATTAGTACATATGAAGAACTGTTTGTAATTGCTTGGTAAAAATAGACACAGAAAATTGCACCTTGTTCCTAAGGGAAACTGTTCAGGAGTCACAGAATAGATGAGACAACACACAAAGAGATCTGACACAGTGAAGAAGTGGCATGGGAAATGAGAGGGAAGATAAATCTGGCTGAAGTGGTGGTGTGCAGTACATGTCTTAAATTATTTCCACAGGCGTTTGCTGGACTGCTTGCCCTTGAGCTTATTATTGTCCTGGCTCTAGGGGAAGAAGACAGATAACAGGTCATGTGGTGGGATATCTGATTCTGTACAGTAGGAAGCCTAATGTAGCTAGTAGCCAATTATCTGCTGCAAAAAAATGTTGCAAATCATAAATATTCTTGCTTAATCAATGAGTACAATGGTAACACAACAGTCAGAGTGTTATTAAAAGCGCTGATTCAAATCCTGCCTGGAAAACTTCATAAGACAGGCTTCGCTGTACAGTCATGACTTACCACACACACACACACACACAAAAAAAAAAAATCAGGAACTAAATGGTTCACTGACTCCATTACAGTACTAAGAGCTACCAGACTGCAATGACAACAGGACTATTCCGAAAGCTGTTAAGGCAAAAGAAAGACTCAAAGTTGCCTTTTTTTTTCCAGGAACTGTTAAAAACGTGTTTTAAATCAGGGATGTCAAACTGTAATTCAGAGTGTCCTTATAATAATCGGTTTTATATGGAGTTGAATAATTCAAAAACATGTTAAGTAAAAATTTTAAAAGACACATCTGTGGGATGTATCTAAAAAAATAAACTTTGTAAGGGATAAAATACACTTAAAGAGGTTCACAAGCCTATTGTGGGGAAACTGATAAAGGTTGTTCCTGCTTTTAGCTGGAAATTTAATGAATTTGCTCAGATCATCTTCTTCAACTTAGCATTTCATTTACAAAGAGATTGGCACAAATAATACACCTGGATAAACACGCCGATTTGATAATCAGGTGAAAGTAAACTTTGCTTTTAAGAGGTAATTTGGGTTTTGTCAATGCAGAAACTTTTAGATACATAATTAAATCACATCTGAATACTGCAAAATCAACTTTACACTAGACTGGTAGGAATATGTATCTGAATAGGCAGTAGGTAAGAGAAAAAATATGTGTTTGGGATTAAAGACAAAAATCAAGACGATTTTAAAGAGTCCTAATTTACTGTTTTAACCTGGTGATTTGCTTAAAAAGTAATATAAAAATGTAAAAGCTGCACATTTTTTGATTTTTCTCAGTTCTGCAGGTAACACATGTATACACCCAGCCAAATGTATATTTGGTAAATAATAGCAGAGTGAGGGACTCGACTTGTAGGTCAACCAGGTTCACAAACTTACTTAACCCCCACTTGAAAACTGGCTCTGCGCCTCAGTCAGTGTTGGTAAATAGGCTACAGGGATACAAAGTGATATGATGAAGTGTGAAGCAGCAGAAAAGATTGGTGAGGAAAGTTATTCTGTATCTCCACAGCACCTCAAGCCTTCCTGTTGGCTGTGTGTTTTATTTTATTGAGTAAAAGTCAGATAGAACAAGTGCAAAGTTATGCACGGTGCACATCACAAAGGTTTGTCACACAAAAGAAAAGCAAAATGCATTAAAGATACCGGTGTAAATTGAAATAAAATATGAATGCCCATTTTTTGAAAGGTGGAGAAATTGCTTGAAGAAAAAACATCTTTGTAAGACATCTGTAAAAACAAGACATTTGTTTTGGTAAAACCAGGCCTCTATTACAGTCTTACAACCCACAAAAAGACATTATCATCCGAGTAGAGGCAACCGTCGCATTGCAGAGTTCAAAGCTGTGATAAATTTCACTAATTAATGAAGCCTAATGGCTCCAATATTTACAGTGAATATCACAAAGCAAAAGTGACATTTCAAATTCTTTGGTTGGGGTAGCCTTAATTAATTCTCAGTGTGGTAGACATCTTTTTGTTTTGTTTACAAGTTAAGTTGTATGATTTTAATGCAAAATTGTCCTCGAAACTACCATAAAGAAATCAAATAATAATCAAAGTGAGTGACAATGGAAAGAAAATGCTTTGTCTTTACAACCCTTCACCAAACACCGTTTAACACACCATGGAGCTGTAACATACACTTCAGCTCATAATCAGTTATGAACATTAATTGCAACATCTTTTGTTTGACATAAACTTTAATTGAGCATAGAGAAGAGTTTCTTCAAACAGACTGAGGGACAAGGTCATTAATCTTTTGCTTTCAATTGTTTTTGGAGAGAAGACTTGTAGCTGTAAGGATGTAAAAAGAAAATCAAGAAAAACTGCTTACCAGCCCCCGCTGATTACAAATCAATCTCACTTTTATCCCCCTCTTTTTCCTTGATGCAGTGAGTGACAGAATCAGCAGATACCTGTCACATAAGCCAAGCTCATTTCACCACATACTAGCTTGTCTGTCTGCTCTTCAGATCTCAAAGTGTCACTCCCCGATTCTCCCAACAATCCTCTCAAAGAAGATTTCTGTTTTCAGGGTGGTTGAATAAGACTCAAAATCTCACACTAGTTCGCGATGACACCAACAGCAGCAACCAGTCACTGGGATTCCTTTAAACAAAGCTGAAATGCGAGTTATCAGAGTCTGGAGGAGCACTGTGGGTCTAAGGGCAAGAGACTGGCAGTCCTCTGGACTAGTTAGAGCAAACATGTCCACTCACAGCCAGATGATGCGATGTGATGCCTCCCCTGGCCATGCAGACAGAACATGCAGAGTCATGACCTGAATCCCTAACCCTCAGCGGCAGGGAGAGCTCTTGGTGTTTGTGCAGTCCCACTCAAAGAGTGTTTGCATGCTTGGACGTGCCACAGCCGTTTATGTTAGATGTTCTGGTTATTGGAAGGTTTTTTTAATTTCAGATTTATGCTGGAGGACATAAAAATGAATATTCCTTTGTTAAATTGCTTCCAGAAATAACAGCAATCATACCTCCCCGCTTATATATTTTCAATTATTTCTCTATATGGTTTGAAGTAATAGATGTTAAATTCAATCTAAACTAATGGGACCCTGAAAACGGTACATGCTATTCTCAAGATAAAAAAAAAGCAAGATCCATTATTTGAGGTTTAATATGTAACAATAACATGTGGAAAACATTAAAAGAATGAACTTTATTAGGCTTGAAATGGTTAATGTGATCATTCTCCAAGGGCATATTTCTCAGAAATGGACATTATGAAGGCATTGTTATGGCTTTAGTAATGATAACACTTTGCTCTTTGAAAAATGGTCTAAAACATTTATTCTTGCATACAACTTAATGGTATAGTGCAGAATGTTCTTTTTCCGGGTGGATCATCAATCTGGTTATATTTTTCAGTAAGGCCATCTTTACGTGCTTGTCCCCATTTTCACTTACCGGTTGGTGAGTCTGACATGGTGGAAAATTTGCAAATCTTCGTTAAGAAAGAAAGCCTGTATGAGTGATGCAAGATGCAAGTTTTAAATAGAGCGTGCACAAGGAGAAACAGGTTTGTGCATGGTCTCGCATGCATTTAATAGGCGTTTCCTATTGGGAGTGGGTACAGGGTTGTGCATGTGCATCTTTTTTTAAAAATTCATGAAAATCCTTCACTATACCTTTGAATTCAATCTAGGTTTACAGGTACAGTAAGAGGGCTTTAGTTCAATGTATTCCTTCAATTGTGTACCTCCATTTCTTTTTTTTATTCCTTTAAAACAGACCTTATTGTACCTGTGTAGTTAAACCATTGAATGTCAATGCAGTTGTCTTTGCAGTTAAGGATTTTCCATAAATTATGGAAAAAAAGCTTTCATTCTTCATGTAATTTTTCGAGTGTCTATTTTTTTTGCAAATCGACTTTACTGTATTTCAAATAATTTTGAGTAAAATCTCTATTTACTATAGGTAAAATAAAACAAACAAAATATTTGTGATTATTATGTCTTATCAATCCAAATAAGCTTAGATAAAGAGACCTCCAGTTGAACATAATGTTTTCTTATTTCATAGAAGAACACCATGGACCTGATTTGCAGAAGGTTCACATCTCTTAAAACAGTTGCACACTTATTTATAGATACAGAGCAGATATTCAAATAAGGTGCAAAGTTATTTAAGCTTGCAATTCAGCAGATAGTGTGTGCAAACCATTTCGTGCATGTTTGCCTTCATCAATATACAGATCACATTCTAATGCCTAAACTGTGCAAATTAATGGGTGACAAATATAAAAATGTAAATATTTATCATGTGCAAAGTGTTTTTTCCAAATCAGAAACTCAGCCACAGTTTTTGTGTCTTTTTAGTACTTCTGAAGGTCAAATGCAAACTGACACACAAAAAAATGTCTTTGATGTCACAAAGGAGGCATTGGTACCATGCTAGATGATGAAAAGACCTGTGTGTATTTGAACATTTTGGCTCCCAAAAGTAACAATCATAGTTTAATATTAAAGAAAAAATCGTCAACAGGCCAGCACAATTAATGGAGCAGGACAACAGACAATTTTGATACAGCGAAACTATCTGTAGTATTGGGATAGTTGCTCACTGTTCTTATAGTCATTTTGACCCCAAAGGATAAGATCTTGCATGGGGCCCAACTGTAGATCAGAAGATCGCCATATAGGACAACTTTTATTCCTGTTTAAATGCATCCCTCCTCAGCTCCTTCACCTTCATTTTATTTGACTCCCTACAGCTCCCCTAATTCTCCAGCCTTCATTCCCCCGCCAGCGTCAGACTCCGTGGGGATAGACACAGACTGACCTGTTTACGCATAACTGCATCTCAGCATCAAAGTTTTCTCCTGCACCAAAGGTTTGTTTATTTCTTCAGTCTTTCTAATTGCCGTTTCCTTTTTTTCCTCTGTACGAGTCTCTCCGGGTTGAAATCAAAATGAGGAATTCTTTTTTAAAGGTGTTGGGAGTTGAGTCAAAAGGATTAATGTTAATCAACAATAACCCAAGTAGGGCCCTAGCATAGACAAGCGCCAACAATGTTTTCCACGCTGACAATGTAAAATTTAGATTTTATTTGAGATATGCACTTTTGAGAAACATAACTAAAGCACAGAGAGCATAAAGAAAAAGAAGAACACTACAATCAAAGCCAAGCACATAGAAATATATCTACCACTACACTATGCCAATAATGTAACCTTTCTATGTTTTTGGTTCTAATCATCACTCTGGTTATAGTCAGTCATCTCCAAAAATGCATTTTTGGACAGGGCACTATTATCCATCATATTTTTTAAATTGAGATACGTCTTCGATATCTGGGCAAAATCATCCATACAACATACACAGAATGCTGAAAGCTTACAGTACCAGCCAGCTAGCCAACATCCTCTTCCAAAGAGCCACTTCATACCTTATTGTTTGAGGGTTGAGAGTTACTTGACAATTTTGAGAACCTCTTCAGATTTTTTCCCCCTTTTGCTACATTTTTAAAAATGGAATCATTGCAAATATTGGCATCTGTGCACTAAAATTAGTGACTGCCTCTGCAACCTTATTTGACCATTATCAAATTGTCTACAAAGCAATCAGAGCTCAATAATTTGCTGCTAACATTTCCCACATGCTCCCCTGTGTTCTCATTATCTACCTTTCATGGGATGCAATCCTGTAGCTCAGCAGCAAACAAATTAACTGAGCATGTAATAAATGCAGGACATTGTTTTAGATACAGTGATGCACTATTGGCTTTGAGGTTTAACATTTTTAACGAGTTCTGTTTTTCCAGACCATAGTGCAATATGTATTGGATATACGGTAATTTAAGAAAATAATTACAAATTATAAGCATTTTAGTGATAAGTGACTTGTTCTGTATAATAGCATACATGCATTACGTTATATGCTCTAATGTAATCTATTGTGTTTAATCTAACTTTGATAGGCATTTGCTTGGTAGAATCTTTGTGAAACTGCCCAAATTCAGAGTAATAGGTTTTATACCTGGAGTCCGTTTGTACTGATCGACTGGTCAGCCAGGCCAACAGTGACCCTAATGACTCCCTGTTCAGAGCATGGATCAGTACTGGGTATTGCAGGTCAATAATGACCTTAAGGACTCCCCATTACTAAGGGTAGACCTATTTTTTTGTTTCAATTTGCATGTTTTCTAAGCCATTAAAAGGCCTTTGTTAGGGCCACCCAATAAAGCTCAAACACAACACTACTCCAGATATTTTGAATTAAGATTGCTATTCCCAATGTTTGTCCAATGACTGTAAAGTTTTCTGTCATTTCTAAGTTTCCAAATTATGACTCTTCTCCCATAGACAGTTCGCTGATCTTAATGTTGGTTTATCCTGTTTAAAGGAGGAGTCAAGTCACCAAGAAATAATCAATGGATCATTATTTATATCTGAAACTAATACGCTCATGGTGGTTTAATTAATTTAGCTTTAATCAGTAAAAAAAAATAAAAAATAATTTTTTGTTGCGATCACCGAGTCTAGGACCGGACATTTTTGTCCATATATAATAACACCTCATCGCTGACATCTTCAGGCAGTGACGTCACGGTGCAGTAAGCCTAGCGCCATTGTACAAGCAAAATCAAGTAGAACGAGACACATCTGCAATCAACAACAATTATTTAAGATTTCGAGAGTGACAATGCCCACATGCATGTCAGTTGGACATAGTAGCACCTCGGGTAAAAGTGAAAAAAAATTTGTGATTTCACCTTTCCAATTCATAATCCTCTCCTAAAAGAGGGAGGATTTGCCATCAAACTTCTGGCCAGAGAGAAAAAAACAACACGTAATATGTCGCCAACATTTTGAAGAATGTTTTCAAGATGACTTGGATAATAAGGCATTGTGACAAACACCAGATACAGCATTGGGACTTGCTCAACAGCTGATACAGTACCATGACATCACAAACCGGTAGGTGGCAGTATGGTTCTTTGACAAACATGGATGTCTGCAGTAAAGCATATAAAAATGAAAAATATGCCTAATTAAAAGCACTCATCATTGATTGAACAGTGTGTAATAATTCTATATTTAAAGTACTTTCAGAAGTTTGAACTCTGAATATGACCGGACTTTTCCTTTAAAGAGAAATGGATACTCTACAGGTTTAAAACCACGCAGAAAAGAAGACTAGTAGTTAATAATCAAATTCAAAGGCAACATGTGGTCTAGAAAACACATATGTTAAGTCAAGTGCCAATTTAAAAAAATGCATTTAAAAAAAAGGGTATTATATCCTGTTTTTCAAGATATCTACACATCCATGAAATGCAATTTGATATCTGTAGCCCTTGTTTCATGCTGATTATTTTCAGCTTAAACCCAAATGTCTTTGTGCAAGTAAAAAAAGGTAATTTGCCCTGCTATTTTTATACTTTGGGAGGGGATTGTTCATGTTGCCCTGTGAGAGCTTACGACCCTGTCCAGTGTGTGTCCTGCTTTTTGTCTAATGACTAAAAAAATAGATACCAGTACCCCAATGACCCTGACAAGTAAGAAGAGGTGGGCCAAATCTGAGGGTGGATGGATTTGTTTTAAATAAATAACCTAAACCTGAGTTAGTTTTCTATAGTTTTTTTCCAAAATGTCATTAGAAACACATTTATTGTCTCAAATTTAGGAATTTTTAATCCATCACAATAGGAATGCTGATTTATTAGAGCACCGCTCTTGAATTCTTTAATATGTGTCCTGTACTTAAGAGCTACTGTATATCAGCCATATGATTCAGGTGGGAGAAAGAAGACATATCTAATCCTCTAGTTATGTTCATTCCTGCCTTTCACTTTAGTGTCCCCAGTTAAATTTGACCAGTCTGCTTTCAAATAAACACAAAAAATTATTTAAAGGCCATACATTTTCATTATACTTTTTAGCTGTCATTAATTTCTCAGAGTAATGTTTAAATGTAAATGTTACTTGAAAATACAAATACACACTGAAAATGCACTCGGAAATGAATGTTTGTATGCATTCCAGTTCCGGGTTTTCCGATGCAAATTAGCAAATTTTAGGAATAGATGCTTGTGATATCATATGTTGACCAAATCTTTATTCATTATATCTATAATTTCCTTTAATCACCTACTGTAGAAGAAACAGTGTTACTCAAATGACACCTCAGTGGAAGGTGCAATTGTCCCAAATATCCCTGATGGTGGCTAATATTGTATGTTATCTCACAAGCAGATACATCATATTTCTCCGTTATCAAATTAAATAAAACTGGAAATGGCATAAAACTATTGTACGTAAGGACATAGTTGCCTAGAATATAGGCTTGCCAGAATCTAAATATTACAGAGTTTTTGTAGCCATATTGTTTGATTAAAATACTTATGTAAGAATCAAGGGACCCATGTAGGCTTGGAGGTCTACCAGGTACAATTCTCTCCAGGTGTCCCCAAAACAAGCTCCCCATGGTTTGTAATCAGCAGCATAATTTATCAGATCAAGCCTCCACTCTTGGACTGGAATGGCTCCTCCAGTGTGTCTATTTCAAGGATTTCTCCTTCTCCATCTGTTGACCCATCAGCCTCCCCATTTTCTGGATTACATTTAGTGATGTCTTAGACTTCAGAGATATGCTGCTCTATCACTGCTTCAACTTATTCCCCTCTTCATCCTGATCCAAAATCTGGACCAGACCATATCTCAAAGAAAACAGCAGAGGATTGATAAATTTCAATGGAAAGAGATGCTTACCTCACAAAACAAATTTTTCTGTTGTGTTTATAAATTGCGGAGGGGACGTCTTTATGTTCACTGCGACACCTACGCAGACGACCTGGTTTCGTAGTCTAAATCAGCCTTAAGGTGTTACTTCAGCTTAGATTAGGTTAATGGTTAAAGGCAATATGAATGGAAGTCAAGGGAAAGTATCCAATTTGATGGATGAATACAATATGAATTCCAATTCATTTTACACACAGGACAGTTCTGACTAAGAGCACCACAGCTGCAACAAGGTTAAATAAAACATTCAAGTGTCATGAAAAGTGGTGATCATAATTTTCACATGTCCAAATGTTCACTAGAATATATCAAAACCTTAAAGCATTTAGATGTAAAATAAATTATTTATAGGTGTATTTAGACTAAATTTAGTCAAATTTGCCCTAAACACAACAGTTTGGCAGGGAGAGACTGAAAAGTAGAAGGAATAAAAGCAAGCTAAAACTGAGAGGAGAAAAAAAAAGTCCACTTAAGGCAGTGAGAAAAGAAAAGAAAAATGACTATAATTTTTTTTTTTTTCCTTTTTCTAAAACTTGTATTTTGGTCTTTTGAAAAGAGTGATTTATGTATTTATATGGCAATCACACTCTTGTGAGCAGATCATTTTATAAAATTCCTCATTTCAGAAAAGAGCTGGGTATAAAATAAAAACCATGTAAAAAGGAGCTAACACTGAGTGAGTAAATACTGCACTGCATGGTCTGCAATTAGAATAAAACAGGCCATGGAGTGCATTCTGACAAGTTCCATGTGTTAAACAGGATATAGCTAACACCTTCCATGACACTCTGTTCCTTTCGAGGACCCACACTTTTAGAAATATGCATGCTCTTTTCTTTTCATCACGATTGCCTGCCCACTATTTGCGACACCTTGTTTCTCACAACAGCTCATCTGCCCTTTTTGAACACCGACACCTACATATCATCCGATATAAAAAGCTCACTGAGGGAGTGGAGCGGGTAGCAAGTTTCTCAGAGGATAAAAGTAAAAATAAATCTCTAGCATCTTAAACAGAGGTTTACTTTAACAATGCTCTGTTAGGCGCCTCAATGGTAGGAAACCTGGTTCCTAAAAAAGGGTGATTACTATTAACTCTATTAGATGTGGCATTTATGTTATGCCTCGACAATACGGGTTCTCTAACATTGTTTGCTTTAAATTGCATTACAACTGTGTAAACTGAATATGTTGCTGTTATGGGAACAAAACAGAAGTGTGCTTAAATTATGATGCATCATGGAGGTATAGCTGCACCTCTTCAAACAGTTTGGTAGAAAAGCTCAATAAAGGGACCACTCTCTTGACGTATGTAAGAAGACACAAGTCTTATAAAATATGCATTTCAAGGACATGCTCTTTCTGCAAGTGGACATATCTGATATAATATATATGAGGGGAAAAAAAAAACACCTTTAACCTCTCTCAATATGTTAAAATTTGAAATTCAATTCCAAAATTTCTTGGCTTATTACCTTATACAGCGCTGTTGTGCTGTGAACCTTAACGACAGAAAATCAACTCCTTTCAAATAACCTAAACTCTGCTTTGTTATAAGCAGAAGCACTCTGCTAGACTATTGATATTAGCTTGGACTGCAGCCTAAAACACCCATTTGTGCATGAAAAAGTTTTTTTGGAACATCCAGTAATGATTTTGCACAGTCATCCTTTTATTAAATGCTGTTATGCTTCAGTCGGCATTGAAGTATTTTCCATCAAGGTTTAGATAAGAAAAAAATATCACAAGTGGCCCTGTCAGTTGGGATATTTTTCTTAGTTTCTTTTAACTTTTAGTTGAGCTTAACTGTTAAGATCACTGGAAACTCAAATGCCACAGATAGTTATTGCTTTTAGAATTTACTGAGTTAAAGTAGTGACTGAGAGAATACATCTCCTAAAGCACACACAATAGTTTGTTTTTGTTTTAATTGAATTCTAATTTGTTCCTCCTGATAAGGGTTCAGATCTAATCATAAATTCCAACATCTATCACCTACACTGTAAGGAAGAAAATTCCCCCCCTCCCCAAAAAGAGGATTTAAGATTGAAGACTGTGGTCTTTTAAAAATAATTCTTATACAAACTACAAAACTTTTTAGAAAAAAAAAAAAAAAAAAAAAACACAATTCTCAATCACATTTGCTTCAGTTCTGATCACATTATTAATCCCTGTGGGGTTGCAGTAGAGTTGCAACATGTGCCTACTAGAGACAATTGGGGTAAAGTTATTTCAAGGCTTTAAAATGTTATAGTTTTAAAAATCCATACCATTCCTGAGATTTAGTCCTTTTCAGTGCAAAGTCAAGGCGAATGATCAAACCTTTCTCAATCTGTCTGATGCGTTCACAGAAACACAGAATGCCTAGTTCCCTGTCTGTTGTTATAGACAGACAGACAACTGACTGAGGGACGGCCCTAACATTTCCCTTCAGGTATAAGAAAATGCTTCTATATTTCACAAAATTTCTGAAGCAAAAAGATGGAAACTCATGGTTTAGGACCTAAAAGATTCTTTAAAAGAAAGCATGAGCTTTCATAAAGATCAGCTCCGGCTCCATGGTTTTTAAAATGGAGAAGGGTGGCTTGCCCTCTCCAAAGGGGAGTTCCTTTCTAAAGTGGTGGAGTTCAGGTCTATCTTGGTCAAAAATAAGGGAAGAATGGAGAGGGACTTTGAGGGAGGGATCAGTATGACTTTCATAGTAATGTGGATTAGGGGTGTAAATAATAATCATTTTGTATCGATGCATTGATCCAAAAGCCGACGATCCGATGCATCGACACGTCCGCAAGATAATCGATACATGTTTTTTTTTTCCTCCGGTCTATTTTTATCCATTTGCTCCTGGGCGTAATTCTCCCTCCCGTGCTGCGGTGCCGCTAAACCTATTTTCCCCTCCTACCGCGCTTCCTGGTTATACTCTTACAGCAGTTTGTTGCAGCAAGCTTCACACAGACATTTTTAAATTATGCTCAGTATTAAAGCGTGGTCTGAGCTACACACTGTGGGTCTAGATACGGCCGAGGCAGTGAGGAAGTGGGGACGAGTTTAGTCTGACGACGGAGGGACATGAGGGCCAAAGAGAGCGGAGATTCAGCTGGAAAAAAGGTCCCAGCGTTCTCGCGCACCTCGCTCTTCTAGCTGGTCAAACTTCACAAGCTGTTTTCCGCAATTTCGGTCATGAAAACAAAACAAGCCGGCCTCCTGTCTGGTGCACTGTTTGCGGTCAGCTACAATCTGGGAGAGGTGCAGCGGAGCGTCTCTCAAGGGGGCGATGACGTCGACACACTGGAGCCTTCTTCTTCTTCTTTTTTTTAATGGCGGTTGGCAAACAACTTATACTGTAGGTGCATTACCGCCACCTTCCAGAATGGAGTATGGACCAGACAAACTATTACATTCTCCCTAAAATACCCGTTCTTCTTAGAAAATTAAAAATACTCCCAAAAACTACATCCCCAGATTACCTTTGAAACAATACCCTTATATCTAGTTTATTTTTATTCCTGTCTAACTCTCTACACAACATCTCTCTTTCCTGAGTATATTTATTACATACTAAAAAAATATGTTGGACAGTTTCTCTGGAGCCGAGGTATTGCATTGAACTCATTACACTGATATTGTGCAGTATTTTTGCAGTATTTTTTGATGCAACTTTTCTACTTCTGTTATTTGCTGTTGTTTCTAAAGAAAATGCATAATGATATTACAGCTTTCATTGATTTATTTCAAACTTGTAACGTTGTTTAGCCTGTAAGGTGTAAAAAAAAAATAATAATAATAATAATAAAGGAAAAATTTAACCGATTAATCGAATCGAATCGTGGTCTATTCTTGAGAATCGAAAATAATCGAATCGTTGGGTCAGGAAATCGATACTGAATTGAATCGCCATGATGGATGTGATTTACACCCCTAATGTGGATGCTCCTTGTGTCTGATGTGGCAAAGAGAGAATTGAGCCCCTGAATTAGAGGTGCTGCTCCACGTTGAGAGGAGTTCACAGAGGTGGCCCTGGCATCTGTTTCAGATGTCACCTGAATGGCTACCAAGAGAGGTCTTCAAGGCACCTCCCACTGGAAGGAGACTCAGGGGATGGCCAAGGACATGCTGGAGGGATTATGTCTCATTGCTGTTCTTTGAATGCTTCGGATCTCCCTAGAGGAGATGAAGGAGGTATCTGGAGGGAGGGGAGTCAGAGTGTCTCTGCTGAGACTGTATTCCTTGGGACCTGTCCTAGATAAAGTGGAAAACAGCTAGTACGAGTAATTGTCATACTTTGTCTCCAGATGCAAGGCTATTTGCGGTAAAACTGGAAACCAAGTGGATTCTGTTTCACTGTATCAGCTGCAGCAATTGTCATATTTAGTAAAATGTCAATAAAAAATATAGTTTTAATTCTAAATTCTTTCAAAATAACGTATGGACATAATCTTGGATATTCTTGAAAAAAGGTAACATATTCTTCAAGATCAATTCCTGCTTAATTCCTAGAAAAACGAAAAAAAAACTTAGTCATATTTTAAAAAGAAAAACAGTTTGTCTCATTAATGTTTTTTGTTTCAAGATTGGCTTAAAAAACATATGTAAATGAACAGGTTTATGATCTTAGATGGTAATGGAAGCAGAAAAATATCTGTAACCATTAACATTACTTTAATGTTCCTTATAATAAACTTGAAGAAATTTAAGGACCATTCAGCTACTCAAAGTAGTAAGAGAAAAAAAAAAGGAAAAAAAAGTTTAAACTTTTCGCATAGGAACCTCAGTAAACGGCCGCAATTCAGATAAGAAGTGCCCGCCTCTGCAGAACTCTGATTCCAGCTAATCTTGTTTTAAACTATTCTGATCGAACTCTCTGTAACCTCTCAGTTGACCAGAGTGGAAAGCTGGTATGATTGAAAAACTTTGTGCAAGTGATAAATTACGGAGAACAGGACAAACAGAAGACAGAAGAGAAGCAGATTAAAAAAGAAAAGAAGAGCAAGGGAGAGCAGGGATTAATCTTTTTAATAAGCGGATTCAGGTTTAATTTTTCTATTTCACATTGCAGGACCACGTGCCCTCAAGCTTGTCTTTTTGTGTTTTTAATGTATGTGCAATATTAGAATACCTGATTGAAGCCACACGTACAGTAAGATATCCCTCCCTCCCTCTCAGAAGGGACAGATTTGTTAGTTAAGCACTTTTGACTTAACTTGCACTATGACAGTACTTTGCTTTCCCATCAATTGAGGCAGGTCGGCACAACATACAACTACAGCGGTGGTGTACAAATCCATCCATGTTCTCCAGACAGTGATAATCCTCACTGATCTCTTTGCTTCCACCTCCCCCCCAACCTGCCTTACATCACACAATGGAGATGGGAGGAGGGATGGAATGAGATAAAGAGAATAATAGGGGAAATATAGTTAAAAACAGTTGGATGAGGAAGAGATGTTACCAAAGGAAGGCATGCAGAAGACAGGAACTGAGGAAAAATATGTACTAAGCAGCCTCAAATCAGCTTCCCCTAAATTATGTCACAAAGGCTCACTGGGCTGCCATGATGCACATGATATGTTGGAAAGGATTAAGCGGTAATCACAGGGGTTTGGCTGTCCACACAAGGGGAGTATATAAATCCCCCTCTCTCCAGCCAGCTAGGCCCTCTGCTGGCTTCTGTAAGGGACACATAGCTAGATAAATAGTCCCATTGGAGAAATAGATAGAGGATTTAAAAAAGCTTCTAGGAAGAGTTTGGAATCACCTTAAACACAAAAACCTTGAAGTGTTTTCTTCTCTGGATCAAAAACTAAGTAAGTTGGTTGGATTAACTGAAGGATGAGAGTTTTGGACAAACTAAGGAAGTAGAAAACAGCCTTGATAGAGACACCAACCAACACTTCATTCCAATAAACAATGTTTAAATAAATAATAACTACGCTATGTTGGAGGGAATCAATTTCTTAATTTTTCTTCAATTTAGAGAGTGAGCTGGTCATACTTGCTGATAAAAATGAAATAAAGCAATTCAATCTACTTTATTATGATCACCTCACTTTTAAGGAAGAAGGTTGATTTCATGGAGTCATTAATCATGTAAATGTCTTTTTAAATTACCTAATCAACTATACAAAAAGGTTTACAATTAAATAATAGACATGCTATTAGAGTGGTGCTTTTTCAAAATCCTGTCATGTCTGTGGAATTTCACAATGAGGTATTTTGAAGGGGTAATAATGACACCATTTGCACAGAACTACGACAGAAGTCCTCTGACTGAATCAAGAAATGAAACGCTGTGATTGGCTTTAAAGAGGGGACAGGCGACAATCTGAGTTTATAACATAATGAGTTGACATCATACATTCAGGATATCACATCTGAAAACCACGCCCCGCTCTTACAGGGGTAAACAACTGCAAAGTAGCGACCAATTCTGACTGTAAATATCTAGGCCTACTGTAAAATCGCCCTGATGCCAAAGCCTTGATTTGCTTATGGATGTAGTCGTCAGGCCTGGGAGGTAGATGAACCATCTTTCTATTATTCTTCAATATAGAAAGGAACAAAAAGATGTGCTTGGGTGTAAGCCTTAGAAAGGATCAGCAAAAATTACAAAATCTGGAGTCCAAACTCAAAGGGTCCTAGGTGTATAGTCAGCATTGACATAGCATTCTAAAAACTAGAAGATGAAAATGAATTGAACACTTTTTTTTAGTGAAGGAGGCAGTGGAGACGAGCTTTTTTAAATCAAAGTGGAAGATAAAGAGAATAATGTCAAAGGATGAAAAGGGAATGTTCTTAAAAGGTTTATGGGTGGCTTTTTAAAAAGCTGTTTTAATTTAGCCCTAGAATGATTTTTTCGTGGTCCTACCTCCAGCATAGACACCGGCCAGCTGCTGCCTTACCTCCCCTGCTCTGCTTGCTGGGCATGCTTCTCTGCTCTTTGCTTTTATCCTTGCCTCAGTCAACCATAGCCTCCCCACATACTGGAGAACCCCACCAGGGAGACAAAGTACTGCTGTCCTCCTCCTGGCCATCCGTAGCTTTTCCCTCGCATTCAGTGCACCGTTTCCTCGGCAGACTTATCCGATCTTCATCGTGCTTGCTTGATCCTTTGCAGTTAACCTCTACAGTTGGCCTCTGTCAGCTGTTCTAATTTTTTGTGTTATCTGCACTTATCTTTTGGTAGAAGGTTGTCTTGATATTTAGAAATTACTATGACTGAAACATGTAAAATCTACTTAGAGTTCCGTCTACCTCTGTGGTTGCTAAGCAAATGTTTACCCATCATAAGATGGCCGTGATAGTCGCTCGGCTCGCACTTGGATCTGTGATTTGTAGCTCTATGGAGAATGTTACTATGGTAACAGACATAGGTTGAGTAAACTTTCTTCATGAAACAAAAAACTGAGTTCCTGTTTCATGAAATGGACCTTTGGAGTCGTATGTCAATCTTGTTTTACATTATGTTAGATCTCTTTCCTGCCTTTTTTTTTCAGCCCCCCTCTGCTCAATATCCTCCCTATTCCTGAGCTTGTTACCTTGATTTTCTTCATAATCTCCCCTGATTGCTCTTACCTGTTTCTCTTGCCATTTCCACTTCATTCTCAGTATTAAAGGAGTTGGATTTTAGGGCATCTTTACTGAAATCTTCAATTTGAATTCCTCCGATCTCCATGTCCAGTTTCTTTATGATTCATTTTAAGGATTCTGAGTTAGTTTATTCTTTTATTTGACTATACTTCACTTTGCATTTGTGTCCTAATCATGTACAACCAAACAGCTTCATCAATCTACATGTTAAGTTTGTTTTTTTTCTTATATTAGTTGTTACTGTCTTCCCTCAGTTGTGTGACATGTTGCATAACGGTATAGACATAAACTGCCATATTGTTCATTGAGATACAGCATATAGCTATGAGGCTGAATTAAGAATATTATATGCAGAAACGTTTGATAGCGTTCGGTCAATTCCCATTATGTTCCACTGCATGCTCAAAAGAATTTCAAAACATCTGTTCTGAAGTAAAGTGACACACTTTACTGAACAGCGATTTCCCCACGTCTCAGTTCCCACCTTATTCCTGCAAAAGAGTGTACGGTTATACAATGTGCAGCTAACTGTGACATGAACATGCTGAATTTTAAAGAAAAGAACACATGCAGATGATATGGTACAGTGTGGTAAGCAAAATTGCCATTTGTTCAGCCTTTCATGGAAATTTGACACAAATTAAGAGGCTTCCAAGTCTAAGTGAGTGAGTTAGTTGTCTGGGGCAGGACAGCTGGCAGACCCCCCCTTCACAGAGACGTTGACTTAATCTTCTATCCATGATGGCTGACATGGCCTCTTCACCTTCTGTCTTCCTATCCTCTTTTTTTTCCCATATCTGCACTGTCTGCTCCCCTTTTAACCCATCACCTTTGCTTTTATGTGTTTGTTAAGTGTCTCTTTCCTCTTTGTTCTTCTTAGTGTTCTGCTTTAAATAGTCAATGCAATAAACCAAAATTGCAGATAATACTGTTCTATTCATTTGAAAGTGTTAGTGGAAAAAATTTAGAAAAAAATAAAATGCTTCAGTAAAGTGAAAAGGATTAACAAAAATCTAGCCATCTTCCAAGACAGCAAATTTGTCATTAACTAGATAAAAATTATTTCTGTAATTGTAAATGTGCAAGAATAATTATATTAATACTTGGCTGCATCTGCTGGATAGGGACAATATAAAAACCTTCTTATTATTACTAACCAATTAATATTTTAAAGGCCATTAATGGAACGTTGAAGTCACAACACAAGCAGGCGTATTAAAGGACCTTTCTGCTTAATATTGGATGTGATACTGCCCTTAAGTACATCATAGGTTATATGGCCTTGAATTCAGCTACTGATTACATAAATTTATACATTTCAGCAAAATTTGAAAAGGAATTGATAAAAGGCTTGATTCTCAAACTATTCTACAAGTACTGCTAGTGGTAGTTAGGTTGTTTTCAGTGGTACTCAGAGGAAACGTGGGTATAAGCTATAAGGTTGAATAGGGAGCAAATTAGCAGTTATGTAGCACTAATAAACAGCCAACAAGATGAACTTCGCAAGTACATATGTCTTTGCTTCTAGCATGAATCACTTTAAAGGTAAAACAGTGGAGAGTATTTCAAGAATCTCCCTAAAAGTGTGCTGAGGACAAAATGCCAGTGCCTCCTTGGGTTGCATCCATGTATCTCTTAAGCTGACAGTTGGATTAACATTAAGCCCAACGTGACCACAATGTGTACACAAATTAGAACATTGGTGTAGTCAATGATAACCACTGCGTAGTGTACAAGCTTTTAAATATGTCTTAATTTATGAACAAATTAATCCTGGACTGCAAGACTTTTTTGTAGAACCTATATTTATTAGAACATAAAATTGAGTTCTCAAACATTTTGTGAGCTATAAACCTTTAGGTTGTCCTGCAAATCATAAACATTAACTTGCACTTTTTTCCCCTAAGACAATGCAGGTATGTATATAGGGACATGATTTCTACATAACCATTGCCAGTTTTAAGTTAAAATCACTTTCAAGATTTTTTTTTATTTTTTTTTTTACAAGATTTAATAGTCTTTTTATATAATGATGAAAAAAAAAAAAACACTTTTACCATTGAGTGCAAGTGTCACTTACACATAATAAAATCACATAGATTTCTAGAAGTCTTTAGTTGTCTCCTACGCCCTCACATTTAGTATTTCAGATACCTGTGAATGGATTTTGACAGCTTAGGGGCACTGATGCTTTCCAGCACTGGGCTGTGCAATTTTGAAAATTACAGTACAATCACAATACATAAAAACGCTTTGAGTGGTTATGACAGGTAGATCCTTTTTTTGCAGCCTGTTTTTCCTTCTTTTTTCCTTGACAAATGTTTTAAAGAGAAGTAAAACAATATGACATTTTGGGGTTGAGCAGTTCAGAGTTAAGTAATAAAAAGAGGGGGAAAATCCCTGACATCCATCTAATAGTTCTCCCAATCCAAACTTATTTCCTCTCAGCTTTCAAACAGTCTTTTATGGCCGTAGAAGGATGTCATGTCTCAAAAAATCAGAGGACGGTGCAAGACAGTCTAGCTCCAAAGGGTTAAGGTGAGAAATGGTTTAAGAGTTAACTTTTATTCTCAGGCTTTCATTAAGGAAAGGATCAGATCATATATATATATATATATATATATATATATATATATATATATATATATATATATATATATATATATATATATATATATATATATATATATATATGACCTCTTTCAAACCATCTCCAAAACTTTCGGTGGAAATAATGAGCCAGATTTTGAAATGTTGGCTTATTGTTCTTTGCTTAGACAACTCTACATAGACATATATCAGACTCAAATGAAACTCTGAAAGCCCTCTAGAGATGTCAGGCAGACAGGGACAAAGAAATTGACAAGGCGAAAGAAAAAAACTATGTGGTCCTGCCTTTTTTGTGACAGCAACAGATGTTGTAATCCCAGAAGCCTAACAGTGAAGGTACATATCTGCAGTTTGCTTGCAGAACTACTAGCCAGGGGTTTCAGTGCAACATCACTTTCACAAGCCGTTGCTCTTATTGTTACTCATCTGCAGTTAGCTCATGCAGACGCTCCATTTATTGTTGCACACTCAGTAATCATGGGATTACAGCAGCTGTAATCAGATGCTGGAGCTCAATACAACCCTTCCACATTTTTATACTTGTTCTACTTTTAATGCATGATTTGAATTTTCAGCCCTCTGAATCTCAAAGCCATTGCATATAAAAAAAATAAAGTATAATATAGTAAAAGTATTCAACATTTAAACAATGTCCCAGTAAATTGGGTGTAATTGGTCTCTAAACAAGTAATTTCACATCAAATTGTAGGAATCGGAGTAATAAAAAAAATGTAGTAATTATAGAATAATCCTTTTTATTGTTCCACAGTGACAAATTAAGGTTTTTATGTCAACAAAGTATGCATAAAACAATTTAAAAGCCAACAAAATAGCTTAAACCTGTCAATATATAGAAAGTAATCCAGCTCTTTTAGAGCAAACTGATATTGGCTAGCTTATTAGGTGAAAAAAAGAATGGATCTCAAAAGACATTCAATAACCTGTTGTTTTGAAAGTTGCTGGTGATACTAGGATATTTCTAAATTTCAAAATGTTTCTTGAAAACTTTTGGTGCCATTTAACAGTCATAAACTCCCTTAAACCTGAAGCAACGTTTAGGATTTCGAAATGTAATTCTGAAAATATTGAAATTGTGTCATAGAGGAACAATTACAGAGATTATCAGAAAGACAACAAAGAAAGAAAAACTATAAAAATGCACTCAGACTCACAATAATGTGTTCATAAATGTTCACAGCATAAGGCTTCACTTTTGAAGAAAAAGTAGGATGAAGGTTATTTAAAGTTTACTGGGAACATTTGTAAATATAAATGAAATATTGGGAAAATTTGGACATTTGAGAATAAAATTTAGCTCTGTGGATATCCTTGCACCCAATTGGTTCTGTACAAAAACACTCCTCCACAAACCTACCAGCAGTTAAATTGGTACTTAAGAAGGTCACGGTGTGATGTTTTTAACATGTAGAATGTAAGTAAGAAATCTATCATGAGATAAATATGATAAACATCATGATGTACTAAGAGATAAGAGGAAGACGATAAATTGGGGACATGTCAGCAGTAGAACGATAAAAAATTAAAATGTTTTAAGAGAATAAGTCTGATACCCATCCTTTTAAAGATCAGAGAACAATTAAGGTTTGAACACAGTTTAGATGGAAGAATACATCAAAATCACGTCTGACCAATGAAATGTAACTGCTGTTGCAAATGCATAAATTGTTAAAAATTGTCATTTAAAAAAAAGAACTTTATACTAAACCCTGAATATATTTAAGAAAACATCTCTTTTACTACCCTTTCCATTATACTTTGATGTTAAAATTTAATGTAATAATTAGATTTTATCCATTTACCTCAGTAAATGATTCACTGTTCTGTGCATATGGAAAAAAATGTATGCCAGTAGGCCCTATAAAGATATCTTCATTGAGGAGAAATTTGAGGGTTTTTTCAATATTATAGGATGTGTAACTTAGACTAATAAAATGCCGCGGAATTTACATTAGTATATCTGACAGATGTCTTGTTTTTGCTATTTTTTTTCTGTGGATATGTATTTCCAGGAGAGAAAAATCTATATTTAAATTCTAATTTTGCCTAAGTTCCCAAATTTTGTGGAGGACACGACAAAGGAAAGTGAAGGTACATCAAAAGACAAAATGACATGTGGGCACAAAGAAGTGAAAATAAAGCACAACCCATTATTTTTGGCCGCCTCTTCCAGGCCCTCCATCAGTCACTTTAATTATCATCCAAAAGGGCTTCTCCATCCAGCACAGTAGAATCCAAACTGGCAACATCAACGCAGCAAAAGGACAAGTCATGCTTTTATTTTCCTTTTTGTTTTTCACTCTAGGTGTGGAATAATGTCTAAATTCTAATTTCACAGTGATCTGTGTTCACAGTTTTCATTGTCCTTAACTTAATTTGTATCCAATGACAGATGGCTTTTTTTCCTCAATTCACGTTCATTATGGTATCGCCTGTGAATTAAAAAGTAATTAATAGCTCTTCATGCTTAACATTCCAGTTCATAGATGTTGCGGTGGGGGGGTATAATAACACACCATTTTTTTGTGTGTTTTTTTTTTTTTTTTATTTGTGGGCAACACTGCTTCCTGAAAATGAAGGAATTAGGAAATTAGATCAGCTTATTCTGTTTTCTGTCCTTAACCCCCCCTAAACCAATCTGCAGAATATGTGTTAGTGTTTTAAAATAGATTCAAAATGCAAAATCTTTATTTATTTGGTCTCGGTACATAACAGTTTTCCAAAAAAGGGGCAATCAAGACTCTATTAATGTTATACTATTGATGGTATACATGTACACTCCTCCATAATTTAACAAAATTAAGAAGCTTCTGCATGAGATATTAAACCACTGACTGAAACATCCGAATTTCAATAGCAATCGCTGAGTACAAAGCAAAACTTCACTTGATAAATCTTGTTATATACATTTAAAAGTTGTTTTTTATTTACAACTATTATTATTCAACCATCTTGAAAACTGAAATTAACATGCTTATGCTTGAGCAAAATTAAACTTGTTTGATAAATTTGAAGAAAAAAAACTGTGCCATTGTAACCACACAATTTTTCTCAAATTGCGATCCATGTTTTATCCTATTAGATTAAATTAAATAAAAACTATATAAATCATCAGAATCAGGTGTTAGCCGAGACTTTAAAAACCAAGAAATGTAACTTTGGTTTTAATATACTGGTTATTAAATGGTTTACCTTGCTTTTCCCTCTCATTTGTGAAAGAGTAGGGATGCTCATTCTCATTTGCTCACTTTATCTCTATCGACAACAATTCTTCATATAGCTAAAACGTGCAGGGCAAACAAGTTTAATCAGATACCAGTCACCATGTCTCCCTTTGGATGACCCACCACCACTCATGTATTAATAAACAAATAAATATAACCTATGGGAAAACTTTCATTTTCAATTCCACTATTAGTTGACTTCTGCAGAATATGTATTTAAGAAAGCAATACTTAATTTTTGCTAATAAAAAGGTAAATTAATTACACACTGTCCTTTTAAATCACAAGCACACTTCTAAAAGTGTGAAGGGCACTACATTACAAATATAATACACATTATAACTAGCATTTTCATTTTGTAGATCATTGCAAAAGGCAATGGATGACAGCACTGTGAGAGCCACTAATGCTTAACTCAAAATAATGAAATTCAAATGCAGAAACTAATCCAGTCATGCACATCTGAAGAGAAAACAGCCAAAGATGCAGTTGAACATTGAAGGAACAGTGAGAATGTGTGCAATTACCAGGGTTCATGCAGGCAAACCACACAATAGGCAGAGTCTTCACACCAATTATACAGCATAACAGCTGCCCTGGTCCCTTCCAGTGGCTAAGCATTAGAAATGCAACCAACTCCATCATAAGAATGAAACAAAGAGATTTAGATATTGCTGATGCTGTGAAAAAATATAATGCTACTCTTACAATAAATAATACAATCACTCTCCAGTTTTCGGTCAACCGGGTCATTATTGTGGGTTGATTTTCTGTGTCAAATGGAACTTGTGATCTTGTGAAATGTATCTACAGGCTGAATGATTAACGATTGCTGAGACCTTGATCAGATTATGTCATTTTTCAAGGTGCCAACATCCACAACCGTCAGCCCGCTCAGCAGTGTTTTGCTAATATCTTTTGAAATCATTCACAGAATGGTTTGCTGTGCTCCCCTTCAGCACATATACTGTTACTGCCAACATACTAATTAGAAACAGGGCTATAGTTAATGCACTTAAAGAGGCTAAAGCTCAGTTACTATGACATGTTCTGAAATGCACCCTATGATTATTGTGTTGAATTAACCATAGGAAAGAAATTCACTCTGGTTAAGCTGAAATTGTTAAAATCCTCAGTTGCTTTAAACCAAGATTTTGAAAAGTATTTGTTTAGAGTGCTCTTGACTCTGCTATCTAAACATTATCACTTAAGTTTTTTTTTTTACCTAATAATTCCAATATCTTAGTTATTCACCTTCATTTTCCCTATGTAATGCCTATAAGCCACTGCAATGTACTTTAATTTTTATTTTTTTCCTCACATACTGTACAGCACTGATTTGTACATGAGGAAAAAAGCCATTGGAATGTGCTTTATAAATAAATTTGCCATGCCTTGCCTTACATAAAGACGAAGCATGGGGTTTATGTAGTGATAGGTACACAGTGTACTCTGTCTCCAATAAAAGGAAAGGCTACTCCAAAATGCAATAATACATTTAAAAAAGTATTATAACTTAAAACTCTTTAAGTTATAATATCCTTTTACTCAAGTAAAGTTAAAAAGTAATCATCCAAGAAATTACCAAGAAGTAAAAGAGTATTTGGATAAAAAGGTTACCTGAGTAATTATCTGATCATATCACCTGATTTAATATTATGCAAATAAATAACATCTTATTACAACAAAAAAAATCCAAGCAGAAGGTAAACTTTTTCGAATCCACTTTTTCTTAACTAAACGTAATGAAACCAATCCTTGAAGTTGGTCCACTGATGACGTCTGTTTACTGATGTTAACCTGATATCTGAATAGCAGTTACACGGGGTGGAAGAGTACCTAGAAGGTTTACTCAAGTAAAGCCCGGGTCACACCGGCTGACAGCAACTTTTAATTTTCGATCTAATTTTTTTTTTTTCCCATGTCACACTGACTGCAGTGCAAGGGGAGAGGCTCCTTCTAGGGAGCATAGGGTAGCAGATATCAATCTGAGCAGATTTTTTTCACTTCTGTTCCTGTAGGCCATGAAATTAAAAAGATGTCCCCCATTTGACTGGCTCAGATTACTGAAAGTAATAATAAAAATAAAAAAGCCGGCGTGGCTTTAAAGCAAAGCATCAATTAATGACCAGCCTGCATAGAATGCTCTTAAACCACAACAGATAGACTTTAATATATATAAAATATGAAGGTGATTAGGTTTAAAGAAAATGAAAATGCAACAATTAATGCAGTGAGACAGTTTGCATAGACTAGGTACTGAATGTGTGGCAGGGAGGAGTGAATCTTTGCAAGCCTCAAAGAAGATCACAATTTTACTTAATCCAATTTCTTTACTCCTGAACTCCTATCATGGGTCAAGTATTCTGTTTTTTTACCTGTATTATTGATTGTTTACGACTGAGTCGGCCCCGCCTGCTGTGTATGAACTGTTTGATTCTGACTGTTCTCCACCAACTGACAGATTTTACTGTGTATTTCGCCCAAAGGAATTGCTGAGTAGATCGAGTAAAAAAGATCTGCACCTATCCCAGTCGAAGCTACACACCCCACTGACTCTCAATCAGCGCTAAATGTCGCCACCTCATACAACATGATTATATGTCAGATGGGACGCAAATTCTTGCTGGGTGTGTTCAGGGCTTAAAAGTAGTGATGCTTCACAAGAATATTACTCAAGAAAAAGTATGATATACTAAAACTATTCCTACAAGTAAATTATTTTCAAAAAATGAGTGAGTAATTGAATATATCTAACAATTTAATACCCACCGCTGTATGTCAAGGCCCTCAAATTGACCTGTTTTAAAAAAAAACAAAGTTATATGTGTGTGGGGGAGCCGGGTCACAGCCTCCAACTATTATAAAGCCTCTTTCCCAATGAAAATACTGGGTTAACGTGTGTTTTTCAAACAATTGTCGTTATTTGGCTCCCCTCCCTTTGAATGGCCTCTGTCCTCTATGCTGCTGCGTGTATGGCGACACCATCACACTGGGCTAGAGTTGATGATGTCACCAGTGTGACAAAAATCAGGAAAGTAAACAATGGATAGCAACATATAAGGAAGCCAAGGCGTAGTAAGTGTGTGTTATCGTTTCCCTGTTATCTGTCCAGATCCCTCTCACCAGTGTTGCGCCATGTTTAACGAATGTAAACAGAGTTGTTTTGGCTTGTTGGATCAGATAAGTCTGGTGCGGTGTGTTGATGTCCATACGTTGCATTCAGTGGTGTCAAGCAAATTAGCGGGTGAACCCGGTTCTGGTGTTCCCACTGCATGCTGATCAGATCTGAGGCGATTTTAACACAGGTCGCTTGCCTAGTCATGTAACACGGGTAGACACGTGTCAGTGAGCCGTTTCCCCTGCCACTAAAAATATTCTTGGGTTTAAACAGTTTTTCAACCAGTGGGAAAGGGGTATAAGTAACGCAAAGAATTAAATAGCTAGAGGATTACTAAAATATGAATATGTTTTAGCTTAAAGCTACAGTGTGTAATAATTACAGGGATATAAAGTCAGAAATTGAATATATTATACATAACTATGTTATTTATCATCACCTATGAGCTCAGCCTTTTAACCATAATATTTGCGTTGCCTTAGAATTCGTTATTTATAATTACATAGGAGCGGGTCTCGCAGCCATGGAGGCTGACATCCGGCAAGCGCAGAGGCAACAAACTAGCGATTGCGAGATCTCCCATTACGCTCGAAAGTAACTACGGCAAGTTGAGAGAGATTAACTGAGACGGTACTGAACAGTAGATGGCAGTATTATGCCTGAGAAGCGTTTAGTCTGCCTAAAACCAAAGAAGAAGAAGAAGCAGGTATACGGCGCTTCAGTAACAAGAAAGGTAAACAAGGCGGCAGGCGTGAGTGACTTTGCAAACTGTTTGGCCAAACATCAGACGAATGGAGGATCATGCCTACTCTGTATCACAACGAAAAGCGGCGGACACCGAACCCCCGTCATCTAAGAAGCGGAAACACGACGAGAATAAACGCAAGCGTGACAAAAAACACGGATCAACATTGGCACGGCATTTACACGATGGAAGTCACTGATGGAGGAAAAAGGTTTTCAAAGTGACGCTCAAGTCGCCAGTTTTCTGTTGGACAGGTAATTAATCCTACACACACAATTGTCTTTTTATACACGTAATACCCCACCCCCACATCCCGTTTCAACCAAACTATTCTCAAGATGTCTGGTAGCTTTACCTAGATAAGGCCACAGCTTCATAAAATTACCACAGCTGATAGTGGCGTGTGTGAGTGTGAGAGAGACAGATATATGAAGCTGCATATTAGCGAGCTACGGATATATACCTCGGTTACTTCTCTCCGGCTCCTTTGGAGATCTTCAAGCCTTTCCTCCTCTCCTCTAGTCACCCCGCTTTCACCTCTCTCTCGCCTGGCCCTGGCTTCACGCCCACCCCAGCCTCTCTGCCCTCTTCCTCTCCCTCTTCCTCGCCTTGTAACCCCCGTGAAACAAACAAGACTTGGACTCTGTAAACGGGGAATATATATTCTTCCAGCGAACACAATCTCGCTGTTAAACTAATGACTACAATTACTTCTTCTGTTTATATCACCATGCAAAGCAGCTCACCAAAACGTCACAACGATGTAGAAAAAAATAACGGGTATATTTATTATCTTAAGTCTACATGAAATCTATACCCTACACAGACTAATGAAATACTATCTGTAAAATTATCTATGTAAACAAACCTCATCACTTGAGAAGGTAGGTGATGCGGACGTCGTGGAAGACATTTTGTCCCGTAACGCTCGCCGTACAGTTGGGGGGGAGAAACGGTGGGGGGGAGATGTTCATGTTGCTGCGGTCTGCAGTCTGAGCGCTAGATGTCGCTGAAAATTACACACTGTAGCTTTAAGCTAATTTCTCAAAAAATTATGTGTCTAAAGATGATTTAGAGCTGAGCTCTGGGATTAAAACGTTATTTCTCAAAGCATATCATAGTTTTCTAAACTTCATGCATGAAAAACTCATTTTAAACCAACATCATAAATCATGCATTGTGTTTGGTTAAAACATTTCATATAAATGTTCAAAAGAACTCTCTTAAAACTAAATAACATTAGTTTAGAAATACAATCAAGATGAACCATTAAGACTTAAATTTCAGTTAGAATCTGAAAGTTATTTCCAAAATGTAGGACCTTTTAAAGACCCAGTTTTTCTAGTTTAAAAAAACAATAGGGTCAGTAAGACAGCAATATGCAATTCATTACTTTGTAGTTTTACAAACTATCTGAAATCTATAATAATTACATAAATATGGCCAAGCTATTTCTGAATGTGTGATCTGCAAAATAATTTTTTCACTAACCTTTAAGCATTTAAGAATGATTTTGTTGAGGGAAAAATCAATTGCACTTTGTACAGGGTAACCTCACTTTTTAATTCATGTCTGCTATAACAAATATTACACAAGATAACTGTTAAATTGTCAAGCCAATCTTCAGTTGATGATCTCAAGAATTTTGTGCATCTTACTAAACACACACTTTCTCTGATTACAGAACCTCCTACTGCCTGACATCTAAAAGGGTTTAGATTCTATCATCAAAATGAGTGCAGAAAGTGACTCATTGACATTCTGATGAGTGCAGTAAAACGATTACTATGATATGATAATTCTAACAGCCAGAGATGTAGTTCCATTGATCAAGCCTGAATTATCCTAAATAAATTCAAGGTGATTGAAAAGGCTAAAAGCTTCCTATTAATAAAATATTAACTCATCTTTGAAAAGTACAGCTATGATAAAGGTGTGCTGGGGAAAAAAAAATATTAATAAAAACACGTTTAATTTTGTAAACGGTTTTCATTTCTTAGACCAGTAAAATTGGCACGCCCTTTCACTTGACCTTTATAGGTTTCTCTGCCAGTAGATGGTGAAGGCCTGCTATATGATAACTTGAGAGTCAGCAGCTGTGAATTTAAAATAACTTAATTTCTAAAAAACCTTTTGGCGGTTTATCCAGAAAAGGTTCAACAACATGTAATGTGCTGTAGCTATAATTTTGCAAGAGGAAGGGTTGGACTCCTATAATATTAAAACAATATACACAAGATAGATTGCAAACAGCTTGTGAGTTATGCCCATCCTAATGCCTATGAGTAATTTAGTATCAGCCCCAGGGCCCTCTATTGAAACTAAACCAAAATAAAGTCTGCTTGTTAATTACAATAATACACAATTAAATTAGGGAACAGCCATTTTCACATAAAGCTAGTTTCCTTTTAATGTAATGTTCCCATAAATCATCATTTTGAACCAGGTTTTTGCAGCTAGTCACAATATTTTGTATAATTTACAATTAGTTTGACCTAAAATTTCTAACTTGTAAAGAAAAATAAAAACAGCAATGTGTTAGAGCTGCAAATGCTTCTTTCCATGCACTGCACATAATTAACAGTACTCCAAAAAAAACCCAAAAAGAACAATGCTGGAGTGTTATTTACTTAATGCCCATCTTTGATAGCTATTACAACATAAGACACATGTACAAAAGTATGATGGGTAAGGACCATTGATGACATTTTTGTTTTCATCTAATTAATCTCTCACATTGAGCACCATACTTGATGCTCAATGTGGAACTCATTGGAGATTTTAAAGTGGACCGACTAAAACTAGAATAACTAATTGAAATGTGTTAGTATGTCAATAACTGGAAAAATGAAAATCCCCAAAGTTGTACTTAAGCCTGATTCTTAAATCAGTTGACAAACAAATCATTCTGAGTAAAAAATATTCTAAAATCAGCCAGAAAAATTAGCCTGTGTCTGTTCCATACAATACGAGCCTTTGAAAAAGATGTATGATGATGAATTTGTGAAATACTGCATGTACCAATTTAACCCCCTTATCCTTTCCCGGTCAATAAACTTACATACCAACTAGTATGGTTTTGTGTAGCTGTTTATAATGAATTCATTATATATACCATGTCCTACTGTATAGATGATACAAATAGGGAAATCACCATAAGGGACTCACAAATGAGTGACTGGATAAACCTTTTGTTACATGTGATATTAAAGACACAATGTTCCTAAAGTGTTTTTTTTTTTTTTTCAAGCTAGATTCAGCTGGGTTTACTTTCATCCTCTGCATGCCAAGTGTTAGGTGCTGTCTGTGAGACAGGTAAAGAGATCTTGTAATGGCACCACTGTGCGTGCTCTGCATTTAAACAAGCAACAGCAAAAGACCACTCAAGCTTTATGATATCTTATTTAGTGCATTACAATACAGAAGTTGACAGCTTTCAAAATGGCATAAGAATAAGGAGTAGATTGCTCATTACACATGGATAACAAAGATTGTTAGAAGTTTCCCTTCTAGCTATTCAATCTACATATGCATATGGAAAATAAAATGGTCGGTTTGACGAAACAAATCCCAAATCTGCTTTCTCTGTAATTCTGTATTAAAATGCAGGCGTCACATTCGGCTTTAAATCATGTTTTTTTGAGGGTGCGTTCTAGTCTTGCCAAGAAATGAATGGGATCTGCTCCTTTAATTTCTCCATTTAACTTTTGTCAGTCGATGAGTGAGTGATGGAACGCTCATTGCAATTTTAAAATGTGAATTATATCTTGATTGTCCTTGCAGTAAACAAGGGTTGCTGTGACATTTCAGGTCGCTACTCCTGGAAAATACACACTTAGTGGGATCACAATGAAACACTTGTAATTTTCGATTTGATGAGAAGTTATTATCCGTTTATTAGGAATGTTTTTGCTGCATTGCTGGTGAGATAGATTAGAGGATTGATCGGGCGTTCGTATGAATGTTAAATATGGAGATTCACTTTTGTGGCAGCTTGTTTTAAAGGCTGCGGAAAATTATCTGGTTCAAATGTAACCATACCATTCCATCTGTCTTAAAACTACTTTAGGTTCATAGTTTGATTCATTTTTATGTAATATACAATTATGGTGTTACACAGGTATCTGCAAATAAATATAAAAAGGTTCTCCTATATAGGAGACAAAGATCAATATATTTTCTTGTTTGAATTCAGGATTAATAAAATACAAATTTATGATTTATATAAATAAACACTTTCTCAACTAAAACATGTTCTCTACATGAGTTGTTTCGTCGGCGTTTGTTCTCAATCATAGCTCCTGTTTTATTTTTGTGTATGGTAATTTACTGTGTTCTCATCACTTCCTGATTTTCTTTTTCACCTACTCTGCAGTTTGTTGTTATTATTTGACCCTATTAATTATGAGTTAATCATGTTCGATTCTCTGCTTGTTTAGCTGATATTTGTGATTTTCCTGTAATTTTCCACTTCTCCTCTCAGCCCTCTCAATTTGCAATAATTTTCCACATTAATTCAATCAGCTCTTCCAAAACTAGCAGACATCTTCCCAGTATTTAGGCATCCAGCTTCAAACCTGTTAACACCTCCACCCCATATTGTATAAAACATGTAAAGTGCATATCCAGACTATTTTAGATGTTGGTCTTAAACTGTTACTGGTGCAAACAAATGCACAGTTGATATTGGTAAATAACAATGTGAACTAATGAAGTCAAACATATTATAACTGTTAACAGTTTTTACTTGCTGAAGGTCAAAACACAGATTTCAGAAGTTTACCTTTGCTTGTATTGTTTTTGTTTGTCCTCATGTACCTGTAGACAAATGGGTAAGAATAGGTAGTTATAAGTTAAATGGTGAGGAAGGATTACAAGTTCAAATGTGATAACAATAACACCAAAAAAATATACAAACCTCCCCAGAATATATATTATAATGATTCTAGCCCTGGAGCTTTTTCTGCTGTCAATTAACACTCTTGTTCAGTCTCCACCCTCCTTTCAATTAACCTCTATTGGTCTCACCTGTCGCCACCTGCATATGAGCTCCTTCCTGATCTGCCTCTGGTGCCAGATCGTTTCGAGCCAGCCCGGTAAGAACCTTCCAGCCTTTGATATTGAGAACATGCCTGCTTCTCTGCCTGCCAACCAACCTGTTTTTCCCCTGATTCTGAGCCTGCCTGATCCCTCTCTGGATTTGTCTGCCTGTCTGAGTCCTGATACGGGATTCCAGATTGACCTCCTGCGCTTCTGAACCATTTTCTGCTAGCGAGTACCTGAGCCTGCCTACCCCATTTACTGTCTGTGTTTATCAGGAAATTGGACCTGGAACTGGAAACAGAAATATCTGCTGGATTACCCCCTCCTGTACCTTTTCTGCTTTATTGGACCCCGTTACCAAACCTGGACTGCCTCTGGACCAAAGCCCCTGGAAAACCCGCACAGCCTGTCAGTTTGTCGACCACTCAACAGTCTGTCCCCACAAACAAGCGGATGCCGCTGTCCCCGAAGCCTCCAACCTGTCTCTGGTTTACACTCAGAGCTCTGGATTCTCTGCCACCTGCCTTTAATCTGTCCCTCTGCCTCTAGAACGTTCTCGACGTTTATTGAGAGCTGCACGCCCGAGAGCCAGCACTGTTTAAACCCTGCTATTTCAATCAATACTTGAAACGTCACTGACCGGTCTTGGTTGAATCTTGGGTCCGAATCCAGTACATTACAGTATATAATATTCTGGAGAGGTTTTTGTCTTGGCATGTCTATGCTGTTGTTTGCAATTACTACTGGAATGACTGTTTAGAAGAGACGTTTAGGTAGAGAGGATTTATTGATGGAGGTGTTATTTGAATATAAACAAAAAACAAAAAAAACAGCACAATTATGGTTCCATATTTAACTGGAATTGTTTCCTTCAAAAAGGCTTTACCTTTTACCAGGACAGGGTTATCCTTAACAGTTACCACCTTTTTTTTTCTTAATCACAGTTATGTTCTAAGGAGTTATTATGTTCTATGTTATGTTTTTTTACTTGTCTTCAAGTATAGCTTAACTAATGTTATTGATAATCATAAAAATACTGCTGTAAAATGTTAAATTGTATATTTCAGAAAATTATTTTCTATTTACTTCTTATATGGCTTCAGTCCAAGTACATCAAATCTGTGGTACAAAATCCTTCGATCATATCAAAAAACTAAGCATGATATGACAAGGGGGAGAAAGGATCTGAAAATAATTAGAAATGATAAGTTAAAAACAACTAGGGAAAACATTAATACAATGACCCATATAAACTTTAATAGATAGTTAGGAGACCTTACTGTATCATCTTTACCATCTCGATTTTTACACCATTAGAGCTTGTTTTTGTAATTAAGATTATAGTGCAATTATAAACTAGAAACATCTCTGTCAACATACTGGGTAACAGAGAACAATTAAATATGTGTCCAAGCGAGTAAAACATGCTTACTTTTATAACTCATAGCTTTTTTTTTAAATAGAAAGCTTTAAAGACACTTACTATAATCTTCAGCAGTGTTCCCGCCAGCATATTAAATGTAAGTGTAAAACAATTAAGTTCTGGAAGATGGGATCCCTAATCATGATATATTCAAGATGGCTTAAATGAGCTTTTAGCATTCTTTGTAGACTGTAAGCACTGGGCATGTTATATACAACGGGAACACACCAACATAGAACGCCACAAACATCTCACCTTAGATCTGAAGCACCCACACAAATTAATATTCAATAATACACCCAGACGCAAAGCAATGTGTGCAAATCAAACCATCACACTATCAGCCTACACACAGTGTTGCAGCCGCAGGCCTCATACACTGAGGGACTCCAGCTGCGCTCAGAAGATTCCTCCCTCCTTTTCAATCACTCCACACTGATTTTGAGGACCTGCTGCCTGGCTGCTTTTCATTTCATTTCATTTCATGCAATTACGTCTCAAAGCACTGCTTATTTCTGCAAAGGCAAGAGTCACCACTGGTTAAATATTTTGCCTCTATTGCAGGATGATGATCATAGAGTCTGCTGCTTGAGTCATAATATTTGTTGTTTACCCAAGTATTGCATGATGTAAAAAACAAAAAAACAACAACAACAAAATAACAAGTCAGGTAATGCTTCTAATATTTCCATAACATCTTGTTCCTTTTGTTATGTTACTGGACAACAGACATGCACCATGCTTTGCTTCATTATGTTTTATTTTATTGATCCATGCATTGTTGTAATTTTTTTTTTCAGCTAATGTACAATAACACTTTATATGTAATGCAAAATAAAGTTAAGCTTAAAAAGTGGCCTTTTAGCCGTTTTTTCTTATAACCAGTTTTATTGGACACATTATTGAGACAAATGACTGTCACTTCTAATAGCTCTGATGTTTATTTTGAAAATACAGAATAAACTCCCAGTTCATTTTATCAAAGTTTACAGTGATCCTATTCTTCTCTTTATAGAGTAATAACACTATAGCCGGCCATGGTTAGCTGTTTAAATTTATTTGGTTTCTATGGGTTTGTTTGTTCTTTACAAATAGAAAATTATTTTGAAAAATGTTACAGTATTCTTTCAACAAGCCGTAGTAATTTGCAGAAATGTGTGAGGAAGTGGCAGCACCGGGTCACAAAAAAAAAAAAAAAAAACTCATTCCGTTTTTCTCACATGTTATTTAAAAGGAAATATTTCAGAGAAACTTAATTGAGTTGAAAAAAAAAAAAGGAAAAATAAATAATTTGGAAAGAATGGTCCTTAAATCAGTCGGCCTTGACACCAAAAGCTGACTCATGCCTAATTTCTTAACACAGTTTACAAGAAATAAATTGCTATATGCCGAGAGTAGTCAGTGAGCTAGACTTTTATTGTTGCGGGTCAAGACTATTTCAGAAGGGTTCACACACTATGGGAATTAAATTGTTTCCCAAACAATCTTTTGCAATTGGATTTTCTAAAAGTCAAATTAAATACAGTATTAAGTACATATTAGATTCAAATGACATAATTACATATGTAATTTGCAGTTTATACACAATACAAAATAAATAAATGAAAATCTAAACACAACTTGGCATGTCACTGTGTGAATGTGTTTATAAATTAATAAATGACTGATTTTAGTGTGAAGCCTTTTGGAGTCCTTAAACGTAAGAAATTGCTATACAGGTAAAGACCATTTCAGACCTTTTTATAAGTGCAGCATGTGTTGATTATATGAAAATATGTATTAATTCATCCCGTGACAGTGCTCACATTTTCCTTGTCGTAGTTTTGCGCTTTTAAAAAGTGAAGATTAAGTAAAGATAAAAGAAAAGTATTGAAATTCCTTCTCTATGGTTTACAGTACTTATATGTACATCTGCTGTTAAGTAAAAATAAAACCGAAATAAAAATTAAAATAACAAACACAAGAAGCGAACTGTAAGCTGGATTAGTGATCAGATCTTAGCATGGACGCACATGAGTCGGTAATAGCGCTAGTTAAAACCTTTTTAAAAGGATCCCTACAGTTATTATCCAGAGTGATATCCTCAAGACTTGATTTATCCAACGATATTCCATCGGAAAACAAAAAAAACAAATCATGTGTCTCTTATAAGGAAAAGGACCGGACTCATCCTGAACAAGTAGAGATAAATACACATAGAATCATCCTTCCTTCCTATTTTGCTAACCGTATGCTTTTCTTATTTATTATAAGCAGGTGTAAGAGTGAATAATGCATGCACCACACTGTTGTGCATTAATAGAATAGGGCCCTGTGATTACATATAGTCAATGACCCTTGAAAGAGGTCTTGGACAAGCTGCCCTCCACGCTTTTTGGTGACAAACGACGCGACCACAGATCGAGACCACCAGACTCCACATTCATTCAGGTTTCTCCGCAGGCAAATAGAGGACATGACACTTTCTGATTACTATATATTGATGCTTTTCGTATAGCCCAAAGAGATATAGTCCTGAGAGGCCACTCTTACAGAATCGGACACTGCACCAGGTACGGTTAAGTATATTGTTTGTGGAAAAACATTTTTAATCCCATCCAATCCCAGCAATATTACAAAACGCTTCTAACAATCTAAACAATGTTTTTGCTTGACTTTGTGTTTGCAGAAAGATTTGACAAACCAGGTAATTTGCTTGTAGTTTCCATAATATTAATAATGAAGGTTGAAGATCCTTAAAGCTTTATATGGCGTATGGAATAATACAAAAACAAGATGAACAAACATACATAAGGAAGTGAAATAAGCATTAAATTTAAATAATGTTAGACAAGATTTAGAATTGTTAAGAATTAATATTGAATTGATCAACAAAAGAACCATAAGTCATCAATATCATGTCAGGCGCATGTATTGTTTTACACAGCCATTCCACACATCATAATCAATCATAGCAGCTGATTAATTGGGATGTGTAAAAGCTTCAACATTAAGAGTTTGAAGAGCTACAGCTCCTCACATAGTCTGTTTGAATGTTCTATTGAACTATTTCAATAACAGAGAGATTTAGAGCAGAATTGAACAGTATAGTTTTTTGTTGTTGTTTTTTTTTTAGGTCCTGTCCATAATGAGAAAAAAAACAAAGTATCTCTTAAAAACAATTTCAAGTTTATATATCCACAGGAATAAACTGGGCACAACTGAATGTATGTATGTATGTATGTATGCATGCTAGGCCTATTGGTGGAATGATGCTACAGTGGTCTTTTTCCCATAATGGGCCACTGTAGCAGGGCCTTTATCAGGCATTGCTGCATCACTCATTAACCAAAACCATTAGTTTTTCTGTATTTACCTGACTATGTTCTGTCACTTGCAAAAAGCTACATGTGAAAAGGAACCAAATCCAATAAAACAAATAACCTCTGTTTTAAGGCACAATGTTTTCCAATGATGTCCATAAGTAGTAAATATATGTATATATTTTATTCATAAATGTTGTTTTTTTTGTCTGAATAAAGGATTATTGTTGGCATTTTATTTTTACATTTATTCACACCATGTAATACATAAAGCATAATTTGACTGATCAACATTTGGCAAAAGTTTCATGCTTAAATAAAGAACAGAAAAAGTGCTTAAAAATAAAATAAAATTCAAAAATAATCAGTTTCTTGAATTTCTGAACCTTTTATTATTTCTCAATTTTATTTCTGAATTTTTGGGTTTAACTGTAAGTTTATCAAATGGATAAACAATTATAGCACCACTTTAGATGTATATCAACTTCTCTCTAGAAAAAAGGGTTTAATTAATCCTTTTAAAAAGTTATCTTAAGAAAGAAATGACACTCAGTTCTGCTGATGCTTTGGTAGGTCTGTAAAATCCTTACTCTAAGAAGATGTGCTATTGAGACAATCAGATATGGTCAATAAACTAGGGATGCACGATATAATCGGCCCCCTATCGGTATCGGCCTTAAAACTGAATATCAGACATCGGCCACCTCACCGATATTTAACCCGATATTTCATCAGCTTCTGAGTTTCTAAGGTCTAAAAAAAATAATAATAATACTACTTCCTCCTCAAAAACTTATTTTTTACAGACTTAAAAACTTCTAAAGAAGAGAAGAAAAATATTGATACATTAAAATATCACAATATCTTCATATGCTGATATATTGCCATTTAAAAACACCATATCAATCTCTTTTACTAATGAAATATTGCTATATGTCATAGTTATGCTACGAAATCCCCCGAAAATTTACGAAATGTTGCCATATTTTTATATGTTGATATATTGACGCGGCATCGATCTATTTTACTAACAAAATCTCACAACAATTTGCAAAATATCACAAGAGTTTGTAAAAGAACGATGAAATTTCACGAGACTTTGAAAGTAAAATAGATTGATACCGTGTTTTTAAAAATCAATTTGATATCAGCATATGAAAATATATTTGAGTATATTATATTTCAAAGTGTCAGAAATGGATAACCAAACTGCTATTTTCAATGACTACTTATTTTTGTCCAGCTTTAACATCGGTATCGATATCGGTTATCGGCTACATGAGTTTTAAAATATCGCCATATCGGATATCGGCCAAAATCCCAATATTGTGCATCCCTACAATAAACAGCCATAAATCATAGTCATTTGTTAATATAAATCAATAAAAACACAGCAAAGCTGTTATTCAAACCTTAGTCTGTTAATTGACATCAAAGACAATTTATGTGCTTAGTAAAAACCTACAACAGCTTTAGTAGAAAATCTTGACACAACCTCTGGCAGTATATTGCAAATTTTATGTGTTTCTGAATCTAGGTTTGTATTAATGTTAAAAATGTATTAAAATTGTATGAAGAATACAGTGTCATGAATTTCGAACTGTGTTTAACAAAAATCCTTTGAGTCTAAAATAAGCAATTTCAAGAAGTACCAAGGTGGAAGTTATGCATTAGTGTTGCAATGCCCAACAGTGATCTGCTATTGAACATCCAAACAAGTAACATGAAAGTCTTTCTTTCAACTTTTTTTCATATTTGTGCTTGCATTTGACAGAAGGGTTCTGTGAGGAGCCATGTCACTCATATTACAATGATCTATTGCCTCAGAGTTTCACCATGACATACCCGATGCCAATATGCCCCATTTTTTTAGGTTGTTACATGACATGTTTTGGCAAAACTTAACATCTTAAAAACATAGAAAAAAAACAACAACAGAGATCTCCAAACAAACACTAAAATATTGTTTCTCTTGAACCTCGCCACATAAACTTATATCTAAAATTCTTAATATTATATAAACAATTTAAATCATGAGATGCAACTAGCATTCAGGCTATTTTTCAAAAACACATCTTTTCAGCATGTATTTATATAGATCTTTAAGGTTTCCTTAAATGCCTCCGGGTCCACTCCACTCATGTACCCACTTGCTCCATAAGTTCCATAATGCAAAATTCATATTTTCTCACCACCAGAAAAGTCTCACACCCAATGTTTCTGGAATTGTAAGTGGCAGCTGTTTGTTCGCTGCATTCTCTGTGAAATATTTAATTCTAAGGTTTCAGAAGTAGCTACTTTTCACACAGACCATCCATAGGCAATAATAAAAACAGCGAAAAATATGCATCAACTCAACCAGTCTTAATACCCTCTACATGCTTGTGAGGTCTGAATACTTAACAGCCTGCTGGGGCCTGTGGATATCTTCTCCTCACATCAACTTTGATTCCTGAATATCTAACCTAATGACCTGCAGATCCTTTGATCGGCCCAGACGCTAAGATGCTCAATGAATTAAGGCACCCCTGCTGCTCACGGACTCCATCACGCACATGCACTTGTGATGAATTATAGATAATGCTGTGCATGTGTCTGTGTGGATACATGTGTATCTATCTATGCGAGGGAATCTATCTGTTGAAGAGGGGTTTTTGGAGTTCTGTCAGTTTTGGTTAAAGCTGAGACGGTACATGCTTAAAGTTCATTTTCTGCCTTGCATAGAAATCTGCCAACACCACAGAGTTAATGTGAAAGCTGACTAGAGATTTTTTTTTTATTAAATGTGGTGATTTGAGTAAAACATGCACACACTGTAAGCTGTTATGGGGTTTTTGTGCTTGAATTTTTTTCCCATTGCACTTTTTATTATTTTTCCTGATATACTTTTTAATTATTGAATGAAAAATTTGTTATATTCTGCTAATCTGTACCATCAACAGCAACTCAAATTCCTTACGTGCAAACCTACTTGGCAATAAACTCGATTCTGATCTCTGATTTTCATTGCAATACTCCTACGTCAAAAATTATGAAGGCCACAATAAAGATGAATATGCCAGCTATATGTAAAGCCTCTCATTGGCTCACCAGAACTTTACTACTGTTAACAAAGTCCAATCAAGATTTCAAACAGAATATATACATACATACATACCGTACATACATACATACATCAAAGAGATTGCTGCAAACTTAATTAAACCCAAATGAATAATCAAGAGGCCATGAAAAATACATCTATGGGTTACAAGCACAGAATCCAACAATGGATGCAGAAAAAAGAAGTGTGGCGAAGACAAGCAACTACCTAAGCTTAGGCTCAATGCAGTTGTGCCTCGATGTTCCCAGTCGGTTGATTGCACGGCAATCTCAGTGTTGGGTAGCATAAAAATAAAACCTAAAAATGGAACACGGCTATGAAGACGTGCAGAATAGGAAAACACTTGGGGAGCAACATAGGCATCTTTTTTGGGTTATGGAATGCTTGAAGTTATTGTAGACTCATGCAGCTTTTTCCCATACACTTTACAAACAGTGGCCGTAATCCATGATAGGCTGTGACTTAGAAAACACAGCCATTTACAACTTTTTAAAAGCCTCTTTATGCAATCTAAGAGCGAAAGTAATATTTTCCAGGATTTTTTCCACAATTTGTGATGGTAACAATATTTGTAAGCTAAATCAAAAGATGTCTGCATTTGTGAACCCTTGTTGGCAGAAGCTATTTACAAAGGGGCGTGGGCAAATATTCTGTTTGTGGGGACGCCGTGTGAAGGAGAGTGGAAGCTAACAATGACCTACTGTACTAGTTCTTCAGAGCTGGATGTCTAAAAGCTGAAATAAGAAACAGATGTTGCGATTGGCGATTTTCTCATCATGGAATATTTTTATTTTGAATATTCTGGATTACTTTTAATCCGTGGACCCTTATGGACTCATGGAGTTTAAACAATTAAATACTGGATTTATAAAACGGCTTCTGTCCACTTACAAAGGTGGCTGCTTTGTAATTTTTACATTTTGACATGTTGATATATCTGTGTTAATTGTGCTTCGGTGTTTGTCCATAAAATGAACGTGGTGGTTAAATGTTGGAGAATCTAAGCTTTCCAGTGATATCTAAGATGTCTATATTGGTAAAGATTTTACTGTTATAACACTATAAAAACAGTCGCCGGCGATCAGGAGGGTTTTGAGAGGTTAAAGCACAGAGCAGGACAACAAAAAGACCATTTTGAAACTGTAAGATTTTGAAATAGTTAAACTTCATATCAAAAACAGAAAAATCGTTTAATCAGAATTTATGCACAAAAAATTGCAGTCTTAAATCTTAAATCGGTTCATACTACTTAAAATACACCATACACGAATTTCTAATAAATTATAAAACAAAGAACAAATGCTGACTGCTAAACAGCACAAAACCTAGAGTTTTATTACTTCTGCTACCATGCCCAGAGGACAGCCAAAAGGCTGCATGATATGAAAATAACAACTCAACAGCCAACACTTAGCCCCCTTTCATTTATAAACGCAGCTATTACCTGCCAGATTAGTGGTTCAAGCATAGTCCTTAGGGGGAGGGGTAAGCTTGAAAAGAGCCTGGAAGCCTCAAATGTCTACTGAGACAGTTTCTCTTGAGTAAGAACAAGAAGGGGCTTTTCAAAACATACTCCATCATTTCAGTAATCCCATATATTCTGTACGATTTTGGCCATTTCTCGCATTTTTCAAGAACTCTTTAGCATCTGTTCAGCATCTGTCGGCTGATCAAAATAGTTTTCGTCTCCACCACATTGGGTGACTGTTGGAAACAGCATAATTATTTTTTAAATAATCAAATGTTTAAAGAGTGAACAGGTCACTCATGTCTTTCTTCCCCATAGTTTTTATATTAAGCTATAAAGTCCCAACAGAAAATGTGACAGGACACTCGCATGGTTTTGTAAAAACACAGACTACCTTTTCATGCATTATGGGTCATTCCCATCTGTAAATACCTGTAATACAATTATAATTCCATTTTATTTCTGTTCTCCCTACTCAAATGGCCTTGTACCAAACTGCCATTGACTTTTAAGTTTTTGCTAGTGTGTTTTTTTTTATCATTTCCAAATATGATTTTATTCTACTTTGAAGTAATCTTGAATCTTGAAGTATATCCTTGATAAAACTCTTGCATACACATTGTATGTGTGTTGCATGCTTTTTTTATGCATACATTTTGTATACCCAGGCAGATCCTGATGCAACGGTAAATGTTTTAAGTGTGCAATACAAATAAATGAACCGAGTGCCTCTGTTACAAGCTCTCTTCAGATCTTCTGTTTTCATGACTTCCTTTTTTAAAGACTATATCTGCTTTAAAAAATTTTTTTCACTTATCATATGTGTTCACACATACAGTATTGTTAATCCAATGACCTGACTTTGAGGGTAAACAGTATGCCATGACAATATTGTGTTCTTTTGTCTTGTTTTTTTCTCTTAACAAAGTTTGATTCTCTGTAAGTCTTAATGCAAGAGTGTTATGCAGTGCATCTCTAGGGGGTGAGTAAGCAGTAATAAAGTTAACCTTCATCTACCCATTTTGACATTTATTGCTGACAAATAAAATCCTTGTGAAAACACAAAAAACAAAATCATTTTAAAAAAGCAGACATGGAAAATTCATAAGCAGGCCTACTGGGTGTGGTGGGAATCTGTCTGTCTTTACATAAATTCTCTAATGTATGTCAAATGTTTGCATAACACTTCCCCAAATATCTGATAAACATGTATTAATGTTTATTTACTGATTATATGTCTTACAAAAAAAAATGGGCCAATAACTGAATATACAGAACATGCAATTTACAGAACAATGGTGTTATTCACACCTTTAGTTAGGATATTAGTTCAAAACTAGTTCAGCCACTTATGTGTCATTTGGGTTAAAAAAAAGAAAAAAAAAAGCTGGGCTTTTGGCCCTCTAGTGTAAAAGGTTAATAATCCACCTTCACATCGTGTAGATAGAAAAATTACAGCCATACTCCTGAATTCCAATTCTAGTACTCATAGAACTCTCATTACCTAGTCTTGTTCACATTATGTAGCACTATTGCTTGTTATTATTTTATCAGTGATTTGGCTTCATGGCAGCCATTTTGACTAAAGGTCGGGCATCTGTTGCACCGAGATTAAGGAAGATCAGAAGATCACAAATGCTTTCAATCTAGGTTTCAGAATGAAATAACCTGACCTCTCTTGATGGGACTTTTAGCTCAAAACGCACATGACGTCAGTATCCTGGTGACCCTATTCAGCCCATCCCAACCCCCTTCCTGTTCTCTCAGCAGAGATTAATTGTGCTAAAGTAGAGAATTCAACAGCTACGAAGCAGAAACCTTTTCACTGTGGAGTACAGTTTTATTTCAACATTTGTTGTCTTCCTATCTGTTAGACAACCTTAGATTGGTGGATGCAAATAAATAGCACAAAGTCTTTCTTAAGGTAAACCTTTAGGTTTAAAAGACGGACAGACAGAGAATGCTTAATTAATCCCGCACTGGGGAAAATCAGATGTCCAGTAGCAACACATGCATACCTAAATACAAAGCAGTATTTCAAAGCTAAGGAAAAATTGAGGACACCTTGCACTATAATAGCTATTACAGACATGGAGCTGAAATACGTTTAATAAGAATATTCTCCTACCCCTTTTCCTGTCTTTGAAATCAGTCTAATCAAAATTTGACACTTCTCACTGAGCAGTGTTTTGGAGGACCAGAGACAGCAATGGCATAAAGATATTAGTCAGTGTGCATAAATAAGTCATAATCTATGCATGCCTTACAAAATCAGATATGTCATTGTATGCTCTAACCATACAAGATCTTAATGCTCCAAATGAAACCCCCTTCAAGCCTCCATATACTCAAAGTGGACTTTCCACAGACAGGTGTATGCAATGCTCAATGTGTACGACCCTGTATGTTGTGTTTTACTGCACTGCTCGGCAGGCATATCGTTCACCAGAAGGGAGTGCCGACCTGTTTTAAATGTAACACAGAGCTGACAAGACTCCATAGGTAAAAGGTTGCAGCAACACCGCTTGTAACAGCAAGTCACAAGGACCTGCAGCATCTCGGCTGCTCTCCCCACCTCACTGACATGTATTTGTTGGGGGAAGAAATCGGACAAGGTGCCAAACTATTCTTTGTTTCTAATGTTTTTGTGAAGCTCAGAGGCAAACCTGCTGATATTGCTGATATCCAACGTAGAAAATGAAGGCATTTGCCATGAGAAATATAGGAATAGGTAGGCTCACAGTATGCACATGGTCTGCTTACGCATGTGGAGGCCCTAAGGTTGCATTGGTGTCTAAATATCATGAGGATATGAAAGTTTTCAGACATCTAGTTAAAGCCCACCAGTATTAAAGACAGGTGAAGTCCTAGTTTACATACAAAACACTCTGGTCCACTAAGCTGTGAAGCTCAGGGGTGCTCAGAGAAGCAGGGACAGACTGACCATTGGTTAATGATTCTTTTTGGGTGAGACTTGATTTGAAAAACAAAAATCAATGCTCTGTCTGAATGTCATCGGGTAACTGCCTTGCGAGGTGTAGCGATTAGGAAAAAGAAGTCCCAACCCTTGACCTCTCCTTTCTTTCTGTCTGTCACAAACACAGGACAGGTTAATGGTACCCCTAATCCCCTCACCTACCTACAAACTGTCAAGAGGAAAGGTGGGGTAAAAAAAGGGGGTTAAAAAAAGAGTAAAAGATAAAACTAAAGACTGAATACAGAGGGATTGTAAAATGATGATGTAAAGCAAGTAGGACACACATACTAGTGGTTAAAATGCTAGCCTAGTCTGTTTAGTAAATCACAAATTGCAGTCGTTCCACTCATTACAAATGGGTAAGTGTAGTATTTAATAATTATTAACTCTCAACTAGAGTCAAAATGATTCTACCACAGTTGCAGCTTTCAGTTGTGGTGGCATTAGGGTATTTAAAATGTAATAAATTCAACATTAGGATTCATCTGTATACCCTGAGAGATATCTTGGTGGATTCACTGCTACAGTAGGTCTAGAGTCAGTGTCATGACGTATAATCTAGCTCTCCTGGAGCCTCAAGGTGAATTCAATGATACTTAACTGATGCATAGTATGATCAAAATGTGGTGCTTCCACTCACACAGTTGACATGAGTTTCATTTCTTGGACTGCTGTTTTTGGTTTATGCCAAACACACACGCTGTTCTGATGTCCAACTAATTAGATTGCTTTTAGATTACTTATTCTAAAATAAGAAAATCACCAAAAGAATTATATTAGGAAGCTTTTATTAATGAATTAACAAAATTAAGATGCTAGTGTTCATAAAACCCCAATTTTAAGTCTTCCAAAGCTTTGATTGCAGGGCCTAAAGTGCAGTGATTGCATCGAATGCTGCATTGGCAAAGATACTTGACGAGGGCAAATGCTTAATAACACAGAAGCTTAAACCCCTATCCTCTGATTGAGAGCTGGTGTCCTTTTTAATGTGGAATCCTGCCACCTTCCAAAACCCATAAATTAGACCTGGCAAAAAGGCCTGTAGTCCATCAGATAATTTTACTTGCACATTTGAATAAGAATGTCTTGTAATTTGCCCTAAAGTCACAGTGTATGACCTGACAAGCCCTATACATTGAGACAGGAAATAAGATACTGCAATGTGAAGTCTATATTAATGATAATGATATATTAATGAGATATATTAATGAGATATATATATATATATATATATATATATATATATATATATATATATATATATATATATATATATATATATATATATATATATATATATATATATATATAGATTGAATATTCAAAAAATTATAAAAAGGAACTTGAGGAGAATTTATACAATTTCCCTATGAAATATCTGTCTCCTTCAGTTTATTGGTGATTAATATAGGGAGCAGTACAGTAATATATAGTTCCTTGTAAATTAATCACAGATTTGAAGTGTTCTTAAATATTTATGTATCATTCCTATTATTATACTTTTCATGTCATACCACAAGCATTGTATCAGTATATTTTTTTGTGATTGACCAACTCAAATAAGTACATAATTGGGAAGAAAAATGAAACATGGATTTCAAAATGCTTTACATTTGCATTCAGTCTCCTTATCTCTGATACCACTAACAAACTCCAGTGCAACCAGCTTATTTTTCCCCACATATTAAACAGAGTCAATCATTAGATGAATAGATTTAAGAATAAATCCTGACATTCTGCATTGGTGCCATAGGTTAATTACCTACACTATATTGCCTAAAGTATTTGCTCACCCATCCAAATTATTGGAATCAGGTGTTCCAATCACTTCCATGGCCACAGGTGTATAAATTCAAGCACCTAGGCATGCAGACTGTTTTTACAAACATTTGTGAAAGAATGGGTCGCTCTCAGGAGCTCAGTGAATTCCAGCGTGGAACTGTGATAGGATGCCACCTGTGCAACAAATCCAGTCGTGAAATTTCCTCGCTCCTAAATATTCCACAGTCAACTATCAGCTGTATTATAAGAAAATGGAAGTGTTTGGGAACGACAGCAACTCAGCCACGAAGTGGTAGGCCACGTAAACTGACGGAGCGGGGTCAGCGGATGCTGACGCGCATAGTGCGAAGAGGTCGCCAACTTTCTGCAGAATCAATCACTACAGACCTCCAAACTTCATGTGGCCTTCAGATTAGCTCAAGAACAGTGCGCAGAGAGCTTCATGGAATGGGTTTCCATGGTCGAGCAGCTGCATCCAAGCCATACATCACCAAGTGCAATGCAAAGCGTCGGATGCGGTGGTGTAAAGCACGCCGCCACTGGACTCTAGAGCAGTGGAGACGCGTTCTCTGGAGTGACGAATCGCGCTTCTCCATCTGGCAATCTGATGGACGGGTCTGGGTTTGGCGGTTGCCAGGAGAACGGTACTTGTCTGACTGCATTGTGCCAAGTGTAAAGTTTGGTGGAGGGGGGATTATGGTGTGGGGTTGTTTTTCAGGAGCTGGGCTTGGCCCCTTAGTTCCAGTGAAAGGAACTCTGAATGCTTCAGCATACCAAGACATTTTGGACAATTCCATGCTCCCAACTTTGTGGGAACAGTTTGGAGCTGGCCCCTTCCTCTTCCAACATGACTGTGCACCAGTGCACAAAGCAAGGTCCATAAAGACATGGATGACAGAGTCTGGTGTGGATGAACTTGACTGGCCTGCACAGAGTCCTGACCTCAACCCGATAGAACACCTTTGGGATGAATTAGAGCGGAGACTGAGAGCCAGGCCTTCTCGTCCAACATCAGTGTGCGACCTCACAAATGCGCTTCTGGAAGAATGGTCAAAAATTCCCATAAACACACTCCTAAACCTTGTGGACAGCCTTCCCAGAAGAGTTGAAGCTGTTCTAGCTGCAAAGGGTGGACCGACGTCATATTGAACCCTATGGATTAGGAACGGGATGTCACTTAAGCTCATATGTGAGTCAAGGCAGGTGAGCAAATACTTTTGGCAATATAGTGTATCTCCATGAAGATAAAAAAAAAACAAATATACCAAGGGCTAAAGTTGCAGAATAATTAAAAACTGTTTTAAAATCAATACCCTATGCTTTGAAGATCTTGCACAGCACTATTCAGACCTGTAATTAAAACATAAAGTGAGTTGGTCACAACAGCTAACCTAGCAATAGTTGGGTGACCACTCATGAGCTAAGCAAAAGGATCATGCCAATGCCAGGCTGTGGGGACAGAAATGTTGGCCTGAAGATGGATGAAGTTAAATAAGGGGCAGATCAAGAGGAAAATCTGTTGAAATGCTACTGTTGACTTAAGACTAATGTATAGGTTCCCTCTGTTTAAGAAATACATCGACTGTAAATACATGCAGTAAACAAGACCTAAATCCAAATTTGAGTCAAGTCTTGACTACTTTGCAGAGTGGAATGGGTAGAACTGTCAGTCTCTCACTGCTAAATTTATGGACACTTTCCCCAAAAGAAACGCTGTTTTAATTGTAGGTAGTTATAGTTCTAGAAAGTATTCACTCAGGGGGCTGATTACAACTGCACACCAAACACTAACAGTTTCTTTGCAAAAATCTTCAATAGGGTTGGTCTTTTGCGCAACATAAAAAAAAAAAAAAAACAACTAGCAGAAAATGTATCAAGGTTTAAGGGAAGATTTTACGAAGAATTGGCTATTTTCAGTAAAACACTTAACTCAATGACAAATGTTCCATGAGCCAGGTATCTCAAATTGTAATAGAATATGCCTTTCTAAAAAAAAAAATTTAAAAATAAAAAATAAAATAGCAGCAGATAAATCCTAGTTTGGTGTTTTTTTTTTGTTTTTTTTTTTAAGCTTGTGGGATTGTAACAGGATTAAAAGACAAACTCAATACATGTAATGGCACTGACCGAAATACATCAGTGCTACAGAGTACCATTAAATTAATCACCCTTCTGGGGGAATCTCCGAGGAGTACTATTGTCATAGGATGGCGAATCGGATTTAATGCCTCGACATAAGAATTTCCAACAGAACATTGCGTGGTGAGAACAAAGGCTAGTGTCATTCATCTTGTCTGTTTTCTTTTTGTCTAATATATAGGCATAAGTAAAATTCAAAATGACAGAAAATATAGGGATAAAGCTCTACTTATATCTGTAAGGTAGGCGTTTCTTTGGTCCTGAATATACAGCTCTGATATGATCAATACTGCTCGTTTACAATTTAATTCAATGAGAGCAAAATGAGAAAAGAAGCCGTAGTAATCAACCTCTTGCATCCTGTCTTCTGTAGCACACTATCATACTGCTGCATCTTATCACAGGTGTCTTTAGGGGCAGCCTCCACACAATTCAGCTTGTTTTCCTCCACGTTGTCACAGTATGAGCAGCACTCTGATCTCTCCCTGTCCATCAGTTGGGTATAGTACAAAAAGACTAAACCTTTCATTTAAAAACTTAATATTAAATACTGCAAATTTTGCAACTGACGGCATACATTACTATTCATCTAGGATATGGCTCAGTTACACATTGTGTGTCACAACTTATAAACCAGTAAAAGCGAATAATGTAAGCTTTGCTGTAAATAAAAGATCGACTAATTCTTCTGTAGGTACTATAGATGTTAACCTGCTTGATGTGTAGCTGTATGCTGCTTTTAAAGGATTTTTTGCTGCACTCCAACCATTTCTTTATTTTAAGCTATTTCACAAGTTGTATCAAAGACTAATATACTAATAATTATTCAAAACAATATATATGTTTTTCTAGTAGTTCTAATACCAATTATTTGAAATGCCTATGTGTTTACTTTCTAAATAAGTAAAGCTAAATGTATTGAGATATTAAATCATAATAATGCAAATAATGTGAAAAAACACATCTGAATATTATAATTTGTGTATTTAAAAGGGAAAAGTAATACGCTTGTGCAAGTCCTTACTATTGTCTGTTGATGTATTTAGGTTTGTGGAAGCAGAATTATATTACAAAACAGGGTTTCAGATCAGCAAATCATTTCAATAAGTTTTCCATTCCAAGTTGACAGCAAAAGGAAAAGACGTTAACGGCAGCAACAGATGTGAGCTACAGCTTGCTGCTAATGCAGATTCATACCCTCTAATCCACAGCACCAGCCGCTCCATAGTCACAGCAGCAAATATTTAAAATCTACAAATGCCCATAATTCAGTTTTTATCTCGAAGGTGGTGCACAAAAAGAAAAAAAAAAGAACTACCAAAAAGAAAAATACCACGGTAATGAGAAAAACTATGGCCAAACCATATAGTCTAAGATCTAATGTATTTTATCCACACAAAAAGAAACAGACAACCTGATCAAGTTGTCTTATTTTTGTAAGAAATCTTTAATGAAAAATATTTTTTTTTTTGTCGTGTGTGTGCGGTTAAGGTTAGCACTGGTTGTCCACGTCAGGTTAGGTTAGTATGCTATCGTGATAACAAGGAACACGGTGATGCTGTTTTTAAAGAAATGCAGAGGGAGAATCTCTTCTGTGTTCACCATTTTGGACATTTCATCTCAGTGACAAACAGGATAAAACAAATTCATAGATACCCTTGGGGAAAGTGATGGCAAACTGATTGCAGTTTGTTCCATTTTTTTGAGAGACGACAGTTAAAGAACCAAGGGCCTGCTGTTAAGCTGTATTATACACCCTTAACATACTTACCAGAATTTACCTCTAAATATTGTCTGATTTAAGCTCACTAATGCCTTTTGAGTAAAACCCATTCTCTGTTGCACAACTCCAGAACAATCTTGGAAAAAAATACTTCCCATTTTGGTACATATTTACAATATGCTGTATATTTGTATTTGCTTTATATCCAAGCATGAGTTTTCCATTACTCCACATCCCAAAGGTGACTTCTTGAAATGCAATCAGAAAACTCAAGCTCATGCATGACAATTAATTCAGTGTACTTTAATAACAAGACAGCCTAAACTGAGGTGGCACAATGAACTGTTCCATATCCTGCTTAAAGTAACCATCAGTAGATAGGTGCTTTCCAGTTAGAAGGAATGGACATAGTCAACCGCAGAACCCCTGTACGTTGTGATGTTTGGACTATTATTTATTAGTACTAAGTAACCAAACGTGTGCAAATATGTCCCCGGCTCCATTACACCAGCAGCAGCAGGGTTAACAATTTATGTAGGGCATTTTAGACAGTATACATATTTGTACCAAAAACATAATGTGGAACCGCCTTTTTGGTTTAATATGGACATGTATATTTTAACAGAAAAAATAAGGAATTTTTATATGTGCAGTGTCTAATGAGGCAGGAGTCTTCTTTGTTTTGTTTTAGAGTTTCCTATGCAGGTACAGTTTAGGAAGAAAGGTGGACCAAACCAAAGGTTTATATTTGCATGTGTTTTTCTCATGGTAATCAAGTATTTTACTGGTTATAATCATATAATCTGAATTGATGAGAGTGGATTTTACCAACAGACAAGCATGCTTTATTCAGGTACAGCTGGTAAACTAGGTTGCTAAAAAACAAAGAAAGTAATTTAAAGGAAAAATCTACAATATAGTTGCATTTTATTATCATTAAATTATTATGTCAGTATTATTATTATTATTATTATTATTATTATTATTATTATTATTATTATTATTATTATTATTATTATTATTATTATTATTATTATTATCATATTAACACTACCCTCATTCAAATGGTTGTATCAACAGATAATCATTCGAGCTAGGTACTAGCTCTGCTGAAAAATTAATTTACTGCTGAATGAAGTAAATAATATCACACATTTCAATGTATTTTTTGAAGTTCACTAAAATCCTTAAAGACCAAAAAACATTTTTACTATTAACTATTAATGCCTAATTGTGGTTTGTCTGAATGAACTGTAACCCCAGTGTCCTTCTCCTAGTTGAGAAGAGTGGAAATCATGGTGCTCTGCCTTTTTTATGCCACAGTGCTTCTACTTTAAAGTTTAACAATTGAATTTTAGAGATGGTATTCTGCATACCTTGGCTGGAATACAAGTTTTTTCACCTGTTGTTCCTCTTTTTTTATTTTATTTTTTTTATCTTCAACTAATCTACATTCTCCTTTAAATGCTGGCATCCACCAGGCATTTGTATTCAAACAAATGGTGTTTAAAATCGTTCCCTACAAAACAAGATATGTTCATGATTGAACATGCCACCAGCTTGTAAAGTCAAAGGTATTTAATTCCACTTCTTATCCCATATCCTGGAGCATGGTCTTGAATTCAAGCAAGTTACCTTCAGTATATTTAGATGCTTGGATGCTTTAAATTGTTGCCTTGTGACTGCCTAGTATATGCATTAACAAGTAGTTTATCAGATGTACCTAATAATGTGACCTGACGCATTATTGTCATTGGGTTGTACTGCCATGTTTGAAATATGATGCCTATGGAATGCATCTGCAGTTTACAAGGATTATTTAAGCAAATAACATAATATACAAAAAGTAAAGTGTTCTTTAAGGTCATCTACTAGCTGTATCTGTATTCTCAGGTTTTCCTCCAGCAAAGAATTGGAAAACAAAAAAATGACAACCTTCTGATTTGATACAAAGTATCAAGCAACTACATTAAGGGAAATTGCAGCCTATGCAGTGGCATAACTACTGAGCTAATGGAAAAACAAAAATGGAAATCAAGAGAGAATTTTCTTTCAAGCACAGTCTGTATCCTCTTGTGGTGCCCTGAATAGGCCTAATGAGCCAAAATAAGAGAAAACACATGAATGGTGAGAGCGCCATAGGGGTGTTGGCCCTTTGAATAAATTACATAGGTGTATGTGTGCATGAGTGTGGGTGTGAATATGGCAGGGAGATGAGCTCTGCTAATGTGAATGGCATCAGTAACAGAGTTGCAGTCTGAGCCTGTGCAACAAGCTCCATTTGTGCTCCTTCATCAACTCAGTTCTCCTTATTTCCTCACTTTGCAACCAATGAATCGATCAAACGCCACCATTACTGAGGATGTTTCCTATCAGCTAAATGTGGCTCAGAGGAGATGAGAAGAAAAGAATGTGTGGGCTACCATAGGATCTCACAGGAAAAATGCACAGTGTTATCATGAGGTAACATCACTTCCCTTGAAATCTGCTTATTGAACAGTCCCCGTCACTAATCTGATTGGATTGTAACATGAGTGTGAAAAACTGATTGCACACAAACACCAGAAACACAGGGTCTTACCTAATTCTAAATGTCCGCATGGTTGAAAGTATTAGATGTACATTAATCTGACTGATAAATTACCTATTATACTCTTTATTCGACCTCCTTAACTCCTTCTTCTATGACCTATGGTCTTTTAAAGGGAAACACAGAAATCCTTTAATTTTATTGCTAGATTAGAGCACTGTGAAATTTAAGTATTTAATAAATGGTACTTGCACTCCGTCTTTTAGTAGATGAGAAAAAACATAAGTTTTTCCCCTTTATCTGCCCTTTTTTTTTCCATTTACATTTTACATAATCAGGGTATGTAAAGAAGCATTAGGCAGTTTTCTAATGATAATGCCCCCTGCAGCGCTCACTTCTGGGCATAAAATCCATCTTGAATACAAGGCTTCGATTGCTTGCTAGGCATTTGACGTCACCTTAATGGAAACAGTGCAGGAACTTCCGACCTGAAGGCTTAAAGATCCATCAACCCTGAACTACTGAGGCATCAGTCAGCTCATCAAACAACTTTTAGGCATAAAGGCTAAAAAAAAAGGCTAATTTAAATAGATTTTTCAGTAAAAAACTTACATTATGTCTCTTTAAACAATATAAAAAAATGAACAAATTTTACTCAGCCTACTAGATACATTTATTTATTTATTTTTTTTACTTTAAATATGCTTGAAAATGTAATGAGACACCATTCCACACACCAATACTAATACGTTTGGAGAATCTGCTTTAATGGGCAAGACTATGGACACATAAAAGTAATTTGACTTTAGTTTCAAGTTAGATGTCTTAAATAGTTATTCCTTTTTCTCAGAAACAACTAAAAGAACCAGTTCAGGTTCTAAGAATGGTTCCTTCAAGGAACTGGAAGTAATCTAGTAATTACTGTGGTTTTAATGGTGAGGGGAATAAGAGTGAGAAATGCATTGCATTAGCTTTCTCTAATGAGTAATTGTTTGTGCACATATGCAAAGATCTACTGTGGAGTTTTTAAGACAAGCATATCACCTTAATTTTCATACCAGCTTTGCTGTAAATACAGAATATTTGAAATACTGTTCCAATATGCCCACATGGACATTTTACAGAGGTGAATACAGGTGCCAGCTTTAACACCAGAGAACGTAATGCTGAAACGCAGCCTTCAGGAGAAACAGAGAAAGTGGATAAAGCCGTTCTGCTGTATGTCAGGACCCTGATTAGCTATATGTCCCCAAATATATGGAGACTTTTTGACCACTGGCAGAGGAAAAGCTAAACGTTTGAATGAGAAGTTGGAGGGAAATAAATTAGATGGCTGTGAATCTATTCCTGTTGTGGGGTAAAAACAGTTACACTTAGAACCCCCTGTGAACCAGGAGACTGATATCTCTGACAGAAAGAAGACAAATAGAAGACTTTAAAAGATATTTACATTTTCCAGGGAAAGGGTTTTAAAAGCCTATCGTGGAAAAATAAAATAAACAATCCCATATAAGCTTTCTGCTGTAGGTTTCAATGCTAGGACCCAAAATGTATGCTCTGGAATGGAGACCAAGGGTCAGAGGTCAGTTCTCTGTCTGTTCTGCAGAGACTTCCTCAATCCAGGTTATTTCATTCCTTATGATACCAGTCGATGCAAAGGAAAGAGAGTCTACAAATAGAGTCCATTCATGTCGGGGGTCTTGGGTCTTTTTAGTGCTATCTTTGTTCTGCTACAGCCTGCTTCAAGCAGCAACATGGAAGTGAATAGTGTACCAGGAGAAGCGGAAGGGAAATCTATATATGGGCTACCGAGTAACAAGACACCAGCCATTGCCCACTCCAATAAAAATCTTGTTCTTCTTTTGTCTCGAATGAGATGTGTAAGTTCCCTCCTCATAAGTTTATTATGTTTATTTACCCTGTCATAAATATGCTTAGAGCTTGCATAGAGTGTATTTGTGTTCTGAGAGTCTGGGGACTCTGATTGTTCAGCTCTGTCTTTCGGTTCTGGTAAATGGTTCTTGGAGAAGAAAGAGTTCCAGGGTTCCCATCTCCCTCAGTTTTAAAATCTTTCACATGTTTTTTTCCCCTTTTAGAGAACAGTTTCAGATATTTTTATGATCATAATCTTTGATTTTGTGTTTTAATCACTATTTTTTTTCTTTTGTTTAAAAAAATTATTTCATTGTGTGTGATACATGTACACTCGCACCTTAATCCTTATTTATCTTGATATACTGTATATATATTGTTTGATCTTAATGCACCTTTTTCCTTCTTGTTTGCACCTTCTTTACTATGACAATATGTGACCAGTGAATTTCTCCACTGTGAGATCAACAAAGCTCATCTAATCTAATCTAATCTAATCTAATCTTTCAATTTCCAAAAAAAAAAAAAAAACTTTTGGTAAGGGTCCCTTTATCATTTACTACATTTTGGGTTCCTGACTATTCATTACTAAAAATTCACAGAGCTTAAGGTCAATTAGTTATACCCCCACCTGGAGTCACTCTGTGGGTCCCTGTAGGGGACAATGGGGTTGTCGTTTAGTTTTAAGAAGTTTAGAGCAAAAAGGGAGACAATCCTTTTGAAACACTGTTCTTCCTAAAAAGAGACACAGAGGATGCTCTTTTTATGTTTATGGTGATTCTGACTCTGTTCTAAATTAGATTTTATTTTATTTTATTTTTAAACCCACCCACTCTAGTATGTTTGATTGGGACATTTCTTCCCAGCTAGCCTATATAGAATCTCTATAGGAGGATAAATAGCTGTTAACCAAACATTGCGGATTTATCCATTTAACTATAGGCCTTACTAGTGACAGGGAGTGGCAGGACTAGCCTTGGATCAAAAATGGTTAATAAGAGCTCACTGATTCGACAATACCAAAAAATACTTTTGCATATTTGCCTTTTTTATAAATACCACAAGATATGAGGTTAAAAAACATGCTTGACTTAGCTTGCTGCCGGACTTGGATTTTGTTGTTACCAAAGTTTCGATTTTTTTTGGTCCATTTGTTTTATTACAGTGCCTTCTTAGTTCATGATTTCCAAATATTTATTATATTAATTTGAGTCACTAGTTCCTATGAACATCTAAGTTCCTAAGTTTATACTGCAGCACATTCAGTCAGCTATACTCACCTGTTAATTGTTCCGAAAATCCTCTGAGTATTTATACCCTCATGTACACATGACTTATTGGTAGATTATTTATAGCCTTTTGTCTCTACATGTCTGTGAGCCTTTACTCTTTTCTGTTTTTACAAATTGTTGAGCACATTTTTTTCATTGGTGTATCATTTTTTTATTATTTACATCCAGTATAATCAGTGACAGTTATTTTAATTTGAACTGCCTTTAGTGCAAAATATAAGTTAAATAGTATTAACAGGTGTTTTTTTTTATTTGTTACTGTGTCAAAATTAAAAAAGTACAAGCCCTTAAAAACCTTCAAAGATTAAGGAAACATGCAATGACTACCTTGACTGCAGTATTAGACAACTGAATCTGATCATTCTTCCACTCTCTAAAAAGACACTAAAGGATTGTCTCTTAAAGGTCAGGTCATCAGTACTACAGGAACAAGCTGTTTGCAGCAAATCAATAGTTTATGTAAGGCTGCTCTCACAATTACAATTACACAAGAAAGTAATCTAATAAATAAGTGTCAACAAATATCAAAGAATATTGCACTCAGTTTCGAGTTCTTAATAGAATTCCTCACATTTTAATATGGTTAATAGATGAATTAACACCATAAGACCTCTACTCTAGCTTCAAGCTATGTTACATCTGAGCTGCTGAACTTGCAAAGAGAGAGCTGCTCACTTGGTTTTTCCACATTAGTCATGAATGTGACAGCTGCAATATATCTAGAAACCCTGTAGCTTCCATGCTGCACGTGAATTTTAAAGCAGTTCTTATTCTCGGTCCTGTGAGGCCGCGCTAGTTTTAATTTTAGCTTAAAAGTCAGCAGGGATTAAATTATACCTGAAATGCCAAGTGAATGCAATTACAAAGCTCTTAGAGGGAAAAATCTATTTGAGTTGTAGTAATTACTGCATCACTCATGCTCATCTCTTTCTCTTCCAATCACATTGTGATTCTTTTTAGCCACACTGACTTCCGTTGCAGAGTTCAACACATGTTAGTTTGCACATTTTGCAGGCACAACGATCTAAGCAGGACTCTGGGTCTCAGATGTTATGACAGGCAAAAGTGATAATACCTTATCAGCCCTTTCATATTTTGTCATGTTACAAACATAAATCTTAATATATTATTTCTGAAATGTATGTGGTACATCAACACAATGTAAATACAGCAATTGCAAGGTATATTGATGAATACATTATTTACTTATGTCTTGCATATTTGACATCTATCCCTCTTGCCTCTTATACTCCTAAATAAAAGTGTTACCAAATGCATTTAGAAGTTGTGGCCATCGATGATGGTATTTCTGCAGGAACTGCACATATCCACAAGGATTTATGGTCGTACAAATGACTTCTTAATTTATCCTTATATAACTAAGGAAGCTTGTATCTTGATTGGTAAGTATAACCTGACTCAGAGGGAAAGAGGGTACAGTAAGTTCTCTCATTAAAGGTCTGGGAAATAAAAAAAAAAAAGAAAAATACAGCAGAGACAGAGTTATGATGGACTAATAAAAATAAAAACTATTCATGTATAAGAATGACCAAGTCAAAGTCTATACCTAAATCCCACAAAAGAAAATTGTTGCAAGAGTTTACAGTACATCACACATTTTTCGATGTTACATACATGTCATTTTTAAAGTAATGGCAAGTATTATAGACACAGTAATAAGAGCGTAGTAGTAACAAGCTTCTGAGGCTGAGGACCAGCTAAGCAAACCCACCCAGCAGGCTGTTAGATAAGACACATAAATTACTATCAGCACTTTGGTAGAAGCACCAGCCCCAGCCCTAGGCTTATCTTTGGCTACATCAGTATCTGGCTCTTGCAATGAAAAAGCCCTCCAACCATCTTCTCAGTTCTTAATTTTGTCCTTAACTCCAAGCCATAAAATCCAGTCAGGCAAAACACTATTTATATGAGCCACTCTGCAGTTATACCATAATTCTAGTCGAGTGCATACAATAGCTCCATTACGGTGTCTTGAGCTGCAGGTGGAGTAAAAGGCAATGCTAGGAACAGTTCCATTAACACCATCATCCCAGACAGTCGGGCATTAAAGCAAATCCAGCCTCTAAAAGCTGTGAAAAAATAATCTCTAACATTCCTTGCTCAATCTCTTGAGTTATTAGGCAATCTAATGCCCATACACCCAAATATCACCCATAAAAGCTATCAAAATAATAATACACAGATTGTTCAGTAATGCACAGTGTAATAAAAGGCCTCCCATCACATCACCGCTTCAAAAACATTTGCTGACTATTTCTTGTTCTTTTATTGTTAATTTGTTTATCTTTTAAGGTAAGGTATAGAAATTGTTTTACACTATACAATTTCTTAACTGTAAAATAATGCCCTGTACTGCATTATGCCATCTGGCAGTATAATATACATGATTTAATGATCATTGTACTACTTTGTTCTGGTTTTCATTACACAGAATTGATATGAGAGTGCTCTGGAGTATGTCATTTAGAACATGGTCTTCATTTAGTGCAATGCCTCAAACGCTAACAAATGGATAGAAATTAACAATGACAGAGGGACAATTACCACTGCTATGCCAAACTGCCATATTAAAATGATAGCTAGTTATAATCAAGACGTTGGGAAAGCTGCAACTGCGTGACAGACGTGCATTGATCCCTTCTCACATTCTGTGTTAATATGATCAAAGATATTGACATGGTACTCAAGAGCTTCAGAGGGCCCTCACCACCCAGAATAAGTCTGGATGACAGCAGCAATTTGTCTTTGGATTCGCACAACAATAACTGTAAAATATATCAAGAAAGCGGAACTGAGCAACACTCAGAGCAAAAGTACATTGCCCGAGCAGCCGTGAATGTGGGAGGACAAAATGGTTGCGCATTTTTGAAAAACTAACATGCGCAGGTCTACTCCAGAATGGAAAGGAAGCATAATTAATATGATTTAAGGAGCTACTCCCAATCTCTCTGCAGACAAAGCACATCTTATGGAAACCATGTTCAATGAGATGAAGGAAAAAAATATCAAATATAAACCTCCATTATGGCCCTCCATTTCCCATGGAAAATCATTGGAGTGTTGTTAAGGCTTTAGCCAAAGAAAATATGATTAGGAAAATACATAGTTTCTAGCTGGCAGACCAAAACCAATGCTGTTAGGGAGGTTGTCACAATACAAAGAGATTGTCACAATAGACTTAGACAACTTTTTATTGTCATTTTGTATACACTATGTGTATACAAAACGAAATTTCTGTACATTTCTGTACAGCTTTCAGACAGAAAATGAGCAGCAGCTTAGCAGTGAAATAAACATTTCCACTTCATAAAATGCAGCAGTGATCAAATGTATAAGGTGTGGCAGTTCAAACTATTAAAAATCTGCTTTTGCATGAAATGATTTTTCTTGTTTGTTTTTTTACTTAAGATTGAAAAGCACAGATGTAACTGAATGACAAAACAATTTTTGCCATCTTTACTCTATTAATGTTGGGATCTGGAGATTCTCCACCTTCTCCAGCAGAGTGCGCTGTGGATCCTCCTGGGCTGGAGCCCTCCAGCACAGCTGACGTTCATCAGCTCATCAGTAGACCTGCCTTTATAAGCAGCTGCCAGACCTTCCTTCTACGCCGCAGTGTTAGCCAAGTTTGGTTAGCGATCCTGAGCCTCCGAATTTACTAATCTTTGTCTTCTAAGAGAAACCTTATTCTAATTTGCCTCTGTCTTCTCGCTCCTAGGAAACCAGTCTCTCGAGAGAAGCTCTGGATGAGATTAACCTGTAACCTGCCTGCCTGCCCTAGAGAGCCAAACCTGAAGTCCTCACTCTGGAATCCACCAGCTGCTCTTAGGGAAAGAGCTAATCACTCCAACCAAGGTCTTTCACTGGAAGTCAGAAGCTAGACGCTGCTGCTGCTCAAGCACCCTGCTGAACGAACAGTCTCTGGACCCAACCGGTTCCTTCTCTCAGAACTAAGCCTGGACCTCTTCAAGGTATCCACTGAAACATCTGATAACCCATTTAACTCATCTGCAAACCAAGCTAACCAACTATCCGTCTCTGCAGACGCCTGAGAATCCTGCCCGGACCAGAACCTGAATCTAGTTCTTGTCATTTGTGTGAAACCTTAAATAAACTCTGTTAAATCTTTTACCAAGTCTCCAGTGGTGTTCTGCATGTGGGTTTATCTCTAAACCGATCATGACAATTAAATGATAAATAATTTGTAGTAACAGTAAATTGACTTTATTTAATGTTAACAAATTATTCGTTTTTATGTCACTGGATGTCGTATGCTAATAATTTTTGAAAATATGACAATTTTCACATTTTAACAGAGTTAGTGTTGGGAAACTACTATATACTATTAGCAGCATTCTAAGAGTAATTTGAACAAAAGCTTTAACTTGCACTTAACTATTTCTCTTAGTTTTCATATAAGCAACCTTAGCCAAGATTCTTTTTTCAAGCACAGCAAGTTTTCCTTTACACTCTGAAGCAGCACATTAACATCTCAAAAGCAGAAAAAAATACTTCAACTACTTTTGCAAGCCCCAGCTGAATTACAAAGTTGTCCCCAAGGATGCAGAGCAGAAGCAAATATAAAAGGGAGGAGGTGGAAATACAAGGCATCTCATCAATCAATCAATCAATTATAGGCAATGTGGGATTTAAGGAAACAAGTTAGAGGAACTCCAAGCCCTAGCAAGGATCTAGCCAGAATATTGGCAATACATTACTATGTTATACTGACACATGGCTGCAAAATAATATCCCTAACTCTAGTGTCTCTCTGGCAGGTATTTTGACCGAGATTTAAAGGAGGCTGGAAAACTTAAAGGAGGTGAGTTGACAGTGGTTGTGAACAGCAAATGGTATCATCCAGGACATAATACTTTGAAAATGTGTCTGTACAGAACAGATACTAAACTGTTAGAAGTTGGTTTTCTTCCATATTATTTGCCCACCGAGTTTAGCAGTCTTGTTTGTTACCAGTTTATATTCCACCTTCTGCTGTTGCATACACTACGTGTAATGTAGTCAGTTCCGTGATTATGAAGTTACACGCACAAAAACCAAACGCATTCGTGGCAACAGGTGGTTTTTATCACGCCTGTATCTCTGATACACTGCCAAAATTCCAATAGCTTGTTAGCTGCTGTACCAGAGAAAACAAAACCTTGGACTTAATTCATGTACATGTCAAAGACTCAAACCTCTCTAAAGTAAGACCTCCTCTTGGGAAATCAGATCACAATCTTGTGTTGTTCTATTCAGAATAAAAGCCACTTAGTAATTGGCAACCTAATGAGGACTGTATGGAAACTGCCAGAGGAAGCTGAATAAGCCCTGCAAGTTTGTTTTGAGGCTACAGTCTGGGATACACTGCATCGACCACAAGGAGAGGACATCAACCAAATGACTTTGGGACTTACTCTAAAGTTATATAAAGTTACTAACACCATTCCCAACAGTGAGATGCTTGCTCAGTAATAAACAATGGATCACCAGGGATCTGAAGAAACTGCTTAACTAGAAAAAGAGCCTTCAGGGAGGGAGACAGAGAATTATAACGGAGTATACAGAAGCAACGTGAGGTCAAGATAAAAGAAAACAAGGAGCAGTACAGGAAGAGGCTGGAAAGCAAGTTCCTAAAAGAGAAATATCAGAAATGTATTGTCAAGGATCAAAAAGATTAGGCTTAGGCAAAATGAGGGTCAGAGAGATGAATGTCTGGAGAGAGAGGATGAACTGAACATATCATTTAATAGGTTTAGGTACAAGCTCAAAATCCTTCTCTCCTGCACACAGTCAAATGGACATCTGCCCTTCCTTGGACCCAAGGCTTCCCTCTCACACCCCAGAAGCTTCATTCTCCACCTCTGCCATGGTGCTTAAATCAAGATGTTCTCTGTTAAAAATCAGAAGATAATGCTGCTCTTTCCACCTTCCATCTGTCTATGACTAGAAGTCAAGAGAAGAGGGAAATAGAGAGTTTCAATTACAATAAGGTACCAGGTACAGATGGTGTCAGCCCCAGAGTCCTGAGGTTCTACAGCAACTCCACAACCTTAGCCTAACCAGGGATACTGTTCCAATAATATGGAAGACCTCCTGCCTCTTTATCAAAGAAAACAGGCAACTGTTTCACTGACTGTAGACCTGCCTCCCTGACATCTCGCATCATGCAGGTCCAAGAGAGTCTACTGTTGGTCCACCTGAGTAAGCAACGAGCAGCTATCCTGACACCCTGCAATTTGCTTATTACTGCAGAGCTGGAGGTGAAGAGGGCATCATACACTTGCTTTAACAAACTTGCTGTCATTGTGGTCATTAGAGTGACAATGGTGTTGGATGCAAGTGTTCCCTACAGGGTTGTTGGTTTAATCTTCGGCTGCTTTTGTGTCATTCACACTTCACCTGCATTGCCTACTGATGGTGGAGAAAAAAAATAAAAGAAAGAACCAAAGATACAAAAATTAACTGTCAATAGGCACCATAGCTGACCCGGACAGGAAACACAGAGCCAGCCAGATGCGCTCCAAACCAGCTCCCATTTCAGAGGATGAAAGAGAAACTGTCAGAGAAACAGGACTACAATAAAACACAGGCCAGGATCCTACATCTAAAAACAAAGGTGTTGATGGCAGCATTACAACTGATTTTTCTCTCAGTGCTGGTTCTTTATTATCCCTCTGTACCTTAACTATAGAAGTCTGGGTTTTTATGGCAGTTTTGAAATAATTTTTGCCGAGAGGAGTTCCTGTTATTGTTTGTTTCATTTCATAAGGTCTTCTCATTCTTACTTTAAATGAGTGTTGTGGGATAATTTAAATAGGCTTTTTGGTAAGCCTAACGGGTAAAACAACATTACACCAAATGCAATTATTCGTAAGAGCCCACACAGCAAATAGAAAATGATTAGAAGATTCTACCAGCTTGTTAAATGGGCTGATGTAATTAACTGGCTGTTGAATCCTGCTCAGTGTATGTTACGGGTTGTCAGGGTAGGTTGTGTCTAGTTGTTGTCTAAATGACAACACTGACTTAGGCTGTCTAAAACCATCAGTGCAGTTGCCATGGAGCTTGGCTAATATTTTCCCCTCATCCCAGAGGAATATTAATCCCATCCAAATGGGCCGGCTCAGAGAATAAGAACAATGAAACCCTCAAGACTACAAACACATGACCGTTTTAAAAGGGAACAAAAGAGAAAAAATAAACAGGACAAAAATATAAGGCAACAAGCATACAAAAAATATTTTCACACATTTTAAGACTCATTCAGCCAGTGAGACGGACAACTAATTAGGAAGCAGTTTACTACTACTACCTACAGTGATAAACGACAGGCATGAAAATAGGACAAGTACATATTGCATGCCAAATACACTTGATGCATGCATGTGTTAAACTGCCTTCCTTTCACATTTAAATGGATCCACTTACACTCCTTCACTGCTTTAAATGATGAGGGCCAAAATGGACACATAACCTCCATAAGCACCGGCTGCAGCAATTCAGCTATTGCTGTTACCACAACTCTAATGGCTTCCACTCTACTCCATTATGGAATTGCCCCCAAATGCACATGTAAACGCCACTAATGTGGTCCCAACTTCCCCTTTCTCAGTCTGTCATTGTGGTGAGCCAGTAAGGGTTTTAGTAGACAGAGATAATTATGGTGAAGTTAATTTTATCTAATGTACAGCAAACTTTGCTGTAAATGTTGCAAAACACTTTTCAGAACAAACAGACTTTTGTTTACTCTGTACAGTTTTAGTCTATATATGCTCACCTTGTTACAAGCTAATTTCTGTGTTCCCCTGGTAGTTGTTTGCCCAGGCAGATTGGGTGGCATACCCTCACTGAAAAGCAATTTAACACTTAACTCACTCCATGTAGACCCCCATTACAGGTGAATCTAATCCTGGATTAAACAATATGCAAGCAGCGCTTTGTTTGCAAGGCTCAGGCTAAAAGTGATGCCTGATCCGGAAAAATTCAATTTCAAGGCCCCAGACAGTGTGTCTCTGAGTCTATGCTTCCATCGACATCATCCTTTTTACAGTTCCTTTGAAAAACTGGAATATTATTGACTTTCTGGGAGGTGGGCACTTTCACAGATAGAAAATCTGAATGCAATGTTGCTTACAGTGGTAAGTGAGAAATAAATAATAGCAACTTCTTAAAAATGTACAATTATGACATCTAATCACTTAACACAAAAAGGTTGGATCCAGAGGGGGTAGAGTTGGGAAGTTTTAACCAATAACCTACATCCTTTTATAACACAGATGTAGCACCTCAAAAAATTATGAAAGGAATAAAGCAAAGGCAAAACCTCCATATAAAAGGGAAAAAAAAACTTTTTCAAGCTGTAGACCTGTCTAATTATTACCTCAGATCTCCAAATTTCACAAAACCTATTTAATAACAGTGTGGATCATTTTTGACAATGTATTGCAGAAAATCCATTTGGATGTAGGGCAAAACCCGGTGCACTTGCCCTTATATATTAAAATGAAGAAACTATCAGTTTGATAGACCAAATATCAGCACACATTTGCAATATTCCTTTGTATATTCATTAATATAAAGAATTCAACCTAATAAATCAAAACAACCAACTTAAATAAAAAAAAAAAAACTTTAGTGTTTTGCCATCTATCTATTTAAGTAACAAGATATCTTGGAGAGCAGTGATTACTGTTCTTGATGTACTTGTAGTGTCTCCCTGTGCTCAGTATCAGGTCCTTATTTTATTATTTTCTACACTTATGATTTTTGTAATGTTTAAAAATATTGAAGTGCGTAATGTTTGCCAATGTTTTAAACAGTTTTGCTTAAAGGTGTTTTGTGATTTTTTTCAAAGACCCACCCTCTTCAACTTAAAAAATAAATGCACATGCACAACCCTGTACCCGCTCCCGAGAGGGAACACCTAAACAAGTCAATTTATCCTTGTGAACTCTCTTTTTAAAAGTTGCTGTTTGCATCTCTTATACAAGCTTACTTTCCGAAAGAAGATTTGCAATTTTTTCACTGTCAGACTCACCACTGGTAAGTGAAAATGCAGACGAGCACATAGGACCGTCTTACTGAAACATATCACCAGAATGATTGACAATTAGGATGTTCATCATAAATCTATAAGCTGGAGGAAAATGGCTTCTCATCAAAATATGCCAGCAGATAACAAAATATAACATAACTGCAGATACATTAGCTTTTAGAAAGTTATACCATGACAACAAGAATGGATCATTTGTTAATGGATTTTTAACTTTAAAGAGGAGCCATTAGTTTTATTATATAAGGGCTAACACTGAACCTTTTACAAATCATCTTATCATTGCCAATGTTACTAGATCCCTGTATCTCTTAAAGCCTATTTTCCTTGGGCTTCGTGAAGAAAGCACTTGTAATTCCACAGAACCAATGTGTCAGTGTCTATTTAATAGATTGTCATGACATGTTGTAAGGCATCTAAACAGTTTCCTTCCCTTCATACCTACTTTAACATTGTTCTTGTAAGTAAACTTGCACACACACACCCACACATGCACATCCAAAGACATTTGTAGTGCAGCTGCAGTGTCATTGGGCTTTTCAGCATCACTTGACACAGGGATCTTTCGTCAAGGCCTGCACAGGCCACAAGGGATGAAGTGGGTGCTGTCACACACATCTAAAAATCTTTGATCCCATCCATTGCTGTTTAAAATTTTATACAGGAGCATTAGCTTGTGGTAAGTTAGCATTTAAGGTCAACCACAGTCAAGGAACCATTAAAGACAGCCTGGGAGGGCAGAGAATTCACCCTTGGGTACTGAGAGCATTCCCAGTTTTTATTCCTCAGCATCAATTCAACTAAATAAGCTTTGTAGATTCCTTTTTCATTAGAGAACCACCAGTAGCTCCATAACCTGACTCTTGCCTTGTTGAAAGCTTCTCACAAGCTGCCAGTCTTTTTACATTTCAGATTTTGCCTGACTAACTAAAAAATGCATCATAGCTAGTTCCTGATTTATCTTACTGAAATAAAACCTAGTAAAAAGTAGTTACACTGTTTTATTTTTAGTATGTTAAATTTTCCACTGTCCAGCCTTTAGACTCCAACATTTCTTACTCTATTAAAAGGAACTTTTTCTAAATTATAAAAAAGGTGTATAAAGTGCTCTATAAACACTTTGTCATAAACATTGCATTATACTGGCTTCAGAAGAGTTATTTTGTATTTTTTTTTATAGTCTTAAACAATACTTTGGACCTTCAAATCCTAACTCCTGCCACTTTTTCAGCTAAGTCTACTCTTCTACCATATATATGTTGTTGTACTGTTTTTATATTAAGGCTTTAAACCCGGATAATCAGAATAAGATCATGTTTTTCAGTCTGCAATTGTTTCTTTCACCATCAAATGGCTACAAAAATGACATAAGCTTTGAGAAATCATTGAGTTAATGCATTTTATAACTTCATTTTGATTATGCTGAAACCTGCATTGAGATTTAGATTAACATGGTTGTATTTACTTTTCAAATATGGAAATAAATTGTATGTTTTTGACAAGATCTTAATCATCAAATTCTCTAAAGTTCTGATTTAAAACTGCTACCTTAGGTAAGCAGCGTTGTGTGATGCACTTGGTCATCACTTGAGTTTAGGATCCCTGTTATTCTTTAAGGGTTCATGAGTCAGATGTAATATTAACATTTCATAAAATGTTTTTATTTATTAATTTGGGTTGTTTTGCAAGTATAACTGAAATGTTTATTTTTGTAGTAACAGTTCACTAACCAAAACATGTCATTTTTGATGAATTACACATAGTAATGTGTTTTCAGGCCTTTATTTTGTTTGACTATGATTTTTCACAATCAGATATATAAGTCTAATGAAAAGTGTGTTTAATTCCTGCCTAAAGGTTGTTTTCAGAAGAGTCTTTTAATCTGACAAATGAGCTTCATTGAAACACATTAAAATTTACTGAATAAGACTAATTGAAAAGTTAAAGGAAAATCATTTGCATTCACCTCTCCTGGAATCAATACTATGTAAAAGTGTTAAACTTTTACATAGCCATTTAACCTTGCAAGGACACAAGCAGTGGGTTGCCATTTACTTTGTATGAACACCAACAATGCTACTATAATTTAAATATGTTCATACTTTGGGGATCAGAAAAAAACAAAACCAAAACCTTTACTAACAATCTAAGGGTACATTCACACACGTCTTGATACTAAAGTCAGAGTTTTTTTCTAAAATCTGACCTCTTTTTGCACAATTATTTAAACACCTCTAATAACCTTTTAAACCTTTTAAAGAGGATGTAGACAGATGTTACTCCCCACAGACTTTTACAAGACATTTTAAATGCAACATAACTGCAAACTATTGGATACGTATTTGATTAGTACCACATATAAGAAAAGCTAAGATGGGATAATTTGATAAAGATTAAAAGATCTAAATTAAACCATTCAGTTTGCAATGAAAAAGTTGTTTGGGAGTCACATATCCTGCAACCTCTCTGCCCATAAGCAATAAAAGCATGCTATACAAACCCTCAATATGAGGTGTTATGTTTGATGGTAAGGACTTGAGGCTGCTTGGTGGTGCGGTTTGTAGCACTGTTGCCTTGCAAGCAAGAAATTCTGTGTTCAATTCCTGGGCCAGGATCTTTCAGCATGCTCTCCCTGTGAATCTCCTAGTTCTCTCCTAGTACTCCCGCTTCCTCCCACAGTCCAGAAACTTGACTGTTAGGTTGATTGGCTTCTCTAAATTGTTCTTAGGCGTGAGTGTGTTTGTGCATGGTTGTATGTCTTTGCGACAGACTGGTGACCTGTCCAGGGTGTACTCCGCCATTCTCCCAAGCAGTAGACTGCTGGAATTATTCCAGAACACCTCTTCTGCTTTTATATTCAGTGGCAGTGTGCCACTGAACATCACTGCATTCGACACTTTGCATTGCACTTGGTGATATATGGCTTGGATGTAGCTGCTCAACCATATAAACCCATTCTATTAGGCTTTATGCACATTGTTCTTGAGTTAATCCGTCATTCATTGTGCCAAAGTTTACTTAATGGGAGATGACCAAGGAGGACACCATTCTTTAAAAAAAATTAAATAAAAAAGCCAGATTGGAATTTGCCAAACTACATATTGACAAGCCACAAAGCTACTGGAAGAATGTCCTATGGACATATGAAACAAAATTAAACTTTATGCCTGGTACTCGATAGTCATAAATAAAAAATTACGCTTATCAAAAAAGAACACTGCCTCTACTGTAAAACATGTAGGAGGCTCTGTTATGATCAGGGACTGCTTTGCCTCATCTAAGATAGGATGCCTAGATTCTCTGCAGTGTAATATAAAATCTCAAGACCAACAAAGGGATTCTAGAGAAAAATGTGCTTCCCAGTGTCAGAAAGTTTAGTCCCAGTCTCAGGTCATGGGTCTTGAAACAGGATAATGACCATAAACAGCTTAAACCAATGGAATGGCTAAGAGGAAAACACTGCACGATCCTGAACTGGCCTTCTATGAGCCCTGATCTAAATCCTATAGAGCATCTTTGGAAGGAGCTGAAACATGCCGTCTGGAAAAGGCACCCCTCTAACCTAAGAAAACTGGAGCCGTTTGCTCATGATGAGAGGGTCAAGATACCTGCTGAGAGGATTAGAAGTCTGACTGACTGTTATAGGAATTATATGATTGCAGTGTTGCTTCTAAAGGTTTGTCTTCAAAACATTAAGCTAAGGGTACCTTTGTTTTTGTCCAGGCCTTTTACACAAGTTCCTTTTTTTTTCAAAATCATTCCGATGACAGATGGTTGAAAAACAATGTCAGACTTTCATTTGTCCATTTATATAGACTTGGGTTTCATAGAATAGCGTATTCATTAAATGAGGAGTACCAACAGTTTTGTAAGTGTGTATGTGGTTTAATAAAGCTATCTCTCTAAATCTTTGCAGGAAATGTGTGTATTACAAAAAAAAAAAAAAAAAAAAGCCAAGAAAATTTAATAGGAAAGTTGTCAGAAAAGTACTTCAGGTTGAAAGAGCATAATAAAGAAGTTAAAGGCAGCTTTAGGGTTTCTCAAAGCACAGGGTTGCATCTTTTATTCCAATTCAATTACTGCCTAAAGCGTAGGCCGAGTTTTTACCTAAAGTGATATGAGTGCAACAGTAATGCTCAGATGTTTCTATCAAAACAATAAGAAACCAATTAGTCCTTGTTGAGCCCACACCACCACGATGTTACCATACAATGACAACAGAAAACAAAAAACAGAAAAAAGGCTCAGAGACAGATAAATAAGACACCTCAAGCTGGGGGAGGCTGGTACGATTCAGTGGGGAAAAGGTTAATTAATCTGGAAATGGAGTTTGACCGACTTTCAATTGATTTGAATGAACACGGTGATTAAACCTGAAACATAGAAAGACAGATTGGGATTCTCTGTTATTAACTCCTTTTATTTTTTTCATGATAAATGAAATAAGTGCAACAAGACACTTATGCCCTGAAATATTGTGTTTACAAATCACCGTTATAAATTAACAAAAGAACTCAAAATTAGCTATAAAAATTCTAAAACATTTAACTTTGGAAACACCCTTGTCCGTACTGCTAATTCTAAAACTAAATCAATGCATCCCATAATTTCATGTGAAATATAACCATCAGCTGAACTGCAGTGCTTTGGGACCACTACCATATCCAATTAAACTGAGGACTGGAACTTTAGTTACACAACTTGGTTGATTATGAACATCATGCTTTATACACAATCTAAACGCTACATTCTTTTGCTTATTCATCATATGCTAAACTCAGGGACATTCATGGGGATTGTTTTGCCAGATACAGGTTGTCCAAAATGGGCAGGTTTGGTCACCTCATCATGGCAACTTGTGTAGCTAAAACGAATCCCGCTGGAGCTTAGACCACAACTGAACGCAGCCTACAACTGCAGCCATTGGCTCCTTGTCTGTGGTGTATACTATCACTCATATAGGCAGTCTGTTGTAGGGATTTTGATTGGCTGCACCCTGAATGTGATAAACATTGTGACCATAAAGTTTTAAATATATTGAAGTACTTGAAATGTTGTTTAAAAGTCATATCACTTATATTCAATCAAATTGTATTGTCATATATACTAATTTTGAATTATTTTTCAGGCCTTAAATAAACTTCAGAATATTTCTTGCTTATTTTGTAAATTTAAAAGGCATGCAATGTTTATATGTTTATATTATCATAAAAATGACAAACACAAGATATTGACTTGTATTAGGGTTGTCACGATACTAAACCTTTCAACTCGATACCGATACTAAGGAAAATATTTGATACTCAATACCATTTTCGATACCACAAGAATAAAAACTCCAAATTTCAACATAAATATTTTGATTAATAATTAAAATACCATAAATAAATACAATAAACAATAAGAACAATATTTTGAGGTTGTATGCTGTGCACAGTATTAAGCAAGCTTGATAAAAAACTTACAAAATTAAAATTAAGTTTTCCTTACTTGGCTATGCTTTGCACATATAGCAATGACACTACCCAAACTGGTTAAGAAACAAAAATAATTTTCAGCAGCTGCACTTGTTACAAAAAAAAGTCTAGAACTGAAAAGTGCACAGAATTATTCAATCACACAGTGTTCAGAAAGTGCATTTTCCTCTATTCTGCACTTTAGATGAAGGACTGTTTAGGTGCCACTGGTGGTAGCACTGTATCGATACTTTTGAAAATGAGTATTGTATCCGGATACAACGTGTATCGATACTTTTGACAACCCTAACTGGTATATAACCAATCTGATTAAGGTCAAATCACAGAATCTTAGTCAGTATCGCATCCAGATATAGATTAGGCCGCTCCTAATCCATTTTTAAAGTCAGGTTAATGTTTGTTATGTACAGATCATTGTCCCGACACCTACCAAAAGTGTTCTTGACCTAAGGTCAAAAACAACTGTCAGGAGATGATTTCATGGTTCTATAAATTGCAGCTAATTGTTCATATTCTAAATGGGAAATCAGCCCCATACATTACATTATTGCCACCAGATTTTACTGTCAATATCATGTGTTTTATGCTATGGCATTCAAAACAAGATGTAAAGATTTTATTTTATTTTTTTTTAATAACATTTTTGTCTTATACGTGCACACAATATTCTCTTGTTCATCATCAAGATTGTCGGGGTTATTTTTGGCAATTGGGTAATAGGCTTTTGCAGTTGATCTGTTTAGTCAGTAGGGGTTTTTACTTCTGAACTCATTCATTTGTTCTAATGTTAACCATTCATTTTTACTAATGTGAACAAACTGCCGCAACTTTGGCCTGCAATTCTTTAGATGTTGTTTTGGTTTCTCTCTGATGGACTAAACGAGTCATCAAGGCACTGTTGGAATCATTTTGTTAACTGTTCTGGTGTAAGACTGTGGATAATGGTTCTCACTGCGGTTCTCTGAAGACCCTTGGAAATGGCTTTATAGCCATTTCTAGACGGATAGATGCCATAATATTTGCCTCTCATCTGTTGCTCAGTATGTTATGATTCAGAGCCTAATGCTTTTCTTTTTCTTCAAAATTTGTGGGTCTACTTTATGTTTTAAGGTAGAGCATTTTAAGTGATTTCTTTTTTTGAGACAGGTATGTCAGGTATCTGTGATGGTAACCCAGTGGGCAAAAGATGTCAATTAAACATCAATTTGACATCAAACACCGATATCAAATTGTTATCAAAATTTGGTCAAAAAACGTAAATCAAATTGACATCAGTCCTTTGACATCAATATGATGTATGTCAAATAATGATTTTATTTATGTCATTTTGACATTACTTCAATGTCAAGCTTTTGTAAAATTTCACTCAAATAATGATATTGATGTTATTTTGACATTGTTTTTATGTCAAACATTTGCAAATAAAAACATTTAAAAATATGCACAGACGGAAAGATTCTGCAACGTTTTGTATTGCAAACAGACTTGGCTTCATTTACTTAGATAAATGTGCGGTCTCACGGGACCTTCATTAGGATTTAAAAAAAAAAGTTCCTTTGAAAAGGAAATGGCCTAAACACACCCAATTGTGTTTGAAATACAAGACAGCTGTATTGCAGTTCTGCAGTGTTTCATGCATGGCCTTTAAAATAGCAATTCTGTAAAGTATATTGTCAATAGTTCTAATATTAATCATTTTTGGATCATCTAAACTAAGTTGATGTTCTACAATTGCTATTTTTCTACAAAAATTCCCCCATGGCATTCTCTCAAAGATCAAACATACAAGTATAACAAAACATTTTTATTCTAAAACATTCCAAAACATTGATTTCAACAGCTGTGTAGTTTAACAGGCAACTGACTACAAATATGTGAACTATAAATTGTACACAAACAACAGCAATGAACTAAAGTGAAATACTTTATAGATTTTGCAGTCATTAAACATTTTGAGCTGTCTTGCGACCACCACCACCTTTCCTGTCTGGCGCTGAACGCAAATAGGCCGCCATCCGGGAAACAATGTCAGCTTCACTGGCTCCAGGCTGTGATAGCTGAATGGAATCTGAAAAGATAAAAAAAAGCAAATTGTACAAGTTTTGAGTATAAGATCAACATGGAGGAGCGCCCCACCTAAGGAAGGACTTGTCAGTTCCTCTTGTGACTCTCATTTGTGTGTTGGTGTGGGAGAGGGTGCAAAGAAAACATAAATACACACATGCACAGAGATCTATGAACATATGACACTGCACACAGCCTCCACATAAATGTGAGGGGAGGGGTGTGTCCTGAATTGTTTCATTGAAGATTAAAATCTATCTCTATCTCTATATGCATATCCATTCGCATTAGCTGGCTAACTGCTAGCATGAAAGTTTTGAAAGATTAGTCAGTGTACACTAATAATGATAAAAATATAACTATAATGTACTTACCAACAAAAACCTTTTTTTAGCCGAGAAGAGCGCGTTTAAACCAAAAATTGCAGCAAAAGGTGGAGCTTCTGGCTGGAAGTGATTCTCAATAATGTAGGCTGGCAACCGTAAGTCCAACACTCACGTGACAACGATCGTCCAATCACACTTCACTTACGTTTAAACGTTTATTTTTCAAAGTATATAAACCGTGAGGAATTGGTCTTTGAAAATAATTGGTAATTCGTCATTTTCCGACAATTTGCAACCCGCGCTTGTCCGGGTTGCAAAAAAAAAAAAAAATTATAAAAAACAAAATAAAATAATTGGTAATTCAAAAATGTTTTTTGAAATATAATGCATTTCCCCACATTTGGTGGTCAAATGGTGCATGTATTTTCAGCATGAATAACACAACCAAGATTTTAGCTTCATGCTTGTTGCAAAGTCCCTTATCCCAAGATGCTTTGTGACATCAATATGACATCAATTCAATACCTTATTCCCAGACATCAAATCAACGTCAATTTGATTTTAAGTTTTTGTGCAGAGATATTGTTTTAAGTTCAAATATGTTTATTAGCAATATGAGGCAGTATTTGGATGCTAGATTGATTTATTGGTTGGACCTTTTTACAACTATAAGCTTCTGTAGAATAATTATCATGGAAGTCAAAATCTTGACCATTTTTTAACATCAAATTGATGTAACGGTGCCCACTGGGAAGGTCAAACTCCGCTTTTAAAAAACTGTAGTTGATCATGTTGAATTTGTTGATTGGGATTTTGTAACATGGGTATTTTTTCAAGGTCTATAAGACAGCAAAAACTTTTTCACAGCTCCATGTACCACATTTATATGTCCATTACAATATAGCTTCTATAATGATTATTTCATGAATAAACAACCATAACAGAGCCTATTAAACAATACCTTTTATGCTTGAAGGTCAGCTTGGATAAAGAATTTAGCATCAAAGTGACAATTACATACATAAACTGTTCATGCACGCCCGCATGTGTATCTGTCCCTTGACTCCTTTCACTCCAGTGCAATGGTGATTGGGTCTCTCCACTGGACTGAGTCCGCTCCTGCTCTACTATTCCACTCAGCACAGTGAGAAATCACCTAGTCAGTCTAGGACTATTACAGAGTAATTGGCCTTTTAAAGAGGGGCTCCACCATGTGAAACAGTATAACTGAGAATGATACTCTTGTTACTTCAGTCCCCCATTTTGTCCTCCATTTCTCTCTACCTCCAATTTCTCTCCTTTTTCAGGCTTCACCTCTTGTTCATCCTCCCCACCTCCTTTTCCTGGCCAGCTGCTCTCTGTGTGCCTTTGCCTCTCAGCATCATGTTCACATTCCACCTTATCTTCGGGTGACCTCTAAATGCTTCATGTTGTTTTAGCCGCATCTGTTTCAGCTTTTCAGCTCCTCTACTGGACAAACCAATGAAAAGATCCAACAGGATTTTTGGGCTTGTTGGAAATTTTGTGCTATTACTATCAGCCATTTTGGCACCTTTAAAGATAATGGTGACACACAAACATAGAGCAAACAGTATAGAGGGAAGGCATATATTGAGAAATAAATCCCTTGAAAAAGATTCTAAATAAATTCTATTTTGAAGATTATGTGCTGTGAAAATAAAGTGCATGGCAGAAGTTTGCAATTACTTACAGTAGGTTTTTTCCAGAGTATTTTGTAAAAAAATTTAAGAAATTGTGTGTATACAAATATTGAATGCTTTGTTCAGAAGTGATTTTGATCCATTATTACATATAAACTATTTGCAATCATTAAAGGTTCTGAGGGTCGTTTACATACTCTACTCTAGAAATTTTTATTTAGATTGAAGTTAAATGATTGTCTTGGCCAATTTAAAACCAACTGAGAGGCTGTGTTCATTGTTCAAGTTCATCATCAGATGTGTTTTTTTTTTAGTTTAGGTCTAGTGCCATTTATTCTTAGAGAATGGAGTGAGTCATATTGCCCATACAATCTTTTCCCAGTGTTTCTTTGATTTTCTTCAAATGTTCTGCAGCACACTTCTAACCAGGCTCAATAAGCCTTCTCTTCAGCATTGCAGTCTTGCTTAGTGCATTGCAAAGAAGCAATTGTGGGAAAAAAAAAAAAAAAACATAAAATTGGAAAAACCTGGATCTACAACCTCCAGGTATTTTGGGATAGCTCTTGAAACGGTATTCTAACTCATCTGTCATACATACTGTGAGAATCACTCGTTCATGGGGTTTTTTAACAGTGGAATATGCTGCATCTACTCTTTAATTACAGTCTTTATAGAACTCACTGGAACATTTAAAAGTTAAAACATAGTCTATATGTAACCAAAAGTGTTAAGAGTAGTAGTAGTAGCATTAGGCGCTAGCAACTGCATTCTTTATTAACTGCGTTTTTCATTAGCAAAGATATCTAGCTAATTAAATTTTTTTTAGCTAAATACATTTCACATAATATTAACTCCTGCAACAGGCTTGAAGACCTGTCCAGGGTGTACCCCATCTCTCGCCCGTAGACAGCAGGAGGCACCAGCACCCCATGCGACCCCGGCTGGGATAAAGCGCGACAAAAATTGGATGGATGGATGGATGGATGGATGGATGGATGGATGGATGGATGGATGGATGGATGGATGGATGGATGGATGGATGGATGGATGGATGGATGGATGGATGGATGGATGGATGGATGGATGGATGGATGGATGGATGGATGGATGGATGGATGGATGGATTTTAAATAAAAATCAGATGCTGGCAGCTATCTAGGTTGATACAAGGGTAGGACACATTGATTGTTGGTAACAACAATGTTGAAACATGTATGTACACAATTGTCAAATGTTTTGATCAGGGGTAATTTGTCGCTGGTTCCACATGGACATGTGTAATTTATATTTATGTATATAAATAATATGTATTTCCATTAAAAATGTCTCAAGACTGTGCCCTTTACACTGAGTCCACAAATTAAATTGTATGTCGACTATATTACAGATATTTCATATATTTTTTCCACTTTGTCTGTCCACTGATATTGCTGGCTGTTAATCTAACTGTACCGCATTTAATGTCATTTTTATTCTCTGATTCTAATTTTTTTTCAATGGACTTTTCAATTAGTCATTTCGAAATCAACTGTTTGTATTTTTGGGACTCCTGGGTGTTCAGGATGCATTGATTGCACAGACTGAGAGGAGAGACACAAAGCAAGGAAGTTAAAGGCTAAATGTTCCTCTAATTTGCTTTATCCACATTGGTTACAAGCAACCCTAATCTAATGAAGCCCCTCACATTGTCTTGCCCACCAGCAACACTGACTTACAACTGATTGCCTTACTTTATCAAAACATTGCTCTTCACTTCACAGGAATACTGAAAGGACAATCTTACAGTTTTTTTCTTGTTTTGTTTTTTCTGGAATAGTTCTTGACTCCTGTTTAATTTTATTCAGATACTTTTCCTTATTTTTACAAGAGGGTAAACAACTTAGCTAAATATCTCATTTTACTACACAAAGAACTAGTGTTAGAATTTTCTTACTAAAACTTAAGAGTGAATTATATAAATCAGCCACACCTTTGAATCGTCTAGATTTCCTTTTAGCATCTCAGATAAAAATAGAGTAGATAAAATACAAAAAAATGAATTAGTTTTCCCCGTTTACTTATTAATGCATAAAGTAAATGATTTCTGATTTTTTTGGTCAATACAGTCATCAGCTAACAACATGCACTTTTTTCAAAATCTGAACAATTTAAGGGACCTGGTGATTTTAGCATAAATTATCATAGTCTTGTAACTCTTCCTCTTCTGATGGATTAAAAACAGCCATCCCAAATAAAGACACTGTTTTCTATTTTACATGTAAGGGAAATAGAGTTAAAAGGTCAGATCCTAAAGAAAACAAGAACCAGCATTGACTAGCAAAAGTCTGATTAATTCAATTCATTTAAATTCTGTTCATTTTATACAGTGTTAATTCACAACACATGTCATCTCAAGGCACTTTACAAAGACAGAGGCATGAATCATAATTTTAAACAACATTACCCTAATTCAATGACAGAGTCTTTCAGTGTAACAGCTTATTTGTACTGATATGCATCCCTTTTAACATGGCCCTCAATAAGTGCAACATCTTTAGCTCATACTCCCATCACTGGTTTAATGAAAATGTGTTAGTGTTGCAAAAGGTTTGTTGTATCAGTTATTCTAATATTAAAGATTCAAATAATAATATTTCAAATGTTTGTATCAAAATATTCTGTAAATAAATTGGAGTCATTGTGCACAGGGTGTGGCCATATAAGGCATACGTTTACTGAAACAGTCCACATCAGGGTGCTGGCTTTGAACAATAAAAAAAGACAGGAAGGGACTCATGTTAAACATCAGCACATTAGCACACTAACAGGAAGGCAGAAGGTCTCTCATGAGACAATTTTGAGTGCGGTGTGTGCCATGGGGGGTGGCTGTGTGTGGGAAGTGGCAGGAAGAAAATTAGAACAATGGAGACAAAAAGCAAGACCATATTTTAAAAACCTTTTACTTCTTAATCTTTGTATTAGGATAATAGAATAATAAATCAGAGCTCTTGGAAGGTAGAAAAGGGAGCACATAGTTGTAGAGAATTTACACTGGTGGGAGGGAAGAAACTGCTAATCAAATTGTACAAACTTACCAACTGAAGCTGTATAGAGCAAGGTACAGACCTGAGTTTAAAATAAACCTGTCAGCAGAAGTGCCAGGTAAGTTAGACTAGAGCAGATTCAGTTATACTCTAGAGGTATCGTGGGCATGGACAGTTTCTTAAAGGACACCCAAAGTCTGACATTTTGGTTCCTTGTGAAATACAAAAATTATCGGTAGAATTTGCTGGAGAGCAGATTATAAAGAAAGTGTACGTGAATTGGACTGCACCATGATGCATTTACTGTACCATGCAGCAAGAGGATCCTAGGCTAAAATCTCAGCTCCAAGGTCCTTCTGCATGGAGGTTGCATTTCTGCCCATGCAGGTTAACTGGACAATCTAAATCTTCCTCAGATAAAAGTGCGTTTGTTCTATATGTCTGTGTTGCCCCGTAATGTACTGGCATTCTGTGAAGAATGTTATGTGCATCTCACCCAATGACTATTCAAGATGAAATATAGCCTGCCATGTAAAGCAAGAGGGTTAGCTAAATGCATATATATTGTGAGAGAAAGGCATATATGTTGTAAAATCAAGTGACTACCTTATAGTTGTGTTACTTATGTGAAAGACATCATGGTTTTTATTTGTGCCTTATGCTGAAATCCAGTGATAATCACAACAATTGTCTTGAGAGAACAATATTTCCATTTACTCAAAGAAAACTGTAATTTATTTGTGCACATTCACACACAAGCACCTGCTCTTTGTTAAAGAAGACCACACACTGACGTGTATAACAAAAACTGCTTCTAGATTCAGAAAAGGTCAAAGCATGAATACTGAACCCATTGGTTATATTAAATCCATCCTTGAATGCATTTCCCACTTCTCCATTAAGGCATTTAATTATTTAAAATTGTTAAATTACACAAAAACAGGATACCAATTTTGTCATGCAATAAAAGGTTTAAGAATGTAGATACTGCAAGCCTAAAGATGCCTTCTTACCGAAAAACTTTGGAGCATCAAAAAGGGCAACCAGAGCCTCAACTTCTACACCTCTACAGACACCTCTGACATGCATCTGGAGGCCCTATCCTTTCGTTGTCCTTTGTCGATCTCTTGTGATTGAGAGATAGTGGCATAAGTTAATTTGCTTTAAAGAGTCTTAATAAAGTATAGTAGTTTTAATATGTTTTTAAGAAATAAAGTACACCTCAAAAAGCGATCTGTGCACATGAGTCATCAGGATTGCGGCCCTGTTTTTAAATATTGTGATATTGCTCTGAGCAGCAGACGCCACATACCAGTGGGTGACAGCACCCTCAGCTGCTATTAGTAGTAGCTGAAATTGAATATACATTTTTTTTTCCCATTGTGCATGAAAAATACATCCTACTGGCTTTGTATGTAATCCCAGTGAAGTGTAATCCTTAAAAAAAAAAAAAAAAAAAAAAATATATATATATATATATATATATATATATATATATATATATATATATATATATATATATATACACATAAATATTTGATAGCTTTATGCTGACGGTTCCGCAGGAGGCTATATCACGACCTGAATACAGCATCTGTCTCATAGACAGCTTCTAGATCAATTTGATGCGCTATGTTGAACCGCAAAAGTTCAGATTTCCAAACTCCACGTCTGCAGCCCTTGATGCTTTAATGTCCAAAACTTTAGGGGCTTAAAACGCTTTGGGGAACATCAGAGTTTGATGCATGTCCCTCAGAGTTTGCACGTATACCAGATGCCCCCAGATGCTCAAAACTCATTCGGTGGGAGCTATAGCCCTACATTTGCTGTGGAATGCTTTTGTCAGTCTTAATCTTCTTAAAGCTGGTTATACTTGTCAGTAAAGATTATGGAAACTATGCATTGTATCATTTAATATATGGCATGTCAATTTTTTGGTTGAAAAAGATGTGGCAAAGTCAAAATGGATTGTTTCTCATCTAGATAGAGTACCATAGACTTTGACATTTCTTGGGAAAGCTTTTACAATAGGGTAACAAGTAGCAACCCCCCCCTCCAGACTTAACCAAGGTGAAATATTGCCATAAAAATTGTGAAGGTCAAGAGCTTTCTGAAAGGCAGACAACCCAGCCTAAGCCCCCAAGAAACCAACCTACATGAAAAAAAAAAAAAAAACTCTTCAATGTATTAATCTGGATATCTATCCTGTCACAAAGTAGACAGCAAGGCATTGGATGGGGCAAATTTACCACTTAGCAAAACACAATCATGCTCCTGGCCAGACAGAATGACATAGGAGGAACGCAAGGAGAGAGCAAGCAAATTTAGGCCTTGCTCTCTGAGCTAGAAAGAGAGAGAGAGGAAAGACAGAGCAGGAGAGCAGTAATACGTTTTCATCTGAAATATTAAAGCCTCTGCATTAATCTGTCTTCACTCTCCCTGGGGTGCTGGTGAAGGCTTTCTCTGCCCTAAAGTGCCCCTGAAAAAGGACAGAGTCTGACTGCTACACCTCCCGTTTACCGTCCAGCTACAACTATCTCTACAGAGTGGACTGAAGGTTTCTAAAATGGCTGCATTGAGCTGCAAGCAAAGAGTAGACAAGACAAGAGAATGTGAATGCTGAAACAATAGACGGAGGCTGATTGGCTGATCGTTTGCAGGTGTGAGAGGAGACAGCAGAAGGGGATTGAGGAGGGAGAGAGAATGGCAAAGGAAGATAAACAGGAAAACTAGGAAAATGAATCTAAATTTAACAGACTAGGGACCAGGAATGTATAAACTATAACTATGAATATATATAAACTTATTAAAAATAGAAATTAACGAAGCACAAAACAACAACAAACTCAGAAAATAACCCAACCATTTTAGATATGGACATGACATACCAATCTAGGCTTATCAAAAATGTTGATGCTTGGAAAAGTATTGATACTAAACACTATAACCACATACAAAGCTGATCATTTAGTAGGGCACACAAGTTTTAATTGGTTCTAAACATATCTGCAGTTTTAATTGGTTCTATCTTTCTGCATCAAGTTTGGCAATGCTGAATCCTCTGTTTCTTTATCCTATGGGGTTCCACAAGGCTCAATTTTAGGGCCCCTGCTCTAAAGCAGGGAGATGGTTTTTCAGTGAAGTCTTTATTAAACTGTTTAGACGGCATTAAAGTGTGTTTGGCCCTTAACTTTTAAAATTTCAACGAGAAGAAAACTGAAGTTATAGTTTTGGGCCTAATTGCCTTTTTGACTTCACTACTATAGACCTAGGACCCCTGACACAATATTTAAAATCAACCAACATAAATGTGGGTTTTAAAGTGGACAGTGATTTTTAAATTGGGAAAGCAAATTAGCAGTTGTCAGATCTTGCCTTTATCAGTTAAGACAATTGGTTAAACTAAAACCTTTTCTTTCAATGCAACTCTTTGAAAGAGTTATCCATGCTTTTATTTAATCTTAATCGGATTACTGTAACGGACTCTATCCGCCAGTCTTTGCTGCCTGGCCTGCAGCTCGTGCAAAACGCAGCTGCTCGTCTTTTAACTTTTACCTCTCCAAAATATGATCATTTCACTTCTGTGCTGGCCTCACTCTACTGTCTGTGCATTTTTGAGTTGATTTTAAAATTCCTATCTTTGCTTTTAAGTACTTTAATGACCTTGTCCCATCTTTTCACTCTGAGCCTCTTCAACCCTACTTGCCTCCTCAGTCCCTCATGTCAGCAGAACAGCAGCTCCTGCAGGTACCGAGGTTTAAGAAGAAGCTCTGAGGGGTGACAGTCCTCTCCATCACTGCTCCTCTTTTATGGAATGGCCTCATGTTGCACATTAGGGAGGCTCCATCATTGCCAAATTTTAAAACACGGCTCAAGACTTTGCTGGCTTTTAACACTGACAGGACTCAGTTGACATGACCTCGTTTATGTAGTTCAAACAAATTCTTATTATTGCCTTCTTTTTTATATCTTTATGCTGTATTTCATTCTTTTATTGCGCTTTATTATTATTATCATCTTTTATTATTATTTTACTATCATTTTTAGCTGTGTTCAGCACTTTTTTCAGCTGTTAGCTGTTTTAAAGCGCTCTTCAAAATTTTTGATGATGATGATTATTTACAGATTAGCTATTGATCTGAACAATATTTGCACATTAAGATAATAATACCTCAGACAAAGTTAAATATCTACTCATCCTCAAAACCTAAATTAAAATCTAAAATAAGATAACCATGATCCTTCTGTAAATACTTAATGGTCAGTTCAGATATTTTTTTTTACTTTTTTTTTATGCTAATGAATAATTTATGTCATCACTTTCTGCTCTAGTTAACTAAATAAGTTTCTTGACCGAAGCATCAAAACTGCAACAGGCTAATTTTAATCATAAATGGACTAAGAGCCATCAGTCACTTGGTCAGGCTGACATTCTTCATTACCAACCTAAAAAAAAAACTGTGCCAGATAAGGACACTTTCAGCTTGATATTTTGGCCCCATCAAAGCCTTGAAACTTTAAACACCTACTCTGAATGTTCTGCTGGCAGCTCAAAAAGGTTGTGGCACTCATCTAGCCTTTATCTAGGCCATCAGATCCACAGCTGGACCCATCTGGCTCTGCTCTCTCCTCATTTTTGTCTCCCTGCACATATACACATGCAGATGTGGGGACACATGAAATCCATCCTGTATACACATATGCCAGCTGTTGTGGATTACGAAAGAACAAGTGCAGTATTTTCTGACGTATGTCCAGCGATGGCCTTGCTCTGGTTATGAACAAGTGCAAAAACCCAGAGTTGTTTATCAGATCATAAAGACATGCAGTGTACGTTCTTTAGATGTTCACTTGTAACCATTCAAATAAATTGTAATAAGACATGATGTCCCCAAAACCAGAATTTAAGAGGATTAATGCATTACCCATTAATGCTACCAGTGTTCTGAGGATAAGAAAGTCTCCCTGTCCTTAACTTCATTTTTCTTAACTTCCCTCTATGCATTGATCTTTCCCAAAGACTCTCCATTCTCCCCCCTGCCCAATCTTTATTTAATCTTCTTTACTCGCCCTGTTCCTGCAGACTCAGAGTTTCACAAGAAGAGCCTATTTCCATAAGCCCCCTTGCACCTTCATTTGACAAATTTACATTCCAAAAAATGAAAAGTAAATTGACTCTTTTTGTAAAACACACAATTTAACAGTAAAACATTTAAAACAGTCACTTGGGTAACCATCTGAGGCTTCAAAGCTTAAGTTATTGTAAAGAAGAGAAGGTGAAACTGTTGGATTGAAGCAAACCTAGCAGAATGCTATCCCACAACTGCAATAAAATATTCCGTCATATCCCTGAAGCATACCGACTCCAGCTGGGATCAAAGAGAAGGCTTTAAGACTGAGAGAGGAATGCATATTAGTGCATTCAACTACCGTGTCTCACATGCATTGAGCCCTTCATTTGAATCCATTAATACTCATCGTGGAAAAATACAAAACAGAGGCTGTTTTTTTCTGCTTGCATGCTAAGCCTAGATTCAAAACAGGAGCGGACGCAGTGGAGGACTAAACTTTTTTTTACTTGAATGCTAATGCTTTCTTGAATCTTTCATATTAATTTGTTGTTGTTGTGGTGGTGGTTTGTTTCCTGCCAGGAATACCACAGCGAAATTGTTAAAAGTCTTTACTCCGTCATGATGCAAGGTTGAAACGGCACAAATACTGGCCTCTGGAATCAAGGTATTCCAATATCTAAAATGGTATAAATAAATAAAAAACACTGCATTCTGTTCACACTGTCTCTACGTTTTTTTTTCTTTTTAACAAGATCCCATTTTTTTCCCTGTTATGTCGATGAAGCCATTCCTTCATCTGTTGTATACTGCCACTATGCCTTCTAAAAGAAGACTTCAACACTTTCTACTTGCATAAAGGAAAACATTAAATTGATTTGAGATTTTACATATTTTAATGCATCTCAACTAGGGGTGTGCAAAATAATCGTCATGACGATGCATCGCGATTCTAATTTTTGTGCTCTACTGCATCGATTCTTGATGCCAAGTATCAATTCCTAATTAACAAAAAGGAATAAATAAAATACATGATTGGTTGGCACACATCAGCCAAAAACAAGTGGAATACAACTTTCAGTCCAATAGATGTCGCTGCGAATACTGCGACAAGTCATTCAAAAACAAAACATGGAGGAGACTGGGAAAATTTGCCCAGCTCCATCACATTCCAAGTCAGATGTTTGGATGCATTTTGGCTTTAAAAACAAAGAAGGTAAAAACGAAATTGATTTGATGCACGTCATTTGCAAAAGGGGAAATGTTTCCATTTCATTGGTTTAAAGGACCACTGAGGCCATGTAAACGGCACTGTTATTTCAAGTTTTATAAATCCTAAGATCTTTTTGTCAGTGTGTCCACTCCAGCAATAGTAATATTTGTGTCCAGTATCTGTTTTCATGGCAATACCTTCAAAAGTCATTTCAATAAATACAGCTATGTATGAATTCAGTTGCGTTCAGTTACATCAATTGAAGACACTATCCAGATCACACCCAGCCAGTCAGCCACTGGTAATAGCTGTATTTTTTCTTACAGTGTTCATTGAAAATATCACGATGAATCGCAATATTTCAAGTATCGCGATGCATCGTGAATAAATCGCGTCGTGGCATGTGAATCGTGATTTGGATCGAATCGTGACTTCTTTGGCAATACCCACCCCTAATCTCAACCCTATGCTCTTTTAAAGAAGCACTTTTAAAAAACTGCAGATGGATGCAACTAAACTTAAATAATAAAAAGTAAAGAAAAGTAGATTGTTTGCCCACAATGATAGATTTTAGAAATATTTCAGATACAGTATGTTGTAGATAATAAAGAAATGCAAGTTTTCAGAAAAATAAGAACGTTTTCACAAAGCTAACATAATAGGATTGACCAATGGAAAAATTAAAGACCACTGATTAGCATGTCCTGTGATGTGAACTTAGCTTCAGTTCAGGAGTATAAGACAAATAGCCAAACTGTTTTAGTCCATGTCCTGAAGGGGATTTTGTCTGAAGCTACAGCCAAGCTCAATCTCCCCAAAAAAAAAACATCCAAGTCTACTTCTCTACCACAAGCTCACTCTTTTCTTCAACTCAACTTTTTACAGCACTCAATCTTAAGTAATGGCATTTTCTTTCTTGTGAAGAATGGTGATTTTCCTCCCCAATATTTTGGAAGACTTGACATGACATCTCTACAGTGAAATAATTATTTTATCAATCCATCCATTATCTGACACGCTTGTCCCAGGTGGGGTCGCGAGGGGTGCTGGTGCCCATCTCCAGCTGTCTACGGGTAAGAGGTGGGGTACACCCTGGACAGGTCGCCAGTCAATCGCAGGGCAACACAGACAAACAACCATTCACACACACACTAGCACCTAAGGAGAATTTAGAAAAGTGTTTTTGGACTGTGGAAGTAGGTCGGAGTACCTGGAGAGAACCCACACATTCTCAGGGAGAAAGACCCCAAGCCGGAAATCAAACCCTGAACCTTCTTGCTGAAAGGCAGCAGTGCTACCCACTGCGTCAGTGAGCAGCCCAAGAATTATTTCATATACAATTTATTTTTTCTTTTCTGAGAAATTGAGTGTTGGGTTTTCATTATCTGTAAGTAATTAAGTAATTGAAATACATGACTCAGTGTGTTGTAAAGATTTGTAGCGCTGAAATTAACAATTATTTTGCAAATCAATTAATCAGCGATTATTTTTTCAACGAATCAGTTAATCGGATAACAAAAGGTTTCTTGAAGACGACTTTTTTCAAATTTAAACAAGAGAAAATAAAGCTTTTCCATTTGAGGAGTTCTGGATAGAGCATATTAATAGATGAAAAAGTTCTTTATCTTAAGTGCAAAAAAAAAAAAAAAACACTTCTTTTTAAAAATTATGGTATAATTGATGCTAAGGTGTGTTGCTCTGTCAGCTAAAGGCACATTTTAAAGTCTCTAGACTCCAGTTAACAATTAAAAGATTATTAAATTAGTTGACAGTTATTTCAAGAATCACTTAATCATGATTAATCCAATTACTTGTCTCAGCCCTAAATATATGAATAAAATAATTTCAAATGACATAACACAGTTGTAGTTAAAACTGAAGCACAAAAGCATATACAAAACATTAACCAAAATCCCACATCTTAGTCTGGCTTTATTTTTTTTAGGCATCCTTAGACAGTTGTTTTATAGGCCGCAGCACCATTGTTTTGGATGTCCTATCAATGATTCAATGCAGCACATCAAATAGAAAGGGAGAGACAGACAGAAAGATGTCTCTGCCTGGATGTTCGGATGGGGAACTTTCGATATATAATTCAAGGGTTGTCTGATGGGTCGGGTGTGAATGTGATGGATGTTCTTTCAGGCTGCTCAAGATTCAGTGTTCTGAAGCCTCGGCTCTCTCTTAGGTCACTTTAAAGATGAACTTACACTGCAAAATGCCCTTTTATGATCTTTTGATCTTATAATGTAAGGATGATGTGCTGCAGCAGAGATGCATTGTATCAGTAACCCCCTCCTACGTTGGTGGGTTACACTCATACACACAAACAAAGAGAGCTCCTATACTGAATTTAGCAGCACAGCAGGTTGCCTGCAACAAATCTCACTCACCCTGGTTAAAGTCATAAAAACACCCAATCTAAGAACAAAATAATATTTATCACTGGCAACTATGGAGCCTATAAATGTGTTTACTCTTCATTGATTTTATTGGCATCTGCAATACATAATAAATGTACTCCTGCAGCCAGATTTTGTTGTGTTACATCAAGCGGAAAAGACATAGAGACACAGCTGAAATAAAAATCATGACACTTCTGTCCTACACTCCTACACTTTTTTTCATGATTTAAACAAAAAGAACAAAGCCTTACATCTAATCCGTACTTGTTTATATTAGTCGGTCAGCTTAGACAAGAGATCTATAAGACAAAACCATGTAGCGCAACATAATAAAGGAATATGGAACACACTCTGAAGTGATTGCTAAGCAAGGGCTTTTGTCTTGTTATCTTTGGGAGAGAGTTGACATTATCCCCATGGATAAGGTTTTACCATGCATGGATTACAGCACGGGAAAGGCAGTGTATACACCCCCAAGGAAAAATAACACGACAGGACCTTAGTCAATCCCTGCACCTCCCCTCTACCTCTTTGTCTTGCTATTCATCAGCACTATGATCAGCACACCTGGGGCTCCTGACTCAGTGTTTGAAAATAATGGCATCTGCTAGAGCCTCACAAGGGGCATTAGGCCATCTTTCACTGTACACTGAACATTCAGGTAGATATAACACCAAAACAATATGTTACAAAGTCTATAAAGGAGGGATAAATTCCCTTATAGATGTTGTTTATGCAGTCATACTTTGTACTCAGAGACATCTAATATAAAAAGATACAACAGAGATAAATAATTGGGCCTTTTTTAAAAGAGTTATAAAAAAGTTGCCTTTTTTTTTAATGGATATGTAGAAAAAATATTAAATTCATTCCTCCCAGCCAGCACTACCATCTAATGGAGTGTGTCTGTATGTTAGATACATTTTTTATCTCAGCCTGCCAAGATTTGTATGTAATTTATTTAACGAGTCTATAAATCTTGTGTCTCCTGTTTCAGGTCTAGGTCAAATTCTGTTGTGTAAAGGGCAGAGTCCACGTCGAGTCTCAACTTTCGAAAAGAAATGTAAAAAATTTAAAGAAAGGATGAGAAATGCCTTCATTTCCTGCAGTGGAGAAAATTGGATGGGACAGTTGCAAAACTAAAAGGGAAACATAAAGCTTAGATAAGACTAAATAAAATGAAAAAAAAAAAGTTGAGCTGTCCTAGACTGTGAGTAAAGACCTCTCAACTGCACCTCTCAGTAACGAAAAAATGGGGCAGTCATTATGTTGAAACAGCACATTACGGTAAGAATTTTGGAAATTAAGAAAATACAACGCATCTCTGAGACATATTAAGGGGTTAAGAACTGTGCCATTAAATTCCTGATCAGATCCAGAAGCAGTAAAACCTCAGTCTCTTCTCTATTTCATTCCAAAGGGGTTTTATCAGGTGTAAGTCAGAACTCAGCACAGACCAGTCAAGCTTATCCATTACAAAATGTCTCATCCATTTCTTTATGGATCATGCTTCTTGCACTGCTGTACAGTCATGGAATTGTCCAAAATGACTTGGTCTTCTGAGGATTTCTGATTTGCTGAATCTAAAGCCAAAGCCAATGTCCTTAAAAACCTCCAACAGCATAATTCTCCCTCCACCAAAAGTGTGCCACAAAACAGTCAGGCAAGTGTCATTTTATAGAGAACTGCCAAACCCAGACTGAGTCTATCAGATTGCCAGATGGAGAAGAACAATGCATCACTCCATAGTATGCCCCACTACTGCTCAAGCCTCAAAAGGTGGTATGCTTCACATCACTGCATCGAATGCATCTCTTTGTACTTGGTGACGTATATCATGACTGTAGCTACTCTGCCATGGAAACCCATTTAATTAATCTCTCAATGCATTGTTCTTAATGAGATCTGAAGTCTACATGAAATTATTTTATTCAACTTTCAAAATATTCTTTGTTTTTATGTTTTTTAATCATTTTTTTAACATGATCAACATTTTTATGAGAAAAAGAATGAATTTGAATCGATTATCACAATGCCTTTCTTCCTGTTTTAGTTATAACCTGTGCTTTTGCTAAAAGTTGCTTGAAAGTTTACATACTGTTCCGTTACACTAAAATTCAAATGACACAAAACTGAAAAAGTAATATTAATTTAAATTAATAATTTTTTTATTTTTTCTTTATTCTAAAAAAAACATCAGCTGTCACTGACAAATTAAAGTACCTTGCTCATGAACAGAAAAGCAACATACCTGTAAACAGGTCAACTATACAGAAAACACCTGATTTCAGTGATTGCCTCATAGTGATACTCAACAGAAATTTAAATTTTATCAGATAGATAGACAGACAGACAGACAGACAGACAGACAGACAGACAGACAGACAGACAGACAGACAGACAGACAGACAGACAGACAGACAGACAGACAGACAGACAGACAGACAGACAGACAGATAGATAGATAGATAGATAGATAGATAGATAGATAGATAGATACCATCCTTTTTAAAATGAGGAAATTATCTGCAAGATTTATTTATCAAGAATGCATATTATTCTTTAACTTCTCACAACACATTAGTTAAAGTAAACAATTTATTTGCATTCCCATTTGGCATTTTAACTGAAGTGCAAAAACGTGACTGGAAGTTTCGATGCAACATAAGTGTGGTTTTATGGGAAGCAGAAAGTGAGGATGTTACACTTATGCTGACTTAAGGTTTAGCATCAAATGAAGGATGGAGGAATTTCTGCCAGAATGGAAGGGGGGGAAAGAACAATGGAAAGCAATAATATATATTAAAAAAAAATGATACTACTGATTCCTTGTAATTTCCTTGAGAATCCTTCAGGGGAAGAGGTGAGACTTGCTAATATAAAATGATAAATGATATCCTTATCTTTTCCGGTACACTCAAGATAAGGCCACTCATTGGCTGGTTATTCATTGTGTCAGTGATGCCAAGTGAACAGCAAAAGAGACACACATAAATCAGGAAAAGGAGAAAACCGAAATAAGAAGATGGATTAAAATAGAGAAGATCAGACACAGAAAAGGGAAACACTAAGTTTAGAAGCTTGAATGACAGTGGGAGGGAGGGGTGACCTCCAACTTTACCTCTACAAGCTACAGCAACCCTCTCCATCCCAACTGGGCCAGCATGGCACATTTCCTGTCACAGGAGGTGGCAGCGGGTCACACATTGCAGTGAATCAATCCGACTGCCGCAACCTCCGCATTCCACGCTTTCCTGCAAACTCATCATGTACCCAGATGCTATGAGCAAAGCAGGATAGTGAGAAGTCGTGTTCTACATCCTGTGCATCCCTCAGTCTCAAGTAAGACATTCAACATTTATCTATACTTAAATACTTAGTATCTATATGGAGTTTGGAAGAATTTATTAATTTATAACTTTAAATTTTAACTCTCAAATGGAGGTTACCTTTAATAACACTATTATGATGTTTTGGAATCACAGAAAAATATGTAAGGTTTTGTTGTAGCTTTGTGAAATGCACCAATTTCATTTAGTACAGCTTTTTTTAACCCCTCTTAGAATTAGATATCCAGAAAAGAGCTTCATCATTTTAAAGAATGAGAACACTTTATTATGGGACACCCATACATATTCAAAATAACTAGAAATAAAACAAAGCATAAATGTTTGAACATCAATTGAAAAGTCTTGTACATCTTTATTAAGTTCAACAAATATAAAAAAAAACTTTTCTATAATGATTGTTTTCCTGCGACTGCTTATTTTCTTAAGCATACCTTACCTGCACTCCGTTTTGTTTTGTTGCTACTATAAATAAAGCTTGAAAAACTGATTTTTCTTTTCCGTCTCTTGTCTTGCAGAAGCTTCTGAATAAATACAGAGCAGTGGACCTTAAAATGGAAGAATATGAGTCTGATTATGTGTGTGATGCAAATTCTACCAAATACTGCCTTGCTAATCAAGAATCCATTTTGTCCCAACCGTCCGAGTCCAATCAGAAAACTGGGGCCACCAATAACTTATCATCGTTGGCAGTATATATAGATGTATATATAGCGGTGCTCTGGGTAGGAGTTGAGGTTCACCTACCAGTATGGCAATGACTCAACATACAGCTAGAACTATAACGGACCGATTCAAATCAAACTCATTTCATGTTTAAGAAGGAAATAGACCTTATTTTAAACAAAAATCTAAACTACTGCCTAAATAACATTTGTATTAACACCCATCTGCCTAAACCTGATCTATTTTACAAAGAAAAGTATCTGTTCTCATTCACCAAATATGCAAATCTACATTAGGAGACCGTAAAGTTTGAATAGATTTCTATATGATCAGTGCAGCCATTGCCAAATTCAAACCAACCTCAGTAATCTTTATGACCAGAAAATAACTAAATTTAACCAAAATCACAAAAAAAAAATCCCAGTAGCTGTCTCCACTTTGTAATTTACTGATGGACTGTAATTCCCAGTTTTTCCAAATACACTGCCCACATGTGACCAAAACCTTCCTTAAAACCATTAGCACTCTCCAAACAATCAAACCGCCCCACACCAACCCATCATATTTGTTTTCAAATTGATAACAGAACCAGAGACCCCATAGGGTGTGTAATTCAATGTAGGGATCTAACAGTCCCAGATCAGATATGATGGAGAGTAATCCACTCTGCCACAGCTGCATGCACTATCTGTGAACCTTGTGGACCATCAGCAAATCACCATATTTTCTGGCACAGTAGTGAACAAAATGCCTGGTTGAAGGGGGGGGGGGGGGGGGGGGGGTATATTTGAGGGTATAGCCAGACACTGTGGTAAATGAGTGCCCACTATGACAGGCTAGCATGTGCTAGACTTGAAAGCTTGTGATTAAAATAAGTGCTAGGGTGAACTCCCTTGGCACAAGCACATATTTCAACCTTTAAATCCCTAATAGGCACGAGTACCCAATTCTTAGAATTGGAAAAAAAGATAAAATGGTAAAGATGAGATGGTAATAATCACACAGTTTGTTTTCAATTACGATTCTTTTTTCCCACAAGCTTATAGAACAATTTTATTTCTCTTAGAAACATTTGTAACAATTAACTCGGTGGGGGTGGAAAGCTCACAATTGCAAGAATAGATGTGTCGAATTCAGCTAAACATGAACCCCGCAGATGTATTGATTTTCATATCTATAGTCTTGTTTTTTTGCTGTCAAAAGGTTATCTGTAGGAAGAAGTGCCACACACCAACATCCAACATCATGACGGTACCATTAGGCCATCAAGGAAATGACAGCTAGGTCACTCTTTTGGTTAAAAGGAAATCTTCATCAATTATTCAAACTTCTGGCAAGACACATCCCACATGTTTCTCTTACATTCCATTAATATTTCAGTCCATAGCCACCTCACATCCTATTCCTACCTCTTTCCCTTGTCACCACTGCCCCGGGAATATTCTATCTGGATAAATACCGCTGTGAAATTAAAGATCCTCTAAATGACCTTTAGTCAGTATTTAAAGGCATGCTTCTATAAATTCCAGAGAATGCCTTCAAGGTCAATATCATTTATACGTATCAGCCAAACTTTAAAAGACAGTTACAACGCATCTATTAACTTTACTAGTACATATGTGAAATGCAAATAAACCACACTGCATCTGATGTTTAATTTTAGATGAGTTGCTATTCCGCATTCTTTAAAAGTCTGAAAGAGAAGGGATTTAGAATCATTTTCCAGGTCAGGATGATTATGGTCAAGTTTTTAAAAACCTAGATGAAAATAAGTCTGCACCATTTTCTAAGTTAAATACATCCATTGATCCATCGACAAATGGAGGGGTCGAATACATAGCCATTGAAGATGTATCATTTTCATCAAATAATTCATAGAATAGAAAACACATTTCGATAATAAAATGTGAAAGAGCCTTAATTTAATTATAATATAATTCTAATTTGGGTTCCTATTACATCAATGAAAGTAAAATGACATCTTGATTAGTATTTTAATTAGTTGTCAACTTTTTTAGTTCTTGGATTTACATGGCACTCTTAGAACAGTTAGAATGATATGGGAAAATGCATACATCAGCTTTTTCTTAGCTTCTGGAGTCATTTCCCCCCTGGGTCTCTCTAAGGATGCATGAGCTTTATGTTGAAAAAAAAGCCACATTTGGGATAAGATCCAGGCTTGGTTAGTGTTTGCCAATTCAACCAAAGTGAAGGGGATATGTTTACAATGCCTTGGAGAAAATGTTGCCACAGAGGCTCAGCTCAAGGATCAAATGTTCTTTAACATGAGGCAGGATGACATGCAACAACTACCCAAGGCTCTAAACTTCGCCATCAGGCACAAGGGCCTAGCTGGACAATTTGACCTCAGTCACGGATGTTGTAGCACTTTCTTCTTTGCAGAAATCAGCTCCTTTCACCAGTGCTATATACAGTACCTTAAACAACGTTAAGCATTTCTAGAAAGATTCTGATTTGGTAAACTCCAGGAAAGTATAGAATGTTAATGGAATTTAAGAACACTAGGTCTCAGCAATTACAGAAATAAAGCTAATTTTATTTCCAGAAAATATGTATTGGCAAGCTATGTTAATGTGTAGCACTCTCATTTTAGTAATACACATTATCAGTCTAGGCCTGCGCAAAGGTAAATTAGAGCCATAAAGTTAGTTCAAGCCGAAAAATTAAAGTTTGTTTAAAAGAGAAAATAAATGAACCTGAAGACCATGTTGAACCACATAATAAACTGGAACTGAGAAAAACAGTCTGCAACCAAGGAAAAAATGTCTACTGAAAATAAGTTTTGCAATAGGAAAAAATATGACCAAATTACTATTCAGATGTAAGTTTTATTTTTTGAAGTTGCAGATTTTATGAAGTGCCAGATGCCATGAAATACCACAAGTTATGTTTGTAAGACTGTTGGATGAAGTTGTGGATTCCTACAACAGATGTGAAAGCAGGAGCTACATATGCATCCTCCTGAGCTGCCATGTTTATTACGTCCTTTTTTAATAACATGTCTTCTTTTCCAATTAAATTTCCTTCCTTCCTCCCTTCCTTCCTTGCAGTTTTATAATTTCAATTTGGTGGTGAGTGGCGGCCTAGTGGTTAGGGCATAGGACTTTGAATCCTGAGGTTGTAAGTTCGATCCCTCACTCCCACAGACTGCCACTCTGGCTCCCTGAGCAAGACCCTTAACTCTACCGCTCCCCTGGTGCTGCACAATGGCAGCCCACTGCTCCCCAAGGGGATGGGTTAAATGCAGAGAAGTAATTTCCCCCTGGGATTATTAGAGTAAATAAAAAAATTGACATAAAACTACATCAAAACCATGTCCTAAAATAAAACAACCCAGTACTTGCTCTTTAAAAAAGGTCCATCTATCAGAGTTCTCACGAGGAATTTGTAGGGTGGGGGGTATGATTTTTTTATTTTTTTTTAAAGCCTGCGCTCATCTGTCAGGACAGTAGCATGTTCACCTGCCTCCGTAAGCTGATGACAGTCAGTCTACAGTGCAGGGTTCATGTTCTGACAGCGCCTACCTGATTTATATGTCCAAATAAGGAGTAAATGTGGTTAAAAAACTGTTTCAGCTGCCTTTACACTCATTTAAAATACAGGTGCTGGTCATAAAATTAGAATATCATGAAAAAGTAGATTGATTTCAGTAATTCCATTTAAAAAGTGAAACTTTTATATTATATTCATACATTACATACAAACTCATATATTTCAGATGTTTATTTTGTTTAATTTTGATGATTACAAATAACAAATGAAAATCTCAAATTCATCATATCAGAAAATTAGAATATTACTGAAGACCAATAAAAACAAAGGATTTATAGAAATGTTGGCCAACTGAAAAGTATGAACATGAAAAGTATGAGCATGTACAGCACTCAGTATTTAGTTGGGCCTCCTTTGGCCTGTATTACTGCAGCAATGCGGCGTGGCATGGAGTCGATCAGTCTGTGGCACTGCTCAGGTGTTATGATAGCCCAGGTTGCTCTAATAGTGGCTTTTAGCTCTTCTGAATTGTTGGGTCTGGTGTATTGCATCTTCTTCTTCACAATACCCCATAGATTTTCTATGGGGTTAAGGTCAGGAGAGTTTGCTGGCCAATTAAGAACAGGGATACCATGGTCCTTCAACCAGGTACTGGTAGCTTTGGCACTGTGTGCAGGTGCCAAGTCCTGTTGGAAAATGAAATCTGCATCTCCAAAAAGTTGGTCAGCTGCAGGAAGCATGAAGTGCTCTAAAACTTCCTGGTATGTGGCTGCGTTGACCCTGGACCTCAGAAAACACAATGGACCAACACCAGCAGATGACATGGCACCCCAAACCATCACTGACTGTGGAAACTTTACACTGGACTTCAAGCAACGTGGATGAAGTGCCTCTCCTCTTTTCCTCCAGACTCTGGGACCTTGATTTCCAAAGGAAATGCAAAATTTACTTTCATCAGAGAACATGACTTTGGACCACTCACCAGCAGTCCAGTCCTGTTTCTCTTTAGCCCAGGCAAGACGCTTCTGACGCTGTCTGTGGTTCAAGAGTGGCTTGACACAAGGAATGCGACAGCAGAAACCCATGTCTTTCATACGTCTGTGTGTGGTGGTTCTTGAAGCACTCACTCCAGCTGCAGTCCACTCTTTGTGAATCTCCCCCACATTTTTGAATGGGTTTTGTTTCACAATCCTTTCCAGGGTGCGGTTATCTCTCTTGCTTGTACACTTTTTTCAACCACATCTTTTCCTTCCCTTCGCCTCTCTATTAATGTGCTTGGACACTGAGCTCTGTGAACAGCCAGCCTCTTTAGCGATGACCTTTTGTGTCTTGCCCTCCTTGTGCAAGGTGTCGATGGTCGTCTTTTGGACAACTGTCAAGTCAGCAGTCTTCCCCATGATTCTGTAGCCTATAGAACTAGACTGAAAGACCATTTAAAGGCTTTTGCAGGTGGTTTGAGTTAATTAGCTGATTAGAGTGTGGCACCAGGGGCCATCAATTTTGAACCTTTTCACAATATTCTAATTTTCTGATATGATGAATTTGAGATTTTCATTTGTTGTCATTTGTAATCATCAAAATTAAACAAAATAAACATCTGAAATATATGAGTTTGTATGTAATGTATGAATATAATATACAAGTTTCACTTTTTAAATGGAATTACTGAAATCAATCTACTTTTTCATGATATTCTAATTTTATGACCAGCACCTGTAAGCGTATTGGCAAATTTCCACTGTAATTCTAAATAGTTCAGCATAACCAGTGTCTGTACTCAAATGCCATCCGCAGGGAGCTCAGATGTCAGGTATGATTTACACAATTACTGTGACTTTTTTAAGCATAATGGGTTGTTACACTTTGATACGTTGGTCAGAGCCCTGTCTATGTTACCCTTTAATTTTTCTCCACATTTAATATACATGCCTTTTTGGCAACTGGTGTTAAACCAGTGTACCTGGGGAAGTCCATTCATGAAGAAAGTCTTCTTTTTATGTGACATTTGTTGATTGACTCATTGATAGTTTTTATTTGACTTACATGTACATTGTTACATGCTATCTTTAACTTATTTCTAAGATGCTGGCTCCACTCATGTCTTTATAATTAATGAATTGTGTGGTGTAAGAAAGTGATAGCTCCAACTGATTTGCATTCCCAGCTGATTTTGTTCTGCAATGGCCACATTGTGAAGACAGTGCAGTGACAGGAATGAGGTGAAATACGGATAATACCTTGAGGGCAATCTGCATAAAAATGAGAGATAATAATAGAAGAGGTAAAATGGTGGTCTGAGATATGCAAAGTGTCTAGCCAAAGCTCATTTACTTAACTGTCATGTCTATATGCCTTTCCCTGCCTGCTGGATTATTATCCTGTAGCACGCTCTCTGTTTTTTTGAAAGTCTCCTAGCAAGTAAATCCTAGCATTTCTCTTAAGTACCTAACATACTCCGTTTCTTTCTTGCTTCATTTCATTTTTTTCTTTTTTCCTTTTTGTCTCCCAGCTGTCCTCTATCAGGCTTTTCTCCCTCCCTCCTCCTCATTGATTCTTCTAGGGTCAGCAATTGGAGCAAAGCACCAGCAATGGAAAGGCCATGAGATCAATTCCTGCAAAATTTCAGACGTTCAGTGTGCAGTCGTTCTAGGATAATTTGTCTGCAGGCTCACCCTGCTGAATACACAGATTTATTCTGCTTTGTAATTGGTGTCCATCTATGTCAAGTGTCACTGCTATAGCTGTAATAGGCCAGTGCTGCCCAATAGTCTCATTAATTTGCATGTAAAAAGCGCACGTATGTAGCCTTTACTGTCTAATGAATTGAAGCTTTGTACATTTTGTTTTCTTACTTGGGTGATTTATTTATTTTTTTCTTTTATAAAAAAAGTGTTACTCATTAAACAGAAAAACCGAGAGAATAAAAATTTCTCAAAATAAAGCAGGAACTGGATATCCTCTGGGGAAAGTACCTTGTTTTTACAAAAAAGCCTAATTTTTAAATTTCATTTTTGGAAGAAAACTTTTAGAGAAGTAAAAAGAATAAAATAAATAAAAAATATTATATAATATAAATTTTTCATGTTAAATAGTCACATATATTTTCACAAATAAATAAATGCAAAGCACTTACAAGATAAATATAGAAATAATAAGACATTAAAAAGTGTATATATATATATGTGTATATATATATATATATATATATATATATATATATATATATATATATATAGAGCATTTTTCCTGAATACCATTATATCTATTTCACAATTGAAATAGAATTATTTCTGAAATTCTGAAAAAATAAATCATAACCTCTCAAAGCCACAAGAACATAAAAAATAAGCAAATCAGATAATTAAATCGTAAAGAATATGACTTCAAAAATGTATTCATTTAGAAAGCAGCAGTTTATGTAAGCAGGAAATTTAAAGACTGACCAATACATACTGTAATGCCAGTATTTTATCAATAATCTCCTACTAAACATATTGAAATCACACATTTCCTAAAGACCTCCAAAAAACAGGTTTGAGCAGAAAGGTTATTCCAATTCTTTTTTGCCCTTAAAAAAATGTGGCATGAGAACTCGTGTCTCCGCACTAAGAAGACATTTGCAAATTGCTGCAGCTGCGCACGCTGTGCAGAACCAGCCCTGTTGAGCCAGCTTCAGCGAACAAACAGAGCATGTCTCTAGAGAGACAGAGGGGCCTCTGAGGCTGTCTGGCAAATCTCAGTCTGACCTCCCTGGAGAGAGAGGAACAGGGTAAGAGAGGGAGGGAGAGGCAAACTGGATTTATATCTTTGTTTTTAATCCCCCTTACACGCTCCACTGGCCATACAGTAGTACTTTGTGCAGCCTTCAAATGGAGCCAGAGGGGAAAAAACGACAACAACAAAAACACAGAGCTTGCATGACAAGAAAAGCACCCTTTTGTTTTTTCCCCATCTCATCAATGAAAACAATCCCCTGTGGCACTTAGGGCAAAGCAATAGCAGCTTCAGACAGCACAACTGTAATAATGTTGGACAAAGGTGTCATTCTGACACCAGTAAGTTATGCCATACTAATTTGAAATACTCCTTTTATTATTCTTTATTATTTTTAACTAATTTTTTACAGACATTAGACATATAAAATGTATTATTTTTTATAGATCTCAATGCTAATTAAAAGAGTAAAAGCATCCTCAAAATGTAACTGGCAAAAATAAACATTTTGATTTTGCATTTGCAAAAACCAAGACTTGTTCATCCTTCCAAAGTCAAAGAAAGGCAAACAGAAGTTACTAATTTTCCAGGGGTTTGCCAGTTGAGATGAATACTTTGGCTTTGTCTCAACAAAAGTCTCCACCATTTTACCTGCATCATGTTTGACTGACAGGGAGCTTCATTTCGTGTACATTATCTTCAATAATGTAACAGGGTTAAAAGCCATATTCTTGTTTGTATAAAAAAAACTGTTAGACTGTGGCTAGACTTTTTTGTAAATACGTTATTTTGAGTCATAAAGGAACATTTTCATAGCTAATGCTCTACCAGGAATGTTAAATAAAATGAACTGAGTCCATTTGCTGGTAAGAGTTTGATTAAGGGTAAACAATTGTTAGAACAATACATTTGCATACAGAGAAATATTTCTAAAGTGACAAAGACTTCACCATTTTAGTCCACAATTCTATTTCTTACTGTAGCTAAAATCTTTATTGCTTTAGAATATTACTGTTCTGGATGTAAGTGGTTATCCATGATCATATCAAGTGATGTCACATTTAGGGTTGAAACAATATGTAATTAATCAATTATTGAAATGATTGTCAACTAATTTAGAAATCGCTTATTTTTTAACGGGAGTATAGAGACTCTAAAATGTGCCTTTAACTGATGGAGCATCCAACTTAAAGCAGTAATTATACTAAAATTGTAATGAACTATATTGTCATTTTGCAGGTACAATAAAAAAAACCTTTGTCAATATAGTCTATCCAGAACTCCTAAAATGAAAAAGTTTTAGTTTCACCTGGTTTAATTCTGTTAAAAGTCTTCTTTTGATATCTAAATATTAATCGATTAATTGAAAAAAATAATCAACAGATTAATCGATTCGAAAAATCATCAGCTCCACCCCTAGTCGCATTGAAGGGATGTGATATCAGCTGCTGTAAAGACAAATGCCATACATGTTTTATATCATCACAAAGTTACAGGAGAAAAAAAAATTTAAAGCATGGGTTTACTTAAAATGCATGCTTGTATGTTTCAAGTCCAATGTGTCACAATAAACATATAAAGTAATGAGGATGTTTGGTGCTTTATTATCTAAACTTATTAGTACTCTCCAGAAAAAAATGTCTGTTAGAAAAATATTTTGGAAGACAATCCTGCAGCATCCAGAATGTCAGAGTCAAAAACTTACTAATAAAGTTTCCTTTATATCATAGTTTCCCTTTTTTTTTCTCCGTATTCTTATTTACATATAGACGTTTATTCAACTAAACAATAATGATTGCAATTGAACCATAGCTCAATACCCAAGATTTAATGAGTATGCAATAGAGATCTGAAAAACATATATAATATTCACGTTTTAATAAAATGCTGTGCTCATCTTTCTGGTCATACTGTTTTAAATGTTTTATAATGCTGTATGTTTTTCATTGCATTAGAACACCTTATGATTATATATGACGTTTAATACATAACATCAATCTGTTAATAAATAAGTGAAAATCACCTTTATAACACATTTTATTCATACTTAGCCTTTATTTGTATATTAATATGCATGCTTACCCTTTAAAAAAATCTATAATATACTTAAGTTTTGAACTTGAATATGATTTGACTTAATTGGAATTAATTATAAGGGCAAAAAAATATCAAAAACTTTTCATGATGTATCCCTATCAACAAACAGAAAAACAAAAAAATTGCTTTCATTAAATACCATTGAAGTTCCCAGCTTATATTTTAGACCCCTGGCCAAAGCTATTCTTTTTATTTAAGCCATTAACAAGATTAAGATTACATAGATGTTAACTCAGTTGATTTACATTGGCTCTTTTGGTTTGCATCTCTTCTCTCTCTGTTCCAAACTCCTGCACAGCTTGAAGACGTTCCCTCTGTGTGAAGGCACTGATGCAAGAAGCAGCGCTTCCTGCATATCAAGGTGCTGACTAGCTCGGCTGTTTCCCCCAGAAGCAGGTAGCTGTTTCATTCAGGAACAACATCTTTGAACTACTTCAAGAAAACCAAAGAAAAGGATGCTACTGGTTCTTCACAGGGCTGCAAATGGGCTAGTGATATGTGCATGGAATTACAACCACTTTTCACCAAGGAAGGTTTCTCACACAACTGAGAGGAAAGCGGAACAGGCCCCAAGCCAACAGAGTGTCCAATGGTTTTCCCAACAGGCAGTCATTGTCCACTGCTCCATTTGCCTGTTATGTCTGCACCTCTAAGCCAATCTGGCTTACATGACAGTTGGACATGTTACATTCTCAAGAAAGGAGGGAAAAAAAAAATCAAATGATAGATTCATGAGTCAGAGCGAACACATGTCACATGCTAGTCTTTGTGTTTACAAGTATGCCAGTTTTTTTTTTTTTTTTTTGCTGAAATGCCCATATGCTCATGAATGTGAGCTGAGAAGAAAGAAGCTGAAAAAGTAGAGAAAAAATAGACAAAATGGAATGACAATGGAAAAAGCAGCGAAAGAAAATAAAAGGATGAGCTACAATACATCCCTCAACCTGAATGAAAAAAGATCGTCTTTAAGAATACCAAGACTAATTTAGGTTTAAACCAGAAACCAGGAGCAATCCTAAAAATATATCCTTTTACCACCACCTAATGGATTTAAAGTGTAGACTGCCTGAAACACTTTTCCTCACTGCATGTATATACAGAAAAAAAAAGAAAAGAAAAATGCTATACATTTGTTGAGGGTAAAAGTATGTGTTATAAAAAATTTCTTCATCAAGCAAGGCATTTTACATATCATTTTATATTTGCTAAACTGATTCTTGATGTTGACTAGCTTATTTCTAAGGATCCAAACTCATTTTAGTAAACATTTCAGTAAAATAATTTATTGGTTTAGTAGCACAGCGACTCCTCAGTTTTTCAAGAATATTTTAAGTATCCACATAGAAGCTTTTTTCCGTAAAAAATGTTTTTTAATTTTTTTTTAGCAGGTTTATCTTATTATTTACATATCAAACTAATATTGTGTGGTTTTAAATTATCAACGTCAGTCCATATAGAATATAAAGACCAAGATATCTCTTTGCTATAAAATGACTTGAATTAGGAAATGGGAAATTATGAGAGGAAAGTACTTTTGGAACATCTTAAACTATTTGAATTGTGTAAGTAAATATTCCACAGCTACTTGTGAGCCCTTGAGATTTGAAAATAAAACTGAAATATAAAAAAAGAGAACATACAAGGATCAAATCTTTTAAATCTAGTTATTTATGCAGGTCTTCTTCACCATTTGAATCATCGTTTGTGTCTTTGCTGAAAATTTGAAATATTTGCTAACATAAAATGGGGTAAAGAGAGTAGAGACTAATTTCACTTTTAAAATTGACATGTACTGAATGGTGTATACCCTTAAAGGGATAGTAGTCTGAAATTTGTACAGTGCTTTTTTAATCACAAATTTGTAAGCAATTAATGTCACACTAAGATACAGCAGAGAAACCTTGTCATCCTTATTTAGTAGAAATCAAATTAGTTGGACCTGGAGGCTAAAGCGAATAGCTAGTCAGAAAGGGACCAAGGGGTAATGCAAAGCACTACTTAATGAACCTTTGCAATATTTTGCATTAGTTTGCAGCTGGAACCTGGCTTTATAGTGGAAATTCTATTTGGGAGGCAGTTTGAATGATATTCCTGAAAACAGAAAATGAAAAAAATAAATGAAATGATATAACCTTTGATTTATAGACCACAAAATTTAGTATCTGTCATCTCAAGGTTGATGCTCCATCGGATGAGACGTTAAAGAGGGTGGTTCAGTTTTCTCTGGTTACATTGGGCAAAAAGTGCCTTCCACCTTCACAATCTGTTCCCTCTTTGCCATCAGCTCCTGCACTTTTTCCTCACTTTCACTAAGACAAAAATAAGCTCTTTGCAAATATCTAGTGGCCAACTGTGAGCTTGTAATTTATATATGAAGGGTAAAGATAAAACAAGGGGTAATCCTGAGCATAACTGATACATTTGATTTTGTTTTTTGTTTTTTCAGGCTGATAACCAATTGTTTTGACATTAAACCTCTCCTTGATATGCTCTGCCAATTTTTGGGGGGTGGTTGTTGAAGCTGATATTGTGTTTTGTTTTTCCCTTCATTAACATCATAGAAATGTGTTCACTCCCAAACTAATATCCAGATAGGCATTGTAAATGAGGATATATTAAATGCCTATATTTTTTTCTTCTCAAAAATGCTCACTTTATACATTCTGAATTCCTCATTTAGTTTATGTTAAAACTTGAATTAAAAAATAAACAAACCAATAAATACTAATTAGAATTCTAACAAAGAATATGACTTCTATTGAATCCATTTGGTGACTTTTGTTTTAGTATATTTGAAGTGCTGCCTTCCGGCTGGCTAATGTAGACAAAGTGTATAGAAAAAACAAGACTCAAAATAAATTCAATTCTTTCTCGAAAAACCAAAAAAAAATCTTTTAATGTTCTAAATTCCTGAGGTACAAAAATTTGATTTACTAAAAATATGATACCATGTGAGGTCCTCAGCCTTTTATAGTATACAGCACAAACAGATGCTTCCTGATGTTCACCCGAGGGAACTGCTCGCCTTGGCAGCTTTCAGCTGTTTGGCAGCTATTTGGCAAGTGATGTAATTGACTCTAGAGCAGCGGATAATTTTGCAGGAGGAGTCTGAGGATTGTCTATGGCTATAGAGAGTCAGCTAGACTGAAAATATTTTGCACAAGGATGAAAAAGTGTCACTTGATCACTTTTGCTGCTGCAATCAATACCAGTGATACATCCACCTGATAAATGAGACGGTAGCATGTAGTGAATGCGGCCATTTAATCTGTACCAGGAATGTGGAGGAATGAGGGTTTCATTTTTCATCTCAACACATTTTTGTTGTTAAATGAAAAACCATTTCATATTCCATCCCTTTGGCAACTCCTCTTACAGGAAGCAGAGGTGAAATTGTAACTTAGTAGTCAAAGCATATGAAAAAATATGTTTCTACCAGTCATATTCACAACTCATCACCCCATTCACATCCTGCCCCACCCACATCTCAAAGAAATTTTGCAGGATGTTGAAAACGTGTTCCTTGTGGAATTAACAATCATGGATCCTTCTTACTTTAGCACAATACAAAATATGCAAAACTCTCATCTCCCCTGCTTTGTACCCTCTATCTCCCTCAAGCTTTTCCCTTACTTAGCCCCCTCCATCTGTTTTTTCCTCTCATCTCGCAGCCCCCTCTCTTCCTTCTACTGCTTTGTTATGCTTCCCGCATTCGAGTCCTTCATTCGCCACCCTCTTTAACTTTGCTGTTTTTCAAAGGGTTTCTCTTCCTTCTTTCCCTTGTCTATTCCCTTTCCACTTGTCCTCTGATACCCCATTCTCTTCCCCATATCCATTTTACTTCCCCCCAGCACCTAACCCCCCCAGCCTCACACTCTATATCTCCCTGCAGTGTAAAGCTGCACCTGCAACATTCTGCTAAATAGGATATGTGGCCTTGATTTATCCGATTCCTCAAGACAAGAGGGTGAAAGCTAACTTCACTCATGCATTGACACCTTACAAGCAAAGTTTTTTTTTCTCATAAAAATACCATCTTTGGTCAGAGTACATAGTGCAGGACTTAAATTTCCACTCTAGCAGAACCAAAGCCAAGTCTAATCTGTCAGATAAAGCCCTGTACTCAAAGGTACTTTTAAAATTGTAGAAATAAGGAAGAAAACTCCTCTGGAGGTAAGATTCATATCACATTCATGCATAAGGTAAAGATAAAGATGAAAGGGGTGAAATCACAGCATATCCCCTGATACCAGCCTGCTCTAATGCATATGATTAATATTAAGCCAGTGGAGTATCCACTATCTACGAGGATAAAGAATAAAATGTATATTATGTGATTAATCCCAGAGATTAAGCTGTAACTAGGCCTGCCAGATATGATAGGGTTCCTTTATACAGACGTGAGGGTATAAGAAGTGGCTACTACGTTGAAACACTCCATTTAGTGCCATACAGGCCCAAGAGCTCTTCTCAAACACTCATGAGTTCAACACATACCCTTTAAATACTGCACTCACTCGTACAGCACTAGTGGCCAAAATTCTGGACTTACGTGTTCTGAAGCGGTGGTGTGGGCGTGTGGCTGGACCCCTCCCTGGACGCCCCTGATTCCAGCGTGATGTGGGCTTCAGTGGGACTGCTGGCTGGGAGGTCGTTGTTGGGGGTACCTTGGCGGTGCCCTTAGAAATAGCTGTTGTGGTCGTGGATGTCGTGGTGGTGACGGTAGGAGAAGTCTGTCCAGGATTTGAATTGGCAGCTCCATTGCGTCCGTTGGATGTGCTGCTTCCTTTCCTTACATTACTGCGGGGCGTGACCTCCTTACCACTGGGTGCAGGGGTAAGACGGGTGGCACGGGTGGCGGAGGTGGTTACTGTAGTCCCACTTATACGGGTGCCAACTCGATTGTGCAGGTGAGGGGCTCTATTTCCATCCCCGTTGGGGTTGCTGCCATTTGCTGAGTGGTTTGCTGGTGGACCAGATCGAGTTCTTGGGGCTGGGGCAGTACCATCTCCTGCCAGAGGTGTGGTCATTGAAATCATTGCTGTAGTAGACGGAGCTAAAGAAGTCGTAGCCGTGGAAATGTCAGGCCCCTTGGGCATGGCGCTGGGCTTTGAGAGAAATATGGGGTCCTGGCCATTGATACTCTTTGGATCAACCAGATCCGTAGGGACATAATCTTGCACAGAGCCAACCACAATCCATTTGAGCAGCATGAGACTGAGTCCCAATCCTACAAATCCCATCACCAGGGGTACAGCACACAGCCAGGTCTGCTGGCGAGGCCACACAGCACACGGGCCACAGCGGAGAGGGCCCGGGGCTCGAGGGGACGCTGGTTCAGCCCCTGGCTCCTCCAGCGTCATGGCTACCAGAGTGCTTGTACCAGAGCGCTCACTCATCCTGCTGCAGCTTTTTTCCCCCCTTATTCTGTCTCAGACTATTTGGGAGGTCAAACAGGTGGCCTGATAATAAACAGGCATATGTAAAGATACGGTGCAGAAGGGATGCTGCACATTTTAAGTGAGTACAGCTAGAATGACTACATGCACAGATCTAAAACCAAGCAGACACAATCCACTCACAGTCACGTTTTAATTAAAAGCTGGCACTGCATTCAAATGCATTCAAAAAGCAGCATAACCTACACTCCCTCTGGCGGACAAAAAACAAACAAACACATTCACTCACACAGAGACGCTCACACACAAGAGCACGAATGCATGATATCCCAACTTCCCATGAGCATACAGGTTATGGACAGGTGAGTCAAGCAGGAGAAATAGGGCTGCAGGAGGGGAATAGGAGGGGAAACAGCGCTTCACTGGAGTTCTGCGTAAATTGAGCGATGAAAAATCCGAGGATGTTTCACTCCAGTGTTAAAAAGGTGCCCCAAGTATACACATATATTTATATCGATCCCACAGATTGGAGCCGTAAATCCACCAGGATGGGAGCGCACTAAATCCAGCAGCAAGCCAGGACTCCTATGCAGCCTTATAGTGGATGATTATCAGCCGCACGGGGAGGGGGGGTCCTTAAAAATGTAAACCACCGCTCCTGGATGTCACGTCAGTTCATTTCACTCGGAAATATTTAAATATATACAGAAGGAATTCGCTTGCAGTGTCTTTGCAGGGCTGCTCCAACTTTTCATCTAAATGCGCCCTCAGGGTTGGAGCGCTCGTTTCAGATGACGGTGTAACAATAATCCAAGAGCCACGACTGAAAGCAGGCAGCTGAGGGAAAAAAGGATCTGAAGCGATCTGCCAATAAGACTGAAGAAGGGGTGATGTTTGTTGATCCAGCTGATCCAGGTCCTGTTTCCAGGCGCTGGCCACCCCCCCCGGATCGGATTATTCCCTTTCCAGATTCAGGGAAGGGGGGGTGGGGGAGAAATAACATAAAAATTGTTCAAAAAGATGATTCTGCGAGTATCCTACCCTGTTCTGCATTCCCACGGAGGTGCGAACAGCAGAAGGGGTGACGGAGAGAAGAGGAGCAGGGTGGGTGAGAGAAAAAGAGAGGGAGGGAGGGGGCAGCTGCTCTGAAAAATGATGCGGCGGCTGCTGTCGGAGGCTGCAGACTGAAGAAGAGAGGAGGAGAGGATGGAGAGACAGGGGAGCAAGAAGGAGAGGGAGGGGAGGCTGCGGTGAGTGTTCAGGGCTCCTTTCTCATCCGGTCCCCTAAAGATACTCTAAAGTGACAAATAGTGACTGACCCCTCCTGAAACTCATCCACACCTCCTAAAAAAATGAGATTGAATTAGAAACATATTCTTCCTGATAGGATCAAGAAAGGTGGAGGGAAAAGAAACAAGATCAAGCTCTGCAGCTGATGCAGATATGGAGGCTGAGCAGAGTGGAGGGAGGAGGCGGCAGCATCAACAGCAGCAGAAACAGGAGAGGCGCTTCCATAGATGTGGACACACCCCAGGGAGAACTGAGATCCAGGGATGGGAAGAGAAAGAAGCAGGAAGAGAGGAAAAAACAAAACACCGCCTGGTGTCTCCTGTAGTCAGCACACACACTGGCAAACAAGCCAAACACCAGGGTTTTATAATTTACGGGCGAGCTTCAGCACCATACCTCAACTTGATACTTCCATGGGCAGCACTAGATAAATGCCTTATTTTACAGTTCAGAAGGGAGTAAGGCTTTAGGCTTAAAGCCTGGCAGGGTTTTTGTATTTATAGGACGTTCCTGGGCATAAGGTAAAAACAATGTTACTGGAAAAACAGCAGCCGGTAGCAAAAACAGTAATTCTTTATGAAAAAAGAAAAAAATTGTTTGATTTCTTTATGTCTCAGTTGCTTTGATGACATATGGCTGCATGCAGAACAAGAACTTATTCATTAACAAGTAAGCGCCAGCAGTGACGAAGCGTACTTAAATATAGCACATTTTTGGAGACAGAGATAAAAGTATGAATATTTTTTAATCTTGTATCAATACAGACATGAAATATAAAGGGATGTGCAGCTGGAACCAATTATTTACATGCACTGTAAACAACATTTAACATTCCGTTTTATTTTAAATCCGAACAAACTTTTTAAATGTCGTATTCTTCGTTTATTTCTATTCTGTCACGTAATGACCTCATGAAAAGCCAAAGTTTGTCCAGATTCACACTTCAAAAACAATCTAGAATTTAATAAAAACAAATTTCATCTTAATTTAAGGAGGTAAATAAGATGATTTGCCAATGGAATGAGTATTTTTACTCTTAAAATATGATAATTTGACAATATGCACTTGAAATGAGACAATGTTATTGTTTTTTTCTGATTGTAAAAGCAAATTGTCTTGTTCCATAGTCAAATTGTCTCATTTACCTCCTTAATTCCAGAAATAATGCTTTTGTTGTAAGAAAAAATGACTTAAGATTTAAATGTTTTGAAGTACAGAACAGCACTTCAAAGTTCCTTTCCTATCGACTATAGTCACTAGTGTTGACACCATGAGAAGTGAAGAGAGCGAGGAACAACAATTTGCACAATTTTCTGCAGGGACTGAAAACTCAAAAAATCCAACAGATACCCAACAGCAAATAACTCTAGATACAAAAAACACAAAAAATTAACTGATAAAGAAAAAAATAACAATAGTGAATGAAGAATAAAGAAATGATCAAACTGCAAAGTAAAGCAAAATCCATACAACTTAAGATCACAACACTAAGATGTTGCTGACGCACCAGAACCAGCCTCATCCCCTACTTGCTCTTCATATTTGGTCAGAGCTCAAAACAACCAGGTTCTAAGATTTATAAACCCAACAACAATTACAAGAAAGAATTACTCTTCTTAGAGATCCTATAAAATCTGTTTGGTTAGGGGGAAAATATCCAGCTGGTCCTTAACACCTACATCATGGCACCGCACCTTTTTTCAGTAGATATTTCAGACAATTAAGCAGCCTGTGACATTCTGACTTACAGTACAGCATCCAGTTTAGAGTGATTCTCATTCTCATAAATTTGCCCTTGTTATTAGGATTAGATAACTTTAGAAAGTTGGTAGAGGATAAAAGGATTTTATTTTAAAAAGTCTCCCCTAATGTAAACTCTAAAGACCTCCTAATATTTTAAGACTGTTTTACAACCATAAAAATATTTCATAGAATGATGACTCAAACCCAATGTCCACACATTTATCAATCTTATGTGCTTCTTGAATCAGTATGCCTTTACAGGGAATTAGTATCAGCAACAAAACTAAAATTAGTAAATCTACCACCTAGTACTGAGGAGTTCTAGGAGCAGCTTTTGGATATCAAGGAACAGACAGATGTTCATACTGCAGATGGAAAGATTTGTGGCAGATGACTGAGTTTTTGGGTGAAGGATTCGATCATCGATGGACTTTCCTCCTACGAATACTACAAAAACCATACATTTTGGAGACGTCATCCGCACTAAATTAAAATTAAGATTTTTTCCAAATAGACCATTGGCAAATCATCTTATTTACCTCCTTAAATTAAGATGAAATTTGTTTTATTAAATTCTAGATTTTTTCCAAATAGACCATTATAAATAAAAAGTCAGTAGTCGCCGAGAAGATTAATGGGCAGAGCTCAAAGATTTATGAAGGTTAGAAGTAAGTAGCAATAATGGATTGATTGACGTTATTGATCTCACAGTGGAGAAATGTATTCGTTACATCAGTTCAAAGCTCAAACAGATAAAGAACAGGAATGTGCCAATGTAAGAAAAAGGTGAATGGGATATATATATACAGTGCATCCACATATGACATTTTTTTAAATCTTTTTTTTTATAGTATGATCATTATACAGGGTTATTGCACAGGGTGTATATAGGTATTTATATAGATGATATCTATCTATATCTCTGTACATCTATATCTCTATATCTATATATAGTTATTGCACAGGGCATCAAAAAAAGTAATTTGCACATTATACATTGCACAAGTTACTGCCATTGTTGTGTCAGCCATGCATCACACATTAGTGGTAAGAAGCAATTGTGTATCACAACATTCTTGCTTTAAACCATTAAAATTATGTTTCAAAATAACCAATGACATTAGCTTACTATTCCCAATCCCTTCACTTTTACTGATAGGTAAAGTTTAGTATAAAAGTTTCGTAGTTTCAGTTGTAATAGCTGTTCAGTCTTATAACAGTCAATTTTTATCAAGGTGTGTCTGAAGAAGTACTTAGGAAACATCAAAATATCACTATATAAAAAAATTGTCCTGATTTCAACCCATTCATTAGCAGGGAAATCAGAAATAGGCAGAAGATTTTTTTGTGTGCATTTTTGCTTAAAGCTAGTCATATTATTAAAGCAGCTTTGTCTTCTCTCCTGCACATGAATATTCTGTATGTCAAAAAACACAGACCCTTTCTCAAATTCCCAACAACGTTATCCCTTACAAGAATGAAATGATTATGTTGCCTAAAGGAAAATAAAATAAAAAATGTAGATAAATTTAAACTCACATTCTCGAAATTACACCACAATTATGCCATCTTAAATGCATTTCTCTCAGAACAAGAATTTGCATATACCCTAAGGTCGGTTTCTCAATTGATTTATAAAAATAACAGGAAATGACTAACACTTTTGAATTTATTTGACATGTTCATGCTTATTCATGTTTTTACCCATACCACATTTTTCATTAGGGGTTTTGCTAATGTGCATAAAAAAAGTCTTGACTGCATTGTTTACTGCTTCAGGACTATAGAGGTAATGTCCCGGTCTGATGATTCCTTTGAACTTGGCAGGCTGTCGACAGACATTCCCTTCTAGGAATTTTCTTTACTGCGCGGTTTACCCTACCGAAGCATCTGAAGATTCTAAGGAAAGGAAAACAAGTTTTGAAATATTGGCTTTAGTTGTGTGGCACAATGTGTTCACTTTCCCGTTTTGAAGAGTGAATAAAATGTTTCCTTTAAGTTTCGATCTTTGAAATACAGTACAGTAAATACATTTAAGTTTCTTTGTTTTATCTTTAATTATTATTCATTTATTTTAATTACTTAACTAGATCAAAATATCTATTTTTAAGAGATCTTTGCAAGAGTGGAAGCATACATTAAAAATTAAAAACAAGAAAATTAGACAAGGAATTCAATACAAAAGCAGCTAAAATGTTTACCCTAAAATACAAACATTGCATTCAGGTAATTTAGATATGAGTGCATTTATCATGGCCCTGTTAAAATAAACAAAACCAGAGTCTGGAGTTGAAGCCCTACTGCAAATTTTGAATGTCAGCTGAAGCTGAAAAAACAAAAGCCGTCTTTCTCCTTTCTGTTCTGACATGAGGAACAATGAAACTTAAACATTTCAGACAGTGTAGGCAATGTTATTCAAAACAGGAAAAGATGATAAGAAAGGTGCTGTCACTTTAAGAATAGCCTTGTAAATCAACACATAGCAATGGCCGTGCTGGCACTCCAACATAAGACAGTCATAATCTTGTGCCCTACGGTTTGTGACATAACTCAAAGCACCATGATAAATACTATATAGCATGTAAAGGGTTGAGCAGAGGTAATGCTATGGTGGATAGTGTGAATCAGTCATGTGTGCAAAATAAAAGATGCCACTTTCATGCTTAAACCATGCACACTATTAAAAGGAAAAATCAATATCTTTACCTTTTAAATAAAAAGATGTGGAATTTGACCCTTAGATTATTAAAAAAATGTTTTGATTCCATAATCCTGATTTTTTTTAACTGAACTAAAAAATTTGTTGTTTTTTAAAAAATATATGAAAAGTATGGCGTGCTTTCATATTAAGCTATTTTCTGCCAGGATTTTAGCCTGAAGAACCCTTTCTTATTTTAGTTTCAGTTTAAATCCATTTAGTGCATGTCACAATTACCTTTAAACATTTTAAAGACTGGCATATGATTTTAAGGATTTGAAAGTGGATTTGGCTTTAGATTAATGCTTCTTTTATAATTTGTCAAAATGTCCCCTTAACCATAAAGCAATTTATATAAAGTTCATTAGTATTACTGTTGAGATCTGGCAGGTGTAGCTTAGGTTCTGGTTTTATCCAAGGTAATGTCATTGTGAAGGTGTTACACATCAAACAAAGAAACCTACCTGTGATTGGCTACTTTGCAGGAAATGCCACATCTTGATTTGTAACAAGCTGGCAAGGTAACAAGCAAAACCTCTCTTGTTAAGCTTGAGCCAGCAGAAACAATCAGGCTACTTGAATAGAACTTTTTTTTATAGGTGTCATATAACCCCTTTTAACAGGCAATTACAGCCAATAAGAATCAAGTATTAGAAAAGAAATAGAATAGAAAAAAATCCCACAATGGAGAAATTCTGGTGTTTACAGCAACAAAAAAAGATTATATATATCACACAAATATGGACCTTAGAGAAATTATAAAATAATAACATAATAGTGGAGAGTTAAAAGATAAACAATAAAAATACTGTAATATAAAGTTTTTTAAACATAAAAATTGTGCACCTGGAGAATGACCAATATACAGATATGGACATTTTTACAGTAATGGATATATGAAAATAACAATATCAGAGATTATCAAAATTACAGCATCACGTTATTTTACTGACTAAGATAGAAACTGTACAAAAGCAGCATGAATGTAACAGCCTATTGAGGTTGTTGTGATGTCATAAAGTCTTACAGCTGCTGGGAGGAAGGATCTGTGTTAACGCTCCCTGGTGCATTTAGGGTGCAGCAGTCTGTCACTGAAGGAGCTCTCCATTCTGCAAGAGCTTCATGCATGGGATGGGAGACATTATCCAAAAGAGATGTTAATTTAGTTAAGATCCTTTTGTTTACCATCTCCATACCATGTAGAAGTATTCACCCACACCATGTAATACTTAATGATAACTTTGCTTACCAACTTCATACTCTTGTAGAGAAGGGTTTAGCCTGAAGTTACTTTGCTAGTAGGAATAAAAGTACAGCCTCAAGAGGTGGGATTCCCTTCAAAGTAACAACTAACAGGCAAGTTGCTTTGTCCGGTGGGTAAAGCCTTCACAGTGACAAAAGTTGACAGGAGCAAGCAGTAACAGTGCCCCATGCAAGTAGGAGGGAGGCTGCAGGTGAGGAGAACCACACAAGCACAGAGAAGAAACAAGCACTCATGCGAGTAAGCAGTGAAATAAAGCTGCTTGTTGGAGTGCACTTTTGGCAGAATTCCGACGCCATACAACAGACCCAATATGAAAATGATCTGCATATCTATCAAAAGATTTGTGTTTTGTGAGAAATGATAGATGTATGACCTGCACTACCAGTAAATGTCCTGTTGTGATGAATTGAAATGTCTTCCCTATAAATCTGAGGTATATTTACTGTTGCTGGTTATATGTGCACATTTTTATATTAGAAATCTGAATGAATATATATATATTTTCCTTTTGATAATAGATTCGCTCTTAAACTACTATTCCATCGTGAAAGTGTAGAATGAAGAAACGCAGAATTGATGGCAGAGTTGCGGTTCTACATATTAATACATTAGGCAGTTTCTGAAAGTAACAAGGTTCTTTAAAATTACTCTGGAAATTAGGCAGAAATGTACTGTAATTTTTATTTTGGAATACTTAAACACTTTTAAATGCATGTACTTTTGAATACTTTAAGATGGGGATTTTCACAACTTTTTGAAAAGAACTGCCCTATCCATTTAAAAAAAAAAATCCAGAGAGGGAACGCCTATTAAACACGTGAAGGAGCGTGCGAGAGCATGCACGAGCCCATTTCTCCTTATGCGCACTCCGTTTAAAAGTTGCTGTTTGCATCCCTCAGACAAGCTTACTTCCACATAAAGGTTTGCCATTTTTCCACTATTAGACTCAACACCGGTAAGTGAAAATGAGGACGAGCATATCACCAGAATGATTGACAGGAGGACCACTTATTTTGATGATTCACCCGGAAAAAGAATATCCTCCACTATACCTTTAAGTATAAAAAAGTGTAAAAAAAAAAGTATTAAAAGTGAGCACTTCAATGCTTTAACTTGGGTAGATGTAGTCAGATTTGACTACGAGTATCAAAACTTTTACTCATGTACTACTGTTGAGCACTTCATCCTCTGTTGGGTTTAGTCATGTTTTATTTTGTTCAGCACCTTTAGTGTCCATATATGACATGCAATGGGAGCCTAGCTCGACTATGCAATGGTAAAGAGCACCCAAACTTTTTCCTCAGTCAATACATGCTAGAGCAGAGGCAAGAAGGTGTCCGTGGCTCATTCATCAAGTTATCCCCCTTTTCAAGTATGGGTTTATACATAAAAACACATGTACCTTTGGTAGGAGTTTTACTAACTGCTGAACAGCTTGTGAATATGTTTCATTGCCAACTATATGTACATCTTTTGTGGTTAAAGATGTTTCGTCACAGTTAGCTGATAGCTCATAGCAGTAAATACAGTTCCATGTGAGTGAATAGAATTGTACTGCAATTACTACCTATTGTTGTCATGTTTGTATACCATGATGTTCATAAGGAAACACTACAGTTATTATAAGTTTGGAATCGTTTTATATATATGCAAGTTATGATACCTCAGTCAATACATGCTAGAGCAGAGGAACAAACGTGTCCTTGGATCATTCATTAGATTATCCCCCTTTTCAGGGCTTTTACATTGTCAACAGATTAGCTTGAGATCTCTGGAGCTCCCCCAGAATTACCCTTGGGCCTTGTGGCTGGTTCTCTGATTCACCCTCTCCTTGCATGAGCTATCAGTTTAATTTAATATTTATGTCTGTTCAAGTTTGCCATACTGTATTTTCTCCATTTGGATGCTCAAAACCTGTTTTCTAGCCCATCCTTACTTTAAACCTCTCCTGAAATGTATCCCTGATCCTTCTGCTGTGATGTTTGGTCAAAAGATTACAAACAGCAAAACATTTTTTGACTGAAAAAATAATAATTTGATTTAAAAAATACTATTTACTACTATTTGAATTAGTTAATCTGATAAATGAAAATGTTTCTAAAGCATTGTATGCTGCGATATTCATTCAATATCTGCTTCGTTTCGAATCCCTGCATTAATACAGCCAGTGATCTGGTCATGTGCCTTTAATGCCCCTCATTCCTTAGTAAGGAGTGAGCAGTACACGGACACTGTCTGGGGGGAGCCATTAAGGTCACTAGCTTTGAAAAATGTTCACCGGCGTCTGTTAAAGTTCATCTTGCTGCTATTCCACTTATCCTAGTCCAGAAGAGTTGTCAGTAGAGGGAGATATCATTTCATCTGTTCCAATCCCCAGGGCATCTCCCCATGCAGGAATATTTATGGCTTTATGAACTGCTGGTCAGCGGCAGAAAAGGGCACAGAAAGTTATTGGGCCAACACACAAATTCCAAATACACCTCATGCTCCACCTTCTTTTTAGTTCCAGCTCACCTTTTTTCCTTTTCACTCCTTTCTGTCAACTCTCTAACATTCCGTCAAGTGTAGCAGCTTCCACAACTATTTTTACCAAAGTGTTGAAAGCCTTGAAATAAATGTAGATTTTTGGCAAAGAGTATCGTTAAAAGGTTGTTTTTCTGTGTAAATGGGTTTCACAACAAAAGAAAAGTTCTGGGACACAAAACCTCACTAGACATTATTATGATGGTATCATGATGGCTTTATATGTATATAAATACAACATTTTAGTTTAGTAAGATAATAATCGTACTTAATCAAATGACTACTGAGTAATTGTTGGCTAAAATCTAATTTATTGTTAAAGATAATGTAATTAGACAGTTATGTACAAATTTAAAGTGAACTAAGGTAGAACTAAGTAGCAACACAAAAAAAATTAAATGTATGTGCAGAATGACCACTTTTTGATCTACTTTTTTTAAATCACCATATATTATAAATACACAACTACATACATACGAGGGGCGTTCAATAAGTAATGCCCATGACCCACTTCCAGATGTTTGATCGAGCTGAAATTTTGCATGTAAATCTCTATAGATTAAGTAGCAAATTACAGCTCTAAACTATTTGTGGTTTCTGACTTTCAGGTCTTTGAACTGAGTAAAGTCTGAAATGGAGACTGTTGAATGTTGAGCAGTGATCCGGTTTTTCAATTGGAAAAGGACTCACACCACGGGAGACGTTTGATGAAATTAAAGTAACTTAAGGTGATGATGTGAGTCATATGACCTTGCAAAATGTTTTGCAAGGTTATATTATGGGACATTATCACTATCAGTTACTGTCATTTCATCAAACGTCTCCCTTTGTGTGCGTCCTTTCAAATGCAAAAACTCCAATTTGACTAAATAAATCAGAAATCACAATTAGTTCAGAGCTGTAATTTGCTATTTAATCTATAGAGATGTAAAATACTTTGCATGCAATATTTCAGCTTGATCAAACATCTGGAAGTGGGCCGGGGGCATTACTTATTGAATGCCCCTCATATATGTAATATATTTGCATTACCTGTTGGTAATGCAAATATATTATATATACCTCAAGTGACAATACTTACTGTTAAATATATTTTCACCTGATCTTGTAATTGCTCTATTAACTTGTGCTAAGTGGTGTAATGAGACATTTTACTCAAGTATCTAGGAGTAGTAATATTCACAAAAACATTACCAGTTGCTTCATCACATAACTTCTAGAGCTAGACAAGTGAAAGGAAGCAGCACCATCTACTAATCTGGCTCAGGTAAAAAACACTGACTTAGGAGGGTCCATGGCAGAGGTCGAAAAGGAAACATTTAAGGTGTGAAAGAGAGGTCTTGGGTCAAAGGAGGGCAGGATGTCAATTTAACAACAGACAGGCTAGAACCATCCAGAGCAAACCTCTAGCCTACGGACTCAGACTTGGAGCCGTAGGGTGATGGCTAATTTGGCAGCAACAGCCTTGGTAGAAAACAAACACAGCTTGCTACTCCTCTGGTAGAAATAGCACAACTATTTACTAGTTTTTGAATATAAATTAGTATATAATACTTTAAGTTTACCTGATTTTTCAAATAAATCCTCCATCACTATTAGAAGAAATTGTCTACTAAATTCTTAAAGGTATAGCTATAACCCGTCACTGCCTGGGTTGTCAAATAAGTTTCCACCTGAAAAATGTGAAACTCCACCACATCAATATAAAAACAGCATGAAAGTCCTCGGAAACTTCTGTTAAATCCATTAACCTATGAAACACCTCATTCAGAATGCAGAGCCAAGAGATTATCATAATAACAATTAGCTTTGGATCATTATCTGAGACAACAGCAATGTACGATTCAAGCTCTAGATCAGTTCCCTTTTTTTAAAATATCTTTTTAATTTTGTCTCAACTCAATATTATAGAGATATGATATTGAGGTAAGTACTGGATGCATGTGCTGGATATGGAAGGGTTGGTGGTGACAATGGGAGGTTCTTAGTATCAATTGGTCCATGTCTGGCTTACACATCAGACAATTTTCTCTCTCTAACCCCTGGGGAAATGCTGTAAGTACAGCTGTTGAGAGCAGCACACATTAGTATTTCACTGAACAACCAAGGTTTAGTTTTTTTTTTTTTTTTAATAAGGGAACAAAATAAAAAGTCCTTCTTAAAAGGCTCCAAGCACAGAAGAGACGTCATGGAGTTGTCCAACTTCTCCCAAGCTTGTCTGACCTGCTTTACCTACTTTAAAAGCCACTCAGGGTCCTTAGGAAACCTAAATAACCTGACACCATCCTTATGGGGGTTAGAGCAACAAGATGTGACAATGCAAAGGCATAGCTGTATCTTGCTTTCCATGACAAAACCTTTGTTCCAATTATCAGTAATATTAGAGTGATAATAATACATTGTATTAAAATGGTCTTTCAGAACACCAGAGGAGACTGTAAAACAACCAACAAAATACACATTAAAAACTGTAATCAGCGGCGGTATGCAGTTTTGTAGAGGTGAACTTTTAGTATAGAAGAAGTCTGAGCATTTCTGCTTAGACTGCTGCCACCGCAACCCGAACCCGGGTAAAGCAGAAGAAAATGGATGGATGGATGGATGGATGGATGGATGGATGGATGGATGGATGGATGGATGGATGGATGGATGGATGGATGGATGGATGGATGGATGGATGGATGGATGGATGGATGGATGGATGGATGGATGGATTTTTAGCTCTGATTTATACACAGGTAAAGTATCAATATGAAGGATATCAAGTGGGAGTGAATTCCAGACTATGGGACCAGAGCGGGAGAAAGCTCTGTTCCACATGGCGACCAGGTAGGCAGGAAGCTCGCAAGGTGGATGGAAGAGGAAGATCTATGGGTAGGGGGAGGGGGGTAGGGATCTGAATGAGATCTGGGAAGTATGGGGGAGCAAGGTTATTGATTACCTTGAAAGCAAAACGGAGGATGACTAGACACAGACTGTTTTGGTTATGAAATTAGCCACTTGGTCAACTTTTGGCAGTCAGAAGGTTGTGATTACTGTGACCTGCATTGTCTTCCATTCTTAGGGTCTCTTCAGTGTACCTGGATGAAAAATCACAGTAAACGATATTAAGATTCTGTGAGTGGATGCATTTGTCCCAAAGCATGATGAAGGACAGGATTGTGTTATTCAGTGTTTTTTGCAAACAACCAGCATTGACAGTGGTCCTTAATGTCCAAAATTAATATCATGAGGTACAGCAAGAACAATTGATGGTGAAAGGATTTACCCATTCACTCTCACATTAAAGGTCAAACTTTAATTTTGATAGGGTTAGGAATGAAAATATTTTTCTTTTCTGGCCCTCATTTCAAATAGGTAAAAAAAAACACACATATGGATAATTATCTTTATCTTCTATCTCACTTATAGTGGCCTCCCAGTATGTGTGCAACCTAGATATTTTCCAATACCTTTCTAAAATAAGATAGTAATCTTGCTTTAATAGTTTAATAGGAAATTTGCACTTCTTTGCTTTATACTAATGTAATTTGTAAAGATAATATTTTGAACTCCAGAATCAGAGTTTTTGCAGGGTGGAGAGAATGTTAACCTCAGGCTATGATAATAACTCCTGGACTTCCATTTCTTCTAATTATCTGTCAGCTTTAAAAACTCTTAAGCAACCATCTGAGCTGTCCAGCATTACTTTCCAGGATCCCCTCTTTGTGGGCCTCTCAGTTAACTTGCTCATTTTGTATTTTTTATTTCCCTTCTTATAACACGATGCCACTCTTCCTTATATGGCCTTCACTACAGAGTTAGAAGAGAGTTAATCAAGGGAATCCAGGCTGCAATTTGCTCATCCACTTTCAAATCCCAGCTCTTAGGGGATCAATCCTCACGCAAATACACTGCAGGTCCTGCTCGCTGGGAGGTCTCCATTTACAAGTCAGATGGGTAACCTGTCAGAGTAGATTCTATAAGTAAGAGCTCAAAAACACTTGTTAGGCAATACTTATTTGATTAACTGATACGAAGATAGATTGTTGTTTTACATCCTTAAATTTGTTATGACTATCAAAATTGAGAGTGATTTCAGATATTACATTTTTGGTTTTCTTTTACATTTGATGGGAAATATCTGAACAAGAGAATGGGTTGTTTTATTTATATATATATATATATATATATATATATATATATATATATATATATATATATATATATATATATATATATATATATATATATATATATATATATATAATAATAATAATAATGAAGATAAAAGACAAAAATGCAAACTGAATGTTTGCATACAAAAAAAAAGTTTAAAAAAATCATACATCACAGTAGCAGTGTGGGGTTGGACAGCTGAAGTTGAGGCCGGAACAGCCAACATGGTAACTGTAAATTTCAGGACGGGCTTGAAAAGCCATAAAAAACACACACACACACACACACACACACACACACACACACACACACACACACACACACACACACACACTCTCAGCTTGGGGCATTTCAGAGTTGCTAATTAATCTAATGTGCATGTTTTTGTAGAAAACAAGAGCAATTCAGCAAAAAAAATGCATGCGCAATACTATGCTTAAGTTTAAACAGCAGTCAAAGGATGCAAATGAACAGGATAAAAAAAGCTGCTTAAGGTGCTGACTCTGATAGCCAAAGCAACAGCAAAATCCTTAGTACAAAACAAAATGTACAGTATGCAATGACTTTAGACCCATTATGTATTCAGGTTTTTTTTTTTTTTTTTTTACACTCTGTATATATGTAGGTCTTATGTAGAAAACCTAAATTGGGGAAAAAAACTATCTGTTTTTGAGCATTTTTATATATCAGAATTGAAAATAAACTGAATCTGGAAGCACATTTTTTTAGTACTCACAAAAGTCAAATGCTTTTGTTTCTTCTACTGGCCAGAAAATGACAGTATTCTACACCTAAACATATTAAACAACCTAAGTAATGAGATAACATACAATACCAAGAACTGTTTTTCTTAATTAAGTCTAATTATGTTTGATTTTAATGATGCGTTCATGCATTGCAATAGTGATTTGCAACAGGGATTAAAATACTTGGATCAACATGCCGCCATAATGAGAATGTAGCCAAAGGGAATCAAATTCTTCATTAATGCACCTTACAAGTTTCCTCTAAAGCTGTTGTATCACTAAGGTATGCCCAGAAGACAATCTTATAGCTGTAACAGTAACAAAATCATCCGAGGGAACAAATATGGCAATGTTTATTGAATGCTGCTAGGCTGGCAGAGATAAACATAAAATGATCAACTTCTATCAGATGTTTTTGTCAACAGAATGGGACTCAACTTCCATGGTCCTTTAATCTTAAACATCCGGTTTTGAAATCTATTGCCTTAAAATCTCTTCCCAGAGTTGATCCTTACCAAAAACATGATCAAACTATACTCTTTACATTTCTATAAATACTGATTTTGTTTTTCATAATTCATGAAGGGTACTATTTTATTTTTTACCTGTATCTCTTTTTAAGGTGAACCATTAAGCACTATTAATAAGTAATACCAGATAACATCAACCATATGTTCACATCTTTCTATTTTCCTATGATAATTAATGGAAATCGCTAACCTTTATGTTTTATGCAAACCCATGCTAAATAATGCATGATATATTCCATGATTAGTGTTTGTATCTCGCTGTGTGTAAGTACCTAATTAGTGTTTTTCAGTATATACGGATATACCCCCATAACAATTATTTTATACATTGAACATTATGAGAAAACCCACTGAACTTAAAGTGTGATAATGTAAGATACGTTATAACAATGGTTAAACAGAAGTATATTAATTGTTTTCATGTGAGCAACTGTGTTTTGCACATGTGTAAAATTAAAATGTCAATCTCTTGTATCCTACGTATTGATACTAGTATTTAGTATTGATTGTATTATTGTTAGTGACATAAACATCAAAACAGTTGTGCTCTTTGTATAGCCAAATTATTTGCTACTGTTAGGAAAATAAAGAACTGTAAACAACAAAAAATTATTTTAATTAATTAGGCAACACAGCTTTTTTTAATATCACATTAAGCGAATAAATGATTTAAGTGTATTCTTCTTTACTATTGGAACACAGAGTGACTTGATTTTCAGAGAATATTTTATATCAATACAAAAGTTCTTACATCAGAACTCAGTAGATATGGATCAATCTTTCAGAAAAAAACAGAATATAATTTCTGAGATAGCCTGGCAAGACTTGAAGGCTTAAAGTTATGATTTTGCTTTTTATTATTAAACCTTTCTAAGTCATCCTGTCTCTATGTAAAAAAGTTCTTGTCTTCCAAAACATTACTTTTTGCACTGCACTGACTGGGGTGCTTATGGTGGGGTAGGAGAAGTGCTCAGAACGGGTTCTTTAAACCATCTGACTATGCTTTTTCTTTTTCTTTTTTTTTTTTCAAAATAGGCTGTACGTTAGTGGTAATAAATAACCAAATATGGTTCTGAAAATTCTTAACGGTTAAATGAAAGTTCATTCTATTGCATGGAGCTCAAATGTAATTATCTCACAGAACATTTGAAGTTTATTTGATTTATTTGTATTCAAATAGTTAGTCCAGCCCTGTGTCATTATTATTAGGCCATGACAGTGGTTTGACACTTCTCAAGAGATACTGGAGTTATTTAGTGAAACATAAATATTTTCATACAGTAATTTACTTTTACTCAAAATAAAAGATTACATGTAGGATATACTATTAATTAGAATTTTTACTATTATACTACTATATCTACTGTTCTATACTACATACTCTATTTTATTATTTACAGGCTGTACATTTCCCACACTTTTCAAAATTTTAAATGTTTTTTATAACTTTTGGAGATTTATGCCACTATAGATTTAAACAGAAATTTAATTTTGAGCCTGTTCTATGGAGGTGAACTAAAAAAAAAAAGTAGAGGATTAATCATCTCTTGAAATGGTAATCGAGATTTTCTATCTCACTTTGCCTTTTCGCTCAGTCCTCTCTTCACCACAACAGCATCCAAATTATAGCAACATCTGCACCAATCATTCTACTGCTCATCATCTCCATTCTTCTCTCACTCATGAACAAAAGCCAAAGATACTTAAACTCCTCGACTTGAGGCAGGAACTCTCCTATATCCTGAATAGGTAAAGTCAACTTTTTGCTGTTGAGAACCCTGGACTCGGACTTGGAAAAGCTCATTCTCATCCCGGCTGCATCGCAATCATCTCTGAACTGCACCAGTGCATACTATATGTCCTGGCAGGAGGGAGCCAGCAGAATCACATCATCCGCCAGGACGATGCCACATCATCAGGGCTTAAATCCACCGGTCCCTGAACCAACCCCCCTCTGGCCCTTGTCTGCACCTAGAAATCCTGTCCATAAAGGTTATGAACAGGACCAAGGGCAGCTTTGTTAGAGTGTAACATGCACCGTGACAAATGTACTCATACAGAGACCAGATTGCCCCTAGTAAAAGGGACCCAACTCTATAGGCAATGGTCGGATGCCTGATCCCCGTCCACCAAGTACGTGTACACTGTTTGGGAAAACTTCCATGAACCCTCAAGCCCTCTGCAGAGAGTGTAGAGCAACCTCCACACAACCTCCACACAATGTTGAAGAAGCACGTCAGCCATGACAACCCAAGCGCTAAAGTATTCAGGGTGGATTTGATCCACCCCAAAACCTTGCCACCATGTAGTTTTTCGACCACCTTTGTGACTTCCACCTGAGTGATGAGTGAACCTGACCCCAAAACACCCCGTCTCTTCCACCACAGGTGTGTCAGCCAAGTTTTAGAGATCCTCACAGTATTCCTTTAACTGCCCAACAATGTCCTCTTTCACGGTCAGCAGGTCCCCACTCCCACTTCAAAGTGCTAGCAAAGCACAGCTTTGCGCTCTGCAGACGCTGTACGGTTTACCAGAATCTCTTTGAGGCCAACCGGTAGTTTTTCTCCATGGACTATCTAAATTCTTCCAAGGTTGAAGTTTTTGCCTGTGTGACCACCTGGGCAGCCTCACGATACTCGCTTGTTGCCTCAGGAGTCCCAGAAGCCAGCAAGGCTCGATAAGACTCCTTCAGCTTGACAGCATCCCTTACTGGAAGTGCCCACCACGGAGTTTGGGGATTGCTTCCACGACAGGCACCCTAGACCTTATGGCCATGTTTCCAGCCTCCCTCAAAATCTGAGAGAAGGTCTCCCAGACGTGGGAGTTAAACATGTCCCTGACCAAGGGCTCAAACAGACGCTCCCAGCAGATAATCACTACTCACTTGGGTCTAAAAAGTCTGTCCAGCTTCTTGTTCTTCCAGCATATCCAACTCAAAACTAGATGGTGATGGGTGGACAACTTCGCACTTCTCTTCACCTAGGTGTCAAAGACGTGTGGCAGGCGAAAAAAAAAAACCCTACACATTTGATCATAGAACTCCGGCCTTAGATGTCGTGGAACATGGTGTTCCTAATGGATAATTCATGAATTGCACAGAAGTCCCATAATAAAACAACTCTAGTTCAGAGCCGAGGATCCATTCCTACCAATCACATCCCCCTTTTGTTTGGTTCTCGTTTCCTCTTCCCTCCTCTGGTTGTTGTTCCCTCTTTGCAGTAAACTGGTGGCTGTGAAGCTTAAAGTAAAGAAGTGCAGGTATTCTCAATCATTGTTTAATGACTGGGACTGCTCAACATTAGAAAATGGATGCTCATAATTACAGTCATAAAGGAATTACCTGGTACAGGACATCTAATGCCTAGATATTTTTGTAATAATTTGTTTAGGCCGCAGTAATTGAACCCTACATTTTTTTTTAATAATCATGGCTGTTCCCACAACAGTGATACTGTGTGACTCCAAACTACTTTTCTAATAAAATACTAGTCCTTACTTGAAAATAAATTATAGCTACCTTGCAAGGTGATAAAAAGCTGGATGTTATATCTTGTCTGCACATTTGTACACCAGGTGAGGGATTCCTTGATTGAAAAGCATGTTACTGCAACTCAATCAATTACAGGTCCTACTGTATAACATGCGGTTTTTAAGCCTGTCAAATCACCTTTTGGCCAAAATATGATAAATCATCCATATACATGGGTATTCATTTGTTATGAAAAATATAGTTGTTTTCTTCCAACTCAAAGTGAAGCCACCCCCTATGTCATGATGACCCCGTATCAAACCAGTTAAGGCTGAACCTCTCAAGGTCAATGAACTGATCTTAATCACTTAGACATTCACTAAAAAAGAGAGGGTTCTGACTTCTGCAGATTGGCTCACTGAAAAAGCCCCTTCATCCTAACTTTGAACTGTGCTTAACATTACACCCAACCCCTAATCAGAGAAAGTGGGAGTTCATTTAAAGCGCTGGCACAGAATGGTTAAGGTAGGTGCTTCCCAGAAGGAACATTCTTATGCGTTATTCTTCAATTGCATGTTTTCATATAACAGGAAAAAACTACTGCTCAGAAAGCTAAGCTTAAAAGGATTAGTCAACAATGAATGACTCAAGTAAACTAACCTTTTTGCCCATGATTTTGAAAAAATTGCTCAAAGTGATTGGGAAGATAAACGCAAGGCCATGGCGAAGAACCTAGTAGATCCAGTGAAAGCCTTCCTAACCTAAACGTTTTACTGAAGTCAAAGACTCAATGTTCCTGTGATGTGTCCATTATGTTAGGAAACAAATGTTAGTTACAAGCAACTGTAATTTAGTTTGGCAGCTTGCATCACTTCAACAACAATAAAACCTGTCTGCCTTTTTCAATGCATGGTTTTTTTTTTTTTTTACATTTTTTTTTATTTACATTGCTGGCTGATTAGCAGACTTTAAGTAACAGCAAGCATCTAAATTTGCTGTGTTTTAGTATACCGTAGAAACATCTAAAATATGTGTGTAATTGTGCCTTAAGAGGCACGGTTGAAAAACACCAGTCTAAAAGATAGGTTAATTCCAAAGTGCTAATTATGTGTAGTATATTCACTACCACGAAACACAAAAGTCTGCACCTGTACGTTTTTGCTGACGATCCAATCATTTCATGAATTCTGTGTTTACCTCTACAGATGGTTACCTATAGCAGGAAAATGCACTTTGGCACATTACTAAAATCATCTCAGTACTTTTCTTCTTCGTTTACAGTACAACGGAGCACCTGTTAATGTGACGAGATGGCACACATCATGAATATGCTGGTGACAAATTGGTAGCAACTGTGCGATGCTAATACACAGATGAAATGGCTGAGCTATATTTCTATAGTTAAGAGCATTTTCTCACAAAGAGCTGCTTTTTTCCCCAACTCTGATTTGAAAAATCTATATTTTGAGTAAGAATGGAGCAAATATTAAAGCTACAGTGTGTAATAATTACAGGGATATAAAGTCAGAAATTTAATATATTATACATAACTACACTATATTGCCAAAAGTATTTGCTCACCCATCCAAATTATTGGAATCAGGTGTTCCAATCACTTCCATGGCCACAGGTGTATAAATTCAAGCACCTAGGCATGCAGACTGTTTTTACAAACATTTGTGAAAGAATGGGTCGCTCTCAGGAGCTCAGTGAATTCCAGCGTGGAACTGTGATAGGATGCCACCTGTGCAACAAATCCAGTCGTGAAATTTCCTCGCTCCTAAATATTCCACAGTCAACTGTCAGCTGTATTATAAGAAAATGGAAGTGTTTGGGAACGACAGCAACTCAGCCACGAAGTGGTAGGCCACGTAAACTGACGGAGCGGGGTCAGCGGATGCTGAAGCGCATAGTGCGAAGAGGTCGCCAACTTTCTGCAGAGTCAATCACTACAGACCTCCAAACTTCATGTGGCCTTCAGATTAGCTCAAGAACAGTGCGCAGAGAGCTTCATGGAATGGGTTTCCATGGTCGAGCAGCTGCATCCAAGCCATACATCACCAAGTGCAATGCAAAGCGTCGGATGCGGTGGTGTAAAGCACGCCGCCACTGGACTCTAGAGCAGTGGAGACGCGTTCTCTGGAGTGACGAATCGCGCTTCTCCATCTGGCAATCTGATGGACGGGTCTGGGTTTGGCGGTTGCCAGGAGAACGGTACTTGTCTGACTGCATTGTGCCAAGTGTAAAGTTTGGTGAAGGGGGGATTATGGTGTGGGGTTGTTTTTCAGGAGCTGGGCTTGGCCCCTTAGTTCCAAGGAAAGGAACTCTGAATGCTTCAGCATACCAAGACATTTTGGACAATTCCATGCTCCCAACTTTGTGGGAACAGTTTGGAGCTGGCCCCTTCCTCTTCCAACATGACTGTGCACCAGTGCACAAAGCAAGGTCCATAAAGACATGGATGACAGAGTCTGGTGTGGATGAACTTGACTGGCCTGCACAGAGTCCTGACCTCAACCCGATAGAACACCTTTGGGATGAATTAGAGCGGAGACTGAGAGCCAGGCCTTCTCGTCCAACATCAGTGTGCGACCTCACAAATGCGCTTCTGGAAGAATGGTCAAAAATTCCCATAAACACACTCCTAAACCTTGTGGACAGCCTTCCCAGAAGAGTTGAAGCTGTTCTAGCTGCAAAGGGTGGACCGACGTCATATTGAACCCTATGGATTAGGAACGGGATGTCACTTAAGCTCACATGTGAGTCAAGGCAGGTGAGCAAATACTTTTGGCAATATAGTGTATGTTATTTATCATCACCTATGAGCTCAGCCTTTTAACCATAATATAGGGGGGTTTGGCATGTCTGTTTTCTCGGGGGGCGGGCGGGCCTGCTGGGTGGGGGTCCTGCTGGCGGCGCGCCGCTGGTGTGTGGGGGTCCGGGCGGCTCCGGCGGGGGTGGTGTTGGGGGGCCGGTCTGGGCGGGCTGGCTGCGCTGGCTGGGTATCCGGGTGGGTTTTCCCTCTTGGAGGCATGGCGGGGCTGCTCTGTTCCCGCTGATCGCGGCGGGTGGGGCTGCGGGGCGGGTGGGGGCTTGGAGTGGCTATGGCCGGCGCGTGTTGGGGGGCCGGGGCGGCGGAGCTGCTCTGGCCGCGTGTCAGGGCCTGGTGCGGGCGGCGGGGGGTGGGCGTCGGACGTGGCTTTGCTGCTTTGGCTTCGTCCGGTGGGGGGGGCGGCGCGGTTCGCTCCGCTCTGGCTTTGTGCTGCCCCTCGGGCTGCTGGGGGGGGGGGTGGTTGCACCGGCTGCGGTCTGCTCTTCTTGCGGTTTTGCGCCGGGCGGCTTTTCTGCTCTCGGGCTGATTCTGTGTGCGGTGTGTTTCGTTGCGCGCTGTTGGCATCGGTCTTGGTGGGGTGGGGCTGCACTTTTGGCCCGGGGGGCGTTTTGGGGGGGTCCAGTGGCGCTCGCGGCCGGTTCGCGGCGGATGCGCGTGGGCCCCGGCCGGGGGCGGGGCCGCCTGAGTGTTTTTCCTGGGTGGTGCGTTCGCGGTGGGTGTTGCGGCCGGTCGCCGGGGCTTGGTGCCGGGGGGCGGGGCGTGTTTCGGTGCTCTGTGGGGCTGGGGCGTTTCGGTCGGCGCCGTGGGGGGGCTGGTGTTCGCTGCCCGGCCCTACTTCGGGGTGGCTGGCTGCCGGCGGGGCCCGCGGACTCGTCCCCGCGGCTCCCCGGGGCGCCGGCATGGCGGTGGCTGGGGGGCTTCTTCGTGGCTGTCTCTCCTCCTACCTTGGTGGGGGTCTGATTTCCGGGGCTGGCCCTGCCTTGGTGCCTTCGCTTCTGGGGTCCCTTTGGGCGCCTGGGGCTTTGGGTCTCCCGGCGCTGGACTCAGTGCTCTGGGGGGTGTGCCTCTCCGGCTATCCACAACCACTATTGAGCATTTTTTCTATGGTTAAAACTTTACATGCACAAGTTCACTCTCACAAACAACTACAGGTGCTAGGCCTCAGGTACTTAGAGATTCACTTCCAAACAGAAACCCCACATTCATATCTTCAGGTAACACAGAGTACATGTCAGACTTAATAATATTACTTTAGCGATAGTTTCAAGGTGTTTGCTTTATTGTATATCTCGTACCATGTCTTTTGGTTGTGCTGTTCTTTTTTTTTTCTCATCTCATTGCAGGTGATGAAGCAGACTGAAAATGTTTTGTCATTGTCTCCTTCCTATCTCCTCTTTCTTTCATCTTTTGTCCTTTTTTTTTCTTTTTCTTTTTCCTTCTTCTTCTGTTTTTCTGCTCTACTTACATTGCAGTGTCCATATAAAGCGTAAAACTCCCTTCATAATTATAATAAAGCAATTTATATACATGAAACAAGTGGAGCAGTATGGCAATTGTGATACCGCTACACTTGTGAAAGTAAAATCTGTTGGGCTCCTTTTGGCATCAAGACAATTATTCTTATTGCCAGACAGGACACTGTTAAAAAAAAAAAAAAAAACATAATATTTGCGTTGCCTTAGAATTCGTTATTTATAATTACATAGGAGCGGTCTCGCAGCCATGGAGGCTGACATCTTTGCGCTACGGCAAGCGCAGAGGCAACAAACTAGCGATTGCGAGATCTCCCATTACGCTCTAAAATAACTATGGCAAGTTGAGAGAGATTAACTGAGACGGTACTGAACAGTAGATGGCAGTACTATGCCTAAGAAGCGTTTAGTCTGCCTGTAACCAAAGAAGAAGAAGAAGCAGGTATACTGCGCCTTAGTAACAAGAAAGGTGAACAAGGCGGCAGGCGTGAGTGACTTTGCAAACTGTTTGGCACTGTGTGGCCAAACATCAGACGAATGGAGGATCATGCCTACTCTGTATCACAACGAAAAGCGGCGGACACCGAACCCCCGTCATCTAAGAAGCGGAAACACGACCAGAATAAACGCAAGAGTGACAAGAAATGACAAAAAACACGGATCAACATTGGCACGGCATTTACACGATGGAAGTCACTGATGGAGGAAAAAGGTTTTCAAAGTGACGCTCAAGTTGCCAGTTTTCTCTTGGACAGGTAATTAATCCTACACACACAATTGTCTAATATCACTGCAGTTTTTGGAGTACAGGATGCTCAGACCTGTCTAAAACAATAACATGCTGCGTGATGATGCTGTTACTCTCCAGTATACTTATTCAGCAACGTCCCTGACGTTTCACAGGTAATGATTCAGTAATTTTCTGTAAAATAATTTTCTGGATATATACCTCGGTTACTTCTCTCCGGCTCCTTTGGAGAACTTCAAGCCTTTCTTCCTCTGCTCTCACCCCGCTGGCACCCCTCCCTCGCCTGGCCCTAGCTGCACGCCCACCCCGGCCTCTTTGCCCTCGCCCTCTTTCTCTCCCTCTTCCTCGCCTTGTAACCCCGTGCAACAAACAAGACTTGGACTCTGTAAACGGGGAATATATATTCTTCCAGCGAACACAATCTCGCTGTTAAACTAATGACTACAATTACTTCGTCTGTTTATATCACCATGCAAAGCAGCTCACCAAAACGTCACAACGATGTAGAAAAAATAACGGGTATATTTATTATCTAAAGTCTACATGAAATCTATACCCTACACAGACTAATGAAATACTATCTGTAAAATTATCTACGTAAACAAACCTCATCACTTGAGAAGGTAGGTGATTCCGACGTCGTGGAAGACATTTTGTCCCGTAACGCTCGCCGTACTGTTGGGGGGGAGAAGCGGTGGGGGGGAGACGTTCATGTTGCTGCAGTCTGCAGTCTGGACGTTAGATGTCGCTGAAAATTACACACTGTAGCTTTAAGCATTGTCATTATAGTATGTATGGAGCTTGAGTAAAAGTGTTATTGGCGTTTCAAATTGATTGAAATTTGGTGTTTTGTGTTTTAAACACATACTGTAGCATCTATTGCCCCTGGGAGAGTGTCATGCAGGTTGCCACTGCAAGAGAGACGACGACATAGCGCAGGTAAATTTAAGATAAGTGAAGATGATTCAGCCTCAGTAAGCGGTTACCTTTTAAACGATGCAGATAAAAATTCTTACTGTAGGCATTTTTGAGACTATTTCTGGACTGATTCTCTTGCTAGCTTCCATGTTTGCAGGCTGCTCTTTTTTGCCGATATGAACTACAGTACCACATGCTTCTCTCCGTTTTTTTGTTTTTTTTTTGCTTCTTCTCAATTCTCATATAATTGACTCAGAAACTCAGATGTAAACATAGGATACCCAATGCACCCAAGTAGTTTCACTTGATACCTCTAGGTTTAAATGCAGAAAAGCTTGCCCAAAAAATTGTTGGAGGGATTATTTTTAGAGAATTTTAATTTCAACCCAAAGGACAAATAAGAAAAACTTTGGTAAATTTTACAGTACATTACTCACTTATTGCTGCCATACAGTGTATATTATACAGTACATTTTGTTTTATCCACCATATTTGTTCTGACTTATCCTGTTATCTATGCTGTGCTACTGAAGTTTGAAAAGAGAAGGAAGCTTGAAAATGGTAAAATAAAAGACTCTTTATTGTTCTTACCCTTACTCTTACTTGAGAAGATTTTACTCTTAAAAAAAAAAAAAAACAGCTCTATCAAAGGGAAATCCAGCACAAGTTAGGCGGGCCTGAAAAAGTATGTTTTGAGTTCACAGGTTAATTAAATTTCTTAAGCATTAAATTCTGCAGAACAGGTTATGATTTCAGTGCTTAATGTATCAGATTGATCTTTTTTTTTCGGTTTAAAGATAACTGTATTCATGATATGACTTTCTGTTCGACATAGCTACCCAAGCAGTTAATCTTCCTCATCCTGCCCTTAGGCCAGGGAGTGAATGTTCAGCTACTTAAATAAATAGTCCTATACAGTAAGCTACACAGCAAGGAAATCTTATTTCTATTTCAGGCCTCCAGCCCACACTCCCCCAGACTCTGTGTGAGCAATTTTTCCCTGCCAACATATTACTGTGTTCTACCGCAAAACAATGCAGATTTTTTAAAGTGTCGTAAATCAGTTTCCTTTAAGATTTTCAGGATATCATTGATCTACTAAAGTACTCAGACACATTCATTTTCAACTAAAAGTTGGATTTTTTTATTCACAATGGCTTAAAGGTAAAGTTGCTAAAATAATTTAAAATAAACTGTTCACAGATGTCAGACACGATGAAAAGAGAGCCATAAAGAGCGGTTTTATCTTTTCAAAATCTGAAAACATTTTTTTGCTCTGCACTGCCAGACAATATCTTTGCAAGGTCACAGGAATTTTGCCATTTCCAAGAACCAATCAGAGACACTGTTCACCTTCAGCATTTGAACACTTCAGACAGATAAATCCCCTTCTCTTTTCATGACACACACACAAGGAATCTGTGCTTCTATTCACTCCGCTTATGCCTCTGCATGGTGAAGCTGTACAACACCGCTGCTGAAGGTCTGCATGTTTGTTGATTCATAGTGACATTTCACACATACAATCCGCAACCTGGTTCGTAGTGTGGCTCAGGGGATGCCTTGCCCCGGTGTGCGTCACCTGTTCACCCACATTAGAACCTGTCACATCATTTAAACACTTCAGTACTGCACACTGTGGGAATAATGAGTGCAGATATTCATTTGCGCTTACATATTACTGTGTGGGAGTTGGACTTTGGTAGAACTACTTATTCATTATTAAGGTAAGTAAGTTCATGCAAACTTGTTGACCGAAGCCATGTCTTGTTTTGTTTCTTAGTTTGTATAAAAAAGAAAGCCAAAATGTAAATTCCATCCATCTTCTTCCCCTCATCCAGCTTTGGGTCATGGGGGTAGAAGCTTCAGTAGGGTGACCCAGACGTCGTCCTCCGAGAAATATAATCCCTCCAGCATGCCATGGGTCTCCCCTCTGTGTCTCTTCCTGGTGGGACTTGCCCAAAACACCTCACCAGGGAGGAGTCCTGGAGGCATCCTAACCAGATGCCCCAGCCACCACAGCGGAAATCCAGGATCTTTTCCATGATGCCACAACATCAGGAGGATAAGGCAAGGCATATGGGTGATCACAAACTACAGCAAACCCTCCACCCTGGTAGATGCAGCCAATGCTAACTTCCTAAATGAACTAAACGCATTTTTTGGAAGGTTTGAGGCACTAAACAACACCCCAAACAACTCTGAGGAGAATCAACCCAAGAAAGGCCTCAGGCCCCGATAACATACGTGGTCGGATGGACAAGGAGTGTGCAGGTCAGCTGGCTGGTGTCCTAACAGACTTTTTTTTTTTTTTTGTCCTGTCTGGCAATGTGGCAATACCTCACTCAATGACTACCGGCCTGTCGCACTGACTCCTATCACGATGAAGTGCTTCGAAAGGCTGGTTAAAGAACACATTATCTCCAGCCTCCCCCAACATTCGACTCCTTCCAGTTTGCTTACCGATGAAACCACTCCACTCAAGAGGCCATCTCCTCTGCTCTTCACCTGAGCCTAGCACACCTTGAGGAGAAGGACACCCACAGGCGGATGCTCTTCCTGGACTTCTGTTCAGCTTTCAACACCATAATCCCACTAGCCTGACGTAGTCCTACTCAATTCTAGTCAGAATATGAGTCTGATACTGCTCCATAGAGCTGTGATTCTGGGGCGTGTTTCGAACGAACCAGGAAAAAAAATGCCTCTGCACTCAATTGGATAGACCTACAACCAATAAGAGCAACGGAGTGCGTGACATATGTTAAGCCCGGCACAGTTGTTGTCAACAAAAATCAAAGCGTGCAGTTGCACGCCTAGAATTAGAAGATGAGCCTTGATCGCGTTTCTCTGTTCCTCTTTTAAAATTAATTTGCTGTCAATATCTTCTAGAACAGACCTAATAGCAGAATCTACACACCTCAACTCTCCAGCGGCAGCCATTGTTGTTGTCACCCATGCGCGGTTTGGTCACGTGGTTGATTACGTTACTGTTGATCATCTGTCCATCATCGTATAAAGCCCGCCCTGACAATTTGATTGGCCCGCCAGATATTGTGCGAGCATACTCGCGCTACTACTGAGCAATGCCAGACCGAACTTCCCAACCTTAAACGTTGTGGGCGGGACTGAGTTCGGAATGGCACCCAGGCTATAATCCCACAGCATCTGATAAGAAACTGGAACAGCTGGGCTTCAATACACCCCTCTGCAATTGGCTGTTAGATTTCCTCACTGTGGTCATAAGGTCCGGCCAGGTCAAGATCCGCAATTGCAATCGCACCAAACAGGAAAAAGAACATCGACAAATTCCGGTTCGTCAAATTAAAATATAGCAGCAACAGATCGGTGACTAGAAATTATAGCACAATTCTTATATATATATATATATATATATATATATATATATATATATATATAAAAAAAACTAACACCGTTTATTTAAATGATTGGATCCAAACTATTGGTTATTCACCAACGAGGAAGCAGATTTCTCATCTCCATCAAAATATTTATTTTATACCGAGGGACTTAAACTTTAATCAAATCCATTCAAAAGAAACTTCTTATTACAGGAATGAAAAGAGATGCTCAGTTTGGAAGTAGTGAACAAGTTCATTAAAAAAAAAGCAGTTTTGAATTATCCTTATCCCCGTTACAAAAATCTACATATATATTTGGGCAGAAACTGAACATATGCTGGATGATGGTGGGATTTTTTTAATATGTCATATTAAATTAAGCACTCACAGGGTTCATACAGGAATGAGTGACTCTAATTTAATGCTATTTTAATGCTATTTGAAATGATTTTAATGCCATCATCAAGAACCATGTACACAAGTTATTAGTGTACATGAAATATGAAGGAGCTGCAAGCAGAGTTACATGACTCCTGTATGTATGTAAACACACACACACACACATATATACGTATATATATATCCTCTAGCTTTTTCTCCGCCTGGAGCGATATAATATATCTGACGAAATTGTTTTTATAAGCATTTTTTATTAAAGAATTATAAATACTTCGATAAACATATTTAAATAATTTTAGTGCCAATTAAGGCCTTGATAAAAAAAAAAAAAAGAATGATTTTTTAATTATTTTTATTGATCCGCGGACACCCTGGTTCATCTCGCGCATGCTCCCTACGATCTCCAAGAAACTCAGAACGGCGGTGTGCAGCCACAGTGGAGGATGTATGCTTTGCTTTGTGCAGGCGGTCTGGAGCTTCTGGATTTCGGGGTAAAACTCCTCTTGGACGCGATGGCGACTCTGCATCGAACAAGACGAACTCAAAGAAGAGATGCTAGCGGTAAATATATGTTCGATTACTGCCTGCTAAGCTATAAGCAGCCTAGCCTAAGCTACGGCTAATAGCGGCTAATAGTAGCCTTGCTAGAACAAGCTTTATTAAAGTGTATTTTTTGTGATTTACAGGAAGCAGTACACCGTCTTCACAACTCGGAGACTAATTGCAGGCGCTATGAACCGGAGCAAGGGTAAGATTTAAAGAATATGCTTTCATTCTGCGGTAAAAGGCAATGGATACGGATGGATACCGATCATAGCTTTTACATTTTGTTTTCACAGACCTCCCATCTCGGCAAGTCCAGATTTGCACGATGTTGATAAAGACGACATTGTGTGTAAGTGACTTGTTTTAATGTTTTCTCCTTCCTTGTTACTGTGACTTGCGTTTGATTTTTTATTTATACCACTCTCATTTAATTGTTTTCCAGCTGCCTGTAAGACGTATTTTCAGACGGTACGCAGGAGCTTCAGATATACGCAGCCAGCCACACGCTGCGTGCTGAGGCTATCTGCTCGGAGTCGGGCCAGAAGAAAGAGGGTAAGACTTTATTTGGTGACTATTTTTCAGGTGCATTAATAGATGTGTTGTGTCCATACGCAGTGCGCTGATTCATTGTTTTTTTTTTCAGCTGCTGAAAGCGAGGCAGAGTGTGCTAGCAGATGAGGAAGTGGAACTCTGGAAGTCCGCCTTCCTCGGCGGTGTCTCTGGATGGATTGTACGGTCGCCGCCATTTCGTAGGCCGGATCTCACTGAACTCTGTGTTAAGCTGCAGTCCCGGTTAGAACCGATGCCGAAGTACAGGGCCACGCACACTAGGCGTCTGCACATCGGACCTGTCTCGGAGGGAATGCTGCCAGTTACCTCCAACCCCGAGGAAGCAAACGGACCGTTCACGGAGTTTTAATTTTTAGAAACGCATGTGTTTGGATACGCGTTGTATATAGTTGTGTTTCAATAAAGCTCTTTCTTTGCATAAACAGCTTCCTGGCAAATCTTCATTTCCTGTATAAATTCATTCATGTCCTTGATGGTAGCATAATAATTGTGTAGTAGTGTAGGATAACATAAATACACACCATATGAATGAATAAATATATGAATGAATAAATATATGAATGAATAAATATATGAATGAATAAATATATGAATGAATAAATATATGAATGATATATATATATATATATATATATATATATATATATATATATATATATATATATATATATATATATATATATATATATATATATATATATATATATGAATAAATATATATATATGTAAATTTATATGTAAATATATTTATATGCCAACCAATCACGAGCGACTTTACTTGTTTAAAAAGAAGTGGTTCCGTCCAATACTCAGTAAGAAAATTAAAGCCTGGCGTGGCCACGTGTGGTTTTGCTGCCAATCACGAGCGATTTTACTTGTTTGAGAATAGTGGTTTCAGCCAATACTGAGAAGGTTATTCAAGCCAGATTTGGCCAGCCGCGCGGGTTTGCTGTATTCATATGCTAATTAGGGCCATTAGTATAGCTGATCGCTCTCCACATACGTCACGGTACGTTTCCGACAATTTGTGGCACGACAAACGCGGACAAGCACGGGTTGCAAATTGTCGGAAACTGACGAAAATCAGGCAAATCTGCGGGAGTTTACGGGGGTTTACGGGGACGAAAATCTCACTTTTCCTGCAGTGTAACAACCTTCTACAGAAAATCAGTAGAATGTTCTGACCAGCTGTCTCACTGTGTGGTTTGGGGGCTGCAACGCTGCAGACTCGAAGAAGGTAAGGAGAGTGGTGAGAACTGCAGAGAGGATCATCGGGGCTCTTCTTCCCTCCATAAAAGACATTTCATTCCAGCGCTGCGTGTACCCCGCCCGTAACATTATAAATTACCCCTCACACCCCCAACATGGACTGTTCTCCCTGCTGCCTTCTAGGAAGAGGCTTCGAAGCATCCGATGCAGGTACAGCAGATGGACTGAATGAAATTTCATTTTGTGTTCACTCTGTATTTACAAAATGACAATAAAGTTTGTCTAAGTCTAAAACTGGCTCCTCTCAACGTAGAGGAGCAGGGTTTCTACTGTGTCCTCCCTGGATGACTGAGCTCCTCACCTCTCTAAGGGAGAGCCCAGAAACACTACTGAGAAAACTTGTTTCGGCTATTCATGGATACAAGAGATGGCCAAAAGATGTAAACCAATTGATTAAATGCTCTCAAACATTTGAATGGTTTGAGAATTCAATTTTGATGTGCTAACATATTTTTGCTAACTGTGTCTCAGGAAGTTTGTATGATCAAGACCAGGGGTGCTCCAGTCCAGCCCCCAAGAGTTACTATCCTGCAACTTTGTGATGCACCCCATTTTTAATACACCTAAGTGTATTGTGAATCAAATAAGTGGCTCATTACCATGCCTCTACTGAGCTAAATAAGGGGATTAGGTCTTTTGATTCAAGTGTGTTAAAGATCTACATGTTACAGAACCCCTGATCTAGACAGATTAAAGGGAATCAAATGACAAACGGAATGTCATATTTACCACATAAGGTTTTTTTTGTTTGTTTGTTTTTTTGATTTTTTACACTCGATACCCATTTACCCAACCACATTTACAAGCACACTGCCATTCATACAGCAGTACCTAGAGGAGTAGAAATCTTCAGGTAAAAAGCCCTGTCCAGAAAAATAGTTGCATGTGGCAACTCCAAAATAACTCAATTCCAAATAAACCAAAAACACTGAAATATATAATACTAATAAATAAAACCACTATATATAGACTGAATTCTCATGTATTATTTAGACATCACTGCTTTAAGTCATAGACGTATTCAAATGTTTAGCATAGACAATGAATCAACTAATTACATAGTTGAACTTTTTTTACAAATGGGCAAAATGAAATTGCTGTTCAAATTTAAAATCAAAATAATTTAGAAAGGTGATTAAAGTGTTTTTTTTTAATGTGCCATGACTTTTGGCACCAGATGGACTATTCTGATCTTTTTCAAATAGTGCTGATCTTCTGCTTCCCCCCCCCCCCAATCATAGCCATCTCCCTGGTGTATTGAGAAATGTTCAGAAAAAGCAAACATCTACTAAGCAGCAATAACATGTAGAATTTTTTTATCTTTTTAAACATTGATGCTGGAGGTCAGAGAAGAAGAGAAAGTCTCAATAATAATGATAAAAAAGCAATAGTCCCACAAACTACCTAATATTTCAAGCAACCTTTGAACGATTCCATCTCTGATTTATGAAAACCAGGGGCTCGGCAACAGGTGTCTGAGGAGTTGGTTTCACAAATGGTAGGTTCAGAGTTTGGTGTAAACAGCATTACATTAATCCTGACTTGTATCAGTAGTCCAGACTTGTGTCAGAGGTCTAAAAATGTGATTATATTTTGGCTTATTTTGGGCCTTTTAGTACCAGTCGAGCAATATACTGATTACATGTATACATTGTCAAGGTCACAGCCCACCTGAATATATTTACCGACCATGTCTTCCTGTACTGTAATGGCTGTACTTGTTACCTTTATTTGATTGATATGTTTTTATTGATATCCGGTTTGACTTTTTCCCCACATCAGACATTATAGATAAGGGCCTTTTGGCTATCCTGAATATATATTTCTTTAATTTTATTTATGTAGGCTTCTGCTTTTTAAGTAAGTACATTTAGACTATAGTTAGTTTTGGTGGCCAGAGGAATTGTTGCGGTACAGCATACAAATATATCTTGCTAAGAATCTCTGGTACCTTCTCTATTCATCAAACCTTAAAATTCAAAATAATTTTATTAGATAACTTTCGGTTCAACCTAAATTCAACCTAAAGACAAATTATACGTTGTTCTGCATTAACAAAGAAGAAAAATTCAATGTTTTATAAACTCCTCTTTGCTTTCAAGGTTGCCTAATGTTGATCTTCTAGCAGAAGAAAGAACCTGTTATACAACTATGATGTAAGATCATCTAACACTATGAATAGTAAAAAAACAACAAATCTGTACAGCAACTTCAAGGTTAACCTCTATTTGTACTTTACATGTTTGTTAGTTTGTTTTTATTCTGTGTACAACTTCTCACAGATTGACTGAAACAGAATGTTTCAGGGAAATTTTCATTATAAAAATATGTCGTTTTCTTGAAAGCAAAATTTTTTAACTTCAGTTAAGATATTAGCAATCTTATATTTTATAAAAAGATGTTTTGTTAGGCAAATAATATATCGACACTATCTTGACTGACTCAGTTTTATAATAAACGGTTTAGGAGTCTAGTGAGTCGAACTGAGTGCAGTTATTCCCGACTACACATGCTGTGAAACTCAACATTCTTTGACAGGTACACATTTGACATAAAAAGAACACAAACACTGAGAGCTATGTAACATATGAGTCACACTGCAGTTACAGTACATCAGAAACTGTGAATTAAACATGGCTCACTGAAGAAATATTTAAACATCGCATGGGGGAATCATGCAATTATGAGAATAATTCAATGTGAAAGCCCCATTTGTGGTGCTTCAGGGAATTGATAAACACAGTATAATTCAACATTAAGGTTAATTGAATTAGTTATGTTTTATTTTCTGAATCATTATACAAAAAGGATAATGCTAGGACATTAACAAATAACATTTTCTTAAATTTTATATTCAAAGTAACTTTCCTACCCCTTTGAATATTTCTAAATGATCAGAAAGCAATAAAAACCCTACAATAAAGAGTTATACAACAATCACTATGTTTTGTCTATTAGTTGTTTTCACGTCATGATTTGTTTCTCAGTCTTTTTATATATGTCAGTACATTAGTAGACTATTAATTCTTGTTTAATCAGAGTTCACCAACAGCCGGCTTGTTCCTCATTAGTATCCATGTATCTAATTGAATAATGTTTACAGAGTTAAAGGATTTTAAATGTTACTAAGGAAGATGTCGAGCTCAGAAAGTCAACACATAAATTAGAATGTCTTAAGAAAGTGCATCTGATTTAGGATGAAACTGAACAATGTTTTGGTAAATTATATCTTAAGGAAAATCCTACTTAAGCAGTTTTTTGAACCATTTCATCTTCTGCATATTCATCTTTGGCTCCTAATGATCGGACCCACTTAAACTGACAAAAACAGTGGAAAAAATACAGCAAAGAGGGACCAAATGTAAACCCTCAAGCAAAAAACAATTGGTGAAAGGGTGTGAATAGACAGTTAATACTGATAATTTATTTATCTAAAAAGAGTAGTTACAAGCAAATCTTACATTAATAAGTGTTTCCCTGCTAAGAATAAAAATATCATCCCAGGGGTTTTATAAGCACTTACTTTCTTCAATTATGTAAAAATACAGATGCAGGAGAAAAATTTTTTAAAGTTAAAGTCGTTTGAATGGCTTCACTGACTGTAAGAACAAGTTTTACATTGTACTTAATTGCATACTTAAAGTTATGCATTGATAAAAAAAAAAAAAATTTGAAAATACCAATCTAGAAAAAAAAAAAAAATTCTACATCAAAATTACAGGCAAGCTAATAAAGATTGAACTGAACAGAAGGCTTGCATGAGCAGTTAAATACCTTTTAAACCTCTGGTATTCATAATTACTGTGCAAATACTGTAGTACTTGAAATCAAAGTAAAACATAAATCAACACGCATGTTTAACATCTAAAACAAGGGAATGATTGGGGATTCTGATCCATCATCTAGAATGTTTTTTAATTTCCCTGTCTTCATCCGTGTCACTATTAGTGTTTTTCTATAGATAATTTAAGCTCCAAGTGGAGAAGTTCTCTTTGGTATAATAATTTCCATTCTGTTTTGTTCCAACTCTTACATCCTGTTGTTATGAGTATGTATAGAAGTAACCAGAGAATTTAGGGAAAGTAAGGACTAGAAATTACAGATATTTCTGTTCAAATGTAGTGAGTAAAGTAAAAAGTCCTCAGAACAATGAATACTCATGTCAAGTATGCATATCGAAAGCTTCCTAAGTAAAGTAAGTGAGTATTGGTACGTAGTTACCAAAAACTCAGTATGTCATACTGTAGCTACCCATGGCAAAGTTGTTATCATGTATTGTGTGGTTGAAGCAGGAACAAAATGCAAATAAGAGCTCAGAAGCATCATAGTGGCAGAAATGTTACAATAAAGGTGATTGAAAACTCAGAGAATGACACAAGAAAATGGCAATGAATAAAGATATGCAGATAGCTGATATACAGACGGAATGTCATCAATGATGTGGCCACCAGATAAGTCCAATCAGAGGAATTTTAAATAGCTGTCTGATGAGAAAAATGCAAACTAGAATTGAGGGAAGGAGACTAATTGAAACAGAAGATGTTGGACCAAAAACCAAAACACAAAGGACTTGCAATACTTAGAGTATGCAGAAAAAATACTCAAACTAAAAAACTGTTTTTGGTCATGTTCTTATTTTTGTTGGAGCCACTTTGAAGCTTATAACTAGGAATGAAATTTAGAACCCATTTTGTAGATTTTTTTTTTTTTTTTCTAAAATGTAATAGGTTTAAAACTCTTAAAACCTATCAAGTCACATATCAGCATGTCAAATCAGCCTGAGGTGTGGACTCAAGTAACATGACTTGGAATTAAGTCGGGAATTTGTTTGCTTTAGACTTGACTTAATGTAAAGAGCTTTGCCTCTCAACTTGGAATTTCACAGTAACTCATGACTTCACTTAGACTTGAGCCTTTTGACTTTTTAAGACTTGCTATTTTCCCTAAAACTCAAAGAATAAAAAAGTATGTATACAAAATGCTCTGTATCTTTCATTGCATATATGCACGTCTGTGTGTATGTGCTGTCGACGCAACATCCAATCAAATTAGATCCACGTTGTTTTGATCCGACAGCATCCATCCAGTCGAATTTCAGGGCAACCAATGACGAGAACTGCCAAACAATGCGCCAGTTAACGAAAAAATTATCAAGTTTTTCAATCTCCTGCTGTTAGGAGTCTATGCCTCTTTCTGACCCACTCTACTCAGGCTTCTTGCCTTTAACTCCCACTGCTACTGACTGAGCTCCCAAGTTGTACTCGGGAGATTGGAGAGTGCACCATTACAGGGTACAGTCAACAAACTCTGTCCCATTCTGCTGTACTCTCTACCAGAGGTTTGGTGGAGGATAAGCAGTAAATCCAAACCAAATGGCTGCCAGAGATGCTGGGAGGCTTGGTCTGGCCCTGGAGGCTAGTGATCGGACACCGCGCAAAATGCAGAGTGGGGGAGAGGTCAACTCTAGCAGCTATGGGGTGGACGAATAATGAATAATCTAATGCTTTTTAGGGCTAAATTAAATCGACTTTTTTAAAAGCCACCCACAAACCTCTAAAGAGCATCACTTCATCCTGTCATGTTTTTTTTACCATTTTTATTTTTTTTTTAAAGAAAAAAAAAACAACTTTATTTTCACTGCACTCTTTTTCTAATCTAATCCTTGTATATGTTCTATGGGACCTAATGGGCTCTATGACATAATAATATAGAAAAAACACTCTTTAAAAACCTGAAATACAATGGATAATATATTTACCATTATTGTTATGTTTTAACAACACGAACCAATGACAGGAGTGTTTTTTCTGCACTTTCAGTTACAATTGTTTTTATAAATAAATCCAGAGACAAACATGATCTGTGTAAGTAAAACATTACTTTGTGGTTAAGTTACCAAAAAAGACCCAAAACTAAAACTGCAGGACTTGACTTGAAAAACAATGGGTGCTGTTAAAGAAAAATGATTATTTTTAGACTTTAATACAGTTAATCTTATGGCATGTGTAAAAGGTATGTTGTATACTCTCCTTTTCTCATATTTCTTATTTTGAACAAGTTTGTGAAGATAACCTTTCCTTGAACCAGATTACTAAATTTAAGTTTGTTCCTGAAAATTTATGGTGAGGCCCCCCGCATTCCACAAGCTGTCTGTGAAAGCTTATCTTGTGTTTTATGACCCTAAGAATTCTAGATGCCAGGACAAGCTTTCCGCCTTTTCTTGTTAAAACAAAGAAGCAAATGACCCCAGATGTTTGCAGTAAATAAGGGGAAGCCCTAGCAGTGTCAGAGATGGCGTTTGGTTGGAGGACCGAGGGCCAGCCCCTTTTTGAATGGATTAGATACAAGAGGATAAAGCTTTCTAAATAGAAGAAAAAGATCAGATTTGCCCTTGCAACTCTCCAAAGATGTCTCTGTACTCTTTGCTTTCTTTCCTCCTATGTCAGGTAATGGAATGTATGTCTCTGTTGTTCTGCAGTTTCTGGTGTAGGTTTGTGCATTGTCTTATTTCTAAAGTGTATGCATTGTCTTATATTGGATTAAACTCTGTAATTCTGTGACGTCAACACGCAATGTTGGTTTTATTACCAAACGCAGCTCGCCGAGTGGACCTGGGGAAGGGAAGAATCAGAAGCCAATCTTTTTCCAAAGTTAACTATGTTAGAATATTTTCTTCCTTTACAGTGCCATGCAACAGGATTTTTATATTCTTGTTGTAAATTTCTCTTTTTCTCTTAATGTGGGCTCCTATGAATGCACCACATCCGATTCAACAAATGTTTTTACCTGCAGTAAACGATTGTAAGTGATCCTCGTAAACCTGATACATACCTGTGCATAAGTAAGGGGGCATTCCTGAGAAATGTAACTCTGTATAATTACTGCCCAAGTAATTCCACATAAGGGATTGCCTTTCGACGCTTCTCAGGTGTTCATTCGCAGAAAAGGCATCAAAAACGCGGTTGAGGTTCTGTTGACCGTGAGCGGAATTAAAGGACCAATAAAAGCCAAGCAGTGAGGAAAAAAAAATAAGAATCACAAGAGCTGTTATACTGTGGTTGCACTTTTACAGAAGTGAAAATTAAATAAAAAAATAATTAACAAAACATTAAAACTAAAAATCATTTGATCTGAAAACATCCATTGAAAATTAATGGTGGAGGCAAGAGGTGAAACATAATGAAAATGCTTAATACGAGTTAGTCATTCAAATTAAACTAGGTTCAGATTGTAATACTCTGTAAATGTCTTAGGTGTGTTAGATAAGATTTAGGAACCAACAGCATTGTTAAAGACCAATGAACAATACAGGTATGGGAAAGGTTTGAAGAATTCTCAGAAAACGGTTAATTCCTTTTGAGGAGAGTTAATGGGAAAATGGGTGAAGATAAGTAGGTCAATCCTTAAAACTAATGCAAAGCATTACCTTCCAGTAGAACAATACCAACCAAATAGCCAGAGGCACAGTGGACTAATTTAGATCCAAGCATATCAATTAAAGGTTGATTTACCTGAGTTTTAATGTAGGGAGCTATTATGCACATCATGTTTTTTCATATATTTTTTTTCTTTGTTGGTAATATACTTTTGAAAGCCAGGAATTATTAGATTTTTTTTTTTCAAACTTTTACACTTTGTTTTAGGATATCAGTGCTAGTACTCAAAGAGGCTGATGTTTTTCTTTGCAAAGTCCTAAGGGCATTACTTCCTTTGCAATGAGCTATGTATGAGCCTTGATGACAAGATAATTAGATTCATTAGCGAGAAGTATTTCCTTTCTTAAGCTGTAATATAGTGAGTATAAACTACATGATGGTTATTGTAAGAAAAACATAACGTGAATCTACTGGATGCTGGCACAGATGGAAGAGAAGCTCACAGCATGATAATAGCACTTCAGCTGTCAGACTGTCATATTCAGCATTACTGACACATGGCCCACCTACTTTCTCTGTTTCTCTCTGATCGGTGGAATGACAGGCAGTAAGCTAATTTGCTCAGTGTTCTGTATCTGAAGAGTCTGGAATCACTGGAAGTTGTCCAGCTGGGTAAGGCTTAAAAAAAAAAAAAAAAAGATCTGAAAACCAGAACATTTTAAATCAGTCAGCTACTCTGATGTGTCTGGAAATCCGAAGAAAAAAATACAAGGGTAACAAGAATACATTTCAGATGTTTTCCCACTAAATATATTTTCAAAAGGGCTATTGACAGGAGTGCACACCCGAGGTCACAGACTACCAATATACATCTTAAATACTTTTAAATCACTACATATTAGTGCAGGAATTAAAATGTATGTACTAACGACAAATAAGCCAGTTAATGAGTACTGAACATGTATGGCTGCTTATGATAAGGAAAGGTTCATATGGTCAGATGTTATATTTATCTTTTCTTCAAGACAAAATATCTTTAATAGACTGAGCCTCAGTTTTTACTTTAACCTAACCTGGTGTTTTCTTCACTGACACTCAAGCAATTAATTATTTAGTTAATTACCTTTTTCATCCCTAGATTCTTACTGTGAAAGACCTGGTAGATCCTTTATTCAAGTACCCAATGTATAATAAACTATGGGCATATATACACATATACAAATATATACATATACACATACACACATACACATCCATCCACCTGTGCCAGGCATGCCCAAAGTTGGTCCCTGAAGGTCACTGACCTGCAGGTTTTAAGCCCCTGTCAAACCTTGCCGATTTTGCCAGTGTATGCCTGACACCCCAGAACTTCTAAAACACTGGCATGTGCTGGACTTTCTATGTTTTATTTTTTTTCAATTTTCAGCAAATAGATAGTACGTATTCATAACCATTCCAGAACTTATGTACTTATGCATAACACACGGCAGCGTAATGCCCATGAAATGTCACAAGCCAGTGTCCTGAGGGGGGCAGCAATGGGAGGCAGCCGGCCAGCATAAAAAAAAAAATAAAAAATCACGAGAAGATTCCACTAAATGCCATTATACGGTAGCTGTTGGTAAGAAACACGTTCATTGCTTATCTTGAACACATCAAATAGGTTGATATGCATTGGAGATAAGTTCTTGATAAGTTACGTATAAGTTACTCATGGGTTTTGGATAAACTCGTCACCACGACTTATGAGTAACTTACACTTAACAACTCTCAACAATCAAATAACTTACCTATAACTTATGACCCACGTATGAGCATAAGCTGGCATACATCAATTTTGAGCATGCTCAAAATTTCACGACGTATTGCCATATGTCCATGTTTGCCAGGGCTTTAAAGCTTTACTGCACCAGCACAGCCGATTTTCATTGATAGCTTATTAACAGGCTTTACCTGAATTGCAATAATCAGAATCAACTGTGCTGAAGCAGGGAGACCTCTAACAGGACAGCAGCCCTCGAGGACCGACTTTGGGCATGCCTGATCTCTGCCAATGAGTTCATCTTGGCAGGCATCCCCTTGGATGTGGTTCAGAGACATTATTTCATAGTAATGTCTACGGTATGGTACCGTATGTGTTGATGATCAGTGTATTTCACTTTTGTTATGCAAGGTAGTTTGCCGCTTGTGATGATTAAGATCATCTAAGCTTAATTTTAGACTTTCTTCTGCTGGATTATCCTTAAAGAATTGTCAGTTATGATTTTTTTTTCTTTCAACAAAATCGAATAAACAACCTCAAGCAGTGACATCACAGGGGAATTCAAAGTTGGCATGTCAAGTAGACCTGCTTCTGCTTAATGGGGAAGGCATGCTTGTCATCGCTCCTCACTGGCAGCTAATTCAGAAGTTTTTCTCCTTATCCCTTAATCCCAGGAATATTCTCTTGTAGCGGCAACAGACAACCAACTAGTGTGTGTGTGACATGAGAAAAAAAATCAGTACTTTCATGACTCACTGTAGATGATAATATTCACCTTGAGACAAGTGGGTGTCCAACTAAGATTTGGTTAACCTGATGCTGAAGCTAAACACACCCTGTCTGGGATTTAATCCACAGCACTTTGGGGAAGATCAACATCCAGAATTTTATGTGTGTTCAGGGAACATGCAACCCTTTTTTGTTAGATGATGCTTACGTGTGCAAGCAGACAGGGGGGTGGGTTGGGGGGTGCACATGCAGAAATGTGTGTATAGTGTGTGAAACTGAAACACACTTTTAGTTACCAAGGCTCTCAGCTTTTTCCTGGAATGTGTGGATGAAAACAGCACTTCAATGATAACCTTGAAGCATCGAGCAGCGCCACATTCAGGCTACATGAGAACTCAGAAGGGCTGCAAACAAATCATTGGACCTGCAGGCTGCATGTGAAATTACCTCTATTTCTGCCTCTTTATTTCCATGAGTAACCCCTTTATGGTTTATGTTGACAGAATATTAAGGAGGCTGGCGGGGGAGGATGGAAGGAGCGTGCATGCATCACTCCATCTCAAGTCAAAATTTATTTCCTTTCTCGGTAGGCCACTGCCTTCATGAATGACATCCAAGTGAGCAGATTCACACTTATCTTTCTGCTGGGACTCTGTGTTATTGCTGTACATGTGCAGATAATTTCTCTTGTCATCTAAAGTAGAACCTCTTTACCCTGGACATGGTTTTCTACATCAAGGCAAGTGGAAAAATACTTATTTTTTTCCCTTTTTTATACATAATCTGCCAAAGCAGCAGCATGTGCTTCAAATAAATATTGTGTGATAAAATATATTTATCAACATTCAACAAATATCACAACAGCAATCAAGCTAATAAACAACATCAGCTGCCTTGGCTAAGCATTTAAAATTCCATCAAACATTCATATGTTTTTCATTACAAAGAAAAAGAACATGGGCTAAAATATCATCAAAGAGAAAGGCTGAAAAGACAGCTGGTGCACAAAACGGACAACTGGCGTTTGCCTGATTTCACATAATATGATCCAAATAAAGCAGCTGCTGACATTTATGTCACAGACTCAGTCATTAAGCTACAAAGCTGGTGAAAATAACAAACATATCCTGAAATGATTCAGGATATGTTTCCACTGCTTTGATGTAGTCACTGATTTCCTCCCTGCTCTATTGAAACTTAGATTTACAGTGCTTTGCAAAGGAATTCATAATGATTAAGAGGTATAAGGTATAGTGCAGTAGAACTCCGAGGACTATGGTTTTTACCCACCTCTGTTGGCAAAGGTAGCATTCATCTGTCATACATTTATTAGTCATGCAGTCCACAAATCTGGCATAAATGTAAGGGTGGATATATTTAAAGGAAATCAAATATAGTAGCGGATAGAGTTAGATAAGGTATTGCACATATCTATAGAGGCAAAAATTTGAAAAACTAAGCTGTCTGACCTTTTTCAAACCAGTCTAAACTATTAAAGAGCAATTTGCAGGTTGAATTTCTGACAAAATGCAAACTGAATGTTGTCTAATGGATTATATTTTAAAATTTTATTTAGTACTTAATAGATCTTGCCTGCCATAAGCCAATACATTGACTATTAAAGGTGAAATTCCTTTAAAAACAGCTCTTTTTTTAACAAGTGGTGTAGTTTGACGCCACACAGGTGATCAAGTAGTTGTCGCTGTGTGGAGAGCAGGTAGTCATCTGGCAGAGCGGATGTGTAATTTAGTTTAGTAGAAGTTTGCTTTTGTTGGGGCTGCATAAACTCCAGTCAGTCAGGACATTAAGTCCACACCTTTCCAAACAGAAAAATGTCCCAGTCCCGATAAGAATCTTAAAGGAGCAAATGGCTCAGTAAAAAGGAAATCCCACATGCACTTGCTAGTGAATAGCTGATTGAGAACTATGATTAGGATCAATATGAATGTTGGAGAAACTTTAAACAAAGGAAGGAAGACTAGATCTATTCTCTCTGGTGGTGCAGTGTAAATGAAAAGGAGCAGACTTTGCCCCACCAGCAGCAGTAAAATCATATGATCTACTGCTGTTACCATTTGCTTTTTTCACCAATAACCCAAATACTCATTATTATATAGTGATGTTAGCACACAAGCTAAGACTTGTCTTTAATTGTGATACTTGCCCTATTCTGCAATAAATGCTCTCAAACCACAACTCTTGTTGGTGTGCAACGGGCTCATAAATATATAGTTGTGGTTCATCATATGTGCAGTTCTACAACTTTAAAGTCTCTTTCTTCTCTGAATTTGCATTGATATCCATTGTTTACTGCTGTAAAACTAAGCAGACTCCCCCACATAACAACACTTCTGGTGCCTGTTTTAGAAATGGAATTAACATTTTCTCACAAAACAACCAAAAATGTCTCAATAATCAATAATCATATACAGTAGGTACATTTTAATTCAGAAACCAATTCCTCACATATTTTTTTAAAAGCTGATAAAAGTGATACTCTAATGTGTAATCTGCTCCTTAACCAAAATGACCTTTTCCTTTTTTATTATTCATCATTATGCATTCTTTATGCCATGAGAGATTACGTTTTAACAGAGGTCAAACCCCTGAAACAGCTGTAGCAATGTATCACGCTGTCAGATATTTTTTCTCTTAAGACAAATTACGCTGTGCCAAGGAATCATTTTATTGTTTATATTATAGTGTATTAATGTTGGAATCATTTAACGTAGTGGATTCATTTTATGGGTAATGAAATAATACCAAATTTGACATAGGCTGGGCTGTGTTAAACAAAAAAAAACTAAACAAAAAAAACTAAGTACAAATTTTCCCCCTCTATGCATGCATAATACAGGGGTCTGCAAAGTGGCTCTTTCTAATATCTACTATGGCTCTTAATAGTGTGGTCTAAACGGTTTATTAAGAACCACTCATTGTGGTATAATATCAAAGTCCAGCCTTTTTTAAAAAAAATATTGGATTGACTTCTTGTGACAGAATTACATAAAAAGAACCAGAAATATGTTTTAAGATCTAGGTTATGTGTTTATTATTTTGTTGTGGAAGAAGATCCAAGCATCATCTTTATAAAAGGATTAATGTTTTTTTTTTTTCCCTCATTTGAAAAGCTAAAAATACAAATAAATGGTTGATTAAAATGGCAAAAGATTTTAGACAAGATATTAACTGAAAATAACATGCAGTGTTTTAATCAAAAATAATATATTTTGAGGCTCTGAGCAAGTTTTAGTCATCTATGTTTAAGGAAAAAGGGCTCTTTAAAATGCTACATTGTATCTGCCAGTGTCAGACCCCTGGAATTGCTCATGGAAAGACTTATTTATTTTATTTTATTTTTAGTTTTTGCGGCACTAGTGTCTCGTTTTTTGACAGTAGTCTGACAGGAAAGGGGGCATGAGGCAAAGGACCACAGGCCGGATTCGAACCCTGGTTGGCCGCGTTGAGGACTAAGGCCTCCGTAAATGGGTCGTGCGCGCCAACCTGCTCAAAACTGATTTTTAAAGTACCTTAAGTGTGGTTCCGGAAATTATTTAACACATAGTTCCAAGCAGCCAGCACTTGTAACAACAAAAAAAATTAACATTTCCTTTTTGTTTACAACATTGAACTACTTTCCATTGTTTTAAAAGCCCAAAAAATAAACTGATTTTTGTATGATGTGAAAGCCTTTAAAAGTAACTCTTGTAGTTTTGATTAAGTTATACAGTACAGTGGCTGTTTTTCTTTTTAAACTGTGGGTAGGAGCAATAAATCAGTAAATTTCCGTTCTCAATGGCCATGCCATTAAACACAAGGACTTTATCTTGTGAGTCTTCAATATATTCTTTGCGTGAGTTGTCAATCTAAGGTCAGGCTGTTGACCCTGCCCCTCACTGCTCTACTATTCTAGCCCTCCCTAAGGGGGTCTGTTGTCTGTGATTCACACTCTTATCTTCACAGAGCATACAGTGAGGCGGGCTGCACGGACACAGGTCACTGGACCAATCGCGCGCACTGATCTCAGTGAATTATTCAAATTGCCCAGAGCAAGAGGAGCACACAACCTTTAGCTGTTACGTGAGAGGAATGGCTGGTTAGGCAGCAGTCACTACAGTTCAGGCAGTCATTTAAAGTGGACAAAAATGTAATTTGTTCTCATGTATCTGATTTCACTGTAATAGCTGGAATAGAGATTTGGTAATGACCTGGTGTCCATCTTTCACCCTCCGTAGCTCAGATTAATGAAAGTACAATGAGAGTAAAGCTCATCTGCCATAAATGAATCATGCAGATCTCTTTCAGCCTTCGTTATTGCAATAAAGAGCATGTATGTGTGAAGGTGTTGACACAAGGTAACAGAAAATGAAAAACACGAATGAAGGTGTTGGAATAAATTGGTTAAAGGTAATGTGGTGGAAATTGAGCATAGGTCACATTATTGATATCCACCTCAGCACAAACATAGATGACACAAAGAACGACACTCAAAACTGTGGAGTGTGATTTATTGGTACCATTAAAGTAATGGATATTTGAAAATAGCAGCAACAGAGATGTGCAAAATGACAGCAGCATGTTATTTAACTGACAAAGGTTTATATCATTACATTGGCTTCCATTTGTTCATGCTCCCGGTAGTTGTCACCTTTATTCCACTCTGTATTTTCAGTGTAGTCTTTGTTCACTTTACAATAAATAAATAAAAGACAGCCCAAACTCTTCCAGTCTCCTTATTTTCACAGACTTCGAAGGACCCTGTCCAGGTAGACGCGTCCTTGGAAGTCGCAGCCCATGAATTTGAATTCATCCCACGGATGATCACTACTTTTCAAGATGCATTGTGGGAAATTTCTGCTCCACTACTTTTCCATCCACTAGACATTTAGACACTCATCTAAAAAGGGCATAACCACTATATAGGGCCCTATATAGCGACTAGGGAAGACATTTGGACACAACCATGGTGTCCTTGAGTCACTGGGTGCTAGAGGGAGCTTTTTCGACCTCCAGTGCAAAAGAAGTCGACCACTAGCCTGTAATAAAGTGAATGCTAAAATATCTAATTGATTTGAGATAAACCATTTCTGGTCCTCTGGAAGCCTAAATATGGCAATGTGTGGGGAGATTTATGACTACAGAAAGTATTTTGAAATGTGTAAAACAAATGGGTTTAATTGCAGGCTGAGGCATGACAATTGTTGCATTCGTCTGTGATACTGAGATAGATGTGTGACAGTGAAGCTTTAGAAAAATGGACCCTAAACAGTACATTGAACTCTATGACAGTCAGTCGGGTACAGAATGAGCTTCAATGAACTGTCTTAAGAGCAGCATCCTACCAGTCATACTGCAAGTTTAAGTCCAGCTCCTCACACCTGGCAGCCTTAACTTTAGTAACTAGTCAGCAATCAATAGAAAAAAGTTCATTATACATTTTAAAAACAATTGATTTTTGAAGTGGATCATGGTTTAACAGTTCCTTCCACTGTTTGGTTTGATGGTGCCGCGGGGAGGAGAGGGAACAACATTTTAGCGCAGTGTCTAAATTGAAAATATCAGAAAAGGTGCGAAATAAAATTTTCTAGAGAGATCTGTAAAGATACAAAAGAAAAAAAAAACAATCTAAAAGTCTTAAAAATATATCATAATTTCATTATAACATGTTTGGACAGTTAGATCTGTATGAGGAGGTCAAAATAGACGATTCTTTAACACAGAAGTTAAAGTAGATCTTGACTTAAAATTCGGTATAAGTTTAGGGGGCACTTTAAATTTAAGTGTGTAGGGAACCATTTAATTATTTGTAAAACCATAGAGAATAGAGGAAGTAGAGGACTGTGCCTCCAGGTTGCACCATGGCAAATTCATAGATTCCAAACAATATAAAATTTTAATAAATATGCTCCCCCCCAATAATACAATTGGAAATTTGGAAGTCTTCACCAATCCACCATTGGTGTAGATTGAGTGTAGATTTGTACATCCTGGAAACCTTTCAACGAGATAAAACAATAAAATAAAAAAAAAATAAAAAAAATCAGAGAGTTGAATCAATTGTTTAGAAAAAAAAAAAAAAAAACTTGCTTCAGCAGGAAATGAAACAAAAACTGATATTTTGGCAAAATGTTCAGTTTAATTGTGTTAATTCTTCCCATTAAAGAGAGTGGTAAACTTCTCTTCAAAATTTTTATTTCAGACATTAAAGGTGAGGAATTAGTAGAAAAGAAAAAAATCTAGCTTTCCGGTTATGTTGATCCATTATACCAAAAACCAGTCAGGTTTAATTCAAAAGGAACATCTGACTGTGTGAGCTGTAATGCTGAGGCATTTATAGGGTAGCATTCACTCTAAGACATTAACTGTTTAGACTGAGAATGAACCAAATCTCTTGAAGGCAGATACAGCTGTGGGAATAAAGGACAGGATATGAGATATCAATAATAAATCATCAGCATAAAGTTAGAAATTCAATTCTATGATTAATTGTGAAATCTCAGTAAAAGTAAAAGAGGATCTTAAAAAAAATGGACAAGGGCTGTATAGCTAGTGCAAACATTAGAGCAGATAGGGGGCAACCTTGTCTGGTGCCACGGGGTAGAGGGAAAAAAAATAGATTGGATGCCATTAGTGAAGATGTTTGCTTTTGGGGATGTATGGAGGAGACATGGCCATGAAATGAACATATTTCCAAGTCAGATTATCTTTAGTACAGTAAAGAAAGGGTCCCATCGCTCATATTTGAATGCTTTTTCAGCATCAATTGAGATTACTACTTCAGATTTTGTTGTAGTAGTTTGAGTGAATAATATTTAGGAGTGTGCGGACATTAAAAAACTAACTCTCTCCTTAATAAATCCAGGTTGTTCATGTGAGACAATAGTGGGAACTAAGTTATCCAGACGGAAAACCAAAGCTTTTGTAATGATCTTAAGATTTATTAATGAGAGAGGTCTATATGAGATTTGGATCTTTATCTTTTTCCAAAAAGAAGCGTTTAGAGGCCTGCCTTTAAGTAGGAGGGAGAGAGCCATGTTTCTTATAAAAAGCAGGCAATAAGGGGGACCTTTTTCTTCCTGCAATCTCTTAAAGAATTCGGATGAAAATCCATCAGGGCCAGGAGCTTTGTTATTTACAAGGGATGCATTTTCTACCGATTAAATTTACTAAAGCAACCGAGAAAGAAATCAACAGTATTAAACAAGCAAGACTTATGAACAATAGAAAACTTGATTCATGCAGTCAGCAAATCACAGCAAGGAAAACTCATCAAAATGACAATATTAGCTGGGAAGAGGATTAAAGCATACATTTCAGGGTTGTTCACAAGGTTAAGAGGAGTCATTTCAGGAGGACTGTTGAATATGACAATTGAGGATGTTAAACAGAAACTAAAAGGAGAGATACTATCTGAGGGAAAAAGATTAAAGTTAAAGAGGCGGAGGTGTTAAAGATTCAATGTCAATCATGTTACAATTTGAAAATGAAATGTCACTATCATTTCAACTCGACTTTGTCAACTACAGAGTTAAAGAATTCCTACCAGATCTAATGAGAGGCTTCCTTTGAGAAATAATTGGACAATTGGGTAAAAATCTAAGAGAAAAAAAATAGATGTGCAAGATGTGGAGGTCCCCATTACTATGTGACATGTCAAAAAGACTCAAAAGTAAAATCTTGTAATAGTGGTCATGAACACAGTGCAGCATAATGTATGCATAGTTAAGCGGTAGCCCATGGAAGCTCAAAATATTAAGGTGAGTGAACGAATATCATATGCTGAAGCAATAAAGCAAATGAGAAAGGAGGAATCAAGAAAAAAGAACTGAAGAAGCAAAGAAAAAATACAAAATCAAGCAAGTAAGGAAGTTGATAATCAACAGAGAAAAAGTCCTGAAGTTAATATATATTGCTTGTGCAAGCCTTTGAGGGACAGTTATATCTACACAGAAGTCTATGTAATCAGTTACAGTCATTACATTGACATCTTCTTCATGCAACTGACACATATGAAAATCACCACTTATTGCCACAATTGTATTTGGCTGTTGTGTTCGTGGTTTAGCAATGTCAGCTTACGGCCCTACTGTACCAAGATGAACACGCCCAATCTCTTATCTTGGAAGCTAAGTTGGGTCGGGCCTGGTTAGTACTGTAACTGGATGGGAGACCGCCTGAGAATACCAGGCACTGTAAGCTGCTCAGTGGGTAGCACTGCTGCCTTGCAGCAAGAAGGTTCCGGGTTTGAATCCTAGCCTGGGGTCTTTCTGTATGGAGTTTGCATGTTGTGGGTTTTCTCTGGGTACTCTGGCTTCCTCCCATACTCCAGAAACATGACTGTTAGGTTAATTGACTTCTTTAAATTCTCCTTAGGTGTGAATAAATTGTCCTGTTAGTCTCTGTGTTGCCCTGTGATGGAGTGGTGACCTGTCCAGGGTGTACAATGCCTCTCACCGATTGATAGCTGGAGATGGGCAACAGCGAACTCAGCACACAGAAAATGGATGGATGGATGAACTGATGACATCACATGCAGTGATGGCAACAGCGGAAGGTGGAATGTAAACAGTTACCAAAGAACAATGGTGAACTGCCTGGTCAAATAATATGGGAGAGAAAAAAAACCCCAAAAAACTAATAAACAGGGCTGTAGAGACAAATCTCCACACTAAAATGTTCCGGATGACTTCATCTTTGTCACAAATACTGCCAAACTTATTTGGAGTATAATGTTGTACTTATAATTGTAATGATGCACATAATGTAGACTTACATGTACAAAGAAATAAAGAGGGTTCTTGACTTTTGGACTATGTACACAAAGCAGAGATGGGGACTCGAGTTTGTGACTCGTACTCGAGTCGCACTTAAGTCGCATATTTAATGACTTCAGACTCGACTTAGACTTGCATTTAAAGGACTTCAGACTCGACTGAGACTCGTGATTTCCGACTTGTGAACAATATTTTATTCCAGTGTAAAAACACTTATTCAAGTGTTTTTTGTTTTACTAACTTGATTGATCGCCGCTCGCCTTACACAGAAGAGGTAAAAAAAAAAAAAAAAAACCTCAAAGACCCAAACCGTGAAGCACTCAAGTTCAAGTGTTTTATTTATACAAAAAGCCACAGCAAAAGTGGCATAATAAAACAGTCCTTTTCTTCTCCTGATAAAACCTAAAATTCAAGAGTTTTCTTTAAAATTACAGGCTGGAAGTTGGGCTCCGCTTGTTATGCTGCTTCTGGTGCGAGTGATCGGCCTGGAGCACCCACTGGCTGATCCACAGACTCTGCGGCGCTCCAGCACTGTTCCACTCCCTGGCGTGCCACACCCCTTTCCAGACCGATCCAGCAAAAAAGAGAAGCAAGGAGAACGCCAGCATCCACGCGCCAAAACCCCGTCGGAAGATATATTCCTGTTTATGCTTTAAGCGAGGGGGAGCGCTACTTACAGGCGAGGTTCCTCATCTGCCCTAATACTTCTTACTGGGCCATCAGTGCGCCCTCCTGGCGCACGGATCCCACCTGCATCTCCCCTGGCAGCGCATCCGTCTCTTTCACCTGCAGATTCCGTTCTCTTTCTCCTTTCCTTCAGACTCCTTTTATGTCGGCTTTAATCAGCCCTTGCTCACACCTGAGCGCAGCATTACGCAGCGCAATTAATGCACTCCGCCTCCTCAGACAACTACTTCAGTCCAGTGCGCATGGATTGTCACAAGGGAAAAACAAACTGTTGGATTAATTGTACAAGTTATTCTACTTTTAATCATATTACTTTAATCATATTATTATGCTTACACACTGAGATCATATTATTATGCTCACACATTTTGTTATCCTTATTTCACTTATATCATAAAGAGTGTTGAAGTATTTTACTTGTTTGTTCTGTACTAATGTTTTAAGTCTGTGCAGAAGGAGTGCTGATTATGAGAATTGGCTGCTGAAGGCCAGCCCCGGTTCAAGGAGAGAACACGGGGAACTGCACGTACCAACACCAGAGAAAGGAGTGAAAGTTCTTATCTCATGATATTGTATGATGTGATGCAGAACTTCTGGTTCCGACTGGCTTCACCCTTCCCCCTCCCCTTAGCAGTCGGAACCACATTGTAGCCAGGGCGTTTCCTTAATAAAAGCTTGGTAGAGCGGAGACTTTTTCAGAGTGGTTTGGAGAATTGTAACTGAACAGTCTCTGATCACTCTCCTTGCAAGTGAATCATACTAAAATTCTCTGTGTCATTCTTTGTACAGGTTACTGCATAAAATGTTTGGTGTTTAAACCTAACATTAATTGGTCCTTCGAGCCGGATTGCAAGATACCCGACGACCCCCAGCAGGTAAAGTGAGACCCAGATAAAGCCTGCGGCCGCAGCAAAGAGACCCTTTACGGGACTGGTCTCTCCCTTACAGGCTGGGGTCCGACGGTTGAAGCATTTCGAGGATGCAGAGAATTGTGAGTAGTTTTTCTTTTAATAAGGAGTGAGTGAATTATTGGAAGAAAAATATATAAAAATATAAAAAATTTATAAAAATATAATAATATAAAAAAAAGAAAAAAAAAAGATAGAAGTGAAGGGCGTGGGGTCACGAGATTCCCCTTTTGAAGTCCTCTCAGCGTGGGGTCACGAGATTCCCCTTTTGTACTAAAACCCTGACAATTCTAGACTCTATCAGGTAAAACAGAAATTTTAAAACAGTTAAAGTCCGCGGGAGGGCAGGCTCCCCTAGTTTGTAAGGGCAGGTTCCCCGAGTTGTAAACTAGTTAAATTCTGCATAGGATAGCGGCGTCCTCTGTGTTTAAAATAAGGTAAAAGTTAACTGCGCAGTGTGTGTGTGTGAGTGTGTGTGTGAAAGGAAATATAGATATCACTAGATATCTGTATTTCATACCAAAAAGACAAGGGTTAAATGGTGAGCTTTTGTGGATGTTTGTAGACAAGAAAACTCCACCTGTAAAGGTTGAAGTGAGTTTTACCACAAAAAGTAGTTGATCACCATCTTGTCTGAAGCCCCAGTGTTTAGAACACGACAGGTGTTAAAAACCCACTGGGCCCAAATTTAGTTCAAAATGGGAAAAGGGCAAAGTGAAGAAAAACAGAAGTTATTAGAGAAACTCCAGTGTAAAGATTGGAAAGCAGTCGAAAATGATGACCCATCAGCGTTAGAGCCATTGTGTCACTGGATAAAAAACTACGGTTTTAATGGCAAATTGAGCACCACAAACATAAAAGATTTGCAACAAAAAATAAAAACAAAAAGCAAAAATAAAGGCACTTTGATGGCAAAAGAAGGTTACATGCAAACCATGGTCTGGATGAAATTGGCAGGTCAGAGAGAAGAGGGAGAGCGCAGAGCTAAGAGAGAGAGGGGGGAGAGACAAGGAAAAGAGAAAGAAGAGGAAGAAAGGGAAAGTGAAGAAAGAAAAAAGGAAAAGGAAAGATCAGTTATGTTTCATAGAAAGGAGGATGATGAGTATGCAGGGCCCTATTCTAACCTGATACATCAAATACATAATCTCCCACGAATGGGAGGTGCTGCCGCTGCAGCCGATCCCTCAGCTCTCTCACCCACGGGGGATCCTCCACGATATACTCCCCCACAACATGTAGAAGCACCATTGAAAATAGCCCCTCCTCAAGCAGCTTCTCCACAAGCTGATACCTCCCAGGGATATATTACTAGGTCCAAAGGTTCTGTAGGGGATTGGTCAAAAACTTTAGCGACAACATTTAATGACATTCTGTCTCCACGGACACCCCGAGTGATGCCTGTGAACCTGGAAGGTGAAGGAGCAGTCCTCACGCTTCCTTTAATAGAATTACCAAACCCCTTAGCAGGCCAGGTTGAGGGGAATGCCCAACAACCAGCCACAGTAATGGTATACAGAACCTGGACACAGAAAGATGTTAGAAAAGCAGTAGAAGGAATTCCCCCTCCAAAGAAGGATGTGGAAGAATGTGTAATTCAAGAATGGGTAAATCGTCACCACATAGAGATGAGTGGTGCAACACTCCAAAAGTATATAAATCACGCCCTGCATGCAGAGAAAGTCATAAAAAGTAAAAAGAATAAAAATAAAGAATCCACTGTGTTTTATCAGGAGGAAGAGGACACTGTGTTTTATCAGCAGTCCAAAGGTAGGGGCCGAGGCAGAGGCCGTGGAAAGGGAAGAGATTTTGGATCACGCTCAACTGATAATTCCAGAGCATGTTGGTCATGTGGAAAAAAAGGCCACATAGCTAGACACTGTCAAAGTAAACCACAAAAGCAGGAAGCTCAGCATGACTAGATGAGCAACCATTTTCTATTAGAGAGATAGAGGGTAAAGAATGGATGTCTTAAACCTAGAAGATTTGTTTTTTAAAAGAAAAATATAGACCAGAAATAGTTCTGATGGTCCAGGGCACTCCTGTTAAATTTTGTGTGATACAGGAGCCTGCAGAACCACAATAAAAGAACCCATACCCTTGCACATACCCATCGTAAAGATGATTTACCTGTAGGTCCATATTCAGCATTATTACAGCAAGCACAAGCAGCTTTACAGCAAGACCCAAATGAACTTGGTGCTGCTGCTGCTTCTGCTTCAGCCCCAGTCTTGCCAGCTCCTAAAGTTGAGAATCTACCGGCTTATTCTCCTATGCCCAGCACCTCCACAAGGGTTACCCGTTCTGGGGGACCTGTGGGGGCTTGGTCAAAAGATATGGGGGGAGGCTTAATCTCCCCACAGCCAGCCCCTGAACCCAAACCTGAAATTGAGTGCTTCCTTTAATTGAGCTGCCAAATCCTTTGGCGGGTCAGGAGCCAGCTGAAAATCCATTTTTTCCTGTCATGATGGTCTATAGGCAGGGGCGGATTTAGGAAATTTGGGGCCCTGGGCATGGATGGGCAGGGGCCCCCCCCCCCTGACAAGAAAACCTATAAAACAGTCCCATTCTACAGATAGAGAAATGTTAATAGAATAGACATTCATTATTTGTTCTAGGTTTTGTCCCTCTGTTCTTGTTCCTTTTTCCTTTCTATTTATCAGCCTTCTGATGGCATTTTAGCCAAAGCATTTAAAACAAAAACATAATTAATATGCACAAATAAGGATTAGTTGTATTAACTATACATGTGAATAGCACCCCAACAGTTTTCCTGTGTGACAGTGGTGCATGCAGAACAACTGTTAAACAACAAATTCCAGGTGCTGGCCAAGGACCTGAGACTGTCATAGTCCGATTAGTTCAAGGTCATTTAAAGGCTGTGCAGGAGATCCAGCTTGTGTGGTTGAGAGACCCTGAAGGACTCTCCTGCCGGCTGTCTGTACTGACTTTACCTGAATGTCCAGTTAACCTCTTAGGCAGGGATGCTCTATGCTTTGCTTAGACAGAGGCTGGGCATCCCATCCCTGGTAGGGACACCATTGGTCTGGTGTCATTGGTACTATGCATTATGCATGCCTTTTCTTTCTTTTTTTTATGCTTGATATGAGCATCAGTACTGATGAGAGGAATTCATTGTTTAAAGAGAAAAGGAGCATTTTGCTACATTAATAAACATTTTTAAGCACTACACTAACTAGATGCTGTTTATCAATGTTGGAGTATCACCGGCTCTGATGAATGTGGAATTAGGACTGTTTTCCACTTTGTAAATGATTTTATTTGAACAACTGAGACAGACGGTAAATACAGTACTTTCTTCTGAATATATAGAATCGTGCAGAGTTAAACCCCACTCTTATATTTTTACCTACTATGCTTCATTAAAAATAATAACTTCACTATGAAAGTTGAACATCTGGGCTGTAGTTACTCTGTGTTGCCCATCTCATGTATTTTTATCTGTGGCTGAAAACATGAATCAAATTCATTGTTTATTTGCATATTCGTAAAAAAATTTAGTGATTCATCATTAAATAGAGTATAGAGACTCTAACACATAATATACATGTCAAATCTGGCTTTCCCCGACAGAGTAACCCACTTGGATCAGTAATCATACCAAAACTGTAAAATAAATTTATAAACATTTTGCAAATACGATTATATAATGTTTTTGTCTGTCAAGGAGCTCTTCAGGAGGAGATGTTTTGGTTTCACCTGGTTTAATGTCATTAGTAATCTTCTTTACAGAACTTTTGGCTAACCAATTAATCGAAAGAATTAACGATAGACTGATCGATTTACGAAATAATTGTTAGTTGCTGTCCTAATTTCATCGTAACATTGTATTAAACATAAAATTTCTTATTAAATACATGTGAAATGGGGATGACATTCAACAAAACAAACATGTTAATCAGCCAAACTATCTTAAAATCCATAATGGCACCTATATGTGACCAGAACATAAACCAATCCTTCCAAATAAAAAAATTCTTTGAATGAGCTGCTATATTGAGTTATGATTTTACTCATGTCTCAAACGGGGGGATTGTAGGATTGATTGAGCATTGAGCATCATTATACAGCATATGGATTTATATTTTATGCAAAAAACTTTTGTAAAGCATGTCTAATATGTGCTAAACATAATCTTCAAGGAAATTTAAGACCTAAAAAAGATGCTTTCCCTAAACCTATTTATCCTTTCAATTCTGTTTGGTTATAATAGATTTGTTTTCTAAATGGATTGCAAGAAAGTGATAGTTAGATCAGATGAGTAATAAGTAAAATCACTTTCTTAATTATTCTGTGGAACCTGACCGTACTGCTTAGCACTCTAGTAATTCTACTGTGGTACCTGTTATAGAATACACATTTGGTCTCCTTCACCGACCTTCAGAGGAAGTCCATCGTACAAAGGGGGTTGTATTTTTTAGCATACAACCATCTCAAACTGGTGAAGGTTCAACAACTCTGCCGAGAGGTCATAGGAAGTAGACCATTGTGTAAAAAGATTATCCATATAGAACACTTTTGAAGTTTAAACCTAGATGATGTTGCGATTATTCATATTAGTTTTGTTTTCAGCTCTCGCTCAGAGCAAGGATTCTTGTTGCCCTCAAGATCCAGCTATTTGTAAAAGGGACGTCTATCTCTGCTATAACTCTACTAGAGTAATCAGTTTGGTGACTATTCCTTTTCAAACATTCTCGCAAAGATTTAAACATGACCCCGGAAATTGGCACGGTTATGATTTCTACCTATTTCCTCGCGTAGTTCAAAGAACTCATAATGGTTGGGGAGACGTATTTAGAACCACTGGACAGTGGAAAAAGGGATCATATGGATGGACACCTTTAGCTAAGAAATGGATGAGTAGAATATCAGGGTTCACTGTTAACCATGCCTCCAAAGTTTTCACTATGACAATAAACTCCACAGCAGAACCCCTTGAGAAGGAAGGCTGTTCTTCCTCATTTCTATGTGCACGGTCTAGTGGAACCGATCCATGTTGGCCTTTGTATTTGTGCCCCGTAAATATTACACAAGAAGGAGATGAGATACAAGGGATTCTTACTTCTGCCCAAGGTGAACAGATAAAAATTCAAAATATTAATGGTCCGCTTAAAACAGATGAATTGTTTCAAGTCATCACTGGAATCTCTGGGCAAACAAACAACTGGCTTTTAATGGCAGAAGAAGCAGCTAAAACAGTGTCTAATGATTGTCTTGTGTGTATGGGAGCTAGACCGCTGTTACGTGTGGTTCCTGCTACCATAACTCCTCAATGTCTTCTAAATATAATGAATTATACGGTCCCATCTGATAATTGCACCTATTGGGATAACATCTATCCCCTGACCACAACTGAGAAAAAGAAACCGATCTTTTTGAAAAAAGTAGCTGTGGCAAATTTCACCTGTGTAAACAGGACCGGAGCGGGCCCGAAACTAGGCACACTAAATGAAACACAATGTGCAAGTATTTTACTGGTATCCACCTTTTTTAAACCTCAATTCCGCAGCGACATCTGGTGGTGGTGTGGAGATGACAAATTGTTTGACAAACTTCCATGTAACACCACTGGATTATGTGCTGCTGTCACTTTGATTTTACCTGTTTCTGTTACATCACTCACAACGGATGAATTATTGACAACTGCAAACAGCATTTTTCCTCACACAGAGCATACTAGAAGGAGGAGGGCATCTGAAGATGCATGGAGTGGAGATGACCCTACTTATATTGATAGCATTGGTGTACCCAGAGGTGTTCCTGATGAGTATAAACTAGCCAATCAGGTTTCTGCAGGATTTGAATATTTTTTATGCTGGTGGTGTACTCTAAATAAAAATGTAGACAGAATCAACTACATCCATTATAACGTCCAGAGGCTGGGAAATAAAACAGAACAAGGCTTCTCCGCCGTCCATGAACAATTGTCAGCTACCTCTCTGATGGCTTTCCAGAACCGTATTGCTGTTGACATGTTGTTAGCTGAAAAAGGTGGTGTGTGCTCTATTTTTGGAGATCAGTGTTGCACCTTTATTCCCAACAACACCGCTGCAGATGGCAGCCTCACAAAGGCCCTTGAAGGCCTTCGCTCTCTTAACAGCAAAATGAAAGACCATTCTGGAGTTGACACAAAAATGTGGGATGGATTTGGAGACATTTTTGGTAAATACAAACAATTGGTGCTTTCTATTTTAATGTCTATAGCTGTATTTGCCGCCATCTTGACCTTATGTGGATGTTGTTGTATTCCATGTATTAGAGCACTGTTAAATAGACTAATTACCACAGCAATACAACCCATGAAAGCAGAAATGCATGCCCTCATGCCCACTGAAAAATACCCATCTGATGATGAAGACAGCGCAGAGGATGAAATCTCTTTGCATTTTCCTGCTTAATTCTAATGACATTAACAGTAACCCACCAGCTTAAAGTACCTCTGAGTGTACCCTTTACAGCTAAAACGTGATTTCATAGTTGAAAATCTGAAAAGAAGTGACTACTGAATGATAAAATAAATAGCTTAAAGTGAATAAACAGGGGGGAAATGTTGGATTAATTGTACAAGTTATTCTACTTTTAATCATATTACTTTAATCATATTATTATGCTTACACACTGAGATCATATTATTATGCTCACACATTTTGTTATCCTTATTTCACTTATATCATAAAGAGTGTTGAAGTATTTTACTTGTTTGTTCTGTACTAATGTTTTAAGTCTGTGCAGAAGGAGTGCTGATTATGAGAATTGGCTGCTGAAGGCCAGCCCCGGTTCAAGGAGAGAACACGGGGAACTGCACGTACCAACACCAGAGAAAGGAGTGAAAGTTCTTATCTCATGATATTGTATGATGTGATGCAGAACTTCTGGTTCCGACTGGCTTCACCCTTCCCCCTCCCCTTAGCAGTCGGAACCACATTGTAGCCAGGGCGTTTCCTTAATAAAAGCTTGGTAGAGCGGAGACTTTTTCAGAGTGGTTTGGAGAATTGTAACTGAACAGTCTCTGATCACTCTCCTTGCAAGTGAATCATACTAAAATTCTCTGTGTCATTCTTTGTACAGGTTACTGCATAAAATGTTTGGTGTTTAAACCTAACACAAACCAAAACAACCCAACATGCAGGAAAAATTCAAAAGTCTAAAATAAAGGAAAACAATCATATAAAAAAGAAACATCAAAACATGCAAAGCTCAAGAAGAAAATACAAAGAAAAACAAATCATATATTCCTCTCCAAACATGCAAAGCATAAAACTAACATTAAAATGAAAGAAAACCATAAGTCATATTTTTCCCTGTGCAACCCACTGACGTCACTGACGCAACAGTACGTGGACGGCAGGATTGTGATTGTTTTTTTCTCTCCACAGTCCTCATTTTCAATAAAAGAGCAGACATGTATTGCTAAAACTAGAAAAAGTTGTAACCACAAATGTCAGGTAAATACTGTAAGAAAATGCAAAATTTATCTGGAAAAAAATTTTGCGTGTGCTTTTTTTAATTGTATTTTTCATTTAGCAGTTCAAGATAATGATAATTCCATAGATATAATAGCGACCTTTAAGCTATACCGTCTCAGTGACGGAGATGAAAACACAAGGAGAAACAAGCAAGCACGAAAATTATTGCACTTTTTTAAATGAATCAAGTGATTAGAATTTTTTGTGCGATTAATTGATTATTGCGACAGGCCTTCTCAAGACTTGAGACTTGACTTGGACTTGAGCTCTCAAGACTTGAGACTTGACTTGGACTTGAGCTCTCAAGACTTGAGTCTTGACTTGGACTTGAGCTCTCAAGACTTGAGACTTGACTTGGACTTGCAAAAAATGACTTGTGAACATGTCTGACACAAAGTCAATTCTTTTACAAGACAGCATGCTTAAAAGCAATCTTAGATGCCACTTTCAAAATGTTAAAGTACATAGATCCTTAACATTAGTTCAGAATGGATCGTATTAATTTTATTTTGTTTTTTAATATGTGTACGTTGTGCAAAGTTAACAGAATCCATAGTAAATAAATTAAAGGCTTGCGTTTGTCAGAAATTTGTAACAGAAAACTGGCTGAAATGTGAGTTTTCAGAGTGCTACCACTGCGTTCTAAATATTTAAAGAGAATAACTTCTTTAAAAAAAAAAAAACACTCATTATGTTCCAGTTTATTGTGCTTAAATCTATCTGACAAAAAAAATGGATCCTTTGAGTGTTACGTTTTTAAAGATTCATGACGACCTAAGATCTAAGTTTAAATTACTGCATATGCTCTGCCTTGTTTTTCTCCTGCTCCTCATTTAACAGAAGCCTTAATGGTAAAATATTGTTAAACCATTGTTTTTAATCTGATTGATATAACAAAAAAACAAAAAAAACTGAGAAGATAGAACTGTAAATTTACAGTCATATGTTTATATTACTGTTTTTATATATTTTACTATTTTTCAAGGCTGCACTTAAAAAAAAATGAAATTGTCTAGAGAGCTGTTCTGCACGAAATGTCTTTGTTTTACACTTGTGTAAACAAAATGACAAATCTGTCTAAGTCTAACATCAGCAAGGTTTGATTAACATAATCTCTCCTTAAAAAATTATTAGTCTGATTAAGTCCGGCTGAGAAAACAAATCCAAAATAAGCTTTATGAATAAGACTTATTAAAAACTCCAAATCTAAACACAATACTGGATATACAAATTTAACCCCATGAAGACTGTCAACGGCCAAGCCAATCTGATGGTCAGCACATTCTTATTGTAGTCAAAGGGCTAAATCAAATATTGTCACAATGGAGGCAAAAACACACCCTTAAGGGAGGGGTCCTTGCAGTCAGTTCTTAGCTTTTCCAGCTTGAGGAGAGAGTGAAAACGCTATAAGGACCAGCACTGCAATACTCTTTAAGATTAATCCTAGTTGTCAAATTGCTGTTAGTTACAGCAAAAGAATTTTCAGTTTTCTAGAAAAATTGCCATCCCTTAAATGATGATATGCCATCTGAAAATGAGATGGCGGTACAGTAAAGGCAAACGCCAGATTCTCTTAGCTAAGTAATAGTTTTAAAAATAAGCCATTATATGTGTACTGTAGAAGAATATAAAATGTAACAAGGTATAATCTAGCTGCCAAAAAAGAAAAAAAAGTTAACTTCCATATTTACACATGTTCTTCTGATAAAGTTTTATAAAATTTTGGTCAAAATATTTATGCTAAGATTGATCATGATTTTGTACCCTCGGCCACTTTCAAAGAACCGCGGTGAGAAAGGTGAGCTTTGAGGACCGTCTGAAACGGTAGCTTGCCACAGATATAAGCCTGAAAGTGTGCATGTGCAGAAAAATATAGCTAATGGGACAAGCACGTAGGATGGCTTACATAAAAATATCACCAGAATCATTGACAACTAGGAGGACCACCTAATTAGATGATCTAACCGAAAAAAAAAGATTTTCCTCAATAGCTTTAAGGATAACGGAGCAAGACCATGAAAGGCTTTAAAAACAAGTATGAAAACTTTAAAATCAATCCGAAAATGGACCGGGAGCCAGTGAGGGGAGGAGAGGACGGGAGTGATGTGGCTGTGTCTGGATGAACCGAAGAAGCTGCATTCTACTCCAACTGTAACATTGGAGTGACGACTGTGAGAGACCAGAGTAGAGAGCATTGCAATAGTCTAACCGAGAACTAATAAATGCGTGAGTCGCCTTCACCAGTTCTTGGCGTGAGAGAAAGGGTTTCACCTTGGTCAAAAGGAGCAGCTGGAAAAAGCTCTCTTTGACAACAGCATTTATTCGTTGTTTGAAATTCAGTTCATGGTCGAAGACAACACCTACTGTAGGTTCCTCACGGCATTGCTGAGTGGACCCCTAACCCTGGACTGAATCTCAAGGACATCTTATTATTCTATAGACACTTTGATGTTTTAGAAAGAAATTTTTTAGAATTTAAGATTTTTTGCACATTGACAGCCTTTAATTGGCTTTAAAATACGTATAAAGCTGAAAGCAATGGTTTTAAAGCAATTTAACAACAATGAAATATACTTAACCATAGAATATAAGTTATGAAATCAGAATTTTGCAAAGTGAAGACACATGCAGCATATTCATAAGAGCTGGTTCATTTAATACACATGCACATACACTACCACACCCTGCCTGGGATTGGACACTTTCTAAGAAAATCCTGCCTCCTGGGACAATATCAATTTCTTTCTAGTTGAGGGTAGTAATGTTAAAAAATTATCTTCAAGCCATCATTGTTCCCTAAAAAAATTGAAAAAAAGCCTAGTTCAACAAAATGAAAGAGATGGTGTTAGATATGAAGTCAGAATTCTACTCTTAAAAAGAACTGCTATTGGCCTAAATATGCTTTGCTAAGAAAACTAATGTCTTAAGTAGGTGGGATTTCCTTGAAAAGCAGCCAATCACAGTTAATTTATGCTCAAGTTACAGTAGTACCACCCTCAAAGTGACAAAAAGTTGACATGAGTGCACAGAAACCGATCCACACACTGGAAAATCTACAGAGGCATAAAAAGCAGGCTCGAGAAAGAGCTTGTAGGCAATGTGCTTGTAATCTGATATTGAATCTCAATGCAAAAAAAAAACATTCAAAATAACCTCTGTGTATTTTCTTTGTATTAAATAAAACTGTTCCTATTTATCATGAGTCTGCACATTTGACAATATTCTGACTCAACCCAAAAAGAAGAAACACCTGACTGCAAATTTAGCCAAAAGACACCAAGAAATTAAGTACTCAACTTCATTAATGCCCTTTCTATAGCAGCAACTCTTGACAAACCATTTTTAAAAGGTTTGAGTCGAGGATCTTTAAGTTTACTTAAGATTCAAAGATAACCTAAGATGATGTTGACAGGAAGGTACTCAGCTTGTATAATGTACTAAAGTAAGTAGCCCTTTGGCTTGGATGCAACTGACAAGGTAATATACAATATTGTCAATAAAAATAGGAACTCAGTAGTTAGAGGTTGTACACCAGAGGAGTCCTGTCTTTTCTTTCAAAGACACTAAAATTTATCAGCCAAATGTTTTCAATTTATTCTTTAACTTTATACATTTAATTGGATTTTTGGGAGGAAAGAAAGAATTGCTTGTGTTTCTGCTTTGTATCGTCTCCTTTTCTGGTTTTCACTTTATTTTAAAAGGATCATTGGAGACATAACCACTCTTTACAATATGAAAACTCGACTCCTTAGAGGCACTTATCTTCAACTACACACATTTAATGGTCTCCTAATTATGCATTCAAGGTCATAAAATGTGACTTTGTTCGCCTGCTGGTTAATGCATTCCCAAATAAACATACAGCGTTTTGGTAAATTTACCAAAATGGAAATTGGTACGTCTTACTTTAATGACATTGAAAATGAAAAAGATGAAATGTTATGCATTAAAAAAAATGACTTTTTTCAAAACAGCTCAAACCTCAACTTTACAGAAAATTACAGAAATTTAGTGAAGCGGAGGGGAAAAAATCTTGTTGGCTTGTCATTTGGCACCAACTGTTACTGTGAACATGTAAGAAAATATATATATCTATATATTTATAATTTTTTATAATTATTTTTTTCTACATAAGAGTAGATTGGCTAGTACTGGATTTCTCCAATATTTTTTCCCCTGCAGTTTCACAGCAATAGGGAATGTTAGTGTACTTAAACTTTGTGTAAATGCATCTTGAGTTATTTATACACTCTCAGTCAGCTGGTAGATGTGATATAAGGTAAAGTCGAAAATATGCTTATGCTGTGAATTGCAAATTGGTATTTTCTTAGGATGAACTTTGGCTGAGGTACCGATGCAAAGCAGATCAGATTAAGATGGGTCTAATACACACTGCAGTCTTCATTACATTTCAAGATATGATTCAGTGCTCTGAATTAACAGAACAATTATGTACAAGCTTCATCATGGTGGGCTGGTAGCTGCAGCGATCAGCTTGAAGGATTTGTGGTTAGGGATTACACCAGAATACGGATGTGTTTTAGAGAAACCCAGATGAGCTAAGAGACAGAGTGAGGAAAGAATGCACCAGCTGCAGAATAGTATGTGAAAACATATCTCATGGCTGGTTCAGAAAATGTTAGAGAAAAGAAAATATTTGGACATCTCTACACATCTAGACTGCATAAAAAAAATAGACATTCCCAGAAGCTAGAATATTGACTTTTGTAATTAAATAGTTGTCTGTTTTATTGCATCTGTTTATAGTACTGTAAACCAACTTGTCAGACAATGGAGAATTGATTTTAACAATAGTACCGCCTCTAAATCTTCTACCAAAGGTGGTATTGAGGAACTATTAGTTCAAATGCACTATAGGATTGTCGTTAGGATTTGTTTTCTAGGTTTCACATTTTCAAATTAGTAGAATATATCTGCAGATTTTTCAGCTTAAAATGTATTGATGCAGTATTCTGAAGGTGCCACATGAATGTTTGCAAAAGGAGTGAAGTAAGCCTCAGGAGAGGGCAGAATCTGTAAAACCCCATATGTTAGATATACATATTTCTAGATGTACTTTCAAGTTAGCAAGAAAGTGATATTCTCCACTCTATATGTCTATTTAGCTGATCTTGATGCTACTTTAAAGGAATTTTGCAGACATTTCAAGTTTTCTAGTTCCAAGCAGCACATTAAGGAAAAGTTCATCATGAGACAATATCAGGGCTAACACCTTGGCAACCTTACTTTAAAATGTATACAGTCAAAACCAACATATTTAACTTCAAGGAGAACTAAAATGGAGCACCTTGGAAAGGCATTAAATTGTAATTACATTTTTTTATTAATTTTTTTCTCAAATGGCATTCACAAGCTTCACAATGTTTTGTGACAGACCTTCAAAAATTGTGTACAATTGAAAATTGACAATTGTGGCTTGTATCTAGTCTCCTGAGGCATATATATTGTAGATCTTCCCTTCCCTGCAATTACAGCTCGTCTATATTGTTTTTTTGAAGCTAACTTTTTTCTGTATTATTCGTTTCCCAAATATACGATGTCAGACAAACTGAGTATTTGAGAGGAATCTGAACTTTTTTTTTGTTCTCCCCAATGTTTCTTCATTACTTTAGCGCATTGTATATGCAGTTAAATCAGGTCTGATAATCTGACAGGATAAGAGGCTGTATCCGTCCTACAACTGGAGGGTTGCCAGTTCAAAACCCTGATCCCGGTCTTGTGGTGTCTGTGTATTGCACCTGGTATTCAATAGTACCTATAATTCCCTTCTGAGTGCCCCAGGACACCTGTAGCATCAGTGCACCGAGCCCATGCATCAGACCATGTAAAAACAGGCATACGTGTGGAGCTTAGAAAAATAACTGCAGTATCACAAAACTTTAGAATCTCAGTCACTTTTCATAAGAGGTACAATAAGATGCTTAAAAGCAACTGGAAACCAGCCAAAAGAAAGGTACCACAAAACAAGCTTGGAAATAGACTCTGAAAACATTGCAACACCTATCCAAGAACCTTTGTCAGTTCTGTTGACTTGACCTAGAGCTAAAGGATGGTATAAATAAAGAGATGTTGAGTAACTCACCAATTAAGGAGACACCCTTTTACAGTCTTGGTGGGATAATGTGACCTTGGTAGTAAAAAGGTTGCAGGTGCTGGACAGCTTCGGAAATCTAGGAACGGGACACAGATTTAAACTGACAGTTTTTCAGGAATCAAGGTTTCTGGCTTGGTCAGGTATGGAACAATTGTGTTATTTTATATTTAACAAAGTTAAGAAAAATTGACCAATTCAGAAGAGACATAAAATCAACAAAAATGTAAGACTTATTGTTAGCAGTCAAAAAAAAAATAAATATAAATACCACTGGAGACCTGGCAGCTTCTTGCTTAAAAAAGTAAGAAAAAGTAGAATTAAAGTTCAAAACAGCTAAATAGATAAAATATGTTGAGTAATAGCACCTAAAATCAGTTGTGACATCTTTCTAAAAACCATAAAGAAAAAAACACTGCATGCCGAAAAGTTAAATCTGTTATAGGTATGTAAATAGTATCAACCTTGCAACATCGGTTTTGAAAGGAATTTTTTTTGTTTGTTTTTTTTGTTACTGATATAGAAACAGGATCTGGGGAGCTGATGTTCATTCATTTATCTTCAACTATATTTCTTATTTGCTTATGTTCTCTTTGCTCACATACAGAAGTAAATAAAAAATTGCTTTTTTTAATTTGTGTTTTTAAAGTATTAAGCAACACCAGTCTGCAGCTCTTAAATGAGATCATTAACAAATAGCAAAACCATAATTTATATACCAGTAGTTTGGATTTCTATATCTGACTGAATAATGATGCATTTTAAATTATTTAACACTGAAAGATGTCAGGTTTAGTGGATTGATTTGTTGAGGACCCAAATGCAGAGATGGAAGAAAGAAATTGTTTCTTGCAAATTTAATGATGAAGTAGATGGTAACAGGAGTGTGAATCCAGAAAATACAGGAGAAACTTACATGAGAAATGAAGATAATGCAGCACTGAGTAATTGCAGAGAAGGAGTATATATATGAGAGGGAGAACAAGGAATGGAGTAATCAGCTAATTGGGAGCAGGTGTGGAGAGAAGCAGCTGTAAAGGAGCTAAGGGAAAAGAAAAGTGGCTCTATGGGGCAACAAAGCGTGACCAGGGAAATTAACAGAGCTTAACTCTAACAAGAAAATAACTTAAATTAAGCTAAAGGGGAATACAACTAATACTAAATAAAGAATGACCAAGGGGAAAACTAGAAGATAAGGGAAGGGAGTGGAGATAAGTTAAGATAACTATGAAGCAATGAAAAGCACAACCTAAAGATAACAGAAAGAATAACTACTGTATAACTAAGACTACTGTAGACCGAAGAATAAATAAATACCAGAAATGCTGAAAAGAGATGACTGAAAGAAATGACAAGAAAGCATAAAAAAACTATATACTATATAAATCTTGACAACACAGAACAACAAAAATGAAAGCATAACTAAAAACACAATGTGAAAACTTGAACAGAACAAAAAGTCCACAAAGGCAGATCTTTTTAGAAAGCAAAGTGTGGCACCGAGTATAATTTAACCTGGTAGGTATTTTAACTTGTCTACCAGGCCCAGCCAAATAAAACTGAAGAAATGTTCCCTGTCCTTGAAAATTAATTAATTAATCAAATAAGAAAAATAACATAATAATATATATATATATATATATATATATATATATATATATATATATATATATATATATATATATATATATATATATATATATATATATATATATAATAGAAAAATTAAATATAAAAAAATAACTATAGCCAATAACTTATGTTATAGTATTTGGACCAGAGCAAGAAGCTGATTAGTCAGTCACTTAATTTAGATGTTATTAGACTAATCTCAGATAATAAAGCAAAAGTCTTGGTGTTATTTTTCATCAGGACCCGTTTAGAGGTTTCTAAAATCTCCTTCTTTCATTTGCAGAATATTGCAAAACTTAGAAAACTTAGAACTTTGTTGAAGCTGTTCCTTCCTGCCCTTTTTTTTTATTATTTTTTTTTATTTTCCTAGATTACCCTGTCTCACATCGACAAAATTTAGACATCATTTGTTCTAAATGGAATCAAATTTTTTTCCCATCCCATCTCTTTTCTCTTTTAAACCCACCTTGCAGACCTGTTTTAAGCTTTGGCTCTGTCTGCCTGTCTACTCTACACCTCGCCAGACTCTGCTGAGGGTTTGATAATTAGAAAATACGACACCGTCTCTTACTGAGCATTCAATTTTTTAGATTTTGTGCTACCTAACCCATAAAGGCCTACATGCACATTACACTCTGTGGGAAAATCTGTTGATTTGAAGGCAAACTTACTACTGTGAAACATTTATGTCAGGGGCTCGGAACCTTTGACCCAATATTCAAGTAGACAGATCTGGATGTTTTCAAACAAGCGTTTATTCAAACAAACAGGCTTGCCGCTGCTCGTCAACTGAGGCGGATCAAACGGATCCTCTGTGGGAATATAAACTTAAGTTAGTGACTTAGAATAATGGACTGACTATGAGCAAAAGTCACCAACCTGGTTCTGAATTCAGTTCAACCCAGAGGAAGGAGATGAATCCGAACGATTTTGCTTTTCTCTTTCCCCAGAGTTCCGAGTGAAGTGCAGAGTTTACACTGTGTCTGGAGCAACAGTGTCCATGTGGGAATATCCAGAGTAGAAGCAGATCCGGTTAACAGACAAGAAGATCAGAGAGCTGAAGAGGTATCAGAGAAGAATCCAAGCCAAGATCAGAGGAACAGTCCAATTTCGGTAAGCCGGCAGAATCCAGGAATAAGTCCAAAACTTACAAGATTAACAGAGCTTACAGGGGCAAAGCAAAAACTCGGGAGCCCCAAAGGCAGAAACAGGTCAGAACAGTGGTGTCAAAAGTACACACATTTGTTAATGAAGTAGAAGTATAGATAATGCAGTTTAAAAACACTCTGGTTAAAGTTGAAGTATCAATTTGACTTCTTTACTTAAGTAAAAGAGAAAAAGTATGTGCTCCAAAAACTACTTAAAGTATAAAAGTATAAAGCAATCTTTAAAAAAAAAAAAACAGCCAGATGTCACTATATGAATTAAAAGCTTTTGACTATTTGGGAAAATTCTTTGAGATAGGGCCAAGGATGAGGGAGGTTTTGTTGGTCTCCATCTCCCGATACGCTCTTGCCTGTGTCCGACCTTTCAGACATTTAAACATCTTTTTCTGAATCTGACATTGTAGCATGGCATAGACAATTCACGTTTGCAGTTTGAAGAACACCTGCTTGCTTCTGATAACTCCTTTATCTAACCAATGAGTGTTTGCGTTATATGACTCATCCAATTACACTAGTTTCCAATAGATGTGGAGGGCGCCAATGATCTGCATTGGATGCATGACGTGAAAAAAATATTTATAAACATTAAACCAGGGGTAACCAATTAAAAATCAGTGGGGTCCGAATAGGTCCAGAGACATTTTTAATGATCTGTTACTTTAAACAGAATTTAACACGGAAATAAAATAAGGTGTTTATGCATCCATGTTATGCATTGAATTTAAATACATTTTTTTTTTTTAAATAGAACATTTCCATTTTAAAATCTAAACTGTTTTTTGAAGTAGAGGACAACAATCGTTCAGTTTGGTATATAGACAATTTCCTGATTCACATATTTTTTAAAACGCCTCACTGTTTTTTGTTTGTTTTTTTTTCTTTTTTCTGGCTTAATGGCAGCAATGGGCTTTAGGCTGCCCTGCAAGGCTTTAAACCTGGGTTTGAATGGCGACAAAGCCATTCTTAAGCACATATGAAAGTGCTCATTCGTGAGCCTTGATCTTTATTTATTTTTTATTATGTTCATGGTGAAGAATTCTGCTTCACAGCAGCAGGTTCAGCCAAACATACTCTAAAGATTCAGGCTCTGCTCCGGTAAGGCCAGGTCAAGATCCGCTATTGCAATCGCACCAAACAGGAAAAAGAATGGCGAGAAGATCTGGTTTGTCAAATTAAAATATAGTACCAACTGATCAGTAACTACAAATTAGAGCAAAATTCTTATATATTTCAAAAACTAACACCGTTTATTTAAAAGATTGGATGCAAACTATTGGTACTTCAACAGACCAGGAAGCAGATTTCTCATCTCCATCAGAAACCACATATGCTGGATGCTGATGGGGATTGTTTTATATGTCATATTAAATTAAGCCTTAATTTCTGCATGTTTTGCTCCTACGAATTACTGTATATCGCGCATGCTTTCCTCGAGCTCCGAGGATAAGTTGGAGCGCAGCAAGACGGGAGGAAAAGCGGAGGCTGTAGGCTTTGCTTTCCGCAGGAGGTTTGGATTGTGGGATTTCGGGGTAACAGGAGAAGCGGCGCGAGTAAAGTTTAGACACTGTTGTCAGACAAGATGTGGTAAGGTATAAATGTTTTCAATCAGGTTGGGTCCGGATTAGCCAGCAGGTGGGTCCGGATCCGGATTGCAGTCCGCTAATCTGTGACCTCTGCATTAAACTGAAGGCAAGCATAACGAGTAACCTTTGTTTAAAAAAATTTAAGGAATAGAAGATACAAATACTTGAGTGAAAATGTAATGAGTAAGATTCAGAAGTAGGAAGAAAAATAAGTAATGATAAGTAATAAGTAATGAAAGTATAGATACCTAAAAAAGTGTGCTGACGTATTTGTACTTCTTACTTGACACCTCTTGATTAGGATCAGAGAATCAGAACAATATTCAGAAATGCTAGAGTTAATCTCACCAAACAGTTCAAATAATTTGGCGCTGATGGTAGGCAAACAGGCAGAATAAAAAGCAGCAGGAACCAGGTGGACAAGATGAACGTAAAACACAACCGGGCCAATTAGAAAGGTGAAAGAAGTAAACAATCATACCAACCATCAGCGCCAAGAGAATGACAATTTATTCTGGTATTCAGAACTGTCGGGTCAAATTGTAAAACTCATAATATTAGATTAACTAACGTATATGGTGGGTAATTAAGTAATATTCCCCGTATTTAGTTTGGATCAATGACTTGTCTTGAATTTTGGCTTGACACAGCACAGTTGCAAGGAAAGGAGGTGCAGAGGTTAAAACAGAGAATTAGAGAACCTGTACTGGTGTTTAAGTTTATTTTTGAATCTAAGAGGTACTATCAGCAGCAGATGTTGACTGTAAATACATGTATATATGGTGTACTCAAGAAAATCTGACACAGCTCAAAGCTTTAAATAAGCCTGTTCAAGTTATTTGAATTGATTTTCTCTTTAGTAAAAAATTGTTAGATACCAATTGTTAGATATTTGCCACTGCTAGAGTTTCATATTTCACAATTTTATCTGCACTGTCCCAGAGGGACGAAAAATATAACATTTCCAAATGGCTTGGAGCCTCTCCAAACAGCAACACAGAGCTTTTAGACACCTGCAGGTTTATATTCAGATCCTCCATTAACCAGAAAAGCAGCTTTATACATAAATTGACAGTTGGAGAGTGTGGCAGAGTGACAGATGGCTATTAGGTTAGCTTAAAATGCTTTTGTCATGCTTGCAATTACATCACATTAGACTTTCATGATTTAATAATTACCCCACTCAGCTTTAGTGTGTAGAGAAAAAACATAACAAAAAAACCCCGTAAGAAGTGTTTTTTCTTTCTTCTGGCTCATACAGTAAAAGATACGGTGGCATCTTTTTGTGGGTGAATCACTCTACCAAGACCCTGTTACCAACACTTTTATTAACTCTGTGTGAACATGGCATGAAAATATTAAATATCCTCTAAAAAAGTTCTGATTTGGTGCATACAAAAGCACAAAAAGGGAGTAATGGTGGCTTAATATTTTATTTTGTGGCATCTTGACATTAGCACAATGTAAAAATAGCAGGAAAATTATGTTTTTTCTCTGTCCTAAATGCTCAATTTTGCACACCTTACCAAGAATTTAAGCGACTAATGCACTTCCCTCACAATCAAAATATAAGCTGCTGTAATTTGTTGCATCAAAGATCAGTAGCAGATTTGTTTGATTATATGGTATAAATATTGTATGGTATAAATATACAGTATGGCAATGGTTGCATGATAAAATGTAGTCTATGAAACTTATTAAGATAGTTGAGGTTTCTGAAGTAAAAGAAATAGGAAAAAAAGGATAAAATATGTAAAATAAACAAAAAAAAAACATTTTATTGGGTATAATAACTAAACAGGTTATGTGTTTAAACATTGTTTTTTTTTCTCAAAATGTAGGCTAAGTTTAAAAACATGGAGCACTTGCACATTTCAGTTACTACAGTTGTTTTTATGCAATTATGATTCAGTGCCAACCCCAAATATGCTATTCAGTGAGATGATATCTGCATTGTCATACATTATTCTTTGAACAAATGCGTAACTGGCTGAAAGTGAAGCGAGCTAAAATCATTGTCAAATAACCCTGCAGGTATACTGTATGGAATGAATACATGAAACCTCCATTCAAACATTCAAAATATAAGAATTTATTAGCAGAACTCATTCAACTCAAAATTATTTCAATAAAAAAAAACTCTTGACTAAACTGATGAAAATCCACAATATTAAGCAAACTTGTAAAAAAAAAAAAACATCATCATTAAAATGAAGCTATGATTCACAGTTTGATATTGATTTTATGTTTAAGAATCAAAATTGTATTTTAAGAGATTGGAATCAGATCAAATTAGCATTTTATCCAACTTAAAGCAATTGGCATTTGTTCAAACCAAATCACCAAGTCAATCTAAGAGATAAATAAAACTTTCAGTAGAATATTTTATTAAATTGTTTTGATTGATCAGAAATCAACAACCTTAAATCAATTAATACTTAACCTTCTTTGAGTACTCTTTGGTAATATTTTGGTGTTAAATGCAATGGTCATATGAGGAAATACTAGTGTTTAAACCCTTAGTGTTTTAGCTTTAGCTTGTTTTAGCTTTATAAACAAGATCTAAAAACATATCAGCATTTTTGCAGATAACATCACTTTTTTCCATTTAAGACTCAAGAAAATATTCAGGACAATTCATGTGCTGCACTTTACCCTATTTTGCAACGATTTCAGTTGTAAAACCTACTCTGCAATGCTTTGTGTCATTACAGGACATCACATTTCTCTGTTACGAGTGTTTTTCGCAGAATGTGAGAAAATGGGGAGAGAAGGCATCCCTCTGTGCTGAAGGTAAGACGATAAAAAATTCCCATGTTATTTCTACATAGAGGCCAGATTTGCATTGAAGCGGAAGTGGAGCCAAACTGGTAGCAAATATAGGGAGGAAAACGGCAAGATTTTGGCAGAGTAGGTGACATCTGATCGCCGCCTCACATGCGAATGAAGTTGAAAAGTATGAACTTTGGTTTACGGTATAAGAAACCATTCACTCCAGTTGTAAACATACCTTAAAAGTTGCAGAATACCAGCCTTCAAGGACTGGAATGCCTGCCGCTTATCTAAATACATAGATCTAACAGGGGTTTCTACCAGGGTTTCTCATCCACATCTGGTAAACACTCCTCACTTTCCCTCTCTTCACTCTCCATGAACTGCCAGCTTCTACCTAAACCAGCCTCTACCATTTGTCTGAATTACCTCATCATTCCATTGCCTACAAAGGCTTCCACCAGGACTAACAGCAACCATCCACAACCCAAGATCCAATCACCTCTCCCTGGCGACATCCACCTTGATCTCATGTGAACTTGGATCTACATTCCACTCTTCTGTTCATTCACCATTATCCCATTGTTCCCTTTGTCCAGGGGTCTCCGTCTCCCTCCCTGTTGCCGCTCCGTCACTGGATCATAATTACACATCAAGTGTCCATACCATAAACTTTTGTTTACTGAATCAACTTCTCCTAAGTGTTTACACTGAATGCAGGTCAGAGCATTAAAAAGATTACTCAGAGTTTTGGAGTGAGCACAGCTTGCAAAGTAGCAACTCACTACAATGTTTACAATCCTCCATATTTGCCTTTATTTTGAAGTCTAGATAACAAAGTGAAGACAGGAAATGCTAAGAGGTTGCTGAAGTAACAACAGCTGGAAGTCAGAGAAGGCAATGATTTTGTAGCAGTGAATTTGTTCTATTTAACATTGAGATCGACTATATACATAAACTGTTAGTTACAGAAAAAAAGACAAACCTATGAACAAAGAAATGTTTGCCATGTCATTGATGGTTAAAAGCAATGCTGCAAACCAGTCGGAACCAACATTTCCAGAAATGGTGGACAAACAATAATTAAGAACGTGTTTAATTTAGGCATGTAGAAAATAGTAAGTGGTCCTGTAAATGGTCTGTATTTATATAACACATTTTCATATCAGGAGATTTGGTCAAAGGGCTTTACAGTACCTCCAGTCATTCAATCTTTCATGCACACACTGATAGTGGCAAGCTACATTGTAGCCACAGCTGCCCTATGGCTGACTGATAGAACCATTGTTGCCATACACAGGCAGCCACTATCGGTAGGCAATGCATTAATGTTGTTTTGTGCTTGCCCAAGGACACAACAACACAGAAAGCCAGAGCTTGGGTTGTAGGGCAAACTCTTGCATCCGATGTCCCTGTCACCCCAATAGAAAAAGGCTGTCTTTTTGTTTAGCAATATTTACATTTTTCTGACTTAATTCTGAAAAAAAAAAGTTAATAAACAATTGCAATGTTTAACAGCAACATTCCATAAGCAATAAGACTACAGGAGTTGTTGCTCAGTTGAATTCATAATACCATACCATACCAACTTTATTTATGAAGCACTTTATGCACCGGACAGGACCAAAGTGCTGTACACAATCATAAAATACAATAAAATTATAAAATAGAAAAAAACGTGTTAGTATACAAACAGAATAAAACAAAGTAAAACCTCTCAATTTGTCCCAAAAGCCAAGGAAAAAAGATGAGTCTTAAGAAGGGGCTTAAAAATAGCAAGGGAAGAGGCCTGTCTTATGCTCAGAGGCAGATCGTTCCATAGCTTAGGAGCTGCCACAGAAAAAGCATGGTCCCCTCTTAGCTTGCATTTTGTCTTTGGGACTCTCAGAAGCAACTGATCAGCTGACCTGAGGGAACGGGAGGGTGTGTAAGGATGTAACAGTTCAGACAGATAAGGAGGGGCAAGGCCATTAAGAGTTTTATAAACAAATAAAATCAATCCTAAAATATACTGGCAGCCAGTGTAAGGAAGCTAAAACAGGGGGAATGTGGTCGAATTTTCGTGTACCTGTTAAAAGACGTGCAGCAGCATTTTGAACCCTCTGAAGTTGGGAAATATACAAACCACTAACCCCTGTATAAAGTGAGTTGCAGTAATCCAGCCGTGTGGTCACAGATGCATGGATCAATGTTTCAAAATGTTGTTTTGAAAGAATAGTTTTTAGTTTGGCTAGCTGCCTTAAGTGGAAAAAGCTGGACTTTATAACGGCTCTGATGTGTGCAACGTACGCCCAACTCATAATGAGTTGTAAAAACTAACATTTTCCTTTTCATGATGTTTTCTGTAAGTTTCAAGAATCAAAAAAAAAGTTCCTACCTTTAGAAATGTGCATTTGTGAACTTTGCTTAACTCTACAGGTACATTCAGAGGATTCTGAGATTTGAAAAATATTCTGATTTTAAAATATCTCCACCAGAAAAGTGATTTATACTAAGAGCTCAGGATATACATTCAATCCATCCATTTTCTGACACACTTATCCCTACTGGGGTCACGAAGGGTGCTGGTGCCTATCTCCAGCTGTCAATGGTCGAGAGGGGTAAAAGCGTATTCACTTCAACGTGATAGTGGTAATAAATTTCCAAACAGTTTTTCTTTGGTTGAATTAAATGTTCTGATATGAAAAAATCAAAGTTTACATGGTTACATGTTTATTTAGACTTAATAACTTGACTGTATTACATTAAAACATATTGAAGATTTAAAAAAGATGCCATACATCTATTGCAATAATCATTTTCTCTAGTTAAAGATTAGAGACCTAACTAGTACTTGGCCCTTAATGACTTGGAGCTGGAAAAAAAATACTTCTAATTATCTCAAGGTCACAAAATCTTGTAAAAGATCAAACCACACATTTTACTAATGTTAAAAAAGAAAAACTTTGGTTGCATTAAATCATGAGAAACAAGAAAGATTTTGGGCACATGCACCAGCATTAAATATAGGCAGAAGCTACTGCCAAGCAGTGCCTGTGTGTACCCACAGACACAAAAGCATATTCACAAATCACATCCTGTCAGCCAACAATACCAGAACAGTCTGAAGGAAGTGAAGCGCAAGCTGTAGGTTGCAAGCTGTGCCGCATTTTTCTGATCACAAGTGTGAATTTAAAAACTGTCGAGTCTGACTCATTGTTAGTGAACAAGAGCTTGTTCTGCAGTTACCCCAGCAAAAAATTAAATTAAATTAAACCATGGATGCAAACGTTGCTATTTAAGCTTGTACACATTTATTCTTTTAGTGTGTTAGTTTGAAAAAAAAAACAGTCCTTTATTCCCTGAGAGTTGGTCAAAAAGTCCTACAAAGTATCACAAAGTGATATGTTAAATACAAACAGTGTTAATTCTCTGGTCTGCTGACATGTGGCAGCCAAGATCTAATGTTGTTGGATTGTGAAGCTGTGTCCATAATATCCCAATTTTATTGATCATTACACACTGATATTATTGCTCAAAGTACCTTTTATGTTGAAAATATTAAATGTATTAGTTGTGTATGGTCTCTCAGAATTAAATTCAGTGGATCAAAGCCGATTTGCTAGGAATGCTTACAAGGTTGGTAATGACAGGGATAAAGTAAACAGTCGTCTGGGGTCCTATATTAATAAATGTAATTTTTGCATCGTAGCATTTAAGTATAATTTTTCTTTTTATTTTAGAACTAATTCCTTACTCATGTAAGGAACAATATTTGACCTATTATGCAAATATATACAGTGATGCAAGCATTTAAAGAATGTTAGCAGCATTTTACTACAGTGTATTCTACCTGAATTCACAGATTTTAATGACACTAAGCTTAAATTATGACACTTAAACTTCATCAATTGGTAAAAACATTATGATTTTAATATACTTTTTTTTTTTAAGTCAGTCATATCGCGAGTCCTTTAAGGGGAAACATCATGTTCCCAAGTGATGTCTGTAAATTTTAGCAAAATCTTAGGTTTTATCCCTGGCAAATGCATGACATAAAAAGCAGACATACATATAAGGGATTTATTTATTTACCACATAGGGTCACTAGATAATGCTTTTTTCTAACAGCACTTTAAAGGAAGAATTTTGGCTATGCATTATCCTCTCAAATGTTATGTTTGTTCATTGTAATTTGTTCCCTCATTTTAATCCATTTTAAAATATGCTGTCCTTTTGTAATTCTCGTCCATGTTTCTGGAAAAGTAAAAGGAGGTAATGTTTCATGAAAATATATGCACCACTGTTTGTTCAAATTTTGTTCAATATTTATTTAAGATTTAAATTTCTCCCCTTATTTACTGAATCCATATTTAAAAAACATTAATATTGAGAATATATTTCAGGAAAAGAAGAAATGAAATGATAAATACTGCATACAGCATACAGTACAACATCCTGGTGGTACTGAAGATCCCTGAATGTCTAGCACCACCCCTGGTCTTACCTTCTATCTAAAAATCATCTGCAGTGATTTTTAAAGGATGCGCTAATTCTAGCATGTTGAGTCTGACCTTCATTTGTGAGGGACTGTGCCCATCGCTGTAGTTATCATTCAATGTTGCTTCAGTATGTTTGAGTCCTTTTGCGAGCCAAGTTAGAAAGTTTGAAAGATTTGGTTAGGTAGGATCAGTAACCAGGATTTTTATATGAAATTTGATGCATTACTGTTTGTTTTTTGTTTTTTCTAGTAAAATCACAGAGACCTGATAGTTTCCTGACAGACAGCCAATGGTAACTTTAACAAGGGGGATGAGCCACCAAATCTCATAATGTACTGTAGCTGTATGTCTACAGTTGTGTTAAAACATGGGATATAACCAACGTGGGCTGCCAAGTGTCACAGTGGGTAGCACTGTTGCCTCGCAGCAAGAATGTTTTGGGTTTGGTTCCTGGCCCAAAGTCTTTTTGTATGTTCTTCCCATGCATTAGTTTTCTCTGGATACTCTGACTTCCTACCACAGTCCAAAACCATGACTGTTTGGTTAATTGGCTTCTCTAAATTGTCCTTAGGAGTAAGTGTGTTTGTGCATGGTTATGTGTCTCTGTGTTGCCCTGGGACACACTGGCGACCTGTCAAGGTTGTAACCTGCTTCTCGCCCATAGAGCGCAGGTGATAGGCACCGTCCCCAATGCGACCCTGACAAGGATTAAGCATGAGAAAATGGATGGATGGATGGATGGATAACCAATGTACAAACAGAAAAGGGTAATGAGATTTCCTGTGTTGTCTTTTAAAATGGCATAAACTCAATATTTGTTCTGCCATGGAAACCAAGGGCCACTGCATCAAGAGCTACACCAAACGAGGTCCAGCATATTTTTAATCAACGAAGGACTCGCATCCATTTTGTGTCCAATTTTGTGACTAGAAAGCTACAAAGCCTCAAGCTAACCCTCACTTGCTTCCCAAATTGACTTAAAAACACCTAAAACTTGACGTATAAACATGTATATAAATTCAGACTCATTTTGAAGATTTAACCCATAAAAGGGTTTTAAACATAGTCAAGTGAATGTGCTCAGACAAGAAACTGTCAATAACATTAGTGATTGCCATCTATATGAGAACTTGAGAATCACAAAAGCAGAAGACTGGCACTGATTATTCAGTTGCTAACAGCAACACCTTTACACCAGATTAAATCAGCTTTGTGAAATTGTCTAAGAGCCCAAACAACTGTGTCATTTGTTTCAGTATTCTAATGATAAATACTTCCCAGAATAGGGTATAACCAGCCATTTAACACCACATTTCTTAAATCATCCACAAATGATCTAGTTCGAGTGAAAACAAGTATGTAGGGATAATGAATAATTTCTGAAATTTCTGACTCTGTATTCATGCCAGGGGCAAAACAAGCCATTCTCATACTAATATTCTCCATTTATTTCATCTTTTGTGCTGCATTTTCAAACATCATCTGAACAGCTATAATGCAACCACTGTATTATTAGACAGAACAAGCTCAGCTATGTAACACTGGGGTTTTTACACTCTCTGTTCCCAATTGAAAACAGTAATTACGCATGGAATGAATCAAATTTAGATCTGTACATGTTTCACGCAGGCTGAGAGAAATTAGAACTTTGCATGTGAGGAAGTAAATGGGAGTATTTTCTTCAGGCATCTCTATATAGCTGTGAACTCTGTCAGTAACCATAGAGATGTTAAAGTACAGAGAAAATATTGTGATGGTAGAGGATTGATGTAGTTATTTCAACTGACTGAAGAAGTTAATTTAAAGGGAATAGTCTAGCTCATATGAATATAATATTATTTGAAATTGTTCCTGAATTGTACACTGCTTTCTTTAGTTGTCCTATAATTCAAACACAGCTGGATGTGGTTTTCAAAGGTGATATATTCAACACATCATTAAAAAAGTTTACATTTCTGCCAAAATAATCATGCAAACCCTTTTTACATAATATAAAAAAAAATGTTCTCACATTTGATTATCTTGAAGCAAGTTGCTGGGCTACAGAGAGAATAAATAAAGATCATTAAATTCACAGTCCCCAAAAAATTAAAACAAATTAAAACATAGTTTGTGGTTTTGAAGAAAAGTTAGCTTGATTAAACAGAGAAAGTCTATATGTTTATCAGTTTCTTCATTGGTAGGAATCAAAATTGTTCTGAAACTAAGCTAATGGTTTGTGTGACAGGGACCTACATCAAGGTGGACCTTTTCCATCTTAAAACACTCTTCCTCTTAAATTTTAGAGACTTTTTGAAATTTTACACATTATAAAGTCTCATTTAAAGTGCTTGTTGAGAGATCTATTCTCAGGAAAAAGAAAAATCGGAGAGAGACAGCATAAAGATATAAACACAACGCTTTTCTTTGCTGCCAAAGGGCTCTGAATACCTCAAAAATGTATTGACAAAGTAGCTTACTTGGCATCAGTTGAGGGATGTTTGTAGCACTCGCGGTGTAACTGTGTGAAATAAATACTGTACAGAGAATATGTAAGGTTTTTCCAGTAGGTGTCTGATTGAAAACAAATATTGTGCAAATAATCTATAATTTTTTTATTAAAGTAAACCGTAATAGTTTAGCTTTTTATTCCACTGTGCATTGACTTCAAGCAGTTACTCTGACCAGAAACACCTACCATTTCAGTACCTGTACATCTCATTACTTCCTACATCTTTTTCAGGAGTAAATTTTCTGCTAGTTCTCTATAAAGAGAAGCAGTCTCTGCAACAGGTTTAAAGTAGCATGTGGATAAACTGCTATGCTCAATGCCAGATTGGAGTTGTTGCAGTAGAGGTTTTCAGTATGTGTCCCTCTAAATAAGCCCTTAGCATGGGCTTTAGAAGTCCAACCATTCTGAATCTTTTACTTTTTTGATTTTGATTTTTTTTTTTTTACATTATATACTCTAATAATCCCAGAGGGAAATTGCTTCTCTGCATTTAACCCATCCCCTTGGGGAGCAGTGGGCTGCCATTGTGCGGGGGAGTGGGTGATTACACTCACAACCTCAGGATTCAAAGCCCTATGCCCTAACCACTAGGCCGCCACTCCTTAATAAAAACATTATTATTAACAAGGTAAGATAAAATCTGTACATATTTGTTTAAGCTGAACAATTCTTTTTATGCCTGCAAAAGTGTTACGAAGGTCATTTCAAATGGGATGACTGCAATAATACACGACCTTATGTTATGTAAGCAGTGAGTAAGTTTTATTTTTTTATTTTTTAAGTGTATATATTAGAGTGCTCACTGTTTTATTTCATTGCTCTCATGTGTCTTTGTGAATTGCTTTACTGACATTTTATCCCGAGGCAAATATGCACATTTTAATTATTTTAATGTAATGTAATTCTCCAAATGTTTTCCTATTTTATTTAATCCTAAGCAATTCTCTTCTGCCTGAAGTGAATGCTAGACCTCCTCAGAATTATGATAAGTTATGCATTAACAATATGACTGGATAAAGATATATTCCTTAGCTTAATTTATAACGTGTTTAGCAAGTCACTTGTTATTCAAAGAATCTGATAGACCCTATTTTATTTTCTGTCTTAAGTAACTGTTATATCTGTTCATTTCTGTATTTGTTAACTTTTTGTGTAAGTCAGGCAAATGGACATTCTTTTGTTAATATATGAGGACTTTCCGAGAGGCTCCAGCTGTCATGATCTTGCAGCTGATGACAGGCTTGATTCTTCATTCCATTCCCCTGTCTAGCTCCACCCAGTTACTGTCCACTTGTGTCACCTGATCAGTCCCTATTTAACCTGCATGTTTCAGTCATCAGTGCCAAAATATTCAAGCCTTTTGTGAGAGTTCTCTAGCGTACCTGATTGGGTTCTTATTGCCTGATCCTGGTCTGTTTTGCCTTTGGATCCCTGAGCCTGCCAGCTCAGAACAGATCTGATCTGTTTGCCTGACCTGTCTTCAGACTCCTGTTGACGACCTGGATATGCTTTCTGACACCGACCCGGATTTCCCTTCAGCACCTCTTCGGGTCTCTGATCATCTGGCCCAGACTCCTGTGAACGTCTTTGACACCGGCTTGGCTTTGTCCTCCGGATTATCCTGCCTTCCTTCTTCTGCTTGGATCTGATCTCCTGCCAGTTCTGCAGTCTTCAAGGCTTCAGCATCTGGAATTCTCTTGGAAACATTCAAAACGGAATTTCCTGTTGTATACACTCTGTGTATACAACAGGAAATTCAATACAAAAGTTGTCTAATTCTAAAATATTACAACTTTAAAATCAAAGCACACTGTAAACATCTCTTCAAGTCTAATCAACATAAATATTTTGAATATAAAACAATGCAAAGGGATATCTGCAACTGATAGGCTTGAGGTTAATGAGCAGAGGTTGAATCTGCTGTTACTCTTATTGTAATAAAGAAATAGCAAAGCACTAGTAAACAAATACTAGAAAATTCCAAAAACCTCAGCTCATAAACAGGATATGGCTGCAGGTCTTTTCATAGAAACTGGTTGTGTCGTTTTTCGTCCGAGGTGAGTTTTTTTGCAGTCTCTTAAGTGAAGAAGTTGGCTAAGGCTTCTGCAGAAGTTACATTGATGCTGCTGCAGCAGGAATGGTGGCTTGATTAAGATTATTAATAATCTCTGGCTCTGTGACTCTTCCTATATCAACCAGGCTGTTTTGAAGACTGCAACGCTTGCGCATGGTCATGACGTCACAGACAGAGCTAATCGATCATACAACGTCTTTTATCAATCATAATACTTAAATAAAATGCATCTAAAAACTTCCGTGTGTAATTTCTTAATATGGATCGAATAACTTTTGAAGCAATTTTAGACAAGTATATGTCTTTTTTAGTCAACAATGTGACGAGTACACATTGATCTAGTTGTGTCTCAGGACTAGAAATTGATCCATAGATAAACAGATCAATCATTACATCCCTAAAATGAATCATATATGGAACAAACCTACTTTGATTTCCATTAAACATAACAAAATGTGCCCTTTTAAGAAGACATTTTTCAATTATATTGATGTTAATATTACAGCACACACAAGGTTTATTAATACTGAAAAGATTTAGGTGATGCAAACAAAGAAATAGAAATTGCACTCTGTTAAATTTCACTTTGTGTTGACATGTTTAATACATTATGTGTACCAAAATAGGTATCGGAAAAACACATAAAACTGTCAGTTTTATATTAAGACAGCAATATATGTCTATGTTAAGCAAAACACTCAAACTTTTGTTGTAATTATGTGTTTCTAGTACATTCAGGGAAAAAATATTTTTCCTTTCTCTTAACAATAGATTGCCTACTTGTCATATGAACAAAATAACAACCAGTTGTTATACCCATTTTTATCTTTGAAATCAACTATAACATAATATGTTAATTGCATCATCAGCAGTTAATTGGTCTTAAAATAATTATAGTATCTTACCTTTATATCTTAGAATAAAACTGACTCAAAATTTCCAAGTTGTAGAGTCAACACACAAAAAATGCATTTTTGTAATTCAAGTAAATTAGGTAAATGCAGTTTATTTTGTCGAAGGAATGGGGTTTATATTGACATAAAAATACTATTATAGATACACATTTTACTTGGTCTTTCCAACAAATAGAAAAACAGAATTTAGGTTTTGCATCTTTCCAAATACATTAGACTCACCTGTCACCATGCACTCACCTCCAACTTTTGCTCCAATATTTTAATTTCCAGGACTGCCTTTCTGCTGTGGCAGTCCAAGTAAAATATTTCTTCATCAGTCTTTTCAATTTTCTTTAGCAGGTCGATTTTTAAATACTCCTTTAACAGGTAGCTTGGGATACAGAACAAGGACATTTTAACATACAGTTGCATGTAAATTGCACAGAATGACCCCTCATTTACAGAGCATCTATCTCAATGTGTCAATCTCTGCAGTAGCAGTTGAGGGTCTCTCCTGCTGCAGGCTAACTATGCTCTATTAACAAGCATGGGAATATGTTATATACCTCAGTGGAGGCTGAATATAAGACCATATACCACAAGACTATTAAGGAATGAAAGTGAATTAATAGTAATAGGCTACCTGCATAGGCCTCCCAGACATTGTCTCCACTTACTTTTCATCCTAGAGGATGGACATGTTTCAGTATGGATCTTAGAATGCAAATTTTAAAAACTTTTGTAAAGCATGCTTACAGTTACCATGCCTGTTGGGGCACGACGGGCTTTACTAGAAAGACGGCACCACAGGCGGCTACGCTCTACCCCTTATATTTATGCGGCTTGCTAATCTGAATTGTTCAATTCCATTTGGAGAGTTAGATCATCTGTCGTAGTAGCACTAGACATCTTCCAGGCATGTGAGTAAAACTAGCAGCAGTTCAGACAGGATGAATGAATGGTAGCTGGCGCGCGCAGATGACGTCATACACTCTTTTTTTTTTTTGGTGGGTGGTAAACAGCAGTTAGGTTAATACTGCGTTAAAATAAATCTTTTTATGCAGGTCGGGTGCCTTCGGGCACATTGCTGCTCCCTCAGGACACTGGCTTATGACATTTCACGGGCATTACTCTGCCGTGCATTATGTATAAGTTAGGCATATGCTCTGCAATCGTTATGAATACTCTATGCATACATCCAACATTGAAAAAATACATAGAAAGTTCAGTGTATGCCAGCATTTTAGAAGATTCTGGGACGCCAGGCATATGCTTGCCAAATCGTCATGGTGGTTTGACAGGGGCGTAACCTGGTTTTAGAGTTCAACCCGTGCCCAGAGAACAAGGTTGATTCCAGCCTGTCGGCCGACAATACGCAAGCGGTTGCAGCAGAGTGATTTCCAGACACTGAAGCCTTAAAGCCTACAGAACTGACAGGAGATAGGATCCAAGCAGACGAAGAAGGCAGGATAATCCAGAGGTCGAAGTCAGGAGGCAGATCCAGGTACAGTCCACAAGGAGTCCGAAGACTGGTCAGGCAACCAGATCAGAACACGAACAGGCAGGCAGAACAGGTCAAGATCAGGCAATCAGAACACAATCAGTGAATTCTCACACCAAAGTCAAGATTAATCTGGCACTTATGACAGGGAGCAAGGAGTTTAAAAAGAGGCAGGAGCAGGTGCATAAGATATGCAATAATGACAAACTGGGTGGGAAATTAATCATTTAGCCAGATTATGCCAAGATCATTGCCAATTCTAACTTTTGCTCTCATGTTGTTGGACATATATATTTTTTTTTTTTTACAGAAGAATGGATTTTTTTTTTAGTAAATATCCAAAGTTAAGGATACAGGTTTTTAAATTCTGATCCATAAAAAAAGTTTCCCTTTTCTTCTAAATTAGTACTTTAAGGTTTTCACACAGGATGCATTATTGGTTAAAAAGTGGTAAAACCCGTCTCACACCAGATCTCTTTAAAAAGTATGTTTTACAACTCCCACTTGTAATTCTTAATAGAAAGGAACTTAAGAAATTACTACTCACAAATGATGCTACCTCCAGTATCCTTATAACTGTAGTCCTGCCTTTTACTTGTACACCTTTCTCTTCCTTCCACTTAACTTCCCATCATTATCATTGTAAACAACAATCCCTGATCATTTAACAATGAAAGGAGAAATTTAACCAAACCAAAGGAGCAACTCTCTTGACGGTCTGACTGTAAAGAGCATGAAGTGGAGAAGTACACAAAGGAGGGGACCAAGCAGATGAGTGGGGGTGGTAAGCGAGAGGAAGAATATCCCATTTTAGAAAACACACTAAAAGGATGAGATAATGAGCAAGTACAGAAAAGGCCATGAAATTTTTATTAAAAGACATAGTAAAGTCATCAACATTAACATCTATTATCAAGTAGGCTATATGAATAAACCACACAAGCACTTTAAAAATTGTTGTATTATCTTCAGTGTTGAATAAGACCCCAAAAATACTAAGCAAGATGATTGGTAAATATTTCATAGAATTATATTTCAGTAAAAAATAAAAAGATGAACTATTCTCGGTGAAGATTTTTTCCTTTCTTTGTGAGTGGAGCCATAAGTTAGACTCGAGTTGAGGCAGCCAGATATCCTGTCAGTGTTGTGAGATAAATTTTAGCGCTTTGTGGTCTTTGTTACTTTCATTGAAGAGCGCATCAATGGTTGTTTGCTGGGAAATCTCCATGACCACAACACTGTGACTTTTCTGTATTGTATATGCATTTAGCAGTTTTTTTTAATCCAAAGGGACTTACAAAGTAAACAAAATGAAAAAGAATTATGCAGTAATGCAATCATTTGAGAAACTTTTTTTTTTTTACTAGCTGTAAGCAATGACGAAATACAGGCTTGAACTATTACAGTTTTACCTCTTGAACTAAATTACAAAATGTTTCCTTTACAATTGTTGTCATGAGCCGAGGACAGATGGACCCAGTATTCAAGGAGAGACAGTCAGTAGGAAAGTTCAAAAAGGTTTATTAAATTAACAAAATCTAAAGTGGAGCTGTGCCTCGCAGACACTGCAGGATGGGGAGCGGGGCACTGCCCAATCACAGACACTCTGCAGGAGAAACACAGGTAAGTGACCACGATCTTCTGACAGAAGATGATTATCTGAGTTGGCCACTTACCTGGTTTAACAGTCCAGTCCAAGAATGTCCCCAAGTGCTGCAGTCCCAGTGGACATGCTGGAAGCCGATCCTGGTCAGGGATCCAGAACAGACAGGAACAGGATCTAGATCAGGCAGGAACAGAGACAGGTGGCAGGATCCAGGCTTCCAGGCATCCACAAGTTCCCAGGAGGATTCAGAGTCTGACTGGGACCAGTGGCATGACCAGGTGGTCACGCACAGGAGCAGACAGGATCAGGTGCAGATGAGCAGGCTCAGTGGAAGAGGGTAACCGAGACAGGGCATGGAACCAAAACTTGATGCAGGACCTTTAAACTGGTCTCCTCCCTGGAGCCAGGCTTACTTGGATAAAAACTGAACCTCCTCACATATAGAGCCAAAAACTCAGAGGACTCCGCGGGGGAGGAACAGTGGACGATCAGGAGACGAGACAAACACAAAAACCCTCTTTCCACTGGCTGCCAGGATCCAGGACAAGAACCATGAAATCAAAAACTGAATTGACAGACTAACAGAAAGACAAGTAATGATCTGGCACTGAATGCTCAGGCTGAACTGAATATAACCAAGAGGAAACAGGTGAGAGGAATAAATTATAATTGTGGCAGGGAGAGAAAACGACAGGAATTACTAATTAAGGGAGAGCCAACAGGCCAGATCATGACAATTGTTTACTTGAAATCATGAAGCAGGGATTAAATGAGGATAAAAATTTTACTTCACTCCACAGACTTCTTGCTCAGAAGCACTCTACAAGTGTTGAACCAGAAGAGCAGGAAAACTACCAGAATTTGCTAAACATACACACGTGCATTAATGCAGGTAAGGGAATATGATTTGTATTTATGTTTCTAAAACTTTCTGTTGTGTGATGACCTTGGTGCACACAGTAGCCATGTCATGCTGTCTTGTTAATTTCACACCACTAGATGTAAGACTTTTCTGTTCTGAAACTGAAATGCAAAAATAGCACACTGAATCACAGCTTCCTGATTGCAAATGGCAATTCATTCTAGTGTTTAAGTCCTCTTAAATGAGTCATCCATACTTTTCAAAACTGAAAAGAGTTATGTCCTCATGCCAAGAAAAAATGCAGCTCATTAACTTGTCAAATAGTATTTTTAAATAATCTCAGTGGATTTCATTAGAGCTAGAGCAGTTACATTGGTGCGTGATTTGTTTGATGTGCCTTGATCATGTAAAACTGAGTGAATAAAGCACCAAATTACAAATATAGGCTTAAAACTTAGATTTGCATTAAATATAAGGGTTTACAGGTTTCCAACCAATCATTGTTTCACATCTGAGTATTGGCCGATTACCCAAAATCAGAAAAGGCTAATTGATTGGCCTGCCGAGAAATCGGTGCACCTATACATGCTCCTTAAAAAAGGAGAAATAAAGCAGAAGAAATCCACTTATATAAAACTTCAACAAACCACAAATGGAGAAAACTTTACTAAGTGGTTCTGTATTACTAATAACACCGGTCTAAAGAAGAGCTCCAAGATACATTAGCCAAATCTCATGAGCTTAAAGGTCTGACACAAACTGAATTTTAAGTTGGAATAGTGACTGAAGGCTTTCTTTTCCTGACCTCCTGACTCATCCTCGGGCTCTGTGGAACAAGTGTTTTTTGAAGAAGGGTAACACAGCAGCTCAGTAATAATTAAAACCATAAGAAAAAAGGGTGCAGGTAAGATATAGCCACAGGTGGCTATGGAGGAAATTTATTGCTCAAGGGATGGAGTATGTGCAGACTGCAGCAGAGCTTCTAATGATAGAATAAGAACAAGTGTAATCAGTTAAAGTTAGCAGAGGAAACGAATATTCTTAAAATGAGGCTGTGCTTTTACATTTAACAAAAAAAGCCTAAAAAGCATTCAACGTTTTCCAGGCCAAGGACCCCTAAACTGATGGTGAGATGAAGCAGGGACCCCCTAATTATATATATTGTATGAAATTGTGTTATATCAAACTGGCCCTATAGTCACTCTATTACAGATGGAGTCATGTAACGAAAGTAATTTCGCCCTGGGACTATTAAAGCATTTCTGATTCGGATTCCCGGTTGATGGAACAGCTTTTGTAAATTAAACGGTGCCCAGTTTGAAAGAGCTCCTGTGTGTAGCTGAATGTGTGCATTGATGACTGAAATACATCGTCTGCCTCCATTTATCTGTTTACTACAGTGTGTTGAATTCATGTTAATTTGTATTTAAAGACATTTCAATTGGTGGAAGAAATTGCACCGGGGAATATATTAAAAAAAAAGTTCAATCGAGACCCCCATCCCCCATGCAATACCTTCAAGGACCCCCTAGGGGTCGCGGACCCCCTGTCGAAGACCTCTGACCTAAAGTATTAATCGTTAGAAGAGCAGTATGAGCAGTTCTATTGTGGGTATCAAGCTCAACATATGGCCATAACTTGACCTATTTGCATTATTTGACAACTTTGTTGATCTGGCAAACTACTATTATGGGGGTGCGAATAAGAAGCTGGCTCTTCTAGTGAGCTGAGCCTAGAAATCTTGGCATGTAATCAAAAAGAGTCTCAGAGAGATCATGTCTTAGCCTAAAAATGCTTGGAAGGTTTTTCTTAGGAATGATTCATATAGTAGTTAGGAGGTGTACACTCACCTGCCACTTTATTAGGTACCCCATGCTAGTAACGGGTTGGACCCCCTTTTGCCTTCAGAACTGCCTCAATTCTTCGTGGCATAGATTCAACAAGGTGCTGGAAGCATTCCTCAGGGAGTTTGGTCCATATTGACATGAAGGCATCACACAGTTGCCGCAGATTTGTCGGCTGCACATCCATGATGCGAATCTCCCGTTCCACCACATCCCAAAGATGCTCTATTGGATTGAGATGTGGTGACTGTGGAGGCCATTTGAGTACAGTGAACTCATTGTCATGTTCAAGAAACCAGTCTGAGATGATTCCAGCTTTATGACATAGTGCATTATCCTGCTGAAAGTAGCCATCAGAAGTTGGGTACATTGTGGTCATAAAGGGATGAACATGGTCAGCAACAATACTCAGGTAGGCTGTGGCGTTGCAACGATGCTCAATTGGTACCAAGGGGCCCAAAGAGTGCCAAGAAAATATTCCCCACACCATGACACCACCACCACCAGCCTGAACCGTTGATACAAGGCAGGATGGATCCATGCTTTCATGTTGTAGACGCCAAATTCTGACCCTACCATCTGAATGTTCCAGCAGAAACCAGGCAACGTTTTTCCAATCTTCTATTGTCCAATTTGGATGAGCTTGTGCAAATTGTAGCCTCAGTTTCCTGTTCTTAGCTGAAAGGAGTGGCACCCGGTGTGGTCTTCTGCTGCTGTAGCCCATCTGCCTCAAAGTTCGACGTACTGTGCGTTCAGAGATGCTCTTCTGCCCTTGGTTGTAACGGGTGGTTATTTGAGTCACTGTTGCCCTTCTATCAGCTCGAACCAGTCTGGCCATTCTCCTCTGACCTCTGGCATCAACAAGGCATTTCCGCCCACAGAACTGCCGCTCACTGGATGTTTTTTCTTTTTCGGACCATTCTCTGTAAACCCTAGAGATGGTTGTGCGTGAAAATCCCAGTAGATCAGCAGTTTCTGAAATACTCAGACCAGCCCTTCTGGCACCAACAATCATGCCACGTTCAAAGTCACTCAAATCACCTTTCTTCCCCATACTGATGCTCGGTTTGAACTGCAGGAGATTGTCTTGACCATGTCTACATGCCTAAATGCACTGAGTTGCCGCCATGTGATTGGCTGCTTAGAAATTAAGTGTTAAAGAGCAGTTGGACAGGTGTACCTAATAAAGTGGCCGGTGAGTGTAGTTTACCCTGTTGCTATGTGTTACAGGGTCTCTGAAAGTGTTTTCACTCTGAACGTATAAGTTGATTTCCGCAAGCCCTGCAGGAAGTTCGTACCCTGTGTATTTCAGATGCACAGTTTTTTCTACAAATTGCTTTTCTTAATCATTGGATCATTGGCTTCTCACCTAAAAGCAAGAGTACCAAAAACTCAAGCTATTATTCACATAAGTGAACACTAATTGTATTATAACAAAAACAAAATAATAATGTTAGATTTTTGGTCCAGCTCTTTTAACATGTATTGAACAAATTTGCTGTTTGTCCAACTTAAAGAAATAAAGCTAAATCAATCAATGCAAAGATTTTATTCAAGAACTGCCATGCAAAAATATTATGCATTACACACAGAAATCATTGTAAACTTGCCTTACCCTTGCTTTTTAAGCAACTCTTCTTTCTTTTGGAGTTTTATAATCATGACATTTTTAAAGGAGCAATAAGAAATGATTTATTATTTTAATAGAATAAAATGTAAGTGAAAAGTGTTATCAAGGTGAGCTGTGTTGCTTTAGCTTTTGAATGTCAGAGAACTCAGTATTATAAAATGTCCATACTCCTGATTGATGACATCATGAATATGTGGTTAAATATCAGTTTAGTGTATGCCGAAGGACAGTGAAAGGCAATGGATTTTTGTACATCATTTATGGCCTGGTATGGTCAGAGTGTTTGCAATTTCAAGCATAAAGCCTCAGGCTAGCTTTTCTAAATTTGCAACAGAATTGTTCATATAAATTCAATTTCCTGTATCATTGTTTTCCTGTTTATTGTGTGCACACGCAATCCTGCATAATAAAGGACGACTTTTACAGGTCCGTGTATGCAAGATGGGAGCGTTGGCCTAGTGGTTAGTGCATTGCACTTGTGCCCCTTAGAAAGTTGCAAGTATCCAGTTCGATCCCCCCAGGCTCAACTTTGGGTTCCTGAGCAAAACCCTTAACCCCACACTGCTCCCTGGGTGCCACACAATGGCAACCCACTGCCTCCCAAGAGGATGGGTTAAATTCACAGAGAGTGAATTTCCCCATTGTGGTACAATAAAGGGATTTACATTACATTTGCTTAGACATAAGAAGCACAACACACTTTACTTAATAACAAATCCAATCTCTAAATTGTAATGATTCTTACTAATTTTTAAGATAGAATAAATAGTTGTGTAATTAATAAAACAAACTTGTTTTTAAAATATGTTGTTCATTATATAATAATTTATTTTTTTACTTTTAGATTTATTTTCTTTAGGTGAGCAATTGCAGTAGAGTCAACAACAAAATGCAAGTGAACATCCAGTTGGAGCTTGTTTTGCAAAGTCAATGACTTAATCCGATGTGCCGGATTTCCTTAGATAGAAAACTTCTTATCAATTAGACTGTATGATCTGATTCAATTTTCTTTTTAAAATGCCTTGAGATGTTGTCTTATAAATTGGTGCCATGTAAAGAAACGGAATTGAATTATTTTCTGTTAGTTTCCTATTAGTTTGTACTAATGCTATATTTTTTGTGACAGAATTAATCAATCAGTTGTTTAGGGCAAGTAAGACTGCTTATTGTTTGCTTATTGTTTAAAATGCAACTTAAATTCTAATGATTCAGCAACTATCAAACAAGGACCTAGAACTAATCCAAAACAAACTTGAGAGTGGCCTTTCTTAGGTCATCTTCAGTTCTGTTATTTATAATTTAGCTATCAATACCTAAATCGGAAAATCTGTATTTTATTTTTAGTAAAATGTATTTTGGATTTTTCAGGTTAGTTTACATAAAATTGCATTGTTCAGAAACATAACTTAATTATTTCCTGAGATATTGGTGATCAATTATTACTGTATGGTTGATTTCTTTTTAATGCTGGACCTTTAAAGAACCCAAAGCTGTAAGTTTGGAATCAACACAGAAAATATGGAAGAGAAGAATTACTGAGTCCAGTTTTTCTTCAGTAGGAATAAAGATAGAATCGAACTGGTGACACAGGGACCTTTTGATGTTCTTTAGCTACTTTAAATGTTTAATTTTTTTTAGCTAGATAATATTCCCTTGGCTGGCTGTTCTTTACAGTATGATGAACCTGGTAATGCTTGTTAGAGTAAACCTCAATCTCCTCTCTTCCAGGGTGAATATCTAAAAATTATTAGCTGCAACTTCAAAATACTATTGTTGCCTAGGTTATGTTGCCTCCACCAGTTCCTGTGCACACTCACTTATCAGGTGTGGTTCTGTGACAGCTCTGACGTGGGCTGTGTATAAAGTGGCCAGATAGTAAAAAATAAATGTAGAACAACTAGAATGCTTACACGGGACAAGCCCGGGTTTTCTGGCAGAGACTTTCTTTTGCAAATCACTTTTACAGTGTTGCATAACATCCCTTTTATTGCATTGAAAGTCAGATTTTGGACCAATGCTGTGAATTCAGCTGCTTTGCAGGATTTTATTTGATTTACAATGCATCCAAGAATACAGAATAGTTGTTATTGTAAACCATGTGCAACTTTTTCGGAAACACTGAGGTTAGATAACTTTTTCATAAATTACAATATATAACATCCTTTGGTAAAACAATAGCAAATATCATATGCAGAAACCCATTTTCAACCAGAGGAGAACCCTGAATAGGCCTTTTTTTGACACCTGGGACATATTGGTAGTACTAAAACATCTATTTATACAGTTTATAAGCAAAAAAAAGTTGATCCTTTAGCCTCCCAGAGGTATGGTGTCCAAAAATTGTACTCAGGCAAGAGAAGCGATAGTTTTACACCTTTTCACATAAGTAAAGGCAGCAGTGGTAGAGTGCTTAAATAAAAGCATTGATACTTGTAGTCAAATCTTACTCAACTACAAGTATAGGATGCTAGGTCATATATCTAATCAAGTTAAAGTATTGAATTACTCACTTTTAAAAAAATATTCAGTATTCAAAAGTACATGGATGTACAGTAAAGGTATTTAAGTATTCAAAAATAAAAATAAATGTTATGAAGTTTATGAACTACAAATAGTATCAACCCTGAGTTTGCACATTTCAATCTTGTGTAAAAACAGTGGAGTTCAAATTAATCCTAAATGCTGCTATCTTTCATGTTGAATTTGCATTTCAAGAAAGAAAAACAGCAACAGCTAAATACAAAGCTAAACTGAGTAAAAGGGAACACATAGCAGCTTCCTAGAAATTCAATGGGGTAAAAAAGTACAATATTTTACTTACTAGTGCAGTGAAAGTCACAAGTACCCTCCCCCCAAAAATGTACCGTACTCAAGTAAGGTAACAATACTGAAACAAATAACTTAAGTACAGTAATCAAGTAAAAAAGTAACCATCCCAGATGTAACTCATGATAGAAAAAAAAAAAAAACAGGATTTGGTAGAACTGTCACCCATGTATTGTTTAAATGACAAGTGTAATTCAGTATTTGAAAATTATATTAACAGAGAGACAAAAATATTAAATACTTTTACAAATCTGATATTTTAAATCAGTTTAAATGTTTTCAAAACTAACTTAAACTGATCCAGTAATTATTGTATTTATGAGCACATAGACGTATTTATAAGATATATAGATGATAGAAGTAACACTTAAATCTTGTGTAGAAACAAAAATAGTTATTTTTATAAAACTTTTATCTGTCTGTGTCTGGTAGATTTTGATAAGTGAAGTTACTTGTAATAGCATAGCTAAAACTATTTCTGGAGTAAGGGTAGAGCTATTTTACTGTATTACCCAAGTGAAAGTTAGAAGTATGTGCAGTAAAATGAATCCTGAAATTACATGTATCTTTCAAAAGAAAAAAGGGAGATGCAATTTATTACATCCTATGTCCTTTGAAAATAGTTTTATATGAATAACCTAAATAAAATGTTGAATCAAATCTTTCTTTGATCAAATATTTAAGCAAAAAGTCAAGCCTTCTAAATCTTTGGAAGGACTTAAAAATAAATATTTACAGAGATCTCTTTGACATTATGATTGGCTTTTTGCCTAACAAGAATGACAAAATGATTCAATTAATTCTAGTATGTATGCTTACCATTCCACTTATAAATAAAGCATTTTTTAGTGAATCAGAAAGAGCAGAGCCAATTCAGCCAAAGCCAATACATGAAATTGTGTTTTAAAATGGGGAAGAGTTCAATTATTAATACTTTAGCAAGGCTCTCAATGCAGTAAGAGTCCCTATTCAATAAAATTATGTAAAAGGGGATTTCTAAAAGTCTAAATGTCCACACCATGTAATTTCTAGGGTTTAAAATGTGGAATGCAGTTATAACAGAGGCTAGAGGCATAAACTAATCACCACCTTTTATAATCATGTAGCCGACATAATATCTGGGGGGTATGCAGCCACAGGTTCCCTTGTTAAAATGCTATCAAAGCGTTTCATGAGTTAAGCCTGCAGGCGGAGAAGATTAGTGAATAAATAAAAACCATAATCACATACATGCTACCCTTAGAAAACTAGAACATGCAATAGAGTTCGTAGCAAAAGGATAACTGCTCTCAATCATTATTTTATAAGAAAAAAAACCTCAATATTTAAATTAACAGGAGTTTCTATAATAGAAAAATCTAAAGATGTCAATCCTGCACAAGTGTTTAACTTAAAAAGGTGTCACTGATGAGAAATTTCCCATTCTTCTTTCATCAGGAAAGACTGGCACTGTTGTAAGCAGGCAATTTCAAGCCATGTCATTGAGTAGCTTGTCACAAAAATTATTAAAACACTCTAATCCAGACAGTTTTGAGCATCCCATTACATTGTTGAGTGGCCCTGGCATCTGCATCTGGAGTTTTAGAGCAGAGTGGTATCTGTCATGGGAAGCATTGGTTTATGTTGATACCTCAATCCACGGTCAGTTTGCACCCTCCCATTAGCCACCTGTCACCTCAGGGTTTTATACACTTCTCATCATGCTGTGTGCAAAAGTAATGGTGACATTTGTTGAAAACACTGTGATGAAACATACTTTGTTATAATTTAATCAATAGCATAGATGAAGTTTTTCAGCAGTTTATTGGCAAGGAAGCAAAAGATTTATCATTTTAGAGTTTAGACTGATGCTAAAAAAAAAAGATCAGGATTCACATATCAACCTATTACAAGCAGGTATAGACTGGCCATTTGTCAGTTCTGGAGAACCACAGAACAAAATAATAAAATAATAATAATAATAATAAAAAATAATAACTATTAGCTACAGAAGCCTCAAAATATCAGGATTAACTAAATTGATCGGCAGCATGATTAAACATTAAAAAATTAGCTTGGCCTATTCTGGATCCTAATTTTACCAGAAAACTGCATGTTATGGACACGGTGCCTATAATAACAGGCCAAATCAGAGGAATATATATTGGAGTACATTCGGGGGGTATTGTACTAGTGGTTAGAGCACTGCGATTGTTCTCTAAGAAGGTTGCAAGTACCCGGTTCAATCCCCACACCCTCCACTCTGGGTTTCTGAACAAGATCCTTAAGGGCTGGCTATACTCCCACAACAGTGTGTCGCAGATATTTTTTTATATATGCCCAATATTGAAGCGTGGTCTGTGCTATGTTATTCCACACCACAATGCAAGCGGAACAATCTCAAACTAGCTGTGGGTCTAGTGCGGCCGAGGCAGTGAGGAAGTGGAAAAACGCAAGGGGCAAGTTTGTGGGACAACGGAGGGACATGAGGGTGAAAAAGAGCGGGGATCCAGGTGGAAAAAGGGTCCCAGCGTTCTTGCACACTTCGCTCTTCTAGCTGGTCCATTTTCACAAGTTTTCCACAATGGCGGCCATACAAACAAACAAGCCGGTAAGGTACCAAACAGGAAATACGCAGTGTAGAGCAGATGTAGATTTAACCAATCAGAGGCCTCCTGTCTGTGGCACTGTCTGCGTTCACCTACAAAGGCAGCAGTTGGTTAATTTCTCCATTGTAAGATCAATAAAGTTACATTTCTATCCTTTTTCAGTTTCTATACAATTTGGTTGTTGTTCTTTTTTTAGGTATATTTAAAATTATTGGAATTCTGAAACTCAGTCATTTCCGCTTGGGCGATGATGTTCACCAAATCTGTAAAAAAAATATATATATATATATATTTTAACATGTCTTATCACGTTTCTTAGCAACAACTCAAACAATTTTTTTCCAGACCTTCAAACTGGACTCATCAAGTGAGTCCAATCTGAACATGATGACTAGATGAGATGACTGGAGTCCGGTGTGCTATCGCTTGGTTGGAAAGAAAGCCTGCAGCCACACAGCCCTTTCTGGGACCACTTTGACACCCCTGCTTTAAACTGTCCTTTAGAGCTTTTCATTGTTAACTTTTTTTCTTGCAGCTGCAGAACAAATAAACAAACACTTAGGGGAAGAAGAATAGATCATCAGTGCAGCACATGGGCTCTCTGAGTCTGATCAGTAGATGCCACCATTGGCTCTGCCCACAAACCAATAACTCTAGTGTAAGAAGCAATTATAGCTCACACCAAAGAGAGATTAATGAGGTCAGAAACATGACAAGTGCTCATCGACTTCTATTGGCCATTGCAGATTTCAACTGACTGGTCACACATCACATTTTTCCTTGAAAGCACCATGTCTATTCACATGGGATTGTTTGACCCACATGAGAGGTGTTTTTATTTACAAAATAAATGGCCTACTGTATGTCATACAAGTTAAAATAGGTTGGTTTTCACAACATATAGTGCAATATTAAGAAAAGTTTTATTCCTCTGTTTTTTTGTTTGTTTTTTGGACATTAATGTAGAGGTTAGATCTGACCTTTTAAGACAAGAAAATCTCTGTTTTCCTCCACAGCTTCCGGCTATCTCTTTGAGATGTTTCTTTGCCATATTTCTTTGAACGCTTCAACTTCCTCTCTTTCTTTGAATCCAAGCATATTAAAAGCATTGGAAGTGGTTTGCGTAATGATATTGTGTAGTAGGACATCTTGGGATATCTTATAATGATAATTTCTTCATATAAATCAAAAAGGGTTTTAACAAGAAATGCCAGCCTACTTAAACAAATGTAAGTGTACTTTAATCTCTTTAAACATAACTTTTACTGGAACTGTCTTGGTCTATTTGTAACAACAGGGAAACAACCTAAGGTAACATGGGAGAGATGCTGTTGGCTCTAGAATAGTGGTCTCAGATTCTAGTCCATGAGGACCACTGTCTTGCAACTTTTATACACTTCTGCCTCAACACAGCTGATTCCAATATGGGTTCATTAGCAAAGCCTCACTGCATGCTGGTAAAGCAGTTTAGCCATTTAATTGTGACACATCAAAAAGTTGAAAGACACTGGCCCTTGAATATTTTAGTTAGAGACTGATGCTCACGAAGATCACGATACAAGGGTTTGAACATATAGATTTCTAACTATAAGGACTAGATTTCCAATTCATGTTTGTAATTTTGTTCATAATATAAACCAAAAAGAGTACTTTACTATAAATTGAGCAACAGTCTTGTCCAGTTTTTTCCTTACGATGCTTGAAGCTCTGATAACAGGGTTGGGTCCCGATCTTCTGAAACTTCCAAAAAGGTTTTTGATGGAAATTATTTCACAAGCTCTTAAGGCTGTGCTATACCTTGATTTTTCTGGGCCCCTTTTTCACACTTTCTACATCCACTGAAATTTCCTGTTAACATGCCCAGAAACGGCTGTTGGAAGCAATTTTGAACAGGGGATGCTTTTTTTTTTTATAAAATACCTATGAGACTATAGGCCTATTTAAAATAAAAATAAATAAGTAAATAGATTGAAATTCACTACTTTATTATCATATACACTTCAGTGCATCCGACCATGGTCTGTAACACACACACACACACATCATCAGTTCTCAGGTGAATATATGCACTATTAATTACATTTCCCAATAACACAATAACAATGGCATGAACTTGAGCACTGTGTTTATGTTACATGTGACTCTGTTAGCTCCAAAATCCTTTTCTGCAAACCACAAGGAAATATTTATATTGTTATAGTATCTAAACATTACTGAACAGTTCTCCACATACATTACTCAAAGAACAAAAGATCAATATAACACTCTAAAATACTATGTTTACGTTAAACTGCAGGAATAGATATGAGAGCACCATGCTCTTACTGTGAGCTACAGGCAGGACGCCCTGCCTGGTTACAGGTGTCCAAATGTTAAGGTGCGCTCTGGGGTCATGGAGATAAAGTCTCTCGTGAGCAGACAAATCTGAAATAAGTTTCTCTTCTGTATTTCCTCCTCATTTTTGTAATAAGACCAAGTAAATTTACTAGTCTGCTGCCGCTACCACTAGCTCGCTTGACGTTGCCATGACAAATTTAAGAAGATATTTTTTTAAGAAATATATTTACTCTACATTTATTTATGAAATAGAAGTTCAAATGTTTTAGTTTGAACATTAAAAAAATAAAAAAATTTTGAAACCTTATTGCATTGCAGTTTCCGATTCAAGTACTGCAGCTGGCATGAGTAAGTAAGTAACAGATAAGACCTATCATTATTTTCCTCTCTTGCTACTCAAATACTATTATGTTGGGGTGCAAAGTTACCCTGAGATCTGAGATCAGCTTTCAAGTACTAATGAACTGCTCCATTAAATCCTGTCTCAAAGTTTCAGCTCCTTTTGTGTGACAAGAGTTGCTTTTTAGCTGCGACAAACTGATAACGGTGTCTGTCTTATGTATTTCAGGGGCGACTCTTCTTTGCCGGCCCTGATCTTATCTAACACTTCTGGTCTTCCCCTTCTCTTTCTGTTCGTTATAGCCTTCTACTGCAAAAGAAATACTCTGAAGATATACTAGAAGATTAGTTTTAGTAATTTGCCATTGCATTTGCACATAAACAATTTCAAATTACCAGCATTGCAAAACATAACTGTATATAAGATGTTAAGAACTGCTTATATTTCATGCACTATTATGTTAAAGGTCTTTACATTTGAATCCATTAAACAAACTTTTCATGTATGCACATGCTCAGTAGGAGAGAACTGGTTGATGTTATGGTACGGGTGGACCACACTGTTGCCGAGATGGGAGGACCTTTAATCTAATGAAGCACCTTGTGTTGTCTTACCCTTCCATTGCAATGGCTTACAGCTAGGAGGTGTAAGACATTGCCAATGCATCGTGGGTTAATTCATTAGTGTAAAACCAAAATCACTTTCATGGTGTAGTGTTCACACATAAATATTTCAAATGCATTTACAAGGTCTGTTGTCTGGAATGGTAAGACCCCCTATTTAATTTTATAATTTATTATATTTTTTACTTTGTTAGTTTTTGTCAGACTAACTCCAAATACATCAGCCAATCATATTGTATTATTATGGTTCAAGATGGGAAGATGGGAAGCAAACGCTTCCAAGCCTACAGCTCAACATTAAAAAAATATCATGGCAGTACAGGACATACACACAGCTGCTGTTATCACATCCATTTTGTCAGAATCTGAGATTGCATTTTTGAAAGAGGAACACCAGGAGTATGCATTTTCGAGGGTTCTTATAATGTCTGCTGCTAATTCTTTATCACCATGACTGGCTGAAACCAAAGATGGATAGGCAGGCATTAAGTTTTGTTTCGTCCAAACAGCTCGGATGGTTCTGCTGAATGTCCCTCCTCTACCCAAACTGACTTGATTGGTGTGAGACTTATACTGTTTAGCGCTAAACCAGAGTGCTTCACATTACCAATTTGGCTTTACAGGTTATAATTTTGCTATATTGTTTGACCATTAATATTTTCTAAGTGTTATATTTATGATCAAACTTTCAAGGACCAGGACATTTGTGATGACAACAAGGAACAAGGGAACTGATTCAGCACCAGTAAAGTCAGAGATAAAGTGTTACATTCACTGCTTAACACATTGTGATTCTCTTATTTAAGGCCTTCGTATAGGTGGGACCAAAAAACAGACCAAAAAAAACTGTTTCCATTACCACGGTAACAGCTACTTCCAGCAGCATTTGTCCAGGTTGGGTTCGGTCGCTCCGTTCCTCGCTTGCTCCCTGCCCCTGTCCGCCGGGGCTCCCTGACCAGCCCCGGAGCTGACAGCTCGGTTCAAGTGTCCGGTGTGTTTCGACTACATGCTGCACTGTAGTCGACCAAAATCCTGCACGATTTTGAAATTCCCCCCGGACATTTTTTCAGGTATTTCGAAAAGTAGGACATGTCCGGGACAAAGAGGACATCTGATCACCCTAAACTTGAACATTCCTCAGAGACCCTTGAATGAACTTTTAAACTAATTTCCCCCTGTTATTTGTTTAATTACTTGTGCTTATTTTCTGTAGTGTTTAGTGTCTGTGTAGTCATTTGATTTAATAATACTGTATGATATTAGCTAATAAAAGTACCATTGTATTTTAACCCTTGGTCTTCTGTGTTTATTTTTGACAGTGAACAATTTATTACTCAGGCTGAATTCACTCTTCTTTCAGTAACATCCAAATAAACGTAAAGAGGTTTATTTGATTGGTGATTAATAACTCTGCCATAATCTAAATGACTAAACCGGTGAAGACGTCTTTATTTAAACAGCCGATCCAGAAGTCCAACCTTTTGTGTAAGAGACTAAGAACCCTGGACAGTGAGCAAATTACAGTTGTAATTAATTTACTAATACACTAGTTTCTCTTTTGGGAGACTTAATGCATTTATAAAAATCATGATTAAATATGTGTTACTCTTGCCATCATGTCTAAGTTACACATTTCAAACCTGCAAGTTGTGTTAAGACATGATTAACAAAACATTTCACAACACCTAAGCTATACCAGTTAATTCAATTCAGTTCAGTTTATTTCTATAGCGCCAATTCACAGCACATCTCAAGGCACTTTACAGAGACAATTCCACCAGATCATACAGTCAAACTGATTTAAAATTTTTCTATCTAAGGAAAACAATTGATTGAATTGACTAATTCACTCGAAAGCAATCCCTTACACCAAACCTGCTTGTAGTGATAGTGGAGTGGAAAAACTCCCTTTTAACAGGAGTCAGCATGCTTCCTTTTTTTTTCTGATCTCAGTTTCTAGATCAGATTTAGGTAATGTCATTCCTCAAAACACTGTCCAGCAGCTTTTGCATGTTTATGATCAAACACATCCTAGGGATTGTTAACAGCCAGGTCTCTGCTAACGTTTGGTGACATGCAAATTAGGTAGTTTGGCCTTTTGTTAGAGGTGTGTTGGAGCAACGATACATGTACATTTGAAAGCTGCAGTGACACTCGAGGACCAATGCTGTCTACTCTTGTTCTAGATAAAGTCACTTGTGCGTAATTGCCATACCAGGAGACAATGTCCTCTCCTATACAGCCAGACTTACATTTTTTTTTAAAAAACAATCTACTATTGCAATTGAATTACTTACTAAATGTGGAGATCTATTTTTCCAGACTACAATAATCCAGCATAGTTGTTAATTAATTATACCAACACCATTCAATTTTCTGTAAAAAGATACAAATACAGAAATTGTCTGCAACACAGAAAAGGCAATCCTGTAGGAGTAAATGTAATTATGGGCTTGTAGTTGGATTGTCCAATAACAAAAAACCAACTAACTCTTAATCATACGCCATGTCTAAAGTTGATGCCCCTCTCCCTTTGTCACATTACTTTTTCCACTATGATCTTCCTGTTCTTTGATTCTACTTTCACTCACCAACCAAAAACTGTGAAAGACTTCACTAACATATCCACCAGCCCTCAATTTACTGCACATTATGCATTTGGAAGGAAAGGGATAATGCTTTCAAATATCATCAACATCAAAGTGAAACGCGTTGTAAAATGAGCATGGTGTTTATAAGAGACTATGTAAATTATGTGATTGCATCCTGGGGAATAAGAGCAGAAAAAGGCTGTTCTAAAAATTTTTATCTGAGTGCAGCTGGTTCAAGCCTGTTTTACAGTATTTTGTTAATATTAGGAGAATACATCTGAGGGTGGTTAATTTAGGCAGATGAATGGTTCTTTGCTAGCCTTGACTGATGTGGAAAAAAGAAAAGCATGAAGTAGAAAAGCCTTGGGACTTTCTTCTTGCTTTGACAGAAAAGGCTAAAGAGAGATCTCACTTGATTTATTCGATAAATTATATAAGTTCCAAGTTTGAGCAAATTTGGAAATGGCGTAAGAGAACAAAAAAATCTTTCTGAACAATGCTAATGGGATTTGTTCAAAATTCAAGACGCACTTGAATTTGATCAGTTGATATTCAATGATGTCTTTTAAAAAAAAAACAATCAATTGGGTTTTTTTGGATGAATCATAAAGTGGTCCCAGTTGCAAGGCCACAATATTTCTCTATGAGCATTTCTAGCAGAAGTAGAACATTTTATGTGTTTTTGTCATTTTTATACATGCTTAATTTTTTAAAGAACAAGGATGTTCTATGTCCAACAGGCAATATGAATACACCTTATTTAGGTGTAATCCCAGTGTCTACCTTGGTGTGGTTTTGCTATGATGGTGTAAGATTAATGATGGACATTTTTCTCTTGTTTTGAGGCAAGCTACCCGACTTAGTGCACGAAACTATCAAAAGACGTGGATGGAGGTTTAATAGGTTTGTTGAAATACAATGTAAATAGTTAAGTCTGGTCCAAGGGTTCCTTTAAAAAGGAATGGTTCACTGTGATGTTGAGAAGGAAAGATACAAGCAAGAAATGGTATTGAGTATTAGGTGTCTAGCAAGCTGAGTGACTTTATTGGTCTGAGGTAGTGAATGGATGCCAGGGAGAAATGATCACGGTCTAGGAAGTGTTGGTCCGTATGGTGAGGGAGGCTCCAGGAATTGGGAACTGTCGTTGCGGGAGGAAGTGATCAATGACGTTACGGCTTTAAGGTAGGTTGAAGTGTGAACGCTGGAAGTCTCTAAGAAGAGATCCTGTAGGCAAGAGTTATTCATGAAGAAATACTGGGTTAAGCATGGAGAATTAAGCAAGAAAGAAAAGATAAATGGTTGAAAATTACACAGAGCACACCAATGCACAACAGAAAAATAATCTAACTAGTTGAAGGTCATACAAAGTTACTATTCCATCAATATGACCTGCTTATTTTGATGATGGGTCCAGTGGTGATGTATTAAAAACAATCATGCAATAAGATTCTCTCTTCTAACTGTAAAAATAGATGAATCTCTATTGTTATTGTTGTACTGGAAGATGTACCTTCTAGTGTGGTCTCGGATCGCCCTGTATTTAGATTTGTTTATATAACCATCAAATTTGACCAGCTTCCTTGTCCCTGCTCTAGAAAAGCATCCCAACAACATGTCACTGCCGCCTACGTATTTTATAGCTGTGCTATGTTTGTTATTATTTTCCAATGTTTTTTTATCTGCTCCATGGCTTGTAGAAAAAAAACTGTTGCTCTTTGTTGAGATAATCCCACCTGGAATATGGTTCTCTGCATCTCTTCCTTAGCTGCAGTTGGCTCCAGGCTGCAACTCTTCTGCAAGAAGCCACTCTCACTTGCCGGACTAACAATGCTGCATGTCAATAACTTTGAGCTTTCATACATACATAAAATACCATGCCACAAGGACAGCATTTGTCTGACTGTAGTGACATCAACAGTAATATTTGGTGCAGAGAAGACACATACTTCCATTAATGTTTTTTTTAACACTTTTCGAATAATCTCATTAGAAGAGCTTTATGAAAACAGCAAAACTCAAATAAACTCATACAATTTAGCTAAATGAAGTTTTAACACTACCTTGATGTGGTTTTTGACGGTTTCAAGAGCGAGTGGACTGAAATATATTTGTCATATAAACCTTTGGCTAACATGACTGATCAGCTGTTTCTGCTGCTGGCGTCCTACCCTGGACTGCACTTCTCACTAATACTAGCTGACATGATAAAATAAATCAAACTTCCCCGATTGAAACACATTAAAATATTGCTACATCACTGATCTGAGGGCAGTGCTAGTTTGTAACTGCTACTTCCTGGTTGTTACAGCAAACCACAAAGTCAATGATTGACATTAGAATTTTAATCGTCCCTCCAAACCAGATGGTAACGTATCAAATATGCATTTTCCCTATCGTATAAATTACCTTTGGTGCAAACCTATTTTTAGAAGCCAATTCTGTCCATTGGTTAACTTGCAAGGATCTCAAAGTGCCTTTGGATGCCTAGATATGTTGGCAAATTTCATGCCCCAAATTTTGCGGTTGGTCAAATTTGGGGATGCCTTGTTCTTGTCCAACATGAGTTAATATCAGGGCAAAATAAAAAATCCATTAAGACATTAATAAGCATTTTTGGTGTGGAATACCTTGACTGCCTTACAAAAACTTTGCAAGTGAGCCAAAATTCGTTGAAAAGCAGTAGTGGTGTACACACAAAAAACATCTACATGTGATTGAAAAGTGAAGGGTGAAAAGCCCATATTTTTTCAATTGTTGAAAAGTTAAAAAAAAAAAAAATATTTTCAACTATTTTCAGACTAAAATGTGACAAAACAAACCTGGCAGAACAACCTTAACAAGATACAGAGTGAAAACTGAGAGTCAGTCAGTTTAGTCCAAATTCTGTACCTGACCTCGTCGATCTACTGTTGGGAATTGTCATGATGGCTTTCAAAAGTTAGCCCACATGCAGAAACAACTCAGAGGCTGGGATAAAAGTTAAACAGTTTATTGTGAGGTGCGGCACTCAGAGAGACAAAACAAAGGGGGTTCTTAGAGAGATTAAACATGGGTTTCTCAGCTTGGGGGAAATCCAGCGGTCAAGATAGCCAGAACCGGAAACTCTAGAGGGAGATCAGAGTGGTGAGTGGTGAGTCCATGGGAAAATAGGCCAATGCAGATTGCTCCTTGGTTCCTGTTTGTGTACGTGTGTGTGTGTGTGTGTGTGGGGGGGGGGGGGGTGGGGGTGTTTGGGGTGCAGACCTTTAGTGGTCCAGAAGAGCATCGGAGTAGACTGTCACAAGCTTTCTGGAGAGGACTGTGAACTGATCTGGTGAATGTTTTCCTTTTGCTACTTGTTTTCTGTTTTTTAAAAATATATCCTTACCCATGTAAGCTTGGTATAAACCCAGCTCTCGTTTCTTTGAATCGGGAGGACTTTTTTTTATTTGATTTTCTGAAAATCCCACAATCCATATTTCCAATAGAATTTCTGCTTTTAAAAAGAAGTGCGTGAATTAGTTGCATGTGGCATTTTAAGAGAACACATACATAAAACAACTTGCTATTGTACTTGTTCAACATCTCTTGAAAAACACCAATAGGGGATTTTATTTAAATTATATTATGTGCTAACTGTTGCATACATACTTAAGAGCACGCACCCTGCTTCCCTACCTAAACAGCAGCAATGCCACATACAGTAACTACTGTGTTTTCTCCCTGTATCAATTTTGACCATTTTCCATTCTCAGTCAAAGCTGTTTTGGCAGTGTTCATCTGTCCTCTCTGTCCTTCAACAATTGCTTCCTCTGACTTATCAGTGTGACTCATAGGCTGTGTTTTCTCCACCATTACACTCTTGTTTGTAATATTTTGACATCCGTCATAGCAGTCATGTCAGAAGAGACTTGAAAGGAACTCTTCAGAACACATCTGATGTGATCCCACTCAACACACAGCACAACGAGACTAACCTACATAAATAATACTGTGTTATAAAGAGACAAAACTAAAGGATACTTTGTCAGACATTTTTTGGGAGAAACTGAAGCCTGAACATTTTTAAAGAAGAAAGAAAATAAATTCCTTCATGTACGCAGTATAATAGACTTATTCTTGATTTTGTTTGGGAGCTGTTTTCATTCATCTTCAGGAACCCCAAGAAAAAAAATGTCATGTTGTTTCCAAAGATTTTTATAAATTTTTACTCAAGGTGGACAACATGCATTTAACACTGATATACTAACCGTATAGTAATAGTACTCCTTACGGATGTTTTTGCTTGTTGGTTATATGTAAATATTTCAGATCAAACTAAATAAAATTAGAATATCAGGAAGTGTATCTTGAGTAAATACAAAATGCTTACCAAATTTATCAAGGGGAAAATATTTTAAAGTAAAACAGCTGGAAGAAAAATGTGTGGCCCTGCAGAAAAAACATTGCTAAACTATATTTAAGGAGTTATAACCAGAAAGCCAGATGTGGATGGAGGTTTAACAGGTTTATTGAAATACAGTGTAAATAATTAAGTCTGGTCCAAGGGTTCCTTTAACATGGAATGGTCCACTGTGAGGTTGAGATGGAGAGATACAAACAAGAAATGGTCTGGAGTATAAGGGGTGTAGCAAGCTGAGTGACTTTATTGGTCATTGGTAGTGGATGGCAGCCAAGGAGAAAAGATCAGGGTCTAGGAGGTGTTGGTCTGTATAGTGAGGGAGGCTCCGGGAATTGGGAACTGTCGTGGTGGGAGGAAGTTATCCAAATTGTTATGGCTTTAAGGCAAATTTAAGTATGAATGCTGGAAGTCTCTAAAAATAGATTGTTTTAGGCAAGAGTTAAATCATGAAGAAATGGAGTGTACTAGGTTACATTAATGTTTGGCAATCTTTCGGGGGTCTTGCCCATTTAAAAAAATAAAATAAATTAGAAAAGAATCCTAAAGTAAATCATGATGATTTTATAAAAATCTAAATAACTCTAATTGGAGAAATCTTGCAGATTTAATGAGATAGGTGGCAAGACAAGGATAAATCTAATTAAATCTGAAAAACTCACATGGACAGAAACGACAATTAGAAGAAATGTATTGATACAATTACTTGGTCTTTGGCGCTCAGGAAACATAGCGCTGAATTTTGAAAGATATGCATGAACAGGAGTAAAGAACAGGGCTGTTTCCCCCCAGGCCTGAAACTGGTGGTGGAGTGGAGATAGACTAAGTTGGTCAGTCTGTAGACTGCTAGCGAGACGGTATGTTGAGCTTTATGGGGAGATCCAGTGGACTATGTTAGCTGATACTAGAGCTTCACTCAGGGACCTGGAAGATGGAAGTCCAGTTGGATAACACAAGTTGGAGAACCTGTCCATGATGAGCAAGCATGAGCAACAGTGGAGAGGAAAAACCCCCCATTGGGAAGAAACCTCTGGCAGAACCAGGCCCAACATGGCGGTCTGCTGCCGGACCGGTTGAGATGAGACAGGGAACGCAGTAAGAGTCCGGGTATTGAAACTCTGATGAAGTTTTAGCTACAATGGTGGAAGAGGGGCTGGAGGTGAGTTGAAACAGGGTCATCTGAATGAAGTCACACTGCGCAACCAACGCCTGTGCACTAGTTAGAAGACGAGATGCGGATCGGAGGCCTTTTAAGTTGAACTTTGGAAGCTGATTGGGTGTTTGGGTTCAAGTGAAAACTTGAACAGAATCAAAAACCAAGAGCAGCAGGTCATAACATCTAGAGGATCAATTATGCGCTATATGTTATTAATTAGTAGATTAAATAATTAAAAGGTCTACACATCTGAAAACGAATCTGCACTATTTTTATGTGTGGTTTTACAAGTTAGTTGCAAAATAATCATGTAGATATGAAGGTGTTTCTTGCTTGTGATACAAGAAATAAGATGTTGTAGAATTTCATATTTTTGCACATTGACAGCCTTCATTTGACTATGTAATAGGTAGCAGCCACTCAAAATGGCCCTTCCCAGCCGAATGGCAGCCCACTTCCCTTCAACTCCCAGCAAAATCCCCTCCAACTTACAGCCACTGGAGTGACCCCTCTTGCATACTTTTTACTCGGACTCCACCCTTTCACTGAATTACAGTGAATTCTTAATGTCCCCGAATCATGACAGAAAATATTTTAGTAAAAATATTGATGTTTAAAAAGGGATTAAAGGGGACCAGTCAAGGTCCCATCAAGGAAAGTGGGGGGATTTTGAATGGCTACTACTATATATTCTTTGCAATAGAATTAAACAGGAGTTCTTCTTGCCAATGTTTATAATCTTTATTCCCACACATAAAGGGCTAATCACAGAAAGATTTAGCCTTCAGTGAGCGTTTTTCAGTTGGAAGCTGTCATCGAATCAGTTGCTCAGCACGATCGTCTCTCCTCTGTGCTTATGCTAAAGTTGTGCATCACTGTTATGTGCGCCAAGTGCACTTACATATGCACGTTGCTGTCACATGTACTGACCTCCGCAATTTAAATTAGATGGTTATGATTAAATATGATTTAGCCATTACTGGACTGCTACTAGTTATTTAACTGACTATCAAAAATGCTTTTATTTTTGTATTGCAGTCTAATCCTTGCTTTGCATATCTTTCTATATGTACCACTTACTCTTTTTTTGAGCTGCACATTAGCCTTGTGTTATGTGACAGCACAGTGGAAGAAACTTAAAAAAAACATTTCTTCGCAGGCATGATGAAGACATGTCATATATGCCAGCATGACCTAAGTTTTCTATCTTTTGCAGTCAGTTCTAAAATCCCCAAACACCTTTCAGTAACCCAAGTTGAACACTTTTTCCTTCTGTTCAAGTACTATGTACATTTTCTGAGTCAAAAAAGCTCCAGAGGCAGAAGAACTATCATGTATTAAAGTGATTACTAAGATAAAGATCCATTTTTGTGCCAATAAGGGAGCATCACATCAGTATTATGGGGTGTTAAAGCCCTTCTTTCTCTGCAAAAAAGTAATGATAGCTAAATGATTACTTTGCTGCCACATTGCACATACTCTTGCACATTACTGCTAAAGACGTCCTTGTGATATTATTCAATTCACATTACAACAATAGCCCAGACAATGAGGCCACAACAATTTCTGTAATAAAATGATTCTGTATGACATGGTGGATGTCTGGAACAATGAGCTGGAGCAAGTCTGCCACTGGAGTCTTTACACCTGCTTAGCTAACAGATGGGCTTGTTCTCACCAATGACAAATATCTTTGAGGTCACTCATTTGTATTCCTTGTATTGCTCTATGCCAAGTTATCACAGTCTATTATTTTTTCCACAAGACCTTGAATCGTCCACTTTACCTTTTTAAATTTTTAACATCACTGTATGTTCGTTTATTCAAGGTTCTCCTCTGCTAAAGAAAAGCATGTTTATCTTGCATAAAGTATAAAAGCGAATATGAAACATTTTGTTTCCCATGTGCAGTATTCACCTCAGTGGCATCAATGTGGAAAATGCAACACTTGGCTGTTGACTATTTAGGGGTTCATAGTAAACTGTCAAGGGAACAGCAGTATGTATGTAACAATACAAACATTAATAATAACAAGATTACTGTACAAGCATCTGCTCAATTATATTTTTAATCTGTTATCACAGTTTACAATGAAATACTTTAAACATATTTACAAATGATTGTTTCAGGTGTAAGTTTAATGTAAAAATTTGATAAGGTTAGTTTTATTGTCATTGAATATTCTTTGGAAAATGGCCAAACTTGTTTAGAGGGCTAAATAGAAAGAAAAACAATGACTTTTTTTTATAATATACAGCAAAACTAAAGCCACCCTTTAGACAGACATCAGGCAGGAAAGTATATTCATTTGTATAGACTGCAGTTGTGGCTCCAGGTCTCTGGAAATGAGGGGGCTCAGTGGTGTTATCTAAATCCAAAGGTAACGTATTGCACTAACAAATGTTGAAACACATAAAACACATCACCACAACTGGTGAAAATTGCTGTTGTGAAGGGTTCTGAAATAAAACACTCGACATGATAGAAATCATGGCAAGAGTTCAGCACAAGACGAATGGTCTGACTGAATGATCGCTTTATTTTCTCTTCTCCGATTCCCATGAGGAAAGTGTCCCCTCTGTCTGGCCACTGTCAGTCAAAAATGTTTTAGTGTGTTTAGCCAATAAGCATTAATCAGGCAGCTTCACTGCCTGCCATGAAGAATTTCATCTAATTTGGGCCTACTTTTTGTTTGCTGCAATGCACAGGGGATCAAACCTCAACAGGGATTTTACACAAAAAGGCAGTATCGTACTACCCCAGAGGAGACAGGAGATCATGTCCAAGGGCTGGCTCTACAGCTGATTAATGCACAACATACTAATGAAATCAAGCTAAATTTAGAGCATTTTTATTGCATTTTAATGACTACATTTTTTTTAGTATCACATTAAATTTAAAAAAAAAACAATCAATCGTATACTGGGTCATCACAGCAGTATATTTATATGAATGCCAACAACGAAAACACCATAAACACTTTATAAAAACAGAACATATTTTTGCTTAAGCTCCCTTGTGAATAAAGACTAATCATGAGAATTTATCACATCTACATTCTGAACTCAGTCCTTCTGATATTTTTTTCTTCTCCTGATTCAACCTGTCCATCTCAATATTTCTGAATTTTAAGAACACCAAGGCAGACACCTTATTCTATCAGTTTTCCTCCCAACTACATCATAGCTGGATAACCTGGAAGATAGGGGTGCAATGGATTAAAAAACTCACAGTTCGGATTGTTCCTCAGATCAGATGCTCGGATCGGATAATTTTTCGGATCAGCAAAAAAAAAAAAAAAAAAGAAACCAAGACAAATAAACATAGGTTTTGTTATTTTGTTTATTAACACTTTTAAGCTACAATACAATATTTTCATTAACTTTTTTCTTCTCCTGCTCATAAAGATCTGACTCAACCCTTTCACTGAAGTGTGTGCTCGACGGGATGTTGTAACGTCGCTAAAGCACTTCCACCATGTGTTTAAAGCCCTAGTTTGGCACAACTGAATTTGGCCTGAATTTTGTGTTTATGGTTTGCACCCATATTGTCATGTGCGATGTCTTTACCCTGGTTGGATTGTGCTACAAGGGGCTGCTTAAATGCCGTGGTGATAAGCAGTCGTTGAGCGAGCTTCGTTTTCACTCCTGTCAGTGGAACACTGTGGTGAAGTCACTTCAAATGCATTGCCATGCTTTATGTGTTTCCACTATCATATAGCTTTCTTGTGCCACAGTGCCTACACACCGTCACGCTTTTATCAACTAACCTCTTTCCTTCTTCTTTAAATTTTACAGTAAAAATGTACCCATACCGGGGATTTAAATGACACGAGGTGATCAAACTCCTCCATTCCTCCACTCGCCGTGAGTTCACGGAACGTGCACACAAATTTTTCTTTTTTCTTCTGTAAATCAGTTTATGGATATTGATCCAAATGGATCACGGATCAGTGATGATCCGTTGCACCACTACTGGGAGATAAAACTTAGCAAGTCAAACTTAGCAAAGAGAGCCATATCACAATGCCGCCGTCTGCTGTCGACTGCAGAGTCATCCACTGGTTACATACCGCCAAGTCATCCGGGTTCCAGTTGGACAGTGGACCTTATCTCCCATAAATTCTTTTGGGTGTCTATTTACAGAGAATTTGACCCCATCTGTGCATGTAAAACATTTAATAAGCAATCTCCCACCTGCTTCCTCGAGCATTTGGAAATAAAAGGCTCAAACTCATCTCATCCTCTTTGATATCTGCTGCTAAACTATGGAGTCAAGCCTCACTCCTCTAAACCATTCCTTTTTGGCTGCACTTCCTGTCCATCCCCATCGTTACAGCAATATTTTTCCCAAGTTCCCGCTGCCCTTGGCGAAAAAACAATGATCGAAACCCTCAAAAATCCCAACCCTGCAATCCACTCACCTCTCCCTTACAGTTTTCTCCACGATCTCAGGTAAGCAGGACTCCCTATTCTGCAATTCTTTTCAAGATATGTGCTTATCTGTTTATCCCTTCCAGAGCTCCTGGTCTCTTATGTTGCTTCTTTCACCATAAGTCAGATGCCTTAAAAGAACATGTCAGTTAGACACTCCTGTAGGTCTTTTGGGTTCTTCCTGTACCTTTGTGACCAGTTTGCGATCTACTTTTGACACATTTCATTACATAAATCTCCATTGTTTAACTTCCACTTTTCTAGTTCATCTTATATGCTCCTTTATTTATCTCTCAGGCTATCTATCTTCTGTAAGAACAAGAAACCGTTATATCTTTAGTGTAGCGCAGTGTGTCTACCTGGTTGACTATGTGTTAAATACAGTCTCTAGCCTTACTTCTTGTCACTTCAGGCCAAATGATGTCTAATTTCAGACCAATTTCAGGGTAACTTAGCTGGCGTTATCAAAAAGCACAGACCTGTTGGAGGCTTCTTTCGCAGACCACTTGGGATGAGTGCATTTTCCACATGAAATTACAAAATATGTCAAACTTTAACTGTATTTTAAGTTGTCTTTCATGGTATGTGGATCAATTTAAAGTGAAGTACATAAAACACATAAAATATAAATCAATGCTATAATATTAAAAGTAGAACTCTACAGAATATCTTGAAATTGAATCAACATAAAAATCCTTTGTCAATATTGAAAAGACCATGAAATGTTTTCAATAAAGTAACACAATTTAAAAATCATGATTTTGATTGAATTTGCAGCACCTGACTATTCATTTTTTAAGCTGTATATTTTATTTTAAAAAAAGAAATTAAAATCAATAAAATATTAATGCAGAAATATAAATTAATTTAAAACTTTAGCAATACACAGAGAGATGTACATAGATTTGTTTATTCAGCTGAGTCACTATTGGGCATTTTCCTACCTGCTGGGAAATTGATTGTTGGCCAATTCCTTTAAGGAATTGCTGTATTTTTTTTTTTTATCTCCCTTTTTGACATTCTAAGGGAAATTGAATGTTAGGACACATCTATACTGCTGAACATAAAATTATAATCACATTCACCCAAAGCCAATATATTTAGATTGATGTTTTAGTTACATAATGTGTTCTATGAGTAGAAAATTCATACAAAAATCTGTATGATTTATTCTCTGGCACCCTAAAATACAAAACCAATTACTTCAAGATGTAAAATATAGGATTGCTGCAGCTAGTCTTCACTTGAAAAAAAATTATTATAAATAAAATAAGAATTAAAAATATTTACAATGTATATTTTTTATTATATCCTAAATAAGTCTAAAAATAAGTGTTGTTAGACTTTAAGGTGCTTGGATTCTTTGTAGTGAAAAATTGCTCTATAACATGTTGATGTTTAAGCCTATAACCCTCTGATTAAAGAGGTAGTTCAGGTAGTTCATGAAGTTGTGCAATATGGTGTACAATTTAGAATATCCTTAGTTCTCAGGAAAAAAGTTGTCAGTTTTCCCAGAAAATAGTTATCAGTCCTGAGGTCTCAGGGAAAAAAAAGCTGTCGATTCTCAGGTACCAGGAAATGCTGGAGCTCTTTTTCCAAATCTAGTGAAGTCGTAACCAACCGGGGAGAAATTTGAGTTTAATAAAGCTACATCCTTGTCTTTAACTATCTTCAAAATTTATTTTAGGTCATATAAAGCTAAATATATAGATTTTAAACCACAATTCTTGCCACTGTCATCCACCACTGATGTCCAAGCTGACATGCTTTAACATACAACATTTTTTGGAAATTGGAGGGTACTCCAGAACCTGCAATGCAGCCTGCTGGGACATTTTCAGCAGACGGAGGTGAGACAGTGGCGTTCTAGAGCTCAGACGGGAGCAGTAGAAAAATAATGCACCAGAATGCCGTCTTACCTTCCCTCTGTAGTCCATAGTGGATCTCCCGCCAGCTGTTGATGATCCATTTAGTTAATTTATTTCTAGGTGACAGAAAGATTTACAAATCCTGAATGACATCATCTTTTTACATGCAATGCCAACCAATTTCTCTTACTTTAACAAACCTTCTTTAAATCTATATCTGCTTATTCTCAGAGAGACACTGGAGTAGGGAATATGATCCTGCAGCCATGTTTCAGCAAAACACATAAAACTCTATTCCAGATTTTCCAACTAGGTCTTTGACTGGGAGTTCATCTAATTACAAAAGATGTCACATGGCCAATAAATGATGAAAGAGACGGCTTAAATGTCCTCCTCTTCCTCTCTCTTTTCCCTGCTTCTTCTTTTCAACTCATCTGGGACTCGCGGAAGTAGATAAATTAATCAGGTGCTTCATGTTATAAGAAAAGAACTTACTATGGTTGCAATGGGTGTCCATCACAGCAAATATCCCAAAATAAAGAAAAAGAAAGTATTATTATATAAGCAGTATTAAACACCAGAGGAGAAAATCAACTGAAAAAAGAAAGTTTTATACACAAATGCGAGAAAAATAAGTTCTATACTCCTCTGCATAGTCATCACACTAGGAAAAAACATTTCATAAATGGTAAAAAAAAAAAAAAAAAGAAAGGAGACTCAAACATCCACCCTAAGCATCACTTGCAGGGACCCAGAGAAATTGAATGAACTTGATGGTAAGCTGAAAGTACCAAAATCAATCTCCACCTTTAAAAAAATGATAAACACCAAACTGCTCAATTCATATTCAAATCCAAACATGTCCTGAACTTATTTATTCTGGGAGAACAATGTGGTTTGTGTAAATTGTTTGTTAGATGTTATGATGCTGTATCCTAATGTAGTTAATGTGCCATATTTTATTTTCCTGTTTTTTTCTCCTTAAGATTTTTTCCCCTGCTATTATGTCTTAAGGCTCCTTTCTATAAGTTTTTGGTTTTTGTGAGTCCTGATTCTCACATGACTCTTGGTCTGACCACTGAGAAGATGAATGTGAATATGTGCAAGAATAAACTGAAATTATTAAAAGTAATATTAAAATCCTATTAGCAGTGCCAAACCAACATATAGCCGTCTTTATTAGCATTATTCTAGAATCTCCTGGTTCAGATTAGGATGATTGATCAGATTTGATCATCTTTCCCTAGAACTACATCCAGACCCATAGTTTCAATAACTTAATTGGGATAACCTAATGGTTATAATGAATAATGTCATGAAGGCAACTAAAAATATTTAGCAGGTTCCCTTTTGTATTTTTCATTAGCCTATGAAAAGAAAACAAAATATGAAAAAATTCTGCTCAAAGATAAGAAAAAGTAACTCTTTGAGTACCTTATCTACACAGTGACAGTTACTGTTCTTCCTTTACCTAGTGTCTAAATTGTGAAAATGTGTTATTTGGCTGCAAGAGGTGTCAGACTTTCTTGAGCTCTCCTAAAGAGGAGCCTTATCGAAGAATGTGGCAATATACCAATGCTGCAGGGGTAGCATCTGAGACTGTGGCCTGATTTGGCCGGTCTCCTCTTTTCACTAAAGGGAGTGCAGTTTGAGATGCTAATACTTAAATGATCCATTGTGATGAATGTAAAGTGAGTATAATTTTAAAGGAATTCTTGTGAAAGGATTTTTAATCTTTGTTTAGTTGATGTGTATTGAACACATAATAGGCTTTTTATTTAGGCTACCACAGGTTTCCTGTTCACTCTTGCTAATTTGTTTGTGTGCTACATATTTTAGACGTTAAAGTAAAATATTATCAGGCTTCCTCAATTCTCGTCCTCACGGTCCTGCAACTTTTCAATGTGTTTTAACTCACCTGAGTAATAATAATATCATTAGCAGGGCCTTGTTTTACCAAATCAAGTAAAGGGATAAACCGGGATTTTTCAGATATCCAAGCCAAATGATTCTGGCACTGGGTTTCACAACAGCAGTAACTCAAACTAAGTTACCATGGTAATTTATTCAGTGCAGCTAGCCTGCTCAAAGCAGATGACTTCAAAAGACACTTCTACTGTCTACTGTGGCCAAAATGTTTGATCAGCCAAATTTATATTCTTGTAAATCGGCCTTTTCCCTTCAAAATCCTACAAATGCTGTATATATCAAAGCAAGGAGATATGTCAATGATGTGCTGATATTTTTTTATGAGGCTACATTTTAAAACACTAATACATACTAATACATAATTACTACATACACTATATTGCCAAAAGTATTTGCTCACCCATCCAAATTATTGGAATCAGGTGTTCCAATCACTTCCATGGCCACAGGTGTATAAATTCAAGCACCTAGGCATGCAGACTGTTTTTACAAACATTTGTGAAAGAATGGGTCGCTCTCAGGAGCTCAGTGAATTCCAGCGTGGAACTGTGATAGGATGCCACCTGTGCAACAAATCCAGTCGTGGAATTTCCTCGCTCCTAAATATTCCACAGTCAACTGTCAGCTGTATTATAAGAAAATGGAAGTGTTTGGGAACGACAGCAACTCAGCCACGAAGTGGTAGGCCACGTAAACTGACGGAGCGGGGTCAGCGGATGCTGAAGCGCATAGTGCGAAGAGGTCGCCAACTTTCTGCAGAGTCAATCACTACAGACCTCCAAACTTCATGTGGCCTTCAGATTAGCTCAAGAACAGTGCGCAGAGAGCTTCATGGAATGGGTTTCCATGGTCGAGCAGCTGCATCCAAGCCATACATCACCAAGTGCAATGCAAAGCGTCGGATGCGGTGGTGTAAAGCACGCCGCCACTGGACTCTAGAGCAGTGGAGACGCGTTCTCTGGAGTGACGAATCGCGCTTCTCCATCTGGCAATCTGATGGACGGGTCTGGGTTTGGCGGTTGCCAGGAGAACGGTACTTGTCTGACTGCATTGTGCCAAGTGTAAAGTTTGGTGGAGGGGGGATTATGGTGTGGGGTTGTTTTTCAGGAGCTGGGCTTGGCCCCTTAGTTCCAGTGAAAGGAACTCTGAATGCTTCAGCATACCAAGACATTTTGGACAATTCCATGCTCCCAACTTTGTGGGAACAGTTTGGAGCTGGCCCCTTCCTCTTCCAACATGACTGTGCACCAGTGCACAAAGCAAGGTCCATAAAGACATGGATGACAGAGTCTGGTGTGGATGAACTTGACTGGCCTGCACAGAGTCCTGACCTCAACCCGATAGAACACCTTTGGGATGAATTAGAGCGGAGACTGAGAGCCAGGCCTTCTCGTCCAACATCAGTGTGCGACCTCACAAATGCGCTTCTGGAAGAATGGTCAAAAATTCCCATAAACACACTCCTAAACCTTGTGGACAGCCTTCCCAGAAGAGTTGAAGCTGTTCTAGCTGCAAAGGGTGGACCGACGTCATATTGAACCCTATGGATTAGGAACGGGATGTCACTTAAGCTCATATGTGAGTCAAGGCAGGTGAGCAAATACTTTTGGCAATATAGTGTATCTAGTATTGTACTTAATTGTTTTTACATTATAATGGTAGCCTATAGCAATATTACCTTTATAATTTTTCATTTGAACATACTTATTGTTTGGTGTATTTTTAAAGAAGGCAGGTGTTTTACATTAAGTTTGACAGAAAGGAATTTAATAGACACTATTGCTGTGTTGAAGGGAATAGAGAAAGGCCAATCTTTAAATTTACCCTGATAATTACCTGCATGAGTGTTCCCACTTTTCTGGTGATGGCATCCACTACTTGTGCAGACTGTTGCACAGTCCATTGAACATAGCCATGCCTTTACTGTTAAATAGATTATCTGTTTTGGCCTAAAATTTTCTGCTGAGGCTGTTGCAGTAGAAGATGTTGAAAAAAAGACACTCTCAGAGACAATATTTGCTGCACAATTAAAAGTGCGTATATGGCATTGAAAGGATAATATGCACATCTTTACAACCTTCCTTGGCAACAGAAAAATTAACTACATCAAGGAGAGATTCTACAATATTGCACATAGTATAAATAAGGCTAAACATCACAAGATGGATTTTAGAGCAGGAACACTTTTTTTCATTTTGTGATTCAGGATTTGATAATGTTTTAGATAGAGTAAGGAAAATAAGTATTTGAACCCCCTGCTATTTTGCAAGTTCTCCCACTTCAGAATCATGGAGTCTGAAATTGTCATCATAGGTGCATGTCCACAGTTAGAGACAGAATCTAACAAAAAAATCCAGAAATCACAATGTATGATTTTTTAAACTATTTATTTGCATGATTCCGCTGCAAATAAGTATTTGAACACCTGAGATAATAAATGTTAATATTTGGTACAGGGGTCAAATGATTCCTGAAGTTTTTCATCACATTTGCACACACTACAGGAGGGATTTTGGCCCACTCCTCCACATAGATCTTCTCTAGATCAGTCAGGTTTCTAGGCTGTCCCTGAGAAATATGGAGTTTGATCTCCCTACCGAGATTCTCTATTGGGTTTAGGTTCCGGCGACTGGCTATGTGATGCTAGAACCTTGATATGCTGCTTCCAGAGCCACTTCTTGGTTTTTCCTAGCTGTGTTCTTCTGAGACCCAGCCCTGAACAATCTTCAATGCTCTAACTGAGGGAAGGAGGTTGTTCCTCAAAATTTTGCAATACACAGTCCCAGTAATTCTTTCCGTAATACAGTGCAGTTGCCCTGTCCCATTTGCAGAAAAATACCCCCACAGCATAATGCTACAACCCCCATGCTGCATAGTACTATAGGGATGGTGTGGTATTGGGATGGTACTTATTGTTCTTCTTCCTACAAACATGGTTAGTGGACTTATGACCACAACGTTTCACTTTGGTCTCAGAATGTCCACTCATTTCTGCCTTAGATTTTTTTGGACATTTTTGAAGAGGTGGAACGATCAGGATGCTTTTGCTCAACTTTTTGGTAAGCCTCCTCCACCTCGACCTCAACTAATCACACCACCTGCAGCTGCTTCCTGTTCTACCTCTCCTCCATCAGTTCCATCCACTGCTCTAGATTCTACTTCACCCTCAACCTCTGCAGTGCCCCAAGAACAGACCTCAAAGAGCAGACATTGCCGTCGGCGGAGAAATCTCACTTCCTCCCCAGCGGGTCAGCCTGACGCCTCCACTTCCTCTCCGATGGGTCAGTCTGATGCCACCACTTCCTCTCCAATGGGTCAGTCCGACACCATTACTTCCTCTCCTATGGGTCAGCCTGCTGCTAGCCTTACGCCGCCACAAAACCAGGTCAGTTTACTCTGTGGTTCCAGCCATCACCTCCTGGTCCACAGCACCAGCAGCCGGAGCTCCTCATCTCGAGGAGTCTAATTTATGGGATTTCTTCTGTGGGGAAAGGGAAGACCTTTTCCTTTTCCTGCCACCTCCATTACTTACTTACTGCCAGCCAGCCTTTACCAAGTCAGAACCCTTTAGCTGGCCAGATCCCGAGCCAGAGCCCTTTAGCGGGCCAGTCGCCGAGCCAGAGCCTCTTAGCTATTTTTAACATTATTTAAGTTTTTGATGTCATAAATGTTTCCTGTTGAGTGGTAAATGGTCATGCTTTCAATTGTCACCAATTCTTAGCTATTTAGGAGAACAACAATAAGCCCAAAGAGGCTGGCTTACAAGTCAGGATCTCCTGAAAAGAAGCCGATCACAGACTGTTTACTTTCTCTGGTTGGTTCCACACACAAAGAGTTGTCATGAGCACACAGCAACAGGTCCACACAGATTGGAGAAAGAGAGAGAGAGGAAACAGGCACTTAAAAGGAAGCCACAAGAGCAGTGGGGGAGCATGGACTTAAAGTATGCTTGTGGGATGTGGTATTGAATCTTCACACATAAAACACTGAAAATGCATGCATATTTTACGTGTGTGTATTTTAAATAAAACTGCTCATATGACTATTTATAATAGGTTTGCACTTTGGCAGAATTTTGACTTCATAGTAAAGTGCCAAACTAACAATGTAAACTTGGTGTTTAAAGGTCAATACAGTGTCATTTATATTTGCTCCTTCATATACATCGAGAAATAACTATTCTTTAACAGAGTTAGCATATTTCCCCTTATGTTTTGATTAGAATGAGATTGGTACACATATCAGATTACACACTAAAATACCGCACTTGCAATTGCAGGAGCACCGACCCGCACCCACAGGCTCAGAAGTCTCGCGAGAGTCAGTCTTGCTTTACGGCGAGAACTGTTACACGCCCCCAGTTAAAAGCATTCTCGTTGCTAGCACAGTGGCGATCTTTGTGCAGTTATGCTACGTTCATGCAGCAAAATCACGTCTGCTGCTTCATTTTTACTGCTTGTACCAGTTAGTTCTGACGCGCGGCTGAAGCAGCTTTGCTGCTCTGGCTGCGCGGTGCAAAAGTGTGTCTGACGCACGTTGGGCGGAGCTTCACTATCCTTTCTCTGCCTTGCAGCTATATTTGCTGTGATCAGTGGGAATAAAGTAGTTTTAATATGTGTTTAAGTGAGAAAATACACCTGAAAACGTAATCAGTGCCGTCAGTTCATTCAGATTATTATCCTGCCTTCAATATTTTTTTTGTCGGAGCCGCTCAGACCCCCACATACCAGCGGTGCACCGACAGTAGGAAACCCTTCATCAGCAGCCTCTGGCCGGGTCGCCTCCTCGCGGTTCACCGCGGCAGCTGGTAGGTGTTTTTCATCTAAATAATCCAAACTGCATATTCTGCCGGCAGATTTCTGCATTTTCAGTTAATTTAGGCATCAATAAACTGTTTAAGAGGAGTGATCATCAGCGCTGTGTCTCTCTCCCTGCGTCAGATGATTAAACGCGCCTGACGCACTGCTTCAGCTGCTCAGACGCACTGCGCCTGCTGCTCAAAACGCGCCGCGGGACCTTTTGCTGCGCCTTGACGCGCGTCAACCATTGACTTTGCATGTAAACTCGCTGCCTCTGTCGCGCCAGCTGCGGTGTGAACGCAGCATTAGTCATTTGTTGGGTTCGCCTGTCTGCTAAGCTCAAAACAACTGGCCTGGCTTGACGGAGAAACCAGGAGAACAGCTGTGCATATTTACGACAGTGCACTTTTACTTTCGCCCTCTGGGGGGAGCCTCGCTGGAAAATCAACACCGGTTGCATAGTGTACCTTTAAGAAGCTTTCTGAATCCCTTATATACCAGATACACACTAATACTGAGTACTAACCTGCAGCTAAAGATGTATACGACCCTTAACAATATTGTTTAATCACCATAGATTTTGTCTTTGAAACACACAGGGATATATGCGGGATACCTGCTGCTCTTTTTTGTTTTTTCTGCTTTTGTGTTTTTTTTGGAGATCTTTTGTCTCAATTTGGTTTTGTAATGTCTGTTCCCTTCATCTCATTCAGGTGTGGAAGCAGACTTCTAGGAGTTACAGTATACAGTATCTTCTGTGTTGTCTGTTTTTGCTGTTTTGTTTTATTTTATCTCCTTTCATGCACTTTTTCCTTTACTGGCAGTAAGCAAGTTTGAGGAGGATGGCAGTAACCATACAACACAAAATAACTACAAATGTGGAGACTGCATTACGGCATACATCACATCCCCTTTTGACCATTTGTTATAAAGACAGAAGTTGAGGTGACAAAATCTTTCCGAGAGACTGTATATTCTTCCAAATTGCCCGAGATTAATATTCAGGCAATGTGATACCTTCCTGTCTTTATTGTGAAATGATAAAAAATGAGATTATATTTATTTGTTTAATTTCTCTGAACTTATAGAACATCATTTGTAATTTGTTGTCATTGTTTTTGAAATTATTTCGAGTATATACAGTATGTGAAATATTTTCTTAATATGGACTTCAATTAAAGGAGAGTGTAATTATTAGGTCAGAGGTTATCTTTTTATTTAGATTAAGGACCTTGTTTGTCCTGTATTGCACCATAACTGTCAGCTGCTACAGCTGACCATGCACATAGAACGAGAATAGAATAGAAATCAACCTTATTGTCATTACATTGTCAAGTACAAAGCAACTGATTCACAAAAAACAAGCTGCCACCAGAGCTGTCACTCAATATCTGCACCCCGCCAGGTGAACCATGATGCTTTCACTCAAAGTAGCATGCACTTTGACCAGCTGCAGTCCACTATAAAATGCTAAGACATTATGGTGTTTTCTGCATCTTTCTTTATTTAATTTTATCTCCCCCTGCCAAAAAACTAAAATAAAATAAAAAATAAAAAAATAAAAGGGACATGATGAATAATAATGCAGCTCATTAATATACATTTACTTGGAATACTTTATTAACTGAAAGCCGGCAGGAACATCACAATGACATGAAACCTACAAGGAGTTTTGTTTAATAGCTAACCAGCTGAATTTTACATTATTCATACCTTCAGGTGGTTTGACTAACACTAATAACCTATTTTAACTTGCAGTGTCTGCATACTGGATGCCTTATTTACCGCTTGATGCAAAAAAAAACCTTTCACCTCTCTCTGTTAAAGAACTTCAACTATAGACATGGTAGGTTTTTTTTAATGGTTTATTACTTTTTTATATGGTTTATTACATTTATAAGATGCAGTTTGTCTTTATTTATTTAAATTCTTAAACATATGTTTACTTGTGCAATATCTCAAGTACATTTGCAAGCTGTAAACAACCTCTTGCTGAAACGGTTAATAAACAAATCTCACTGTTCTAGAAATATAACATTTAGTATTAAGGCAACACTCTTCACTTTTAACTAAGTGCACTTACAACAAAACAATGTCGGACTGCCTAATTTCTCTGGTTCCCTTCCTAAACAGACCAGGGATTACATGTTTAGCCACATGTCGTCATTCAACCGCTGGTTGTCTTGGTGGTATCCTTAAAATGATGTGGGCTACATTAATAGTTGGATATCTTTTTGGGGAAAACCTGGTCTAATTCTGAGAGATGGCATCCATCCCACTTAGGATGGTACAGCTTTTCTTTCTAGAACTCTGGCAAAATTTAGAATAGAAAATTACTTATAATTTCTCATAATGGAGAAATTCACTTGTGACATCAGCTCTTAGAAACAATAGAAATATATACACTGCATCCAGATTTATACAGTGGATAGTAAAAAATAAAGGAGAGATTTAAGGTTACTTATATAACGGTATCTTAAGTACAGTACAGTTGTGGTAGGTGTCAGAGTCTTGGTCTGTTTGTTCCTGTTTTTCTTGGTTTTCCATTTGTCGCCCTCTGCCACCCTCTTGTGTCCTCCCTTGCTCTGTTTTCTGTTCTGCCTTCACCTGTTTTCAATCCCCTCGTTAGCTCTCTCTTTGTCTCTGTCCCCTTTAAAAGCCCTTCCTCTTCAGTTCCTGTTTGCTGGATCCTCCTCTAACTTCTGTCTGTGTACCTCATCTCTCCCTGGCTCCTAGTTTTGGTTTACCCCAGATGTCTCCTTGGTTCAGGTGCGTTTGTTGTTTTCTGTTGGACTTTGATTCCTGCCCCTGGACCTGTGAACCTCAATAAACCGACTTTAATTCACCTCTGCCAACTGGTCTCTGCACTTGGGTCCTCCAAACAAATACCGTTTCATGACAGAAGGATCCAGCCCAACATGGACCCAGCAGAGAACCAGGCATGTGAACTCCTCAGAGCTCCCCATAAACCGGAGTCTGACCTCAGGAGCTTTTTTATGGGGAGAGGGAAGATTTTTTTTTTTTATTCCTGCCACCTCCATCAGCTCCAAGAGCCCCTCGGTGGGCGATCCAAGCCTCCAAGGCCCCTCGGTGGGCGATCCAAGCCTCCAAGGCCCCTCAGCGGGTGCTCCAAGCCTCCAGGGCCCCGTCCGAGCCTGTTCCTGAGCTGCAGTGGGCGGCTCCATCCAAGCCTGTTTTTGAGCCGCAATGGGCGGCCCCGTCCGAGCCTGTTCCTGAGCCGCAGTGGGCGGCTCCGTCCGAGCCTGTTCCTGAGCCGCAGTGGGCGGTCCCTTCCCAGCCTGTTACTGAGCCACAATGGGCGACCCCTTCCGAGTCTGTTCCAGAGCCGCAGTCAACGGCTCCCTCCGAGCCTGTTCCAGAGCCGCAGTCGGCGGTCCCCTCTGAGCCTGTTGCAGAGCAGCTGAAACGGTGGCGGCGTCCTCCTCGGTGCTTCCTGCTGAAGCGGAGGCGGCGTCCTCCTCCGAGGTTCCTGCAACAACAGAGGCGTCGGCCTCCAGAGTGTCTGCCTCACCTCCGGCCCTGCGGCCGGCCTCCAGAGCATCTGCCTCGCCTCCGGTCCCGCGGCCGGCCTCCAGAACGTCTGCCTCGCCTCTGGTCCCGCGGCCGGCCTCCAGAGCGTCATCCTTGCCTCCGGCCCCGCGGCCTGCCTCCAGAGACTTTTCGTTGCCCTCGCCCACCCTGGGTGGGTTGTTTTTTGTTTTCGGACTCTGTTTGGTTTTCGTGCCTTCCTCCCTGGTTCCCCCCTCCGCCCACCCTGGGTGGGTTGTTTTTTGTTACTGGCCATTTTAGGGTGTCTGGGATCCGCCCTTAAGTGGGGGGGTACTGTCAGAGTCTTGGTCTGTTTGTTCCTGTTTTTCTTGGTTTTCCATTTGTTGTCCTCTGCTGCCCTCTTGTGTCCTCCCTTGCTCCGTTTTCTGTTCTGCCTTCACCTGTTTTCAATCCCCTCATTAGCTCTCTGTTTGTCTCTGTCCCCTTTAAAAGCCCTCCCTCTTCAGTTCCTGTTTGCTGGATACCTCGTCTAACTTCTGTCTGTGTTCCTCGTCTCTCCCTGTTTTGGTTTACCCCAGAATTTCTCCTTGGTTCAAGTGCGTTTGTTGTTTTCTGTTGGACTTTGATTCCTGCCCCTGGACCTGTGAACCTCAATAAACCGACTTTAATTCACCTCTGCCAACTGGTCTCTGCATTTGGGTCCTCCAAACAAACACAGTTTCATGACAGTAGGTAAGGTACGGTTTCTGGTTTGTTAAATAGATAAATAGTTTAAGTTATTGTAGTGCTATTACACCAGGTTATAGTGCTGTGGCAAATCTGATGTAAGCAGAGTTAAATGACCTGTGGTAGAGCTCCTTTTTACACACGGGATGTATAAGTCTGTTACTAAAGGAGCTACTCAGCTCAGGAGCTCTACAGTCTTGTGCAGTGGGTGAAAGGTGTTGTCCATGATGGATGTGAGCTTTGAAAACACCCTCTGCAACTTCCTCCGCCGAGTCCAGAACGCAAACCAGAACAGAAGTGGCTCTCCTCACCAGTTTGTTTATTCCCTTTCTGTCCAGCTCTGTGCTGCCAGGAGCCCAGCAGACGACAACTTGGAGGAGGGCCAAGTCCACTACAGAGTCATATAAAGTTTTAGCAGGTGCCGGCTCACTCCTCCAAAGGACCTCAGCCTCCTCAGGAGGTGGATGGGGCTCTGGCCCTTTTTGTACAGGGTGTCAGTTTTATGAGCCCAGTCCAGTTTATTTTTGACGTTAACACTCAGGTATTTGAAACTCACAGTTTCTGTGTCCTGCCCCTGGATGTTCACAGGAGATTGATGTGGGGGTCTTCTCCTGAAGTCAATCACCATCTCATTGGTCTTACTGGTGTTCAAACACAGATGGTTGAGCTTACATCAGTCCACAAAGTCCATGATGACCGATCGATACTCCAGCTCGTTCCCAGCATGCTTGGTGTGAAGGTTTGCTGTCTAGTCAATGAGTGAATGCAATCAGCTGGTTTTCCTTAGTTAGAAAATATTGAACAACTCTGATTGTATAACATGGTTGAACTGTCTCACTAAAGTGCCTTGAGATGACACGTGTGGGGAACTCGCACTATATAAATACACTTCATTAAATTGAACTAGACCTCACGGTTAAGAGCCTCTAAAAACAACCGAAATCTGATAGTAGATCCCTTTTTACCACTAGATTGAGATGTCATAGAGTTACTTATGAAGACAAGACCATATTTACCCCTCCAGAATAAATTATACATTAGTGAACCAAACATTTGTCTGATCAGCTAAGTGTCAATAGTCCATTGACCACTGCACTCAGTGAGAATTTAAGTTTCAGGATTTGTATTACCACCATTAATCCCGGGGAATTAGTCAATATGCTTACCCATTACACATTCAGTCAAAGTCTCACGATTTGTATGGAGGTTGGTTGAGGACCCAAATGCAGAGACTAGAAGGCAGAGGAGAATCTTGTATATTTAAAAAAAAAAAAGAGAGGCAGACAACTAAAGATCCAAAATACTAGTACTAAAAATACTAATACCTAAAAACCAGAAATCATCAGGGAAAACTTACCTGGGAAGCCAGAGACGAGGGAACAACAAAACAACAACAAATCAGCACCGAGTGACTGCAGAGGTGGGGTATATATTGGGAGACTGTCCCGAGACAAGCTAATCAGCAGATATGGAGCAGGTGTGAGTGGCCTGAGTGAAAGGAAACATACACAAGAGAACAACAGAGAGCAACATAAAAACTAAACACAGCTATAAAACCACAAACACAAAGTAACTAAAGATAAATTCAAACAGGGGGCAGAATCCTGACACAAGGGATGGCGGTTATAAGAACACCCAATTGGTAATAAAGCTGACCAGCTCTAAGGAAATTAAAACAAGAATTGAAAATAACTGCAAAAAGATGGTTAATAAAAATTGTGTTTGTTGTTTTAATATTAAAATATTAGGCAGAATAATAGGCAAAACTTAAGAGAGAAAGAAGGAAATGTAACTTAAACATAGCATTAATTCATGTCAAATATTAGGTATTAGGCATTGGTATTATTTGTATTTCTGAAGCATACAAAATACAGAGTAACCACAGTGGCGTAACACATCGTACATCAGATTCACCTCATCTGTTTGTATCATCACTGATGAAATACAACCTCTCACTGCAGCTTAATTTTCTAGCAACTCATCATTACTCTCGGGTCTCCAATATGCATTAGTATTCCTGCACACTGATGGCCTATTGTGCTCAATTCCTGAACAAATTGCACAATCAGTTGGCCTCAGATTGAATTTGTTCATGTCAGTGTGTGGTGTAAATATCCCGCTGTCACTTTTTAAACAAAGTTACTGGAATCATACAAAGCTCATATATTAAGAAAGGAGATATTGTATTTATGACAAGAAAATCATCATGTTTGCCAATAGGATTGATCAACCTAATGAGTACGCATCATAAACTGGTGCCAGATATTTTCTCTGGATTTGTGGCCTTGCATTAAGTGTTAGCCTATGTTCTTACTTGTAGCTGGAACTTTATGTCAGATCCACAAATAATTGGCTGATCTGTAAAGTTCTACCTTAATATCCTACAAATCTGTCAAGCATTGCTGTTCCTGCAATTTAGGGTCTCCAGCATTCTCGACTCTGTCTTATGCTACTGTAAACTGAAAACATTGAGAGAACACAATTTGGAGTGTCTTTATCTTCTGACGGAAGTCAAGACATCTTTGGCAAAGAACAGCAAACACAATAACAGACGTGACATTTCTCAGCAGACAGTCATACTCCACACCAGCTAAAAAAACATCAACACCCAAGGGGGCCTACTGTGGCTCTATGTTGTCTAACACTCTGCAAGTGCAGATGTCTTTGAGAAGACAAAGGATGGGGCCCCTCTGAAGTTGATCAATGGTTATTTCATTTAAAGTGTCAATCTCAGAGTACAGAAAATAGCACTTAGAACAGTCTCTAGGAAGGGTTTGTCCCTCTGCTCTTTAAAGAATCAGAGGCTGTAATTTGTATGACAGGGGTTGTCAGAGGCCACTGCCAAAAGAGAATACTGATGATAAAATGACCTATAAGCCGAGTTCTCAAAGTATAATCCGATGTAAGGTGAATCTAAATACAAATGATTACAGTCTTTATGTCAGTTGAAGTTAAAAAATTTCTTTGGAAAACTTTACTCTTCTTTAAGTTGTAGTATTTAGGTCTTCACATTTTAAACAATAAAAAATGTATAATATAACATTTAAAATATAAATAAAAAATGTAGAAATAGAAGTAAAATTAACATCCAACACTATGATTACTTAAAACACGGTCAAGCAGAAAAATTTACAAGATCCCATGTCTACTTAATTTGTATCTCCTAAGCAATTTTATGTTGAAAATAAACTGAAAACAGCTCATTTTTATTTTCCAGAGGAGGAATCTTAAATGTCCTCATACAGACAATGCTGTTTGTCTGAGACATTTTACATCAGGGGATCGTATAACTTCCTTGAGATTGTTAAAGATTTAATGAACCCGAGGTGTATTATATAAAACTTCTCAGAAAAGCCAGACTAAGAAGCCCAATTCTGACTCAACTTAAGCAAAACATATTAAGCCGTAACTACTGGGTTTTACCAATTGGTCCCGCTTGCTTAAAACATTAAATCAAGATGTATTCAACTGATCAGTGTTGCCGCGTACATAAGCAGACCATGCAGTTGACTTTGGAGTTCACTGAGTAACAATGGAGAAACATGCACCATATTTCATTGGTAGAAAGTTATTAATATTTAATTGAAAAATAAAAGGGAAATACTGTTGCCATCAATAAAACCAAGAAAATGGATGGTGGGTCATTTCTTGATAGAATAAATGCATAAATTGTCCCCTTATTCATCAAAGACATGATTTAAAGATATATATAAAATTAAATATGATATTTAACCAGTGTCAGTTTTGACAAACTTTTAAGTATGTGTTAGCCTATAATATAAAGAATGAAAATGATTTTCTTAAAAATGTGGTCAAATACTCTTATCCTATTTAAGTCTAGTTTTCATCTGCAGAACTTAGTTATACTTTTACAAACTGCTATTAATTAAGATTTGCCATATTTTTTTTTTCCAAGCAAGAATCTTGCTTTTCCCTCCCATTTAACTCTTTGAATTGTATAATAAGCAACTAAAAAGTTACAAACTGAGAAAAAAAGCCTTATTCAAAATGACAAAATCCTAATGATCACTCATTCTCTATTTAAAAAAAAAAACACAAAAAGATTAAGGAACTTAAAATCTGGACCAAATGTCACATTCAAATAACTTTATTCATATTAATTGACTGCAAATTAAAAAAAAAACTCTAGCCTACTGGCAAAAATGCGGAGGTCTATGAAGAGCATGTGGAGAACAATTAGGCGATGATTCCAACTGTCCCGTGGGAGAGCTAAGGTCCAATCAAAGCAGTCGAGTAATTTAACCCTCCTCTAGAAAATAGTGTTCATGCAGATAAGAGCTACAAAAGGTAAGAGAGTGTCATTTTGATCCATGAAGAAACACATTCCAAGTCTATTTCACAATGCAAAAAAAAAAACTTGATAATCAGAGAGTTTGTAAATAGAATTTATCCATCCATGCATCCATTCTCTTTCGCTTATCCAGGGTCAGGTCGAGGGAGTAGCAGCTTCAGTAGGGAGGCCCAGACGTCCCTCTCCCCGGCCAGCTCCTCGAGGGTTAATCCCAAAACGTTGCCAGGCCAGTCCAGAACATAGTCCCTCCAGCGTGTCCTTGGTCACCCTCTGGCTCTCCACCCAGTGGGACGTGCCCAGAACACCTCATCAGGGAGGCGTCCAGGAAACATCCTAAACAGATGCCTGAGCCTCCTCAGCTAGCTTCCCTCGGTGGGGAGGAGCAGAGCTCTACTCTAAGCCCCCCCGAAATGACTTAGCTTCTTACTCTATCTCTAATGGAGAGCACAGACAAACTACAGACAAAACACATTTCTGCCATTTGTATCTGGGATCTCGTTCCTTTGGTCATGATCCAAAGCTCATGACCGTAGATGAGGATAGCAATGTAGATCGACCACTAAATCAAGAGCTTTGCCTGTTGGCTCACCCCTCTCTTTACCCCAATGGACCGCTACAGCACCCGCTTCACAGCAGAGCCTGCACCAATCCACCTGTCGATCTCCCGCTCCATCTTCCCCTCATTTGTGAACAAGACCCCAAGATATTTAAACTCCTCCACTAGGGGCAGTGCATCCTCCCCAAACCAGAGAAGGCACTCTACCCTTTTTCCGGCTCAAGACCATGGTCTTGGATTTGGAGACACGGATCCTCCTCCCAGCCGCTTCACACTTGGGTGTGTACTGCTCCAGCGAGAGTTGTAGATCACGCCCTGATGAAGCCAATAGAAGCCAATCATCCGTGAATAGCAGAGACACCAAAGAGACACCTAAGGCCACCAAAACAGATCCCCTCAACACCTTGGCTGCGCCTAGAAATCCTGTCCATAAAAGTTAGGAACGGAATCGGTGACAAAGGGCAATCTTGGCGGAGTCCATCTCTCACTGAAAACAAGTCTGATTCACTGACGGCAATGTGGACCAGGCTCTGACACAGGTAATACAGAGACCTAAAAGCCCTTATTAAAGGACCTGGTACTCCATACTGCTGGAGTACCCCTCCCAGGACCCCCAGAGTGACATAGTCGAATGCCTTCTCCAGGTCCAAAAAAACACATGTCGACTGGTTGGGCAATCTCCCATGTACCCTCCAGGATCCTGCTAAGGGTTTAGAGTTTATCCAGTGTTCCACGGCCAGGACAAAAATCACAATGCTCCATAGACCCTCCTTTCCAGTGCGTGCCCTGCAATAGACCTTACCAGAGAGGCTTAAAGGAATAGTACACCCAAAACATGATTAGCCTTCATTTTCTACTCACCCCCATGCTGAACAACACTCTGGAGTACTTTTTTGATATCTCAAATGCATCTGGAGATCTGGGAGGCTTCTTGCTGTCTGCTGACATTCAAATAATGGAGGTGCCCAGCGCCCGAGGCAGAAAGGTCCATAAAAGTCCACAAAAAACGTTTCAATATTCCTCCATACTGCTCGTCCAATGTATTCCAAGTGTCCTGAGTGGTAGCATCCAGAATTTACTCGAAACGAAGTCATTTAGAATGTTTTTAGAGCATAAACAGTAGTGTATAGGATTTCCTGAAAGCGCGTTCACGACGCTACGGAAACCGCGGCAGACCAAACCAGATGAAAGTGCGCATTCAGCTCAGCAAAGAACTCATGCTCTTCCTCAACACTGAAGTCCTCAGACATTTTTCTTTCGTTGTTTCTTTCTTTGCACAGGTAAACAGCACATTTCTTCTTCTACGCTTGCATTATTGGCAGAGCAGACGCTGAATGCGCACTTTCATCTGGTTTGGTCTGCCGGCTTCCGTAGCGTCGTGAACGCGCAGGTGCGCGCTTTCAGGAAATCCTATACACTACTGTTTATGCTCTAAAAACATTCTAAATGACTTTGTTTCGAGTAAATTCTGGATGCTACCCACTCAAGACACTTGGAATACATTGGACGAGCAGTATGGAGGAATATTGACACGTTTTTTGTGGACTTTTATGGACCTTTCTCTCTCGGGCACCATAGACCTCCATTATTTGAATGTCAGCAGACAGCAAGAAGCCTCCGAGATCTCCAGATGCATTTGAGATATCAAAAAAGTACTCCAGGGTGTTGTTCAGCATGGGGGTGAGTAGAAAATGAAGGCTAATCATGTTTTGGGTGTACTATTCCTTTAAGAGTGAGATGTCTCTGTAGTTGTAACACACCCCCTGGTCCCCTTTTTTAAATTGGGGGACCATCACCCCAGTCTGCCAATCCAGGGGAACTGCCCTCGATGTCAATGTTGCAGAGTCACGTTAACCAACACAGTCCCATAACTTCCAGTGCCACGAGGAGCTTTTTAACCACCTTGGTGACCTCAGCACCAGAGATGGGAGAACCTGACCTGGAGTTCCCTGGCTCTGCTTCCTCAATGGAAGACGTGTTGGTGGGGTTAAGGAAGTCTTCGAAGTATTCCAGCCACTGAAACATGAAGTTCCAGGGTCGAGTTCAGTAGCACACTAGCCCCACTATAAACAGTGTTGGTACTGCACTGCTTCCCCCACCTGAGACGCCGGACAGTGGACCAGAATCACTTCGAAGCCATGCAGAAGTTTTTTTCCACGGCCTCTCTGAACTCTTCCCTTGCCTGCAGCTTTGACTGTCGGTACACATCAGGTGCTTCCAGAGTCCAGCAGGCCAATAAAGACCTATAGGACTCCTTCTTCAGCTTGACAGCCTCCCTCACCGTGTCCAGCAGTGTATGAGGGTTGCTGCACCGACAACCTTGCAGCCACAGCTCTGACTAATTGCCTCAAAAATAGAGGCATGGAACATGGTCCACTCAGACTCAATGTCCCCCACCTCCCTCAAAACATGTTTCAAGTTCTCTGGAGGTGGGAGCTAAAGCTCTGTCTCATGGGGGACTCTGCCAGTCGTTCCTATTCACCTCTCACAATACGTATGGGCCTACCTGGTCTCATCGGCATACACCCCCACCATCAGAGCCAGCTCACCACAAGGAAGTCATTGATGGAGAGCTCCACCCCTCTCTTAACCTGAGTGTCAAAGACATATGGCGGCAGGCTACATGAAACAATAACAAAGTTGGTCATTGAACTACAGCCTACAATGTTCCTGTTGCCTAGAACATATTATGGCCACCCTTATGCTTGAACATGAGATTCATCATGAATATCCATGACGAGTGCAGAAGTCCAACAACAGAACACGACTTGAGTTCAGATCAGGTGGGCCATTCCTCTTAACCATGCCCGTCTCACTGTGATTGCCCACGTGAGTGTTGAAGTCCCCCAGAAGAACAAGGAAGTCCCCAGGAAAGCACTCTTCAGTACCCCCCCAAGGACTCGAAAAAGGGTGGGTAAACTGAACCGCTGTTTAGCGCATACTGTAAGCACAAACAGCAGTCAGAACCCGTCACCCCACACATTTGCAGAGGGAGGCCACCCTCTCATTCACCGGGGAAATCCCAACATACATACACCTAGATGAGGGGCAACATTTATAAATACTATTATTGTGTAGGAATATATATTTACTTAAAGCTACAGTGTGTAATAATTACAGGGATATACAGTCAGAAATGTAATATATTATACATAACTATGTTATTTATCATCATCTACGAGCTCAGCCTCTTAACCTTAATATTTGCGTTGCCTTAGAATTCGTTATTTATAATTACATAGGAGCGGGTCTCGCAGCCATGGAGGCAGACATCTTTGCGCTATGGCAGCGCAGAGCCAACAAACTAGTGATTGCGAGATCGCCCATTACGCTCGAAAGTAACTACGGCAAGTTGAGAGAGATAAACTGAGACGGTACTGAAATCTATACCCTACACAGACTAATGAAATACTATCTGTAAAATTATCTATGTAAACAAACCTCATCACTTGAGAAGGTAGGTGATGCGGACGTCGTGGAAGACATTTTGTCCCGTAACGCTCGCCGTACTGTTGGGGGGGGGAAGCGGTGGGGGGGAGATGTTCATGTTGCTGCGGTCTGCAGTCTGGACGTTAGATGTCGCTGAAAATTACACACTGTAGCTTTAAGTAAAAACAAAAAATGTGTATATTTTACTTTACTGTAATTCCTTCGGTCGTATGTATCTATTATTTGCTGCCAATTTTGAATGTCTCCATGCATTTACGAAAGAACGGCACTAATACCATTTCAGTCAATTACAGTGTCTCATAGTGCTGATTTAACAAATAAAATATATAGTTAGAGCTTAGTCCTACAACATTATGGACTTTATAAATCGTATATACAATATATCTGCATCTCACTTTATTTCTGAAAATAACTTTGGGGGCATTTCATAAAGCATCTGAATGCTTAGTGTAGCTTGGCAACAGGGCAGTTAGATTTATACCATCAGAAAAAAAATGTTTTTAGGTGCACTAACATGTCTGTAACAATTAAAAAAAAACTGTGTAAGCACTTAGTACCAAGGCAAGACCCACACTCTTTCAAACCCAAAACAGCATATTGGTTATAGCTGAATCATCGTAATAAAAAAATTATAATAATGTCTCTAGAAATTACAGTAGAAAATACATGTGCTTTAACTGTAGTATTAATTAAATTCACAAGGAGAAAAAGTATGGCAGAATGTTTGTCTCATTTTTACACAGTCCACATCCTCACAACGTGACACAAATATGAAAAGGTGCATGCAAATTTCAGTGCATGCAACTGACAGAGATTCCTGCTGCTCTTTTCCACCTACTGAGGCAAATAAAGACGGTGAAAAAGGGTTAGGCTTTAGAATCAACTTGATGGTAAGGTGACCTAGAGTTTCTTGATCTATGCCAGCCAATAGGAACTGCTACACATGTTGCTACTCATTGACACCAAACGATTCAGTTTAAGGTGCCAATTGAACAAAGCAAAAAATATATATTTAGGCAAATATTGCTTAGGATCAGCCTATACTTTTCAGTACAGTACACTCTTTCAAGTCATCATGTAGAATTTGTTTATCTTCAGTTAAGTTTTTACACTTGACTTTCATTAAATTCAATAGGATGTTCAAGTATTGATAGGGTATATATAATTAGACTACTAACCTGAACATTAAAGTCATAACTAGAGTAAATCTGTCTCTAGAATACTATAGGGAAGCGTTTAGTATTAATTGTTTCAGGGTCAACATGCGGAAGAAGAAAACATTTTAGAACTACTAATTAGCAAAACCGGTGCCAAAAAATCTTCTTTTCTTTGTTAAATTGCTGTGTACCCTTCTGTATGTTCTTCCTAATTTATGAAGCTTTGAGTCCCAGTTGTAATTCATAATTTTATTTTCATGTTGTGAAAAAGAACACATGGCCAACTGGGGCTCGCTGATCGAGTCTATTCTTTTTCCCTTTGCCTTGACTTTTTGTTCTGTAATTCATTAACTTTAAATCAGCTCAACCACTCTAAATGAAATCAGTCATGTGTCTCAGCAGCTGTCTGAACATCTTTCTTCCCAACAGGAGCTATGAAGCCCAAAACAGCAAGAGGTGTACAAAAGAGGCTCCAATATGAGTTTTGTTAGTGAAGTTCAAGTGGTTGAAGTGGAACTTTTAAATCCAGTTGACATGCTAATAAGATATTGGTGCCAGCGTGTATCGTTTTAGGGAGCTGGATACTAGTTGGAGAAAAAGTTTGAGACATTAACAATTAATTTGTTATTTTATTAAACAAAAGACACTCATGCAGTTATGTGAAAAATAGAAGACAGTGTAAAATATTCCTTTAATTTCCAATAAATGCTCAGATTATAATTAATCTTTGTGGCTAATCATTTTAAAAGAATGTACTTTCGTCATGATCTTGGCGCTGATGACTGACTGGATTGCTAATTTAATTCACCTACATAATTCTGCCCAGTTTCTCATTACATTCATCTGATCCACCTACTGCTGCCTCTTTTAAACCAGTTCTCTAAGCATCAGTGCAACATTATTCTTGAGCCCTTGGTGAGAGTCTTCTAGCAAGTAGTAGTGTTTTATGATTGCCTTATCTTTACCCCTCCTGCTCTGGGACCTCTGAGCCAGCCTGTTCCCATTCTGATCTGTTTGTCTGACCTGTCTTAAACTCTTAAACCTCTTTGACATCAACTTTGGCTTCGTACTCTGGATTGTCCTGAATTCATTCATCTGCTTGGATCTGATCTCCTGAAAGCTCTGCAGTCTTCAAGGCTTCAGCGCCTGGAACTCTCTGGGCAGCCTACGCTCCGTTGTGTCGGCAGCCGTCCAGCTGGAATCCCTGTCATCCTCTGGGCATGGACTGAACTTCAAAACCAAGGCAGTGAGTCACACGTAATTATCATACTTTGCAGATTAACATGGTCACTAACCTGTGTTTTCCTCCTGTAGATGTTCCTGCCTTAGAGACCTTAGCTGCTCACTGCAGATCTGCAGTTTTAAAATAAATGCCCTTTGAAATATCTTACTGTCTGTCTGAATACTGGGTCCTCTTTTCTGAGCTTTGAGAACTGCAGTTGCACCAAGACAAAGATGAAACAAAAGAGAACCACAAATGTTTTTTTTTAATTATGTCAGGACATAATAGCCTTAATGTTTAGTCTCATCTACCTTAGCCAAGATGACATCACTGACTCACCTTCTACTAGTGTCTAACATTAATGTGGGTAAAATGTTGTTACTGCTACGTTTGATCTATTAGATGTTCAAAGAGTTTCTCTTTAGTACAGCTCACTTTGAGTCATCCCCTCAGCATTTTAATAAAACAGTCAAGGACATCCTCTTCCTCTCTTTTTGATTATACAGGCATTTACTTTCACAACAACAGCATCAGCTATGGTAAATACTGTATGTTTGAAAGTCTCTGACTTTAAAGCTGCTCGATTAAGTCCCGTTTTGTCACTCCATACTCCCCCTGCTCCGACAATCAAGGTCTGAGCAGTTACACCTACTGCAGCTCCAGTTACTGGGTGTTGCTCCACCTGGGAGGAGTACTTTATATTTGTAGCTCTCACGGTGGGCAGCTGCCAGATTCTTGAAAGCCATTTGTGTGAGTAAAGCATGTAGCATTCCTGGTCTTGACCTCCTGATGTCAACCTTTTTTGATCCTGTTTTCTCTTACCTGCCTTGCCACTGTAGGATACTCCTGCTGTCTTCTGTTCGTTCGATGTCAACCTCCTACTCAGTCTCTCATTCAAGTTTGTGGCCTCTGCTCCGTCTTGATTTTCCCGTCTATCATGTATAACCCAATCCTGGACCTCGAATCTGTCCCTGTCTCTCTGGAAACATCCACTTGGTCACTGTTCCACCTGTTACCAATTCTCTAGCGTGGTACCTCGATTCCCCTCTCATCTAGCCGTTTTGGAAACCTCTGCCCTGTGGACTGTTTGCTCTGAGACCCAGAGCGGCAGTGGGAGTGGGGCTCGAACTAAGAACCTCAGAATTCCAAGCTCTTTTCCCTACCCACTTGGTTGCCCCTCCTACCTCTAGTGATTCCAGTTCAAGTAAAATCCTGTCCCAGGAGCACTAGTTTACTGGTTAACAAAGTATTTCGTATCCTTTTTTATTCCTTGTGTCAGTTGAATTCTAATTTTTCTTTATTCTGTCGTGGCATTACAACATGTTATATAGACTTAGTTCGGAATCATGCAGACCACTCGCAAGGAGAATTTGCATTGAAAGCTCTCCACTTTAGACTACTTTCCTTGTAATGAGGTATTTGATTTCACCTTCTTTTTACACCTATGAAAATCCCTTACCAGACTTATAAACTGGCTCTCACTTCTTTTGAAGAAGTCTGAAGCTTTTTGATTTTACCATGGTGTTAAGTCTCACTTTAGGTCAGGGACACTTCATTCCAGATCTCGAAAATTTAAAAGCTGCAAAGCTCCTCCAAAATACTAATCACTACTAACCAAAATACCCCTTTGTTTGATCTAGGAATAGATTTTTTGATTACATTTTTTTAAGACTGCTTTGAGAAAGATTTTCTTTTCATAGATTGTATTACTTTAAAATTGATCATAAATCATCATACGTTTAAATACATTGAGAAAAAATGACTTTCATTTTTTAACCAAAACTGTGTAGTAACATGCAATGAAATTCAAACTGCTTATTTCTATTGAGAATGATTGCTTATGCAATAAAATTACATAACTTCCTTTCACAAAAAACTTCACTTAGATTAACTTAAGCCACAGCTCGATAGACCGACCTCACTTTGTCTTGATGGCTGTCGTGTAGAATCTGGTCAGGTCAGAATCAATCTGTCTGAGTGAGGGTTTCTCAGTCTGCTTGTCTGCACACATCCTCAGTTTGTCTTTGTCTGTGGGCATTTTTTTAACTGCTTCTCTGTATTCACAGTTATAAGTATGTAATGTAGGTCAGTATTAATTTCCTTATAAAATTGTATTTTATTTATTATTTTATTTCATTCACGGTTTACACAAGTAAAAACATTTCTATTAGGTAACAACAAGGTACAAATAAAAATACAAAAAAATCACTCATATAGAAGAAAGAGAATAAACATACAAATATACTGTAAAACCTCAATTCCTGTCATCTTCCAGTACATAATTGCTCATTTTAGCTTTTTCAAATCCTTTTTTTAACTGAAAAATACTAGTCCACCTCTTCAGGGTAACATTTTGAAATTTCCTTAGTTTAACACCTGCAACAGAAATACACATTTGCTTTAATGTTAACTGACCAAGCCTGGTTTTAAAATCCAACCAGTGTCTTATATCCCCCTTTTCTGATTCTAATAAGTTCTTTAACTTTTCTTGTAAATATTAATTCTGTGCTGTATGCATTGTCAAATTCTAAAGCTAACTGTACATATTGTTGTATTTTGTATAAGTAATTGCGTCCCCAAACTAATGCCAGACCTCTCACACTATTTTTTATTTTATTTTATTTGTTCTAATTTTGAACAATTTGTTTTAATCCCCATTGTGGGACAATAAAGGAATTTTTATACTATTCTACTCTTCTGTTCTATTTCATTTATATGTATATGTTTTTAAAAAATATTTTCTCAGTTAAAGTTGCATTGACCTCCTTGGCCAATCCAGTTGGAGGGATCAAAGCCACCTACTGTTCCCTTTAATTCTTTGTTAGACCTTCAGCATATTAATCCCAGTGCTCCCTACCACTAGTTAGAACTGTAGAAGCCTCTAACATAAGAGGCAAAAGATCTTTTTGAAAACTTCATGTTCACTTGCCTAGACGGAACTTTTTCAAGCACTAGGCTTTGTGATTAAAGGGTAGAATCCTTTACTGTAACATATTCAATAAATTTGAGCTTGCTGTATGTTTTGAAACTTTAACTAAATCAATATTTACATCTCCACAGATCATATAGATCTTATTTTCACCTCATTTGTTCATTAATTCTTCCAAGCTATCTATGAAAAAGTCTAGATTGGATCCTAGAGATCAATACACCCAAATTACCACTATATTTGTAACCTTCTCCAGCTTAATTTTTAGTTATATATTTGATTCAATCTCCAATACCCTATTACATGTCTTCAAGAAATCTACATTTTAAAGTTTTATGAAAAACAAAATGCCACCCCACCTCCAATCTTATTAGGTCTGTTGATATAAAGTAAACTCATATCCATCACAATGAAATTTAATTCCTCCTCTTTTAACCATGTTTTTGGCAAAGAGATATGTGTAAATTCAAAACAGTAACCACTGTGCACATGAAATGTCCTGTAATTTCTCATCTGTTTTGCCAACCATATCTTTATAAGCTCACTTGTTCATTACTTTTCCAATCTTCCCAAGAAGATGTCTGATATCAGACATGTAGTCATTGTCTGAAGCTTTATTGTTCCTGGAAGGTTTTGTTTGGTTTTGTGTGATCTTATTTTCCTCGTTTTAAGGTGCTCCCGTGTTTCTTTGTATTTTACATGGTCTCTGTACACCTAACCAGAAAAATCGTCATTAAAGAAAATCCTCTGAACGCTCCCTCCGTATCTGCTGCTATAGAACCCTTTGTTTCATTATGTCGGACTGGAATTTCTGGAATTGCACCATAATCTCTCTTGACCAATCATGTTACGACTTTATTCCAATTCAATGCGCTCTTTGAATGATCACATCTCTGTTGATACCCAGTTTATCTTTTATCAGCTTTTCCATGAAATTGATCATGTGATCCGTACAAGTTCTCAAGCACAGACCAAATTCGTTAATCCTGCGATCCGATTCACAGTACCACACAGCACTGAACTAAACCACCAAACCATTTATTACTAACATTTCTAACACCGTTACTGAGAATGCAATGAAACCATCATATCAAAAGAAGCCCAGACTTTACTATAATGCATATGTCATTACTGTCTATATTAGACAAAGAAAACCTTAAGGTGTAGATAGTTGTGTTTAAAAAAAAAAAAAAAAAATTATTGATTGGATACAGAATAACCTGACCTAAAGAATAAAGTAATTGCCCCCTAAATGTAACTGCTTGTGGCAGCCTTGGTGTTAACAGCTGCCACCAGGATTTTATAATGACTGGAAATAACCTTCTAATAACCTTCAGGATTACTTTAACAGAGTTCTCCTCCCCCAAAAGAAGGTTCAATAGTAGATCTTTATCAGATAGTGCAGTTATAAAATTTTAAAGAATCTGCTTCACTTTCTCTCTCCTCTGTGTCGCTGAGCAGTGCTGCAGAGTGCAAAAGCATAGCTTATTCCCCTTCACAGGTTGATGATTTTGTTGATGGGGTTGCTAGTTCTCTGCGTACTGCCTTAGACAACACAGCTCCCTTGAAAATGAAAACCGTTAAAAATAGAAAGCTTGCTCCTTGGTTTAATGCAGAGCTGCGTGCTTTGAAGCAAAATGCTAGGAAACTGGAGAGAAAATATCGCTCCACAGGCCTGCGGGAGTCCTTCCTAGTCTGGAAAAATGGTTTACTGCTGTATAAGAGGACCCTTTGTAAAGCAAGAGCAGCATACTTCTCCTCATTATTAGAGGAGAATAAGAATAATCCTAGATTTCTTTTTAATACAGTTGCCAAACTCACCCAGAGCCATAGCTCTGTTGAACCGTCCATTCCACCTGCTCTTAGCAGCAATGATTTTATGGGATTCTTTATAAATAAGATTGATCTTATTAAAAATAAGATCATAAGCACTCCTCTATCCGCGATTGTACCTGAGGTAGTCATGGAATCTGAACCGGGTTTAGACTGCTTTGATCCAGTTGAACTTTCTGAATTAGCAAAATTATTGTCTTCATCTAAGCCTTCAACTTGTATGTTAGATCCAGTTCCAACCAGGTTATTTAAGGAGGTATTCCCTTTGATCTCCTCCTCCATTTTAGATGTGATTAATCTATCTCTGTTACAGGGATATGTACCTAAAGCATTTGAGGTTGCTGTAATTAAACCTCTGCTTAAGAAAGCGTTTCTTGACCCAGATGACTTGGTTAATTATAGACCTATATCCAATCTTCCTTTCTTATCCAAAATTCTTGAGAAAGTAGTTGCCAAACAAGTTTGCGATCACTTACACCATAATGAACTTTTTGAAGAGTTTCAGTCTGGCTTTAGAGCTCATCATAGCACTGAAACAGCTCTGGTGAAAGTCACTAATGATATTCTCATGGCCTCAGATAATGGACTTGTATCTGTGCTTGTCCTTTTGGATTTTAGTGCTGCATTTGATACAGTTGACCATAATATTCTTTTAGAAAGACTTGAATATTTTGTTGGAATTAAAGGAACAGCACTAGACTGGTTTAAATCTTATCTATCTGATTGAATTCAGTTTGTTTATGTTAATGATAGATCTTCAACACGCTCAAAGGTTACCTGTGGAGTACCACAGGGATCAGTGCTAGGACCAATTCTCTTTACTTTATACATGCTCCCAATTGGTAGAGTTATTAGACAGCATGGGATTAATTTCCACTGTTATGCTGATGATACCCAGCTATATCTTTCTATAAATCCAGATGAAGCTAACCCATTACATAGATTACAGGCATGTCTTGAAGACATAAAAACCTGGATGACTCTTAACTTTCTGCTTCTGAATGCAGAAAAAACAGAAGTTATAGTCTTTGGACCAGAGTCTCTGAAAAAGAAGCTGATTAGCCAGTCACTTCATTTGGATGGGATTAAACTGATTTCAGAAAATAAAGTAAAAAAATATTGGTGTTGTTTTTGATCAGGACCTGTCATTTAAATCCCATATCAAAAAGGTTTCTAGAATTTCCTTCTTTCATCTGAGGAACATTGCAAAAATTAGAAATCTCCTGTCCAGGGGTGATGCTGAGAAACTAGTCCATGCATTTGTTACTTCAAGGCTGGACTATTGTAATTCTTTACTATCAGGAAGTCCACAAACTGTAGTTAAAAGCCTTCAGCTGATCCAAAATGCTGCAGCCAGAGTTTTGATGAAAATTTAAAAGAGAGATCATATCTCTCCTATCTTGGCTTCTCTTCATTGGCTTCCTGTTAAATCAAGAATAGAATTTAAAATCCTCCTTCTCACATATAAAGCCTTAAATGGCCAAGCTCCATCTTATATCAGAGATCTGATTGTTCCTTATGCTCCTAACAGAGTACTTCGCTCTCAATATGCAGGTTTACTAGTGGTTCCTAGAATTTCTAAAAGTAGAATGGGAGGCAGATCTTTTAGTTATCAGGCTCCTCTTCTGTGGAACCAACTACCAGTTTTAGTCCGTGAGGCAGACACCCTGTCTACTTTTAAGGCTAGACTTAAAACTTTCCTTTTTGATAAAGCTTATAGTTAGGGTGGCTCAGGTTATCCTGAGCTATCTCTGTAGTTATGCTGCTATAGGCTTAGACTTTTGGAGGACATAGGGACCCCCATTTCATCATTCTGCTTCATTCTCTCTCTGTTCTCCTATTCTGCAGAATCTGTTAGTTCAATCTCTAACCTTCTGCTCTCTCTGCTTTTCCTCTGCTTTTCCTCAGAGTAGCTTTGCCTCGTCTGTTCCTGTTTGGCTGTGACGTCATCCTGGAAAGAAACATCAGCTGTGCTGCTTCCATCAACACCCTTGTGTATAGATGTTGGAGATCGGCCTGTTTTCCAGTGTGGTCCTGTTTCTCTGACCGTGACTGAGTGGATGTGCTCTCTTCATCCTCTGGCATGGGAGCTGCCTTGGAGCTCGTCTGCTTGGCTGTGTGTTTCCTGGACAGGGCCGCCTTTTACAGCTGCTTTTTGTATCTCTGCTTCTGTCTCCTTGAACCCCAGTCGGCCTCGGCAGATGGCCGCTCACACTGAGCCTGGTTCTGCTGGAGGTTTCTTCCTGTTAAAAGGGAGTTTTTCCTCTCCACTGTCGCTACAAGCATGCTTAGTGTGAGGGATTGTATTTGAGTCAATGAGTCAATGCAATCAACTGGTTTTCCTTAGATAGAAAACTTTGTATCAATTTGACTGTATGATCTGGTTGAACTGTAAAGTGCCTTGAGATGACATGTGTTGTGAATTGGCACTATATAAATAAACTGAATTGAAATTGAATTGAAAGAAGTCTTTTCATTGCTGCCTAGCAATATTGGTCTACTTTTCTCTACAGAGTTTCTACATAGGAAGGTTTAAAGAACAAAAAGTGTGTTTGAGGTTATGCCGCTGTAACAAAATGGGAGGTGTTTGTAGAAGACCTAAATGCACGAAAAGAGGGGGGGATTGGAGAAATTGGAAAACGCAGATGTTTAAAAATACAAAATAAATATGTAGTTGAAAAAAAGCTTCTGCTCTGCTTTGTTTTTATGTTAAATTTATCCTTGAGGAACTTCTGAAGTTTTACAAGTTTTCAGGCATTCTTTAAAAGATAGTAACATTTCAAAATGTAGCCTTTAATTCTTCAACTATAATAATAATAATAATAATAATAATAATAATAATAATAATAATTTCTTTGATTTATATAGCGCCTTAGGGGGGGATTGGAGAAATTGGAAAACGCAGATGTTTAAAAATACAAAATAAATATGTAGTTGAAAAAATACAAAATAAAAAATACAAAAAAAAAATACAAAATAAATATGTAGTTGAAAAAAAGCTTCTGCTCTGCTTTGTTTTTATGTTAAATTTATCCTTGAGGAACTTCTGAAGTTTTACAAGTTTTCAGGCATTCTTTAAAAGATAGTAACATTTCAAAATGTAGCCTTTAATTCTTCAATAATAATAATAATAATAATAATAATAATAATAATAATTACTTTGATTTATATAGCGCCTTTCAGGACACCCAAGGTCGCTAATTAGACATTGAACTTAGATAAAACTATTTACAAGGCTTAATCTCAATCTGAGCTAAGCCAATTAGTTGTGTGACAAAATGAAACACAAAAAAAAAAATCTGAAATGAATGGATGGATATCACCTGACTGAATTATATCTGTATTTAGTGTCCACTCATGGCTGAGAAGTGGCAGAAGTTTAAAACCATAGGGTGGTAACCTGTCATTCTCTCCTGGTATAACCAGCCTCAGGTTCCCAGTAAAGTGACAGCTGGCAGAGGGCTGTGGGAACAATCATCTCTAAATATGTCAAGACCCTGTGGCATGTAAGTGGTACCTTGATAAATAAGGGTACACAGTTACACCCTTCCCTAAGAATATTATGAATGTTAAATTTGTCATAAAGATATTTCAATATTTCAAATATTGCTTTCCCTATTGCCACTTCTGATTCAACAAACTGCCTTGAAGCTTTCCCACAATTTTGCTTCGACCAATCAACGTAGGTAAACGTAACAGGTTTCGCTCCCAGCAATCCATTGTTAACCTGAAAGTCCTTCTCCCATAACAAGACTCCCATAAATAATTTTCTTGGGACCTAGAAAATATAAGTGGTTTCAAAATACCTGATAACAACTGAAAGTCTCTGCAATGGAAGGATGATAACTGAAAATGATCTAACGGCTTTAACTCTTTTTCACTACAATACCAACATGTTAGTTCTATAAAATGATTTCCATAAAAATAAATGTCAAATGCATTGTTTCACATTGATTTTTCTTTAAAGAATATGATGTGTTGCCTTGGGAGATAGTTTAGTCTACTTCATATCGTCAAAGCGGTTCTATTTAGGTAATTCTTTTGAAAGTTTGGCCCTTTCATCATTTAGGCTTTCTTAAACTGATTCAAAAATAGTCACTGATGTAGATTCATGAAATTTCAAAACCTTAATTTGAAACTAGCACTTAATTTGCAACTAGGTTAGCCTATTATTAAAATCTATTTGAGAAGTTTAGTAATTTAAATCTGACAAAAAAAAAAGGAAAACTGAAAGACAACAATAAGCCATTTTGTATTAGTGTGTAATTACCTCATTTATTTTTGGTCAACACTAATTGCAGATCATGTATTCTATATTAACAGAAACTTATTCAGGTGTTACTTACTGCACAGTCAAAGATATACCTCTTATTTTCTTATGAACCCTATGAAATTCTTATTAGTCAGAAAAATGAAACTTTGAACCTATCAGCAGCTCTTTTTTTAATCACGTAGAGTCCAATTTATCTAAAAATGTGTGATTAAACTGCAGATCGAAAAATATTCACTTCAGTTGTTAACTGAGTAACTGATTGACTTTTTATAGAGCTATAGAATAAACAGCACTTTTTAAAAACCAAAGCTCTTGACAAACATGCTGATGAATAAAAAATGCTTTATCTACTGTCAGTTTGGAATGCAGTTTTCGTTCCTTCATTAGATACATGCTTTGCTTATTTCTTTAATTTAATTTCTGTCATGCAACTTTTCTAAAGTACTGATCTTCCCGAGGTACACCTGAAAGCTTCTCATTTCAATGCAGAAATCACCTTGTCAAGGAGTTTCATCTTCATGATCAAAAGATGAGCTGTTACCCGAGGGAGCAAAGGAAAAAAATGCAGAAATTCAAGATAGGCTCTTTGTTATAGTGAACTAATTTTACATACACCCTGCACGGCTGCAAAGTAGGTTATTGAATATGCCAGGATGTTATTTTTTTTAACCACTAAATCTAGGATTGGAAAAAGCATCATAAAAAGATACTTCATTTTAAAATGAAGCATCATAAAATGATACTTATTTTAAAATGTTGTTGAGTAATATAAAGATGCTGATTACAGTAATACCCATATGTACTAATAACATCTTTAAAAAATAAGAAACCAAAAATAGTAAAAATCTCAAAAATAATTGGAAGTCCAAGAGATTAGCTTTATTCAAGAGATAACTTTTCCAAACTTTTTTTTTAACTCCACTGAAACTCAAGCAATTTTATAACCACATTTTCAGTCTGTCTGATTAAGTGAGCAATACTAAATGAGGAAATTCTCTTTAAAATTGTGGGATGCTGATTGGCTTGTTATTTTACAGGTGTAAACACTGTGCTAATAGTCATAAAACAGCTTCACAATCATTCACAACCTAGGAAAGGAAAAATCTTGTTTTGGGGGCAATTTTGTTTGATATTCAACAAAGAGTAGAATCTTGGGGTCAGCATGAGTCAGTTATAGAAACTTCTCCCCCCCCCCCCCCTCTTTCATCTTTATTAAGGGTACCATAAAAGGGTGCTAAAACCCTCAGTTTTTGAAATGGTGAGTGTAACCAGTTAAAGAAATTAATACAATCATATCCTTGGCTAAAACTGCTTTTGGAGCTCTCTTTGCCCTCCATTCATCAAAGCTATTCTAATGTTAATGTAATGCATTACTGCTGCTGCAGACAGGGATCCCACTATTAAAGATGTAAAAGATGATGACAGCTCCCAACCCCATTTTATCTGCTGCATTACTTATGGCACTTATGTGTGAAGACAGGGTGGAGGAGATTCCGCAAAAGAAGCAAGGAGGACGTGCTGCTTTAAATGAAGTGCTATCTCCTGGGAAAGATATCTCCAAAACAGATGGAGGGACAATGACTGTTGAAACATGTCCAGATTCTTTACAACCGCATGTATAAAGATGAGAACAGAAATGAGAACAGACTTTATGCAGGAACTCTGCCCGCATTTTCATGAAGCTATAGTTTAACACGCTACTAAGATAAAACCCCTACAGTGAATACAAGGAGCTTGGTTGATACATGCTACTGTCATGACGGCTAAACATGCCTCTGATGTAATATATGTTTACATGTTCTTTGTGATGGAAAAATACAAGAGCTGTTATTTCGGCTGGCTAGCTCAAGTGGGAAGTCACCCATTTTGCAGACAGGAGGCCCTGGGTTCAAATCCTTTCTGGCGGGAATGAGCTACCAGTGTGGGTCTTCAAGCAACACCCTTCACACTAATGCCTACTTTGTAGGATGCTTTTGATAAAAGAATCTGCTAAATGGGTGAACATCTCCATCTCCATCTTCATGACATTATTGATGTTATAATTTCTTACTCCCGGCTTAACGTAATGTTCTAATTTTATATTTTGTGTATTTAATTGAAGTAAGCTGAAAATTATCAGATTTAATAAAAAAAAATGAAGGCTGTTTTTGGCACATGGGAAAATGCATAAAAAAAAAAAAACTTTGAAAATGACCAAATGTTTCCCACATAGTGAACAGGTGTGTAGAAGCCAGTGAGCCTTGCTTGACAGTAATGCTTTCCTGATGTAGCTATATAATGCAACATAATGCAGGCACTTTCTCCATTCTCTGGATAGACAGCTGGATCTAAACTTTTAATTCTTTTAATTCTTTCTGCCATATTTTTACCCCCAAGCTTGGTGTGTGGAAAGTGTGCATGCAAATACCACACATAGCCCTTTAAGCAACAAATCTGGCATAATGCAGACTAAACAAGTAGCAAGTGTCATCTGCTGAACTGGCAGTATCTCGTATCGTTCATCTCTCTTTTGATTTATGCTTTCACTACAATGCTGCACTCTGGATCTTATCTTTTATCAAGACACTATCACAGACTTCCAGCTGTCTGCACGTCTTCAGTGGTTCACATTATCAGAAGATACTCATCTAAATGCTTTCACAGAGATGATAGCTATACACTTATACACTTTACTCTTACATGTACCCAGTGTCCCTACTGACTTCCAGTAATGAATGCCATTGTTCTCTGCACTGTTAGAGAGATGGAAGATGTTTCTTTCAGTCATGTCAAAACAATAGATTATTCTAATGGAATTATTCAGCTGTGTATGCCTGGGATCATAAACTGACTGTGTTGCCTTTTGCATTTAGCTTTATTTAAATGGTATAAATTATACATTTAAATAACAATTATACTTTGTACATCTAAATAGTTAAAATCTAGAAGGGAAACTTATAATTTTGTTTCTTTTATGATAATTTAAAAATTAGTTGAGCTTTATTGATCTTACATTGCAGAAATTCAACTCTGCATTTACCCATCCCTTGCGGAGCAGTGGGCTGCCATCATGGGGCGCCTGGGGTTAAGGGTCTTGCACAGAGAGCCAGAGTGGCAGTCTGTGGGAGTGGGGCTTGAACTCAGAACCTCAGGATTCCAAGCCCTATGTCCTAACCACTATGCCGCCACTCCCCTAAACCTAACTATTTCAGGGTAAAACCGTAATCTTGGATGTATTCTATGTGAATATTCTATATAAACAAACACGAGGTACTCCATGATTGTGAAGCACTGGGAAAATTAAATACTTTATTGTTGTTTTTTACCTTACTGCTCAGGAAAGCTAATTTAATTAGGTAAACACCAACATTTTCCCCCCCCAAGTTATCATTCTAAAACTGGTGCAGGTATTTTATTTTTTTTCTTTCGCATCACCAATCTTTTGGGTTGTGTCTCTTACAGCTTTGCGCATCTATAGTCCGTAAAAGTTCTGTTGAATCTTATTTTGCAAAGTAGCTAAAGTTCCATAATAAAAACCTTTGCAATGGTGCTTTGAATTAAAAATTTAAAAGCAATCATTTTGGAAGATTGAGCCTCTGGACTCAAACAGTTTTAAGGAATCAACTATTTATTCCCAGCATCGCCCTATGTTTATGTTCAGCCACTTTTCCACTCCCCACTCACCGACCCTCCTGCTTGTGCTGGTGAGATACGACCCCATAGGATGATTCTACCATCAACTTGCTTTGCACTGTATCAAGGAGATAAGTAGTGGAAGTTTTCTACAACACATAGCATTTTTAAAAATAGATATAAAATGTGTAGTTCAGGTCTGGTGTTGTGTTTCCTCTTTTCAACAATGACATTTTTTCTTGTTTTTTTCTCTTGTAAAATCCATATTGTTAGACCACAGAAGTAGGTTCTTCTTGTTTACCATCTCCCACCTGAGACATGGTTTTCTACAGCTCTTCAGCAATTAACTTGGGCTTCTGGGAGTGAATTTTATGACCTGAACCCAATTGAAATCCTACAACTTTGTCCCTGATCCATTTAAGTTTATTCTTCTCCGTTGTCTTCTTTGGTGACCTTTGTTCTCTAACAAACCTCTGAGGCCTTCACAGAACAGCTATGTTTTTAAAACTGCACAATGATTCACTCTATTTTACTAATCAGGTATTTTTTAAAGCTAACTGAGTGCACTGAGTCGTATTCAGGAGCAGAAATAGGTAGGGTTAATTAAAATACTTACCAAAGAGTTTGAGTTTAAGTCCATTCTCCATTGGTTCCGACTAAATGAAAGAGAAAGGTCATATGGCTATCTTTACTGTTTGTTATGTTCATGAACACTTAAGTGCTGCAATGTGAGAACCCTGGTAATTGTGTGCTGTGAGGCAGCTAATTTCCCAGGCTTCACAATATTTTGCCTTCATGCCAGAAAAGCTTTATAGGTCCAGCACCAGTTAACTGCATGATGGAGAAGGCTTAGCTTTTCTAGCTGTTACTTCATTCTTGTCTGGAACATTGTGCAGAAAAGCTGAGATGTGTAAAGGCAACGCATCCTTCTTACAATTCTGTAGAGTCAACAGCTGCCTCTTGCAACAAACAAGAAAGTGAGATATTATCACTGTGTGCTGGATGAAACCAGAAGTGCTTTAATCTACAGAATTGAGTTTCGAGGAAGATGGATGTAGCTGAAGACGAATCCTATGCTCTAAATGTCTAGTCTCTGTTTGTTCGTCCTTAGCTAGTGAAACCCCTCTTCAGCATTTGCCAGTCATCTTGATCAGGCATCTGTCTTGATGAAGCCTATCGCCTGAGGCAAAACTCAGCCACTATCTGTAAAGCCAGCTAGGGAGTCTCTATAAAACAAGCCAAGATCTACACAGCAGTTCATCCAAAGTCCACTTAGTATAAATACATGTTGTGCATCCCTTCATTTTTTGTGTTTCTTGATTGATTTCCCATTAGGGACATAAGTAATGTGAATGTTCTGAACTATTTATTCTTATCAGCCCTAAGCTTTAAAAAGCTTGGGGTCCTCAGTAGAGGAGCATGAAAAGTTGAAAAAATAGCAAAGCCTTAAAAACATGTTTTTCATAAATTACTTGTGAGTTAACAACACAAAAACAGAGGAAAAAGGCAAAACGTATTTCTTCTAGGGTTGTGATTATGTCAAGCAATTAAAATGTGCATTAACACCTACAGGTAGATTCAAATTCTAAACATCATTGGGGATGCATTAATCATTGTATAAGCAAATAGCTCCCACATAAAGCATTTATTTGGGCCTATTATACACACACAGTGGATAAAACGTGAAATGTATTCAAAAATAAGATTACATTAAGTATATTAAGTCTTTACATCTTTTCAGGGAAATAATAGATCATCTTAGGGTATTTTTGAGCTAGGCAGGATTTATGAGGTGGGAGGAATCTAAAAGATGAGAGTGCAGTCAAAAAAAAAAAGGTAAATGAACATTGAATGATGAATGTTTGTTATTGCCTAAAGCATTTTCACTGTGTAATCAGAAATTCCCAAATGCATTATACAACCTCTACTTAAAGAGCTTCAGCTGTTGTATTGCCTGATTGATGAATGTTGCACCAAGAAAAGAAATCGCTTCAGCAAGGCAGTGTTATATGACTGTGCTAATATTGGTTGTGACTGACATATTGCTATTGCCTGAATTATTATTTACCTGAGTTATAAGCTGCTTTGAAAAAAAAAAACAAGCAAAGAAATCTTGGCAAAAAAAAAAGTTGACAATGTCTTGAAAAGGTTATGAACAGAAAAAAATGTAAATGTCACTTTGTTTGATGGGGATCTTAAAAGGAAAATACTTAGATAGACCTATATTAACTTTTATTGTCATTTTGTTCACAGAAGTGTATACAAACTAATATTTGTTTTTGTATAGCTCTCATGACATAATTTTTTTCAGTGTAGCTTGGCGACTGAGACTTGTTCAGGTCATTATATCAAGTTTAAAGAAGGAGTTTAGAAGTTCTAAACACCTGAACTCAAAGAGACTGATGCCTCTTTTCCCCTGGAAACTTATCTATTTAGGTTGGGTCATTACAATGTAGTAGTATCTCACCAGCGACAAACTCTTTGATAACAATATGCCCCTACAATGAAATATGTTAAAACAACAGCCTGCTCCATTTATGGCTGCTGTCTAACTCAATAGTAATAGAAAAGTGCTAAATAATGCTATACTTAGCTGAAGCAACGATGGATATGTACAGTAAAAAGATCGAGAAGCACTGAGGTAATAAATAGAAAGATATGAACCACAGCACATGTAAGGCTAAGCTAATGCTATCTACTGCTAATACTACCCTCTGCTAGCTTGCATTAGTTTATACATGTACCATAAGACCAGGGTTTTGTCATGATCTGCTGTGATAGCTGTCCTTAATTACTCATGCCTTTCACCTGCTTCACTCTTTCCAGCTCCTAATTATCATTCATCTCATCCACCTGCAGTGGTGTCAAAAGTACACACATTTGTTACTTAAGTAGAAGTATAGATACTGCAGTTTAAAAACACTCTGGTAAAAGTTGAAGTATCAACTTGACCTCTTTACTCGAGTAAAAGTGAAAAAGTATTTGCTCCAAAAACTACTTAAAGTATAAAAGTATAAAGTAACCTTTAAAAAAACAGCCAGATGCCGCTATATGAACTGAAAGCTCAATTTTTCGACTATTTCTAAAAAAAATTCTCTGAGGTAGGGCCAAGGATGAGGGAGGGCTTGTTGGTCTCCGTCTCCCGATACGCTCTCACCTGTGTCCGACCTTTCAGACGTTTCAACATCTTTTTCTGAATACCACATTGTAGCATGGCATAGACAATTCACGTTTACAGTTTGAAGAACACCTGCTTGCTTCTGATGATTTCCTTTAGCTAACCAATGAGTGTTTGCGTTCTATGACTCATCCAATCACACTAGTTTTCACTAGATGTGGATGGAGCCAATGATCTGCACTGGATGGAGCACATGACGGGAAATAAATATTTAGAGACATTAAACCAGGGGAAACCAATTAAAAATCAGTGGGTCTGAATAAAGAAAATCATCAACCAGTAAAGGTCTGGAGACATTTTTAATGATCTGTTACTTTAAACAGAATTTAACACTGAAACAAAATGAGGTATTTATGCATTAATGTTATACATAAAATTTTTAAATTGAAAAAAAAAAACAACAAATTGCCAAAAATTGCATCCTGTGCTATCTCAGAGGAGTTGACACTTGTATGACTGTATTCCTATACATCCATCAGTAGTTAAAGGTCAAGGGTCAGCAAATGAAAATTCTACCTGTAAAACAATAACAGCGTAATTGTCATTTGGAGCTTCTAAACTGGCTTTTGAAAAACTTTGATAATTTGCTGCTAATATTACAGACTTTTTTAGAATAAAAAACTAGCAGATGTGCATCATAAAAAAACAGAAATACAATTATAGAGCATTCAGTATTATAAAAAAAAAAAAGCCCACACTGTTTCTAAATAAATAAATTTTTGTATTAGTTAAGTTCTTTTCCGTTTATGTATCTTTCCTTGAAAATATGAAATGTCCCATGCTCCTGAATACACCATAGCTATCTGACGCTCGCGAATGCATCACACTGGTCTGTGAACACTGTGCTGTCACGGCGGCATCACTGTTTATTGTTGTGTGTGAAAAACAAGAGACTACAACAAATAAATCAGCTGCTCCTCGGACAAAATCTTTGGATTTAATGTTGTTCATAACACCCATATATTTTTTTAATGAAACTTCTAAATAACCACAAATGTTTTCCCCACGAGAGGAATATTTAAACGTTTTTATATCATTAATAAAACAACAAGTAGCTAAATTGGTCATAGTTTAATCCGTTTCCCTCGTTGATATGTGGTTGTACAGAGCGAGGCGCGCTCCCGCTACTGGGGATGCATATTCCTGCAGGGATGCACTTTTCCGCATAACACCGGACCGCGGTCCGCTAATCCGTGACCTCTGTATTAAACTGAAGCCAAAAGTAACGAGTAACGGTTGTTTTAAAAATGTAAGGAATAGAAAGTACAGATACTCGTGTGAAAATGTAATAAGTAGAAGTCACAAGTATGAAGAAAAATACGTAATGGAGTAAAGTATAGATACCTAAAAAGTGTACTTAAGTAGAGTAACGAAGTATTTGTACTTCGTTACTTGACACCTCTGTCCACCTGTCAGTTTCCCTTATATTGGGCTCAGTTCCAGCTATCAGGGCCAGATCATTAGATGTTGTTTTCTGTTCCGTTCTGTTTATTCTAAGGTTCATGTCCTGGATCCTGGCGGCCAGAGGAAAAAGGGTTTTGTGTCTGTCTCGTCTCCTGCTCGTCCACTGTTCCACCCCTGCTGAGTCCTCTGGGTTTTTGGGAGGTTCGGTTTTTATTCCAGTAAGCCTGGCTCCAAGTTGGAGACCAGTGTAAAGGTCCTGTTCCAGTTTTGGTTCGACGTCCTGTCTCGCCTACCCTCTTCCACTGAGCCTGCCTGTCTGCACCTGATCCTGTCTACTCCTTTGTGTGTCCGTCTGGTCACGCTTCTGGACTCTGAACCTTCCTGGGAGCTCTAGGATGCCTGGATGCCTGGATCCTGCCTGTTCTGTCTGTTCCTACTTTAAGCATGACAACTACCTATTTCAAAAGTTGTAGTTGACTCCAGCTCTGTCTCGTCACCAGCCACTGATGTCGCCTGTCATTCTGGGTCTTTAGGGAAGCTATAAAATTTCTGCCAATAATTTTCTATATAACCAAGGTTTTCCACCATGGAGTTGGAGTTGAGGGTTTCACAGGTTTGGCTGACATCAACTGCACGTCCTCTATATGTTGTATCAGTCTAGCTGGCCTGGCTACAAAGATCCTTGAAGAAGAATTGGTCTGTATAAGTTGATTGTATTGACCATTGTCACGTGTTTTTTTAAGACATGTGAATTGGAGCTGTATGATTCAACTGAAGTGACATAAACTGAACTGAAATGAACCATAAAGTATGGACCCAGGAAACAACACATTCTCCTTGAAGGTCACAGAAATACAACTTCAAGAATAGGGAATTCAAACTGTGCTGTGGTATTTATGCCTTTGAGTAATCCGCTTTATACCAAAAGGACATGGCCTAAAGGATTTCAAATAAAATCAGACTTCAGTTGTCTCTCAAGCTGAGTTATTTAAGTATGGCCAACATATAAACACTTTGCTATAAAAATGCAGGTATTATCTAATTTGTAAATTATGTCCCAGATATACAAATAAGCTAGCAAGTAAAGGCACTATGCAAATGTAAGTGAACTTAAACTAACAAAAACCCATACCTTAAAATTAAAAAGTGCTGAAAACTGAGCTTTTTGTTGGTTATGTATCATATATAACATGCTAGTAGAAGAAAGAAAAAAAAATGTAACTCAATTTCAGTAGTGCTGAAAAGAGTGGAAAGACCCTGAGGAGTGAGAGAAATGAATGAGAGAGGCTTTTACCAAAGTGTCACTCCATGAAAAACACAGTTGAGTTCACACACAATCAGTGAGGCCAGACATTTCATTTTAGGGGTGCTTATGACATTAGGCCCATATTAAGTTCCATACAGTACAAGTGAAGCAAGTTCAGCTGAAGATGACTTCTGTCGATTACTCTCTTTTTTTCTTAATTAGGTCTTTTTTAACATGGATACTGTTATGAAAGAAGATTTTTTTGAAATCTGGTCCTGAAGATTCTCTCAAGCTCATTTGAAGACCTAAATACATAATATTCAACCAATTAAAGTTATCAATCAAAGGAAAAAAGGTCATATGCTTTCCCTCCATTCATGGAATATAGATGGAGCCAGACTGTTTACCCAGATATTTCTTTTTTACTCAGGATATTATCCATTACAAATATTTCATCAAATATTTTTAACCAAAGCTAAACTGTAAATACAAATTAGATTTTACATCTTATCATACCTAGACATTTACATAAATACTAAAAATTTCAGGGGAAAAACAAACAATTACCAAACATAATACCAGCTTTGGAAACATAGAAAATGTCTCATATCTAGAATGTGATGTGCTGATTACTGGAAGCCGTAAACTGCGTATGCAGTCCTGTTTCTCACTCTCTCACATTACAAACAGTCATTATGTATTCTGTCATGTCTGATTGAGCTATTTTCTACATTATTTGCTGGTATAGTGCAGCTTGAATATGAGCTGTAATTAGTAACATTTTCCAGTAAGCATAGCAAAATTTAATAATTTGATGGCTGAAGAGCATTACAGCATTATATTTTTTATCAGGCAGAACCATAATGAAGTTGACGAATCACTTTTCAAAGGCAGTAAATCATAGCACTCTTGAGATTAAATTATCTAAAATCACTCTAATTTTTGTTAAGAACCTTGAGTTAATGAGCCATTGCCTAAAGTTATGATCATCTCTCCCTAATCAATTCCTTCCTCAGTAAGGCACAAGTGTAAAAAGAACCTTTTGGCTTACAGAAAGCTCCTCTTACTGTAGTTAAAGTTTTGACATGGTGTGACAGACATTAAACACATTGAACAGAAATGACTCAAAACACAAACCTGGCAATGAAGGAAAACTGTCAAAGAAGTCCTGAAAGCTGCATTTCTGTTCAAAATGTTTATGATTGTAATTACAGCTGTTCAATCTACATGGTTGTCAAGAATAGCTCATGCAACTTGTTTTAGCAATTTTTTCTAAAAATCATTATTCATAATATTTAAATGGTGTTGGACATTTTTGCTGAATGCCAGCAACACCTTTCTTATTTAAAAACATATATCAATGACTATTGTTAGCGTGTGGCCAGCCTGTATTCTGTTTGCAGAGGTCTGATTGTTTCGTTCAGACCAGGGTTAGCTTTAACTTGCAAGCAAGATGAACTGTCGCGAGATGAATTTGCAAACTCTCGAAAATACATCTTGATAGGTACAGAAGCGGTTAAATGCATTGAGGTGTATGACTTCAACACTTCAACCAGATTCAAAAGGGAGAAGCAAAGTGTGGGGTTAAGGTTCTTGCTCAGGGACCCAGGATGCAGGCTGTGTGGGATCGAACTGGGTACTTTCAACCTCCTCAGAGCACAAGCGCACTGCTCTAAACCATTAGGCCAACACTTCCGCACACTCTACCTTCCCAGATTGATCCGTGTGTTAGGATTCCAGTTTGTGTGAGTTGTTTTTTTGTGTTTTCTCCCTCTACCACCAGGTGGCACCCAGTTCTCGTTGGCCCTTTCACACACCTGCGGATGGTTGCCTCATTACCTGAGGACTCTTAAGCTGCTGACGGCCACTACCTCGACGCCTGAGTGTTTTTCCAGTTTTGGGTACTCTAGCCAAGCTGAGTTTTGTTGAGTCAAACTGAGTTTTTTGTCTTCCTGAGTCTTAACCTTGTTGTTTTTGTCTTTGCCTCTCAGCAGGAAGTCATCCTTCAAACTGGATGTTTAGACCTTCTCCCCCTGGAAGGATCGTCTTGAGCTTCATAATGAGCAGGGGATGCAAACAGGAGGTTTGGACCTTCTCCCCCCCGAAAGGATTGTTTGAGCTTCACACTGAGCAGGGGATTCATCTCCACACGAACCGTTCAAGTACCTCAGGAAATCTAAGTGGCAGTCAACTCCACCGCTCCTCAAGGAACCAACTTAACCTGGGTAAACTATGTCTGCCCTCCAACGAGTCAACCAATTTCTGGAACAACCCACACTGATAGGATTCTTGGAAGGACACCTTTTCTAGAAACGTGAGTCCAGTTGCTGTTTCTGCTTTTGCAAATTGCAGCTCAAATTTCCCACTGAGCCTGAACTAAACACTGCACTTCCCCTTCTCACTTTCCAGTGCTGGTTCACCAGCGTTCAGAGTAACACTGGACCTATCTCGACTTGTTTTCAATAAAACCTGTTAAACCTTCCCCTGGTTTCACTGAGTGGTTTCCTGCATGTGGGTCAGATCAATGAAAAAGATCATGACACCGTGTAGTTCAATTTGAATTCTACACAGTATCAACCCTGCCTTTGCCAGGTCGGGGTTAGCTTAACCCTGTAATGCCAAATGTATCATATTTGATACATATGGTTTCTGAAATGTTTTGCGTCTGACACCTTTTGCATAATTTAATGGTAAAAACTTTGCTCAAAATCCTATTGTACACAATCAGATATACCTGATAACAGAGGGCAGAAGACTACACAAAAAATAATCTTGACTTATCGCATAGTAATAAATTATTAATATCAAAAATTAATTTCTGTTTTTTCTTTTTACATATTTTGTTAAAAGGCCAAACAAGGACTTTTAAACCAAAAAAAAGTAATTTTCTGTTTTGTTTTATTCTTGGATCGGGCTTTAAAGGGTTAAGAGTATGCAGACAAGGTTTTTGTCTGGATTAGCTGTAAAGAGTATATATGCAAATTGAAATAGTTAAATGAAATATAAATGTTTACGTAAATGCTAATTAACACACACTGATAAAGTCAACATGGCAAAATAACACTTTTGTAAAAGAAAGCGTCCACAATTTACATTATAAACTTTATATAAAGTATTCAATGTGAAAATGTTGAAATTTCCTTTGGTCTCTCTAATAAGGATTAGATATGGTAAGTAATCCATCAACCCTGGTACTTTGCCTACCTCAGTTAGTTTTAGTATTTTAAATAATTAATCCTCTATTGCAATGGGATATTAAACTAACCTTAGATTATTGTAAGAGGAAAAAACTTTCTGCCTTAATAAATTTCTTTTTTACCTGCTATTACTGGCAATGAAAATGGGTTATCTTTTAGCTGGATAATGACACAACATTTGTGAAGAATTTAGAACATGAACTATTAACCAGTCAAAAGATTCACCTTCTCTCATTGCCATCCTAGTTCCCAGAAGTTGAAGGTACTGTAAAATAAAAGCAAAAAGGACTGGGGCTCCTAAATATCTAGAGAGATTGTGAAAGAGGAAGAATCAAGGATCCTTCTCTGTATGGTTTAACCTTGTGAAAAGTAACAGGAGAAGATTCAGTGATGTCCTGTTGGGCAATTTACTGATGTGGTGATTTCATTTTCTTATACAACTGTATGGTTTTTTTATATTTTTGTCAATTTAAGATTTATCAACTATAATAAAATCTGAGTTTATTTTAAGGCTTTTTGAAGCACTTCTACCAGGGTGTGGTTGTACTAATAACTCAATATATTGATTCTTACAATACAAATAATTAATACTCCAAAACACGCTCTATAAGCATGATAAGATGTAACACGTCTTAAGTTTTAAGTATTACCTTTTCCTTTTAGCAAGTCTGTTGTCATCATTATCACATCAGAACAGAATCCTAATTAGAAGTGTTATCCAAGCATGGAGTGCTTTACAACCTGTTTATAGCTCAGGCACAGTTACTGCTAGGTCACTGTGTCTCCAGATTGCTCTGACCTCACATTTGTATCACTGTGTCGTTGCATCTGGTTCACATGATATGACAGAGGAAGGGTAATCACCTCACACAATTCAATACATTTGAAAGCTTATAGAGGACTTTGGAAAACATTAATACAACCAGAGCTCACTTTAACTGAGGAATCTGATCTATCATTGTAATTTCACTGTTTCCCTAAACAAAACAAAAAACCTGACTCACAGATTTTTGTACATTTATTCAGTTCTAAATATTTTATTGAGCCCAAGGGGAAAAAAAGTAAATATGTTCTCATATTTTCTTTTCAATTCAGTTTTGTAGATGTCAGTAGCTTTAAGGCAAGGGGAGTTTACTTGTATACCACAACTCGGTACAAGGAAAACTCAAAGTGCTTTACATGAATTAGACAATAAAATAGAAGAAAGATAAAAGCAGAACAAAAGCAAATAAAGATAAAAACATGATAAAAGCTGGTAGTAAAACAAACAAAACAGTAACCTTGCCCAACTGATAACCTTAATCTTGTACACACTAAAAACAAGTGGGTCAGAAATAACCCAAACGTTGTTGTTTGCAGCAAAGCTGGCTGCTGGTTAAAGCACTGGCCCAGCAGTAGTTGTTTTGATCCAGTGCATAGGTTGCACCAAAAGAATACCTAAAGTCCAATAAAAATAACCAAAAATACCCTAAAAAAATAACTTATAATGGGCAAAGAATTTCATAATTCAGTGTTTGGGTAGATAATATAACCCAAAATTGTTTAGAGTGTGGGTTAGATACCTCAGTTAACAGTTTATCTTTAATTGTCAAAGGCAGCTCTAAAGAAATGGGTTTTAACGTTGACTTAAAAGAACTCACATTTTAAGAACTTTTTCAATTTTCTGGAAGTTTGTTCCAAATCAGTGGAGCATAGGAATCAAATGCTGCTTCTCCATGTTTGGTTCTAGTTCTGGTTGTACAGAGTAGACTGGAACTAGAAGACCTGAATGTTCTGTGAGGTTGATACACTGACAACAAATCTGTTATGTATTGATGCAATGATCCATTCAGTAATTTATAGAGTAACAGAAGGATTTTAATGTCTATTCTCTGAGCTACAGGGAGCCGGTGGAAAGCCTTCAGAACTGGGCTGATGTGCTCTACTTTCTTAGTTGTAGTGAGAACAAGGGCAGCAGCATTTTGGATCAGCTGCAGCTGTCTGATGGACTTTTTTTGGCAGACCTATGAAGACACTGTCGCAGTAATCAATTCTACTAAAGATAAATGCATGAATGAGCTGTAGGTAAGAAAGATCTTTAGCGGTCTGCTTGACTGTTTTTCAACAGTCAAGGGGATGCTTGGTCTTTTCCATTCTCCAGTTTTTCAAAGACTTTTCCTTCATAAAATCTCCAGAGGTTTTAGAGGAGTCCACAGTTAGCTTTCTTTATTTGTTTGTTAAGCTTCTTTAAGTCTTTTGCTCTCATGCTGTCACCCCAACAGATAATGGCAGAAGAAATTACACCTACCACAACCCACTTAGAAGATATACAGCATCTTGCTGAAAACACTAAATGACCCATGACATAATTTGAACTGATCTGAGCTGCTGATTCCATTTGAAAACCAGCTCAGATTGGAACGATATTGGATGTAGCTCTATCCAATTTCGTTCTAAGTTTATAGACATGCACCATATTGGTGTTATGCATGCAGGAATACAGGTCTAAGATAAACATACAAGATACGGATAGAAAAAGCATCTTTTATAAGCACGCTCACTTGGACTTATTAATCCAAAATTTACAAACAGTCAAATTATTATTATTTTTTTTTTTTCCTTTTTTTGCAGTAAACAAACGTTTGAATTTAACCTTTTTCCAACAGAAGAATTCCTTTCAGCCCCAGATTGCTTCTCTGGCCACAGTGGTTTACCACTACAAAGAACATTTCTAAGAATAGCACTTTCATCAAAGAGAATCACATGCAGCTACAGTGGCCTGTTCAATGTGTCACAAAAAAGGGATAAGAAAGGATAATTTCCTTTTAAACAGAACACTTCAGAAGTCATCTAATGGTTTAATGCTGATTATTATTATTCCTTTTTACAGAAAATCTTGATGTGAACCTATTTTTAATCTGTGGGATGCCTATACCTTATGTTTAAACATGCTATATGCTCAGGAGAAAGTTTATGTAAGTTTTAATTTCCGTTTAAAGAGACAGTTGTTCAACTAATGCGGCTTTTCATTAGCAGCTACTGAGTATTGCTTTTTTAAACATTCTGCCAAGGTAAAAAAAAAAAAAAAAAAGGAATTCACATAAAAAAAAGCTTAGAATAAATTATCTATAAATGCATGGTAAGGGGGGAACCAATGGGAGACAATATGCTGCATCTCCATCTTTAATTATGGTAGTCAAAAGGAAGCAAATGTGTTCGCCTCATGCGTTTTACGTATAAATGAAAAGCTGTACATATATTTGAAAAGCTGCCATAACTTTCTTAATATTTGAGTGGATATGTATACCCAGCGATCTTGCCCTGACAGGGACCATATCTACCAATATGTCACACACCCTCTTTACTTGCGTGCATCCAAATTTGTCAACAGTAACTTGAGCAGCTTCAGTTGTGCAGTATTCAAGGCATTTTTAAACAGTGTTTTTTTTCTCTTTTTACAAAGTAAACAGCAAGCTCCAACTTCAAACTTCCTGCCATAATGCGATTGGATGCATCACTTTAAGACATGATATCAATCAATTAATCAATTAACTTTACTGTCAACTACAATTTACATTGTAATCGAGATTTCAGTTTCAGTAAAAAACGTTCATCACAATACATAACATATATTGGGGTAGGGGCTGAGGCCATGCGTGCCGCAGAACGCCGACTTTGGTGCGCTTTTATGGCTTCCCAGGTTCCCACCGGTTACCTCCCTTAATATCTGTGGAAAGATTGGAGACACACTGGGGAAGAGAGGGGGAAAAAAGCATATTTCACACTTTATCCTTGACATGATACAGTTTGAGAAATCAAAAAACCCTCAGCACAAGAAAAGCACATGTAACACAAGACATTTCAGCAGAGGGTCACATCAGAGGCGGAGTCACATGAAGTCAATCTAACATTTGTGACATTAGTTGTGTGTGTATGATGAGCGTGTTCTATTTGTCTATGGACGCTGCCATTGTCCTTGATAAGATGGAAGTTTATCAACAGTTCTGGGCGTCATCCACGCGGGGGAGGGGGAGCAGTGCCCTTTCGCCATTACATCCAGGAGAGACTTTGATAAAGGGGAGGAGCAGGATGCACGGAAATTTTTCATCAGCCTTGAGTCTTTTTCTTGCTGTCTCTATGTGGCGAGTCTAATATTCCAAATTTGTTGGGTTTTTCCGCCTTCAAGTGAGCGTGCACATCCAAGATATTATCCCATCTCGCCTTTGAGTTCAACCACCACAGCCAGTCTGCGTTCAATCGCACCAAGCATACGGCTCGTCTCCTGATATTGCTCATTCACAGCCTTTGTGAGGGCGTCAACCGCTGCTGGCAGCCTGATCCGTGCCCAAATTGCCGCCATAATCCTCTGTAATTGTAGATACATCAGGTACAGGAGAAATCAGAGTATTATAAAACCAAATAATCTATACATTGGTATCCTCCACTAACAGCATTGTGAAGCACACCAACCTCCAAGCCTTCCAGGAGTCCATGGTGTATCCTACAAACAATGTCCCGGCAGGACAGGACAGGTCCCCTTTTCCCTGTCTTCCAGTTGAGAAAATTTTATCATTTGTATTGAGAGACCTTTTTTTTTTAGTTTGGGTGATATGAAGAGAGAGCTCAGAAAAGACAAAACACAGCAAAGCAGGGACAGGCAGGGAGGTGCAGGAGCAGTAGGACAATGTGACCACCTCCTTCAAGGGTCAGAACAGATTGATATGGTTGCCTATTGCTTTCCACTACAGGCTACATAGCTACCTGACAGAAGGAGTGAGCCACAATGCAGTAGTGATGTCAGTCAAATTTAAAATGTTTCATTTTTATTAAGTAAGGAAACACATAGTTGAAATAATGGAACTTAAAACTGCTTTAAACATGGAGCTTTTTCACCAGATAACAGAAACAAGATGTATGTCATCAGGGAAATGAAAGCCATGTCTGCTCTAATTTTAACAAAGCATTAATATAGCAGCATTCAGTATAGGCCTCTGTTCCACTTAGAAATAATAAACAAAAAGCACTCTGCTGGATTTCTCAGACGAAGATTACACAGGTTCACAGGTAAAAATACAAGCAATTGTTGTGAAAATATTCACGATATAATGTGTAAGAACAAAGACATTTTAGTTGTATTGCTGTCGAGTTTTGTAAATGTCATGATCTGGCCTGTTTGCTCTCCCCTAATTAGTAATTCCTCTCACCTGCCCTCTTCCTTCCCTGCCTCAATCATAATTTATTCCTCTCACCTGTTTCCTGTGGTTTATATTCAGTTCAGCCTGAGCATTCAGGGCCAGATCATTGCTTGTCTTTCTGTCAGTCTTTCTGTTCAGTTTTTATTTGTTTCATGTCCTGGATCCTAGCTGCCAGTGGAAAGAGGGTTTTAGTGTTTGTCTCGTCTCCTGATCGTCCACTGTTCCTCCCCCGCGGAGTCCTTTGGGTTTTTGGCTCATTATGGGGGGAGGTTCAGTTTTTATCTAAGTAAGCCTGGCTCCAGGGTGGAAACCAGTTTAAAGTCTGCTTCAAGTTCCGGTTCCTACGTCCTGTCTCGGCTACCCTCTTCCACTGTGCCTGCCCGTCTGCACCTGATCCTGTCTGCTCCTCTGCGTGACCACCTGGTCATGCTTCTGGTCCCAGTCAGACTCTGAACCCTCCTGGAAGCCTGTGCATGTCTGGAAGTCTGGATCCTGCCACCTGTCTCTGTTCCTGCCTGATCTGGACCCTGCCTGTTCCTGTCTGTTCTGGATCTCTCACCAGGATCAGCTTCCAGCAGGACCTCTGGGACTGCGGCACTGGGGACACTCGTGGCCTGGACTGTTAAACCAGGTAAGTGACCAACCCAGATAATCATATCAGTTTATCGTGGTCACTTACCTGTGTTTCCTCCCCTAGAGTGTCTGAGATTGGGCGGTGCCCCGCCCCCCCCCCCCCCCCCCCCCCCCCCCCCGCCTGCAGTGTCCGCGAGCCACAGCTCCGCTTTTGTTTTGTTTTTATTTTAATAAACCTTTTGAACTTTCCTACTGACTGTCTCTCCTGAATACTGGGTCCATCTGTCCTCGTTTCATGACAGTAAAAGCAGGAAAAAAATTATATTTTATCAGACTGCAGAGGTTCAGAACATCCTGATACAAAAAAATTGAATTACATTTGCCTCATTGTCAGCTGATAAAAGTAGTTGAAAATTCTTGTCAGTACTTAAAAAAAAAAAAAAAATCCAGCTGACTCATATTATTTATTCTCTCTTATGAAATCCAACACCGAACAGATTAAAGCATTTTAATAGGGTGGAAAGTATTTTACCAGATTAACTGGGGTTGATTGACTATTGAAATGATAATGCAAAGAGTAATCAACATTTTCTGGAAGAGCAGTAATTGAGCCAAATCGGTACAAAAGCCCCAATTTTGCTTTTGAATAAATTTGACTAAATATCGTCTTACAAAATCTGAACCAGGTTAAGCTAAAAAATAATGCCCCTAAGGAGCTTTTTATGACATCCTTATTAACCAACCAAAATATTATTGTCATGAAAAGTATAAGTGTTTTTGAGCATCTAAAAACTGAAAGGCAATTATTTTATTGTTACAACTCTTCGCCAAATATATACATGATTTTTTTTTTACAGTTTTTAAAGAATTATATGTGTCCATGGAATTTAAATTTATGGATGGGATTTTTAGCAACTAAAACCTTTCTGGCCACCAACTTTCAACACAAAATTACACCCTTGTGTTTGCGCCATTGTTCAACTTTCCCGCTCTTTTTCTGTCATTATAGCTTTTCCGATCATGTAGTTTTTTTTGTCTGCAGAGTTTTCCTTTGCATGTGTTTTGTGTGTTTGTCTCATTTCTATGTTTGCTAGTCTTTTTTTAAGTTTCCTATTTACATTTTTGGAATTTGCAGGAACCTTATAATTTCTTTGTGAAATCATGGAATTAAACACCATTTGCAACCCTCAGAAAAAATATTATCCACACTACCTACACATCTGTGAAGACTAAGCAGTGGCTTTAATTTTTTGAAAATACTAAATGGCTGGATAACCTAAAAAGCTCATAACAATGTCTATTGGTGCATAGCAGAGAGCATCTTGCCTTATGGCATCACAGTAGGATAATCAGGATGCAACAAGAAGAAGAAGAGGTTCCTGGAGAAGGTCATACAAGCCACACATAGGGTTATCATGTCTGGCCTGCCAGTCATCAGCCACGTCTTTGAAACCTGATCTTCAAGCAGAGCCAGGAGCGTCATCAGAGATTCAACACATCCAGTCTACTCCCTCTTCAAGCCCCGGCCTTGCCGAAGGGGACTTAGAATAATTCATACTCACACCTCAAGAATAAAAACACCTTATTCCCAACAGCTGTGAAACTGCTATATGGACTGTAATGTTAAACACACGCATATGCACACACATACACCCCACACACACGCTCATGATGTATCTCTCTATCTTTCTTGGACATTTCCATTGACTTCCATTCATTTCTTAGCCATTTCTACAGCCCAACCGTGACCTTTACCCTACATCTAACTATTATGGTTTCATACTTAACCCCAAACTATACTATTTTCACACCTTAGTCCTAAACATGACCACTGAACCTAAAACACCAATCCCCCTCATATGGTCCAGGTATCAGGCCACAGAGGAAGCAGTTGCTCCCAAAACATGCTACTTTCAGAATGTATCAAATTTTCTAGAATGTATCCAATACAAGAACCCTGACATGCACACACGCATTCTCGTCTTGCTATATGTAATGAGGACTATGTGTTTACTCCCATTAAAAATAACTATACTAAATAACTATAAAATAGTAAAAATAGCTAAACCAAATCATTACTTGAGCATTTCTCACCCTAACCCTTAACCTAAATGTTAGCGAAACAGACCAGTAAAATATGCTCACTGAATAACAACTGGTCCTCAATTTGATGGTGAAATCAGAAAAACTGTTCTCACTGAAAAAAGGGCAGGAGCACACAGACACACACACCATCTTTTTACCCACTAATACATGGAGCATGCCCCCACACATGCATACATACCCCGTTCTTCTTAGTGTAATATCAAAATAATGATTTGTTTAACCAATCCCAACTTACATTAAAATATGTGTAATCAGTATTCATTACTTACATTATAACATATCTATTTTTAGTTATCTAAACACAGATAGTCTTTTCTATTTTATCCCTTATGTTGCTGTTAAGAATAATTTACCCATATTTTACATAAATATTTTTTAACCCATAACATGTTAACAACTCTCCATGTTAAATAGATGCAAACATTTCAGTGGCTCTTGTGCTTTTATATTCTTAATCTGAATTTAATGTAACTTGATTTCCAACTTGTTTTTACTTTTTTTGTTATTATTTTGTCATTTGCAAGTGCAATCCTGGTATCACGCAGTGAGTGCAGAGTGCAAAATGAATTTCTGTTTTTATCTAAATGAGTGGTATTTACTTTTATCCAATTTAAAGGTTTACATGCATATCCTTTGTATTCAGTAGGGTTTGTTTTTAAATTATGTTTCCCTTTGTTTAAAAATAATATCCTTCTACAAGTTTTTCCACTGCTGATATTTAAGCCATTTTTGCAAGTTAGAACTAGTGTGGATTGAGGGTATTTCATCTTGCCAAAACACACAGATGGAAAAAAAAAATCAGGGCTTTGTGTAGGCCACTCAAAAAATGAACTTTGTTGACCCTTGATATGCTTCATAACAAATTTTGGTTTATGCTTGTCTGCTGAGCAACATTTTCAGATATTTTTTGTCATGATGCTGTCAATCTCTTTCTTCGTATTTTGGCATTTAGTTAAAGGAGATGGCTACAACTTGAACTGCTTCTGATTAATACGTTTCGCACTCCTCTGGAATCAATCAACGCTCAAAAGCTTAAACAATGTTCACTCTTGTTTTGCGACATGTTTTGGAGAGTTTAAATCTGGGAAATATAATGCAGAGAAGAAGCTGTTTAAGAACTATCACAGAACTACTATGGCAATGCTTGAGCTCTGTCTTATTTGACTCCCTCCTATTTTTGCTATTGGGGCTGAATCCTTCTGTGTCGATGTTGGTACCGTAAAGGCCAATTTATGCTTCTGACGCATAGCCTCTTCAACTGTCAATCTGTCTCAAAAAAATCCTGACTAAGTGTTGGACAGTCACAAACCCGCGCAGACCTCAAGCGGAAGTGCCCAGACAAAAAGCAGCTGTGATTGGTCCATGGTATGCTTTTCCGGCTGTCTGTGAGGTCGTCCTCAATTTGGTGCCGGGGCGCGACATTTTTAAAAACCGAGGAACAATTACAATGGACAACTATGACGGTCTTTTTGCCAACTTCATTACCAGAAGCTGTTCCTCTTTGATGTCTAGCAACTCTAGATCCATCTCCGTGACCAAGATATCTTGCAGGTGCCCCATAGTTGTTTTGGAAAATAAACATTCCCGTCGGTGCTGCCGAAGTTCTCGCAAGTTCTCGAATAGGCTCTCCCTTGCGCTTTGGTGGGAAACTGCTGCGCGTCCCTAGAAATTCCAGACCGAAGTTGCAGAAGCATACCAGCAAAACTGATTTGCAACCAGACCCAAGCGACATTTGATGTGTGCGGCAGCAGATGTATAATCTGCCCTTAACAAAAAGTAATTTTTTTTTTAATTTTAAACCATTCAAATGTATTTAAGAATTATTAATGCAGTATATTTTTTTCTGTAAAATATATACTTTTATCATGCACAAGTGATGGATTCATGAGGTGTCATGAAGCGTCGCGACACAATGGCAAACTGTATTGATACTGTCGATACTGTGTCTCTGAGTAGTGACACCTGCTGGACATTTACAAACACTACAGGCAGCCTCTGACAGAATAAACTGACACAAACTTGATGACCTATAATATTAAATCATATTTAAAACCATTGTTTGTTTTAATACATTATTTCATATATTGGTTTAAAATTTTAAAATATGTTTTATATCTTTTAAGATAGATTCTAGACCATCCATAAATTTGAACAGATAATGGGAAAATTTAAGTGAGCATGTGGGACTATAATATATTTATTTACGGTATTTAAGATAATTACTACAGGAAGAACGGCAAACTAAGAGTCAATTTGATTTCAGAAAAGTTGAGTGATCACTGAAAGAAACAGGATGACACAACAACAACATTAAATCCAATATTAGATTAGAATTGTCCCGCGTAGCTAAAACCTTTTTCCCTTGAGGCTGATCCATTTTTCTTGATTAATTCAATGATAAATTGCTAAAGATCCCAAAATTTTTCAGCTAATAAACACAGTTTAGTTGGTCAGTCAGTTCGAACCAGCTCCTGTATCGGTCACGTGACATACTTGAAACGATATGTGCACTGACACAAGGTTTTGCTGTTACAGCACGACACATGTGCCGGCGCATCTCTGTAACTTCATCCATCACCATTATGAATCCTATTATGACCTATCATGCAGATCCTTTCAATGCTGCAACCATCTTTGGTGATTCATGGCTTTTGAATTCGGTTTTGTCAAAGTTGCTGGATGTTGTTGGAGACCCAAACAGACAGTAGTAGGAGGCAGAGATGAGTTTTGGCAAATTTAAGTTAGAAATAAATGGTAACAGAAGCATTATTCTAAAAACAATAAACAGGAAATAAAAATAAAAAAACACAGGAGATGTCAGGGAGAAACACACATGAGGGGTAAGGTAATGAAGAGAATCCAACAATGAGAAATTGCACAGGAGTATATATGTGAGACAGAACAAAGACTGGGCTAATCACTTGATAGGGAGCAGGTGTGGATAGAAGGAACTAGAAGTGAGCTAGTGGAAAGGAGACCAGCTAAAGGGGCACCACAAAAAAAAACACAACACTGCCACCAAAATGAACGAAAGAAAGAGACCAATGACCAAGAAAACACAAAATCACAGTGAAACTGAAAACCCAAAAAGAAACTCAGATAGAAGTCAACAAATGGCAGAACCATGACAGGTTTCTCATTTTTATCCTTCCTTCTAGATGAAAATAGGATATAAACTCTAAAATGGCCCTTAGCCATCTTTAATTTCAAAAAACAGCTCTTCTTGTGGTGTTCTCTTTCTCAAAAATGGTGCACAGATAAAAAGCTGTAATTTTTTTCTTGTAGATTGTAAGTTTATGTCCAATTTATTTATATAAGTGAGCATTAATTTATTAAAATGACATGGATTTTTTTTTCCTTTAAAAAGTCTATTGAAAATATCTATATAATATATCTAATAATTATTCTTCTATTTTATAATCTAAAAAATAATTAAACTGAACTATATATCCTTTAATGCTCTTTGTAGATAAAAGTGTTACTTTAGAGAAAAGGAATAATTTATCTTAGAAAAAATAAGTATTATAGACAGGTTCCAAGAGTAATAAATATTTAAATAACAAATAAAACTTAGAGTTATAAACACTATAATGTGTTATCTGCTACAATTGGGTGTTTGATATTTAGTTTTCAGTGGAAATCTGGATTTTCTTTCTGGCTTCTTTTTGTGTTATAAAGTTAGATTACTTCAATTTTAATCCTTCTTTGTTATTTGTTCATTTCTCTTCTGTGAAAAGAATGCATTATCGTTATAATAAGTAAAAATAAAAAATTAACAAATTTAGCATATTTTTTTCTAACTATGATTCCTAATAGTCAACAACTCCACAAATTATCCGAGAGCATATTTACATTTGCTTTTACTGCAATTTTTTTCCCTATCTTTAATATCAGACTTTGAAAAGTGTTTCATTAATTTTAGAATGTTACTTGAAAGGTCATTCTCAATTCAGCTCTAACAATCAGTCTGCTGCAGAAGAATTTATACTGACATTCCCACTGGAAACCCTTGCCTGGGCAGAATTGGCTTGTTTTAATTAGTCAGACTGTTATCAGTCATCAATCAATGTCCAGCATTAATAATGTTCTTAGTTTAAGGTCTTGATAGCTAATTTTTTTTGATGACCTCCTCTTTTTTTTACATATTTTAAATAGAGATTGGGCTGTTTTTCAGACTAAATATCCCAAAGTCCTCAAACAAAAAGCTGAGCTACAGTACATGGAAAATATAATGCAAACTAAATAGGATTAATCTGGGGTTTTGTATTTGCAGGTAGAGTTTAAAACAATATTTAAAAAGTTTCAATCAAAGAGTAAGCAAGAATAAATTCTCTGTAATTCAAGCAAAAGAACACATTGCAGGCCTTATAAAGCAAAGTCTTACATAGCATCAAATCCGCTAAGTTAGCATGTTTTTATCTTTATTTTCTCTTAATCTGCTTTTATTTTTCGTCTATTTTGTTGTTTAATTCTTGTTAAGCACTTTGAATTGTGTTTGTAATGAATTGTGCTATACAAATAAACTTGCCTTGCCTTTCTTTGCCTTGCCTTGCGAAGGTTTATCTTAAAAATTGTCAACCTGAAGAGAACCCTACTTTTTCCTGTCCACGCTTAGATTTTGAAATGTCAGGAGGAAAGCCATTTTTGAAAGAAGATCATAAGAAGTCCTGTTTTCGGTTTATCAAGCCATCTGGAAGATACTGCAAGTATGTGAAAAAAATATGCACTGGTTGCCTGAAAAAAAAATGTTACTCTTTGAGATTTAAAGAAAAAAACATATTTGGTGAAAAAAACACGGCACATCACCCTGAACCTTTCTTTCATACAAGATGCCAGTGGCAACAATATTTTGTGGGTTGCAAGAGCTTATGGGAAGATGGAAGAAAACCTAAAAGCAAGGCAGTCTGGTGGTAGAGTCTGCAAAAGACAAGCATAGGATCTTAGTTCACCTTTCGGTAGGATAGAGATAATGTTAAACATCATTGTTTAGATATAAGGCATATCATGTTTTACTGTAAAACAATGGATAAAGTACAAACTTAATCTCATAAAAAAGCCTAGTCCATACTACCATAAGTGTTCAAAAGTTTATGCTTAGGACACTGGATAATAATGTATGTAGTGGTCCAGGTTATCTGTGGAAGTTTGCAGGAGAAATAAGGTTATTGTGTGACTAAACATAACACAGGTTTGTTGTTTAAAGACACAACTAAAATGTGCAAGAAACCAAACCTCCAGGCCAGAATTGAGAAAGCCTCTTTTATAGGTTTTTTTCTTTATTTACATTATATAGCCCCATTCACACTACCCTCTAAAAACCAATCCATGCCCAGTTTGGACCGAGCTTGGATCAGTGAACCGTGCCGAGCTCAGTTCCTTACGACCTTTTACACATCACGCTAGCACGATTCCTCGCCTTCAAGTGATGATCTAGGGTATTAATGCTCTCTAAAGGAAACAGGCAAATCAATATGGCAGCACCGGTCACATTCAGGAAGTTTGGTTATAATGATAATTCGATATTTTATTTCAAAATTATATAGTTATATATCATGTTTCATTGTTTGCGGAGAGTCAGACAAAGAAGGCAGCCTTTAGTGAATTTACTTGACAGGGTCAGCTTTTGGGAAGTTGATACAACAAACATTAATCTAATTAGGGCTTAAAGATGCAGGGACCAATGACAGGCATTGAGGTTCATCACACTGCTAAGCAGAATCATCACTGGAAATCGTGTGGCACAGTAGGGAAGCTAGTATTGTTATGAATGTCTAAAATTTCATGATTACGGAGGCTGACTGTAAGGAAATGATGCTCTGCTCATAGGCTCTTTGTATCAGAGAACTGAGCTACAACTGAGCCGTGCCGAGCCCTTCTGATGAACTAGTACCGTGTTAGTACAGTTCTGTTGTGTCTGGTGCGATCTGGTTCAGTTTGCGTGCCAGTTACACTCAACAGTTAACTCGATTACCGTGCTCAGACCGATCTCGGCATGGTTAAAAAACGTAGTGTAAATGGGGCCACACTGTTAAAAAAGTAAATGGCAATTGTTGTTCTAACACACAATTGTATTGTAATCCGACTCAGAAATATAAATTTGACATCTAACAAATAAATACACGTTTGCCCAACTCAAATTCTCAGAAGTTGGTTTAACAAGGAGTTTTAAATCGCCTATACAAGATTTTTTGAGTTCCCTCAACTGTAAACTCATGGGCATGCGCACTGCTTATGTTCATGGACACGCCCACTACGGTACGGGGTTTCCTATCCCTTTCTTCAAGGGCACAGCCTTTTTCCCTCGTGTTTGAGAAGATTGGCGGACATTGTAATTTTATGCATCTGGAGAACCACGGAGGAACGACCCTGGGACCTTACCAGTTTTCCCGGTGAGTGCTGCAAAGTACAGACAGTTAGCGGTTAGCTCCATGAGTTAGCATTCCCTTGTGGTGTATTGCCACCGAGTTGAAGCATGAGTTCACATGTTTTTCATGTTCTGATGAAAGGAAAAGCAGCGCACGTGCGCGTTTATAATGCGCGTGTGCGCGTGCGTGTTTATGCCGCGCATGTGCGGGTGAGTGTTTATGCATAGAGAAAAGAGTGTGCCTGTTATTTTCATTGTACAAATGAAAAGAGACATTAAGTTGAGAGTAATAACTTATGAAATTTCTAAATTGTTTTATGTAGTGCAGTGTTGTTGCACTCAGGCACAGAATATTACAAGACTACATTATTTTACTTTCTTAATCCGATGTGGGTATTTACTGTTATTTACATTATTTACATGTGGATTTTTTGCTTTCATGATTTTATTTGCTTTACAAGAAAAACAGTGACATTAACATTTTATATGTTAACCCTGTAATGCAGCAGTTAATTCGTAATGAGTTAGAAAAGTTACATTACACACTGAAATTTATCATACTTGGAGAGATATAAACTGTACAGTTAAGAACAAGAAGTGAATGGATTTAACTAAGCCCTGTTGTGCTATGCAGGCAGGGTTTTTTGGATACCCTGGATTCTGGATTCTCTCCTTAAATGGAGATGGCGAGCCAACCGTGTGAACATCTGGATTTGGACTGAAGAGAAGGATTTGGACTGAAGAGGACTTTCTTTTTTTGCATTCATCGTCCTGTCGGAGTGGTAGGACTAAAAAGAAAAACTCAGAGATAAAAAGGGAAAACCTTTTTCTTTTTCCGTTGGGAAACAAGACATTTTATTTCATTTTATTTTTTTTAAAGGGTGCACCCAATTTAAAGAGACTACAATTGAAAAAAACAAACTGAAGGCCGTCCAAATTTGTAAAACTGTTATTTCTTCATATATGTTAATACACTTACTTCACAAAAAATTACCTGTGTGTTTTCCTCTTACTAAAATGGTGTCTTACTGTTTTTTCCCTCATCATCCCTCTTACGAATCTAGAACATTCTGGTCCAGTGTCAGGTTACTTTGATCTGTGCAGTTAAGATTATGTTGTTGAACATGGTTTTATACTGTATCTATTGATGCAATGTTTGGCTTGAAGCAATAAAAATGTTGTATTAACATAATTTTTTGTGTGTTGAATGATTGGTAGTGAAGACGATTGGTAGGACTAAAAAAACTGAGTTGATAGAACTCAACTTGCAGATAACACTACAAAATCTGAGTTTGTAGAACTCAAAATCTATATGTCAAACTCATAAAACAAAGTTGATAGAACTCAGAACTTAAAGGTGAAACTCAAAAACCTAAGTTGGTAGAACTCAAAATTTCTATGTAACACTCCAAAAACCTAAGTTGGCAGAACTCAAAAATCTTTGTAAACTCAACCACAGTGAATTTAAGTAAGGAAAACTCAAAAAACCAAATGCATCACGTTGCCTAGAAAATGTAAGTTCTGTCAACCTCTATTTTTTTTTCAGTGCAATGTTTCACACAAAGAAATTAGCCAAAGCCAACATGACCTCAGGTTAACTTCAAAGTAACAACCTTTTCAGGTGTTAATTTCAGTTCAATAAATTCAAAAAGACTTTCTTAAACCCAAACGGATTTTATATATTCTATACACACCAACTGCCAAATTCTCATCCGGCAGCCACAGTAGGCTTAAATTGGGAGGTAACCGGACTTTTGCTCAATACTTTGAAAATATTTCAACTCCTATCCAGGAGACTTTGTAAATTCTTTTGTCTCGCACCAGAGCAATCTCGAGTTGGAGCGCCGACTTATTTAAGCAGCATGGAAGTCCATCCTCCTGCACAATCCAAGTTAAATGCAATTTAATCATTTGATTTGCACACCATAGAAATAAAGATTTCATAAAGTGTAAACATTATTTTATTTATTCAAAACAATTGGGAAAAAATATAAAAATTAATTCAAAATAAAACAAATGCTTATATTTACCACAACATGCCAGCAATATGATTGCTGCTTAAATTTTGCTCCAGTCAGTTGGTAAATAAAAAAGAAGGTAGGTCCAATCATATGAGGTGCCCCCAGGGACATAAATCAGAATTAACTTGCATATACACATATTAAATTACACTCTTCCATATAATATACTGAAAACCTCACACAAACACTAGTAAAAAGCTCTCACATAAACTAGTGAAAACATTTACCTCTTATATAATCTACTCAAAAGCTCTCATACAAAGTAGTGAGAACTGTTCATATAAACTGGTGAAAACCTTTACCTTTCATACACACTACTAAAAAGCTTTCATATACACTATTAAAAAGCTCTCATATACACTACTAGAACGCTCTCATATACACTATTAGAAAGCTCTCATATACACTACTAGAAAGCTCTCATATACACTGCTAGAACGCTCTCATATACACTATTAGAACGCTCTCATATACACTATTAGAAAGCTCTCATATACACTGCTAGAACGCTCTCATATACACTATTAGAACGCTCTCATATACACTATTAGAACGCTCTCATATACACTATTAGAAAGCTCTCATATACACTATTAGAACGCTCTCATATACACTATTAGAAAGCTCTCATATACACTATTAGAACGCTCTCATATACACTATTAGAACGCTCTCATATACACTATTAGAACGCTCTCATATACACTATTAGAAAGCTCTCATATACACTACTAGAACGCTCTCATACACGCTACTAGAAAGCTCTCATACACACTACTAGAACGCTCTCATATACACAACTAGAACGCTCTCATACACACTACTAGATCGCTCTCATATACACTACTAGAACGCTCTCATACACACTACTGGAAAGCTTTCATACACACTATTAGAAAGCTAAAATATACGGTCCCCCTCCTTTAATTTAGGCAAACATTGCTCAAATATCACAGAATCCAGATGGTTTGTGGTGATGAAGAGAGGAATAAACACAGTTTAAGATTTGCAGCTAAATTAATTTGTTTCCATATTATGGAACTGCTATCAGGCACTTCCCATCATCTTATATCAGTCATAAAAAATTATAAATACAAATTTGGTATTTGGTGACTTGACTTTTATTTCTGTCAGGCTGAAGTGAAAAAACTTGGAAAGAGACTGATTCTCTTGGCGTTTAAAATAACAACACAAAACAGCATAAGAAAACCGCATTTATTTTTTTTATTTTACAATTTTGTAAACAACAGCGGCTGATTAAACTAAATATCTCAACCTTGTATAATTTTACGACTTTTTTTTTAACCAAGAAATGATCCGAAAGGCCTGGGAAATGATCAGATCCGCTTATGTGGCTGCAATGCGCGGCGCGCTCCCGACACAGGTGGAACAGATTTTCACATGGGAACAGAATTTCGCACAACACCGGAAAAGGATCTCTGTTGAAGCAAAAACATAAAAAATAAAGTCGAGTAATGCCCATGCTTCTGTGAGTTGTTTAGCGGATAGCTGAGCATGAATCAATAATTTTATTTGATACAATTTCGGCCGGAGATAGCGCAAAATGTACGGAGCTAGCCAGAATGACCTCCGTTTAAAACAACTTCCGGTGTAATGACGGTCCTTCCTGTTTCACTGAAACACCTTCCGTTTCAACTGAAATCCGCTAATAGCTTTTCAGTAGTATGTATGAAAGCTTTCTAGTAGTGTATATGAGAGCGTTCTAGTAGTGTATATGAGAGCGTTCTAGTAGTGTATATGAGAGCGTTCTAGTAGTGTGTATGAGAGCGTTCTAGTTGTGTATATGAGAGCGTTCTAGTAGTGTGTATGAGAGCTTTCTAGTAGCGTGTATGAGAGCGTTCTACTAGTGTATATGAGAGCTTTCTAATAGTGTATATGAGAGCGTTCTAATAGTGTATATGAGAGCGTTCTAATAGTGTATATGAGAGCGTTCTAATAGTGTATATGAGAGCTTTCTAATAGTGTATATGAGAGCGTTCTAATAGTGTATATGAGAGCTTTCTAATAGTGTATATGAGAGCGTTCTAATAGTGTATATGAGAGTTTTCTAATAGTGTATATGAGAGCGTTCTAGCAGTGTATATGAGAGCTTTCTAATAGTGTATATGAGAGCGTTCTAATAGTGTATATGAGAGCGTTCTAGCAGTGTATATGAGAGCTTTCTAGTAGTGTATATGAGAGCTTTCTAATAGTGTATATGAGAGCATTCTAGTAGTGTATATGAGAGCGTTCTAGTAGTGTATATGAGAGCTTTTTAATAGTGTATATGAAAGCTTTTTAGTAGTGTGTATGAAAGGTAAAGCTTTTCACCAGTTTATATGAACAGTTCTCACTACTTTGTATGAGAGCTTTTGAGTAGATTATATAAGAGGTAAATGTTTTCACTAGTTTATGTGAGAGCTTTTTACTAGTGTTTGTGTGAGGTTTTCAGTATATTATATGGAAGAGTGTAATTTAATATGTGTATATGCAAGTTAATTCTGATTTATGTCCCTGGGGGCACCTCATACAATCAGGCTATGTTGTAGGATCAGATATGAGCCACCTTAAGGGTGGGGGGGGCTTATGATCCCAGTCCGCCACTGCTCTGGTGCTGATTCTCTAAATGTTGTATGGATCTGGTGACACTTATATAGATAAGGTCCGGATCTGTATGTAGATTGTATGTATGTAGATTATCCATCCAATATGCTGCATTTTTATGCAGCATTAAAGCCAATATTTTTCATTTTTTATTTGTAAAAATATTTTAAACCTTGAACCATCAAAAAAAGAAAGGAAGTTAAGTTAACATCAAGCAATGCTTGATGTTAGTTTGAGCCTATATGTAATGAAGCCCTTTTCAAATGTCTTCCAAATGCACAAATGGGGACAAATGTTTTTATTGTGGCACACAATATCCTGAATGAATAATTTCCCCATAATGCTGTGTGTGATATTTAAATGATAATGCTGCAAATTATGATCCAGCAAGACTGTACATGTGCTGTGAGGGAGAGCTAGATCTGTGGGGATCGGTTTCTAGATGGAGTACTCGTTTTACCCTTGTGCGTTATATTAGAGCTGTTATCACGTCAAGGGTAATTGGAAGTGTGGGCTGGAATACCAAGCATGGATACTGCAGAACAAATGATTGTGAAAGAAAACAAAGAAGGCAAAAAACAATATTGAAGCTTCTGGGTAGAATATTGCACAGTAAATACTAACATGTTCAAAGGCTATATCACCCAAATATAATCAGATCTAACTTTATTTTAGGACCTTTTTTATAAAAGATATGCAGCAAATATCTTTCCAAGAAACTGCAAGGTAATAGAAGAATATTATGTGAGCTGGCTTTTAGTTAAGCACATGAAACTAATGCTTTTATTATGACTGTATTAAAAAAAAAACAATACAATAACAACACTAAAATAACAAGAAATACCAAAAACAACAGGGTGTCTTTAATAATTTAGGCTTTGCAGATCAGCCACAAGACAGACCTCTATGGAAGATCCTTCCTGACTACAGCGATCAACATAAACAACAGTTCCTACATTTAATTTCCTTTTGGGATCAAAACTGTACTTTTAATTGAATTGAACTGAATTAAATTAAAAACTCCCACTGAAGTATTTGAATGAATTACACACAGCACCAATTTTACAATATTTCTCCTTTTTTAAATTAGTAATAACCAATATAAAACATAAAAAATATTTTTTAAAGTTTGCTGTGTAAAAGAAAATGTGTTGAATTACCACTCTTGAAGCATGTTTAGCTACTTTTTTTAACTGTGTGTAATAAACCAATAAAAACATATTGCAGTCAGAAAAAAATTATAATCACAGATACAGCATAAAAAAGAAAAACTTGCTTTCAACAGCTAAACAGTCTAGCCTGGCTGACTGATGGGAAACATGGCCCAAGCAAGAGAGCTGTCAGTTGAAACAATGGACAGGATTATGAAACTCCTTCAGAAGGTAAATCAGCAGAGTAAGAGGAAAAGTGTATTGGCTGACTGTAGTCACTTCTTTCTAAAATTGAGGCCAATCTGAATAAGAAGGTTGGGAATTTAAAACATACTCTTTTATTTACTGTCCCTAACAACAGTATTCAAAACCCTTTACACTTTTTTATGCTTGTTACATCACAACTTCCAACCTATATATATTATTTTCTGGGACTTCATATTACAAATCAGCACAAATAGTGCCTAACAGTGAAATGTAAGGATAAAAGTTTGTATTAACCAAACTTTAAGTATTTTCCTAGAAATAAAATCTGGTCGGCATCATAAGTCAGCCAACTAGTCAGCATAATTCTCCTTAGTGTGATCTAAGCTCTGCAGCTGTTCTGAGAAGGCCTTGGAGGTTTGTGAGTAACACAGTAGGCAGGTGTAGAGGTTTAAGTAGAAGTTTATTCATCATTCCACTACAGAAAGAGGGTATTAAAACATGGCTGTTCACTTAAACTAACCAACTAGGTAAGGAGGGCATCAACCTGAGAAGAGGCCAAATGCTCTTACTATTAATATAACTTTATTAAAAGGAATTCTTCTGATTTTTCCTCAAAATAACATGCAATATATGACGATACTGTGTTAGAGTTAGGATATGGAAAAAAGAAACATATGTAATCATTCTGTTGATATGTTAACGTAAGGCCGTCCTATGTGCCCGTCCCATTTTCACTTAGCGGTAGTGAGTCGACATAGTGGAAAAATCGCAAATCTTCTTTTGGAAAGTAAGCTTGTATGAGCGATGCAAAAAGCGACTTTTAACCAGAGCGTGCACGAGGAGAAATGAGTACATGCTTGCTCTCACACATGTTTAATAGGCATTCCCTCTCGGAAGTGGGTAGAGGGTTGTGCATGTGATTTTTTTCTGTGAAGAGGGCGGGTCTTTTCAAAAATTCGCCCTCCTAACTGTGGAAAAAATTCACATGCACAATCCTGTACCCGCTCCAAACTGTGAACACCTACTAAACGCGTGGTAGAGCATGCATGAGCTCATTTCTCCTCGAGCCTGCTTTTTTTTTTTTAAGTTGCTGTTCTCATAGTTTATACAAGCTTACTGCTTCTGAAAGTCCGCTCCAACCCCTCAATCACTATATAGAGCCGGGACTGTATAGTGGATTTGATAGTGAACTCAGTTAACTTACTGTTCAGACAGATGATCACAATTTTTTTTACTCCCCGTTGGTCACGTAACTCCTCCTCCACTGCGTTTTGCCTGTGAAATCTTTGTTATTAGTCGCCACCGGGGTGCTGTGACAGCAAATCCCATAATGTTTTTAGAGGAGACCTCTTCGCACAAAGCTTTCCAGTATATATCTGCCTTTCCAGAGGCCTTTCATTTCTTCTCATACATTTTGTAGACATTTTTTCACTTATGACCCTCGGACATTTTCAAAGAACCGCGGTGAGAAATGTGAGCTTCAAGGACTGTCTGAAACCAAAGCTCCCCAAAGATATACGGCTGAGAAGTGCGCATACGCAGCTAAACATATCACCAGAATGATTGACAATTAGGAGGACCACTTATTTAGATGATCCATCTGAAAATAAAATATCGTCCTCTATACCTTTAAGATATGACAGCTTTTTTTGCATCATGTCTTTCAAACATAATAATTCAGGTCTGCTGTTTCAATGAATCTGGGATAGATTTTGACAAAACCTATATTTTTATGTTATATGAATCTGCTTTTATTTCAGGAAGATTTCTTTGTAAGTCGAAGCTACTGAACAGCTTAGAGCATTTTTGGAGTTTATTTACATTCTTATCCAACTCCCTGTAGTTTTGACTGTGTTATGTGTGCACAAATTTTTTTTCATATCAGCATACACCCAACACACTGCCATTTTTTGTGGATAAGACACTCATAAGCCTGATTAAGAGATCTTCTTAGAAATAATAAATCTAGTGAAAGAAAGAAAAGTAAAATCACTTCCTTAAGAGAGAACTGGCAGCAGCAAACAGACATGTTATTAAAGCAAAATTAGAGTACGATAGAACAAAAGAACAGAATAAGAGAATAAGCTCATGCATAAAAGTTAAGAGAGGACTAAGATACAATTGGATGTCAGTTAAAACTATTAAAAACATTTGTCTCATTTACAAACTGAATACTAATGGCCTTAAAAGCACTAACCTGTAAACTCTTCAGGTGCTACAGAAAAACACTGCATAGGCATGGAAATCTCTTCAAAGAAGAGTGGCAAGAGGAAAGAGGCAGAAAATACAGTTGATCAAAATGACGAAATAGATTGAATGAGATTAATACTATACCACTAATCAATAAAAGCAGCTAAAGGCTGTAAAAAAAAAAAAAACTAGACATGTAGCTGGAGGTTCATCACCTTACAACCCCAAACAAACAGCTAGAACTAAAAAAAAAAAACGTAATTTGATCTTAGCATATTCATTTCTCAGATAAACCAAGTTAAAATACTGATCTAAATCAAAGAATTCAGAATCTGTTGCGAATTTTATAAAATGCTGATCACAGCCAATCTTGACCTAATTTGCAAATAAAAAATCAAAAGCTCCACTCTCTTTGCTCTCGTTGCAGAGAAAAAATGTTCAATAAAGTATTAGCTCTGAGGACAAAGAGCTGTATGCACAGAAAAGCCAATCTAACACCACAAATAAAACCTGAACAGATAAACAAAAGCTTTCAATAGGCTACAGAAAACCAGCTGTGGACTGTTGATCATTGGATAAAAGTCTTATTAGTGATGATCCCTGAAACTGCATCTACTGAAGGAACTGATGTGGAATATGTGTTGTGCTATCACCAGAAACATATATAGATGAGTTGCTTAAGAAGACAAATTTCATGATACAGCTTTGCTTAACAAGTAAAGAATCAAAGTGGATGATTATTACCTGTGTAACTTCAGGTAGACATTCATATGTTCAAACTCTTTCTCATCCGATCAATTGAAACCAGGTTTAATAATGTAGTGATGCCTCTGAGCAAATCAACAACAACAAAAACGTTTCCAGACAAAGTTTTCCAGTATAAAACCAATTCAGTGGCATAATCAGATATCATCTTACAAAGCTGATCTGTTAACTGCAGTACACACATGTTGGAGCCTAATTGATGAAGAACATATAAGTTCATTTGCTCAAAGATTCCAGTCATCAAAGAATGAATAAAGAGCAGCATGATATTAAACTCCTCTTAAGGTAAGGTAAATAAAGTTCAACAAATTCTTCCTTACATTAAAACAATGGAAGGTAAACAAATAGAGTTTGTTAAAAATTACAAGGATATTTGGATATGGCAGTAGGGTTAATGCGATGAGGCAACTTATGAATTATGAATACATTTAATAACTAGAACTGGAAATTGTAGCTAATTAATAAGTCATTCAAATTTATGATTTTTAGTTAACTGATTATAATTGTAATTTGCTTACTTAACAACGTTCTTCACATAAACAACTTCTAAATGAAGGTTGGACTCCTGGATTGGCTGTTAAGATCCAGTTGCTTTCACCAATTTATTAATTAGACTATGGCTATTGGCAGAGTTATAAATCACGTTCACAACCCAAAGAAATTGTCTCTGTTTATTCCAATGTTAATCAAAGGAGGGTGGAGATTAAACTACAATGATACCTTTATTAGCTAATAATCCATATCACAGTATAATTGGATCTAATAACTATGGAAACACTAAACGGTACTGAAAATAAGAACAAGTAAATAAAAACAAATAAAGAGGGAGAGACTCCCTTCAAGTCTGAGAAATGTTCAAGTTTTAAGCCTTTATGCATTCAACGTGTCCTTTTAAAAAGCAGCAGATAAATGTGTATAACGCTGATGCAGTGATATTAAATTAAATCAAACGGTGAAAAGTGACTCAGGAATGGATTAAAATATAGTGACTGGAACAGAATGGGTTATTTCAGCACAGAATATCTGGCACACAGACCAGCTAGAACAAAAGGGTTAGAGGACCAAAAAAATGGCTGCTGTCATATGAATGGCAATGAGGTAGCTTGGAGCTACTGATGCTGGCTGGTCATAATAATACCGTTTTTTAAAGCACCTTTCAAAACAGACAATATAACCAAAAATATATTAGAATTGTCATGATCTTGGTGCTGATGGTTGACTTTATTGCTCATTTCATTCACCTGTCTACTCTGCTTTGTTTCTTATAACTGCTCATCTGACCCCCCTGCTCCTACTTCTATTTAAACTACTTGTTCCCAGTGATCAGTGCCAGATTATTCATGAGCCTCATGTGAGAGTTCTCTAGCGTACCCAGTTGTGTTTTTGATTACCTGATCCTGGCTAGGTTCTGCCTCCGAAATCCTGAGTTTTGCCTACCCCTGTCTAACCTGTTTGCCCGACCTGTCTTCGGACTCCTGTTGGATTCCTTTGTGGACTGAACCTGGATCTGCCTCTTGACTTCACCCTGTGCTTATCCTGCCTTCCTTTGTCTGTTTGTATCTGACCTCCTGCCAGTTCAGCAGCCTTGCTGGCTTCTGCGTCTGGAACTCTCTGGCAGAATCCGTTGCGTCTTGTCAGCCAAGCGGCTGGAATGACTTGTTCTCTGACTGAACTGTCAAATCAGGTTAGTGACTCACGTGTTCTTATCATCCTTCGTCAGATTATCGTGGTCACTAAGCTGTGTTTCTCTCCTATAGACATTCCTGCTTTAGACGTCTTAGCCGCTGATACTGCAGAGCCACAGCTGTCTTTTGAATAAATGTTTTTTAAGTAATTTCACTGTCTGTTGTGCCTGAATTCTGAGACATTACAGCCATAGCCTTGGCGCCCCCTTAAGGCAGTGGATAGCTTTGTAGCAGCAGTTTAGACGGCAGCAGTACAGCTCCAAACAGCAGCCAAACCAATGGGTCACAGTCCGGTGGTTTCGCAATTCAAAGCAGCGACAGTACCTGTGTGGCATGGCTCAGCAGCTTATGTGGCTCCCCCCCAGAAAAGCAATTTGACCCAGCAGTTCCATCGGTCGACCAGATGAACTGGGTAGTTTCTCATCTGCTTCAGCAGGCGAGTTCACAAAACACTGCTTTCAACCTGGTTTGAAATGCAGGAAAATCAGCTCTTCTGAACCGTAGGCAGTGGCCAGTATGGCTCAGTGAAGCGAGCGCAGACTCTTCTCTGGGGGGGATTTGGGGGCTTCGGACATAGCCTCAGCTGAAAACCGGCATATGTCTCCTCTATCGAAGCTCATGAGCCACTGGCAAGCGAATAGAATTGTCGTCGGCCGCTTAGGTAAACCCGATCGCAGGGATATGACGTCAAGGGGGAATCGTTCCTGCTTACATTATTGACATTTGATCCTTAACAGCCTTTTTGTAATGAACCTTCCACTGTTGTTAGATTACCATAACATTGTTTGAATAAATTCACCTTTGTCTCATATTGTTACTACGCTTTACAATTTATTTATTTTTTGTTGTTGTTGTTGTTTTGTTTTAGTTTTTTTTATACAGCTCTTTCCTGTAAATCAGTTCTTAAATATCAGTGAGACAACCTGTGAAAATAATTAATAAAAAAATAAAAATAATTATAAGATGTATGCCTCTCTGTTCAGTACCTATGCCACAAATCAAAACACCTGACTGAAGATCTATCAAAGCTTTTGATGAAATCTCTATGTATACATATACCTTTTTGTGAAACTTATCACTGGTCATCTTCAAACACTTTTTGTTTAGATGATAAATCTACACAAGCAAGTGAGATATAAACTAACTGAAGTTATAAAAAAAACCATTTTTTCTCCTTTCTCCCATACAACAAATAAAATGAATAGTCACTGAGGTGGAAGCCAAAATCCCAAATACATCCCAAGTTTTCTGTTTTCAGGGACAAAGGATGTGAGTTAAAGATAAATATGCCTGGCCCAGGACTTTGGGAGGTGGCAGAGATAAACTGCAAAACTGATCAAGCCAATTAGAGGGGTTTAGCACTGTTCTACAAGAGCGAATATGAATTATCTCAGCTAACAAGAAATGTGTTACATATGAACTTTTGCATCTATTTCATTATATTTGTTGTGCCTCATTTAAACAAACAAAGGTTTTCATAACACATTTGACTTTTGGAGGACTTAATACCTGATATATATCATGCATTAGGTCAAATAGTAGTTGGATTAAAATAAAATGTCACGCATTTTAAAGGTAAAAGCAATGGAAGAAAACTGTTTTTTACTGAAACACAATTTATGATGAAAAAATACATAGAAACAGTATGGAGTGAATTTCATTCCATTAATGTTCCGAACTGTGAAGAACACGTTTTTTTAATGAAAAAATGCATTTTACGAAATAAATAAAAAATAATAAAATAATAAAAAATAAATAAAAAATTCAGAAATGAAACTATGTAAACCTTTTTAGGGTTAACAGTAGCTGTTTTTACTTATTTTTTATTTTATATATATCCATCTTCTCCCGCTTTATCCATCAGGCTGATGCCTATCTACTAATTAAAATACCTGTACACAAAAGTGCTGTTTTGAACCATAGTCTAGTACCGTAATTACTGAGAGGTAGTGATAAGATTATTTGTTTTCATATTTTGTTTATTTGCTTGTTTGTTTTTTTTTTGTGGGGCTCATTTTGTTTATAGTATATTTTGTGTAGTTTTGATTTAAATTAAAAATGATTTAATTTAACCTAATATTTTTTTGTCAGTTTCAAACCAGATCAGTTAATTACCTGATAGATGTACATTTTAGTTGCTTAAAAAAACACCAGTTAAGTTGTTTTTAACATAGCCGTTTTTGGTGTACAAACAAATTGTACGCGGGATTACTTATATGTTATGCAGAGAGTTTATAGCACCATTACCTTGCAGCAAGAAGGTCAAGTTTTCATCTTAAGGTCTTTCAGCATGGAGTTTGGTTGTTTTCCCTGTGTATTCATAAGTTCTCTCTGGGTTCTCTAGCTTCTTCCCACCATCCAAAAAACATGGTTGTTTGGATAACTGGCATCATGGTTTAATGTGCTGCACTATGATGAACTGGACCCACACCTTTCGCCCATAGACTGCTTGAAATATGCACCAGCCTCACCATGACCCCCAGTTGAATGAAATCCGTTGATAAACTAACATAGTGAAAGAGAATGTTATGCTTTCTGAGATGCATTGTAGCTTGCAGCAAAACAAAAAGGTACCTTTTATTGCTGGCAAATCAGATTATTATTATTGTTTCATTTGCTTTTATGAATATAAATCTAGGTAGTTGTTGTTGAACTTAATTACTGTTTTGTTTTTATTCACAGGTTTCACAATAGCTTCCACAATATGTAGTCCCTACTCTCTCCCTTTTCTCAGTCAGACCTTTTAAAATTATCATGTAGATATTGATCTATCTCTCATGATGTTCATATTTTGGAAGTTTTCCAAATGAGCGCAGCAACATTTTCACACACTACTACAGAATAACACAACAGCCCTAAATGTGCCTGACTCTATTTCAAACCTGCTGGATGCCAAAGCAATACCCACCTCCAAAACTGAGCTAAGTGGGCCCCACCTAAAGCATTTACGCACACATATTTTCTTCTTCCACTCTGCAGAACAAAACAGGGCTGTGAGAACAATTGCGAGCTTAGTGCGGTGAAGGAGAAATCTGGAACTAGACCATCTGAAAATTAACATATAGAATGTGATAAAAAATGTGAAATGCAAAGCCGAGCCATGTTTTTGTGTTCATAATGCAAGCTAGTCGTGTTCCTTTAGGACTGTGACTGTGCCCACTCACAGTCTGTGTGTATATGTTTGGAGTTAAAAGGCAACCTATAAATACTGAGCTTATAGAGTGGAAAATAAGAATTAACTGTTCCACATGACTGGCTCAGTCACCTCAACTGTCAGGTTTGTTCAATGTAACTTGGATCAAGAAAAAAAAAAACACATGGGGGGGGGGGGGGGGTGGGGAATGGTCTCCAAGATGTAGCCTGAAAAAAATCATAGGATGAAGACTAATATCTCACTGAGTGTTTGGAGCCATCACACAATGGCTGTGTAACACTCAGCACTATTTTTAAGATAATCTCCACAGAGGTGTTATGAAATAAGGAGCCATCTTCACTCCTTTGCATTGTCCCCTGGTGTTGTGTGCACCAACATTGTCCCCTGCTGACTAAAAAAAGGGATTGCACTTATTTTATTTTTTTCTGTTTTCTTTTGTATGTGATGGTGGTCGTGTTTTAACTACAGTGTTTGGGTGTGGGGAACTGTTTTGTAAAATATCCTCCATTGTGGGGACCCACAGGTACATTGGTACAGGTATGTTGTTAATGGTTAAGGTTAGGGTAATATGATGAAAAAAAATATTTTTAGTTTAGGGGGGGCACTCGGTTTGATCAAATGTGCAGAACTGTGTCATAAATCAGTTTACTCCTTATTTTTGGTTTTCCTCGAAACTAGCTGAATAAGTGGATCTTTTATGAGTATGTATTTGCATGTTTCCATATGTCCACAGGACATAAAGATAATTTCAATAAATCCAAGGAGGTTTATTGTCAGTTTGATTTTTATATAAAACAAAAACAAACAAAAAAACAGCATAATATATTATAACCGAATAAGCTGGTTCCCTCTGATAGACTGGCACCTGATGCAGGGTGTTCCACATCTTTGGTTCATAGAGTGCTGAAGACAGCCCTACCATCACCCTGATGGATAAGAGGAAACAGATGGATAAATGGATGCAAGAGTTGGTTTCTTGAAAGATAGATATTATAACATAGATAGGACAAACTCACACTTAAAGTTTTTGAACACTTCAACATTTAGTAAAAGAACATTTATATAATAGGGAAAAGATTTCATATTATGGGCTAATTCTTTTATCCACCAGAGGTAAAACTCTGCCCTAGGCATTATACTGTACAGAAACAGCCTTTTTTCCAAAGCCCTAGGTCCTCTGTTAGGCTTCTTTAGCTCACCGAAACAGGTTTTCTATATGATTTATGTTTGTGCACTGAGATGTCCCCTAAAGAAGACTGATTATGGCTCTAGTATACTCTATCTGTTTTGACTGGGTTATATGTTTAAATGACTCTCCTGCAGAGAAACACAGCATTAATCCATTTCAGGTTTACAGCAGAGTAACAAGATTTTTTTAGATGTCCATGTAATTCAAACAGTCCTTAATACCATGCTCTCCAACAAAGTTCTAAGAGTTTTTTTTTAAGTTGAAACAAGCCCAAATCATCATGGCACTGTCAGTTTTCATTTCCTTTCTTACTTATTTATTTAATAGGGAGACTGCTTACTAATAGACATATACAGTATAAATATACAAATTTACATCTTCAGTCCCAAGGCAGATTTACTAAGGTCTTACAGTGGGCATTGATGTTTTTTTTTATTTTTAACATTTTTATTCTTGGTTTAGTACATTATTCTTTGAAGTCCAATCTAATTAAGATAGAAATCTCTACATATTAATGTCTGCCATGGTAGAACAGACATCATGTGTTTCTGCTCCATCAAGCTGCAACCCTCCTCCACCTCATCTCCATCATCATCCTCATTTTCTTCTGGCTCCCTTCCTCCTCCTGTCTCCATTCCATCACCAGTATAATCACTGACACCAGAGCACCAAATGTTATATTTCTTTTTCAATAAAACTCTAATTGTTGCTTTTGCTTCTTTTGGGTCCTCTTTAGGTTAAAATTACACTTGAAATGTACTTTAAAATTATTAAAGATAGAGGAATGTACCATCCGTGAAATTAAAACAAAGTGAGTGAGGGACTATTACCCAACTGTATAAATACAGTTTAATTAACATCGTTGTTTTTTTTCCACTATCTTTAAGATCATGTACTCTGACAGGGGGAAAATGGCATCATCTTGGTGCTGATGGCTGGCTTTATTGCTAGTTCAATTCACCTGTCTACTCTGCCTGGCTGCTTTTTACCGCTCATCTGATCCACCTGTTCCTACCACTATTCAAGGTACTTGCATCCAGCTATCAGGATCAGATGATCTTGTTTTCCTTCTCAGGGGCCAGTGGTGAGAGGGTTTTCAGCGTACCATAGTGTTTCTGATTACCTGATCCTGACCTGTTCTGCCTCTCAACCACTGAGCCTGTCGGTTTCCGTCTGAACGGTTTGCCTGAACTGTTTTTGGACTCCTAGACCTCTGAACCAGCCTGTTCCTGTTCTGATCTTTTTCCCTGACCTTGCTTCGGACTCCTGCATGTTCTCCAGGGCAGCAGCCTCTGGGGACACTCTGGGCAGCCTCCGCTGCGATTTGTTGGCAGCCCACAGGCTGGATCCTACCTCCTACCTGGCGATGGACTGAACTGTTAAACATGAGTTTCCAGTGATAGAAGCCCTAGCCACTGCAACTGCTGGAGCGCAGATCTGTGTTTTTAAATAAACACTTTTTGAGTAATGCCACTGTCTGTCTTGCCTGAATACTGGGTCCTTCTGTTCTGAGTCTTGAAACACACACAAAAAAAAAGTTGAGTGAGGGAATACAAGCAAAACACATTTCCTATTCTATCCAATATTAATATCTTGAACAAAGTAAATGGAAGTGTACTAACCTAAAAACCATTAATGACAGCCAAGTTTATTGTTTCAATCAGTCCAGTCAAAACATGTTAACTTGATATGTTGCATATGTTGCAAGCATATGTTGCTATAACATGTCCTGATATTTTCCATGTTTTGTCTATAAAGACAGATTTTTGCATTTCAGTCTCTGATAAATAAGAAGACTGTTAAAAACTTCACAGAAAACATTACTGTTGAGACATTTGTTTGTGGGTCACAAATGCACTGCATTTTAGAGCACTAGGGTACATCCATTGAACTTGTTCTGTCAAAAAAAAAGTGTGTTTATCATCACGTGTTTATCAACCTCTTTCTGTCAGTTAATCCTGTTTTTTTTTTTTTTTTTTTAACCATAATCAAAGTAACCTTTTGCTGTTGTAAAAAGTAAACCAAAGTGACCCAGTTTCTGCCTTAGGAAAGCTAGTTTAACATGAGGCGTCTGCTCTGCCTAATGACCTGCCTTTTCTCCCATGTGCATCTCCACTATGCAAATTAATCCAGCAAGGCGCTTTCAAAATCTAATCAGATTGTTTTTTCTCTAAAATGAGACAGCGGAGGGAGTTAAAGGTGTCTGTTTTGAACTGTTAGTTTAAGACAAAAACATAGCTAACAAAGAATTGATTGTCCTAAAAGAGGCATACTGTACAGTACCTACTATAGAGACTTTCCTCCCTCTTCATATAGGCAGGTTTTTACTGTGAGAGTAGTTGTTTTTTTTTATTTCAACCTTTATACCATGCCTTGCATAAATCACTCCCCCATTGCTTGCCATTTTTTTCTTTGTTTAATTGCCCCCCAACCTGCAATTGAAATTGATTACATAAGACTTTGCACATTTTACAGAACATGACTACAACTTTGCAGTTGAAATATTCATTCTAATCTGAAGTAAACAGCAAATAAGACGCAGTATCGGAAAGCTTTAGCATTCATGACTGTTTTTCCCGCATATTAAATAAGTCTCTATAAACATGCTTCATCTTGGTACCTGGAAATTTGCCCATTCCTCAGGTCTAACTACAGGTTTTTATTTGGATTGACGTTTTGACTTTTACTTGAAAATTCTGACACATTTTAATTTTCCCCTATAACCATTATAGTGTGGCTTCAACAGTTTATTTGGGTCATTGTCGTATTGAAAGGGGAACCTCTGGGACAGTCTAAAGTCACAAGTAGACTGAGACAGGTTTAATTAAAAAAATACCACAACTCGACTTGGACCAGTTTCCTATTCCCTGCAGCTGAAAAACATATCCAGGCTCAATGCGGTCATCAGAATGTTTCACTGTAGGGATTTTGTTCTTGGGATAATTGGATCTCTTGAGTTTGTGCCATACAAAGATCACGTTTAATCTCATCTGACCAATTCACCATCCTCTATATATTCAGAGAGTTGCCTTTTTGCAAACTCAGACCTGTCTTCTTATTTTTAAAACTTACTAACACTGCATGAAAAGTGAGATTTTCGTCCCCGTAAACTCCCGCAGATCTGCCTGATTTTCGTCAGTTTCCGACAATTTGCAACCCGTGCTTGTCCGCGTTTGTCGTGCCACAAATTGTCGGAAACGGACTCTGACGTATGTGGAGAGCGATCAGCTGTACTAATGGCCCTAATTAGCATATGAATGCAGCAAACCCGCGCGGCTGGCCAGGTCTGGCTTGAATAACCTACTCAGTATTGGCTGAAACCACTATTCTCAAACAAATGAAATCGCTCGTGATTGGCAGCAAAACCACACGTGGCCACGCCAGGCTTTAATTTTCTTACTGAGTATTGGACGGAACCACTTCTTTTTAAACAAGTAAAGTCGCTCGTGATTGGTTGGCATATATATATTTACATATATATATATATATATTTATTCATTCATATATATATATATTCATATATATATATATTCATATATTTATTCATTCATATATTTATTCATTCATATGCTGTGTATTTATGTTATCCTACACTACTACACAATTATTATGTTACCATCAAGGACATGAATTAATTTATACAGGAAATGAAGATTTGCCAGGAAGCTGTTTATGCAAAGAAAGAGCTTCATTAAAACACACACACAACTATATACAACGCATATCCAAACACATGCGTATCTAAAAATTACAACTCCGTGAACGGTCCGTTTGCTTCCTCGGGGTTGGAGGTAACAGGCAGCATTCCCTCCGAGGCAGGTCCGATGTGCAGACGCATACTGTGCGTGGCCCTGTACTTCGGCATCGCTTCTAACCGGGACTGCAGCTTAACACAGAGTTCAGTGAGATCCGGCCTACGAAATGGCGGCGACCGTACAATCCATCCAGAGACACCGCCGACGACGCCATCTTCTTCGTCGGACATGAGGTCGACGGTGGCGGACTTACAGAGTTCCACTTCCTCATCTGATAGCACACTCTGCCTCGCCTTCAGCAGCTGAAAAAAAACAATGAATCAGCGCACTGCATATGGACACAACACATCTATCAATGCACCTGAAAAATAGTCACCAAATAAAGTCTTACCCTCTTTCTTCTGGCCCGACTCCGAGCAGATAGCCTCAGCACGCAGCGTGCTGGCTAGCAGCGTGTATCTGAAGCTCCTGCATACCGTCTCATAATACGTCTTACAGGCAGCTGGAAAACAATTAAATGAGAGTGGTATGAATAAAAAAAAAAAATCAAACGCAAGTCACAGTAACAAGGAAGGAGAAAACATTAAAACAAGTCACTTACACACAATGTCGTCTTTATCAACATCGTGCAAATCCGAGCAAATAGGAGGTCACCGCCTCATTGTGAGGCGACTGTAGTCTGTGAAAAAAAAAAAAAAGTACAGCTATGGTCGGTATCCATCCGTATCCATGTCCTTTTACCGCTGAATGAAAGCATATTCTTTAAACCTTACCCCTGCCCCGGTTCATAGCGCCTGCAATTAGTCTCCGAGTTGTTAAGACGGCATAATGCTTCCTGTGAATCACAAAAAATACACTTTAATAAAGCTTTAGGCTAGGCTGCTTTTAGCTTACCTAGCTAGGCTAGGTTGTCTTTAGCTTGCCTAGCTAAGCTAGGCTGCTTTTAGCATAGCTACCAGTAATCGAACATATATTTACCGCTAGCGTGGCGTTGTGCACCCGTCTTCTCTTCCTCGAGTTCGTATATCCCGCAAAGTTGCTCGACTGCAGATAGGGTGGCCAGATGTCCGGCTTTAGGGCGGACAGTCCGGATTTTCATTGCACTGTCCGGCGTCCGGCGCTGCACCCAGCCGGACATGTATTTGTCCTCCTTTACCCCCAGATTCCACATACTCCGTCAGCGCTCCGCCCCGCTCACGTACGGAGTACTTGTCTGTCATGTAAATCAATGAGAGCTGTTCCACATCCTCCGCTCGTCACCGCCCACGTACGTCTTCTCCGTCCTTCACCGTCAAAATACGGAGCTGAGCTATTTTTTGCTCCCCTCCGGTCCGTCCAGATCAAGACCCGCTATTGCAATCGCACCAAACAGAAAAAAGAATGTAGAGAAGACCCGGTTTGTCAAATTAAATTATAGTAAAAACAGATCGGTATCTAGAAATTAGAGCATAGTTTGTATATATTCCCAAAAACTAAGAGCAATTAATTAAATAATTGGATGCAGACTATTGGTGCTTCAACAGACCAGGAAGAAGTTGTGAGATTCTAGAGTGAATCTCACAACTTTAAAAGAAAATTCTTATTGCAGGAATGGATGAAGAGATGATGAGTTTGGAAGCAGAGAATAAACAGAGTTCATACAAACTATGTATGATCCTAGTTATCCCTGTTACAAAAATCGGCAACAGAAAGAAAATATTTGGGCAGAAACTGAACATCTGCTGGATGATGATGGGGATTTTTTTAATATGTCAGATTCAATTAAGCGTTCACAGGTTTTATACAGGAATGAGGAACTCTAATTTAATGCTCTTTTAATGCTATTAGAAATAATTTTAATGCCATCAACAAGTATCATGTACACAAGTTATTAGTTTACATGAAATAAGGAGCTGTAAGCACAGTTCCACGACTCAAGTTTATATATATATATATATATATATATATATATATAGATAGATAGATAGATAGATAGATAGATAGATAGATAGATAGATAGATAGATAGATAGATAGATAGATAGATAGATAGATAGATAGATATGGATAGATAGATATATAGATAGATATGGATAGATAGATATATAGATAGATATGGATAGATAGAGAACATGGTGAAATCATCTTTACTCTCGACAGGCTGCAGCCATGTCATGAATTCCTCTTTTCCAGCCACTTTTTGCAGTTTGCATCGTCCTATTCTCTAGCTCTTTCTCGAGCTTCTTTTCCAAACAACTGCTTTATGATCAATTGCAGCAGTTCTGCGCAAATTAATTGTGTTAAAAAAATTGTCACTTTTTAAACACCACAATGTATTAAATAAATACAAATGCTGGGAACCAATTCTTTTTTACATTTCTTTAATATTTTGTTCTATTCAGCTACACAAGCATCCTCTTTAAACTACTAAGAATTGTGCTATAAATGTGACTTTACCCGATTCTTATGTACACCTTAGTAATTTATTGATATGCCGCACAATGTCCTCCTTTTTGGTGCTATAGAAATGGCCACCCTAACTGCAGAGCCGCCATCTTGTCCTCTATGGACTACAACCTGGAGTGCATCGAATTCTCCAGCTGAGTGAGGCGCTCATTCATGTCGGCAGTATGTTGGGCAAGCTGACGAGACAGTCCGCTGATAGCAATCAGCAGTTTCTTCTCGTCAGTCTGCGGGCTGGCCGAAAGTTGTGGACTAAGAGCAGTTGGAGGCGAGTTGAACGCGAGACGTCGTGCAGCCATTGTTCACGTAACAACAAAATACAAACACGGTAACTGGAGATGAAGCTCTTCTGAGTATAGTAACACAAACATGTCTGCTAATATGCTGGTCTCGCGAGAAGTCGTAGTGCACAAAAGCTCACACGTGATTGGACGATGGGGCCGAAGGCTCATCAGGCTCCTCCAATCACATACGACGTCATTGTTATACGGAAGGACTCGCGAGAAGAGCTCGCGTCGCTCCATTCTGGAAGGTGGCGGTAATGCACCTATAAATTGTTTGCAATTGCAATTGTTTGTCTCCATAAGATTGAATTTGAGCAGGTGGACATTAGAGATAATAAATGCAACAACAAGTTTTTGAATCAATATTCTATAAATAATATGTACCCAGGAAGAACAAAAAGCACAGCTCTCTTACAAAATTTTAAGAAATCTATGATAGTCAAAATTAGGACAAATTATTTGAAATTCCCAATTCCTCCTAAATATAAAGAATTACAATTTAAAATAATAAATAACATATATCCTTCAAATGAGTTTTTAAGAGAGAGATTTAAGTTTAATGTTGAGAATTGTGGCTTTTGTACAACTCAATTGGAAACAACTAAACATCTTTTTTATGAATGTAAAGAAGTATTAAACTTATAGGATCAACTTCGAACCTTTCTGTCTTCTAAAACAATAAATTTAGATTTTATTTCCTGGCAAAACTTTTAATTCGGTTTATCCATTAAAGAAAAAAAATTTGGAATTTTTAATTAATATTCTAATAATTGTAACAAAGTATTATATCCATAAATGTCGTTATGCAAAATGCTCCCTCTCAATCTCTGCTCTCAAAAATGAACTTTCCCTTTTCAAAAGATGTCTGAGAAAGATGCAGAATTTAAATGCAATTAAATTGTTTGAGTTAATTGAAGAATTTCAGTTGGTAGTCCCCACTGATTAATTTACTTTAACTACTATTATTATTTTATTTATTTTATTTCATTTTATTTTATACTTTTTTCCAGCCTGTGCATTTAATTTTATTTTTCAAAAGCAGGAGTTGTGATATTTCTTCTTGTATTGAAATATTTGTTATTGACTTGTTATTTGAGATTGTTATTGTTTTCTTATATATTCAATAACAAAAAAAAAAAAAGTGGAAATCTAAAAAAAAAAATTAACCATTACAGCCAACTGATTCTGATTAAAACTAATTTTTGAAGTAAATTATTTTGTGTATTTTTTTTTTACATAACATTTGCATACACAGTAATCTAGCGTACTTTAATTAAATAAATCAATTCAAGCTAAAATGGAAGAGTCTATAATTAGGCTATACTGAGCCTGATCTATTTCTACCATCTATTTGGGGGATATTTATTGCCACACTTTGGGCCACTTAATACCAATTTAGCATGCTGACCTATGACCTTATGACCACAGTGTACCAATCTTCTGATGGCTACTTCCAACAGGATAATGCGCCATGTTATAAAGTGAATCATCTCAGAATCATTTCTTGAAACTTTTCCACTTAAGTAATTGTGAATTGAGCATATTGACAGACAACATTTTATTTTTTATCTTAAATGCAAATTTAAAAAAAAATAATTACTGCTCTAAATGTATTGCTCTGTCAGCTAAAGATCTGTTTTGGTCTCTATACTTTAATTAAATAAATCAATTCAAGCTAAAATGTAAGAGGCTATACCTGATCTCTTTGTATCAGAGATTTTCTTACCCAGGGTTGCAGGGGGGGTAAAACCCCCCCTGCAACCCTGGTTTGCATTTGTATAGCTCACAGCATGTTCATTTACATGTTAAAGCCTCCCCTAGAATTCCATGGGGGGGAGGCATGGGGGGAACACTGCCTAAGAAATTCCACGTCAATTTCTGACAATTTACGGGAGTTTTCGTCGAAGCCTGCAAATTGCCGTAAACTGCCGCTAACCTGAAGTTCCACGACAATCTACAGTGCCGTATATTGACGAAAATCCCACTTTTCATGCAGTGTAATGACTTATTTTCTGGCCCCTCACCTATAAACCCCAGATCTATTGTGTATATAGCTTATTGTGGTCCAATGGAGACATTATTGAGTCTCTGCTGTTGAAGTTTGCAGTTTCACCAGAGTTACCTTTGGACACTTTGCTGCTTTCAGATTAAAGCTCTCCTTGCCTGGTCTGTGAATGGATGGCCCTCAAATGTAAAGTACTATGTGCTTTTTATTGGAATATGATGTAACAGGAAAAAAGAATTACATGGGAACATATGATAGTTTAAGTTTAGAATAAAAATGTTTTCTTTTTTTATTAACAACCTATTAGTAGTCATCAGTAGCAATAGAGTAGAGTTGCTTCTCTTAGTCATCAAAGGGAGTCAGTTAAGGTGGTTCTGACATCTTTTTCTGATGCCGCGTGGACACGTCCTTAGGGACATGTCTTAGGCATGTCCCACTGGAAGGAGGACCAGGGGACAGCCCAGGATACACTAGAAGGACTATCCCTCTTGGCTGGCTTGGGAGTGCCTCTGGCCTTCCCCACAGAGCTGGAAGAGGTGTCTGGGTAGAAGTAAGTGGGGGAGTCTCTTCAGAGACAGACCCGATCCCAGATAAGCACAAAACAATGAGTATGAGCACAAGTACATGTACTAGTATAGACGTATTATTGATTTTGAATGAAAAGTAATCTTTAAAATACAGAAATTAATTCCTTCATTTAATCGCAGACCTGCTTCTTATATGTTTACACTGATAGTTTGACAATTTAAAATTGATTTGAAGTTCCAAGTTTTTTTAAGGCTGGAAAGCCTCTGTGTCACCTTTTTTATCTTTAGCTCAGTATATAAATCCTGTACCACATTCGTTTGAATCTTTGACGACTCTATTAGTATCACTTGTCAGAACCAGGTTGTAGTAAAAACACTACATGGAACCTAAATATCAGCCTTCGATATGAATATTTCTAGCTGTCTGTATGTTTATTTTTTGTCAATAGCCTTTTTTGTATATATATATATATATATATATATATATATATATATATATATATATATATATATATATATATATATATATATATATATATATATATATATATATATATATATATATATATATATATATATATATATATATATATATATCAATTAAAGCTTTTTATGCAATTATCAAAGAATGATGAGATTTTTTTCCATCTAAAACTTAGATTTTAAATTTTATATTTTCAATTGTGAGTCGCTTTGGATCATGCCAAATGCATTAACGTCACCATAATTTTAAACAAAGCTTGCAAGTAACTTTTTCTTCCACTAGATGGTAGTGTGTCCTCTATTTCTGATTAGGTTCTAGCAAACAGTTTCTTTCACCTCTGAATGTTGGAATCAGAATTACTTTATTAATCCTTTGCAGGAATATCTTGTTGAGCCATTAAAAAAAATATATATATATATATATATATATATATATATATATATATATATATATATATATATATATATATATATATATATATATATATATATATATATATATATATATATATATATATATATATATATATATATATATATAAATCTTTTTATCTTTTTCCAAATACAATCTGCTGCGGCACACAGTATCTGCTTAGCTTGAGTTTCCACACATTTGTTTTGGCCCCAAAACATAATTTAGCTGGTATATTTAACCAGAAAGTTGGAAAGAACATTATCTAGGAATTTTAAATATCTAAATAAACACATTTTATGTTATATTATCATATTCTTCAAAAATAGTTAAGTAAAACTGAAACGATAATCAAAATACCCCGAAAAATTGTTAAAAGAGATTTTATAAATCAGCTATCAGTAATCGACTGTAGGGTAAAACCTTAAACTACCAAAAACTTAAAATAATCCTATATCAGCAAAGCATTATGATAAGATGAAAGAGTTTAAACTTGTCTGTACTTGTAAGTTAGCTCTGCAAAACTATTTACAAATACAGGTGGATGAAGATTGTTTTTGATCAACCATCTGTATCAAGTTTTGTCACTGTGTCATGTCATTTGCAGCTTAGAACAGGTTTTCTTCAAGCATTGTTCTGTTTAGCACAAGTGCTTGCATACTGTAGTTTCTTTTTATGAAGACCACAATGCTTCAGTTTTTATTAGAGCAGTGCATCTCCTTCATGTTTGTGTTGCCTCCCCCGTTGCTAGTGGCCATCATCAATTCTGTATATTTGCATAGCAGCAAATCAACACATACATCTCAAGGCACTTTTTCCTGAGTCCATTCAATCAAATCATATAAACGAGTTTGTTAAAAGTTGACCTTCTAAGGAAACCCAACAGATTTTATCAAATCATTCAATTATCCTGGAGGAACATGTAGAAACAGTGGACAGTTGCCTGCCTAGTGTTGTTCACTTTACAGCAGAATCTCATACCTTGCATGCATGTGACATCGGAAATTGCCTTATCTTGAAGAAAAACACAGCTAAGCTTGGCAGATGAGCTCCGAGGCAATATTCAAGTCTAGAAGACATAAGAGAGCACATACTGTACAATAAGTCACAGTAAAAGCTCAGCCAGTTAGCAATATCAAGGAGATAGACATGGTTAAAGACTGAGAGACAGGGCCAAGTGGGCCATCTAGAGAAATTGAACATAAAGTCCTCAGCAGCAGCAGCCCAGCTAAAACCCCCCTCCAGCATGGTCACAGATTAACACAGAGCCAGGCCAGATGTAGCTACAACAAAAGAAAAATAAATAGAGAACATAAAGCTGAAATAACAGCAAATAATACAAAGTGAGGAAAAGTGGTAATTAGATTCTCCAAATAACCTGTCACTTAAATTTTAGGCTTCACTGCCTTATAGTTAAAATTGTATTACCTATGAAATAGGCCTAAATTATGCCACCATTTAGCATAATGTTATAATGCTAGATGTGGCTGGAAAAATTTCCCAAATAAGGAACACAATGACACATGATCTATCAATAACGGACATATTTCATGATTATCAGTGATTTAGATGAACTGCAGTCTGACCGGCCGGTCCATTAACAGGACATGAGCCACATGTGATTTGATTTATAGCTTCCTGTCGGGGGTGCAGAAACCGGTTCTGGGCACAGTAATTGGTTAGTGTTGATTCTGTGATATACACATAACAATGATATTGATTATTCCCAAATAAATCTCACCCTGAAAATGTGCCTGTGCGGAAACAGCTTCAGTGTTCTTGGGGGACACATCAAATAAATGATCCCCATAAATGGAAGGAGATGGAATGGAAAATGCTGAAAGAGAACTTTTGCAAGTAATGAAGAAACCTCCACTGGATGAGCAAAGGACCCCAGAGGAAACGTTTCTTCCTGTTTCTGATTCAGTATAGATTTTCCATTTGTTTTGGAATGATGTATTATAAGGAGGAAATAAGATATTGGGTTCTTCGTCGGAAGCTTAAGATCTAATGGCTTACTTACCTCCAACACTTTAAATTAATGGTAATGAATCTATTTTTTTTTTGACGCTACTGTTTGATACTGTGGAGTTACCTAAATCTCAAACAAATACATGAATTAGAATGACAAATCCAAAAAAATGTCTAAATCATTTTATTGGAGTATTTCATATGGGGTAACAAATATCGTTATCTTTGGTTATCCAATATAATATACAGTATGCATTATATAAAGCATATTTTTAGCACTTGATGTGTTGTTTAAGCAATTAGCTAGATCCTGCTCTGGCCTTAGATATTAGCCTTTTGCTTTAATAGCTCAATGCATTTTCAAAGACCATCTAATATTCTGCATTATTGTGAAGGAGAAATCCTCCTATGTGTAACAACACATAGATTCTGCTAGGAAGTCCCAAAGCTGTTGAATGATGAGTGTTGACATTTCCCTTGCCATAATATAACTATAGGACTGCAGAGAAGTCATGATCTGTGCACTTTAATGTCATAAATAAACAAATCAATATTGTAAATGTCTACCTTTTACTTAAGGCAGGAAACGGCCCTTGACTTACATCTAGTGGAAAGCAATCTGATGGACACTTCCAGCTGATGAATAAGACAACCCCATAAATTTAATAATGTGAGCCGGTCTATTTGTTATCCTGTATTCATATGATTCAAGATAAGTCACCATGCTCAAATTTAATGAAAACATTTCATATCAACTGAACAGATATCTGTGTTTAGATGTTTTGGTTTCAGAAAGAATTGGTGTTTGAAAAGGTGACCATGTAGCTGATGGATGAATATTAGTATCAATAGACTTTTTGTTAGGAATTAGAGCTTTTACTTAACAAAACAGCGATAAAAGTCATCCTTAATTACATTTTGTTGTTGCAAAAACTTTAAGCTTTGCAGCTGTCAGGGAAAACACAATCAAAGATAAAACGCAAATTCTTATTGCATAATTTTGGAATGTCTTTTTAAGCAGTTTAATGGATTAAATAAGTGTTTTGTTGATAATTTGTTTTTTTTAAGAATAAGGTTGCATGGCTGCACAGCTGAACAGATTGACTTGCAAGAAGGTTCTGGGTTTGATTCTCGGCCCTGGGTCTTTCTCCATGAAGTTTGCATGTTCTACTTGTGCATCTGTGGGTTCTCTCTGGGTACCTCAGTTTCCTCCTACAGCCAAAAAACATGACTTTCAGGTTAACTGACTTCTCTAAATTGTCCTTAAATAGAAGTGTGTTTGTGCATGTGTTATGTTGGTTTATAGTTATTTGACCTACATGCAGAATCCCACAGAACCTGTGAATTTGAGCATTTTATCTATAAAAAGCAAACACGAATCTTGAAGCAGGGACTGCATGAAGTCAGTTAACTTTCTGGTTGGTCTGAGGGGAGAAAGCTGACTGATAAAGAGCAAGTTGGTTGGTGACAACTGATGACTGATTGATTTGCTACTTGAGAGATGAAGGGGAGGTAGCTTGGATCTGTAAATATTTGATTTAGTGGGCTTAGCAGAGTGTACCACAGAGGTCCTGGAGAATGTGAGTGAGATCTGAGAGTGTTGGTACTTGCAAGAGATGTTGTGCTGGAGAGCGGCCAGGCAGCTGATGAAGACTGAGAACTGAAGCACACAGGCAAGAAGATCCATGAAGATCAGAGACTGAGGTTCACTGGTTGTCTGGAACAACAGTCTACATTAAAAGAGATTCACAAGAAGACAGATTCAACAAGAAAGATATTCCTTTGGTTGGGTTTTTTGCTTCAATACATCAGGGGTAGTAATCCAGTGAAGAGAGATGACCCTTCACCTGCTTATATAAACACTAATAATCTTGAATGGAAATGTTCTCAGGTATGCAACAACACCGGTCAACTCAGCCACAAGCAAAGATCATCACTGTAACAGGAAAGTCGCTCACACAAGAAAAACAGGAAAACCCCAGATACTCTCAAAGCATGGTTATATGTTTCTGTGTGACGGTGCAAGATGTGCCAAATAAAGTGTTTTCAGATTATCTAGTTTAGATTTTTAATGTTTTAAACTAGAAAACATTAATTATAACCTTAATCTACATTTTTTTTTTTTTTTTGATGCCATTAAATTGAAATGGTAGGTATAAACAAAGGCTAACTTAAATCTCATTAACTACCATTTTCTCACAGTAAGAAAACACTTTCTGGCCATGTTGCTCTGAATGGAGTCAGTTAGGAGCGACCACTGGTCATTGATGACTCATCAAACAAAACCTTTGGCTGCAAAAAGCAACTTTTTAACTTAGAGGTAAAAAAAAACAAAAAAAAAACAAAAAAACAATTCCCGTTCATATTAACTATGACAACCCTATTTGTGTAATTTGCAAACATCAATCAGAAGTGTAAGAGTGTGTGTATTTCAGATGGTAGAATGAACCTCCTCAATTTTCTTGCTTTGCAAAGACCCTGTAAATAAGATTCCTGTTTTCTTAACGTAGAAGAGCAAACTTTAATAGGAAAAGTTCTTCCTGCTATCACAATTTATTTTCAATTTTAGATAAAGAGACAGTATTTTTTTTCCTCTCCGTCTTTCTCTATCTAAACATTTTGTTTTCCAGGGTAGAATTGATTGGCTTAAAATTACTCACAAGCAATAAAAATGCTGTAACAATGAGCTATCCAATGGTAGACCATTTATTACAAAAGGTGGGGTCATGACCCCACTTGGGGTCCTTGACTGGGTCTTCAAATCCAATACAAAAATTAGACTAAGCAATAAACATTTATGCTTAACTGCTTCAACATATAAAAGCATCTGTTGAATATAGACTAAATTAACTGCTTTGGTTTTTGAGTCTTTCTTTCATGTTACCTCAACCAGGGGGTGTGCAGGTGGCACAGTGGCTAGCACGCACAACACATGTAAGGAGGCCTGAGTCCTTGATGCAGCTGACCCTGGTTCGAATCTAACCTGTGGTCCTGTGCTGCATGTCTCTCCCCCTCTCTCAAACCCCCTTTCCTGTCAGCCTACTGTTGAGAAAACAAGCCATAAGTACTTTAAAAACTAAAAAGAAAGAAAGAAATATTACCTCAACCATGATTATTTCATTTTGCTGAAATGATTGTATACTCAACCATTAGTTTGGGTACTATTTTTTGGGTCAGAAGATAAAAAGTTTCCAAACCTCCAGTCTGGACTATCACAAATTAAAATGAATAAGTATTAATTGGTGCTTAGAGGTACCGAGATTTATGTCAGTGAGTTTGACAATAACATAGAAATTGGCAAACAAGGACGTAATTTTAATTTTCTTGTAATAACACCCTCTTTAATTGCAGTTTATTAAACAATTAAGAAGAGTTGGGGATTTAACTTCAGACAAAAAGTCTTTACTGTTCAATGAACCGTATAGCTGCTTAAATCAAGGATGGATGGATGGATGGACGGACGGACGGACGGACGGAATGCATTTTTTGTTTCCCTCAAAAGAATACACCAGTATCAAACATTTGCTTTAAAACATCAAACTGAACATGGAGGCATCCAGTGATTGAAACTAGTAATCAAAACTTTATCCACCAAGACCACGGACTACCGACACAGAGATAACAGAAACATAAATCAAGGAATAAAAGGAAGGGAACCCAGGGACCAAAACAAGGAGAGACTCAGGAGAAACATACAGGAAGAACAAAGATAATCTAGCCACAAGTAACTGCAGGGGAGCAGTATATATAGCAGAAAGCGCAATGAATGGAGTAATCAGCTAATTGGAAGCAGGTGTGTGGACAGAAGCAGCTAGAAGGGAGCTAAGGGGAAAAGAGAGGAGCTAGGGGGCAACAAAAAGTAACTAGGGAACACAACAGGGCTTGAATAGAATTTTAAATCCTCCTTCTCACATATAAAGCCTTAAATGGCCAAGCTCCATCTTATATCAGAGATCTGATTGTTCCTTATGTTCATAAAAGAGCACTTCAGGTTTAAGGATAACCTGAGCTATCTCTATGGTTATGCTGCTATAGGCTTAGACTTCTGGAGGACATAGGCACCCCTATTTCATCATTCTGCTTCATTCTACCTCTATTCTCCCAATCTGCACAATCTGTTAGTTCAATCTCTAACGTTATGCTCTCTCTGCTTTTTCTCACAGTAGCTTTGCCTCGTCTGTTCCTGTTTGGCTGTGACGCCATCCTGGAAAGAAATATCAGCTGTGCTGCTTCCATCAACACCCTTGTTTATAGATGCTGGAGATCAGCCTGTTTTCCAGTGTGGTCCTGTTTCTCTGACCGTGACTGAGTGGATGTGCTCTCTTCATCCTCTGACATGGGAGCTGGCTCGGTGCTCGTCTGCCTGGCTGTGTGTTTGCTGGACAGGGTCGCCTTTTACAGCTGCTTTTTGTATGTCTGCTTCTGTCTCCTTGAACCCCAGTCAACCTCGGCAGATGGCCGCTCACACTGAGCCTGGTTCTGCTGGAGAATTCTTCCTGTTAAAAGGGAGTTTTTCTTCTCCACTGTCGCTACAAGCATGCTGCAATCAACTGGTTTTCCTTAAATAGAAAACTTTGAATCAATTTGACTGAATGATCTAGTTGAACTTAAAGTGCCTTGAGATGACATGTGTTTTGAATTGGCGCTATAGAAATAAAGTGAATTGAATTGAAGCCAAAACTGGAATAAACTAATGACCATAAAATAAAAATATATAATGTCAAAAGTTTTAACTTTTTTAGTTTACTGAAATAAGCAAACGTATCTATGACTTTCTAGGTTAGAAGTCCTGATTTATGACGGTCATTTTGTGAAAAGACACATGACGTCACGCAGCCTATGATATGCGCATCTCGACGTCTTCAGTTCAGCTTTCCCTCAGAGTGGAGGACGGTCCGGATTCAACAAGGTTATTACTTTCTTTTCACCTGCTATGTGTGGAAGGATTGTATTTTCAGATGGTGGGATATAATCTAAACGCAATGGTGGATAAATCAATTCATAAAATTCTACTGATTGAGTGACTGAAGTTTGCTGCCACTGAATATTTTTGCTGTTTTATTAAGTTGGTCCTCATGCGCAACTGAAGCAGCGCGCATCGGCTGCTCAGACTCAGCAGACTGTTCAACAGCGAGAAACAGTCAGTCAGCACTGATTCATGACTTGTGTTACTTTTTCTGATGGTCTTTCAGGATAAAAACTACGGATACTTAAGACGGTTTATTTTTATTTAATTTTTTCCATTCCACAGTTTGGATTGTCACTGTCGGATCTAGAGAATGTTTCACTACCTCAGCTTTCCTGATCTGCTTCCAGACGGAGATCGGATCACTCTGATAAGTTCTTCTGACAGGCTGTTTTAATCCCTGCAACAGTTGATAAATGGTGGAAAAAATTTCAAAAATGATTTTAACTTTGGTATTTATCTTTTCCGTGTTTGGTAAGTGCATTTTTGTCTCCCTTTGTGTTTAGATAGTTTTCAAATAAAAATGTCACCTGGTGCTCTTTGATTTAACTTGTTTTTTAAGGGTGGAGATCATTTTTACTGTGGTATTATAGGCTAAAGTTTAAAGCGCTTTACTGCATAATTTTGGTAATATCGCATTTTTTTGGCAGCGTCTGTGTGCGTAAAGTGCGCAATTGTTTCCGAATAATTTAAAGATCTCACTGAGTTTTTATGACCCTCAGATTGTCTGTTCACCTTGAAAGGTGACGGTGGCTCAGCTCCCCGTTCAGCGCGCCTGGACTGCGTAAAGGCCAGCGAGCAATGTCTGAAGGAGTATTCCTGCAGCACCAAGTACCGGATGATGAGGCAGTGCGTGGCGGGGAGGGAGAGCAACTTCAGCGCGGTCACCGGTCCCGAGGCTCAAGGCGAATGCCGTAGCGCGATAGAAGCCATGAAGCAGAGCTCCCTGTACAACTGCAGGTGCAGGAGAGGCATGAAGAAGGAGAAGAACTGTCTCAGGATCTTTTGGAGCATATATCAGAGTTTACAAGGTGAGATTAAGAGCTCAGCGCATGCATGCATGCATATATATATATATATATATATATATATATATATATATATATATATATATATATATATATATATATATATATATATATATATATATATATTATGTTATATATATATATATATATATATATATATATATATATATATATATATATATATATATATATATATATATATATATATATATATATATATATATATATATATATATATATATATAACATAAAATGAAAAACCCTGAATATGAAAATATGGATATTTTGATGGCAAAAATGTATTTAAATGTAATAACATGAAATGCCAACTTGCCCGAATATATTAAGAAAAAATAAAAGTACTTCTATAAGAAGTTCATTTTTTTTAAAAAACACTCAGAGTTAAAGAAACACATTTTTAGTTTATAAACCTAAATAGGATCGTTATTAACTTTTTAACTTCACGTTTAACTTTTCAATCAGCTTTTTAACCCTTTTTTCTTGACTTGTTAACATTTTTAGTAGGTAATATATCATTTAAAGACTCATCACCAAAATAAGATGTAAAGACATGTAGCAATATCTTTGCTGAATGGCTGGATGTAGATCTTGTGGTTCTAGACCTCACTCAGGGACGGGGGACTCCATTTGTAAGGGGCAAGTGATTAAAAACCATAACTTGCCCTATAAAGGGTTAAGCTTTTATACTATATCTGACAGTCATATATCATCAGATTTTGGCTAAGAAGGGTAAATAGATCAGAGAAATATTATTTAAATTACATACAATTCTGCAACAGTACCACTGGAAGCCAAAAGAGCTTTTTTTAAACAGCAAAAAAAGTTTTATATGTGAATAAATATAGGTGAATCATTTTTTTTATATTCTGGCAGAAGGTTTTAAAATAATAAGAGCCTTGGAGTGCCGTTGTCTGCATGTTTAATCAGATATAACACAACTACCTACTCTGAAAACCATAGGAATATCAACTGTTAGATCATACTGATGAACTGGAAATGACCCAGTTTCTGCAAGATGAACTTGTTGATGACTTCATCATATGAGGTTATGTTTTCCATGACAAAGCCAGTGGCCTCACAACGTTATGTTAACATTATGAGTCAAGTTATGGCTGATGGTCAGTTATAAAGTATCATTATCCCAAATGTATTTTTTCCAGGAACTGCTGCTTCATATGTTGCTGTTCAATCATATCGCCGTCATCCGACATCATCGAGGAGTTATGTTGCATACGGGTGCTGGAATAAGAGAAAACAAAACAAGTGTTGCTATCTGCCTGTTATGTATAAAAAGTACAATCCAACCATATCAAAATATTTCTTTATCAAGTTGTATTTCATTTCTTTCTTTAAGACAAAAATAACAATACAAAATTTTCATATACAATGATGCATAAGACATAAAGTTGAAGTAATAAATTAATCACTTAAGCAGCACAAAGATGTATCCATCTTCTGATCTTTTGATTTTAGATCAGATTTTCTTATTTTGTTTCACTTGTGGCAAATATTCAAGTATTACTAAGTGTCACCTTGGCTCAACATATCCTCACTCCGAGGATTAATAACTGCAATTAACTCTTCCTTACCTTCATCTAAAATATTTAAATATACCTATTTTGAATTTACAGCTGTTATTTATGAAAATGGTCTATGGTTTATCAGATTAAACACCAATACCTACTCTGACAAAAATGTCATATTAGATCATAAGGTAAGATAAAAGTAGTATTGGCCATTTCAACCTTCACTCAAATCCAGAGATACAATAAGATCAACCAAATTAGTTCACTGTTTAAGCTCAGGTTTACAAAGGTGAAAGTTAGGGAATAAGTACTGAACCACTTTGTATAAATATTATTCATCTATTTCCAGCAGAAAGCACCTGTTGATGGTTGGGTTGTCGTAAAACAATGATATTTCCATTTCTGTATAGTTTCAAAATTGTGCCTTTAGAAGCCTATAGATACTTCTTTTAACCAATGCCATTTTTTTTTTTGGTATCAATAAGATTGAGAAGCTCTTTAGAAAGCTCTTTTCTATTTTAACCATTATAAAATACTTTTTATGCAATTTATTGTAAATAAGAATTAATTTTAGTCCATCTGTTAGAAAAACCAGTCAATATTAATTTACACTGATAGGAAGCAGAATTGCTTTCTCAATACTCACAGATTTCTTCTAAAAAAAAAGATTATGTTGTTTAATACTTTCTTGACATACTTAAGGATTAAAGAAAAGTTATTTCATTTTTGTTGAATATGAAGCATCAACAACTTAATTTGTACCTGGTTGAAACTGTAACGATTGTAGTTTAGTGTCCCAAATAAAGGACATCCCCTCAAAGTGGATGTAACAGGAGAGTCTGTTAATGTCATTGAAATGACACACACACGAGATACATCTCTCTATCTTTGTGGGACCTTTCCATTGACTTCCATTCATTTATAACCAATTTCAACTGCCTAACTGTGAGCCTTACCCTAAACATAGCTATGAGGGGGTTTATACCTAACCCTTACCTCAACCTAAACTCAACTTCACTCCTTGTTCCAAAACATGACCCCTGAACTGAAATTCCCTTCATAGGGCAGGCATCGGGCCCCACAAGGAGAAGTAGGTCTCCACATGATGCTATTTTTCTGAAAATTGGGCTCCACAATGTGTCAAATACAAGAACATACACGCAAGTTGTGTCACACTATCCTTGTGGGGACTTTCTGTTGACGTAAGCCGGGCATACACTGTACAATATTTTAATTCATTGTACTCATGTACAGCTCAAACTGTACGACGAAACCACAAGGTTTAAAAGTTTGCAGCTCATGATGCATGTTCTTTCTCTATACGGCCCGATGCTCTTATACAATTTAACTGCTTACACTGTATATCCAAAAAAACACACATTAGACTCAGCGCAGAGAATTGGTGCTGGGCGGATTCGTCAATCTTTGCATGTTTGCACATTTCCAGTGCGTGAGGTTTAGGTAAAGCGACTCGTAGACGCTTGTAGCTCTGCTTCAACTGCGTGATTTGCCCACGAACACCTTAAAAAATTTAATGGCCTGTACTTATATAGCGATTTTTCAAGTCAGAGGACTTGACCAAAGTGCTTTACACTACATTCAATCATTCATGCACACACTGATGGGGGTAAGCTACATTGCAGTCACAGCTGCCCTGGGACTCACCGACAGAAGCAAGGCTGTCGTACACTGGTGGCACCAGACCCTTCGACCACCATCAGTAGGCAATGCGGCTGAAGTGTCTTACACAAGGACAGAACAACACTGAAAGTGGGAGCCAGAGCTTGAACCGACAACCCTCCAGTTTGCATGTAAACACCACTGTCGCCCCCACCTTACGATGGCTGACTGAATTTCAAATATGTTTGATTTTCTCCCGACCCTATGATTCCTGATCGGGAGGCGGGAGACTAATCGCCCCCCTGTATACTACACGAAGCAGGATGCACAACAATGGTGAAACTTAGCCCAATCCAAAAGATTCTGGCACGACTGGAGAATCGTCCTGAAAAGGGCAAGAACTTGTACAGAGTATGCCTGGCCTTACATTCATGCAACACATACCTAACCCTAAACCTAACCTAAACTCATTTCACACCTTAATCCTAACTCCAACCCCCACCCCAGGAAGAGAAGTTGACAAGCCGATGTTTACCACAAGTAGCTATGAGTCCCAAAAATGTAGTATCTCTGGGAATTATCCCCATAGGCTAACAAAAAATAGCCACACACACATACACAATTTCAAGCACTCAAGCTGACAATCTGTGTTCTTCCGCAGGTAACGATTTACTGGAATACTCTCCATATGAACCAGTCAATAGCCGTCTCTCAGACATCTTCCGCTTGGCCCCCATCATAGCTGGTAAGAGGCTGGATTTACTTCCTAAAAGGTCTCAGTTTAAAGTGTTAAGTCATTTGTATCGCTGGTATTTCAAACCAGCATCAGTATAAGACATCACATCACTGCAACAAGTCTATCACTCTATTTTACAACTACTTTTTTTTTCTATTGCTGTCTGGTTTTCAGGCTGTAGCTTTCAGTGGCCATTATCCACCACAAAAGCTTTTATCTGCCACTGTGACCCACAGTACACAAAGCAGAATAATTTAGTATATTTCAGTTCCAGCCCTGAAAGTGATGATCAGAGGTCTGCATGTTTTTTTCTTTTTTTTTTACTCTCATAGCGCTAATGCTGAACATGGCATTTATCTGCTAGTTGTGAAATAATCATCCTTGTAGCGTGGACTCCAATGTGTCTGAGTTCCAGGAAACTGTTTGCACTGAATCCCTGAATTAAAATAAGGTAGTTTGCTTTTGTAAATTCTAAATGTCATACATGTTCACAGCCATCAAAGGTGGACCTGAGAGCGTACACTTAGGCAAGCCCGTATTTAGTTTCACAGTGGAGCAATTAGCCATCTGTCTGCATTCAGAGGTAATGATAGAGGAAGAGCTTTGTGACATGTGCAGAACCCTTTGGCACTCTACATCATTGGGCTTTCTGGCTGGAGGAATGCATCTGCCGAACTGGCCAGTCACCATTTTGGTTGGAAAATTTTTATCTTTATTTTTCTCTTCCTCCTGCTGTTTCTGGCTGTTTTTCTGGTTGAATGAACTTACCATATTACAACCGCTCTGCTCAACAATTACAACGAACCTAACTTTATTTCAACCACAGAGTAAAAAAAAAAAAAAACCTTAATTAAGATTCACATTACTTCCCTACTTGCTATGAACCTTAGCTATTTTTTTAGATTGCAGCTACAGATTTCAGTGTATTTAACTTTAATATTGTGTAACACAAATGAAAACAAATTGTGAAGCGAAAGAAGGATAATTCGTGGTAACTTTGCATTTACAGCTGTAACTCTTTTGGGTGATGTCTACCAGCTTTTCAAATCTTGAGACTGAGATTTCTGCTGATTCTTTTTTACAGAAAAAACATTCAAGCTTAATTTCCTGGATGCAGAGTATTTATAAGGATCAGTTGAAAGGTTTCTGCAATTTCTATTTGTATTTAAGACCAGAGTTCGAGTATCAAATATGTATATCTTTTGATCTAATCCAATCTGTGTTCTGACTGCATGTGTAGGGTTGTTATTCTGCTGTCTTGCCAAGTCTTTTTGCAGCCGTTGGCAGGTTTTTCTCAGGATTTTTTTGTTTTTTTTTTTGTATTCCGCTCAATCTATCTTCCTAATAACTACTTTCAGCTTTCCTGTACCTGTATATCAAAACAGCATATGTTGCTGCTACCACGTTTTTCCTTAAGATTGTGTGTCCGAGATAATATAGGGTTCATGCTTCCTGGCATACAGGGAAACAAGGTTCAATTTGGTCTCATTTGACCAGAGCACCCACTTTTAAATGCTTCAGATTTATTATTAATAATATATTGGATTTTTTTTTTTTTTTTTTTACGTTCTTTCAACAAATGCCTGATTTATGGAGTGGAAACTAGTCATTGTCATATCGACACAAGCTTCTAGTTCCACCAGAGTTACTAATGGCTATTGGCTCCTCTGGTTAATGTTGCTCCTTTCTGCCTATCTTTATTTTTTTTTTTTTTTTATTAAATAGAAGTGGCTTTCTCTAGAGAATATAGTTTGATTTTGTAAAATATATTCACAATAAAATGTATTGTTATATGAATGTTTAAAAGAGACGGATAAGTATTAATAATAATGTATATTATGATGAAACAGGCAGTGAGCAGCCTAACATCACATTTATATTACCTAATATATGAGAAACCCTAAAATCTTGACTAGGAGATCATTGGAAAACTGATGCACCACTAATATGCTATTCCATCAAAGTCAGTGACTAGGAATATGGAAATTTGACAGTGTAACTTATCAGTATTATGCCTGATCATACAAATCACCTTTGTTACCTTTATTGTGATCATTATATGCTTTGGTGTGTTTATGAAGCTGAAGAAGAGGAGGAATTTTAACTTCAAGCTGTGTAAAGCTGTGTAACTGCCTCAGCGGCAGTTAGAGAAGAACTAATTCATCTAATGGGTTAGATATCACAAATCCATTAACCGAAAGTGACCCCATTCCTGCCTGAAATTAAGACAAATGTTAAATAATGCACATATTACTCAAGATAGATCTGAATTGAGTTAATGAATTATTGACTTGACAATTATCTTCATGTATCCTTTAGCAAAAACAAAGCCTTTAGATGTCTCCACCATTACCACTTGCTCTGTTTCTCCAAAATAAGTTTTAAAGGAAGAGCTGCATTCCAAATTGAAAGTAACAATTATGTATGACCAATTAAGCATTACTTTACATTATTCCTGTTGTTTTCAATAATGAGAAGAGAAATTACAATTTAAAGACTGAATCTGTTGATGTTTTTAGCCTTCAATTTTCTTCACCATCACATCACATTTTTATCCATTAGATTCTAACAAACCATTTTATATGTTTTTATCCAAATATTTACAAAATCATTACACCCTGTCTGAGTCTAAACACTTTTTTGTAATCTAAAGAGTCAAATTTTATTCATATATTTGTTCATTATTATTTAAAAAAAATAAAATAAAAAATAAAAATATGGTTTAACTAGCACCATTTTGGCATTTACAGGGCTGCAGGGGTATTATGGAAAGTTAGTTAGCTGTATATCAGCTGATTTAATCAAATGATATAAAATACTCTGCATAAAATTCATTTTCAAGCTATGTTTATGTCCTGTTTATGACTGATTTACCAATCTGACTGTATGACCTGATGGTATTGTATCAGGGATAGCATGTCCAGTGAATATATAAATTAATATAGATATAGATTAAATTGATAAGGAAATTAAAAACAATCAAACAAGAATTGGTTCTGGTCAGCTGGTTAACAGAGAAGCGGCTTGTAATATACAAGCTGTAGTTTTAGTTTCTTCATTTTTTGTTTCCTAATTTCTGTGATTTTGGGACCAACAATGTCTCGAACACCTAAATTTGTTTTTTAAAGAATAAGGAAAGGGCAGTAGCCTTCCTATAGCCAGCTGACAGGCAACCCAATCCTATAGAATTTAATAGAAATATTGTCTATTAGCTAAAAATATTCCTGTACTTAAACAATGAAATATATATAAATCAAAAGTAGTCATAGAGAACTGGAAATTCTGAACTAGAGTTGTTTTTTTCCAGTTAATGGTGTCCAGTAATCATCGCATTAATAATTTAGAACAAAAGGGTTGAAATCCAAACCACTAACTACAAGCATGGTTTCCCCGAACAGATGAAATTAAATGCTTGATCTTTGAAAAATCAATGAACATAATCAATCTGCAAAGCTGCCCTTCAGTCATGTAACATAATACTAAGACCGTGATTGACCGTTTGCAAAGACATGCCAGATAGATAAGTGAAACTCCCTTGTTTAAAAAAAAGTACATGGGTTGGGATTTAATATTACATTTTTAAGACCATTTTACCAATTTAAAATTAGACAAATAATTGTAAATATTTCTTAGTAAATATAAAAAAAATGTTATTCAAATATTGATTTCACTTGTCAAAAGAAAGAACTGGTGTATCAGTTTAAGTCTTTAATTAATATGGGACAACTAGGTTCACATCCTTGTGGTGCAGGAAGTGCATTTGGTTAATATGCAAGTTATGGTATCAGACAAAAGGACTAACATTTATCAAATGAAAGAAGCTATCCAAATCCACCTGCCCCTCTTTACAAAGAAGTTATTTCTTTCTTATTAAATCATGAAATAACTGTGATTAACAATATTTTTCTTTCCAAATTAGCTTGCCACACCCAGGTCTGTAGATCCTGAATTCACCTATTTTTACCTTAATTGAACCTCTATCACAATATGGTGTAGGTTAGAAAAGACCAGCCCTCTCAAAGAAGCTAAAAGCTGGAACTCATATATTCTTTTAACCTTGTATTTGAATTTAAAGCGGTCATAGAATGCAAAACCGAGTTTACATTGTAATAGATGAATAACAATAGTTCAGTGGATGAAATGGACGTACAGAGAAGTTCAAACCCCATTGACACCTCCTTTCTCTGCACCTCCTTCTCTTCCAACGAAGCACAGAGTTGATGTCAATTGGGGAATGTTGCCTTATTTGTTACTTTTGTACTTTTGCCACGCCTAAGAATTGACATACAGACCAGCCCACTGGTTCATGGCCCAAGAACATCAATAGAGGTTGATGTAAGACACCAGTTTAGCTGTTTAGCCTACAGCTGGGTTAACTTCTACCAGAAATACAAAGCAGGCAGTTTCTCTATTTAAAATGAGCCAGGGCCACGGGCGTAAATGCAATGTTCCAGGCTGCGCGGAGAAAAGGGAAATTTTCAGTCCTCCCAAGGATCCGAAGACTCGACAGGTACGGATTATTTTTGTCTATAAGAAGATCCCTGCAAAGTTTGATGCTCAGCTGTTCATTTGCTCAAAGCATTTTACCGAAGACAGCTTTCAAAATCTTGGACAATTCAAAGCAGGATTTGCTAAACTTCTCGTACTGAAACGAGGGGCTGTTCCAACCAAAGGCCATCACAAAGTATGATTCGTTGCTAAGCTGTGGATAGCAATGCTAGGACGTCTGATCACCCTACCATATCAACAATTTCGATATTTCAGTGAGTGAGTGCTTGTTGCTATGATGCGTCTTTGCTCAGCGGGTTCACTCGTTGTAAACCAACCAATCAGCTCACAGCTCATCTAAATATTCATGAGCATACCATAAAAGGAAGAAAACCTGTCGTTTCATTCTGGGGCTTTTAACCAGGCTTGCATTAGGGCTCATAGAACAGCAAATATGCCATTTTCAGCCCAACCAGTGTTACACACCCTATTCAGAGACCTTACGGACCAGCACCAAATACCCTATATAAGCATTCTATGACCCCTTTAAGAGTAAACTAGAACAACAAACCTGAAAGCTTTTTTAGGAAATCTAAGGGAGAGGAACAGAGAAAACTGATGCTTTCTCAGCAAAAGCATAAAGCAGCTGTTGACCCAGCAATTCATGGAGAAATCATCTTTGTCTTACTCGTGCAATAGATCAAAATACTTCTATTCCTCCTGCCTAAAAGGTGTTTTAAATTCATAGTTTTGCTGATATTTACCTTTTCCTTTTTCCTTAGATATTATGTAAATTACGTTGAGCTACAAAGGTAGTATGCAACAGTGTGCACCCTGTGCTATGCTAAAAATGAATCAAAAATTTTAATTATGATTTCCGAAACGCATTAAATAAAATTTATCTGCTTGTATGAAGCCAGTGTTATTAGCTGCCAAAAAGTAGCACAGAGCTGAGCTCAAATTGTGCTCTGTAATCCACAGATACATTAAAACAAATAAATTGCCTTTCCAAGAGCTCACCAATAGTCCACATGAGATAAAACGGAGAATTAGGTACTCCAGTTAATTTAAGCAAAATGTGTAGCAAAATATTTGAAATGAATCATGCCAAATACGTCACTGAGCAAACTTTCAGCATCTGCCACATTCTCTTGCATACACACTTGCACATGCATATTTCCATTTGCATACTGGCTCACTGACTACCACTCTAACATAAATAAATGTTGCCTGAAGATGAAGGCTCAGTTAAATGGCTTGAAAGATGGAAATTCCTCACTAAGATGAATGTACCTGATGGCTCAGCCATGACAGACTCAGAGCAGAAGCCAAGTGAGTATGCACACATTGGAGATGCAGTCAGTAGCTAATCATGACTTTGAAAAACAAAAATTAAGTACTGTTGGCTGTAAGGGAAACATTCATATTTTTAACAGACAGAAAATAATTTATTAGGGATATGTCTCATCCAGCATCTGATATTTATCTTATTTCTTTTGCCAAATTACCCAGGCTGAGTCAAACTGAAATCTTGCTGAATCAGCAATCAACAAAGGAAACTATATTTATTTTATTTTATTTTATTTGAATTCAATTCATATTATTAATATAGGGTCAATTTACATCACGTGTTTTCTCAAGGCCCTCTGCAGAGACAATTCAATCAAGCCATATAGTCAGACTGTTTAAAAGTTTTCTGGCTAACGAAACCCAGCAGATTGCAGGGGATTGGTGCCTATCTCCAGCAGTCAATGGGCAAGAGGCAGGGTACACCTTGGACAGGTCACCAGTCCATTGCAGGGCAACACAGAGACAAACAGGACAAACAAGCATACACTCACACCTAAGGTGTCATCACCTAACAGTCATGTTTTTGGACTGTGGGAGGAAGCCGGAGTACCCAGAGAGAACCCAGGGATAACATGCAAACTCCCTGCAGAAAGACCCTGGGCTGGGAATTGAACCCAGAACCTTCTTGCTACCCACTGTGCCACTCTGTATGCAGTGACAATGAAGAGGAAAAAAAAGTACAGGAACAATCCTTCAGCAGAACCAGGCTCAATTTGAGCGGCCTTCAAGGAGACAGAACCAGATATTCAAAAAGGTCATGGAAGCACTGATCCATAAATACTTTCTTTGTTTGAAAAGGTGACAGTAAACCACTTTATAAGTGCCTCTGTCTCGGAAAGAAACTGTTTTTCATGACAAAAAGGATAAAAGAGCACATACAAATAGTTACAGTAGAAGCTAAGCCCATAGCAACGTCTAACAGACAGTCAGGACTAAGCACTGAAAAACCGGCCCAACACTATCTATAATAAAAGCTGTTGATAGGTACAGCTCAGCTTATGGCCCCCTCCAGGATTGTGTCCAAACCAAAAAGAGAACAAGGCCAAATGAAGCTATGAAGAGAAAACAGAGGAAGCATAAATGTATGGGTTTGAACTAACAAATAATGCCAAATAGGAAAGTAGAAATGGAATGAAGCAGAATGAGGAAATGTGTACCCATGTCCAGCAGCCTAAGACTCTAGCAGCATAACTGCTATAGGCTTGATTTAGGGGAGTGGGGGCCTAGTGGTTAGTGAATAGAGCTTGGAAACCTTAGGTTGTGAGTTTGAAACCCACTCCCATAGACTACCACACTGGGTCAAAACGCTGCCTTCTACAGTATTGTTCTGTCATACAGAGGAGGTAAACGGGAACAGATCATTTAAAATTTATTTGTAAATTTTCTGATAATTATTTGCTAAATTTAAACCTTCTTTTGGGGGATGAGACAACAGTGTAATTAACTTTGTTGTTACTAAAAATTAGTCAAATAGGACAGTTGTGAGGGAATGCTATTATTTCTTTGTAATCAATGTCAAATGTCAGCACAAGGTCCTAAGTTTGAAGACAAGATTGAGTGGGCTATGAACAGTTTGAACAGTCCTGTTGCAAAACATATTTCCCTGCAGATCATTACTTTGTCCTACAAGCTTCAAACAGCCTTTTACACCAAAACACTTTTACCTTGGGAATACAGAGAAATGGTTTGATGTCGTTGTTTGAACAGATGAAGCTAAAACCTTTCAATTCTAACCAAGGATGAAACCAGACATGTGGAGGTCCATAGCTTTCTTTGTTATAGCTAGCCTGATTTAAACTGATGTTGCCTCAATCAGCTGATGTTGCAAAAATTAACCAGTTTGTGTTATTATTTTTGAGGGAAATTTGAGCTAATTATTGCCATTTTTTTCTTTTTCTCCAAATCTATAATAATTTGAAGATAATGGCTCCATCATAGACTCAAAAGGAAGGAAAATAAAGTAATCCCCAATGCATTACCTATCAGACATTTTAATGCTGAAGCTTTAAAAAAAATAATATATAGCTAATAACTTAATTTAAAAGTGTTTTCTGAGATTTACATATCTCAGTGAGAAAGTCTGGCTTGCTCACCCATACACTGCAGTGACAGTGTGCCATATGTCCACTCAAGCTTACATTGCACGACATCATCATGATTAGTGAGTCGAACAAGAAGCAAAAGTTCTTATCCTATAACGTGTTGTGCCACCGATGTAACAAAATATCTGCTTGGCTTCAAAGCAGACCATCTATTTCATATAAGAGATTAAATGTTCTACAAAAAGGTAAACATTTGCACAACTTTCTCCAACTTTTGCTACTGCTTACAATATTGGTGGTTCTAGATGCTTCATCCTAGCAAGTCATTTTTACAGGAATTCTCTATCATTCCAGAATAAATGACTGACGCAAAGATTAAGTGATGTATTTTAAAGCAGGAACTAAGAAGGATTCTACTAATTTCATGGGTGCATGTAATAAATGAGTCTTCAGTCTGAACATCAATATTAAGACTCTGGTGGGAATTTGTACATGGTGGCTTGAAATCAGTTAGAAAAGAGGGCACCATGAACGAAAAGGCTCTGGGATGTTTTTTTTTTGTTTTTTTTTCCTGAAATGGGAAGAAACAAAAGGGTACTTCATGGATGAAAAGGTTTAAAAAGATTAACTCCAGCACTCATTCACAGGCTGACACACTGGTTAACAATATTGCTTTTTGAGCAGGTGATTAAAACATCTACAGTAGTAATACTGTTAGTGGGAAAACGGTTGACACTGTAGTAAAAAATATGATGGAAATTTAACTAATAAATGTACATTTGTTACCAGCTAATTAATATTAGATTGTGAAAAATCTTTATTTTGTGTAATTAGGGATAAAAGACTAAACCATATGCCATAGATCTGACATGAATGGACATATTCTGTAAAATTTTGCATCAACCTGTCTGGGACATCCACAAATATGTGGCTATTAATGCCTTATAACACACTTATTATTAATAGCTCTGGTTTATGATGTTAGCCACGCCATTTTCTCACTAACTATACACATTTAGTAATAATTTTTATACCCCAGAAGGTAAACTTAACCTACCTCCAAAACCTTATTTCAGTTTCCTAATCTGTTATCAATAAAATTTTGCTTCTCTTTCAAATAAACATTACTTGCTCTATTTATTCTAGAAATCTCTATTTTTATCTCTATAGTTACACTTTCCCTAACTTTTTTTAAGTCTACAACTATCTTATCTATTTGATATTTTATTTAGCAATATTCTTGTCAATCTGAAAATAATTGTATTCCATCCTATTAAGCCATCAGCTCTAAATTTAAAAAAGCTAAAATGTCATATTTGGTCTCATTGTTATATATTTTCTTTGAAAATAGGAATATGTTATTAAAGGACTTTGAAACACAAATTCTTTAACAAAAAAAGGAACTGGGAAAATCAATAATAAAAAATATTCGAATACTTGATACAAAAATCTTTCCATGCAAGTCAACTATGATAATGATAATTGAGACGCTTTTAAAATTAGTTATATGCAGACATAAGTACTTAAAATGTTTAAGCGTTACAGTGGCATGTCAGTAAATAGCTGTGCATTAACCTGAAATCCTTACATCCTTTAAGCTAATCCGCTAAGCTTTTATAGTTCTTTGGGAGTATTATTCACATAAATGACTCTAAAGATTAACCCGTCTGCCATTCTCACGCACTTCTGCTTCATGGACAATGGTGAACTTTAATGTTGTAAGACACAAGAAGGCAAGTCCAGGGCTGCATGTTCTAGAACCTCATATTACACACTAAAGAAGAGCTTACAAATATAATTCTAAGTTTTAAGATAAGCCTACAGTTGTTTCTTTAAAACCCGAGTCATGGTGTGAGTACCGGTAAGTATTTTCACTACGTCCACACTGATTGGATCAACCGTAATCTAGTCATTTTTTAATCTATTTTCAGTGGTTTCATAATTTTATTAGTTGATGCTTTTAAAAGGATTCAGATAGATCCAGGTTGATCTTTACCCTTGTTAATAACTTACCTTGTGACTCATAAAACATTGTAATGAAAAAAAGCACAGTGGAAACCCTAGTCATGGCGAAAAGAGCTTACTAAAACAAATAATTATTTATTTAGAGTAAGAACTTTTGCACGTTTACACAAAGATGTTTCTTGAGGTTTGTGAATAGGTTTGTACACATCTCCTTTTTCTCCTTTTCTAAAGAAGATCTCCAAACTTTCTCAATATCTCAGTCTGAAGCCTCTTTCCCACTGAAATTAGCGGGTTAATCAGTTTTTTTCAAATATGGGTCAACCTTCTAACAATCAGTGCTTTCTAACCGTCCCATTGGCTACAAAAACTAGGTCTAACACCCTGCTTGCAAGCTGCATGGCCTCTTTGCCCCCACTGTCGAGTTAGCATTGATGATGTCTCCAGTGCGACAGAAATCCGGAAAGTAAACAATGGAGAGCACCATGGAAGGAAGCCAGGGGGAAGTCAGAGTGCTTTATTTTTTCACTCTATTATCTGTTTGAATCCCTCTAAACCAGTGCTGCTCCATGTTTATGTATGATGTAAGCAGACTTGTTTGGCTTGTTAGACATGACTGTTGTGGTGTGTTGACATCCTTACGTTGCGCTCAGTGGTATCAGATAAATTAGAGATCCCAGATCTCTTGTTCCCCACTGTATGCCGATCAGACCAATCCAATTTGGTTGACACAGGTCAGTGAGCCGTTCCAACTGCCACTAAAAGCCGATTGTTCCCAGATTTAAACTGCTTTTTGGCAAGTGGAAAAGACATAACTGATTGACTTATAGCCATTTTCTTTCAAAATTAAGGTGCTTTTGGTTTCTTTATGCTCTGTAATACTGTATATGCAGTATTATTTCATATTCTGCTGTAGTTCTATATCCAAAAAAACACTTTGCTTTAAGGTTCTGGTTCAAAAACAAGTCATTCTCTTTAGGTTGCCTTTCTCTTTATTATTTAGCATTTTTAAGATGTCCTAGTGGTCACTTTGATCTACCTGCTAAACTAAGACATGGACAATATTTAGTACACCCAGTGTTGTTGTTCAGTGATAGGATAGGGAAATGATAGAATAGGGAAGGGCTGCTGTTTCCATGTTTTGTCATTAAATTCCTCTTATTGCATGCCTGGGGCTATGGATTCCTGTACTTTGATTAAATTCCTCATACTCAGCACTATTATTCAATAATTTTCAGCTTTGTGGCTCTTATGTTTAGTTTTTCTAAACTTACTGCGTAGAATGTTCAGGGCTTGGGTCATGAAATTAAAAAGGAGGAGATTTGGATGTATTTGAAAAAACAAATGATACAACCTTACTTTAGGAAACTATGTAATTTGACACAGCACACACTTAATACTTAGGAGGTTACCTTCCAAGCGAGATTAATTCTTGTGAGATGTTTTAGTTTACAACATTCCCAAAATACTTCTTGCTATAAACCAAATTGGCCTCAATAATGAAATGCTTCTAAAACATATCGGACCAATGAAATGCAGTGACGTCTAATACGTCAAGGCGTCAACCAGAGGCGGAAGGCTTCAGCAAAACAAACATGGCTGTGCCAATTTAAGCTGGAATATCTTCTATTTCTTTTTGGGAAATGAGCAAAAGGAAGTGATTTGTGCCTCTTATGATTTGTGATTTGTTTTTTTCATTCTATTCAATTTTTGTTTCACCCATGCTATTTACTTTTCTGTCCCCTTTCATCCTGTTGATTTTGTTTGTATGCATGGACATATGTTTATACTTGTTGGAGATCTATGTATTGCTGTGGTCCTGTAGGTTTAGGGTCTCCTTTTGTTGTATGTTTTACTGTAAGTTTTGTTTTTCCAATCTCTCTACTCTTATGACTGAAAAAACTATTAAAAATGATATTAAAACTTGGGGGGACACCTTCTCCGAAGCCAATAATCTTTCAAGATCCCCTTCATTTAGCTCCTGGCCTAGCTTCTATCTCCCGCATGCAAGCGAACTTTCACCCTCCACCCCATCTCCTCCCTCATTCTCAGTCCCACTCACCCTCTGGCTTATTTCACCACCAGTGTCTGGGCCCTGGGGGAGAAGACTTCCCTAATCCTTTTCTAGGTTACTCATCCAAGCGTATCTTGATACACAGCATCGGAGTCTTCTGCCGGGGCCCGTGCGCCAAAGAACTAATTTCGTTTATGTCTTTATCTGCTTCTGTCTCCTTGAACCCTAGTCAGCCTCAGCAGATGGCTGCTCACACCGAGCCTGGTTCTACTGGAGGTTGATTCCTGTTAAAAGGGAGTTTTCCCCTCCACTATCGCCACTTGCATGCTCAGGGCAAGTGATTCAATGAGTCCTCGCTATCAGCTTTTTTTTTTTGCTTAGATAGAAATATTTTGAAGAATATGATTGTGTTACATGTATTAATAAATTGAATATTTTCTAGTTGCAGCTTTTCTCTTTGTAGGTTGATGGCAGGGTGAATTACAAAACTGTGTATTTGAAAACTTTTTTTAATCATATTGCCCTTATTGTATTTCTGGGTGCAATTTCCCCCCACCCCATATCGTAATCAACGTGTTTAACCCTGCCTGACTGACATCATTTGAAACATCTCTTGTTTCAGTTTATTGAAAGCTACCTATAGAGTCAGATTACTGTTTTGTCTGCTGTGGTGGCCTTGCTGGAGGGCTGCAACCTGAGAATGGTTGCAAAAACCTGTTTTTTATTGTTGATTTTTTTTTTTTTGACACTTTACATTCACCATCACTGTGTGTTGTAGGGTTTCCCATATTAGACTTCTCATTTGTTGCATGTGATTGAAATTCCTCCAATACATTTTTACACAGAATCACAGAGCCAGAAATATTACTGGAAAAAAAACAAAATGACCGGATGTTCGCTGATAAAGTATTACCCTTATGCACAGTTACAGTACTTATTCAAAATAGCAGAACTTACATCAATCTCCAAATCAATATTTTACTCCAGCAAACACAATATAATATATCCTAATGCAAATACAGTCATTAGACAGTAAAAGTAAAGCATGACATTACAAAAATTACAAAAGTAAAGATATTTATGTTAGGGACAAACTCAAGGTAGTACAGAATTGAGAAGTGAAAAAAACAATAGTTTTAACATTTTTTAAGAATAAAGTGTTGTGTTTACTTGCTTTTTCACTATTTCCAGATGTCTGGGTCTGTGACCTGTTCCAAAATAAGTGCAAGACCATGGACCGTGGCAAAATGTAAAAAAAAGTTCAGAAAATATGAATTCTCATGTGAGGCACTTGACATTAAGATGAACTTTCTAAATGCAAATATGCCCCAGATATATTTTTTCCCTCTCTGCCTCTGGTAGCTTTCACACAAACTCACTCAGTGACCTACAGCCTTGACTCCGCTGTCTCTTCTGTCAGCCTTTATGGTGTGTATACATGTAGAGACAACTGTTTCTGTAATACCTTTAACAAGTTTGTCTTTAATTCAACAGAAGTGCATGTTGCCCCAGGGTCACCTAAACAGGAGTGAAGCTGTCAAACCTATGCCCCAAGAGATGCAAACAAGAACTCAATGATAACAGCCCAGATCTCTGAGCACTTGGCATATATAAGTAATGGGTTCTGTAATGTATGATTAACCAAAGGCTCAAGACTGTATTCAGATTTAATCATAGCTCATCCTGCAGTGCATCCAATAGTTCAGTGCGCTTTAATTCCACCTCAAAACGCTAAATTATAGAGCTCATTCTTCCATGTTGAGACCAAGGATAGAGTTTGTTCTACTGTGTAGGAGTCAGTGGAGCAGAAATGGTTTTAACTACAACAAATGAGAAATAATAGGAAGCAGGAGACATACATGAATATGCTTACATTGCAGGAGACTAAATAGCCTAACATGCGTTTTGTACCTTGAACCAACACATGAATAACTTGAAGACTCAATGCAAAAAGACCTCAGGACCCTCTTGCTGCAAGGGAACAGTGCTAAAAATTGTGTCTTTGTTTTTCTTCCGTTTCAATATTATGCACTACTTTACGTTGGTCACATAAAATCACAATAAAACATATAATTTTGCAGTGGGAGTGTAATAAAGGCATAAATAATTTTGCACGGTAGTAAAATAAAGTCATTAAGATGGAATGACTAATAAAAGATAAAAGTGGTTATGATGTCTTCTGTCTTTTCTTTGTGGTTAGTCACTCGGCATGCTAAAAGACAGCTTGAAATCTTCCGTTCAAAACAATTTTCTTGTTTCTGTTTCAGCTGAGCCTGCATCCACAAAGGAGAACAACTGTCTGAGTGCTGCCAAAGCCTGTAACCTGAACGACACATGTAAGAAATATCGCTCTGCTTACATCAACCCCTGCACAAGCAGGGTGTCTGCTTCGGAGGTCTGCAACAAGCGCAAGTGCCACAAGGCTCTAAGACAGTTCTTTGACAAGGTAATTAAGCACTTAAGCACTTTCATTATCTTGCTCTCTAATGTTTGAGGCTCAACCTAATATTTAAGGAAATTTAAAAAGAAAAAGGCTTTTATCAGGATTTTGTATTGTGTTCACTTTTATTGCAATGTCTTTATAAATGTCTCAGCTGAGAAAATAATGAAACTGCTGTAATTCATCACTAAAAACCACTTATTAATATTAAGGCTTTTATCTTTTCGTTTGTCCAAAAATGAAGGTTCCAACTAAATACAGCTATGGGATGCTGTTTTGCTCCTGCCCAACGGGAGATCAGACGGCATGTGCTGAACGCAGAAGACAAACTATTGTACCGATCTGCTCTTATGAGGATAAGGACAAGCCCAACTGTCTTTCTCTGCAGAACGCATGCAAGACCAACTACATCTGCAGGTAGAACAGCCGTCCAAAACAGTTCCACATTATGACAGAATCTTCTCCATTTCCGAAATCACATACGCCTTGCTGGTTGTGGCTCCTTTGACCTTTCAAAATGCCTTTAGTCTCCTTGGCATCGGTTCAACATTTGCAGATGAAAACATCCTGGAAATGTTAAAGTATATTAAAAGCTAGGAACTAATGCTTAATGCAGTTCTGTCAGTTAAACATTCATGGCATTAATTCCACTGTGCAAAGCTTCTCTGTTGGAGATGTGAAATAGTGACTGTGAAAGTCAAGTGCAGTGGACCCATGTTTAAGGAAACAGTCTTTAAGAAAAGAGAGCATTGAGTGAATCGGTGAACTGTGGTTATAAAGTGAAGGACTTGATGCATGTAGGCTGTGGCTTTATGATTGTCATCCTCTGCTTAAAGTGCGTCAAGAAAATATCCCCCATACCAGGTATCCCATCACCACCAGCCTGAACCAGTAGGACAAACCAGGATGTTTTTATGTTCTTAAATCAAATTTTCACCCTCGCCTTTAAACATTACCTTCAAAAATCTAGACTCATCAGACCAAGGAATGTTTTTGCTATCTGGATTGGGAGCAGACCAGGACATCCAACACTAACAAACTGGTTACATTACTAATTCTAGGGCTTTATTTGAACTGTTGTAAATCCCTAAAAGCTACAAGGTTCTGCTAAATTATTGGCAGGTAAACACGTGTAGCTAATTAAGTTCAATAACATAACTTATAGCATGTCATATTTCATGCAACTGCAGGTGCTGATAGCATAATAAGATTTCCTGGACTCTGTTTGACGTCTGTGATGAGATTTAGTAACTAAATAACAGAAGAACCGTACAGGACAAAGGAGCAAATTAGAACTACAGGAATTCTGCTTTTTTTCTATGGGGTCCTTTTAAATCTACATATAAACCTTTTTACCTTACAGAGAGTCTTTTGAACTGAAAGTATATTTAGAAATCTGAACTCAAACTTTTCTCACCTGTATACAGTTGGCCCAAAATATTTTATTTTGAAATCAGTTGTGCTTTGCAAAACCCAAAAGTTGTGTCTGATAGTAAATGAGACCTGTATATCTTAAAAACCAATAACAATATAAAGCGAACATTAATTCAGAAGAGAAACTGTGTTAATCACAGTTAATTGATTTTTTCCTAAAAGCCATTTGAATTATTTTCAGTGGTATTATACCAATTAAAAAACTATTTTTGGTTACTTAAAAGCATTCTGTATGTTTTAACTGGTGTTATGAAAATGGATCTTTTCTAATGAGTTCAAAGTCTCTGAAGTTGAATCTGATCTTTTATCAGCTTCAAATCAGAACTTTAGCCAAACAAATAGGCATAGTCAGAAAATAAACAAATTGATCAAACTTAGAGATTAACTTTAGAGATTAACTTTAAACCAAATTCTGCCAGGTGAATGAATAAGTTTCCACTTATATAAAACAGAAAAAAGGAAATTTAATTCATTTGTTTTTTTCTAAACACTTGTTTGATTTGACAACTAAATAATTTTTTTCTTTGTATTTCATTTCATCAATGTTTTAAATATGTGTTTTCTTCTTGCCTTTTTGCTTTCAATACTAGTCATGAATAATATTTCACAAACAACTTCACAAAAAAAGCTTTTTTTCCCCTCTTTTTTTATAGAAAAACATTAAATAGCAAGGCTTAACAGGGGTAATTTTAAAACTATGACTTTTTTTCCTTGAAAATTTCACTAAATTATCTGCCATTTGACTTCTCAATCATCATCCAGATGGGGAAAGGGTTAGATTTTTCCGTTTTAAAAAATAACAATAAATTGAGTGCCACTAGCTATTTTCATTTTAAACTTAGAAACCTGCAAAAAAAAAAGAAGAAAAAAAAGCTATGTCTGCACTAGTGCAATCTAAAATAAAAAGATCCATTGTTGGTACTGGCAGCGCCAGAGTAGAGATAGAACCTAATTTGGTTTTCTTTGTGAATATATATTCAGAGAAAGACTTTAACAGAATGTTAACTTAAACTATATAAGTTGTTGTAGAAACTCATGGGAAAATCTGCTAAACATTGCAATCTTCCCTGTCCATGGGGCCTTGTAGCTCCTCTCAGGATTAGCTGCAGCATGATATAAATCACAATCAATGTATTACTCTGAGAATTTTAGTTGTTTAAAAACTTCATTAAAATCTATACATATATCTGTAAAAATGCACATACATCCCAAAATAAAACATAAAGTTTTGAATGCTTTCTAACTGCCACTTTTATTAATCATCCCAATTGAACACAGTATACACAACTTATTAAGATATTCATGACATCCAACTAACTAGTTTTAAAATAGAAAAAACAATCACTGTATCACTGTTTCCTCTATTTTCAAAGATATTCTCAAATAAGGGCAGATATTTTCCTCAGTATATGCATGATGTGAATCTGAGCATTTTTCTAAGGGAGAGAGATTTGCACTAAAGAACTGTTCCGGGAGCAGATTTTTATTTTAAAGCGATTTCCAAACTCCGACGCACACGGTGCTTTGCACAGGAAGGATCCATCAAAAGAAATCACATGTCATGTATCTCCACTGCTGATAGATCAAGGCTGGCAGACTTCCTCAGCAACTGTCAACCTGAAGTTCGTTCCATATCTGGCTGTCTACGAGAAAACTACGCCGACTGCCTGCTCTCTTATTCAGGCCTTATTGGTAAGTAATAAAAAAACAGAACTCGTTATTTTCCATTAAATACCTGTATTCTTAGATAACATTATAAATGTAGAAAGAACCTGTTGTTCAAAAGATGTGCAACCTTTTTTCTTGGAGGATCCTAATCTCACATATAAAGCATTATGGAATAAGATGTGATTTTGGTGCAAATCTTAGCAAAAAATAAAACCTTTGTTCAAAAAAATATTTTTCCTAGGAAATTATACATATACCACAACGACTGCCTCTGCTGTCAATTTCTGAGTCTTAGCTATTTTTCTCTTCTCTTTAGCTCACCCTCTTGTTCTGAGTACTTTAAGAAATTTCCATGATTATCCATCAAATTTTGAAATAGCCAGAAACTACTTTCTTGAACACTTTATTTGCCTCATATTAGACCCACCTGGAGTTGACACAAAAAAGCTCCATTTTAGTATTATCTGACTTAAGCGCCCAATTTCTAGTCAAGGTACCATCAGAATTAATCACACGTTATGTCAGTGATGCTAAAAAAGATAAGTTGTTTTCTAACCGGCATTGAAATATTTACTGTCATTTTAAAGCACCCCTGGAGATTCTCCTTTTTTACTCTCCGCAGGGGCAACAGCAAAATATCCTGGTGTCTTCATGCATCATTGTTTGTTAACATTTCACTGATTTTTCTATGTAATTCTCTAACTAAATAAGCAAGTTTTGCTCAGCAGATTTCTCTTACCGATTTCCTGACCTGTAAAAGTCAACACTCATATATCTCACACAAATGGCATGTTTTTTTTTATTTTACATGTTTTGAAGAGTGGCTTGGACAGGTTTTGCCTGCATTGTACACATCTTTTACAAGTGTTGGCAAAAACTGAGATAATTAATATTTTATACTTCAGGTTTTGCAGAAGTTGAAAACACCCAAAATTTTGCTAACTAAACATTAGTTACATGATATATTTCCTTTAAATGCCTTTTGTTAAATTGCTCACTTATTCTCTTATACATGCATATGAAATTCCTTGGGAAGCTATTCAATTTAGCCCCTGTGTATTCTGCAGAGCAAAGGTTAATCTGGCTGATCGGCCATGAAGGCAAACATCTTATATTACAGCAAAACTGCAGCGTGAACATTTCACTCCAGCTCATTGTGCAATAAAAGATTGTGTTCCAGTCTTCCTTCCATCGGGGGGTTTCATTATGCAGGAAGGAAAATGACATCCAACAGAGTTTTTGAAATGAGATTTGAACACATTGCAAAGAAGGCCAGTTGCAGTCTCAATATTTTAAGCTATGCCACAGATACCAGGCTTTGCACTGTGTATTCCCTCTTATGCTCCTACCTCACAAGTTCCCAACAGTACACTACAGAATCTGCTTATAGTAGCAAAAATCAAACCTATTCAACCTTAAATGTCCTTCAAAGATGCAGATATTATTCTTTTCTTCATCATACAGCTTATTTAGGAGTTGTGGAATTTATTTACACTTTGCATGTTCCATATAAGTTGTAAATGGAGAAAAAGTTCCTTATAGCACATATTACTGTAAGCCTACACTCACTGGCTGACCTGAACATTTTAATAGCCAAAAAAAAAAAGAAATCCTGCTAAACCACAAGTGACCTAATGGGCTTAAACCAGAGTAGCAGCAATTAACAGGGGTCCTATTCTCTTTAATGCTGCAGGTACAGTGATGACACCCAATTATGTGCGGTCTTCGGGCATTAGCCTGTCGCCATGGTGCGACTGCAGCAGCAGTGGGAACAGCAAGCAAGACTGTGATAAATTTTCGGAGTTTTTCACCAACAATCGATGCCTCCGTGAGTTGCAATACATTGTTACAGGTTGAACTGAGGTACAAAAACTTTTTTCATGTAGTCTGTTGGGATCTTATGTGATAGACTGACGCAACAATGAAAGATTGTAAAGTGTTGTTTTCATTTTATTTTTTAACCCTATAATGCCAAATGTATCGTATTTTGATACATACGGTTTATGAAATGTTTAGTATCTGACACCTTTTGCATAATTTAATGGTAAAAACTTTGCTTAAAATCCTATTGTACACAATCAGATATACCTGATAACAGCCAGTAGAAGACTACACAAAAAATTATCTTGACTTATCGCATAATAATAAATTATTAATATAAAAAATGTATTTCTTTTTTTTCTTTTTACATATTTTGTTAAAAGGGCAAATAAGGAATTCAAACCAAAAAAAGTAATTTTCTGTTTTGTTTTATTCTTGGATCAGGCTTTAAAGGGTTAAGTTAAGTCTGAAAAGTGCATTAATTTGTTTTTAGAAAAAAAAACAACCAGTTCTCAAAATTAAAAACGTGTGACAACTAGGTTATGAGGGTCATTGTAGGTCAGACTTGAGTTTCTAGCGATGGTTTTTGGTGTTGCTTTACATCATGCTTTTCTCATATCTAAAAATTACTTTGGACAACTTCACAAAAAGCGTTCACCTGCCACTAACCTCATCAAGTAACACACACACACAAATATTTGACCCAAACCTTAAGATTTATGTCATTTTATTGCATAACTAATTCAATTTGGAGAGACTCACACAGAGAAAAGCTGCAAATATTTAAATTTATTTATACAGGTTACACCTGATTTCTATCTAAGGAAATCCAGCTGATTGTGAGGATACATTGACTCTCCGAAGGGGGCCTGGACACTGGTGGTGGAATAAGCCAGAGGGAGAGTGGGATTGAGAATAATCTGAGAATGATGGAGGAGATGGGGATATTGAAAGATGATTAGCTTCGGAAAAGATGCAGCCCCCGAGTTGATTGGCTGGAACTGAAGGAGGAACATCGCAGGTGGTTCAGGTGAAGCTTATAAAAGCCTTCCATATTGAATTTTCACTTAAAGGAGTAGTACACCCAAAACATGATTATCCTTCATTTTCTACTCACCCCCATGCTGAACAACACTCTGGAGTACTTTTTTGATATCTCAAATGCATCTGGAGATCTGGGAGGCTTCTTGCTGTCTGCTGACATTCAAATAATGGAGGTCTATGGTGACCGAGACAGAAAGGTCCATAAAAGTCCACAAAAAACGTGTCAATATTCCTCCATACTGCTCGTCCAATGTAATCCAAGTGTCCTGAGTGGGTAGCGTCCATAATTTACTTGAAACGAAGTCATTTAGAATGTTTTAGAGCCTAAACAGTAGTGTATAGGATTTCCTAAAAACGCGCGCCTGCGAGTTCACGACTCTACGGAAACCGCGGCAGACCAAACCAGATGAAAGTGCGCATTCAGCGTCTGCTTTCTCGGCAAAGAACTCATGCTCTTCCTCAACACTGAAGTCCTCAGACATTTTTCTTTCGTTGTTTCTTTCTTTGCACAGGTAAACAGCACATTTCTTCTTCTACGCTTGCATTATCGGCAGAGCAGATAATGCTTCATACTTGTACACTTCCCTCATGACTGGATTATTTCATTTAGTGTCCATGCAAATAGAGAGTTTTAATGTTCGATCAACCAACATTTAGATCAAATCAGGGAAAACCTAAACTTAGCTTCTGAATGCAGCTCAGCTTTCTTTTCATTGAGGCAAAGTGCCTGTTAATTTTTTTTAACTTCTTTTCTACCCGAATCCAGTCAAATGTGGGACATTTTGTCAATTTGTGGAACAGCAGGAAAGAAGTGAAAATATTTTGCAATCCCAGACAAATCGAGTAATCTGGTAAACCCTAGGCAGAAAACTACACACAACATTCCCAGGTTGAAACACGACAATGGCAGGATTATGCTGTGGGGACACTCTTTAGAACTGATGTGAAGAAGGATAAAGCTACAGTACGTTTCAAAATGGCGATCAAGATTAGCATTAGAGGAGTTAGAATAACTTTGTTGAATGAAAGATGGGCAAAGCTGATAAAGACATCATTTAAAAAGTATGTCTAGTATTGACAATTTTTATCATTTAAAACACTTTGAAAATAATGCATCGCATCCACTTCACAATTATGCTCTATTTTATGTTGGTCCATAACATCAGATCCTAACAGAGTACTTTAAAAGGCATGTATGTTAATGTAAAAGAGGTGTAATTACCTAGTTGTAAGTTTTTGTTGGCAGCTTTTATTTTTTCAGATTCATTGACTTTTTAAATGGACAACTAGATATTGTCTGAGCAACTATACATGACCCATATTTTGCCAAACATCCGTGGTGTCTTCTGTTTATTCCATTTAGGAAATCAATCTGATCAATTCTTTGTTCCTGTTTAGGCAATGCTATTCAGGCGTTTGGTAATGGTACTGATGTTGGAGTGTGGCAACCTCAACCCCCCATTCAACCGACTATAGAGACAAGCATCACTCGCAGGGGTAAAGGTTGGACAAACAGTGTTTTGGACGAGCTGAAAGATGTGAATCACCTGGGTGCCAATAGTGACTCATACCACATCTGTGGAACCTTGCAGGTGAGATTTGATGAGTCCTCTGACATCTAGCGTTTTGTTTTTCTTATTTTACTATCACGTTTTTGGCATAATAGTTTAAACTAAGATTAAGATTAAAAAAACTTTTTACTGAAAACAGAAAAAGTCAAGTTGCTTATTTACCCAGGCTATATACTTTGTGTTTTGTGTAAACCTTTAAAAGTTTGAAAAGAAAATGTCTCGCCCTAACTTCCGACCTTAGGAGGTCACTGAGAAAACCATTCAGAGCTTCAGTGTGATTGTCAGATGTCTGAATCTGTCACTGTGATAGATCAGGGAGGGTTTTATGACGGCATGCGCAGAATCCCCCCTCCTGGGCAGAAAGTGGATATGTCAATGTGGAGTCACATTTTCTGAAGCTGTCATGTCAAAGCTAATTGGATGCCTCAGTAACCTCAGAAATGGCCTAAAGGTTCAGTCTGTTTGTGACAATGTTAGTTTGCAAGCAGGAATAGAAGCCACAGAATTTTTCCCACAATAATAGAAGGTTGATGGTTGACTTCTCTCTTATTGGGTTCTTTGCATGTTTCATTTCAAAGATCCTTAAATTTGCAAACTTTAACTTTCTGAATTCTCAGTAGCAATTAAACACAAGTACATATACTAAAGCTTATTATGAATTACCACAGACTTTAGTAAAAGTGGTCATGATTTTATTATGGAAATTCAAACCAGATCTGTTTGCATGAATAAATACTGTAACAAACAGATCTATTTCAGAAAGAAGCCTGGATGTGATGTTATGCTGATATCTGCCAACCCCTCACTGTAATTAAAGAGACATTGTGTACAATTTTACTGAAAATTTTCTTTAAAATAGCCTTTTATTCGACTCTTTAGGACTAAAACATGATTTGATGAGCAGACTGACACCTCAGTAGTTCAACGCCGATGAATCTATAAGCCTGTAGCCTATTTTTACTTTGGGTTGGAAGTTCCCACGCTGTTTGTAAGGTGTGATGTCATGCGTGTCCATGTTAAATGGCTCCTTGAAAAAACAATCAAAGCATTATATTCAAGATGGATTTTGTTGATACTCAAAAGCGACCGGTATCCAGCTCAACTCAGACACCTATGGCACTTCCACATAAGTTAAAAAAAACAAACAAAAAAGAAACACCCCTGTCAAGTATCGGCATGTGCTACGAGAACGAGCAGAAGAGTGCTGCAGTTCTATGTTTTGGCCAGAGGTGGCAGTATCATTAGAAAACTCTGCAATGCCTCTTTAAATCACATTTGCTTCTATGTTTTCTTTTGTTTAGTTCTGCAACAGTAAATGACAGGAAGTAAACAGAAGCTAAAGAACTTCACACCAGAGAAATGTAAGAATGACTAATGATAGGCAGATCCTTGAACGCTAACATTCTTGCTAGAAGTGCGAGAGATCAAAGAACACCAATCAATGCCGTAACGACACAACAATAGGCCACTAAGCAACGTTATCTGGGTGGGCCCCAAATGAAGTACAACGCCACACCCCCCCCCCAAATGGCATACGACACAACAATAGCCCCTAAGCAACATTATCTGGGTGGGCCCCATACGAAGTACAACACCCCCTCCAGCCACCGTCTAATGAATTATACACAGTTATTAATGTAGTAATTAAAAGTACCACTGTCTGCTTTGCTATTGGTGTCGTGTTTAAACGGCTCACCATTGTGTTGAAATTTGCCATATCTTGGGGTATAAATAAGGTCCGATCAGACAGACTAGCATCAGGTGGGTAAAACAGGAATTTTTCGCACCGTTACATCTGCAAAGACACATCCTAGTCTGCAATTGCGTAGGGGGCCTACCAGAAGTCAGTGACGGGGCCCCTAAGAGGCTGGGGGCCCCTAAGCAATTGCAGTCTCTGCTTACCGATATTTACGCCATCGACACCAATGCTTATATAATTAGTTGTTTTAACTTTATAACATTTTCTTTTTGAGTTGGGATTGCCTACTTTGAAGGTGCAGAAGTCATTCACTGTACTGCTATTTAATTAGCATTTAACTGAATAGAAAGCATTATTTTATTTTGTGCTATTTTATAAGTAGAGAAGATACCTCCTAGTTTTGGACTTACTCAAATTTGTTAAATATTTGCCCCGTAGGGTAACGTGCAGTTAAAAGATAAAGAAAAATAGTAACTTGTAACCATTTTTTTGTCTTTGTGTTCAGTGAGTGGTCTTATTATTAAAGCTGGGAGATAAAATTTAGCTCTTTTGTTGTTGTTTTATTTACTAAAACCATGACCCAAATCAGACGTCTTGTTAATTAAATTCAATTCAGTTTATTTCTATAGCGCCAATTCACAACACATGTCATCTGAAGGCACTTTACAGTTCACCAGATCATACACTTAAATTGATTCAAAGTTTTCTATTTAAGGAAAACCAGTTTATTGCATTGACTCATTGACTCGGATTCAATCCCTCACACTAAGCATGCATTGTAGCGACAGTGGAGAGGAAAAACTCTCTTTTAACAGGAAGAAACCTCCAGCAGAACCAGGCTCAGTGTGAACGGCCATCTTGTTAGTGTACAGTATACACCTAAAAACTGAGTTGTACTTTTCATATTATTACAATTATTTCTGTGGCATTACCACGTCATTTCAGCTGGTAGATTATTTCAGGGTTTAAACTACATAACTAAAGCCTAAAAGGGTTTATTGCAATTCATATATTGTAATTTTTCCTCAAACCAAACACATTTAGTCAAACACCAATGGAAAATTTGAATATCAGTTTGCAGCCACAGTTAAACCACTTAAAGGTGATAGTAATTTTCTATTGCCCAAATAGGACTGATTCAAACACACTTTAAAATTTCTCTGTGCAGTGCTGTTATTACCGATGAAGTACAGCTTTTACACCAAGACACAATGGATCTTGTAAGCTTATATATACCTCTTCTAATGCCAGGATTTTATTATATAGAAAAGAGAGATCAGAATAAATCAATTCAAGCTGCAGTGATTTAAAATATTTCAGTCAGATAACATTTTATGAGGCTAAACTACACTTTATGTTAAGATGCTTTTTTTATTTGTTTTATTAAGAACCATCTAAGTAACTGTCAGCTGTGATCCAAAATAAAAAAAATAAAAATTTGGAGGGGCCTAATATTTAATGCTAGAGTTCCTCCTGGGCTGTCGGCAGGTTGTCATCTGCCTCTGATAGACGTGGTGAACCTTTGCAAGATTGAATGGGTAATTATTACCGGTTCAAGGTGCCTGATGCTGATAGATTCCTCCCAAAGAAGACTGAAGGCTGATATTGAGTGAAAAGATCAAAGTGAAGGATTGGAAAGATTATTGCACTTTCTTCTCTTCCGACAAATTCTAATGAGAAATCTTGGGGGGGAAAAAGGTGAAAAAGTTTAAAAATGAGTTTTAATGGTCTAAAATTTATTTGGCAATCGTAAATTGGATTTAAACTGAAGCATAAACACTTTCGAGATGCATTGCATCAACTAGTTTCTGTGGCAATATCATTTTATTTGTGACTTGTGTTAAACTGCTTATAATCCACTTCCGCCCCTTTGGAGAGAATTTGGCCCCCCCATCAACAAACTCCTGATATCTGCAATTTTCTTCTGATAAATACTTTGGGGCTTTATATTTCTTATAAATGAGATCATATCACAGAGCCTCCTTTAACCGAAACAATCTATCACATTGGCTTTTAATAGCGATAATATGATTTATCACCAGTAAAACATCCTTTAGGAAGAAAGACCTCCAATGGAGCAATTTATCATTCTTCTCTATAACCCTGGTTTGTAGGATTCTCTCTGCTTAAAAATCACAGCATGTTTATTTTGTTTCCAAACATCACAGATCCCCTTATCATTTTCTGCACCAAAACACTGTATCTTTGTGGTTTATTATACTTTATCTATTTGTATGTGTAAATGCATTTTTTTTTAATCTTAGGAAACAAATTTGAGTAAGTTTTAATATGTAACCTTGAGCTACAGTATAGCATGAACAGTCAGGGGGAAATGAACCAATAGATTACACCAGAAGTTTTTAAGGGGATAAAACGGTCTTTGGTTGTGTGGAGGTTTGAAGAGGACCCAAATACAGAAGTGGAAGCTGAAGGGGTTTCTTGTACAGGTGCTGGTCATAAAATTAGAATATCATGAAAAAGTAGATTGATTTCAGTAATTCCATTTAAAAAGTGAAACTTGTATATTATATTCATACATTACATACAAACTCATATATTTCAGATGTTTATTTCGTTTAATTTTGATGATTACAAATGACAACAAATGAAAATCTCAAATTCATCATATCAGAAAATTAGAATATTGTGAAAAGGTTCAAAATTGATGGCCCCTGGTGCCACACTCTAATCAGCTAATTAACTCAAACCACCTGCAAAAGCCTTTAAATGGTCTTTCAGTCTAGTTCTATAGGCTACACAATCATGGGGAAGACTGCTGACTTGACAGTTGTCCAAAAGACGACCATCGACACCTTGCACAAGGAGGGCAAGACACAAAAGGTCATCGCTAAAGAGGCTGGCTGTTCACAGAGCTCAGTGTCCAAGCACATTAATAGAGAGGCGAAGGGAAGGAAAAGATGTGGTCGAAAAAAGTGTACAAGCAAGAGAGATAACCGCACCCTGGAGAGGATTGTGAAACAAAACCCCTTCAAAAATGTGGGGGAGATTCACAAAGAGTGGACTGCAGCTGGAGTGAGTGCTTCAAGAACCACCACACACAGACGTATGAAAGACATGGGTTTCTGCTGTCGCATTCCTTGTGTCAAGCCACTCTTGAACCACAGACAGCGTCAGAAGCGTCTTGCCTGGGCTAAAGAGAAACAGGACTGGACTGCTGGTGAGTGGTCCAAAGTCATGTTCTCTGATGAAAGTAAATTTTGCATTTCCTTTGGAAATCAAGGTCCCAGAGTCTGGAGGAAAAGAAGAGAGGCACTTCATCCACGTTGCTTGAAGTCCAGTGTAAAGTTTCCACAGTCAGTGATGGTTTGGGGTGCCATGTCATCTGCTGGTGTTGGTCCATTGTGTTTTCTGAGGTCCAGGGTCAACGCAGCCACATACCAGGAAGTTTTAGAGCACTTCATGCTTCCTGCAGCTGACCAACTTTTTGGAGATGCAGATTTCATTTTCCAACAGGACTTGGCACCTGCACACAGTGCCAAAGCTACCAGTACCTGGTTGAAGGACCATGGTATCCCTGTTCTTAATTGGCCAGCAAACTCTCCTGACCTTAACCCCATAGAAAATCTATGGGGTATTGTGAAGAAGAAGATGCAATACACCAGACCCAACAATTCAGAAGAGCTAAAAGCCACTATTAGAGCAACCTGGGCTATCATAACACCTGAGCAGTGCCACAGACTGATCGACTCCATGCCACGCCGCATTGCTGCAGTAATACAGGCCAAAGGAGGCCCAACTAAATACTGAGTGCTGTACATGCTCATACTTTTCATGTTCATACTTTTCAGTTGGCAAACATTTCTATAAATCCTTTGTTTTTATTGGTCTTCAGTAATATTCTAATTTTCTGATATGATGAATTTGAGATTTTCATTTGTTGTCATTTGTAATCATCAAAATTAAACAAAATAAACATCTGAAATATATGAGTTTGTATGTAATGTATGAATATAATATACAAGTTTCACTTTTTAAATGGAATTACTGAAATCAATCTACTTTTTCATGATATTCTAATTTTATGACCAGCACCTGTAGATTTATTAATCCAAAAGGTGGCAACTGAGGCAAAAATCCAAAGATGACAAAATACAGAAAGACAAAATCCAGGAGACATTAGGGAAAACACATGAGGGGCAAAGAAACGACGAGGAACCAGCAAACACTACATGAAGAGGAGGGTTTATATGGCAGACAGAACAAAGGCTGGGGTAATCAACTGATTGGGAGCAGGTGTGGACAGAAGAAGCTAGAAGGAGACTGACACTAAAGGGGGGACAGAGGGTGAACAAGAAATACAGTACATAGAACTCAAACACAACCAGAAAACATCACAAAATTGAAAAGAAACATATAACAACTCAAAAAGAAAACCCAAGCAGAACTAAAAAGTGCACATAACCAACTTTTTTTTATTTCTCTTATTCAGACAGAAGAAAACCTAATAAAAGAAGATCAAATAAACTAATACAATGTCTTTCTTCTTCCTTTCTTCTTTTTCTGTCCAAAGGTTCAAAATCTGGTCTCAAATCAAACAGCCAATGCAGCTTTTTGTCCGGTAAGGCTTGTTCTATTAAGTACTTTAAAGTTTTGTTCTTCCTATAAAACAAAAAATATTTTGGTCCTCGGTTTTCTAAAAAATTCTAGAGTTTACCTGTAAAGATATAGTTGCTGTCTGACATCCTACATTTAGAGTTTAATTCGCTCCTTCCCAAGTTGTCTTTAAAAAAACATGACGTACCTTGAATTATTTATTTTTTTTTTTATCATAGACTGACACAAAGTAATGCATTGATTCAAATCAGAAGGAAAATGTTATTTGTTTTTTTATAGGTTAAAAATCTGAAATGTGTGGCATGCATTTGTATTCATACCATCTAAATAAATGCTTCCTTAAAACAAACTTTCGCTGCTGTTTCAGCTACAAGTATGTTAGTCTTGATTAAGGTTAGTTTCCCTGGCTTATAAAAGTTGGCCAGCCAGACTCACTTACACGGGGTGTAATGGTGTGCTCACACTTGACTCTATGGCTACGTTCACACTGCAGACCTTAATGCTCAATTCCGATTTTTTTGGTGAAATCCGATTTTTTTGCTGTTCTTACATCATACAATACAATGCATTCATACAACCTAAGTGCCCCGCATGCGCAGTACAGGATGCAATGACGTCACAATCAAGCGTTCTCTGTGTTTACGGAAGTAAACCTGGATAGTGGTGCTGGAGAACATCTAGAAATCTGTTCAGACTGTCATGTAAAGATCAGATAAAGGTCGCATATAGGCAAAAAAAAAAATGGGATTTGGGTCCTTCCGGCTGCGGTGTGAACGTGGCCCTAGAGGTGTCTCTGAGGGCACCATAAGTAACACCTGTGAGTACAATCATTGGCTCATTATGCTTGACGCACAGACATTCCACACGGAAAATTAGCTGCCTGTCACAGCATCTGGAGCATTTATACTCGGGTTTCCCTCGGTTCTGGGCGGGCATGTTCAGCACAAGGTGTAAGCAGACACCATCACACTACATGAGGAAGTAGAAAACCCAGCCGTTTACAACTTTATCAAAGCCTCTTCATGTTGTTCAAAAGGGACAGTCATTTATTTCCTGGAGTTTTTCCACAATGTGTTGATCTTGGTGATATTTATGGGCTAAATCATGAGATGTCTGTAGATGTTTACATTTGCGAACCCTCGCCAGCGGGAGATGGTGCTCGCTCACTATGTTTTTAGCACAGCTCTGTCCACATAGGTACAAATTTTCCTTGGTGCTCCGTGCAGAAATTTGTCCGTTCAGAGGGGTGTGGACACCCAAAATTAGGTAATTTTGGCGAGCGGACCGCTTTGACCTTGCGGATGCGTCAAGCATAAATCAAGCTTCAACAGCCACGGTGCAGTGCAGGTGCGGTAATAAGGTGCTGAAGTCTTTCCACAACAACGAAGTTTGGCCGGACACAGCAGCAGCCTCTGCATCAAGCTCCTGAACCATAGACACATCATCAGATGAGAGGTGTGCTGACAGAGCGGCCATCTTGGGTCAGACCAAGCTGCTTTCAGAGACAATACCCGTCAATGGAGGCTAACCCTACTTTATAACTTTAGACACTGTAAATTCGCTGAACTCTCAACTGATTTCAAGAAAATTGGCTGACTGAAAGCAAGAACGTTTCACTGGTTACATGTAGGGTGACCAGACGTCCTCTTTTTCCTGGACATGTCCTACTTTTCATACCTTAAAGAATGTCCAGGGGGATTTTCAAGATCTTCCGGGATTTGGTCTACTACAGTGCAGCAGAACCGAACCCTGAGCTCCGCAGTGAAGTTGGTTTGAAGTTGGATATTGGATATTCAAGCTTCGCGGAGTCAGCGGGATCTAGCAAACCGTTGATCCGACTGAGGGACTCCGATGTCGGCCAGCGTCTGTCTGCTGCTCCCTCCTCCCGCATGCAGTGGTGCAGTTAGGGACAGTCAACAAATATCTTTGAACCAAGCACTCTTGAGAAGCAAAAATAAATAAATTCCTTATCTTAAGGTTAAGTGCCTGTGACTGGGTTTATCCACCTGAACTGTCGATCTTTTTAGCTCCTCCAGTTTATTGGCTTCAAAAAAGAGGTGTATCAGAGTAGAGGGAATGAAATACCAATGCATGTCTAAGTAAAAAAACAAGAAAAACATTCTTAAGTTACAATCATATCTCTACTTTGTGTTGGTTTGCCAAATAAAATCCAAATAAAGTCTATTGAGCTTTATGGTTGTAATGCAAAGCATTGTTGATACTTTTGAAAATGCTATAAGTAAATGTCATAAACTTAAATTCAATGTGTAACTGACAGAACACTGGGATCTTTTCTCTTAGAACCATCAGCTGGATGAGTCCGGTGCTTCGAATGCCATCGCTGGAAGCTCACCCACCAGACAGAGCCACTTGCATCCCTCCATCTTAGCCCTTGCCCTGGCCTCCACAACAATACAGCTCAAAGGTTTCTTGTCTCTGTAGGAGCGGAGAGCGGATGGTCAACCTTCTGATCTTAAAAAAGCAGTCCACTTCATTTTAATTTACTCACCGAACTGGAACTTTTTTCTGAAACAGCCACTCGTGGATCAGATTTGTGGATGACTGTCACTGAGATGTCAGCTCATTTGCCTTCCAAAGCCCGGTGGAAGTAATTTGCAAAGACCTTGACTAAAAAAGATGACTCAAGCCTTGCATATTTGACGGAGTGATGTGCCAAACAGGTGAAAACTGCTTCAAGCATGAAGTCATGCCCTCTTTGCTTAAAATGTCGAAGTTAAGGGCAAATGGAAAGCTAAACGTGTGGAAAGAAAATAGACATATAACACATTTCATAGATGCATTGATTGAATTATAATTAAGGTCATTCAAAGTTTCATTTTGTCTGAAAATCTCCTAACGTCAAAGACCCATCTACCAAATAATAGGTTACAACTTCTTCCACGTTTGGCATTAAGTGTAGAGCAGCTCTGTAGATCTGGTCGTCAAGGTCGTTTGTGGCTTTCATCGTGTCACTTTGTACATAGAATATACAGGTGGAAATACTGTTAGCTTGTAAAGAATATTGTCTGTAATATTTTGAGAGTGTAAATTAGAACAGGTGACTGAGGTCCCTCAGCTTTACCCAGCCTTGTTGTTATTTATGAAGTGTGTTGAAATGTGCTTCTTATCTCCTGTGGTTACAGGTTTGACTTCATTGTGTGAATATATTTTGATTGAAAACGCATCATTTGGCTTAAATATTGAAGCATTTTTAAAAGTACTGCAAAGAGTCTACAAAAAAAAGTCTCTTATGGCTAAGAAAGTCAATTGGTTTGTGAGTCTCATCCAGACACCCGAGGACCGGACAGTTCTGTTTTTCTCCATGTAATTATTATTTTTTTTTCTGAATAGCAAGAGAACAAGGGTTTGGATAATAAACAATGTGTAAATACCAGCGACCAGCGTCAATATCAAAAGACAAACGCCATCGGACATTAATTGCCAACAATTAGTGTTGGTCTGAATGGAGGGAAAGATCAAAACACATTCTTAGTTTGTACTTAGGAGCTTGAATTAATACTGCCTTTCAAAGAATGTACAACACAATAAAGGCAAGTTTTTGAACATCTTTAGCGTTTTTAAAAATGCAGTGTGTATGTTGTAATTACTTCAAGAGTGATTTTGTTGACATCAGAACAGTTTATCTATAATAAACCGATCCAAGTTAGAAGTTCAGAATGTTGTATTCGGCATTATAAGGTGCTGTAAAACATTGTATTTTAAATTACCGTTAACTTGTAAACATTTTATCATGTTAAAAGTACAAACTTTTATTCTGACTTACTCTATTGGGAGTTTTTGTGAAAGACCAACAAAAAGGAGTGAAGTTGAAAAAAAATATATATAGTTATCTAACAGCTTCCCTGACTCATTACTTAAAACCAGCTTTGTCCGTAATTAGAGCAGGTAGGTCCAAACTATGCCTTGAACATCTGCAGCTATTTAATGTCGTCCTGCTGGAAGAGGAATCTCCACCTAAACTCAAGTCTCTGCAGCCTTTAAAGTCGTAGGAAAGCGGCTGTTCCAAGTGTTGCATTTCCAAATTCAAATGAGTGGGGGATGACTTTACACGAGTGAATAAAGTGAATGATTGGTCGATTATCAAGAGGGCGGGATTGTTTTGGTGGAAGGTTTGCAAACAAGTTTGGTTGTGGCCGGTTTGTCAGAAACATCTTGCTAACCAGTTAGCAACTTAGTGCTAGTAGGTTCCCAATGGAAAATTACATTAGGACCGAGTAGCACTAAATTGGTGACTTAGAAACAACTCTGTCAAGGAACGCTATTGGACAGAGGAAACATGCAAGAGGAGTTTTGTGTCGGAGGTCATGGATGAGTCTTCTCCATCATACATTTTTTTATTTAGAGGAGGAAAGTGGGGACAAAGTTGTTGTGGAAGAGGACGCCAGGACGGCAGAAGCTTGGTTTGGTGTAGAAGGCTTACAGCCGTATGTTTGAGCCCTTGCCTTGCAGCACTGCCAGTTCTGTTAGCTCTACGCCTCCCGAAGACACAGATGCCCATCCCTGTGAACACTGGGACGTAACTCAGTGGGAAAGGAAAGGATTCCTATTTCTTATTTTTACCGTTACGTATATTAGCTGCAACATATGAATCAAGATGCTATGACCAAAAAAAATTTTATTGATAGATGACCGTTGATAAGATTGGCAGAATTTAGATGTACAAGCTGACATATAACTGGCCTTCATGAGATAACGAAAAAAAAAAACAGATTTCAAGACAGGATTTATTTTGTAAATAGAAATTTTCTATTTAGGACAATATAGTCTAATAAAGAGTACATTTATATAGATGATTAAGCCGGAATTATTTGACATTTAAATATGACTTCTTTGCAACTTTAAGAAGTTTCTTTCAATACATATAGAACATATTCAACTAAATCCTTTTTCACATAAACTCCATGCACCAATGAAACAACATCCCACAGTCTAATGCTGCCACCACTTTGTTTGTCCATTGTTTATTTGTCCCTCAATTCAGTGTATGTTGATGGATTTTTTGTCAAAAAAAACCAAACATGGCTCTATTTACTGATAAGGTCATTTTGATATAAATAAATGCTATTTGGAGGTGTCAGAGTATAAGAGAATGAAAATAAATGAATGTCACCCTTTCAGGTTTTTACTAAAAGATTATACGAATTATAAAATCCATTGCAGATATCAGGAGTTTGTTCTGTAAGACTGTAAGGCAAGACACAGTATGATTAGTTCAAATGATTGCAATCCAAAGATTTTATTTTATTGAATTTTCCTTCAGATAACAATAAATATGTGAATAACAACCCATCCTGGTTTCTAGACTCAGTAATAATATACCCTGGATCATGTCATTCTTCCCCAAAATAGACACTTTATCTCACCTTTCCATATAGAAGGAACTCCTGTAAAGCAGGATTATAGGATAGCACCTGGCAGACACCCTACTATTGTCACTTAGATCATATCAGTCCCCGTGTGGAGTGACAGAGGCAGACAAGGACACAACCTGCAGAGGACAGACTCGTCCCTGGACAGGAGGGGGATGTGTACTGTCACCTGTTTTGGGAACAGTGATGGAAAGCATGATGCGCAAAGAAAGCCAAAGATTTATTGGATGTGTCGCATTAACCAGACCAAAATGTCTCATGTTCTGCATGAGAAGGAAACTTATGTCTGAATGCTTTTTATCCACGCAGACGCATAAAATAGGAGGTAAATGAAATTAAAAAGCAATTGATCCACACAGTAATTGTATTTAGTTGTATTTAGCAAAAACTTAATTTGGTAATTAATAGAAAAAAAGAGAAGAAAGTTTTCTTCAAATGTTGGTTCTATCATAAAATCCCACAAAAAATACTCACATTTGTGATTGTAATATTGGAAAATGTGGAAAAAAAGTTCAGAGGATAGTAATATTTCTGAAGGCGATGTTCATTTAAGTGAAGTGAAGTAGGTTTAAAAGAATCACAATATTATCTCTTTTTTTCTCTGACATGAATGTATATATACATTCATGTCAGAGGGCTTCATTATATATATATATATACATGTATATATATACACATACATGTATGTATATATATATATATATATATATATATATATATATATATATATACACATACATGTATGTTTATATATATATATATATATATATATATATATATATATATATATATATATATATATATATATATATATATATATATATATATATATATATATATATATATATGTATGTATGTATATACGTAGGAGTCCTGACACCTTGTAAATATGACAGAGAATCTGGGAGGAATCTTATAGGTATAGTGGAGGATGTTTTTTTTTCCTGGTGGAATATCGAAATAAGTGGTCCTCCTAATTGTCAATCATTCTGGTGATATGTTTACATAAGGCCGTCCTATGTGTTCGTTCCCATTTTCACTTACTGGTGGTGAGTCTGATTGCAAATCTTTTGGAAAATAAAAGATGCATGAGAGATGCAAAAAGCAACTTTTAAACAGAGCGTGCACGAGGAGAAATGGGCTTGTGCACGCTCTCACACACGTTTAATAGGTGTTCTCTCTTGGGAACGGGTACAGGGTTGTGCATGTGCATTTTTTTTTTAAGTAGAGAGGGTGGGTCTTTTCAAAAAATCATGAAAAACCTGAACCTACTCAGCTGAAAAAAAAAGGGTATAAATACCACTGGAAACATGGGGAAAAAAGAAAATACATTAAAAACCAATATATACTTTTCCACAAGTTATCGAGAAGGAAATTAATACAATTGATCGGACCATTATTTTTAAATAAAATGTAAATAAAACATTTTATATTGATGCTTTTTTTTACATTATCACACTTTTTAAGTGACGTCATTAGTGACGTCACTTTTTAAGTGATGTCTCATTAAATATCACGTTTCATTAAATATCAGGAAGAAACAACTTGAAAGACTGAAAATGATTTATTGCTTGGGATGTGAATCATTTTTGGCTTCATTATGCAATCCCTGGTGATACAATTTTGCTGTTATGAATTTTTGGGAAGTGAACAAGCATTGTCATTTTCTCTGAAAGAAATTGTCTGCATGTTTTTACCACCTACGTTGCAATAACACAGAAAAAAAAAAAACTGGTTAAAAGCTTAACATTTTTATCTTATTAAATAATTTCCTTCAGTTGAAACATCCGATCTGAAGAAGAGATGTAATATTTTCTAACTTCAATTCATTGATACCAAGAGACAAATAGCTGCCATTAAAACCATTGTAAACATTATTGCTCAGGAGATTTATTGTTCCCTTGCCATAAAGCCCTGAACTCGGGCAGATGGGGTTTCGACCCTTCACCACCAATAAAACCAATCCAGGTCTGCAACATCCACGCACTCACCCTCGGCAAGGATTAAAGTGGAGCTTGATAAAAACAACACAATTACAGAAGCTGCACCTAATATCTAATTACTGCAACACTGACCTCTCCTGCACCATTTTCTTCAGCCACGCAGAACTTCTCTGTGGATTTCAACCTTTTCTATTAACCAGGAGAGCAGAAGCAATTTTATTTTATTACTTTTTGGGGGGTTTTATTGTGTCTAAATGTCAGCGTGCCTGACTTTTTGCAGTAAACAACACTCAAGAGTTACTTCAAGATACTTTACCTCATATCTATTTAAAATCCTCCCAGAGACAGAGATAAGAAATAATGGGTTCTTTATTGGGCACCAAAGCAGAGATGGATGGATGAAGAAAACAGCCAGAAGAATCCAGGAATCAGAAAGCACTTGTTTAAAAAAAAACCCTCTTGTATTTTTGGTTGGCAAAGTATAACAGATTGCTATTTTAGGAAATATAGATTCTAGCAACTGAAGATTACTTTGCAAATCGATAAATCTGTGGATTATTTTTTTCGATTAATCGATTAATAATCTGAAAACAAGTGAAACTAAAATGTCTCCACTTCAGGAGTTCTGCATAGAGCATATTGACATACAAAAATGTTTATATATTTCTTTCAATTTTGATATAATCACTGCTTTAAGTGGTTTGATTTGTCAGCCAAAGGCATGTTTTACATTTCCTATATTTAATTTAATGATTAATCGATTACTGAATTTGTTGATTATTTCAATAATCTATTAATCTGTTTATTTCAGCCTGAACAGATTCTTTAATTTGTAATCTGAAAAATAGAAACAAACTCATAATATCGGTTGTACCATGTTCATATGTCCAAATCCAAAAAAACTAACCAGATCAATGCATTTAATAAACATAATTTAAAGTGAATATATCACCTGTACAGATTCAGATCAGTATTTTTTGTAAAAAAAACAAAACAATTTGTGTTTCATGTAGTCGATTCAACCTGTGGATCAACCTGAGATCTAACATTAAGATAGTGTGGCATATCCTTGTTTTATTGCTTCTGTATTTAAATATGCATTAAAAAGAACCCCAGAGCATCCTAAGCATAAAGGCAGTGTCACATGAGACTTCAGCTCCTGACAAATGACACGAAGACATGGCTCCCTTCATTTCATCAGGGATTATTCAGCAACATAAAATACTTTTTAATTAACTCAAACAGTTTTAAATAATCATTTTATATGCCTTCAATATTGTAAACACATAAAGGAAATTTTAAGCCTCTACTTCTCAAACTTCATGGTGATATGCAGGAGTGCTAATGCTAACTTAAAGGAAATATATATACACATGAGAGGCAAAGGTAAAAAAAAAAAAAAAAAAAGACCAAAATACGAAGACTGACATTATTGTGGACCTATTTTCTCCAGGGGTATATAGTGTTGTATTCCATCCCTCCTTTAATTATGAGACGCACTCGCATTCAAGGTTCTTCTGCAGGTACCGGACACTAAAGCAGAGCACTATAAGCAGAGCGGCTGCAGCTAATGGGAACAGAATAAGTGAAGATCTTTTAAAGTAGCACTTTAACCAACAGCCTTTCTCTTCCATACATTCTAGCTCAAATGACACCAGAAAAGATCATCAACAAAATAAGATGTTAACACGAATAAACCTAATATCAGATTGAACTACATTGAATGCTCAGTTTCATAATGAGCATTGAAGACACCATAAAACGGTCAATTAGACATTAAAGCAAGACGATGAAAGATTTAAACTAAAATTATTCTAGTGAGTCTAAGTGCCCAGTTTGAGTCCAATTGATGAGTGATTGCAGGATTTATGTTTAAAACTGAAAACTTCTGTTATTAAAAAAGAAATAGAAGCTTAAAGTTCAATTTGGGACAATAGAGCTTTCAAAAACCTACAATGCAATGATAGAGTTGATGCCTTCCCACTATCATCGCAACCCTTGCCTCCATACAGGGGACCAGAACATCCCACCTGTTCAGCCAGGTCAGGAATTCCCCCTAACAAAACCCCCTTTCAGGGGTATAGACCAGTATCATACCAGTGATGCAGGCTAACAAAGAACCCAGACGACTGCCCATTCCTAAGGGACGGACTCGTTCTGCACGTTCAATTAGCATGTTTACTAAGTCAAAACAAGGCTTTGTTTTTGGTCCACTCTATAAAGCAATGCTAATTCTGAAATTTCGAATTGAAAAAGCTTCTTGGATGGGAAGTGAAACATCTTGAAACTTGGAAACTAAGTCCAGTGGACTTCTTTAACTTTTTTCAAACGAATTGGGACAATTGCTTCTGTCTCCTTGAACCCCAGTCGGCCTCAGCAGATGGCCGCTCACACTGATCCTGGTTCTGCTGGAGGTTTCTTCCTGTTAAAAGGGAGTTTTTTTCCTCTCCACTGTCGCTACAAGCATGCTTAGTGTGAGGGGTTGCATGAGTCAATGAGTTAATACAATCAACTGGTTTTCCTCAGACAACTTTGAATCAATCTGACTGTATGATCTGGTTGAACTGTAAAGTGCCTTGAGATGACGTGTTGTGAATTGGCGCTATATAAATAAACCAAATTGAATTGAATTAACAATAGAGAAAACTATTCCAGAGCTTACTGTAAACTTGTAAGTCCAAAATTCTTTATCGAGCTCCTTTAAAGACATTTAACCTTACTAGACTGGAGTTTTATTTCATTTATATACATTTTTGGCAACCCTTCTTAAGATGTGAAAAATCCTTACATTTATACCACATATACATTATATATATATATATATATATATATATATATATATATATATATATATATATATATACACATACATACCGGTATGTATATATATATATATATATTTTAAACATCCATCTTTGCCACTTGTAGAAAATGTAGAAGTTCATGGGGTCCTGACACTTTTTCTAAGACGGTGTTAAATACTCAAACAGTAAGAGCGTACATACTCATTCCTTCTTTTAAAGTGTAATTACCGGGCATATGGTAATTACTTTGGATCTGCAGACACAGTAAAAACTAAAGGTTAAGTCTTGAAATAGATTCAATGATACGGGGGTTTTAGATGTAGTGAGTTTTAACAGACAATTAGGAAACAGCAGCTTTACCATAATCGACGAAAAAGCAGAAAAAATGCTGAGTTCACAATAGTTTGTTTTGTTTTGATCTTTCTTCTTTTAATTTTCCGGCATGTTGTCCATCTTTCAAATACACTGACGGGTCACTGATATGCAGTCTCTCATCTGTTTCACAGAACAGTGCGAGTCTGATTCCTGCGCAAAGACAGGGTTAAGGGATTACTCTACAAACAAATAAAAAGAACACAAAAAGAAAAACCACGAGCTGACATGGCATCATCATGAAATTCATCATGAACTGTTGCAACACAAAGCAGGACAATGCCCAAACAGTTTGTAAGGATGCACAATTAGAAAAACATGGCTGACATAAGAACAAGTGGTTTAAATCAATGAAAGTGTGCGAGAAAAAAGGAATCTGTTCAACATATTAACAGAAAAGCTCCTCACAAGTGTTGCAAACTGATAATTTATTATAGATATAATATCAGGCGACAAGCCCTGAATAAAACAAAAAGTTCAGTCTCATAAAAACTAACAAAAAAAAAAACAAAACAGCAAATGTAAAATACAAAGATGCACATTTGTTCCAACGAGACACTGTACAGCTTAGAAACTCCTTTAGATCTTCATGTTCCCAAATGTTTAGCCCATGAAGAGCCAAGACATTTTTTTTTTAAAGGTAGCACAAGTCCTTCTAATTATAAAGTGAAATAAACGTATAGCTTTTCCCCCCATATAAAACTTACAAAACAAAACAGTAAACAGCTAGAAGAGCAGGAAGTCGCTGGAGCAGCCTCTTGAAACGTCCACCATTCCAGTCTCAGTTCAAAAGCGTCAAAATGTCCAAGTTGCACTTTGAAAGAGTTCATTACAAACTACAGTAAAGACCAAACGAAAGCTTCAGTGTTTTCTTTTTATCTAAACGCGAAAGAAATACATTTAAAACTGTTTTCCCATGTAAAATGCATCCGAGTTTTAGATTTTCATGCCTGGATTTGATGACATTGGCTAATTTGCACCTCCTTCCAAGTTTTCTCCCAATACGTCGCAATACAGCAGCATTAGTTCATGTATCCCACTAAAAACACAGGAGGAGTCATATGCAAGCAGACAATTAAGCTTAGACATTTCAGAAGATGCTTCAGTTGCCATGGCTTGCAATATAATTATGGGTTGTTAAATTGAGACCTTTTTAAGTCACAATTCTTTAAAGAAAAAAAAAATAGACAATAATAAATGCTTTGGTACCAAAATGTACCACGTTTTTGATTAAATGGGGACATTTTGTCAGCTTGAGACGTTACCAAATGGATGTTCATATTTCCCTCATTCTTTGCAAATAGATGGCATCAGAAAACCTGCATCAGTCACGCTTTTATAAGTCTGTATTTGTCATATTCTGACACAAATATGTAGACACTATCGTCCGAGCGAAAGTTAAGAAACTGAAAATCAAGCCGGTATCTGTTGCTGCAGAAGCATGATTGAAGAAAAGCAGAAAAACCAGGGGGCTGTGATCCTGCAACATGGTGAACTGTAGTGGTGAACGTTAGCAGCCAAAGGAAAACTCCTGTAAGTCACTTTAGCGATTTCAAGTCTGTGGAAAGGATTCCGGCTGCGAAACCAGAGGCGTGCTGAGATGATGTGACCTGTGGTCGTAAAGGTAACCGTCGGGTGGAGTCAGACGCAGGTCCCTTGGTGAGCTGGTGGAAGGGCTTTTCTGTTCTTTAAGGTTTGGGACTTGTCCTTAAAATCTGATGGTTTCTGCTGTGAGATGTCGACCAATGCACTGGCAACAATCAGTCCTGCAGGAAACATGAGCGGAGGAATGAGTGACACATACATGAACCTTTTTTATGCATCTGAGAATAATACAAACAATAACAATTAGTAAATAATGATAAAAAAATAGTTATTTTTAATTACATTTTTTCCTGGGATGCGGTTGTAGATCAGAATTGGCAAAATAACTAAACTAAATAGATGCTCCATCTGATACCAATATTAGCTGGGTTTTTTTTATAGGTATGTAAATCTTGCATTGACTGTAAAATGTTTGCCGTTCTTACTTTGGTTTGTTTACCTTAAATATAAACAACATACTGGGGTACAGGTAGGGCTTTTTTGCGTCATGTAAGACTTCCTGGTAAATTTTCTATGAAGGAAGTACTGTTGTTTATTATAGGAGTATCTCAGGGAATTAGGATATAACGGAATTAATTAGTAATTAACCAAAATAAAGAAAAATGATTTTCTCGGAAAATTCAAACAGCATATATAGCCAGGTTTTCAATACAATATAAATATATTCATATATAATTAAATACAGGGCTTAGCGATTGGTTCCAGGGAATTTTGGGTCTTGAACTTTTTTTCACCGTTTATCCTATTTAAAAAAATATATATAATAATAATAATTATATATATATATATATATTAACAGCTTCTCTACCCATCTGTGTTTATTGGTTTAGTAGACTTTTAAGGTTTGAGATTAAGAGGTTAAAAAACAAAATCAAAATAAAAACGCAATGCTCCATCTGAACAATAATTACTCTTGATTTTTCCAAAAAGAAGTCCGCAGTGTTAAGAGTACGCTGCTACCTTATTTCATCAAATATTAAAGATTCTATGAAAACACCTTAGGACATAACAGTGAGAGATTCCGGGGGGGGGGGGGGGGGGGGTGGTCGGGACATTTGAAGACCGCTGCCGAGCCGAGCCTGACAAGCTGCACTGCGGCATACTGACAAGCAAATTAAACAACTTTTATTCTGACTACTGAACAGTTACTCTGTCAGTATGCTCATCGACTACCTAAAGGATTTGTGCCTTTTCATTGGTAAGCTAACATCAATCAACTTTCATTTTTTAAATCTTCACGAGTGCTTACATTTTTTGTCTTGCAGGAAAAAAGTAGGACATTTTGAACAGTCTTCTAAATGTCCTACTTTAAAAGATTTATTAGAGCCTCATTTAAAAATTAAAATGTAAAGATTAAAACAATGTTGCTTGAGGCTGGAGCTATCACCTGGCAGTGTACCTGGGTTGAGCTCTGTTTATCAAAGTGAAATTTATGCAGTAGGTAAAGGATGTGGACAAAAATACATCATGATGACTAAGAGTGTGCAAAATAATCGTCATGACGATGCATCGCGATTCTAATTTTTGTGATCTACTGCATTGATTCTTGAAGGCAAGAATCGATTATAAAAAAAAAAAAAATGAACAAGTAAAATACATTAATTGTTGGCGCACATCAGCCAAATCAAGTGGAATACAACTTCCAGTCCAGCAGATGTCGCTGCGGATGTGTTGACGCCCGCTGCCTTGTGTCACAAGCATTTCCAGCCGCGGGATACTGCGAAGAGTCATTCGTAAACAAAATATGGACGACACTGAGAAAATTCGCCCCGCTTGGATGCATTTTGGCTTTAAAAACAAAGAAGGTAAAAATTAAATTGATATGATGCACATAATTTGCAAAAGGACCACTTAGGCCATGTAAACGGCACTGATTATCCTTATTTTGTTATTTTAAGTTTGATGAATCCTAACATCTTTTTATCAGTGTGTCCACACCAGTAATAGTAATATTTGTGTCCAGTATTTGTTTTCATGGCAACACCTCCAAAAGTCATTTCAATAAATACAGCTATGTATGAATTCAGTTGCTTTCAGTTATGTATCAATTGAAGAGACTATCCAGATCACACCCAGCCAGTCAGCCACTGGTAATAGCTGTATCTTTTTCTTACAGTGTTCAGTGAAAATATCGCAATGCATCTCAATATTTCAAGTATCGTGATGCATCGTGATAGAATCGCATCGTGGCATGTGAATCATGATTCGAATCGAATCATGACTTCTTTGCCAATACCCACCCCTAATGGTGACAATGATCAAGATCTTTAGGAAATCGTTCTTGATTACGTTTTTTAGAGTTTCTGTAATAACTGCAGACAGAGACAGATGATTGATATATTGTTAGTTCAAGTGGTTACCTGACTGTCCAGGTGGAGGCAAGTAAGAAAGTCCAGACGGGAGACGCATGAGGACCGTCAACACAGCCGCTTTCCCTCCAAAACATGGCTCCATTGCAACTGGTTTAGGTGGCCCCTTCAACATACAGGAGAAAACACAACAATTTTACAAATTTTAGCAAAATTCATTAAGGTATTATTCTTCCAGATCAGGTATTAGTTTAAAAGAAAACTATACCTTGTTCTTAAAAGACAACATCAATAACAGCAATCATGGCTTAAACAGCCTTCTCTGCTCATACGCCATTCCTCAACAGATAAGTTGAAATCAATTCTATTTTCTGCTCTGGTCAGAGATATTTTATTTTTTTATTTTTTAAGGGACCAGCTGACAAAAAGTCACTCATGTCATCTGATGGAGCTGCTGCATTTAAGTCAAGACGCCCTCCTCCTGAGACAAATGGTTTGATTCGTCACACAACAAAAACACTTGTGTCTCTGTCAGACAGTCGGTGCGTCGAGGCGATGACCTACCCCTCAGACGTAATGGCCAGAGCTGCTCGTATCAAGCGTGAAAAACATGTCATCCTGATAATGAATGTCAAGGGTTTCACAGCATGCTTTGGAAGAAAGGACAGAAATTGTGGAGCAATGACATGACTCTGAATAGAAAAGGATTTCTTCGTCTCTGTTTTGTTTAAAGTAGATGTAGCAAAGTCAAAGTGGGAAAAGATACATTTTTTAGTCTCCAAAAGTATCGTAATAATTAAAAACATGAAGAAAAAAAAAGTAAAATCTGACATTAAGGATCCAAAAACTACTCTGGTCCAAAAAAAATCTAGTGATCTTTAGAAGATGCAGACTTGTTCTCTATATATTAATTTTTCTCTCTCTGTGGACCAGGTTCCATGGTGCATGCCATGTTCTTTGCTGTAGCTCTGAAACCTTTTTAGAAATCCAGAGAGAGAGACGCTCACAGATAAAAAATACTTTCACTGACAGAAACTTTCAACAGATCAGGTGTAACTGTTATCTTTGAGGGTGACACAGGGTGACTGATTTTTACACCACCTGCGATGTTAAGTGGTCGATCTGGCAGCAGTTGCTTTATGTGAATTTGGCTTTTCTCTCACCAGGTGCAACTGTGGCCCATTTTCAGTGGTAGGTTTGCCTCTTTTATAGACAATTGTCTATATAACGAAAAAAAAAACAACAACCCCACAATAGCTATGTTTACAAGTAGAAAAATTTGAAGATGCTTTCGGAATAAAAACAAATCCAAAAATAATCTAAATGCACCGCTGTTATGGACATAACTGGAATAAAAATGTGTCATGTACACATGCCTATTAGAATATTCTGATCGCATTTACTGTAGCATTAGAAGTGGAAATACATACATTGATGCAGAGTGCACATACAAACTCAGGTCAGTTTGCCCCATTTAGAATAACATAATCCTAACAAGCATTACATGCAAAACAATAACATTGTCAATCTGCATAAATAATTATGTTATTGAAAAAATAGCCAATATCAACAAGTCATGTTAGAAAATGGGTTGAAATTACAACTATGTTGCTATATTCCAAAAAATATTTAGAAAAGTGATTTAAAAGTTACATTTATGGTCAGATTTTCCGCAAATTAACAATGATTGCAATCATATATCTGTCTATCTACAGATGTACCTCTCCATCAAAATAAACAAAAACATTCATTTAGCCCTTACCCCAAATATATTTTATTATAAATGCAATTTGTAATTATAATGACAGAAGAAGTGTTTATGCATAAATACTCAAAGACTAGGGGGGAGTGAGACAGTTTGTTGCATAGGTAGCCAGCAGGAGCACCTGGTCTTTGTTGTTGATTTTTTTTTTCCATCAGCAGGGAACAGCCAATTATCCTTTAAGCTATCACAGGGTCTTAGTTTTTAGTCTTTCAGTTAATGGGCTATAATGGAGTTTCAAACTCAGATGTCACACATTAGCTCCACTGATGTGATATAAGGTGACATAAGGTCCAATCTCCTTTTGGACAGCTATGTCTGTTTTGGATGAATATGAAAACCCCAAGCACCATAAATAATCACAGGAGAAGCTGATAAAACTAATCTAATTATTACTGTATATCTTAACTTGGGGGATAACGGTTGCAACACCACACTAGGCCCTTTTTAAATGTTATTCAGTTTTCATCTAACCATCCATCCATCTTTTCCTGCTTATTCTGTCAGGGTCGCAGTGGGGCTGGTGCCTATCTCTGGCAGTCTATGGGCGAGAGGCGGGGTAGACCCTGGACAGGTCGCCAGTCTGTCACAGCGAAATACAGAGACAAGCGGAGGCATACAATCATGCACACACACTCACAACGAAGGAAAATTTAGAGAAGCCAATAAACCAAACAGTCATGTATTTAGACTGTGGGAGGAAACTGGAGTACCTGGAGAGAACCCACACATGCACAGGGAGAACATGCAAGCTCCATGCCGAAAGACCCCGGGCCAGGAATCAATCCTGGAACCTTCCTGCTGCACGGCAGCAGTGCTAAAAACTAAGCCAACTTGCAGCCTTTATTTATTTTCCACTTGGATAAAAAAAATAAATATATATATATATTTCTAAAATAGAAAATTAAATTAGTGATTTTAAACACCAATCTACAGTATGCTAATGACTACCGTTATAACTAAGATGGTCAAAATCGATTAACTAAATTTTAACACAGAGATAAAATTAGGCCTCATATCTACAGAGGTGGTTTTCAAAGTCGGCCCTAAAGACCTGCTGTTCTGCATGTTTTAGATGCGTCTCTGCTCCAGCACACCTGCATCAAATGATTTTACTCCCTTCTCAGCAGCCACCGTGGGCTGGAGGGACCCATAATCGCCCATTTATAAAATTGAGGTGTGCAGAGGATAGGAAATACTAAAAAGATGCAGGACAGTGGGTCATGCAGACAGGGTTTGGAAACCACAGGACTAAAGTACTTTATTAATAATCACTCACTGCAGGAATAATAGAAAATGCTGTTGCAAAATCTATTCTGCATTTGGTCATTCATAACTCCAAAGCTCATGAACATGCATGATGAAAACATGCTAATGAATGCAAAAGCATAACCAAACAGTCAGTATGAGCTCTCCTTCCAGCACTGACAGGTCTCATCAATCAAAGCAGCTGTTCATTACTGGCTCCATATGTCGAGTGCCTGCCATTTTGGTCTGTAGTTTGAGGGCCTGAATCTGTCTGTCCAGCAGCTGCTGATGTCTTGGTCAACATTGTGGAGCCCATTAAGAAAATACAAAAAAAGGTGTAAAGGCTGCTAGCATTTTTGCACTAAGCGGTTTCTGCAAAGCTGTGTCATAGAAATGCTAATGATAAAGCAGGATTCTCCAATCTGGGCACCAGGAAAATACAGATAACGTTTCTTTTTTTAAGGCCGACACTTTTAAATTGACCAACAGATTCCCAAAATATGATAATAATTATTGGGGGGCGGATTACTGAAGTCTATATTTCTTTTTCCTTCTCCATTTACATGATAAAAAAAACATAATACCAAATGTTATGTAAAAATCCCAGTTTAATAATAAAAAAATTTATTAGCAAACAGCACATTAGCGATGGATAGAAAATGGAGGAAGTGTCAGTGCATTTGCTTCACACGAACTGAAGGCACCAATTAATCTGCAAATGCATGCATGTATTGCTCAATACGTTAATATAACCAAAAAGTATCCTTTGTCCTGCATGTTTTTTAAGGTTTTTCCTGTCTCCAAGTGCCTGGCTTGAGTAAACGGCTGATGAACATGCCTCTGTAGCTCTTGATGACTGCAGGTCATTTGATTCAGTGTTAAAGCAGAGGCGCATTTAAAGCACATGGGCAGTGAACCCAGAGGACCAGAGTTGAAGATCACAGACGTATGGAAATTAGTCCTAATGGTTCAGTCCAAAGTACAGGATCTAAATCTTTTTTAGGATTCTAGAAGTTTGCTGCTGAAGGTAGCTGCACATTGGGGTAGCTCTGCTATTATGACTCCGATATTCTCTTTCAAAAGAACTCAAGTTCCTCTGTTAGTGGATCAAAATTAATTTATTTTTTAAATGTTTTTGGACATTTGTTTTGGTCACGATAGCAACTTGTTATTCTTTTTTATTGAGGAGCAGCTCATTCAAATCTCAAAAGCTAAAAAAAAATACTTATAACTACTTCTACAAGTCTAAACCGGGTTGGAAATGTGGCACAGGGGGTGCAGGGCATGAACAAGGAGAATAGAAAAGGAAGAAATTCAGCCCATATCTTCCATTAATTATTATGTGGAATTTGAGATCTTTAGTAAAACAGGTTAAAAGAACTCGATGCCATAGCAAGGACCCAGACAGAACATCTGGAATGCAGTATTGCGTGTTTTACTGGTTGCAAGATCATATCCCCAACTCCAGTATCTCTCTGCAATCTGACATACAAGCAGACAGAGATTTAAAGCTATAGTGTGTCATTTTTAGTGACATCTAATTTTGACCGCAACATGAGCCGCTCCCATGACTGCTTCTCCCCCTCCAACAATACACAATGGCTTCAGCAACATCTGCATCACCTATCTTGTTAAGTGAGGATGTCTATTTACAGAGATATTTTATAAATTGTATTTTATTACTTCCTTTAGGATATAGATTTTATGAAGGCCCAAGACAGAGAATGTACTTATTTGTTCCACATCATTGTCATGTTTTAGTGAGCTGCTTAGCATAGACATATAAACAGACAAAGTAACTGTAGTCGTTTAGTTTATTAACAAGAATGTGTTGGTTGGAAGCATATATATTCCTTGTTTACAGAGCCCAAGTCTTGACTGTGGCATGGAGGTCATCAGATGAGGAAGAAAGATGAAAAAAGAGAGGAAGGGAGGAAAGAGACCGCATGGGCGTCCAGCCAGGGACAGGGGAGAGGTGCTAGAGGGATGACTGGAGCCGAGGAGGCAAAATTTGAAGCTCTCCAATGGAGCCAGAAAGAAGTAACCAAATAATGTATCCTGAAAATTACTTGGTTCACTGGAGCAACCAAATGAACGCCTATAAGGAGCCCCTACAGTTTTCTTATTGCGGTGGAGCTTAAGATGCCATCATACACCTGCTTCAACAAACCCACTGTCATTTAGACAAAACAGGCAGGACTTTAGAGATCACTTTCTCAGAAACTCTGGAAGACTTAGTTAACAATTACCGTGATAAAAGACTACCAGAAAAAAAAAAAAAAAAAAAAAGACTACAGTTTGTGATACTGAAGGTTCAAGTGTATAAAAACAGTCAGCAGCACAGGAGCACCACAATAGACAATAAACTTTCAAAATTCTGATTTAGTTTGATCACCTTCAGCTTTCACAGGGTTTATACAGGAAGGGGTAACTCTAATTTAATACTTTTTAATGCTATATATCTATATATATATATCTATATATATATATATATATACACTATATTGCCAAAAGTATTTGCTCACCCATCCAAATTATTGGAATCAGGTGTTCCAATCACTTCCATGGCCACAGGTGTATAAATTCAAGCACCTAGGCATGCAGACTGTTTTTACAAACATTTGTGAAAGAATGGGTCGCTCTCAGGAGCTCAGTGAATTCCAGCGTGGAACTGTGATAGGATGCCACCTGTGCAACAAATCCAGTCGTGAAATTTCCTCGCTCCTAAATATTCCACAGTCAACTGTCAGCTGTATTATAAGAAAATGGAAGTGTTTGGGAACGACAGCAACTCAGCCACGAAGTGGTAGGCCACGTAAACTGACGGAGCGGGGTCAGCGGATGCTGACGCGCATAGTGCGAAGAGGTCGCCAACTTTCTGCAGAGTCAATCACTACAGACCTCCAAACTTCATGTAGCTCAAGAACAGTGCGCAGAGAGCTTCATGGAATGGGTTTCCATGGTCGAGCAGCTGCATCCAAGCCATACATCACCAAGTGCAATGCAAAGCGTCGGATGCGGTGGTGTAAAGCACGCCGCCACTGGACTCTAGAGCAGTGGAGACGCGTTCTCTGGAGTGACGAATCGCGCTTCTCCATCTGGCAATCTGATGGACGGGTCTGGGTTTGGCGGTTGCCAGGAGAACGGTACTTGTCTGACTGCATTGTGCCAAGTGTAAAGTTTGGTGGAGGGGGGATTATGGTGTGGGGTTGTTTTTCAGGAGCTGGGCTTGGCCCCTTAGTTCCAGTGAAAGGAACTCTGAATGCTTCAGCATACCAAGACATTTTGGACAATTCCATGCTCCCAACTTTGTGGGAACAGTTTGGAGCTGGCCCCTTCCTCTTCCAACATGACTGTGCACCAGTGCACAAAGCAAGGTCCATAAAGACATGGATGACAGAGTCTGGTGTGGATGAACTTGACTGGCCTGCACAGAGTCCTGACCTCAACCCGATAGAACACCTTTGGGATGAATTAGAGCGGAGACTGAGAGCCAGGCCTTCTCGTCCAACATCAGTGTGCGACCTCACAAATGCGCTTCTGGAAGAATGGTCAAAAATTCCCATAAACACACTCCTAAACCTTGTGGACAGCCTTCCCAGAAGAGTTGAAGCTGTTCTAGCTGCAAAGGGTGGACCGACGTCATATTGAACCCTATGGATTAGGAACGGGATGTCACTTAAGCTCATATGTGAGTCAAGGCAGGTGAGCAAATACTTTTGGCAATATAGTGTATATATATATATATATATATATAGATATATATATATATATATATATATATATATAGATATATATATATCTATATATATAGATATATATATATCTATATATATATATATAGATATATATATATATACTGTATTTTCACGACCATAAGGCGCACCGTACTAAAAGGCGCACTCTCAGTTATGTGTCCCATTTCTGTATTTAACACACACATAAGGCGCACCGGACTATAGGGCGCGTTTTTTATATACAGGTACATGTCCTCTACTACCTTTAAATAGCTCTACTGCGTATTTAAAAATACAGCGGGGGCAAGACTGAGTATAACTGTGCTTTATTCATGTATTTATTACAAAGTATTAATCAAACCTGGGTGCTGGCCGTGAGACAGACACATCGCAGATGACACAGCACTGTGATTACTCCTAAATTAACTTAAAATCCTGAAACCTGCCGACAGAATATGTTCGCTTTTATTACCGGTATCCTGGTGCCTGCAGCTAAAATTATTTAGATGAAAAACACCTGCCAGCAGCCGCGGTGAACCTGGAGGCTACCCGGCCTAGAGGCTGCTGATGAAGGGATTTCTACTGGTCGGTGCACCGCTGGTATGTGGGGGTCTGAGCGCCTCCGACAGAAATAAATAATCTGGATGAACTGACTGCAATTATGAAGTTTTCAGGTGGACTTTCTCACTTAAAAACATATTAAAACTACTTTATTCCCACTGATCACAGCAAATATAGCTGCAAGATTTAGATTATTTAGATGAAAAAACACCTGCCAGCCGCCGTGGTGAAGAGGAGGAGACCCGGCCCAGAGGCTGCTGTTGAATTAAGTGTTCAGGTAGAAAAATAGAGCGGGAGCAAAACTGAGTATGATTGTGCTTTATTCATGTATTTATTACAAAGTATTAATCAAACCCATCAAAGTCATCATCCTCTGTTTCTGAATTAAACAACTGCGCTAAATCAGACATGCCAATTTCCCCTTCTTCGCTGTCAGAGTCACTTTCCGTGCAGCGCGGCTCCTCAGAAATAATGCCGGCTTTTGCGAAAGCTTGAACAACAGAGCCAGCAGACACGTTAGTCCAAGCATCTACAATCCATCTGCAAACGGTGGCGTAACTTGCCCAGCGCTGCCTTCCACTTATCCTAAAACTGTGGTCTCCGTCTGTCATCCATCACTCCCACGCCGCTCGCAGCCTTACTTTGAACGGCCGCTTCACACCGATGTCGAGCGGTTGAAGTTCCTTTGTCAGACCCCCGAGATAACGGCGAGCACAGCATTCATTTGATTCACCATGTTTTTCTCATCAGCTGTGAGATGGGCACGCATGGAGTCACAGATTAAAAGCGATGGTGATGCGTGGAAAAAAACACCTGTTCTCCTCACATACACCTGCCTCAGCCACGCTTTCATCATCTCCTCATCCATCAAGCCCGTTTCATTTGCGTTAATATCATATGTCATCAGAGTGCTGTGTCTGTCTCGCTGTCAGCTCCCAGATCAGCTTCTCTGATTGGTTGATGCGGCGCGTCCAGCAGCAAAACTTCAATTTTTCCATCTCGAGCAGCAGCAGCGCGTTGGCAGATGCTTAAACGCTCCTGCTGCTCAAAACGCGCTGCGGGACCTTCTGCTGCACCTATACGCGCGTCAACCATTGACTTTGCATGTAAACTCGCTGCTTCTGCTGCACCTGCTGGGTCCGGTTCACACCGATGTGGAGCGGTTGAACAACGAGCACAGCGTTAATTTGTTTCCCCATGTTTTTCACATCAGCTGTGAGATGGGCACGCATGGAGTCACATATTAACAGCGATGGTGATGAGTGGAAAAAAAACACCTGGTCTCCTTACATTCAGCCACTCTTTCATCATCTCCTCAATGAGGTGGTCTCAAAAGTCGCAGTTACAACACACATAAGGCGCACCGCACCATAGGGCGCACCGCACATTTTGAGGGGAAAAAAAGACGTTTAAGTGCGCCTTATAGTCGTGAAAATACGGTATATATGTATATATAGATATATATATATCTATATCTATATATATATATATCTATATATATATAGAGATATATATAAAAAACACAGCAAAATCCTGCATAATCTTTACTGTCGACAAGCTCCAGCCACGTCCCGAATTCCTCGTTTTCCAGACACTTTTTGTTGAAATTTGCATTTTTCCATTCTCTAGCTTTTTCTTCTCCTCAAGCTTCTTTTCTGAACATACAGCTTAACAACACAAGGCAGTTTCGTGCTCATATATAGCGAAATATCTGATAAAGTTGTTTTTATAAACTTTTTAAATAAAGCATTTTAAATGCAACAATAATCACATTTAATGAAGTTTAATGTTAATTAACGCCTTAATTTGAAAAATAATAATATAATGACTTTTAATGATTTTTAATGACCCGCGGAAACCCTGCTCCAGTACAAGTCAGGCTGTCATCTTTGAAATACTTGAAATATTTCTAAATATACTTGGTGAATCGCTTTGTTTAGAAACAATCATCTGATCATGAATGTAAACAAAACAAGGAAGACGATTGTAGATATCAATAAAAACAGGAGCAAGTCAAGTACTATTATAATTAGAGGATGTGGTGGTCGAGTATAAATACGTCTGTGTTAGGGGTAGAGTAGACTGTATTTCTTAAGGAAGCTTGGATCATTCAGTATTTGCAGCAAGAAGCTGCATATCTTCCATAATCATCTGCTTTGGTAGCAGCATCAAAAAGTTCTGCAAACTGATAAAGAAAACCGACTCTGTTCTTGGAAATATTCTAAAACCTCTTGGGATGATTTAATAATGAGCAAATGTTATAAAAAGAAGATCATGGACAACCGGGAGAATCCTCCTTAGAAGATTGTTGAACAACCACAGTTTGTTCAGTCAAAGGTTTCTTCAGATCCATTGCAAAACAGAAGATCCTGCCTACCTTCAGTTAACAACATGTACAATGTGTTATATATATATATATATATATATATATATATATATATATATATATATATATATATATATATATATATATATATATATATATATATATATATATATATATAAAGAAAAAAAAAAGAAAAAAAAAACATGAGTTACTACAACATCTAACTTTGAGATCAATAAATCTTTTAGGAATTTGAATTTAATAAAACTCATTAAAACAGAAAAGATGTGAGAAGCTTTATCTCATCTATTTTACTTCTTATACAAACACCTTCAGTCATTTGTGCAGTTATTATTTTTCCAAAGAACTATTCCAAGATGAACTACCTAAATCAAGTTGAATGTCTTTCTAAGTTAAATGGTAAAAATAAAAACTGCCCTCTATGTCATCAAAATATATTTACAATACTTAAATGACAGCAGATGTTGACTTATTAGCTGACACCAAGCAAAACTGCTGTTTTGAAGTTTCACCTTCAGCCCATGCCAAATCATTTAATAAATCTGTAAGTCATCCAAAAGTACAATTAAATATTCATAAGCATGGAAATTTCAAACCTTCAAATATATTTCTAAACGAACTAAATGTTTTAGCTCAAAGGTTACATACTAATGACAGAAAAGGACAGGATCAACCTTCGACTTTACTGGAAAAAGAGCATGTCCTGATGATCAATATAAAAGGGTGTAAATTTTAAAGTTGCTTGAATGATTTGTACCTTGTTCCATAAGTTTGATCTGTGTTTGTTATTACTGTAGGTAAAGCTTAAACTTTGAACAAAGCCTATAATTTGTGTATAATAATAATCCATAAAAGCTTTTTAGGCCACAGCTTTGTGTACCCATCATTATTAGCTGTGGAAGACTTGGGCTTTGACAATTACCCCATTTACACTACCCTTGAAAAACCATCTCGAGCCGGTCCGAGCTCAGTAACTGAGATAACTTATCGTGTGTAAATGGAAAGCAAATTGAAGTGAACCGAGCTAGACATAACCGAACCGCGCTAACTGCAGACCAGTTCCAGAGGTGGGCTCGGCTCGGTTCTCTGATAACAAGAGCGATGAGCAGAACGCGTCATCTCCGTCTGGCTGCACATCCCGATTCACACTCCATTCCAGTAGTTGGCGGTAATGCCCCTCCGGAAGTTGCTTGCCAACCAACACAAAACAGAAGAAGGAGGATAACTATAAACAACAATCAAAATTGTCTTCTTCTTGTGTTTTAAAGTTGGGAAACATCTTTTGGTGCATTACCGCCACCAGCTGCTTGACTTCCTCCTTCAATACTGGCAGTAATACCGCAGATCGTCACTAGGAGGCGAAGAGTCGAGGAACCGAGATAGCGTGATGTGTAAATGGTCGTCAGAACCAAACTTGGCCTGGTTAACTGATCCGAGCTTGGACCGGTCTCGGCATGGATCGGTTTTTCAAGGGTAGTGTAAAATAGGGATGGGAATCGAAAACCGGTTCCTGTTAAGAACCGGTTCCGTATTTTCCGATTCCATGGCATCGTTTGGCAGCTCGCTGAACGATTCTTTTTTCGATACCCGCAGCACCAGAGCCGAGAGCGCCGGCTCTGGGGAGCACGACTTACGTCACGTTTTTTTACGTAAGTTACGCAAGTTACGCAAGTTGGAAGAACTATTCGAGGAGGAAGACAACGAGCTGTGGTCACTTTGTGAATCAAAGCCCCGTCTTTCCTTAGTCCAGAGGGTAGATCAGGAAATCCAGCTCTATAAAAGCTTGCCCTCCATCCCCTGCAGGGATAGCGCCACACTGTGGTGGTGGAACAAGCAAGATACGCTGCCCTTGCTATCTGGACTGGCTGAAAACTACCTGTGTGTGCAGGCTTCATCCACCCCATCTGAGAGGGTGTTCTCCACGGCTGGAAACACCATAAGCCCTGAAAGATCCCGTATCCTTCCAGAAAAGCAGATATGCTCATCTTTCTGCAAAAGAACTGTTAATTTTCCCTACTACTGTTTTATAATTAGTATTTTGTTGTTATTTAAAATAGGTTATTATCCCATCATTTGTTATTAGACATTGTTGGTTATTAAGTTTGTTCTTGTATTCATTTTTCATTTAAACACAGATGTTACTCCAGTTTCACATTTCCTGTGGACATCTTGATCTTGTTGAGTTTGTAAGATTGTGCAATAGTTAAGTAAACAAAGTTGATTCTGATAAACTGTTTGTTCTCCTTTTTCCCCCAAATTGGAATCGAAAAAAGAATCGATAAAGAATCGAATCGTTTCATAGAATCGAAAAGGGAATCGGAATCGTGAAAATCTTTTCAATTCCCAACCCTAGTGTAAAATGGGGTAAATGATTTGTCCATGGTTGCTGTGAAATAACCTCATCTACCCCATATATATAACTAACTAGATATATATATGTTATTTGGGTTTTTTTGTCTGCCATCTTCTTCTTAATATTGGCTTACAAAGCAAATATATGTCTTCAAATGCCTTTAAAGGAACTAGAGGCAAGATGAGAAAATGAGACTCAAGAGTGACACGCTTGGGGCAACTGCAGCAACGAGCCAAGTCGGCATGGGAGCACGCAAAGGCATTTCACTGACAGGCCGTATTCACAGCACTGCACTGGTGATGATGTATCGTCAGGTACGAGATGGTTTACTACAAGACGGTTTACTACAAGACCATCACACATTTTATTACGGCAACCAGCATCATGTCAGGCAAAAAAGTAACTATTTACTTAAATTTCATGTTAGCTTCAATCTATTTTTTATGCAAACTAAGCCTAGTAAAGCAAAAAACCCAATGTTAAAAAATAAAAACCTTTAGCATGTGGCTACAGCAAGCTACAAGCGTAATATAACCACCAACACGTTGGGCTTTTAAATCCTCTATACCAGTGGCGATTTCTCATTGAATGACTAAACCTCCCCTGTAAGTTTCGTAAAAATATTGGTAAAATTAGCATAATCAAACTTCATAAATGTGCTCATTAACCTGCCTTAAATTTGGCTAAAATGCGACTGATTTAATGAGTTTGTTGCACATTAATATGCTGTTGAGCCCGCTCTCCCCTCTGCTCTGGACCTGCAGGACGCTGCCTGTCAGTTTTAAGCCTCTTTCCCATTGAAAATACCGGGTTAACTAGTGTTTTTTAAACAAAGGTTGACCCGCTAACGATCAGCATGTAGCTCCCTTCCTTCTGCGTTGCCTCTGTCCCCCTATCGCTGCATGTCTGTGATGCCATCTCGCTGGGTTAGCATTGATACTATCATCAGTGTGACACAAATCAGGAAAGTAATCAATGGGGAGTAACATGTAAGGAAGCCAGGGAGTAGTAAGTGTGCTTTATAGATTTGATCTATTATCTGTCCGAATCCCTGTCACCAGTGCTGCATCATATTTATAGAATGCAAGCAGAGTTGTTTCAGGTTGTTAGATCAGATGCAACTGGCTCAGTCCGTTGAAGTCCTAACGTTGCACTCAAGAGCTTCACGTAAATTAGCGGGTCAACCTGGCTCTGGTGTTTCCACAGAATGTCGAACAGTGATTTTAACACAGGCCGCTTGCCGAGTTGTTGGATTCCAGTAGAAACGCTTCAGAGAACTCTTCCCACTGCTGCTAAAAGCTGATTTTTTTTCCAGGTTTAAACAGGATTTTTGGTCCGTGGAAAAGGGGCATTAGTGGAATTTTTTCGAAATTCCTGCCCTTATTTAAGCAGGGTATCCACACCTTGGTTATTATGAAATGCAAATATTATCAAGGACTTTTAAGGAGCAACTTTTTTAAAGTCAAGGACCACGTGCGACACCATTTACCTCCTGGTACTCCTGAAAGTGTAATTTGTAGCTATGTTTACATGGAAATAAGCTATTGAAATAATCAGCCAATTGGACTGAAATGCATCATTAAACATTCCAGCCAGAATATTCAGATCAGATTCTGTATTTTCTCACCTACCATGACTTTAATATAAACTTCAGTAGTATCTCATTCTCGATTCACAGGGTCCAATATGACATTGGTGCACCCTTTACAGCAACAAGTGCTTCAACTCCTCTGGGTTGGTTTAAAGGAATCTTGACTTTTGGCAATTCTTTCATGAGCACATTTGTAAGATCATAACTGGGATGAGAATGTCTGCCTCTCACTCAATATTCTAATTAATTCCAAAGGCGCTCTATTGGGTTGAGGTCAGGAATCTGTGCAGGCTATTCAAGCATATCCACACCAAACTCTCTCATCCATGTCTAATGAACCTTGCTTTATGCACCTCCTTGTCCACCACCATTATGTTCGAAGAGGAAGGGGCTGTGTCCAAATTGTGTATGCAATTAGGGTAATGTCTAGAGATGTCCTTTTTGTAAAGCAAAGCCTCCCTGGCAATTGTAGGCAACCTGATTTTCTGAAATGCATGGAATGGGAAGAAACCAACTAAATGAAGAAAATGTTCAGCTACAGTGATGCAGCAGAGACTGAAACGGTAATGCCGTCACATATTATATTTATCTTGGCTGGTTGTGTCATTTTTGCTTTGATTTTGTGTTGTTTAAAATTGTGGGGATGGCTCTTCCAGGGAAAGACCTTTAGGGTGGGATATTAAATACAAAGGGCACCTCCACTGAACAAAAGCCCAGACTTTCAACAATTCTCAATAGTGGAAGATCTTCAAAGTTCAAATTAAATTAACTTTCTTGCTTGAGCTCAATTGGCTTTATGTCTGCTGCAGTGGATCATATTGGTGATGTGCAAAACAACAATCATGTTTGTGACATTTCAGAGTATTTCCTTTTCTCTTTCCACAGCTCAGCTTAACTGTGGCTTTTATCCAAGTAAGTGGCCCTTTGGTGCAAAGGGAACAGGAACATATAGAAGCCTTTGCAAATGTCACAAACCATTTGAGCGCCATATTCTCTGTTCTACCGTATAGACATAAACAAAAACGTGCTTTTAAAAATACATTTAACCACCTCCCATGGTGAGAAATGTTGTAAAATGTTGGGGTATGTACAACAAAAGCCCAAATCATTCTTAAACAATCCAAATGTATAAAAAATATGACAATCAAATATGGCAAGATCTGGATGATGGTTTTGTTTGAAAAGTACGATCCGAACCATAACCCAGGATCAACTGTGATCTCTGCTAGATAATACACCCTTTTTCTCAAGGTGCTCTGGGCAGCAGAGACAGACGGAAAATCAAAAAGAAATTAGGCCATAGATTCCCAAAATATTGTAGCTGTCTAAAGGAGCATACTCTCAGTTAAATGCATTTTTTTCCTAAACATCAAAAACATATTTTTTTATTAGAAGGTAAAAGCTCTCTAGCAAATACATTATCCAAAATCTTGAGAGAAAAAAGAGAATTTACACCCAAGCACAAAATTATTTTGGATAGGTTACACCTATTTTGGGTTGCTGTATTGTCTCATTGCCATTAGGAGGATTTCTATTTTTCACAATACAAACTGTTTTCTAATATTGCTTTAGAGTCTCATAAGTGTCCCATTTGATGTGCTATAAAGACGCTTGAGATATTCATGAGATAAAGAAGAACCACGGCTGGAATATATCCAACGTCACACAGACCTACATTCCACTGATAAATATGCAATTAAAACTTTACTTTAATCTAAAAAAATAACCAGTTTCTTGCAGCTTTCGGTTTCAGACAGCATGACACACTAAGTGAGCGAAGAAGCATAGTTTTTCCTCCTCTTTTGTGCTTTACATTGCCCTTTAAAACAACATAATGCTGCGTGAGTACCATTCAGCAAAACGCTCAGCCTTAATGGGTTGCCTCTTTGCAGGTTGCCACAGTGATTTTGTTTCTCACAAGAGCAGATGAGACTCAGCTCGGGCTCGACATATTTCTTCTTCTTTAAAGCCAAGAAATATACAGAATAGGCTAATATCCAATGCTGAACCTGGAGCCAAACTTAAACATCTGTTAGGGAAGTATAAAAAAAAAACTGAAAAGACTAGACAGTATGGAGTAATCCTACGCAGAAGCATGTAAGAAAGCAAGAAATTAAAAAACTATTATGAATAAACCAAACCAAAGGGTAGAAATGAAGCATTGGAAGAACTCACTGATTTTCTTTGAGGTGACAACTTAGAAAAAGGCTTCCTCAGAGCCAAAAATGATTAAGATGACTACAGCACAATAGCTTTTGATTATGTAGAATTGAAATAATTGCATATTTAATGTCTTTAACAGAAGGAACAGTCAAGTATGTTGGATTACATGGAAGGATATTGCTATCATCTCTACTTTGTAAAACTTTGTATTTTAAATTTTAAAACTAAAAAGAATGCATCAAATAATCTATAGTCTTTAATGTGGGATTTATACTCACATCAAGCACGGGCTGCAGGACTTCAGTCAGCTCTCTTCTGGCATCCAGTGAAACAGCCACGGATGCAAACGGACGACTGGCCATCTGCTGACGCTCTCTCATTAACTGCTGTAACAACAAACACAGAAGACATGTGAACAAAACTGAGTAAATCTGCTATTAACCAGTTGATACATATTTAGTGTCATTATTAAACCAAACCATTAGATTTACAAGAACATGGCTTTAAAAACAGAGCTTCAGTTAATACAGCTAGAAACCTCCAATCTGGGTGTAGTTATGGACATACACCTAAACCTTTAAAGACACATGAAGGCAGTAACAAATGTGGCTTTTAATCACTTAAGGAACATCTAAAAATTAAAGGACTACTGTCCAAGCAGGACATACAAAACTAATTAATGTGTTCATTTTTAGTAGAATTGATTACTGCGATGGGGTCTTCCTGGCCTGCCTAAAAACTTAATCAGACAGCTACAGGTGATCCAGAATGCTGCTGCCGTGTCCTCACTAAAACTAAGAAAATGAAGCACATCATGACTGGGGCTTCCTGTTTCTCAAAAAAATTACTTTAAAATACTTCTGTTAGTCTATAAGTCATTGAATTGTTTAGCACCAAATTATATTACAGACTTGCTATCAGTGCATCAAGATCCTGGACCGTCCAGATTTTCTGGCTCAAGTCTAGTGTGTATACCCAGAGCTACACATAGAGAAGGAGAGTTTAGTTCCTATGCTCCACTAATATGGAACAAACTCCCGACAAAAGAGCTGAAACCCTCAGTTGCATTAAGTCATGTTTAAAAGCATATTTGTTTAGAGTCTCCTTTTACTGCGCTAGCTAAACCAGATTAATTTAGACTCAAACTTTTCTTTCAATTGTTCTCTTTTTTAATACTATCATCTAATTTTAATTATTCACTTTTATTCTATTCAATTATTTGTGTTTTTTCCTCCTCGTGTACAGAACTTTAAATTGTCGTGCCACAGAAACCTGCTATAAAAATAAACTTCCTTTGCCTAAGAATTACTACAAAGACTACAATAAACATATTGCAGTTTGTACAACAGTCTGTTTTAAAATAAAGGATTTGGAAGTTATGTAAATTTGAAAGGCCATTTATGTTTAATGTCTATAATTTCAAACCTCAGTGTAGCCACCAAATTACCAGCACTGCACTGGAAAGTTTTAAATTTTTTCCTGCAGATTTTTCTTCATGTTCAGTATAAATAATAAAACAACTTAAATAGATGTGCACTTTTTTTTTGCTCCGAGGTGCTTTATAGTTTCCTTCACACAATGTTCTCCTTGAAGTTGAAATGACCCTCGCAATTCTTGTTTCAGGACCCCCAACCTTTAACACTCAGAGCATAATTTGGTATTCATTAGTCTGGTTATTAATTAGCAGATATTATTAGAGGCCTGAGAGGTTGACATGGAAAAAATGAACGAGTGAGAAAGTGACAATTTGAATCAGTGTCTAGGTGTTTATCAAGGACAAACGGTGAAGAGACAAAGTCAGGATACTTTAACCAGACTTTTTACGATGAAGTTCTTATGTAGCAGCCATAACTTACAGAGCTCATGCTTTTATATTAGAATATAGATTTGTATTCTATTATTTACAGTTGAACTCCCACAAAGATACATTTTTATTTATCAACTAAACTTTTAAATTACAACGATACTTAAGAAATATATTTATATTTCTCATATTTTTCATTTCTATTAAAACACAGCAATATTCTTCAAGCAATTGTGTTCAGTGGCTTGTAGGGTTTTAATGACTGATGAACTTTACCTTCCCATGGGTTCAGAGGCCACCTAAGGTTTCTAAAGTAAGAATTTTGGCCTTATCGAATTTAAAAGATTAAGCACAAACTGGAGTTTGGACTTTTATTTTCGCGAAGAATCTAAACCACTTTCAATCGAATGAACCGTTAAGATTCTACTTGTTTAGGTGTATCAAAATGCCCTGTATCTCTACACTTTATGGTCTTTTACAGTTCTAATGTGCCATCAAATACGTATGAAAGCTTTTCAGAGACCCAACTCAATTCTGGGTAGATCTATAGGTACACACTGAATGAGGGAAAAGCAATGCTGCTTTGTTCAGTCTGAAAACCTTCCCTCAGGGAGGTAGTGTTTGTGGGGGGGGAAACATAACAGCACCCACATTAAATTGACATTGATCACCTGATTGATTTTTCCTTTTTTTAAACTTTAAATCTGATGCCCGATGTTAAATTGTTGTACATCTCTGCCATTAAACATCAAACCGGCAATACAAAACCGATGGATTTGAGCTGCTGGGTCAAAATGGGTCAAAATGAAAAGTGTTGCCCTTTTCGAAAAAGATAAACGCAGGATGGGGGGCCTGGCGAGGTTGTTTCAAAACAAGAAAACAGCTCAAGGCTTATTACGGTTTCCAGCACAAAAAGCTTCAAATCCAACAACATTCATCCTAAATGTCAGATAACAGTAATGTTATTTATCATGCTGCAGAATTCATTTAAAAGCAGCAAAGCACAAGATGGGAGCAAGAGCAAATCTAGCACCTGCCATCCAAAGTATGCCAAGAAAGCAACCATTAAAAAAGGACCAGAACAATACATGAGAGACTCTAGAAATGAATGCTAATTTAATGACAAAAGGCAAGGCTGAACTCTGTAAAACCAATTAACGTTTATGCAATGACAGACTGATTTTGTCTAGAGTACAAGCTGGAGCCATTCAGAGTTTTGATAAGGGTGGGCATGCAGCACATTGCCATGCTACTTGATTAATTTGGCAACTGAGGCCATGAATTATCTGTTGAGTGAATACAACATTTCGTTCCCCTCATTGAATTGTATGAAGGGGTGGGTGTCATCCTGCCTCTGAGCATATTTCACACAGATCCAGGTCACACTGTCCCCTTCAAAGATCACCGGTTATACCCAGAGGCCGGTTCCTTAAAAGTCAAACAATACATAAACATGCAATCAAATATACAACCTCCCAGCCCTGTACCAAAGCTCCTTACCTCATAACAAATTTGCTTTAGAATATTTACACCATCCTTATTGGACAGTCTAAACACATCCTGTGATTAATGGACCAAAGATAACCATATGAAGATATTCAGTGGTGTCTAGCTACACTTCCCAAATCTGATATAACGCTGGAAGGGCGGAGGTGTTCTGTGTGGGCTAAGATACCAAACACCAGAACAGAATAATAATTAACTCAAATAGAAACTGGATAGATAATAGCAAAACATTTTCCTTGAAGTCAACTTTAAAATCATCCCAGAAATTGCTAAATATCTTGAAAATCAAATGCTAAATTTGACCAAAACTAACTAGAGGTGAGCAAACTTAACTCTTTATTAAAGGCTTAAGAGTGAGGTGATCATATTTGGATCATAATTGTCCATTTCTTCAACAGTCTTGACAAAGTATTTGATTTTCTTAAAATAAAAATGAAAAAAATAACAAATTTTATTAAAAATAGTAAATGTGTTAAAATGTTGTAAAGACAAGCTTGCATCACTTTTGTGTTAGTCACTCACATAACCTACAACCTGATGTAAAAAATCATAATTTTAAAAAGGGTTCTACAAGTTAGCCTCGTGAGACCATCCTGATCTTGCGAGCTTTCAAGGTTTCACTCGCAGATCAGTCTGGGGATTCTCCGTTAAAGAAAATTTGGAGCCGTTCACCAAACGAACGTCCAATCAGCGTTGGCTTTGAGGCGGGTTGAGGTGTGACGCAACGAGAAGTGCGACAGTTCAGTCTAAAGAACATGGCGGCTTCAGCCAATGAAACTAGCGTTAGCGTGGCTATTGAGCAAGTTTTATCGGAATTACAGAGTATTTCTTCACTGAAAGAAGAGCAAAACACTGCTCTGGAGGCTTTTCTCAGAGGAAAAGATGTTTTTGCTCTTCTCTCGACTGGTTTCGGCAAGAGTAGCCTGGCTTGTGGTCGTGTTTTTGTCGTCACCCTGTTAGTACGTCATATGCTTCGTTGATCTGATTGGTTTATTTGGCCCGTCTATCACCAACATAGGCCAATCAGCTAACCAGTATTTTCGCCCCTTCCCAAAATTACTTCAATGGAAGGTTTCCAGATGGATATGCGGAGCAAATCCATCTGGTGGAGTCAGGTTAGCTACAAGTAGCTTTAGCTTGACATTTTTTTTCCAATGTAACAATGAGTTTGGACACCTGTGGAATAATAAATAATAATAAAACTTTTAAAATATGAGAAACTACTGAGCACCATGGATGATTTTAAAGGGTCTGACAGAGAGGAGCTGCATTAGATAAATCCACGTTTATGTGTGTAACATCTTTGTGGCTGTCTCTCGTGAAATGCCAGCACGCCCCTCCCTTCCGTTTTCCCCCACAGGTAGCTTCAAAGAGGTCAGTCTTTGCACTACTATGTGGCATTTAGAGCTGTTGTCTCTCCTCCCTTGTTCTCTACTTAAAATCCAAGTCCCATCACTTAACTTCAAAGAAAATTATTCAAATTAACCAGCACACCTCCGTTATCATGTCCCTTTAAACTCAGACAAGAAATCCTTATCAAATTAATTTTACAGTGCGGAGTACAACCAGTGCTTTGAGATAAAAAGTAATTCTAGGAAACGCTTTGTGCTTTCTGGAAAGCCTTTAGAATTGAACTCTCTTCACACCTTTTATCAGAAATATAGGCATTATATAATGCCTTAAACAATTCAACTGGAACACAAACATTTTCTGTAGAATGCCAGTATAAAAAAACAACAAAAAAAACACATTTAATCAGATGCTCATGAAGCCCTTGGCTTGATCAGTTTCATTAATGGCCTACCCATTTCTGAAAGCCTCATTAAAACCCTTTCATTTCATGTCTTCACATGAGATGAAGGCTCAAAAGGCCCTAGGAAAACCTCCGTCCCTCATTTCAGCCAGCATTGTAAATGCAGAGACACATTGGAGAGGAATCAGAAAGCCATTTGGTTTACCAGTCAAACAAGACTGTCAGGGCTCCAACAGCTTAAAGCTATCTATGCCCAAAAGAGAAGGAGTTAAATCTACTTAATAATGATAATTCCTTCATATTCTGCATGCAATGTCTGCACTCATTTCACTGTAAGCAATTAAACCACAACCAGATGGCCAATTTAACACAAAAACCTCCTCAGATTGACAATTAAAGAGACCCTTAAGGGTGCTGTAATGATTTCTGTAAGTGATTTTACTGATTCTTGTATCACCGAAGAGCAAGTTTAAAGATTGCAAAATGCTAAGTTACTTTAAAGTCTATTGTATTATTCTATGGTACAACTGTGTAAAGGCGAAGGACACCCCCCCAAACCCCCCTTAGGAAAAGGTTATTGGAGCACAACTTCTGAATACAAGGTTTATATAAAAGAAAATGCCACAGCAAATCTGTAGAAACCTGTGTGTCTTAGTGTTAATATCATGGATACGGTTCATCAAAACTTTCACAAGCCTGGTACATTCAAGTATAATCTTTTAATATTATCAACATCTCTTCTAATTAATTAAAAAATTTATGAGTTAAGCAGTGTCTCAACCTAAAGTAGGTAAAGAGTCTGAGTGAAATATTAAAATTAGGGGGATCTTACAGAAGACCTTCTAGCCTCAAATACCAGCATCCTATTACCAAACATAAACTGTAGTAAACACCAATAAGAAAAAGTTACAAGAGTTTGATTGGAAGGAAAAAAACTTAGATCATCCAACAAATATAATTTTCTCTCCATAATGAAGAATATGCTTCTGTTATATCTATACAAAAATCAACTTATTATAACATATTTATGACTTAGATGTTCATAAGTTAGCTGGATTAATTTTTTGTTTTGTTTTACGCCTCTTTATGTTTTGCATATTTTAAATATAGGAATGGAGCGAAAATTCAGCCACTGAAAAGTTTGGACCAAAAATGACAGAAAAGTGCATTTGCAGTCTTCGGCTGATATGTGTTTCACACCAAAAGCACACAGCCAAAATGTATGATGATGCAACCAACCGCACATCCAGCATGGGGGGGGGGGGAATAGAAAGCAAACAGCGCAGCCAGCACACAGAAAAGTTGTGAAGCAAGTGAAGAAAAAGATTAAAATTAGACGGCATTGACGGATTGTTAGTTGAGCATGCGAGGGGGATGAGAGTTTAAATGCTGCACATCGGTCTCGCTGCGTGCTCAGGTAAGTGGCTAAAGAAATTATGCCATAGAAATCCAAACATTCCCAATATGAAGAAAATGCAACACAGAAAAGGAAACAGACGGTGAACATGAACACTCTGCCTGCGTCGGACGTGTTTAAAATGCAGGACAGTCATTCTGCCAAGGCAAATGGCATACAAAAACGTCAGGGGAAAATAATTAACTTTGATACTCTTTAATCGATTAATTGAAATGCTTTGAGTAAAAAGAAAAAAAGAAATTGTTTTTTAATAGGGTTAGAACATATAACAGCCAAAAATGATATGGCTGTAATATTTAATTATAAAGGGACAGGAAACAACATGGACAAGTAGCAAATCCATCTCTTTATTCCTTAAAAAAGTTTTGTTATTTTAAAATAAATATAATTTACATGCACTTAATAGAGAGTAATCGCATTTATTAATCATCGAGTAAAATAATTTTAGCGTAATTTGAAGCAAAATTGTAATGTGAAACAAAAAGGGTGTTCTGATCAATTTAGTCCCAGTTAAACCACTTTAATAGCGACAGGTTAATTTGAACAGAGAAAAGCACCAAGTGAAATGACTGACTCCATTTAACACCAGGACTCCCAGAATTCTGATCCTACTAGAACTCCAACTGGCAGTCAATTTGACGGGTGACATTTTTCCCAATGGAACGCAAGAGTAGTGATATCAACTGAAATGGTTCTGCTGTGTCATATAAACCCATTGTGAATATGTAAATGTAGACCTTAAAACAGGTCTATTATATATACTTTTTAAAGGCTCTATTAGGTGCAATTATTATTTTTAGTCTAAATTTGAGTTAATAATAAATCAGTAAAAGAAATAAGACTGTTTTACTCCCGCACACCATTTAGACATAGCCAAACTTTTATTGTACAACTCTCATGACATTTCCATTTCTTAAAGTGCAGCAATAATCAAATGTCAACATTTTGAGAGGAAAAAATATGGCGCAAAAAAATGCATCGAAATGGTCAGTTTGATGCAGAGTCTGTGACATGATTTAGAGTTTTCTCAACAGTTCAGCTGTCTGATGGCGGTGGGGAAGAAGCTGTTTCGGAATCTGCTGGACCTGAACTGAATGCTGTGAGGCCTCTTCCCAGAGGGCAGCAGCGAGAACAGTCAGTGGTGGGGTCATTGATAATGTAATGGGCTCTGGAAACGCAGCACTGGACCCATAACATTATCAATGACCACCTTTTCACATTTATGACAAACATCCTAGAAGCGTTTTTTGTGCCACATTGATGCACCTGGCCCTTTTGTCTTTGCCATGCCAAAGCTGGCTCTTTTGGGTCTTAAGGGTTGGTAACTTGCGGCTCTCTGGAGTGCATGTGGTTGACATACAACTGTTTTACCAGTTCAAGGATAAAAGCTCTTAGTGAGACAGTGACCTTCAAAAAGCTCCTGGACAAAACCAACGCGTTCATAGCTGCTGTGTCCAGGAGATTGTAAAAGAGCCACAGGCCACCTTTGCTTTGGATCTTTTACAGAATACTTTCTAATCCGATCCAACACATCCACGCCAACCTATGTGCAATTATAGTAGAACATGGGCTCTGGTTTGGCTTTTGTACCGGCTGAGGTGTGGGCAGTACTATCCAAACCCTGAACAAAGCTTCCCCATTGTCTGATGGGTCACAGATACGTCTGCGTTTTGCAGGGGGTGGTTGCTTATTGTCAGACTCTGTCAGAATCTGAGCCGTTTCCTTGTTGTGATCATCGGTCTCTCCATCACCTCCCAAACCGCTATCATCAATATTTTGAAGCATTGCTAAAAACCTGCTACGATTTTAGATTTCTTCTGAAAGCCATTTTTCCATATAAGCCAAAGAGTTCCAGAGTTTTCTAGGTAGAACGGTACCAAACACAATCATCTATAGAAAGAATTTACGATGCATCTAATAAAGCTGTAAAGATGACGGCTATGAGATATCGAGTTAAATTAAACCATGTTTATTTTTTAGGTTTTTATTTTATTACAAAAAAAAAAAAAAAGTAAAAATGAAGGAAATACTGCAGTCAATTTGCGGGTGACATGTTTCCCAATGGACCAGTGTGTGTATCAACGGGTCTGCTGTGTCATATAAGCCCATTGTAATATGTAATTAGCCTTTAAACAGTGTCTTTATTATCTTTTTCTCCAATTACGTGCATTATATTTTGTCTATTGGTTAAAATAATCAGTAGAGATGTTTACTCGCACACCATTTGCAAGCAAAAACTTTTACTTTCAACTCTATGCATTTCCACTTAAAGTGCAGAAATCAAAGTCACTTTGGAGGAAAAAATTGGTCCAAAAAAGATGATGTCAGTTTGACAATTGGAAGATTAGAAGTTTCTCAACAGCTTCCTGTTGTGGCTGGGGCTGTTCGACTCTGGACCTAAGAATTGAGCCAAGGAGCCAACATCAGTGCAGATAAGAATGGGCCCTAAACCAGCACTGGACCATAACATATAATGACACCTTTACACATTAGACAAATTCAAGAAGCGTTTGTGGATGAAGTGGCCCTTTTGTCTTTGCCTGCCAAACTGCTCTTTGGGTCTTGGTTGTTTCCTCTGGAGTGAGGGAATCAAAACTGTATTTCAGTTCAAGTAAAATCTTTGGACGACCTTCAAACTCGCAAAACCAACCGTTTCTCTGTTGCCAGGGAAAAGAGACGCACTTTGCCTTGGATCTTTTACAGAATCTTTGACACAAGAACTAGTGACATTAAGTAGAACATGTCTTTTGCATTTTGTCGTGGTGTGGGGTTCTTCCAAATGACAACTTCCCCATGTCTGATGTCACAGATACTCTCACTTTTTGCAGGGGGTGTTTGTTTATTTTCAGGATGCGGTCATGAATTCTTGGCTTTCCTTGTTGTGATCATCGTTCTTCCTTCCCTCCCAAACGCTATCATCAATATTTTGAAGCATGCTAAAAGCCCTCTACGATTTTAGATGTCTTTGAAGCCATTTCCATTATAAGCAAAGGTTCCAGAGTTGTCTTTGAAGGACAACAAATCATCAAAATTAATTTGAGTAATATTCTAATTTTCTGATATGATGAATTTGAGATTTTCATTTGTTGTCATTTGTAATCATCAAAATTAAACAAAATAAACATCTGAAATATATGAGTTTGTATGTAATGTATGAATATAATATACAAGTTTCACTTTTTAAATGGAATTACTGAAATCAATCTACTTTTTCATGATATTCTAATTTTATGACCAGCACCTGTACAGAAAGAGGAAAAGTCAGTTAACATGACCAAGGTAAGATTAATGTAAATAAGCTCTTTCACTTCAAAATCTCAGAACAGTCTAAATGACTGCCTTGTATGTTCTAGTGCTGAAACAGCTTTTCTATTAAATCATCTTTTTCTTTCTTCACTTGAGGATGAAAATGGATAATTCAAAGGTCTTATATTATAAAATAGAGGTTCACTGTAGAGAACTTTTATATCCACTGTAACAATACAAGATTGAGGAGGAGACGATATACCCCCATTGACACAATAAAAGAACCAACAAAAGAAGAGATCAGAAAAACGGGCCAAATCAGACACAAACAAAAAGCTGAATTTTAATGGGAACCAACAACTGGCGTTCATTTTTACTGACTTTTTTTTTTTTGGACAAATATGAGTCAAAAACAAAGGGTAATTATTTCTGTTTGTTTTCATAAATCAATTAGGGCCAATAAAACTGATTCCCCTATTATTAATGTCATTCCCAGAGTGGAAATGAATTGCGAGAGCCTCATTAACAAACTATGGGTCATGCAGTGCGACCAAAATAAAATTCCTGCCGTTAAACATCCAACAGCACCCAGGAGAATAGAAGATTGACTCCAAAGAGATGGAAATTACAGTCAATTCAGGAGCTGAAAAATTTTCAACACCGTTTCAGATTAGGAGCAGTAAGATGAGTTTGCATTTATCCTCTCCTCCATTTTCTGGACGGAATTCTTAAGACCCACTTTAATATCTCCACAGCCAATGATCCCATCTTCATTTCTTTTCATCCAAACCTCTCTCAATCCACCACTGAATATCAATAAATTAATATTTCCTCTCCTTTCCATCCCTACTATCGCCTCCTTTCTGCTGACCGTAAACTCACTCTAGGACTGAATAATTATTTCCACCTTTGATTATATTGCTATTTGACACATTGCTGATCAAAAAGAAGAATGCAGGGTATTGCTGGTTTAGCATTAAAGCTTTCTTTATCAGCTGTCAAAGGATTATAAAGAGAAGTCCAGATAGTGAGATGTAAGGTCTTGATATGCTTTAATATTCCTAACAAACTGAAACACATGGTGAAAAAAAAAAGTTTATCAAATACCTTTAAATAAACAACCTACTGTTTTTATGGCTAAAATGCATTATGGTTTTCTTCATCTATGCTTGCAACTCACACATTTTTAAGCTATATCCAAGCAGAAATTAAGATTTCTATTTCTTATTCATTGCCTTGGTCACAATATCAACTTACAATATTTTAAATAAACAGCTACCTGCAGGTGTTGCAAATATTAGCATCAAAGAATTATATAAAACAACGACAAATCCAGCTCTCTTAAGCGTACTATTAAGTTATTCATTTTTACATATGCCCAAAAGTAGACTGCTGTCTTCTACTGTCTGCTGTGAAACTCTTTGTATTAAACTGAGATAAAATTTGCAGATCTGTATTTACTCACACTAGTTTCAACCAAGTACCTGAAAAGTAATTAGTCAGATTCAGCTTTGAACATCATGGACTTACCTCTCTACGCCGCGATGCCCAGCAGGTCTGTTTGATCTTCCACACAACAGCCGCCACCAGAAGTAACGACAGAAAGCAACTGTGATGACAGAAAAAAAGGGCACGATTAATAATGGAAAAACAATTGTCTTTAGTAATTTTTTTTTCTTTTTTTGAGCTTGATAGTAGGATTTATAGCAGAAGAAGCAGTAAGTATTAAAGATATTCAGTTGTATTAAATTTAGGAAGTTAAAGAATACATATTTCATAATATTTCAATTATTAATCGTAAATGTTATTGAAAACTAGAGCAGAAAGCAAGTCAAAGCAAACCTTACTCTGTAATATTTACTTGAAGTAGGTAGAAAAATGAAGGTAGAAGTATAATTTTGGCTCAGACTGAAATATTTTGGCCGATTACTTCGATTAATAACCCAACACTATGATCATTAGTCAAAGAAAAGTCCGCATGATCCAAGCCTATCTGGGAGGGACAAATTGACTGATTGAGAGCTTCCACTTCATTATCTTTTTGACATGTAATGTAAAGATGATTATGCACTAAAGAGATTGAAAGAGCTGAAAAAAATCATGAACTTCAAGATTTTACATGAAAGTTCTCAAAGAATTTTCCACTTATATTGCCGTTAAAGCTCTTAAGGTATTTAAAAAAAAAAAAGCCAAAATATGGATTTCTTTTCTCTAAAGTCCAACAACCGCAAATGGGAGTCATTTATTATATAAATGGATATCAGAAAGATACTGGGCTTGACAAAGAACTTGATGCATTTAATCAGATGCTACAGTAAGTCCTTCATGAAAAAAGTAGGAAAAAGTCTGCAGAGGACAAACTAGAAAAGGAGGAAAAAGCCGTATATTTCTGAGAAAATAGTGTTTTCTTTGTATTGCTTAATGTACAATTTTTAAATAAACCGCTCAATGCTCTAAATTAGTTTTGGAGGTTCTAAAATGCTTATCTTTGTGTTTAAAGTCTTTTACTGTAAAATCTCTCCAGCATTTGCATAAGATAAAAAAAAAAGAAGAAAAAAAACACAACTAATTTATCTAAATAGCTTAGGCTTGTCTCTTGACAAGCTTTTCTAATGTGTGATGACCAATAAGGTGCGTGCTTGAAGAAAGTAAATGGCTACTTATGCCGATAGTATTTCTGTGGTACAAAGCCTAACTCATGCAAACACAGTACTTATTGGTGGCCGCAAAAAAGGTATAATGTATAATGTGCAGGTTTCTGTTGAGAGGTGTAGGGGGGCATGAGCTTTTCACTTCACCTCGCTCTTCAATAACAGCCATGCACATACTCATTTTTTTCACATAATAAAATGAGGCATAGTCAAGTGCATTTTTTTCACAACAGAAGCATTTTTACTGTCCTTATAATATTTGGGAGCTTTGGCCCACCACTCTTTTCTCTAATTCATTCTTTGAGTTCTGGTCAGGGTAGAGATTCAGATTACAAACCTAATGCTGTGGATAATGATAAAGGTTAAGAAATATGGCATTGTATAAGAGAAAGACAATAAAAACAAATTGATCAAAATCAGTAGTTGGATCATGCATAAAGATGCAGCATAACAAGCCCAGTTACAGATGAAAATACACTGACCACTTGAGGCTTGATGAAAATCAACTGTAGTGAATGATCTAGAAGTCACTCGTGTTTAAAGACTCCAAATCACCTCAGGGGGGCAGGATCTGGTTATTTTTTTTCTTCTATAATTTTAAAGATGTTTACCCCAACAAAGACGGTATTTTATATTCTATTTCCTCTATATATATATATATATATATATATATATATATATATATGTGTATGATAGATATATATCAATCATACATATTTTATATACATATACATATGTATCAATTTGTGGGACACTGACTGAAATGAAAAATGGGCATCAGTCCTGCAGAAATAGGGACATTTGGTCACATTTAAATTCCTTTTATTAAAGAGAAGTCCTTGCAATGTCATTTTTTATTAATAATAAAGTTAAGAGGTTTCCATATAGCAATGCTTACGCTCCAGTCTTATGTCTGCAGAAACCAGTGTCCCTCTTTAGTGATGTGCCAAACACAAACGTAAAAAAAGAAAGAAAAAAAAAAGTCTCTCTGGAGGCAAACAGCCATCTTAACTATCATTGGCCAATTTGTTTGATATGTAAGCTTTAGATCGCCACGCGTTCCAGATGTGTTTGCTCGGATGTTTGAACACAGTGATAACCGTGAAGATCAGTAAACAGAGTGGAGACGGTTGAGACTGAAGTGCCTAAAAGACGGCCTGTGATTTTGAAGAGGCTTAAATACTTGCCTTGCTTTTAGGGAATAAATCTGCAAATATAGCATACTTTTTATTTTGTTGAACAGGTAAAAAAAACAGCAGGTGTTTGATGTTCTAATATTCACATCATTTGGATGATTATTTCTAATTCCTACTAAATACCCTTCAAAAATGAATCTACGGTAGTAATGCTAATCAGCTGTTGACCTTTTAAAGGAAATTGGATCTCTTTAACACACATCTGCAACTACCTGACAGGGAAAAATGAAGCCTTTCAGGGTGCTCAACAAATAACCAAGGTCCTTCTTAAAATAATTCAGACATTCCTCCTGAGTTGTAGTGATTCTCTAGAATGTTATGCAATAATATTAGAGGAAAAGTGATATACTTTATTGTAGGTTGTGCATGCATCTTAAAATGTTTTGATTAAAAAGATAACATGATCTCATATTAGAAGAAAGAAATTAATGCATTGGAGAAGTCTTGATGTCCAGTCCTCCCTCTTTATCTCTCCTTCAAGGAGCTCTAAAAAACCCTGTGGGGCGATTTGACATTTTGTCATCAGGCTGATTATGTTTCCAGCAGGTTCAAGTCTCTTCAAATCTTCCCCCCACATACACAGACACACACTGTCTCAACCTCCCCCCCAAAAAAACTCATTAGTTAATCAGTGCTTAGCTGTGTGTTTGTTTTTTCCATTCTTGGGTTTATGGGTCAGTGAGAACTAAACAACGTGGATACAGACAAAAGCTAAATGGAATATGATTTGTCTACCAAATGGGGGAAAAGCAAACAGTCTGTTTCATTTGGGGTATAATATTGCATAAAAGTGAAAAGGCAAAAAAGAAACCACCCATCTTAATAAAAAAACTGATAATTTTATATATATTCAAAAAATGTACAGATGAAGTCTGTAACATGAAGTCTGTTGAACTTATGATATATGCATTCTTAAAACACTGAGGAAAGTAACTGCTAATCTGTTAGGTTAACCCAGTGGTTCTCAAACTTTTTCTGTCATTCCCCACTTTGGACAAGGGGGAATTTTCAAGCCCCGCCTGTCCCCATCGCCCCAACACAATGCTAATGAAATATGCAACAATCTTAAAATTTTCCAATTTTATTGAAGTAACAAGTAGTATCTAAATACAAACTATCTACATCAAATAACAGCAAGCTCAAAAATAAAGAAAATAAAAATGCAGCTGTGTCAAAATTTGTATCAAGCTCAAAGATAGAAAAAATTAAAGTGCCACTCTGCAATCTGTTAATAAAAGAAAAGAAGTGAAATCCATCTGGCAATACAGGTCTATTTATCCCTGCATTAGTGGCTGCAATGAGCCTGTTTTGCATTGCACAGTTTCTCAAAACGGGGTTGCAGGCTTGATACTGCCACTCTCAAGTCATGCTCAATGTTCAGCTGAGATCTGTATTTTGTTTTCAGTGAAGCAACAGTTGAAAAGCCCATCTCACAGAGATATGATGTGGCAAAGGGAAGAAGAATGCACACAGCTCTCTGCCCGATGAGTGGATACTCCCTCTCCACTCCAAACCAGAATTCACTATTAGTCTGAGCATTAAACCTGAGCCTCAGGGTGGAGTCAGACGTAATTTCAATAAACTGGTCCTATTTATTTAAGATAAAATATTTCAAATTCAGTTATTTATGATCAACCTGCGCCGTCAATCCCGGCGCATGTGCGCTTTATTTGCAGTCTGGACGCTGAGGGTAAACATGCTGTGTCTCTGCAGCACTGAGAGGGACTTCTGCGATAGCGGGGGAGAACGGGGTTGGGACGGAGGCGCCCCACGGCAGCACCTGCCGCTGGAGGACAAGAAAAGGAACGATACGTGCTTTCACGTAAGAGTCTCCAAAAGTCGCTAATTTGTCGCTAGTCCCTTTTTTAAAAAGAGTCGCTGGAGGGGTCTAAAATATAGCGACAAAGTCGCTGAGTTGGCAACACTGGGGCGCGAAAGTTTATTCCGTTACAAATAATATGCCGACGTCACGTCAATCATTATTTTGGCACTTCAGTTCCAGGTGAAATTTTTCTCATATCTAATGTTCTTTTAATTAGACTGCATGTAGGCTACTAATGATTACTTTGTGGGTTTGATTGGTCTAAAAAGCGGCAACATACAGCTTTAAGGACAGTTTGCTCTCACACATTCTATATTTATAGTCTCACACACACACACACACACACACACACACACCGGAACTTGGCGCGCCCCACCTGTCACGTCTCAATTCCCCACCAGTGGGTCGCGCCACACACTTTGAGAACCGCGGGGTTAACCTGTGTCAATTATTTATTTAGCCCTAAGGTCAATGTTGAATTTTTCATGTTTTCAAAATTTTAAATTTGCTTAATTTTTACAAAATAAGCTAAACCGTGTCCTTGAGGTTGAGTGATTAGATTTTTTTTCTACTACATAGAGTCACTGTTGTACCAAAGGCATTTTTTAGCCATTGACCCCAATTAAAATCGAGTTGAATAAATGCTATAAAAATAGGTTAATTGCTGTAAATTCATTTGTTTTTCTTTTTCATGCCCTACAGTAGAAATCCTGAGAGACGAATTTTTTTCACATCATTTTTCTTGTAACATATTTCTACCCATTTGTGTCAAGAAATAAAACAGGTGTTTACTTCTAAAATATCTTCCTATGGGTAAGTGCATCTACTCATTAATCCCCCCAAAAAAATACACAATTTGAATCTATGTTGCAGCCAACTATTGACGCTGAAAATGCATAAAGCTAACAACTTGCACATAAATTGAAAAAATATAAACCTTATGTGCTTTTGTCCGATAAATAATGATCTACTAGTTGCTGCAGGTTCTAGGTGGTGAAGACTCTGGTCCATTCTGTTAGCAATCAAAGGTATGAGGATATTGCAATACTTTTTTTTATATATATATATAGTTGCATGTCTTGAACAGACTTTGGTTATTTTATCTCTTCTTTTTTTCCCTTTCCTCTAAGAAAGCTGAAGCTTGGGTATTATTTGAACTTGAAATCGATCAAATATTCCAAGCAAAACTCTAAGCGAACCAAGAGTTGGCGAAATAAGTCATGGAAGATATTAGAGCTACCATCCTATTCAGCTTATTTCACCTTTTATGCTGGTTTCAGCATTAAAGCAACAGAACAAATAAACTAGAGGCATTTACCAATGAAGAGTGGGCTGAAATCCTCCAAGACAGATGACAGAATTCTGGCAGTGAATCCTGTTTGCAGCAGGTTGTACCAAACAAAAGTGTGATTTACTGCTTAAGATGCCTGTAAAGGTTTGAACTAAAATCATTTCTACAAAAAGGAGAAATCACTTCCAGTATTAACTGGGGTGGTAAATTCCTGTTGTTGGAGTCATTCCAGTTCATATATTTTGCAAATATAAAATCTAAGCCTTAATTTAGTTAATTTTACTTCTTTAACACAAAGATTTGACCTAAGTTGAATTAACTTTATCTGATCAGAAGCTTTGTTGGATGCTTTTATTACTTTCAATTCAACCAGAATATTTAATGGAGTATTATTAACCAAGTATTTTACAAATACAATCATTTTGAAAATGATATTTAATTAATGATTAGTCATTTTAAGAATAAAAATAAATTAAAGCGGCTCATTCAGACCACTTTTCATTCCAATGCTTTGTCTCACAAGATTACAAGACTTGTGTATGTCCATTATGTGGATGTAGCATTAGCAGCTTTCCATGATTTGTTTACCATAATTTATTGGCTCCTTCTTACAATTTTACACACAAGCAGCAACATTTACCAACTATCTGCAGGTGAGCCTATATTTGTTGGAATCACCCCTTTTGGTGGAACAGAGATGGGAATGCTGATAGCGAGACGGACTAAAGCTAGTACCCTTCCAGTATTCACATTAGTAAAACAGGAGGACCAAAATTACGCTTTTTGGAGGGTGCACTCTTATGAGTTTTTCTGGTTTACATAATGAGACCGCATACAAAAAAAAACCAAGGCACTTTCACATTACAGATTTTCTGGCAGGTTTTACTTGAAGCCAAACACACATTTTAACATAAAAAAGTCAAATTTCCAGTAACTGACATCAGTTTATAAACAACATCCTATTACAGAACAACTCAGGAATTTGTTATTTAGATGGATTTTCATAAATATTGAGACCAACTTGAGTTTTGATAAATTGAGACAGAGTGTAACATTCCTTTAATTAAGCAATAATTAATGTTTAGAACATAAAAACAAGAGAATCGTGTTCTTTAACTGGTGTGATGAGTGTTTGTTCATTTAGATTTAGGCAATAAATAAATTCTAAAGTGATAATAAAAGTTAAATAATTTGAAGGTTCTTTTAACCTGTGTAATTGGCAGCGTAAATGACAAAAGTAGTCTCCTTTCTCAGTTTTCTATCCAAAGGTTTCATGATTTGGGCCATTCATGCTGTAATATGATCAGCTGGAGGCACAAGCTAAGTGACTGCGTGACAGCTTCCCTGGAAACGTATTGTGGATTGGGCACTGATGGACAGGTGCCTCGGGCAAAGCTTGTCTATTATGCCCTTTGTGATGCCTACACACAGAATTTAGGCAAACCGGAACCACACACTTTTAAAAGAAAATAAGCGCATGAGGAAAAACTATACAAGGCTTGTGTCTTCTATGATAATACCAGCAAACCAAATCAAATGATTTGGAGGATACAGGTAGGAAAAAATAATGCAGGCAACAAATCAAACTTGTAGAGTAAACAAAAGCAGATATGCAGGAAATCTCACTGAATCATCTTTATGTACTCAGACCTTAATGCGCTTTTAAACAGCTCGACTGACTCATTAAAAACATTAAAATAATGAAAGACTTCAGTCATAGCTCTGAGCAGGGAAAAAAATCCTGAAGAGCCCCCATATCTTGATCACCCACACCTTCTCTCGAGATGCCACTTACAAAGAATTATGCACCTTCTTAAACTGTTACTGGTAGTTAATTTGCCACTTTAAAACAAGGAAAATTGTACATACTTAGTTAAGAGGGACTCAAATAACGCAATAAGTAATAAGAAGCATAGGAAGAGAAGGAAGAGGTGGATAATAGTCATACTTGACCGATTTAGAGCATATAAAAGTATAGCCTATATATAAAAATAAAGGGACTTTTTCTTGGTCTCTATACAGTTTGTTTTTAATGGAGCATGAAAGTTTGGACTCCGGTCACCAGGTTTACTGATATTCCTTATCTTTGCTGACTTAAGTGTTAAAAAGAAATCCAAACAAAGGACATAAGATGAAGTATTAGTAAAGCTTAAACTCGAAATACCCTTTCTTTGTAACTACCATTGAAGACACCAGGGGCACAGTTTATTTATTGCTTAAATTGTGATATATAAACAAAATAAATTACAGTGAACTTGACAGTGGGACGATGATCTTGGTCTCCCAAAAAACCGCGAGGTGTTAGTAACTGCAAAAGTAGCGCAACCCTTTTATAAAACAGTAGTAGCTCGAGGGTTTGGGCATATGTGATGCACATCGTTGTCAGCATGCACTGTCACACACAAGCTACTGACGCCATTTTCAGTTTTTTAGCCACTGGAAGAGGAGCACATTAAGCTACAGACGTACTGTAGACAGAGAGCAGTTTAAGTTGTAGATGACTGAGAAAAACATACATTTTCAAGAGAAAATATTTAAATCTTAGCTCAACGAGCTACTCACGTCCAACCAAAGTTTATTTAACTCATTTGGTAATGTTCAGTCAATTTCCAGCAGTTGAATCAACTTTCATTATGCTATTCATATGTTAGCAACATCTTCGGCTAAAAACAAAACCTTTATTCGGTGTTGATTTTTCAGTGTTGGATGCTGAACCCACATTTTTTGCCTGATGCCTGAGCTCAACGCAGAAGGACGGCACAGAGCAGATTGCAAGGGACAGGAAGTCATCCGCAGAAATAAAATAAAACATCAGGTTTGTTTTTAAAATAATAACTTTTTGTGGTAACTTTTAAAGCCTTCAAGAGTCACCATGGTCCTTCAAAAAGCCACAGAATGCCCAATTTCTATTCAATGTTGTCGACTCCTATATTCATTTATTTTAGCTAAAGTTTGCATATTTTATCTTCTTTATTTAACATGTATACTTATCAATAGCTAGTTTTACTATTTTATACTAGATTAATGTTGAAATGGCAGTTTAGCATTTGACTGAGTTGTTATTCTTAACTAAAGGGAAACAGAATAGGGAGAAAAACATTGAGTTAAACAGAGTTCATCTTTGAGCCAAGCAGCAAGAGGAGCAGTGAGGAGATAGAGGGAGAGAAGGTACTACAAAAGGAAGATACTGCACCAGTCAACTGTATATGTTTAAAAGTCAGATGTTTAATGCATGATAATTTAAGTATTGTGTAAGACTATAATAGAAATATGTTCAAAAGCTTTCCTTAACAAGAGTGAACAGATTAGGCACCATCTTCAACATAATAGTGTAATGGGGCTTCGGTGTCTATTTAAAATACAGAAATAAATTTGAAGCAACTCATTTCAGTTATAATGGAATGGCTTTTGTGACACAATACCTGTAGATAGAAGCTTCAAAAGAAAGATGATATAAAATAAAGTATACAATGTCTGATATATTTGGCATGGGAGAAGAGGAAGAGAGAAATGCATCTTCTAGCATATTCAAAAGTCAGAATCATGTTGTTTTTGCTCCTTAAAACTGGACAGATTTAAATGATGGAATTAAAATGTTTCTGGGAAGCCTGCCCCCTAACCAGCTACAAAGTTCTGACCCTTGACCTCTGTATTTTTTGGACCCTGCATACAGCCCTGCCTGTGGCATTGCGTAGGTGTAATAGAAGCCCAGATCACTTTCCCATCATCTGCTTTGTTAAGTCTGGTGACTATCATCCTCCTCTTGGCAAAAGCCCATAGATTTTCTATGGGGTTGAAGTCAGGGGAATTTGCTGGCCAATTAAGAGCAGGAGCACCTTTAGGCTTGAGCCAGCTATGGCGACCTGTGGAAGTCTGGGCAGCAGCCCAGTCCAAATAGAAACAGCATCTCAATAGAGCTTGACAGTACAATAAAACCTAAAGTCCTCTAGAGTTTCCTGATAGATGCTTGAGTAACTGTAGACTATAGTCTTTTTTCATTTTGTATTATTATATGGACTTAATGGTTCTCTTTTTCATGCATTTAGAGTTTGTTCTGCTTATGATCAACCAAAAAAATGCACTGCAGGGGGAGATTAGTGTCTCTATGCTAGAACCTGACACCATAAATATGTCTTTCACTTCTTTTAAGTCAAAGTAATATTTTTCACTGTCCCTGTACAAATAAAATCTTCTTTAAAAATTTTTTTTACAAAACTCAAATTTCCCATGACGAAGATTTTTGGGTTTACCCTTTCTGTACATCGTAATCATCAAAACTACAAGAAATAAAGGCTTGCAATATATCACTTTAGGTGTAGTGATTCTATACCAGTTTCATCTTCTGAGATGACTGGAATACATGTACGCGGTATTCTCATTTTTCCATTGTACCTGTATTTAAGACGAAATAGTAAAGATTAGCTGAGAAAGTTCACTTTATTTATACATATATGGAGTAAAAAAGTGGTTATATTAAACTGTAATGGTGATGTGTTATCTTTCCTACCAACACCAAAAGCAAAAAGTGAAAAAGAGTAAACCAAACAGTGCTCTTACCTGAAAAAGGTCACAAAGAATTGGACGAGGTCCATAATACTGTTGTGTTGGGAGAAGGCAATCTATTGGAGAAAAAAGGAGACAGATTCAGTATTTCTGATTATGACCGAAATCTGTCGATATGAGGGAAGGTTATTGAAAAACATAGAAACCTCTCTCTCTCTGTATGCATACATTCATATATATACACTATATTGCCAAAAGTATTTGCTCACCCATCCAAATTATTGGAATCAGGTGTTCCAATCACTTCCATGGCCACAGGTGTATAAATTCAAGCACCTAGGCATGCAGACTGTTTTTACAAACATTTGTGAAAGAATGGGTCGCTCTCAGGAGCTCAGTGAATTCCAGCGTGGAACTGTGATAGGATGCCACCTGTGCAACAAATCCAGTCGTGAAATTTCCTCGCTCCTAAATATTCCACAGTCAACTGTCAGCTGTATTATAAGAAAATGGAAGTGTTTGGGAACGACAGCAACTCAGCCACGAAGTGGTAGGCCACGTAAACTGACGGAGCGGGGTCAGCGGATGCTGACGCGCATAGTGCGAAGAGGTCGCCAACTTTCTGCAGAGTCAATCACTACAGACCTCCAAACTTCATGTAGCTCAAGAACAGTGCGCAGAGAGCTTCATGGAATGGGTTTCCATGGGCGAGCAGCTGCATCCAAGCCATACATCACCAAGTGCAATGCAAAGCGTCGGATGCGGTGGTGTAAAGCACGCCGCCACTGGACTCTAGAGCAGTGGAGACGCGTTCTCTGGAGTGACGAATCGCGCTTCTCCATCTGGCAATCTGATGGACGGGTCTGGGTTTGGCGGTTGCCAGGAGAACGGTACTTGTCTGACTGCATTGTGCCAAGTGTAAAGTTTGGTGGAGGGGGGATTATGGTGTGGGGTTGTTTTTCAGGAGCTGGGCTTGGCCCCTTAGTTCCAGTGAAAGGAACTCTGAATGCTTCAGCATACCAAGACATTTTGGACAATTCCATGCTCCCAACTTTGTGGGAACAGTTTGGAGCTGGCCCCTTCCTCTTCCAACATGACTGTGCACCAGTGCACAAAGCAAGGTCCATAAAGACATGGATGACAGAGTCTGGTGTGGATGAACTTGACTGGCCTGCACAGAGTCCTGACCTCAACCCGATAGAACACCTTTGGGATGAATTAGAGCGGAGACTGAGAGCCAGGCCTTCTCGTCCAACATCAGTGTGCGACCTCACAAATGCGCTTCTGGAAGAATGGTCAAAAATTCCCATAAACACACTCCTAAACCTTGTGGACAGCCTTCCCAGAAGAGTTGAAGCTGTTCTAGCTGCAAAGGGTGGACCGACGTCATATTGAACCCTATGGATTAGGAACGGGATGTCACTTAAGCTCATATGTGAGTCAAGGCAGGTGAGCAAATACTTTTGGCAATATAGTGTATATATTTCAACCATTATATTTCCATTACAATAAACGTGCCTTTGGGCATCTTGAAAACTGTGCCTGAGTTGAAATGTGACATTGTGAGGAGGTTAATGTGACATGACGTTCACAGGTCAAGTCAGTGCTGAGAACCAAGTAGGCCCGCTAAAGGTCACTGATTCACTTGGAAGACTTGTTATTAAAACCCACGTCAAAGAAAAAAAAAAAAAAAAAGTAGGTTTGATGTAATAGTGTGGCTAAAGACAAGAACAAGGTAGAAGTTTCTGGCAGTATACATCAAAGTTCATTTGATCAGCAGGATGGATGTGAGGTGAAGGGAGGGCCTGACCTGACCTGCAGCCAACCAACTGCATTCAGCTCAGGCCAAGAAAGGCTATTGAAATTACATGCTTTTTGGACTTTTTCTTTGCTTTTTTTTTTCTTTTTTTAAACAAAACAAAAAATAATGTTATTATAATATTGTTTTGTAATAGAAATAAAAAGCTATAAATAAACACAGCTGACATAATCAGACAGGTTAAAAAGTCAAGAGTCACAGAGTGGGTCATGATTTTAGAATTTGCTGATGTGTGTCAAAGAAGCTCTACAAACAAGTGTGACAGGTCATATTTTTAACTGAAAAGACAGGAGCAAAGTACAGTTAGGTTCAAACATTTCTGGACACTGGCATTTATTTTGCCTTTGGGGTTATTGGATCCATTTACAAAAATGTTTTAATTATATCACACTTATATAAAGGATATGAGCAGAATTGTCAGTGTCTAAGTGTTAAGGAAGGAAGGAAGTGTGGAAGCAAGTGTGGAAGGAAGGAAGCAAGGACTTGTGGAAGCAAGTGTGGAAGGAAGGAAACAAGGATGCAAGCAAGTGTGGAAGGAAGGAAGCAAGCAAGTGTGGAAGGAAGGAAGCAAGCAAGTGTGGAAGCAAGGAAGGAAGGAAGCAAGTGTGCAAGGAAGCAAGGAAGGAAGCAAGCAAGGAAGGAATCAAGGATGCAAGCAAGTGTAAAAGCAAGTGTGGAAGGAAGTAAGGAAGGAAGCAATGATGCAAGCAAGTGTAAAAGCAAGTGTGGAAGAAAGCAAGGAAGGAAGCAAGGATGCAAGAAAGTGTGGAAGGAAGCAAGGAAGGAATCAAGGAAGGAAGGGCATTTACAAGCCTTTCTGTGCATAAAGCTAAGGCTAGAACCTTCTAGTCTTTGTTTCAATGAAAACAAGAGGCAGAAAGTTATTTTCTATTGTAAATATATACACAGATATTACAATGATAGGAATCAAATCCTATATGATATATTTGTCATTTTAAGAGTAATAGTTATAGCTCATTGATGATTTATGTATTGTTGCCTGGGAGGCAACACATGCAGTGAATAATGAGTCAGGAATATGGTTCATCTTCATTAAAGGAGAGATTACAGACAGCCCTGGCAGCTAAATCATATATGATAGGCCACATCATGGTGACAAGTCATTATCTACCACAGATGCTTTGAAGCCATTCTGTCCTGAAAGCATTTAGAACCACAAAAACAATGTCATCTGCAGCTGTATTGAGCCTCTGATTGGCAACGTGTAGTGCTGGGTAATGGAGCACCATTTCTGCTTTTAGACGTGGACCATTTGCGTCACATTTGTTGCTCTGAATGTCAAAGTGGACGGTACAGAATGGCTAAAAGGAAAAGTAGAGGTTTCCATGGGTTATTTAAACAGAAAACATTTACCAGCAAACATAATGGCATTGCTCATTTACATTGTCCATAATAAAAAAAAACAAAAAACGGCTAAATATTTTGAGTTTTTAGCATTAGTGGTGAGGGAGCAGGGTGATATTTAGGTTAAGAGTCTGTATTGTGCCAAACTCTTCTTCAACAACTCCATTACCCTCTTACACTTTGGTCACCTTTGACTTTTCTCTTCGTTATTAACAAGAAAATGAGAGCCGCTGATCTGAAATACGATGGTCACTGACACGGCTAACATGAAAAGTACAAATGATTGGCTGGCTTTTTAATAAGTGGGACACTTTTTGTTTCGTGCTTATAAAACTTGCCTTCCACATGATGTGAACTCAAAGCCACAAATGCAGGTTAATTTAATTTCGATTTGTTCATTTCTAACCACTGATTGTCCATTATAAAAACCTCTTTTTTTTTTCAGAGAACATGGCCCAAACCACAAAGGTCTAACATTTATTTCAGTGCAAAATATCTTTTTTATGCTCCATTTCTCAAATCTGACCTCCCTATTTTTATTTTTGATGGATGGATGGATGGATGGATGGATGGATGGATGGATGGATGGATGGATGGATGGATGGATGGATGGATGGATGGATGGATGGATGGATGGATGGATGGATGGATGGATGGATGGATGGATGGATGGATGGATGGATGGATGGATGGATGGATGGATGGATGGATGGATGGATGGATGGATGGATGGATGCTTTTAAAAGTGAAATATGGAATAAAGTTTGGATTTACAATCATGCCTCTACAGTATTTTTCCATTGCTTATTTAATGTGCTTCACCCTTTAAAACAAGCATCAATCCCAGCTTAGATTCAGCCTCACAGGCCCGACCAGGAAGGCTTACTCTGTAATAGAAGCCATTTGCTTTTATGGTGTGGGCTCAGTCCATAATAAGTAAGTGACTGTCGGCCAGGAAATTTAATAGAAAACTATTACCAGGCCACCTCTGCAGATGGACCATCCCCTAAGATGTTATTACCTCAAGGTGGTCCACTCATCCACCATGCGATGTGAAGCGACAGGATATAAAAATCAATATGTGGGAGTGGGCTAATTAACAAAACCGGTGCTGTGTGCTATTATTAGTAATCGCTACTCTTATCTTGAACTATCACGTTTCTGAGTAAAAGCCTCCCTACCTTGTTTAAACAAACAGTGATAGTAATAGTAGAAGGCTTTCTTGAAAGTTGGTTGATATTTTTAATGTTTTCACAGAACCCTTTGGATACGCTTAGAGGAATTTAATAATATCATGGGCAAACTTATTAAGTAATTGTTAATGCTTGTATTCATCTACCAATGTCATTTAGTTTTTAAATTATTTTGAAATATTAGAAAAATTAAAAAAGACAAATCTCGGGTTCTCCCTATATAACCTGCTTGTTTTAGGTCCTACAATACGTATTAGTTCAACAAATATGTTTTAATGTTTTATATATATATATACATTTCAATTTCAAAATGTTGTGATTATTTTGTATTATTGTAGGCTAATATGTTCCATTAATATAACAATAAAAAAAAATAATTTATCTGTGCATTCATCCATGAAACTTTGCTTTAGACTTTTAGGCTTGAGATGGTGATGATGATGCATTTCTCCTATTTCTATAATTTTTTTTCTCTTTACATTCTTAGCTTTTAAGCTCTAATGTTACTTCATAATTATAAAAAAAGCAATCCTGAATAACATTGGAAAATTTTCCACTTCCGTTAGGCTATACAATATAATTCCTAAATAAGATGTGATATTGGAGTTTAGGCACTGCTTGGGGTTTGCTAACTGGACAGAACCACCATTTAAGATTTGTCTAAATCGGGCCTATGACCGATTAGATGAATAGCAGTATTTTTCTTTTAGTTTGTCGACCACGCCTTAATGTCTTTTACAACCAAATGACACAAAGGAAAATAAAAAATTTTTTTTTTTTTTTCAGTGATTATTCTAGGAAGAATCTCACCCTTCCAGAGAAAGCCAAAACTATTTGATAGAGGAGGTAAACATCCCCATAAAATCATTCCAAATTCAGGCCTTAGCTGTTGTTCTTACCTGGATTTTGATGGGCCATGAGAAGTTACTGACATACACGTAGAATGTAATGTTCGGGTTGCTTCTGAAGGTGAACTTCTCACAGGAGAAACTGTCCCTGTAGTCCTTGATGTTTGTTTTGGACACAATGGGCACTTCCTCTCCAGAGATGGTCCCAGCTGTTAAAACAAAGTGTCCGTTTTTAGAACAAAGCCATTTAGCTTTTAATAAAAAGAAAAAAAGGAAACCTTACATATCGAGATGAAGGTGCTTTGACTGCAACGTGTGATTATAAATGCATTAACGAGTTTATTTGTCCATTTCGAACAACAGGAGAGCACTCATGTGCAATTATCATTATTTCTTAACTGCATTTAACTTCAATGCAGTTAGCAAAAAAAAAAAAAAAAAAAAAGAAGTATTGTAGGATTGTTAATGCTTATCAAATAAAGAGACATGGATGTGAGTGAAAGGCTCAGGTTGTACAGTGACAAACACCCCTTAACTCAGGACCCCCACTTCTTTATGAATATATAACACCCCAAATTTCCCATTTAATGTCCATAGATTGGAGGAAAGCACCAATTAGAGCCAGTATTCATGAATGCATCTGTTAACAGTTAAAAATGTGAGTAATTCTGCTTTTGTGGTGTTTTTTTTTTTTTAATAAAAAGTATTTTCAAGGAAAAATATTAAAAATAGCCTGTTCCTCATCAGCCTTTATTTTCCAAAATGATTTCTTTTCCTTCTTTATGTCAGTGCTTTCCCAGCATTGATATTCCAATCCACAACTCTGAAACAAAAGCAGCAGAAATGACAGCTTGAGTGTCGCTACGTGAGCATGTTTATCTTAATTGAAATCACCCCCACCTTCTCCCTCCCCCACCCCACCTAAAGGCGCCTCTTGCTCTTGTCAATTGTTAAGAGGCTTCTATTCCTTCAGAGACAAAAAAGAAAATCTGCGTTGTAGAAAAAGTAGGGGCCCCGATTCAAATATTCATGATGGAACACTGAAAATGCTAAAGTTGGTGAAGAGAAGGGTGCGAGGTGAGCCTGTTTTAGTTGCTGGAAAATGTCAGTGTGGTCGGAATGAACTGAGTGCACCAGGCGAAGAAAGGGAGAGCAAGAGATGAACAGTGGCATCGGACAACTGCAGTGTCCTTGGGTGTTTTTCCTCAGGGACCTACAGCATCAAGTTAATTGGGAGACTGTAAAAGCTAACAGAACATTTGTTCATGAACTCAGGACCAAACATAAACAGCCAGAAATCTGCTATAAAATGGAAACCCACATTGATCCACACAGTAAAAACACAGTCTTTACTCGTACTAGGGCTAATACTAAGTCTTCTTAAAAAGCCCTTTTCTGAAACTGAAAGTTTGGAACCATGTCTCTCTGAAATGAAATTGCACTTATATATCCAGAGTGATGGCGTGCCGTCTGGAAAGTCAACGTTCTGCGGGTGTCAACCAAAAAAACAAACTTTCTAACAGAGAGTTAGGTCTGTGGCCACTTGTTGAGAACACAGTGAAGCTTCTTGATGGCGGAGTATCGTAAAAGTGAACAGATGAAAAGGAAGAATGTCTTATTTTGTTCACATAGATGTTTCACTGTCAAAAACACTTTATGCTCAATGACAATTAACATTTTAACTTAGAGGAGGACTACATTTATGCCAAATATGACCAAAAGAGCTGGCAGTAAGTTAGCAGCCCAGACAATAAAGGTGACTGAGGCGTAAGCTATGAGCAATGAGTTCATTAAATAATCAAGTTGCATTATTTAGATTTTTACTTTTTACAAGTACTCAATACTGCAGCGCCTCAGACTGGAAGGAGGTGAGAAGAATTGTGAGAACAGCAGAGAAGATCTTTGCCTCCTTTAAAGACATTTCATCCCAGCGCTGCGTGTCCTGAGCCCGTAACGTCATCAGTGACCCCTCACCCCCCCAACATGGACAGTTTTCCCTGCGGCCCTCTGGTTAAAGGCTTTGAAACATCCTTTGCAGATCCAGCAGATTCCATAACAGTTTCTTCCCCACTAACATTAGACTGCTGAATGTTATGTAAAATGGGGTATTTTATTTTATTTTATTATATTTAATTATAAAAAAAATGAAATGTTAGAACTGTAGATATACAGTCATATGTTTATATTACTGTTTCTATGTATTTTTTTTTACTGTTTTCAAGGCTTTTCTTAATGAAATTACTTTTTGTTTACACTTGTGCATACAAAATGACAAAATAAAATCTATCTAGGTCTAAGTCTGCTCTATCACATTGCTTCATGGTGCTGGAGGTTCTCTGCTGGGTTGCTTTATTACTGATTATAAATCCAAACCTCTGTCTCCAAAGGTTTTCCTTTAAATTCACAATAAACTGCTTTTAGCTTCCCGCTCTATTTGCTCAGCATCTCAACCAAATGAAAGAAAACTGTTTCTTTAACAAAGACTATTAAAACCTTCCCTCCAACCTCAACATACCTATTTAGCCTTAGTCGGAGGCTAATTCTAGTAAGTTGGGAAAAACAAATATCTTCATGTAGGAAATCGTAGAGGAACTTACAAAGTTTCCTGTATTTAAATGTTCAGAGCTATTGTGCGAAATCTTATTTATAAAAAAATGCTATTATCAAGGATTAGCTGTTGGGAGACACATATAGCTGCCCATGGGCAGAGGGACGATCCTTGTGTTTTAGTTTTGCTGAATTATAGGCATGATAATTAAGGTTATGCTTCTAGTCTGCTTGGTGTCAAAACTCCTGCTCTCAGAAAATATTTCATGACTTCTTCCACGTCACATATTAATCCCTGCATATATATTGTGTCACAATCGTCTTAAGCAATGGATGAATAAGTTCATGCAACATCATAACCTGTAGGGTCTCTTTGGCTGTAAAATCAGCTTTTTTTCCTTATTTAATTGTTGCAAAAAGTTTGATTCATGAAGTGAAAAAAAACAACAGGCTGCTACATAACAGATAATAATTTAAAAGGAAAAGTTATAAAACTCAGTGTAAGCCCTGTAATAATATTTGAAAGATACAATTTAATTCAGTGTCATACATTTAAGCGAAATTAGCTGTAATGACCCATGACAAAACTAAAGACATATAAATAGTACTTTTATGTGTGACTGGAAAATAATTACCGCTTCTCCAGTCATTTTCCTGCAAACTGCCACACAAATTTTAATAGAAAACGAAGCAAAACATTGACAAATGTGTTATTGGGCTGATGATTAGGAAATAAGGCGCCTTTTTAATTTCCAGTTTGCATGAAAAAGCAAAATTATTTAAGAACAAAATTACCTGTTGAACCCACGGACCACGTGATGTTGAGGTTAAAGTTGTTAGATGCGTTGATGGACAGGTCCAAGTTCTTGTTTGCCTAAAAAAAAGAAAACCGAATCAAAGATATTATCAGGGAGACAAATAAACAAAATCACATCATGATAGGAAAAAAATCAAACAATAGTTCAAGAGGTACAATCAGTCATTGGTGCGTAAAACTCAGTTTTATATCAGAATAGTTCAACATCAACAACTTATAATGATGATCATCACAAAAGATAATTGATGATCAGCTTTATACATGAAAACAAGTCAAGGAAAGGCATTTATTATTAAACGAGTTACCTGTTCAGGCGAGGCCATGAAGTTAATGGCGGTGTAATGATTATCATCTTCCTGGATGAGACTGAATGTGAACTGATAGTCAATCAGGAGGTTATCTATGAAGAAGAAAAGAAGAAGAACAAGGGGAGGATTTCTGAACAACAGCTATAAGGAATTTTATTTGAAATAGTGTTAACATTTATGTTTGCCAAAGAAACATCTTCAATACAAGTAGAGTAATGTTTGGAAATTTGAACATTCTTCATATATATTCACTAGTGAGTCCATTTATCCAGACCTATTATGTACTTAAGTGAGATACTGAATAAGTTACTGTTCAGTGTGTTTCATGCATTTGTCTCTATTATCAAAACATCAGATGCAATTTTCAATCATTACTTTAGGTTCAAAAGCCTGAATTTGCTGGTATACAATTCTTGGCATAATTGTTGTGAAGCATGCAAGATCTAAAAGCAGAAAGGGTTTTTTCTGCTTTAGTGAACAAGGTGGGATTAAGAATATAGTCTTAAACTTGGAAGCCGACATTAAGCTCAAAATGATCAATAAGAGAGAGAAAGACAGAGAAGGGGGGGGAGAGAGAGAGCTCACGAACAAACCCTGAGACAAAGCTGAGCAGTGTCACCCTGAGCATGCTCTGCTAAACGTGTGCTCGCTGGCCTTTCTGACTGGAGGGAGTGTTGCGTTTACAAAGCAGCGTAAAAAAAAAAAAAGCACAAGGAGCTCCAGTGGTGTCCAGAGGTTAAAACAGGCTTCAGGGTTTTAGTTTCCAGTCTCCTCCTCATTGAGCCCGTTGTCAGGCTACGACATTTCAAAAGGGACAAAGCTTTGGTAAAGGCTCTGATGTTTGCAACATCAGTGCTCGAAGACATAACAAATCACAAAGTACTTCTGCGGTACTGTGAAGGACACCCCGTCATGCAAACACAGAAAGCGGTCTGAGCAGGTACTGATGCAGACATGTATTTCTTGCACTTTCATTGGTATTTCCTTTCCTTCCAAGTTACGCTTTCTTTTCATCTGATTTCTAAATGAATAGGTGTGCGATTGAGTGAGCAGACAAGTGGAGGATTTTGACTCCTCCGTCTCCTTGATTAGCTCAATCACTCACTCCCTGTGATGCACTTGACATTTTCACGACAAGTCATTCTGTCATCGAACATGGGCCCCTGGTGCCAAAGTGCTAAGATGCCATCTGCCCTGAGCGGAAGTGTGCTAGCAGAGAAGTGGGAAAAAGAGGAAAGCAAAGAGAGAATAGCCTGTGAAATGTCTACGTGTGTGCGGGTAGTAGTCCAGCGGAGAATCACTCACAGTAACAGGTTCCTCTGAGTGGATTACCAAGGTAACGGTTTTCTGAGTCACATCTGAAGGGAAGAGAACATGGAGAAGCAAATGAAGAGGAGCGCTAAAAGACAAAAACAACGCCTCTTATCAGGTGCAGAGTATGCCAAGTGCCAGCGCATTAGCTCCTTCTGTTGGCACCTCATCAAGCCTCTTAACTTCTGACAGGAGAAAGAATCTGACAGTTTATGGAAGTTAAACAGGCTTTTCTTAACTTTTACTAAACACAAAACAATGACATGAACGTTTATATGCACATGATTACAGATGACAGAACTTTGCACTGGAAATAAAAATATCTCTACATGAGTTGTGATTAGATAAATAAATATCAACAGCAATTTAAATCAAGATATAGACCTAAATAGATTAATTAATCATACATTTAGGGAAAAAAAAAAATCAAAATCAGAACAAATAAATATCCTGTTTAAAAAAGGGATTTGATCATTTCTTTGCCAAAAGTCTTAAATTGGACAAACAATTTGTGTTTTAGATATGTTGGGATTATTAAAATCATTTAACTCAGTGTCAAAATAATATCTGCTGATGAACAAAGAAATATAATTGTGCAGATTTCTGCAAAGATGATCTAAAAAAAAAAAGAGTAATAATTTAATAGATAACGTCTGTTTAACAGTAATTTCAGCAGGTAAATAAGATTTACTGCCAATGGAATCTGTATTTTTACCCTTAAAATTAAATAATTAGATATTAAAATAAGATATTTAAATAAGAAACTGCAGATGTTTTCCTTATTTTAAATGTAAGTTGTTTTATTCTATTAGCAAAGTGTCTCAATTTCAAAAAAATGCATTAATTTTAAGAAAAATGTACCTACTTTTGCTTGTTTTTTTTTCTTTATTTTTATTTTTTATGGAAGGTTTGTAAGTAGAGACATGTCCAGTCACATCAAACATTACAATCAGACCAGATAACAGACTATTTTATTAACGTTAGCTGCAACCGCAGCAGTGTGTCAAATTGTGGAATCAGCCAAAACAGGCAAACTTTATAAATGAAGAGCTGCCAAGTAAAAATAATTTGTTTATATCCACAGAGGGAACGTCAACTACTCTGAGAATATGTGTGCACATTAGAGTGTTTTATTAGCCTCATGGCTTTCCAAAGCCCTCTAATCAATCCGAGCATATGGTCATGTTCACTGGACTGCATTGCCCTTTATCTTATTTAAATGCATCTCTCACTCCCGGTTTGTTTATGTTCTGAAGTCTAAGCAGCTCACCATGAAACAGTTTTTCTAAAGTATTACCATATACTGTGGATTCTGGAACCGTACAAAGAAAGTGAAAGTTGTTCTAAATATTACCTCTGTCATCACATAAACCATTCCACACAGTTTTATCAACTTTTTTTTTGAACGACTAATTAAAGTTGTTAGAATGTGAAAAATCAGAGGCGGTGTTGTGGAGTCAGAGAGGCCGGTGACGGGCGGGAGGAAAGCCGGCTGAGAGACGAGAACGCCACTGAGGAGGAGGGGGTGGCTGTGAGGCGGTGTTGTATTGGAAATGGGCTGACTCTGATTCTTAAAATATTCTGCCACATTTGAAGAACGCAGGGAACACTTTGTGTCGTTTCTGAGTTTGTGAAGTTTCTAATTCTTTGAAACAAACAAAAAAAAAAAAACTTTAAAAGCAAAACCCACTTTTGGGTTTTAAAAAGATTTAAAGGGATGCTTGGCTTTAACTTTTAGACTTTTTATTTGGCTTTTAGTACAGTGCAACTGTACATTTTACTCAGTAGGCTCCATAGTTTAACTTAATATACAATATGTTGGTGAAAGTGCTGGAACTTTGCTCCAGGAAATCAAAGCCAGCAATGAGCCAGTGGTGGACGACTCCTTAAAATGGTCTCCTTAAAAATTTTTAGCTTAGAACTGATCGATTTTAGAGGAAAACTTTACAAGTCACTTTTATTAATGATCAGGGAATCATTAGTGTGCATATTAACAAATACCTTTGGTTTATATCAGTTGTCCTATTGAGCTAGAGTCAACATGCAAAATGTCGTATCAGAATCTCTTCTGCTTAAATAAATTGCCATTAATGTTGACCGAACCATGATCCTTTATTAATGCTGTGTTTTATCCAATCACTTTCCTTGGTGTTATGGTTTGATCATACAGCTCTGAAAGAGAGGAGTTCCCATCCAAAGGTAGTGATCGGTGAGCCCCAACAATCATATTACTTTACGACGGATAGCAATTTTAGTTTTAAGTGACTTTGATCTCCATCACAGGGAACTTTATTTTTCTAACTCTGGAAGAAGATTTATAGTCTCTTAGGCTGCGTTCACACAGCAGCCTGAAGTGACCCAAATCCGATTATTTTGCCCATATGTGACCTGGATCTGATCTTTTTATGGTTGTCTGAAAAACACAGATCTGATTTTTTCCGCCCAATCCTCTTTTTCCAATGCGACCCAGGCCACTTGTCTATGTGGTCCTGAATCCGATACGACTGTTCTTTTCAAATGCAACCTGTGTGTGAACGGCCAGGTCGCCTTCATCCAATCTGAACGCCAATAATACCCGACAAAGGTCACTATTCTGGGTCTTGCTACACAGAAGCGGCAAGAAAGACAACAACCATGGCGGACGATGATGCAGAGAGTAGCATTTCTTTTTAACCATCTTGAAAAGATTGAGGTTTTAAGGTTTGTAAAGATCACTAGATGCGCCTCAGCACTACCATCCTTTTTTACTTCCGTAAACATACGGTAGAGCACGGTGGCTTGTGACGTCACTTAAGCTGAATGAATGCAGTTCACACAGGAGATCACGTACAAGTCGCATGTATTTGGAAATGTGAATGCCAATGAAAAAAATCGGCTTTCACAAAAAAAAAAAAACGGAATTGAGCATCAAGGCATGTAGTGTGAATGTAGCCATAATTAACTCAGCTAACCGTCCGTTCGAACCGATGATCACTACTTTCTCTCCTGGTTTGTCATGTGACTCCGTCATGTGACTCATAATGCCTGCGCCATCTTAGTTATTTGTCGGGCCACTGTTATAACAAATCCCACAATGCTAAGCAAGGAAAGCTCTCCCCTCAAAGCATTCCGGGATATGGCTGCTTGTCAGGTGAACATGGGCAATCACTACTTTTTAAAGTGCATTGTGGGAAATTTTGAGTCCACTAATTTTTCATCAACTAGACAAGGGGTCAGCAACCCGCGTATCTTTAGTGCCCCCCTTGCGGCTCCCTGGAGCCTTTTCAAAAATGTATGAAAATTTTTTATTGTTTGCTTATTTTAATATGGTGTGCAGGAGGTCAAACAGACATTCATTATGTTTTCCAATGCTTTTTTTTGTATAATAAATACTTTTAAACAATATAAGTTTTAAACAATATAACTAAAATGTGCATCATAGCAATAGAGATCAGTGGTCAAAGCCTGTAACACATGTCTTAGCGCGGCGCGGTGTCAGGCAAAGAAAGCGGCGGGTGTGTCTTGGGCCATTGATCCCAAAATGCCAGCTGTTTGGATCCACAGCTTGAAGGGCTAAATATTTTCTGTTTAGATAGGACCTAAGTATTTCAACTTCCTGGAATTTGTAGAGGCATAAATTCCACACACCCATTTACTCATCAGTATAATTCAGCCTCTCCACTCATTCAGTATCTTAATTTAATCTACACCAGCATGCATCCATTCATGCATCCAAACTTCAGGCAATCCCCCTTCCCTGTATCTTAATTTGATCTACACTCCTCTCTAGGGATGGGGATCGTTAATATTTATTGATATCGATACCTTTATCGATACTCCTTATCGATCCGAGTCTTTATCGATACCACTATCGATACTTTTCTGTTATTTGGTGGAAAGACGATGCGACAATATGTTTTTAACAGAACTGGTATTGCTTTTATTGCTTAACAAGTGAGCATAACAAAAAAGTTTCTAGCCTTCAGTAAACATGGCTAATGTAATAGGCCACTTCTAAATGACATAAAACTAACTAGAATATATCAGCAGCACCAAATGAAAAATAAAATGTCATAATGTATATAAATTAAATGAATAATATGCTGTGTCAGAAAAAAAGGAAATAAAATATCAGCCCATAAATTAACAGGTATTTTTTTGCAGAAAAATTAACATGTCTGTCACTTTTCATCAGGTTTTTAGAGATTAGGAAAATATTTATCAAATAAATAATTTTATTTTAAATTAAATGTAATTTTTAATAAATGTTGGCATCAGTAGTTTAATTATATATTGTAAAATAATTACAGCAATATACAACTGTATTACTCATGTTTCTCGCCAAAAACTCAATTTCCCTTTTCTTTACGTTACACTTGAACGCATCATGATAACCTAATTGTCGTTTTACTGAGCCAACCTGAACACATCATCACGCAGCACGTCTGAAACTTTATTTACTTTTTAAGCTAACTAGCTTGTATGCTGCCGATTACAACACGGATTTCACAATTACCATTTTTAAGTGACCAGACAAGCTACAAAGTCTGTGTGCGCGCTAACCAGTGGTTCTCTGAGTGGATGATGAAGACGGGCCCGACTGTGGTGCGGCGGGGCAGCAGCAGGAGGAGGAGGAGTCTTTTCCGTTCAGCCATTCTCGAGTTGCGAGCAAAGTTAACTGCCAGACTTCACTTGTTTTACTTTTAATATCTGTTTGCTTACAATTTCATTCCAAAACATTGGTAGACATGCTGCAGTGATTGGATTGATTAGATTTAAATGCTGTGACGCGACTCGAGGGACACACAATTATGTTACAGGACCTCCGGGAAAAAAAAAAAAAAGACCAGACTCGATAGTGGTATCGATAAGCCCAAACGTTATTGATTTTCGGGTTTTGAAAAAACTGGAACCGGGTCCTTGATAGAACCGGGTTTCGATCCCCATCCCTACTCCTCTCCAACCTTTGTGGCTGTGCGCTATATAAGCACAGGCTGCTTTAGTTACAGCAAAGTTTGTTACTACTAGTGCCTCCTGCATAAAACATTTTTTATAATTTAAGTTCCCTTAAAAATGAACAAAAAGGAAGAAGTAGTTTCCCACTGACTGATCACAGCAATGTACCATGGTCAAAATTAGCCCAAAACAATTATTATTCTGCATTAATGCACTCTTTGCTTCATCAGTAAAGCTATTATTTCAAAAACCTAATGGCATCTGCGGTTTGAGTGTAAGCACAGGTGGATGTTTACATGTGTGTTATTTGTGTATTTTGTAGCCTTGTGCTGCGGTCTGCTAATCACTGCTCTGCACTGCATTTTCTGGAAGAAGAAATCAATGTGGCACTTTGTCGATTGTGCAAAGTGCAACAAATTCAGCATAACGGTTAACAGAAAGCAATGGGAATCCATCGCTTTCTGGAATCACTCTCCTGAAGTCCCTCTTATATACCTTTAATCATTTTAATTGCTATCTTAGCAACAATAACATTATAAAAAACATAATTTACAAAGTAGAAATAATATATGGATGCTGCTTTTTGTTCTATCATAGCACAGTAGGACATTTAAAGTGAAGCTGAATCAAGCCCATGGGTAGAAAACATAACATTTTTAACAATATTAGAATCAGGACTTAATGTATTTGGTTTCCGTAGCAACAAGCCAGTATGAAAAGACACGACAAAATCCAAAGTTTTTCAATTTTGAACCAAAAAACCTCAAACTAAATTACTGAAATGAGCCAAGCTATTTATATAGAAGAGATAAGTATCAATTAGTTCAACTTACATTTATAATCTATACATCATTGTATTGCATTCATACATCGATTCTTTTCTTAAGTTAAGAAAGTTGGACACAAAGAGCTGCAGCTTTCTGAGTCTTCTATGTTCTGAGCAGCCAGAGAGTTTTCGGCTGATGAAAAAAGAAAAACTTCACACCAGCCAATAACTAAACCATGAATCATGTTTGCAAATAAAGTAACAGTTTCAGAAATTGTGAGCTGTATTTTAAAGAAGCGGAAGTCATTGAATGATGCTCCAGTTCTCACTTTTTAGGCACTGATAATGTCTAAAAGAGCAAAGTAGCAAAATTGCTCTATATGCCATTTTAAAAAATTGAGAATACCTACAAAAATCAAACAAAAAAGAACCAAAAACTAAGCTCTGATCAATTTCTGCTCAGAATATATCTAGAAACTGAGGTTAGAGCCGGCAAGATACTGTAAAATTTTAAAGTATAAGTGATTAATTTAAAATTTTTAAAGCCTTTTAGCTACGTCCAGAAGAGCTTTCACAGATAATGATGGGTCTTACACTTTAAATAAAATTAAAAACCATTATTTTTATCATTTGTAATAATAAAGATATATAATGAATAAATCCACTGTACTTCAAAAAGTCTCTAAGCACTGTTTAAAAAAAATGGTTCGGGTTCTGTAAGACCAGAGTTGGCATATTAGATTTTGAACTATAAGTTGAAAATCAAGGACAACTTCAGTGGTGGAATGCAGCAGCCATAAAGACACTTTAAAAGTGTTGATGGTTTGTTTCTCCGCCATCACTGTGTATTTCTCCAAGGAGACAGCCAAAGTGCTGCCATACAAACAGCTTAAAAGCAGCAGGAGCTACAGGTTTAGGAAATAACTGGATAGAACATCCTGACACAGACTACAAAGTATTTCTTTCCAGACTTCCTCTAAAAAGGAAACACTGTCAGCCTTTAACAAAGCCACATCTCATTACAATGTTAAATGCTATTAAAAAAGGAGAGAGTTAATTATGTTACCTATGGGGCAAAATTTTATAACTTTGAAATCCAAAGGTGTGCATCATCTGAACAAAATGACTTAGGAGGGGAAAAAAACGGTTAGGTTTTATGTTTAAAAAGCATAAATGCTTGTTCAGCTTTGCCTGTGACCCCACCATTACTCTACTGCATTATCCTGCTTCCAGCTGTAAAAAAAAAATAAAAAATAAATAAAAGTGCCAGTTTAAAGTAAATGGTCCTCCCACGCGGCTGGAATCCACCGTCTCAGCATAAATCACAGTGGATGTAGACTTTCTGGGCGATAATGCAACTGATCCCTAGTCGTTTTTATCCCCATCAAATCAACAGCATCTCCACATCTGAGACTCCATGTGAGAGGAAACAGAGCTGGCTCGCAGAGATTTGACATCAACGCTTACAACAGCGTCACGAAAGCCATGCATCATCCGTCCTGAATTAATCATATACACATCAATCTCAACGTGTAATTGAAAGAGGGGAGCTGTCGGACTCAAAGTTAGATTTTTGATTGAATTTGATCTATATAGAGCTGTTTACTTACATGATGGGCATATAGTTGTTTCAGATTTGAAAACAAAAATGCAGCAACAATTCCTACTATAATTTAGTATATGTGATTGATTGTTTTTGTTATAGATCAATTTCATTATCATCAACAGAAGTAGTAGCTGTGGTAAAGAAATTATCAATTTTCCACCTTATTGTTCTGTATTTATCTCCACCAGGGGCTGCATTTCCTTCATTTTTTTCCCAGCTTTAATGTCATTACACTGTCAAAAGTACTGTGTAAAGTTCTTTATATAGAAGAAATTCACATCAGACTGCCACAAGAGTGAAAGTCTGTCTCTACAGCAATCCCTCACATTAAAATGTATGCAGCGACAGTGGAGAGGAAAAGCTTGAGGGCTCGAAATCAGAACCTCCAAGCTCTATGCCCTAACCACTAGGCCGCCACTCCTGCCCTTTTGTGATCTGATCACACTGGAAGGGGGATGGGGTTATTTAAGGTCAAGTGTCATTCTGCTCAGGTGTTGCTAAATAAGAAGAGGCAAACTTTTTTTTTTTTTTTACTGTGCTTAGTTAGAAGTTATGTTGGTTTATTTTGTTGGAAAGATAATGGATATAGGAAAATAAATGGCTTTAAGCATAACTCTTAAGAAGACCTGCATATTCTTGATTGAGTACATGAAAGGCCAAAGCTTACCAGGAGAGTAATCTAAAATATAAGATTTTAGCCACTACAATGTTGTTATTATTATTATTATACCTTTTTTATTGCATTTTTGTTTTTGTTTATCTAGCAAACAGACTTATTGTTAAATAATTTAAATCTTGCTTCTAAAAACTGTATCCAAGCATCAAATGAAATCCAAAGAATTATGTTTTCTAGAAATGTACTCATCTGAACCTAAGGGCTGACTTTCCGTCCGTTTATTACCATGACCCGTGATTATAAAGTTTCAGTCTAGTCTAATGTTTACTTTAAAAACTACAGCAGAAGAAAAGGGTCTCAAATGTGCTTTTCTTGCATTCCTGCAGTGAGGAGTCATTAACTATGTATAGCAGGAGAGTTGATGTCCCACAGGGTGTGAGGAAGCAGTCGCTGTGAAACAAGGTTTTGATAGGATCTTAAGAGTAGAGCATATTTTATTAGCAATTAGCACAGTTGGCAAAGAAATATCAGCCTTCTAAAATCCAGCATTTTCAACAAAAACAAATAGTTTGACGCTTTAAAGGATAAAAGAAAGCAAAAGTTCAACCTTTATGTCATCTGCTCTCCCACACAGCCTGGATCAGGGATTTCATATTTAAATATACAAGTGGTCACCATGGATCAATAATTACTTCAGATTAAAACAACTATTTCTATGAAAAAGCACATGTGAAATCAAATGTGGATTACAACCATGAATGGCATTCATTTCGTAAAAAACAATGTCAACAAATCTTATGCCTCTTTCTTCTTCTCTAAATCAGCCACAACTTTCTTTGTTCTTTATTCATCTTTAACTGACATTAAGATGATGTTTAGACGGGGAAAAAAAGTGACTTTTTTTATGCCTAAACCAGGATATAGGATGTGAAAAACTGCAGCCATAAACCAGAGGATAAGAGTGTTTGTTTTCATTGTTTTAGCTGTAGGCTGTTGTACTCACAGCTGGCACTGGTCTCCTTTGATTCCCTTGGTGGTGCAAAAGCATTTCCCCGTCAACACCTGGCATACATTTGCATGACCGTTGCACTTACAAGCTGAAACAGGCGACAAGAACAGATAGATCAAACATTGAGACAAAAAGAGCAAATTAAAAATAACAGAGGAATTTACTGATAAATGTAAAAAGTGGTTTACTATGAAGATTTGAGTTGAGGAACACAAAAGAGACAATTCTGTGCTGTAGAAATTGTTCTTCCAATTTAAAGTACTTGGTGAGCAGTTTCCTGCTGTTGAGGCTAAGCTACGCCTCAGATTTCTTCTGTTTCAGAAAACACACGGGAAAGATTGATATTGATCTGGGGACTACGGTAAACAATTGGATTTCCCAAAAGAAAGGCTGAACTTCAAAGATCTGATAGACACACACACCAAACCCCCGGGTGTTTGAGAGTCTGTGTCGAAAATGCCGCAATAGGTGGGTGGACAGGGTTCTGAAATGATTCGACCACGGCAGGCTTTTAGGTTTGCATTTGATGGAAAATAAGAGACCCCTTCATTTTAGTTCACCAACTTTGAAAAAAAAAAACAAAGAAGACAAATTACTGAGGGGTCAGTAGACCTTCCACCCCCAAATTCTACCATAGTGCATATTAATATCTTAATTTACTAGAGTGCTTTAAAAAAAAAAAAAAGTGTCTAATCTCTTTCTTTCAGGTTTTTCATTAGCTACGTTTCACAACTTCATCTTTTTATCTTTATCTTTCATCTTTTTTATTTAATTTCCCTTTGAGATTAATAAAGTATTCTGAATTGAATTTAATTTAATTTTCACCAAGAAATCTAGAGTAAATGAAACTCAGCTAGTTGCAAAAGTATGAGTTTTTCACTGAGGGACTTAAAAGCATAAATAAGGTTTATTAAAGTGTAAATAAAGCAAATTGTGCTTGTGTAGTTTCTGCTATGAAGACTTTAGAAGCTGTATGAGAATCAAGAAAATCACCTGGAAATAATAAGCTCTAAGCTAATACATTTAGGAAAAACAAGCTCTTACTATTTCCACCCTATGTGTAAAACTCAGTTTGACCCTTAAGCTATTATGGCTACAAAGGGTGGAGTAACTGAAGAAGATGACAATGATTTTTCTCAGAACTTCTACTTAAACCTAATGAGTTTATATCATTTTAATCTGAAGACTTTCTATTCACACCTCATAAAATGTGTATATTCTGTAATCTGCTTGCATCTAAAGTTATAAGATTTTCCAGTAGTGCTGAGATGGTTGCAGTCAAAACTTATTGTAATATTATATATATATATAAGTTTACCCAAACAGCTTTTCCAATTTTTCATTGCTAAGCGATTAGAACTTCTGCTTACTTACTGCAATTTTAACCGTTTAGCATGAATTGTACGGAAATCAATGACTTGACAGTCTTCATAGACAGATAAGGCTTTTCTTTTAATGAATTTACATTTTTTTTTTTACTAATTTGAATGTTTATTATCGTAATTAAGATCAAACTGAACTAGGTGATGCATCCTCAATTTCATTCAAACTGACAGGTTTCAATGACAGAAATTAAATCTCCACCCATAGAAACAAATGGAAGGATTATTTAAGGTGCTATGCTGTTTACTGTCACTGTACAGCTTTAAAACTGCATCAGCATTAAAGTATGTAAGGAAAGGAAATCCACCCAGCTTTATGTTTTTGAATGTAAGGATGAGTGACTCATCGTCCGACACCTCATACAAATACATGTGTCTAATTTCTGAGGAATGCAATTGATGTTTCATGGCAAAAGACATGAAGAGAAATCAAGTCTCATCTTTCAGGCAAAATGAAATACACCAAAGTTCAGGTGTTTCAGTGGACATCAGACACTGATGCTTTAATCCCTATTCTTACTTTACACTCTGCTGTCATTGCAGACGTTCTACTTTTTTAAATTCAGCAGGGACTACAGTAAAAACATTGCCCACTGAAAACAGGAATTAAGTCTAAAGTATAGTCTGCACCAGCTCAACAACGATGTTCTCTGTTTGGCAGAGACACAGGAAATGAAACCAGTTCTGTAAACCACTTAATAAAGAAGTCTTACAACTGGTCAAACAACTGAAAGAAAGGAGCTTTTGTTGGAAATTGTTTCACCATTTTCAAAACAACTTGTATCAGGTTCCTCTAAAAAATATCATGTATCCCTCTCTGGGTGTAGTAAAAAAGCTCTGCATAAAAGGCATTTGTGTTTGAAAGCTCTCTAAATTCATCTAAAGTTAACTTCAATGGATAATCTTTTATATTAACATAGCTGAGAAAAATCTTTGTTTGCATCATTTCACAATTTTCCAAACTGAAATTTCTTGATTGATTAAAGAGATTTTGCATTATTTGGGACTTTTTTTGCACAATAAATTCTCCATATTTGGTTGGATCTTTTGAACGTTACACAAAACTTAGCTTAACCAAACCCAAGCTAGATATTCCGAGTCTATAAAATAATCTAGGTTACATCTTTATTTTGGCAATCAAACCAAACCAAATGCTGGAGTGTCATCTACTGATCGAATCAGAGGGGGAGATTACAACTGGAGGAAGTCTTCATTATGTTAAAGGAATAAAAAGGGGCGTCACTCACCTTGACATTTGCCTCCATTGGTCGGGTCTCCGTGGTAACCCGGCATGCAGGTCTCACAGTTAGGACCAGTGGTGAGGTTGCGACACTGCTCGCACACACTGCCGTTCACACACGTGCTGTGGCCGTTACACTGGCATGCTGGAAAGCAATATCAAGACAAGAGGATAAAAAGACCTGAAAGAAGAAGGATGATCTAAAAATGCATGTCAATAAACCCGAGTGTCATGGAGTCGATGCGGGATTTAGGAATTTTACTACAGCTACGGTTGAAACCCATTAATGCTGCCAGCAGCCATGTTATAGGAATGACTTTTGAAAAATCATTGCTTCTTTTTGGAATTGCATTTATTGGAACAACTTTAAATTAGCCTTTGGATATACTAAAACCAGAAAGAAAATGTGGTAATTTCCATACATTTAAATTTATAGCAGAAAACAACCTTGGATTGATAACATTATCGCGTTGAGAAAGGGTTATATTGTTATCTGATAACATGTGTTGAAGCGTGGAACGGAAGGAAAATTAAAGGGGGAGAGTAGCATTAGGTTGCAAGAAGTCATCAGGGAGGGATTGGTTGCATTCAGCAGCTGAAACTAGATTCCAATACATGGATATCTTTTCAGACCAAAATCAGAACAACCCAACGGTCAATACCTAATAATGTAGTAGAGATACTATAAGGTGGGACGGGGGTGTATATTACTCACCAGGGCAGCTAATGAAGGCCCATTCAAATCCTTTGTCTTTGGGGCAACTGCCAGGCTCAAGGCTCATGTCATGGGAATGGCCCTGCTGGCCCTGCTTTGCAGCTCTTTTCATGGGCCCCCTGTAGGACCCTTCCATACACAGCCCCTTCCCTGTGCTGCTGGGGTCGCCACACCAGCCGCACTCGGGCTGATCCAAGCACTGGGAGCACGTCCGCAGTCCTGAACAGTTTTGAGCTGGAGAGGAAAACAAGTAAAGGTCACATCTCTTTGTGCTAATCACCACTTTCATTTGGCCATTCATTTCAGAGGACATCAAACGCATCTTTCTTTTCTCTTCTAAAGCATTTTGAATCCTTGAACTTGTCTGCATTGTTAATCACATTACGAACACAAACTGCTATGTGAATTATTGCTGGATAGTCAACACCACCATGAGGACACAGAGGACGGCTCTGAAAGCAACATATGCATTTAAGTTATAAACAGGAATGGACAATTTTTTACTTTTCTCATTTTTTCTGATGAAAGGAAAACCGATGGATTACATTTTTGTGACCTTTTGTAGGCCGTCCTTTCAAACCTCTGTTTCTATCGTTTTACTTTGTGTTTTCTACCTTTTAAGTCTGAATTAATTCAAACATTCCACATAGGGGTCACCCTTCTTCCCCGTGTCGACTATTATGAAAACTGTAAAAAAAAATACTGATGTAAGCTCCATTCAGGCTCTGTGGCTGTTTTATTGTTTTCAGCCATTTTGCATTTATTCATCTTTTTTTTCTCGATATTTGTACAAGATATTCTTTTTACAAACAAAAAAAAAACACTTAGGCCTGGGCAGACAGTGCGCCAGTTAGAGTAGCAGGTAGGAAGCCAATGAAAACTCTGGACAGGTGTCAAGATTGACCACTCAGGTGGCAGAATGTGATGAAAGGACAATCTTTTTTTCTTCCACCTTAAAAATCTGGCCTTTATAGAAAAAAATCCCATTATAAGGAAAAGCCAAAGTTTACATTTATAGTTTGTAGGAGTCATGAAGTGCATACATACTCTACAACCTAAGCTACAATTGGGTGGATTAAATCAAAGCATCTTGATATGTAGGAAGGTTCTAGTCAAAGTCCAGAAATGAAGTGACTAAGGCTACGTTCACACTGCAGCCTGAAGTGACCCAATTCCGATTTTTTTGCCCATATGTGACCTGTATCTGATCTTTTTATGACAGTCTGAACGACACAGATCGGATTTTTTCAAATGCGACCCAGGCCACTTGGATATGTGGTCCTGAATCCGATACGCATCTGATCTTTTCAATGCGACCTGTGTCTGTACGGCCAGGTCGCATTCATCCGACCTACACGTCATTGATACTTGACAAATGTTACTAAACGTTACTAATCTGCGTCCTACTAAGCGGAGGCGGGAAAAACTAACAAAAAAGGCGGAAGATAACACAGAGAGCAGTCAATGGTGAGAAAGTGAGGTTGCTGACTTAATTCATATTTGGAAAGATAGCTCGATTCAGACCAAACTCGAAGGGTCTTACAGGAACCGGGGGAGGGTCTTTCTTTTTGATCTTCTTAAAAAGATTTCATTCGTAATGTGCCTGCTCCTGTTGGAGAAGAACTTAAAGAACGCAATATACGCTGCGGTATTACGAGTCATGTTTACTTCCGCAAACACTGAGGACGCTTGCTACATGTGACGTCATCGCGTCCTCGAGTGCGCATGCGGGACACTTCGGTTGAACGCTTTCAGTTCACACAGTAGATCACATACAAGTCGCATATACTTGGAAGTGTGAACGGACACGCAAAAAAATCCGATTTCACAAAAAAATCGGAATTGAGCATTAAGGCCTGCAGTGTGAACGTAGCCTTAGGAACCCTTGGCAAGAGCTAAGATTTCAGGGAACAGATTCTCCCCATAAAGCAGGCCCATGCTTGAGGTGCTTTACAAAAAAAACAGTTGAAATTTGTGTAATTTTGTACTACAAATCAAAATAAAATTGAATATAAGCTTGTCTAGTTTCAGACATTGACGAAAAATGTTTTGAGGGATAATAACAAGGGCGCTACCAGTCACTTTGACACAAAGTCATTTTAAAAATATCAAATTTTAATATCTTTTCAGAAAGATTTAGTTTGTTTTTCATCTTTTACAGGATCCACTGCCTAAGAAAATGAAACGCGGCTAACACTTTAACACAATGTAGTGAGACAGCAAGAAAACAGACCAGAAAATAGATAAGACGATAAGAAACAGCAAAGCAAAGCTTCCCTATTTTAATAGCTGATAAGAGTCAGAATCACAGTCTGAGACTTTAAATGAGAATCTGCCTGAAAACTCCAAAGCTTTCAAATTTTAACAAAGTTTCAGAAAGGGATTAAATGAGCCACATGTCTTTGCACTTCACCCTAACTTTGGAAACCTGAAGGAGGAATACTGCGCTGCCATCTGAGAGACTCTTAAGGACACTTCGATTGCTTGGCAAGTTTCAAAGCCACCACTCACCCGCTCAACAGACACCTCAGCAGAGAAACACCGCCACTATTTTAAGACGACAAACACTGAGTGCTTTTACCTCAGTTTATGTCAAACAAATCTCCAGCTATTCCGCTAATGGATGTGAAACCATGACAACACAAGAGCAATCAGAACAAAGTAAAGCCATTTAAGTTTGCTTAGACGACAGGCCATAAGTGGAGGATTTCTGCAGAAAATGCTCTTCTAAAAAAAGAAGACGTTTGGAAGCAGACGCTTGCTTTGCCACAACATAAAAGCATGTTGAAATACAAAAAGCTCCTAACACACAGATCAATTGTGACAGCTGAAGGCCTCCCCTCATAAAGGAAACCGATCAATTGTCTTATGATTTATCAAATAAACAACTTTGCTCCGTTTAAAAAAATAAATAATAAAAAAAAAATCTAAATAATTTTCTTTTTGTCGGTTCTCTGATATGTATTTGCTTTATTCATAGCAATAGTCATGCTTACATTTCTTCAAAATCTCTTAATCAGACTGAAATGTGTTCTGTTTAAAAAAAATCTAATAATACTAATTATGTCCATGTGAACATGTCTTAGCTATGGATGCAAAAAAAGGCTGTTAGCTTCAGAAACAATGGCTTCTTACGTGCCATTAGGCTGGCAGGAAAAAGTATTTCTTTCAGTTACCTTCTTCTACTCATCAGTTAGTAGTAAATAGCTTTTAATTTAACTACAGAGTATAAATACATCTACGGAGCTTCTGTATAAAATCAACTACTCAACCAGTTTTTGGTCTATTTGGTTGTAGCTAAAGTAAATGATAACATTTACTTTCCTTATTAAGGCAAGGTCACAAACGTTGCGTATGACAGTTTTTTTTTTCTCCGATATGATTTTTTCCATGTCACACTGACTGCGTACAGAGAGGCTCCGACTAGGCAGGGTGAGCAGATCTGTGCAGATTTTTTTTCACTTCTGTCTCTGTGCTACAAAAATAAAATAAAAAACATTTCCCACAATTGCCTCCGAAAGATTATAAAAAGTTATTAAAAATGAAATTTAAAAGATACTGCTTAGCATAAAAATATAAATAAAGCAAAGCCACCCCTAAATGATTTTGCGTGGCATCTCAAACCAGAACAGATAGCGAATAATAATATGCCTCTATTAAAAACATAATGTCATCTATGTCTAAATAAGGAAAACTCAGCAATACAGGATGTTGGATGGTTTATATGCTGACTGAGGCAGTGAGAGGTGATTCTCACAGAAAGATAAAGAAGGGAGAATGATGAAGTTTAATTACCTGCTCTGTCTGCCCCTTGTTTTGGTTTTTGTGAGCCTCAAAGAGGATCACTATTTTACTATATCTGTTTTCTATCCTCCTGAAGTTTTTCTTTTCCTTTTCGTGAATATTGATGAACTGCGCTTTCTGTCCCTTGCTCAAAGAGGATCACTATTCTATACGTTCTCTGTCCTCCTGAAATCCTATCATAGGTAAGGTGCTCCTTTTAATGTTTCATTTATTTTCTATACATGAGTCTGTCCCACCTGCCTTATATTGGATTTGCAATTCCAATCCTGACTTTTTTTGTCTTGCGATTAACAGATTTTATTTTGCCTTCACCCAAAGCGGCTGTGTGTTACTTTTTAACCGCGTGTCTGTTCCTGTCTAACCCATGAAACTGCAGCTAAATTACTGCATAGTGTGACTAAGAGCTACGCCAGCTCTCTTGCAGAAAATCATGTCGGGTGTGATCATCCCCATTGCCCCCTAATGAGCGCTAATAAGAAGCGATTTTCTGTCGACTAGAACGAAAAATCGGACTCAGTGTGTTCAGCGCTTAAACTATTTTGCTAGCTTTGTAAAACCCTGAAAACACCAAATCTGATTTTGCGTCCTACAGCTAAATTTATTTTTTTATTTTTTCCTACTTGCTTTGATTCTTTTACTTTCCTGTATTTTAATCATGTCAAGCACTTTGCATTGACTTTGTACTGAATTGTGCTATACAAATAAATTTGCCTTGCCTTGCCTGAAGAAATTCAACATGACTTGAGAATGTTTGAAACTTAAATAGTTAATTTAACCTTAAGGAAACAGTTTTATAGCCCACTCTAATGAAGAGCCATTACGTTTTGCCTGGACTCTGATTTGTCAGTAAAAAAAGGCAATATTTGTCGAAAAAACTCTCTGTGGAAAAAACAATTTAACCTTTGTAACAAAAACAATACATGTTTAAATTCAAGTAAGTAAAAAAAAAACTTTGAATAACAGTAATCATTGTACCACTGCTGTACATTTCCCCTGTTCTTGGGGTTTTAGATGTATTTATATAGAAGGCCCAACCCCATGCATACATTACTGCACACACTGAACACACTCACGTTAAAAAAGGAACAAAGAAAGAGGGAACAAATATCCAAGATTGAAACATCTCTCCGAATTCACCCAAGCAAAGAGAAAGGAAGGGAAACACAAAAGGTTTTTTTAGAACAACCTTCCTTGTCCTTCATGCCAAGAGAGACTAATTCCTCAAGACAAATATCCACAGCAAACAGCATTTCTGTGTTGCCCAACACCAGCAGACACAAATGAATTTGAGACAGCACTCCTGGGCTCCCTAAATTTGTTACTCGCTAAACTGATCAGAGATTTTTCTCAATGTGACACAACAGGGGGAATAATTCATACATCAAGAACCGGCATCTAGCTGAAAGGCTATGTCGACCTTCAGGTGAAAGAGATCCCCAGTACGCTTACTGCTAGGTAGTCAAAGCCTATTTTCTCCTTCATATGTGTCCACTTTTCAATCTGATTTGGACCACTGGTCCTTGTTATTTTTGTTTTTTTGCCTTTTCTTAAATGTTTAGGTGGATAATTTTTGCGTAAGCCTTGAATAAGACGAGTTTCTTTGAAAACTCTTCATGGTTCTTGTCAGCTCCTTTAGACACACTGAAAGTTGTCACAACTAGACTAAATTTATGCCGATACGCTAATTTATAAGAGCGCATTGGCTCTTTGACCAACATCTGGGCTCCCTCTCCTAGGGTTCTATCCCATTATTTTAGTACTCTCTGCAATTGTTAAACAGAAGAAAGAGCAGGTAAGAAAGATCCCCCCGATTTTCCTAGCTCCCATTAAACCCCAGCCACCATTCCTTACCGCAACATTACTTAGAAGCATCAAACAGTAAAGAGACCAGCTAAAGCGCAGTCAGGAGGGACAGCAGCAGTTAGGTGCGAGTTTATGCAAAAGTAATTGGCCATTAAGAGCCAAAGCAGATTCCATAGTCAATTACAGGAAACAAATACGATTTTCCCTGTGATTCAAACACCTTCGACTTTAAGCCATTTGCTTTCCCGTAACCTCTCTTCTCTCCATAATGAATATCGAACAATTACAGAAGCCAATCTAGGGGAACTTATTGTCTGTTGCCCTGACGTTAGACTCTAGATCTCCGGGAGACTCACCTACATTTAATTTGCCTGGAGAAACTTACCCACACAGTCTGAAGTCTGCCACTCCAAACACTGGCCATAGGGGAATGAGATGACATATGCATTTGAGTCCACACAGCGCTGTGTGCTGCCACACCACATGCACTCCGTGCCCTGGCTGGTGCAGTTGGCACAGTTTGTGTGCAGAGAGCAAGGCTTCTTGCATGACGTACGGTTGCTATGATTGGGGTTCCCTAAAAACAAACCAAAGGAATGGGACTTTAAGAAAACCTTCTATAGGTAAAAGCATGCTTAATTTCATAATATCCAACAATCTGTGTGTTATTTGTGGCTTACCAGTAGCTTTTTCACAAATGAGGCCATGAGCAGTTGCAGTGCAAGGATTGGCCCGAAGTCCTGAGACCTGAGGCTCCTCCAAGTAGGCACAAAAACCAGAGTCACTGGGCTCTCCAGGCAGCCAGCGCAAGCTGCTATTGGTGAAGGGAGACATGTCCTCCCAACCCCAGTATGACACATTGATTTTCCTCAGGCCCACCCAGGGAGACAGTCGCTGTGGTAACAAAGCTGAAGTCAGTGGAAGTCTGAACAAAAATATCCTAAATGCTGTTCAGTCACGCTATTATAAAAAATAAATAAATAAAAATAATTGCTCCATTTCCACCTGGGAAGAAAAGATGCCATTAAATATCTGCCAAACATAATTTCACAGATATGTTTACTTATTTAACTCCACGACTCAGCTTTTAATGTAATGGGAAAATAATGTGGAACAGTACATCAAGGTACTGCTTGGAACAAACAACAAAGTTCTAAACTAGGCAGACAAACAGCTAATTATAGCCTCATGAGAACAGCATGCATGACCAACTCTGCAGAGCAGCTTTGCAATTGTTCTGAAGCTATAGGAGGAAAATGTAGCTATGAGGTCAGGAAAAGATGAGCAACTGCCCAACATTTTCACTAAGTAGCTTTAGCATTAAGACCATCAATAAAAATAATATTCATCATCTCTCCTCATTAATACAGAAAAATAGGAATAATCCTAGATTTCTTTTTAATAATTCAGCAGCTCACCCAGAGCCATAACTCTGTTGAACTGTCTATCCCATCTTCATCTTAGCAGTGATGATTTTTGTGGAATACTTCATTGATTCCATTAAAAATGAGATTAGCACCACTCTAAATATGATTGGTTTATCTCTGGAAGGTGAGGCAGCATCTGAGGTGTTATTTTTGATCAGGACCTGTCATTTAAATCCCATATCAAAGAGGTTTAGATGTTATCGGGTTAAGGGTTAAGTTTTGTCAATATCTCCCTTTTGTCTCATCTTTCTTTAAACTTGTCTTTTTTTTTGTAAAGTTGCCATAACATAATTTATTCCCTACATAAACCATAATAAAACTATTTAGATATTTAATTATAGCAGAGCACTGTGGTGAAAGCGATAATACTCCACTTGTGAGAGTAAAATCTGTTGGGCTCTTTCTGGCATTAAGACAACAATTCCTATTGCCACATTGCCAGATAGGACACCAAAAAAAAGCCTGATCCGGCGGGGGAGAATTTCAGTCTACATTTCTCGTAGGCTCTAACTTTCTGATATTTAATCCAAAATAGGCAGTTATCCTGAGCTTGTTTTCTGTATTTGTGATGCTATATGTTTGGCCTGCTGGATCACATAGAGCCCACTTCTTCTTGTTCTATCTCTATTTTGCAGTATTTGTTATGTTCCACTTTCAACCAATATGACTGCATTGTCTCTGTAAAGTGCCTAGAGATGACATGTGTTGAGAGTTGGCACTATATAATTTGAATTGATTTTTTTTTTTTTTATTAAATGGGGGAGACGGCGTATTAAGATTTATCATTGAAACTTTTGCTCTCTAATGCATGTTAGTTTAGAGCAAACAGATTAATGTAATTTGTTCTGGGAGCTAAAAATAATTCTTTTAATTCAATTAGTGTTTTTCCAGGGTACAATTGATTGGAAAACATCCATTCATTGAAGATTTCATCATTTTATGGCTCTAAAATCCACATGCAGCCTTAAGCCTGATACAGCCACTACCATGCTTAAATGCAAATTGATTATGTCATCTATACCAGCTGCCAAGCATGGTGTTGGCAGCATCATGCTGACTATTTTAATGAAGGAGTAATGACTAACAAATCCTTCTTTTAAAAAAAGCACCTAATCAATTGATTCTTACAGTCTAACATTCAGCGCCTGGAATTGATTTTCACTCAAATGTAAATTAGTAGACTATGATACAAACCTCATTAGCTATTGCAAAAGCATGAGGTTGAGTATCAACCTGCTAATGGACATTTAACTAAATGTTTGTAGTGCTTAATATAAGTCTGTGTGAATAATTGTGACCATGTTTGGAGGGTTGGTTGGATGAAGCTAAGCAAACATTTAACACTGTGAAGTTTTACCTGTTCTTGCTGCTGAAGCTTTTTTAGCTCCTCAAGCACAAAATCCACTTGCTTTGAGGTGGTGAGCGAAGCGATGTTCCCATTGAGGTTCTTGCAGTAGTGCTGGGCATTATCATAGCTCTCCCGGCTGGAGTTGATCCTTAGACAGGCGTCGCCCACCTGGCTCCAACCCTCACTGCACTGCTGGGCTATAAGTAGGGAATATAGGCAATAATATCATTCAAAATGATGTTTTAACTACAGTCAGAGGTAAACATTTTTCAATTTTAAGCATTTAAGTTAGAAAACACTTAACATGTAAAATCTAAATGTGTTGTTTTGGTATATATTTAATTTTCTAATTTGCATCTGCTGGTCTTAGGCTTTGCGTGTCTATGTGATCACCAAGTCCTTTTCATGCATGACAAATCCAGAGTCACACACAGACATAAAAAAGATATTATTTGGAGCTACCACTGCAATCCCCCTCAGGCGACAGCTCCTCATGAGCTGAAAATTACGGATAAAGTGACAGCACCATTTCTTTAGATTTTGTCGACGTCAACAACGGGGCCGGGTGGGAGGAAGTAGCTGAGAGGTAAACTAAATGCACTGGCAAAGCTGATAAACAACATCAGGATGACAGATTAAAAAAAAAAAAAACATGTTTACAAAAACCTCAGAAAAAAACAAAAAACAAACACCCTCTGCTGTGTTTAAAACACATACTCCGCACTAAACTTTATATAATCTGATGACGTAAGCCAAACCCTGATGGGTAAATTCATGGAGTATATAGCTTAATAATGCCTTTAACAGTGAGCATCATCAGATCCATTTGTAATTTCCAGGAAAGGCCAACATCCTTGACTCAAATAACAAAAAACATCTGATCAGCATCCCATGCATGCATTAGTGTTCATGCTCCACTTTTCGGGCTCACCAGGCAGCGAGTGGCACTGTGAGTGATTCTGCTCCCACTGACAGTTGAGATTCAGGGAGCAGCTCTTGCAGTTGGCGAGCTTGCTGCACACCTGCTCGGTGCGCACCGGGCACTCGGTGAAGTTCTTCACACCCTGGAAGCAGTGCAAAGAGGGGAAGGGTGATGAGAAGAGTGGCTGTAATTTCAAGATAAAATGAGGAAGTTTGCATCTGTTTGGGGAAATCAACCCCTTCAGAAGCAGCATCCAGCTTGGGTCATCATGTAGTAAACTGGACAGGACAACAGCTCGGTAAAAGGTTATAAATATTCAAAACTACCTCACTAACTAAAGAAAATATCATTTCTATGTGTTTCAGCAAGATACATTAACAGTGCTCTGCTGCCCCCTGTTGAAACACTCACAGAGGTGCAGTTGCTGGAGGCAGAGATACATTTCTTGTCATCACACCACTGGCAGCCTTTGGTGTTTGCTGTGCAGCTGCCACAGTCTGAGAACCTATAGCACCACTCGTCCGCTGCCACTAAAAATAGAGCACATTGAATATTTTCTTTTAGAGTTTGACTGAAATAAATAAAAATGGTGTAAAAATAAAGGTACAAAGATATTTCGTTATTCTGTCTTTACCTGTTTTAGAGGAGCAGTAAGGTACGGAAATAGAGCTGCCATTAAGCACGCCTAGTTCCCAGGGGACACAGCGGCCCCTGCTCCAGATGCAGCGGACCCCAGGCCCTGCCCTTACACACCACTCCTCTGCCAAGAAGGCCTGGCAGCTGGGAGGTCGGTATACGAGCACATCATTCAGCAAGACGCTGGAAAAGCCCCCGAACACATACATAGACCTGACAGAAAAGAAGTGCCTCATTAGAACCAAGGTTAACGGCCTGAAACTACAAAGGACACAACAGATTTATGAAATAGTATTACTTAATATTACTTTAAATAACTTCTAATTTAGACCCAAGCAGGTTTAAAATCTGCATTTTAGTCAAACTTTGTTGCCATGTTTATTAGAGAAACTGTTTAACAGGCTTCTGTCAATACTTCTTACAGTTTTGGACTTGAGATTTGTTGGGCTCAAATAGAAACAGTTCCTCTTCTGAGCAGAAATGTAACATGCAAAATAATAAAATAATGGATGTCCACAAGCATAAGAGGTTGGATGGATAAATATCAGGTAGATACAAGGATGTAGGTTTGATTTCAACTTTGGTAGGGATACTATTGGTCTGATGTCATTGGTCCTATGCGAAAAAATATGCATGCTTGTTTTTTTTATGCTTGACGTGAAAATCAAGGTGCATTTTGTTTAAAGAGAAAAGCAGCATTTCTTGTTACATATGTACAAATTTTATAAACGCTACACACCCTAGATGCTGTTTATCAATGTTTGAAGCATCACCGGCTGAATGAGGAATTATGACTTTTTTCCACTTTGAAAAGGTTTGCATTTGAAATTACCAGCGTCTAAGACAGAAAGTAAATCTGTGCCTATTTAACAAAATATAGTCTAAATATTTTTGTCATATGAGGATTTATCCTGTTTTTTCTTTTGAAGATATAGAATTGTGCAGAGGTAAACCCCACTCTTATCTTTCAAATATTCTCTCTGTATCATGAAACATCATCATGGATAGAACAACAGTTGGATGGACAGCTGGTTCTCATCCATCCATTTTCCATCACGCATATGCCAGCTGGATCACGAGGGGTGCTGGTGCCTATCTCCAGCTCTATCGAAGGGCAATATAGGCTAAAGACACAGTTGCTTAGGGCGCAATCTGCTGAGGAGGGCGCTTTTGCACTCTACAAAAACTCAAGGAAGAATGCAAATAAATCAAGTGAAAGAAATAATAGCATTAATGTGCAATCAAGACTGGCACCCGTTTCTGTTGCTATAGATTAAACATGGGTTGTTCTCCATTCTAACAAACCTCTTACTGCTGTCAATTAAATTTGCAGAGAAAGAATACTGAACTTATCCAAAAATGCAACACAATCAGTTGGTCCAACTTAAGATGAAGAAATGTTTAAATGAAATCGCAGCATTTAGGCTGATTGCTCACCTTAATGTTAGCAAATTGCTGTTCCAAGCTGATGTTAGCATAATATCTGAAACTTCTAACAGATCTCTTTCACTATTTGGGTTTTCTTTAAGGCAAAGTGATAGTTTATAAAGAGTTACCCACTGAATAGCGGTTAGATTGTATGTATGAAGGTCCTAATAAAGCTGTGACAACCTAAATAGATTTTCTATTTCTATTTCACTGGACCTTGTTTCATCTTTTTTTATGTTCTTGATTGCTTTTACTAATTGTAAGCGTCTGTATTTTTGCACTGTCTGGTGACGCAAAGACAATTTTCCACCCTGGCAGCCAATAAAGATCAATTCTACTCTATTCCATTCTTTTCTATTCATGAAACAATCTTACAGTGTTTCTCATTCTGAGCATAAACAGAATGGAGTCTTGAACTGAATAGTAAATAATCCTTTTTTTTTAACCAATCCTTCAGACAATAGTTGGTAAATTAGATTATTAAACTTATTTTTCTATTTATTGAATGTAGGTCATGCTGTAGACCTAACTTTGTTTTATGTGGAGGTCCTGATTTTCTTTGGCTAATTTAAACTCATCTAAGGAGAAAAAAAACAGTCAAACCAACCAACTGACCTGCACAGGACAGAACAGATGGAAAAGGCTTTTTTCCAGAATGTTTTGGAACCCTGTACCTCTCACTTAAGAAACTAACCAGTTTAAATTAAATGGAGAAATTATTTTTATTTTAAATACCTACCCATTGCTAACAACAGCCGAGTGGCCAAAGCGGTTGACGTCCCTGTGCAGGTCTGGTTTTGGCAGGAGTGTCCACTCGTCACAAGCTGAGGAATACATTCTCTTTGTCAATATCCAACAAATAAAAAGCATGGTCATGTATTCAACTACAATTTTTCATTCTCTTTAATAAACAGCTCAAAATTAAATGGAGTAAAAAGTTAACACAACTCTTAGCATCACTTTTACAGAAAAAAAACAAACATTTCTTTTAGTTACTGTATGTTTGAACATGAGACTTACCGATATCATATGCCAGGAAGTCAGCAGAGAAGCATTTGGCACCGTTGCTGAGTGACGTGTCATTATGCGTGTTTCCACCAAAGACAAGCAGAGTGCCGCTGAGAAGCACCGCGGAGTGCAGGTACCGTGGAAAGCCGCTTTCTCTTAGAATGAACCTGTGAAATGTGAAAGACAAGTGTTTATCGCGGACAGCTGTAGCAAGAAAGCGTGTGACACAAAGCGTCACACACCATCTGTAAAGGATAATGAACGGCGAAAGCGGTACACGATTATCTTGATTTACCATGTCCTTGTGTTCACGTCGTAGCGGTAGAGGTCATCCACAAGGCCATATTTGCCGGCTGGCAGAGCTTTAAAGCCTCCATGGACATAGATGCTGCTGCTGGAGCCGTCATAAGTGCTGCTGTGGCCATAACCTCCCTGTGGAATGGCCCCTTTAGTCTCAGGTACCAACCACACTTTGGATCCTAAATGGAAAACATATTAGGAAAGCTTAAAATAAAAGAATTCACTCGCTGTTGAATCAAATTTCCTCCCACATAATAATTGAATTTACAAAAGATTTAAATCATCAGGAATTTACTACAGTCACAAACATCGGTAGGCTTTTATTAAAGGAATCAGACAAATTAAAAAGTTTAATGTTTTAAACTTTTCTACATTTCATCGACTTAAAAGTAAAATCTACAACGATTAGGATTTTTTGTGAAACACCAACAGAAACATAACTGTATAGAGAGAGAAAAAAAAATGCATCTGTCGCGTACAATAATTTTTAGCCGGCTTACACCCATAAGAAAAAAGGAAGATCAATTTAGATTTATAAAGGAGTGACAAGAAAACCTAAAAATTAAATAAATAAATAAATGTCACTTTTTTGGAAAACATGCAAAAATACTGGTGTGGTGGAAAACGAAAGTTACTACCGTAACTACGGTTCTATGAATCCCGGATGACCGCCAGAGGCGGTGCTTCAAGCACTGAATGATCATTCTTGCGCATGCGCAGGTCGAGTATTAATGACAACAAAGTCAGCTGTGACCTGCCGGGGACCCACGTGACTCTATATAGTCACGTGGCACCCGGCAATCAATCCCTCAATCTTCTCGCGAAAGCAGAGATTCCGAGGGACCAAGCACTCTGGCGGTCATCCGGGATTCATAGAACCGTAGTTACGGTAGTAACTTTCGTTCTATTTCATCCCTACTGACCGCCAGAGGCGGTGCTTCAAGCACTGGATGACTCATATCAACAAGGTCACGAGGAATCAGCAACATTCAAGGAACAACGACTACACCACCCACCTAATGTGATGTAGAGGCATACTGCTCGAGGATTCCCTGAAGCGGATGGGGCGCAGCCACATTCACCCTGTAGAACCGAGTAAAGGTACTAGGTGACTTCCAGGAGGCCGCACGACATATAACATCCAATGGCACCCCAGTCATAGCAGCAAACGATGTCGACATGCCCCTTGTAGAGTGGCATTTCACTCCCGCCGGCAGTGGCCGGTCCTGCAAGGCATAAGCCTTGGAGATCAAATCCACAACCCAGTGTGCAAGTCGCTGCTTAGAAAGTGCCTGACCTTTCCGTGAGCCAGCGTAGCAAACAAAAAGGCTATTTGTCTTTCGGAAGGATGCCGTGGCATTGATGTATGTCTCAAGGGCACGGACAGGACACAGTGGTTCAGAGGGACTTCCGGAGTCAAACCGGGCAAGATGGAGAGGCTGGGTGCTGCCTGCTGGCAGTGATACCTTAGGAATAAATGCTACATCAGCCCACAGTGTAACGCCTGAGCCATCAGGATTCCACCGGCAGCAGGGTTCGGCTATCGAGAGAGCCTGTAACTCCCCTACACGTTTTGCGGAAACCATAGCTAAAAGGAACGCAGTCTTCAGTGAGAGCCATTTGAGGTCCGCCGACGCCAGGGGCTCAAATGGGAGGGACCGAAGAGCCTCAAGCACAAGAGAAAGGTCCCACGCCGGTGCCACAGGGCGGTTGGGTGGGTGCAAACGCCGAGCACCTCTTAAAAACAGTACAACATCCTTGTCTCGGCCCACAGAACAACCATTCAGCCCAACATGCCAACAGGAAATGGCAGCCACATACACCTTTAAGGTAGATGGGGACCGTCCTTGATCCAGCAATGCCTGCAGGAAGGTCAGTATGTCAGAAACTGAGCACTGCACCGGGTCCTGCCCTCTATCACGGCACCAGGTCGCAAAGACCGTCCACTTGTTAGCATAGACAGCTCGCGTGGACGGCGCCCATGCATTAGCCATTGTATGCCCTATGGACCCAGTGTATCTTGAGAAGGTGGACCCCGGCCTTGCAGGGGCCAAATCCAGAGCTGGAGCCGGTCCGGTTCGGGGTGCAAGATCTGACCCCCCATCTGGGAAAGAAGGTCTCTCCTGGAGGGGAGACGCATTGGCGAGCCGGAGCTGAGCTCGCACAGTAGAGGAAACCAAGTCCTCGCTGGCCAGTAGGGGGCCACCAGCAGGACCCTGTGCCCCTCCTGACGTACCCTGAGGAGAGTCTGAAAAAGTAGGCTGAATGGCGGAAAGGCATAAAGGAGGGTCCTGGGCCAGTCGTGTGCCAGAGCATCGTGGCCCAGAGGGCTGCTGTTGTCCAACGAGAACCAAAGGGGACAGTGAAATGCGTCCCTTGAGGCAAAGAGGTCCACGTCCGCCCTGCCAAAGACCTTCCAGATGCACTCCACCACCTCTTGGTGAAGCTTCCACTCCCCTGGAAGCGGCTTCTGACGGGATAGAAAATCTGCTGGCACGTTCTCCGGCCCTGGGATGTAGGCTGCTCTGAGGCTGGCTATGCGTGGAGCTGCCCAGGTCAGAAGCCGTTGAGTCAAGCACAACAGTTTCCTTGACCTCGTGCCCCCCTGGTGGTTGATGTGAAAGACCACTGTGGTGTTGTCTGACCTCACCAGCACGTGCTTCCCCCGCAAGCCTGGAAGAAAGCTCTGAAGAGCCAGAAGCACAGCCTGTAACTCCAGGACATTGATGTGTTCCCTGCCCTGCCGCTGGGACCATGTCCCCTGTGCCATTTGACCCCGCCAGGTTGCACCCCAGCCCGTGGAGGATGCATCTGTAAACACAACTTCCCGACGACACGGGAGGGAACCGAGCGGGACCCCTGTGGTCATAAACAACCTCACCCTCCATTGGGACAGAGACTGAAGACACTGAGGCCCCACCCGAAGTCTTCGGAGACGATGAGTGTTCCGTGTGGGATCCAGATTCAAGCTGTTCAACCACATCTGGAGGGGCCGCAATGACAGCAGCCCCAAGGGCACTACGGCGGACGCAGCTGTAAGCATGCCCAAGAGTCGAAGATACCGCACAAGAGGCAGCGCCATGCCGCGCCTGAATTCCGGGAGCACGCTCAATATACTGTCCACCCGCTGGGGTGACGGGCAAGCAGTCATTGAGATGGAATCCATGGCAATGCCCAGGAAGACAGTCTCCTGTGAGGGGGTCAGACTGCTTTTCTCCATGTTCACCTGCAAGCCCAAGCATCCCACATGATGGAGCACTAACCGAGTATCTCGAACCGCCTGGTCCCACGTCGCGGCACAAATGAGCCAGTCGTCCAGATATGGGAGGATCCTCAATCCCTGTGCCTGCAGAGGAGAGAGGGCCGCTGCAACACATCGGGTGAACACCCTGGGGGACAGTGAAAGTCCGAACGGGAGGACCCTGAACTGGAAATGCCTCCCTTGAAAAGCAAAACGAAGAAACCGCCAATGGGGCGGAGCGATCGGAACGTGAAAATAAGCATCCCTGAGATCTATGGAAGTGAACCAATCGCCCGGGGAAATCGCCTGCAACACTTCCTTGGTGGTCAGCATATGAAAGGGCATGGCCTTCAAGTACACATTCAGGCCTCTGAGGTCCAAGACTGGACGCAGGCCCCCGGTCTTCTTCGGAACCAGAAAATACGTGGAATAAAAGCCCCCTGGATCCAGCAGAGGGTCCACAGGCACTATAGCACCCTTGGCCAGCAAGGTGCAGATTTCTTGGTTCAGTGCCTGTGCCTTCACCGGGTCGTGGATCACAGTCATCCTGACCCGGCCAGGGATAGGTGGCCGGCGGCGGAATTGAAGACGGTACCCCCGGGACAGGGTGGACAACACCCACAAGTCCGGGGTGTGGGCAGCCCAGAAGCTGAGCTGTCCCGGGGAAAAATAACCGACCGCCGGCCCTAAGGCATCATCTGCGGGTCCCCCGGCCCTTCGAAGGCCCGGGAGGACGCCGGCCAGACTGCGCGGCTCGAAAGGGATGAAAGGACCTCGTCCCAGCCTGGTCTCGAGCTCTGTTCCTCCGATCTAGAGCAGGTCCCCGGACCGATCTCTGACCTGGTAACAGACCCTGGGGCTCAGTGGGAGAAGGAGAAGGCACTAAGGACCTCCGTGAAGGACCCGCAGCTGCCCAGGTGCTTACTGGCTGGCGATCACGTCTGTGAAGCCCTGCCAGCTGTTGCCTCGTTCTAGAGGCCTGAGCCGTACGGTCCAAGGCGTCCAGTGCCGCTGAACCAAAAAGCTCCCCCGGGACCACAGGCAGGGCCCGGAGGGTCCTCCTACAAGGCTCAGTTAGTGGTGACTGCGCCAACCAGACCTGGCGGCGAGCATGAACCAGTGTGGAGAGTGTGCGTCCAAGTTCCCTCGTCATAAGAGCAAAGGCCTGCAGAGATGCATCAACCAGGCCTTGCGTGGCATGATCCAGCGGAACAGATTCCAAGGAGGAAGACAGGGCCAGCATAAGATGGGAGAGAGAGTTCCCAATCCGGCCCATGCGGGCCCCAGAGTCATAGGCCTTACAGAGAAGGTCGTCGGTAATACGGCACTGAGGACGCGGACAACGGGCATTGGGCCGCAAGGCCTCATCAGGCGGGATTATAAGAGAGGCAATGCCCGGTTCCACCGCTGGCATCTGCCCCAAGCCAACCTTGGGTGCCTCCTGCATAGCTGCCAGGACCCTGCCATCCGTCGTCAGACGTGAAAACGCCTTGGTGTCTGACCAGCAAGCATGCAGTTCCCGCACATACTCCGCCGAGGGAGGAACCACAAAGGCAGTCTCTGACCTACTGCGCCTAAAGAAGGCGCTGGAAGCCGCAGGCTGGGCCTGAGGAACACTAATCTGTAAACGGGCAAGAGCCGTTCGAATAGCGGATGTCACAGACTCCCCCGTATCCTCCTGGGAGGCAATGGAGTCCGACCCAGAGGCCCCGGAGCCCAGCTCCGGAAGGTCCTCACAGAAATGGGTGCCAGAGGCCGCCACAGAAACAGCATCGTCGTCATTGACTGACGTTTCATCCTGCTCGGTAGGGAGAGCCGTGCCGCGATCACCAGCAGTCTGAAAGGACTGGAGGAGGGCTTTCATTTGGGCCAGCTCAGTAGTGAGATGATCCACTCTGGTGGACAACCTCCCTGCATCGGTCCGTCTAGCACGCTTCGTCGGTACCGAAGGTGCAGCCACAGTAGATCGTTTGCACACCACTTTCTCCATCGGCAAACGAGCACGCGGCGAAGCGCTCGCCCAGTCGGTAGGCTGCTCCAGTGCAGCCAACCGATCCAGTCTGACCGACCGGGGCATGACGCGACAGTTGGGGCAAGCGTCATCTGACAGCGCCTCCCGGAGATGTTCCACACCGAGGCAGGAGGGACACAAGTCATGCCCGTCATCCGGCTGAAGTGGAGCCAGACAGGTCGAGCAACATAAATTATCCAGCATCATACTGCTGAAAGGCGTGATCAGCCTGCTACCAAGGACAAGTCAACACGAGCAGGAAACGCTACTGGCGACTCGTTGTAGGAAAACCCCCGCAGAGATTCCAAACTCAGCGTGAGCAGAAACGCCACTAGCAAATCGATTATTAACTAAAGATGAACTCAGCACGAGCAGAGACGCCACTGGTGAGTTTAGGCAAACAAACTATAGAAGAACCCAACGCGAGCAGAAACGCTACTGGTGGGCTTAGGCAAACAAACTGAAAACAACTCAGCGCGAGCAGAAACGCCACTGGTGAGTGTAGATAAACAAACTATAGAAGAACCCAACGCGGGCAGAAACGCTACTGGTGGGCTTAGGCAAACAAACTGAAAACAACTCAGCGCGAGCAGAAACGCCACTGGTGAGTGTAGATAAACAAACTATAGAAGAACCCAACGCGAGCAGAAACGCTACTGGTGGGCTTAGGCAAACAAACTGAAAACAACTCAGCGCGAGCAGAAACGCTACCGTGAGTCAAAAGAGCCACAAAATTAACGTGGCAAATCAAAGCGAACAGTAAACTACTGCTGAGAAAAGAACGAAAACTTACCAGTCACCGCAGATCTGGTAAGGTGAAAGCAGCTTGTGCAGCCCCTGGAGGGCGAGACTTACCCGCAGCTCCGACCAAACCCGGTCACGGGGCTACCAGCAACAAGCAGCCAGAAAACTAGTGGTATACACAGAAGCAACCAGCTTCACACGACCACACTCCGGTACTCAACACACCTGCGCGCGAGAAGAACAAAAGGGATTGATTGCCGGGTGCCACGTGACTATATAGAGTCACGTGGGTCCCCGGCAGGTCACAGCTGACTTTGTTGTCATTAATACTCGACCTGCGCATGCGCAAGAATGATCATTCAGTGCTTGAAGCACCGCCTCTGGCGGTCAGTAGGGATGAAATAGAACCAACACCAAACATCACCAATCATCCTTCCTTCTCTGAAACTTGGTAGCGGCAGCATCATGCTGTGGGGATTCTAGTTAGAGTAAGAGGGAATCTATATGCAGTTAATTACAGAAAAAAATCCTGATACCAGTCCCTGTTGAGACACTGCAAAGGGCTGGATGTTAACCTACCAGAAGGACGACAGAGTCATATTTAAAAGGAAATAATCAGGTCAAAGGTTACAACTGAAAATATTTGAAAATCCTTGGCAAGGATGTTCTCCCAGACATCCTCCATTCAAACAGAATAAGCTTGACCTTCAACATCATGTCCAAAAACTATCAGATAAAAACACCGGACAATATAATCTAAGGCCTAATAGGTAATAGTCTCAGGCTATCAATACATGTCGAAGTTAGGATGGAAAAAAATAAACATCAAGCCCTTTTTCTCCTTAAACTGATAATCAACTTGAATAAAACATTTTACACTCAGCCCATGTATTCCCTGGGCCGTTCACACCGTGCCACCATTTCTAGAACTCACCCTCAATTAAAACTTAAGTGCCTTGGCGTCATCCTTGGCCCACACCACTCATTACCTTCTCTTTACGAGCTGGCAGGCCTGGACAGCATTTTAACTCTGATCTTTTTTTTTTATGGTTTCCAAATAACGATCACTTTGTTGATCGATTAATCTGTCAATTCTTTTTTGGATTGATTGATGAATTATTTTCTTTTTTTTACAGAATTAAAAGCAGGTGAAATTAACTTTTCCACTTGAGGAGTTCTGGATAGAGCATATTGATGGACTAAGTTTTTTTTTTCATCATAAATTTAAAAAAGGTTGTTGTTTTTTTTCTCCATTTTGGTATAATTAATGTTCAAAGTGGGTTGCTTTGTCGGTTAAGACTTTTTTTTAGTCTGTATACTCCTTTAATCCATTAATCGAATACTAAAATCAGCTTACGATTATTTCAATAATTGATTAATCACAATTAATTGTTTTATTTCTAATCTGCTTACTGGTTATTGCTTTTTTAAATCTGTAACCATTTCCTATATTATGACTTTTCCATTTTTCATTTAGTACCATGTTTATCCAGAAGGCGATCTTGAAAGATGCTTGTAAATAAAATGGATTATATTACAGAAGTCATCAGGGAATTGATTTAAACACCAATTTTGTCTTTAACATGATCTGTTGAACTTTATCTAGCTTTTGCTAGTTTCACACAATTTATAATTTTATTATAGCACAGCTAATTTTCTGTGGCACATTATTCGCATGCCTGGAAGGTTAAACTTTTTGCAGCCCGACTCGAAAATCTTTCTACTCTGTTTTGCTCCCTTCATGTTTTTAATAAACCTAATGACCAATCATGGTTATCAGCAAAGTCACTGGAGGGGAGAGAAACACTGATGACAGTGGCAAGTACTCAGATGATTTGGTTACAGATGGAAATAACACTCATTACTTTAACTCCAAGAGGAACAATCAGTGACCGTCTTTACAGATATTGGCCCGCTGCCCATTCTGACCTGCATATATCCAAGGAAAACCTTTGTCTCCACTACTTTGATTCTTTCCATCTCCACTAAGTTTGTGATGTTTTTCCAAAAGTTAAAATAATGGAACGCTGGCATACCCACTGACGGATGTTTGCTTAGGAAAAACCTGCCCTACCCTATTTCTGATTGGCTAATATCACGTCTCTGCCTGGTTTCATTCTTTGAGAGCATTCTTAGTTAAATACCTTGAATAAAAATTTTAAATGAAAAGGCTACAGAAAATTTGGATCTCAGGCGTAGCCTACTGTCCATAAATCGAGCCACTAGTGCTGTAAAAACAGAACCAAAAAAAAGAAATAATTTGGATCTAGTTTTTTTCTCCTGTTTTCCAATAGACAGAAATCGATTACAGTGAATGAAAAATTAAAACACGTCTGTCAAATCGGACCTAACGGCAAGACAGAAACATTTTCTATTGGTCACATAAAATGTTCTTTAAAGTTCTACGTATCAATCTGGGATGGCTGCTGTTTAGTTCTGCCCATGAAAAGGAGGGACGTCTAGTACCACACTTCGATGTGATTGGGTGACGTGCCAGCTAGTACCCGCCTTCTATAATACACTTTCAGCCCATTGCAGCACAGAATTTTGACATTTCAGACTTGCACCAGAAATGACAGGTGGGACGAGTTTACTGAAATGTAGGTCATTGTCGGATGTTTATAGAGAAGTCATCATGTCAACATGCAACGACGTTTGTAGAATTTGCATGACAAATCTGCCCATAAACGGCGTTTTAAGCAACACAAAGTTGATTTTTTTGAACATCGTCAACCCTATAATGAAAAAACTTTTCCAATGATTCTGGGTTACCAAACACCAGCTGGTAATTGCGATTCAGGACTTAGCCATCATTTTCACCCAGCTTCATAGCAGAAATAACCAGCTTCAGGAACTTTGTCGTCCATGAGAGCCACCAACGGAGACACGATGATCACAATAGGATTTGGCTGCAGCTTCTTCAGTGTTTTCACAACTGGCAGAGTAAGCTGATAAATCAAATTTTCAAATTTGAAAAGCACAGATATCTTTCCCATCTGCAAATTTACAAAGTGTCTCTCTTTGCTCCTTTTTTGAACGAGAAATTTTCACTATTTTAGCTAAAACCGAATCAGTTGCAGTATCGACAGGTGAGTCCTCCACCATGTTTGTAATGCCCCAAGCAAGGCCCTTCTGACTGCTGTGATTCCTACATGTCCCGCCCCAAAAAAACACTGCTTGCATGTCATTGGTCCAACTCGCTGGTTGTTAACAGGCTTTCAAGATGGATTTTTTTGTGAGACTAAGATCTCGCGACAATCCAGCTTGCAGCGCCAGGTTAATTATACCCTGCTGGTATGAGTTTTCATGGACTCAATGAAGAGGAAAACTGAAACTTGTAAATTTCATAGTTTTAAGAAGGTAATATAATCCACTTCTTTATTGCTTAATTAATCTGAAATCTGACTTAACCAAGGAGCTGCAACTTACTCGGATTGTACTCCTGAACGTTGTTGATGTAGCTGTAGATGGGGGAGTAACCAAAGATGACCAGCATGATGGTCTCGCCGCTGTTCAGCTGGACGCAGTGGGCCGTGTGGCCCTCCACAGCGTAAACCTGAGCTTGGGCCGACGAGCCCACAACGGGGCTTCTGCGTTGCCACGTCCGACTCTGTACGTTGAACACCCACAGCTCATCTGTAACGTTGCCCCCGCTGGGTTCAAGCTTCCCACCAAACATGTAGATTTCATCCTGAAAAGCATAGAGCTTAGATTAGCCTGAATATTGAGATATAGAATGCATTTAAAAGGGAGGAACCTTTCAGAGGGTTTAAGCCTGTTAACAAAAGTTTAACAAATCAGATTATATTTTAATCTCGGGCTCCCATGATACATATTTTTTTTCTATTATAAAGGAAGTAAGAAAAATCCAAAAGATAGTGAATACAGCTTTTTAAGTGTAAAAAAACAGATTTTAGTGCAGCAGCTATTACTGCTTCCTAGATGCACTTTAAAAATGTAATCAAACTGTGCAGCTAGACAGCGTTTTGATCTACCCCAACATGCATCAGAGCAAGCGACACCTGCAGGTACCTGGTAGGCTGCAAGCGAGTGTCCGTATCTTGGCACGGGCCCCCCACTGATGGGTACTGTGTTCCAAACGCCACTCTCAAGGTTGTAGCTACAAAGAGAGGCACATTACATTTCAGCTAAAACCCCAACATGCATCATAAAATCTAATTTCAGACGCTTGAAATAAAAGAAAACATTAAATGACACATGCAACTTTTTTCCTCTGTGGTAAGAGATAGACTTGCAACAGCCAATAGACCTAAATATATCTGTGGTTATCAGAAAACTAGCAGAATTGCTGTGAATCTCTGCACAAAGTAACCCATCTAAATGTCTGAGAAAACAGTACAACTAATATAATCTTTACTTGTGTTTGTTAGTGTCTGATCGTTTTCTTAGGCTGCATTAAGTTTCAAACAAACAGTTTCAAACACACACATCTCTACGAAATCAAACAGGACTTTAACATGGCACACGGCGTCAGCAAGATAGTATAGCAGTCGTGGCGTGCTACAGCACTATGGCATCTGTTGCAAATGGCAGAGACACAACACTCCAGTAAATGGTGGGGAGGGGCTCATGTCAGGGAGAAAAATAAAAACAATAACTGGACGTTGTTTTTGGCATCATTCATGGCCTGACATTTCATATTATAACTCAATCATTTAGGCTAAAATGGACAAAAATCATAAAAGTGTGAAACAGATGTGCCTTTCACACCTGTTGCAGCACACTGCTGGTCAGCTGGCTGATAGAAGGCTACTATTGTTTTGCCTAACTTACAAAAAACTTATGTTTGAAAATACTGAAAAAAAAAAATGACTGGACCAATAAAAAATATTATCTACTTCTAAGCTTCTGCAAGGTAAGTTTATTTGTTGAGTATAATTCAGTCCAAGGACAATTCAAAGTGCTTTATATAAAAATAGAAGAAAAATAAAAGCAGAAAAATAATAATAACTAATAAAGATAAAACATGATAGAAGCAGAAAGAAAAACAAAACAGTTTGACCACAACCTTCACAGTCAAAGACAGTTCTAAACAAATGGGCTTTTAACTTTGACTTAAAAGAACTCAGGCTTTCAGCACTATTACAGTCTTCTGGGAGTTTGAAACCACTGATGCAGTAATAAATTCTACTAGAGATAAAGGCATGAATGAGTTTTTTCTAGTTTCTGTTGGGAAACTAGTCCTTTAAACCTGAAAATGTTCTTCAGCTCATAAAAGGCTTATTTAGTAACAGCTTTTATGAGTCTCTGAAGGTTCAAGCCTATCATGACACCAAGATTTAAGCTGTAATCGGTGGTTCTAAGCATCTAGCAAACCCTCTGATGGGTTCATAGTCACCTGGTGTCAATGTGATGTCGAGCTGTGTATGGTCTGCATTTCTTTAGTAACAATCTGAGCTAAAGGGATCATGCAGACATTGAACAGGAGGGGCCCCAGAATGGAGCCTTGAGGAACCCCACATGTGATTTTTCTGTTCTCTGATTGAAAGTTTCCTACTGACACATAAAAGTAGCTATCATTTAGGTTGGATTTAAACCAGTCCAGTGCAGTACTAGAAAGGCGGACCCAGTTTTCCAGATCCTCTAATAAAATCGAGTGATCAACAGTATCAAAAGCTGCACAAAGGTCCAACAATACCAGAGCTGTGGTTCTTCCAGTTTAAAATTAAGAGTCTTAGGCATAAATATTGTCAATCTAAAATGTCCAAAAACATATCTTCATGTGTTTTTAAGAGTTCTGTTTTTTAGTTCTGTTTTTAATCATTTTATAAATACAAAAAAAATGAACTTGTGTTTTTTCTACTGATAGTTGCTGTTTTTTGACTGTAAACAATCGGGTTAGTCTTACAGGAAACCTTTCAACATATTTGTAAAACAGAAATGTCCTTAAAACTGTATGTCAGGCAATATTCAATAAACTTAAATACATTTTCAAATGAGGCTTTTTTGTCAGATTAAACGTACCTATTAAAAATAACAACCCTTACTAAACACACTTTCATTACTCCCACTTTTCAGTATTAACCAGTTAGCATATCACTGCTCCAGTTCAGCTACAGTAATAAGTGCACAGCATTTACAGCCCATGTGCAACAAAAATGCACATCAATGCTCTGGTAATCAAAAAAGACAGAACAGGAATATCTGGATTTATTGCACCTGGTAATAAATAAACAAATTAGCGGAACGTCATCAAGAAAACTGCTCATATGGAAATGAAGAACCACTAACAGATTGAAAGCTGTGCTTATAGATGAAACTACAAGCTGTTCATACCAGCCTTACATCTGAAACAGCATCTCAGTTCTTTACAAAGCAAATTAAGCAGTCCAATGTCATTCAAAATAAAAATTAAGTAATAAACAAAACCATACATTTCACAAGAGATTATAAAAGCTATCTGGTATGAATAACTTACTTCAGAATCATCTGGAATGAGGTGTAGTTAAACGTGTATCCACCCACCACCCACATGACCTTCTCCTGTACCACTGCTTTATGTGAAGCCCTGGCAAAGGAGGTACCAAAGGGCTTGACGCTGGGCAGAATCCAGAAGGACTCGGTCGATGGTACAGTCAGCGAGCAATCTGGGCCTGCAAAGGTGAACAGAACAGAGAAGCATAAAAACTGGAGAATATATCAAAAACAACAAAAAACAATACAGTGCCTTATTGTCATGTTGTTTTTTTAAATAAATAAATATCTTTAATTATGGTCTACTTTTGTGTCCAATCCACCCTTTAAAATTATATCCCTAAATACTTCTAAATTAGGTGCAAAAAATCCCCCAGTTAGTAAATAAAGTCCCCATGAGAGGGATTGAATCTCAGTAAAAAAAAACAGGCGTTTTATGAAGGCAAGCAAGCTTTCACAGAGAACATCTGTGAACAATCAGCATCATGAAGACCAAAGAACAGCAGGTAGGTGAGAGATACAATTATGAAAAAGCCTTCAGATGGATGGATGACATCAACACAACTGTAAAAAGCAATGGCAGCATCATGTTATGGAGATGCACTTCACAAGGAAAACAAAAATGCTTCAGAGTTATTAGGAATACGATTTTAGATATAAAGGATGTATATTGATTAACAATTTTAATCTAATCCAACCACTAGTTCAAACACAAGATGTACAAGAATATATTCATATATGTGTTTTGTTTTTTTTTCCTGATGCATATATTACTTTTTTTTTTCATACACTTACTTACTACCAGGTTTTTTTTATGTATACAAAAACAAAAAACATTTTCTATAAATCACTCTAAAAATTTTGCATATTAAAATTTTGAACTGACTAAAATTATTAGTTCATCTAATAATAATAATAAAAAAAAATCTTAAACTAAAAAGTGATTTGATCCAGAAAGTGAAGCCTAAAAGTTAAGTGGCTGCCAAAGAAAACATTGGCGTGACACAACACAGCTGTTTCTGCTGTGCCTCGTAGCGCACTGCAGAGGGAGAAGCCGTATAAACAGGCCTGTAAGGAACAACTACAGGCATATGATGCCAAAACTACAGACAGAGCTTTAAAAAAAGGGAGGGGTCAACAGTAGTGGGATTATTCAAACCCTCCAAAGCTATTTTACACAGGTTGGCTTTTTGCTGACCTTCAGGAGTTTTGACTTAAATTAGACCTCTGCAGAGGTATCTAATGTCAAGCTGTTAGAGGCAGACCAGCTAAGTCTTTAAAAATGCGTGGTGAAGCCTCCATATATTAAATAAACTTGCCCGACAGGTTCAACAAATGGTGCATTACATAAAGATCGTATTCATTAATACATAAAGTCATGACCTCAGGGTTGTTTTTCTCCTCGCAACCGCAGCTCATTACCATGCTGTGAACTGGAGCTGTAGGATTTCTGTCAATAAGTGCAACAAATCAGGGTTGCTGTTATTTTGCATGTCTGAAATATCCAGATCAACTGTCCTTGGGCATCACTGAAGCACTATAAACCTTCATTCCAGCGCCTTCTTTAATGCTCAAATGTCCATTGTGGACACATCTGGAGGATGAGAAGTGTGGTCCATCAGTCTGAGGCATGTCCATTCAAAATAAATACTGTTGAAGTATGTAACCATTTAAAATGTAAGTCAGTGATTAAAGGGCACATTATACTTCTGCAACCGCACACATCAAATGTTGCTTGGGTGTGGTCGCGAACCAGTTTTGCTGGTATGCTTCTGCACCATCGAGAATTCGAGAGAACTTTGGTGGATGGTCACGAGAACTTTGGCGGCACTGGCGGGAGTGTTTATCCTTTAAAACAACAATGGCGCGTCTGCAAGATACCGTTAACCTTTTGTCGTAGTTGTTCCTCGGTTTTTAAAAAATGGAGCGCCCCGGCACTGAATCGAGGACGACCACACAGACATCCGGAAAGGCATACCAAGGACCAATCACAGTTGCTTTTTGTGCTACGCACTTCCGCTTGAGGTCTGCGCGGTTTTTGCGACCGCTGTAAAAGTCCAAAGTTTTTTATCCTAGTTGTTTTCTGTCCTACAGAGTGATTTTTACTACCCATAAATAAAAGCACAACAAAAAGCATTTTTGCCAATTAACATGACTGTATTGTTGATGATTACAACCTCGGATTCTTCTCTCTGTTCATGGCACAAAAAAGATTAAGTTATAACTTTATAGTTACCTTCATTTTAAATGTAATAATCAATACGCTTTTACTTTAGTTGAAGCAGAAATTAAACCAGTTTTATCTATTTTAAATATAAGCACTTGGATAACTTTGTATTGTTTTAAGGTCCATATTTTGAGACCAGGAAAAATACAATAAAATCTCCTGTAGATTTACTCAAGCTGAAAAAGTGGAAAAAATGCCAGCTTTTCGTGTTTTGACAAATACGTCCCGCTTCCAGATGTAATCTAACATATAACATGATCTTTTTCCCCCTCGGCTCTCACCTTGCCAGCTGTCATTGCAGACACACAGCTTCTCTCCGGTGAGGTCACAGTAGCCGTGGTCGGGGCTTCCACAGTTGTTCCTGCAGTAGGGGATGTCACAGGCCTCACCCTTCCAGTATTTGTCACATTCACAGTACACCCTGCTGGCAGCCGAGTTCCCCGGGGTGCACTTTCCATGGCCGGAACAGTTATTGGGACAAGAGTTTATCCTGAATATAAAGATCAATAGCATTTTATTAAATCTTGAGTGTGATAGAGAGAGTGTGAAAAAGAAATATTCACCATATCATTAATCATTACTTTAGATTAGATTAATTAAGTTAAAATTGTTTAAAAAAAAAGTTAAAATAGACTAAAAGAGCTCTAGATTCTCTTTCCAGCTCAGGTTTACCTCAATAAACTGTTATTTCCATTACATCTGTTTCCCAAATTCTTCACATAACATACTTACGAGTAGAATATGTTGAATCCTGTCAGATTATAGGCAGCGTCGCTGAAAAAGTGTAGCAGTGCATAGCCTGAAGTCGTCTCAACCTCAGGAACCGTCTCATTACCACGGATCTCTGGTACTATCAGGCCGCTGAAACATTCACAAAATGCATTCAATGTTTTTTAAATATTGCTGCATTGCAGCAGAAAATCCTTTACTCTGTGTTAAATCATTGAGACGAGAGCAGAGTTTTGCAACCTGCAGCCATAAGTGTCTGTTCATGTTTTCCACAATTGCTCTTATTAATTATAGCTAAACCTGTTAAAAAAACGCTAATGTTACATGTGGATATAAATAACTTGTAGGTTTTAATTGTTTGGGGAATTTCCACAACAGAATTACACTTAAAGTACCAGAAATACTTTCATTTAGATCTACTTTTTTGCTTTTTTTTCTTGTGTCATTTTACACAAATATCAATGTCACTTATAAAAAAAAAGTATTCATCCTCTATTTGCAATTGTTTTATGTTGTTTTTCTTATCTATTCAAACCTTCATACATTTGCAAAATCGTGTTTTTTTATTCATGATGAAACATTTTGAAACAAAACATTTAGGAAAAATTCTTAATCACTTTTCCTCAAAGATAATTTCTAATTTTTGGCTTTAAATTAGTTTTATTTATCCTCACTGATAGTAAAAATGGCTCTTTCGGTTGTTAAGGTTGCAAACCCCCACTATAGAGGAATAACAAGAAAAACTTAATACAGCTTTATCTTCACACAAGGGTGAAAAAAAACCCTGCTGATGTCTTTCTTTTTTTTTTACTGATTCCAAAACACAGCTGTATGTATATCAACTGGTAAATTAAGAGATTTCTCACCTGAAAACAGCAACCAGAGAAGCATAGACAGAGTCTCCGTCATAGACATACATGTGGTCCCAGCTGCATTCTGTTGCAAAGTGGTTGAACCTTAACCGCAGAACAGCGTTAGGACTGGAAGGAGAAAAGCATTAGAGTTCCTGTCAGATGTGTTGTTGGAATAACATTAAAAACTGAATTTAGGTGGGAACATAAAACAAATCCAAACATTAATCTTCTTTTTTTTTTATCTTAAAGAATTTTGTTATTTGATGAAACAGAAATCAGCAATTAAAGTTGATTTCAGTTAAAATGTTTAAACATCATGTTTACAAAATGTAAACACAATGTATAAACAAAATGAGTAACAAGTTTATTCAATTAAAAATAATTCACAGATGGCACATAACCCCTCAACAACTTCATAAATGGAACCTGATTCCCAAAGACACCTGCTGGAGATGCAACAAGGAGGAAGCATCTATTCTACATATTCCTTGGACCTGCCCTGCTCTTCAAGATTGGTGGAAGAGTATTATGGAAGTAATTTTTGAAGTACTGGAAAGAAGGTTTAATATCACTGCCAAGCTTGCAGTTTTAGGCTCCACAGCAGAACTCTCGGACTCATATTTCTCACTTTTTGACAAGAGGTGGCTGGTTCTGGCTCTGACCACAGCAAAAAGGATCCTGTTAAGATACTGGATGAAAAAGAACCGTCCTCCTTGTTATGAATGGCTGACGCCTATGGTTAAACTGGCTTCTTATGAGAAAGTGACATACAGTCTTCTAGGTAAAATGCATCAGTATGATAGTACGTGGTCTGCCTTTCTCAAATGGCTAACGGTAAAGTAAACTTGGAAAGGTCAGTGTGGCATATCAACATATCTGTTGTATATTTTACAAAATGAAATCAATAAAATTTGCATGAGAAAAATTTTTTTAAACATTTTGAGGCAACATATACATTTTTTTTTTTTTATCCTACCAACTTTGAAGACTGAAAGAGTATTTCAAAAGACACATTTAGCCATTAAAGTTCAATCTAAACCAAACATCATTGTCTTTTTCAGTGAAGTATTAAAAAAGCAAGCATGAAATAATGTTTTAGCCTAATTATGCTCAATAGAAGTCCACAGAAACATCCTTAATCATCTTCTAACCCAACAAGACCTGGAAATAACAAGCTAGCTTTGGCAAACTGTATTTCAAAAAAAAAAAAAAAAAAAGAAAAGTTTCCAACTGGTAGTTAGAGCTGGTATGAAAATTAAAGGCCTTAAAAGGTAAAGAGGTTCTTAAAACCAAACTACATTTATTTAACAAAGCTTATGAAAGAGTAGCAGTAACGTGAGGCTTGATATGTGATCTTACAGCCGCTTACAGGTTCTATTAAATTATCCTGTTTAAGTTTCAAGCTTTGGTTTGCTTAAAAAAGATGCAGAACTTATGCTTCGCATCTCCATATTTCTATTCAACTTTGTTCAGCACAAAAAGAGAGCTGTCTTCTTTGGAAAGCTGTATATTAACATTGATTTATGTCAGTTTTAAATGAAAAAGATGCCGTTTAACCTTCTGAACCCCTGAAACAACATACAGGTCAATTTTTCCCATGATTTAAATTTAATTAATAATTTGACTTTATGGCTTAGAGTTAGTAGATTTGTCAGGTTTGTACCAAACTTAGAGGAGCTTTATCCACCAATTTAGCCAAACAAGAATTTATGTGACACCAACTTCACTTCCTAATTGATGAAAAAGATGTGTGAACACATCTCCGACAAATACAGGATCATTTACACCGATATAAAGGATAAAGAGCAGATTATACTTCTGCAACAGGCACACATAAAATGTTGTTTGCTTCTGGTCGCGAGCCTGATTTGCTTTTATGCTTCTGCACCGTCGGTCTGGGATTTCTAGGGATGCACAGCAGTTTCCCACCAAAGTGCAAGGGGGAGCCTATTCGAGAACTCGAGTGGAACATCGGAGGATGGTCATGAGAACTTCTTCGGCGTCACCGGTGGGAGTGTTTATTTTCCAAAACAACAAGTCTGAGGCATCATACTAGTGGTTGTACTTCCGAACCTCCTCGATCAACGATCGCCGTGGTTATCCATTGTTGTTATTACTCCTCGGTTTTTAAAAATGGTGCGCCCCGGCACAAGAGGAAAATGAATTGTGAGATCTACTAATTAACTCTAAATTACTTTTAAAACACTTAACCATCATGAGATATAAACTAACATGATGTTTAAGAACAACAATAGATATTGGTAAAAATGGGCATATCGTCCTAAACCAAAAACTAACTATGAATTTATAACAGTCGAAGCAGATATTAAATAAATCTTACATTTTGCTGCAATTTTTCAGCTATAGTGCAACAAATGAATAAAGTACTTACTAGGCCTCAATTAGCCAGGTGCACTTGGTTTTGAACTTGTAGTTGAAGGGTCCATCGGTGAGGTATCCTGAGGGTTCGGTCAATCTAGAAAATGCAAAACAAAACAACACCATTAACTAAAATGGTTTCACCAGTGTGGGAAACAATGTAAACACTTCCTTCACAAGTGAGAGGATGTGGTTATGAACAGAGTTTGTTTCTATGGTTATGGATTTATTTTTGCTCCCCAAGGGAAGGATGACTAAACATTAAAGCACTAACTCTGTTTATGATCACCTCCCCCATCCTGTGATTAAGCATTTCTGCCTCAACTGGTGACGGCTCTTTGTTTTAGGTTTTACACACATCCAAATGTTTCATTAGTATCTGGGTTAAAATAACTTTTTTTTTTAAACAAAATATGAACATGTAGACTACCAGTCAAAAGTTTGGAAATACATTCTCATCAACTGAATAAGGAAGCGTGACCAAACTTTGGACTGATTATGTGTATCGGTTTAAAGCATAATAAACTATAATCACATCTCAATTTTTTAGATCATACCAGATTAGATACCAAATAGATTTTTTCTAAAAACTAAATAACATCACAGAACATATAACAGCAGAGAGCAAAACCAGCCCAATGAGCAAAGGACGAGGCCTGAGCAACCAAAGCTTTGTGCAATGTTTCATAATTATAGGGGGAATATAAATAGACAAACACCATCTGTATACTTCACAAGAAATTAAGAGTTGGATAAATTTACCTACAATTTTTTGGCTACTGGGATGCTTTTATCTTATTAAAAAAAATCTAATTTTAATAAATTGAATATTTTACATGTTTTGCCAGTACAAAACAAAGAAGATTGTTATATAATGTTTAGCATAGTTTCAACAGCATGTCAGATATTGAGGCTGTAAACTCACCGAACCAGAATAACTTCAAGAGCAGTGTTGTTTTCGTCAATGATGAGGATGACGAAATCGTTTCGTTGCTCCTTTTTTTATGACCAAAATGAAAACTGACGAGCAGTTTGTCTCTTCCTGCTCTCGCTACTTAATAAACTATGTGGCTGATCATCCTCTGCCAAGCGTAAAAAATCCCTTTAGTATCAATATAATTACATTAATTAATTTCTTCCAGCTCACAAGAGGTGATACTAAACATTCTTTAATTTATACCAAAAGGAATTCCCACGTTATATCCAAATAAAATATTTCATGCAAATATATCATTTCATTAAAATATTTCATTCCATAAAGGATAAAGAGCCAAGTGTAAAAGTACATAGATCTTTAAATATTTCTCTCTCATTATTCTCATTTCTATCTATTAAAATATGATGTTAAATTTTCCTTGTATTGTCATTAAAATAGTCTTTGTTTCATTTATATATGTTAACATTTTAGTTAGCATATTCATTCAATTTAGGTCTGGATTGTCATGGCATTACAAGGCAATTATAAAGGTTCTCTTTGTAATTTTTTATATAAAAACCATGTGAATTTAAATCTAATTTAACATCTGAGCAGTGGTAACAATTGGGGGAAATCCTCAGACATAAAGCCAAAATTGCCAAAGTAGAAAGAAGAATGTTTTTGTTCTTTGCTTTTAGGAGCAATGAAGATTTGATTGATCTGTGTGTAATGCATAATTCATAGTAAATCAGGAAGTATTTTGCTTTAGGAGGGAACCCTTATATGTCTAAAACCATTCCTTTATTGTACATTTTGTTAGACTGTCTCTCTGCTTTGTTAACCAATATGATGTGTTGAACTAGATCTGCTATTTTTACTACTTTTGTGGGATATATTGTAATAAAGTTGTGCATTAATTCATAAAAAAGTTTATTTGAATTCTATAAATCAAAGTTTTCTGCCCAACAGCAATGATGAACTTCACAACAGAATTCTATACCCAGCAATTGTAGTATCTAAGCTGTCAGTCTGGTAAAGAATCTGGTTTTTTTTTTCAAAATTGTAAAGGTTCACTTTTTTTCAGCAACATAAAACTGACTAAACTAGACTAAAACCTTTTTAAGTTTTAGTCGACTAAAACTATCACATATCGTAATGACCAAAATGCAACTAAGACTAATAGTTTTCCTCCTGAAGACTAAGACTAAATCTAAGATAGCTGCCAAAAAGAACACTGTTCAAGGGGCATCAGTTCTTCCCTATAAGACAGCATATACATGACTTGGAGCTTTAAAGATAAAATAATGTAACTGCTTTCCATACAGGAACAAAGCATGTTCTAAAAAACATCAGTCTTTCAATTTACACCTGCTGCATCCCTGGGAGTTACGACTGTTCTGCAGCTTGAATGCTGCACATGCCAAGGGTTGAAGTATTATCACTGAAAAAGAGTTTGTTTTTTGCCGAGGCTCTTTCCACAGCATGTCTGATGAAAACAACAAACACATTAAGACATTTGGGGCAATGCTATTTACAGAAATCGAGTTACATCTGTTCCGCTGAGAGCGGCTCCGATTTATTAAAAACCCTTTCCAAGTTCCTGTCAAGCTGTCGTTTATGAATTCTGCCCCTCGCATCCCAAGATTTTATTATATAAACCCAATTTAGTTTGACGTTTATCTGCACCAAAGCATCAAATGACATGTTTTCTTTCCTTTTGATAATTCAACCAATAAAAGACTAGTTAAAACAGAACAGACGTTTATGGAGAACTGAGTTGATTAGAGATGCCAGTGGGGGATCTCTTTTGTCCCAAACTGATCTATTTGTTTGAGAATTTCATTGAGAATATAGTCTGAAATAGTGAAGGACTGAGTCAATAAGACACTGCATAGAAAGGTTTTATTTTAAGAGTACCCATTAGTACTTTTTAATTTCCAATATACCAATGTTACAGTTGGAAAAAAATTATATTTTCCTGATAAATCAGCATGAATCATACATGCTTTTATCACTGACTTTATAGGGTGAAATGTTAGAAAGGGTTTAGTCTAGGGATTTTACTCAAAAAGAGAACAATAGAGAAAAACAACTGAACAATGTGTTATTGATGGAAGCTTTTCTATATGATTGCTTGTGTTGGAGTATTTTGATGAGGGGAAATAATCTGATATTTGTTTTTTGCCTAATATCAGGCTGTTTTCTGATATCAAAATTGGATCGGGACATGCCTTGTTATTTATATAGAATATATATTTGAATTTAAACATGACTAATTGATTTGGATAGGAATAGATGCTATAGAATCTATACCATCTATTCCTATACAAATCAATTAGTCACCCCAGTGGACTAAGTTTGATATTTGATTTTATACTTTTGCTGTTCTTTTGTAATAATTTGTAGAACAGTTTAGCATATTAATCATATGGAGCGTTTCAAGCATTATATTAATATCTAAAAGAGAATAAGAAATTCAACAAAAAAATAAAAACATGCTTACTATGTATGAAGTTTACGTGAACACAGACCGAACCTGTTCATAGGTCAGCATTGGTAGTGCTTCCTGTGACTTAGTAGCCATGAAGTAGCTGTAAGCTTTAAAAAGGTGGGTGATGCCTGCTCTAGATCAAAGTTCCTTAATTCTGGTGCTTGAAGTCCAGTGTCCTAAACCTTCTAGATGCGTCTCAGCTTCCACACACCTTAATCAAATGGCTGAATTACCTCCTCAGTGTGCAGAGTTCTCCAGAGTCATCGACCTGATTATTTGACTCTGATGTGTCGAAGCAGAGACACATCTAAAAGGAGCCCTGCTCTAGATGCTTCTCTAAACTCCATTGGTCTCTACCTACAGACTAAATAACAGAAGAACATATAAGAATACAATATTAAAAAAAAAAAAAACACTTATCATACACCAGTCCCCCTGAACAGATGCTAAAGCAACAAACTGTGCAAACATACGCACATATAAGAGTTAAAATGACCATAAGCTAGCAGCCGCATGGGGAGAATCTGGACTTAACATTTCTATGTATAGTTGGTGCCAAAATACTTTTTATTGCAGCTGTTTTCAATATCAAGCTTCATGCATTTTCATGGGTTGTTGTAATGATCAGACTTGCAACATGCAGCCTGAAACAATACAGTTAAACTGCATGCTCTGAAGTTAGGTATGGATTTACTGGCTTTTTTTCGAGACTTTTGCAGAAAAATGATCCAGACTTAGCAGTATTTATTAAGAATAATAATAAAACAAAAAGGTAAATCCTTTTTTTTCTGGCAGTAATTGCCAAGAGTTAGCAAATTATATTTATGGTACAAGGACAACATGTATTTTTGTCCAGTCATTTCCTTTGTCATTAGGTCAAAAACAACTGTTACTTAATTTTACTGAATTGTGCAACCAGTTACACATTCTCATTTATAGCCCTGGTCTGTTTATATGTTCTAAAAAGTAAAAACAGATAAACATTTGATGTTATGCCTAGAAAAACTACTTTTTATTTTATTGTAGACATTCAGATAACGGTCATGTAGGTCTCTCCTCCAGGATCACCTAGTACATGCGCCACCCATGCTCTTATAAACTCTGACCAGCTTCTCTTTCTACACTGAGGAAAGTAACTGTTTCCCATTACACATTCTGTTATGTTAAAATACCACAAAGCTACATGTGAACTAAGAAGAGTGTCCAACTATTTTTTTTAAATGGGAAATTGTGAACAACCTTCTCCCAATAATAGAATTTCCCCTTAAGGTCCAATTTGGTGGCTACCATCCGCAGTTAAGATTCCCCTACCTTATAGGTATAGGTGAGGATTTTCCCAAATTTTATAAAAGACCTTCCCTCTCTACTTTAAAAAAATTCACATGCACAACCCTGTACCCGCTCACAAGAAGGAATCCCTATGTGTGTGAGAGCGTGCACAAGCCCATTTCTCCTCGTGCACGCTCTGTTTAAAGGTTGCATTTACATTTTCTATCAAATCTACAAAGCCATTATAAAAGCATATTTATATAAGAGTTGCACCAAATACTGAAGATATGTACTTGAGACACAAATGCTTCAATGACAACCCAGTCTCATGGGAAAATGTACCCCCACTACGTTGGCCCACACTGCAAAACGTAGTGGAGGTACATTAATGGCCATTTTTTTGTGGTACTGTTACGTTTCTTCTGCCTATACGCTTTCTATTGTTTTACGTCCTAGTCACGTGACTTTCAAGATTCCAGCTGGGAGAAGAAAAAAATATATATAGATGGCCGACATTCGCTCAAAAAAAAGGTGGAATGAAGATAAAAATGAAGAAGGTTATATAAAGTACAAAAGTCAGTATTAAATAGAAATATTAATGAGAGAAACCGAAGGGAAGAAATAATAATGATCAGATTAAGAGTAGGTCATACTTATTTAAATGACAATTTATACTTAATAGGGAGGAAAAATAATGATAAATGTGAAGGATGTGGAGAGATAGAAAATATAGAACACGTATTGATGAACTTTAAAACATCTGGACCTGAAAGGAAGAAATTGAAAAGAGGACAGGCCAAGAATGGAGTCTTAAAGCATTATTGGGAAATAAAGGAAATATAAAAGATATTTATAGATTAAGGAAAGCATTATTTATTTATCTTCAGAATACAAAATTAAAAAATAGAATTTAATAGATGTAAAACAATGTTGCTACACACTCATGAACAGTAGGTGGCGGTATGCACGCCCCTTCCCCAGAACCCGGTGGGATCGAAAACATTTTGAATGGAAATCAGTGGGGAGAAATTAATAAACTTCTGGTCCCAGTCGCTCTCTGTCACTGATTCCAGATATGCTGGTTGTGTATTTAAATTGTTTTTTGTTTTTTTTAGTTCCTCTTTGGTCTAAATCTGGTCAAAACCCATCAATGAGATCGCACCAAACAGGAAGTTAATTGCACAAAGGATCCGGTAGATTTCCAAATAAAACACATCCGATCTTAATCCATGATCCTTTTTTTAAACTAGTTTAATTAGTTTCTCCCGTATGCCACGACGTAATGCATTGATCTGAAAATCAACCTCAGACGCAACGCCGCAGTGGCGAGGGTTTGATCCGTCAGATGGAGTTAAATCACAAAGGATTCAATGTTGAATCGGGGCGGCAGCTAAATGCTAGGCGATGGGTAGCAGCCAAAACGTTGCAATTTCACATAATCCTGACGAGATCCGAAAAACGTAGCAAAAACTAGCAAGCGGGTGATTATGTATGTTCACTAAGTAAATATTATGTAAATAAACCCTACACTTCTCGCTATAAATGTAGTCAAACCCATTTAAATGCAGAAACTTATTGAAATTATTGATTTTCCCACTAAAAGTTAGAGAAATCTCAGCCATGTTTATACCAAAATGTTACAGTTTCACATTATCTTGAAAAATCTTTGCAAGAAACGAACAAGCAAGTGAATATGTACATTCCCTGAGTAAATATTCTGGCAACAAACTATACATTTCTCACTAGAAATGTAATCAAAACTCATTTTAATGCAAAAACAAACTCAAGTTATTAATCTTTCCACAAAAAAATGAGCGAATGTCGGCCATCTATATATATTTTTTTCTTCTCCCAGCTGGAATCTTGAAAGTCACGTGACTAGGACGTAGAACAATAGAAAGCGTATAGGCAGAAGAAACGTAACAGTACCACAAAAAAATGGCCATTAATGTACCTCCACTACGTTTTGCAGTGTGGACCAACGTAGTGGGGGTACATTTTCCCATGAGACTGGGTTGTCAATGATGATATTCTCTCAACTTCTTTTTCCTAATTCCTGTTATTGCAGCTTTCACATCTCACAACTAAAATGTAGCTATTTTCTGCAATAAGAAAAGTTAGAGACCATCCAATAAATTATTGGCTTGCAGTGTAAAAACATGGTACTTGAAACATATCAAATCCAACGTTGCATTCAAGCACTTCTTTACAATTATAATTCTCCAAATATTGATACGAGAATGTTGATTAATTTGATATACTGCGGTTATAATCCATACTTGGATTAAACTACACACAAGAGAACAGTATTTGCTAAAAAAAAAAAGCTATTTTAAGTTCAGAAATTGCTCTGAATTTATACGGTAGGCGTTAGATGAACCTTTTTTACCCCTTTTTTGTGCATAAATTTCTAAATATACATTGTTCTGTTTCAATTGTGAGAGTATGACTAAATTATGCAATGCAGGAAATGCAAGAAGTAAGTGAAGGAAAGGATGGTGTTACAGGTCCTCAGCGAGGATGTTTACTGAAAAAAATATGAAGATCTGAGAACAGTGCTGTGTGCCGTTATTAAAACAAATGATTCTATGAATAATGTGGTACGGAAGAGGATTAGGGCCACTGAAAAAAAAAAATTAAATATATATTTTAAATATTTTTTCAGTTTAATATGGGAAAAAAATTCAGATTCCTGAATTTTTCCTCAGAATTCTGACTTTAATCTACTGAATTTTGGATCTTAATGTAGATGGGCACCATGAAGGAAGAGATGTTGGAGCAGTCAGCTTGACTGACAAAGATTGAGTTGTTTGGATGGGTCAGTAACACATTGCTGGAATATGACGGAATTAGCCGAATGAATTTTAATTCTGACTTGTTTTTCATATTACACTGAAATAAAATTTAAAACTTAAAACAACTCACATCTTTGTCAGTGAAGTTGAGTGCTCTCTTCCTTAATGGTCTCTTCCTTAATGGTGCCCATCTACATTAAGATTCAAAATTCTGAGAACAAAGTCAGAATTCTAAGAAAAAAGTCAGAATTCTGAGATTAAGGTCAGAATTCTGAGGGGGAAAAGAGTCAGAATTCTGACAGATGTTCTCATATTACACTAAAATAAAATGTAAAACTTTAAACAATAAAACAACTCCCATTTTTGACCGTGAAGCTGAGTGCTCCCACATCTCTTCCTTCATGATGCCCATCTACATTAAGATCCAAAATTCTGAGATTAAAGTCAGAATTCTGAGCAAAAAGTCAGAATTCTGAGCAAAAAGTCAGAATTCTGAGCAAAAAGTCAGAATTCTGAGCAAAAAGTCAGAATTCTGAGCAAAAAGTCACATTTTTTTTCTCATATTACTCTGATATTAAATTTTAAAATTTGTCAATTTTTCTTTTTCCTCAGTGGCCCTAATCCTCTTCCATAACGTGGGGACTCATCTAAAAGCAACAAATGCCTAATTTGCAGTGAGAACTTATTAGTGTTCCTAGAGGTTTTGCTTTCTGCCAATCATCCCCATTGATTTAGCTTTTCCAAATGAAACTTCCAGCCTCTGGATGCTGCTGGCCCACATCTCTAAGCAGCAGCGGCGGCAGCAGCAGGCAGGGTTTCCAGGCCACTTACTTGAACCTCCCCTGGCAGTGCTGACACTGATCTCCGACCCATCCTCGCTCGCAGACGCAGGAGCCGTTGATGCATTTCCCAGAGTTGCAGCTCTTGTCACAGGATCTCGCTGGGGACGCGTGCGTTAAGAGCACGAAGGAAAACAAAACATACACCACCAGATATCTGTTGATCCCCCTCTGATCGCCCCTTAAATATAGCTTGGGACCGAATAGAAAAGTGTTCCTTTTTCCTCCAGGCTCCATGATTCTTCTGCTTTACTCCCCTCCAGGTCGACCAAGCGGGGCCTTCTCTGGGAGAAAGCCTCGACTTCTCAGGACGCTTCAACTATGACACAGTCGCCCTGCATATTTGTTTGGAGCGGTGGGCATACAAGAGGACTGGGTAAGAAAATATCTAAAATAGGAGTTAAAGCTGCTTGTATACATCTGAATCGGGAGGAATTCCGTTCACCAGATTTGTTGAAAGAAGCAATACAAACAAAAATGCATAAAATAATCTCATAGGCCAAAAAAAGAAAAAAGTTTGTTAGCCCGGGATAATTTAGAGGATTCGTTACTTATTTTACTGTGCTGATTTATGGCCATTCTCCCCCAAATACCATCTCAGCAGCCATTTTAATGCGTTAACAGTCCTTAAAACTAACACTGGCTCGTTCCACAAGAAGCTGCTGCATTTTAACCGGATGTTTTCCCCCAAACAGTCACAAAGTAAAAACAAAAAAGTGAAAAGAGGTTTGCGTTAGCCCGAGAGCTCGGTTGCCGCAGTGGATGCGGTGTGATGTGGGAACCGGATGGCTATTCTTACCTTGCTGCTGGGGGGATGTATTTTCGGCGAACACTTCAGCTATTCTTTATGGACAATATCGGTTTTTACTGAAACCACAGGCTTCCTAAAACGCAGATTTCCGTCGCAATACCGTTTAATGTTATCTCCTTTGTACTGCTGTTGAGGAAAAGATGTGTTGTTTTCCCTCGAAGAATGACAACAACAGAGAGCGATGAGAAGCTAGCGCAGCGAGGAGCTCCTCAGGTTGGCTAAACCTAAACACAGACTGCGCATGCGCAGTGGAACAGAGCTCCACTTAAAGGTACAGCGCACAGAAAATGGACTAAGTTGATTGATGGGATGAAGGACTTCAAAACCTATGGAAGCCTATCTTCCTAAACCAATATTATAATTTAATTAATTATCTGCTCATTATTAACTGGTTATTTATACCATCTTAGAATTTTTCAGGTATTATGAAAAAAAAAAAATCATGTTTATGTTACACATATGTTTTTTTTTAAATGTATTTATTACTCTTTTCAAGGCTGCACTTTAAAAAATGAAATTGTCTAGATTTGTTTAAAACAATTTTTTTTTTGTTTACACTCGTGTATACAAAATGAAAAAAATAAATCCTCCTAAGTCTAAGTCTTATTGGATTATTTAATCGAGCTGCATGCTGCGCACCCTATCCCGCCTCAGGGGGACTTTCATGGGAATAAATATATTTTTCCTAAATTTTAATGGAAGGGTTATACAATATGCAGATGGAATAAGATGATTTACATTTAAAATAAGAAAAAAACACGTAATATAACACATAATATGGATAATATAAAGTTATCTTATCTTAATGGCAACAGTACGCATTGCTTTGGCAGATCACATTATCAAAGGACAAACGTACAACGTACTTACTTCAAGATAGATAGATAGATAGATAGATAGATAGATAGATAGATAGATAGATAGATAGATAGATAGATAGATAGATAGATAGATAGATAGATAGATAGATAGATAGATAGATAGATAGATAGATAGATAGATAGATAGATAGATAGATAGATAGATAGATAGGATTAGTGGGCTGCAACCTTTGTTTTGTTGATCATCAAATGTTAGAAATTATGCACACTTTTTCGGCACGCCTCTTTGCGTTTGTGTTTGTTATTCAAAGTAATGCAACTGCTTTTGGCATTTGGCATCATATTTAGTTACTTTAACACAATTATTTTATGTCCTTCCCTGCTAACATGAAACAATTGTGTTAAAGTAACTAAATATGATTAAATAAATGCCAAAAACGGTTGCATTATTTTTTTTCATTGTATGAAAAAACACCGTTAAGACATAATCTAGCCATAATATCTGGAAAATAACAATTTAATCCCTCATCATTTTGTGAAATATGCCTCAGGTTTAGGATAATATTAAACTTAGGAGCTGTTTTTCCATCTGTTGGGATGCTGCGATAAACCTAAATCAGGGGTTCTTCTCAAAGCTTGCTTGTGTTGATTACATTCATTATTGATCTTTATAATGATTACATATTTGATGAGCTATTATCTGCAGTAATTAGATCCCTCTCTTCTCTAACACAACTAAAAAAAAAATTTGCTGATAGTTTTAGCCCCCTTAAACAGCACGGCACAGGGTGCTACACAAAAAAAAAAAAAAAAACTAACCAAAGAGAGGATGTCCAAAGAAATGAGTATTTTAAATTTAAACGCAAGTCTACAGGAATCTAATAAAAGAAAAACAGAAAAATCTTTAGGCTTCAGGGCATCCCAGGCCAAAAACAAACAAAACACCAATTCTTACTAAAAAATTAACTCAACTCTCTACATGGAAACGAAAGAGATTCAAATTCTGAGCTTCCATCTTAGCTATAACAGAGAACATAACTAACAAAGATGGCAGAGAATCACTAACAGCTTTCTCTGTAAACAAACACTTGTTTTACTTTAGGTCAAGGCCATGGCTAAAGGGGGACTCATCTCAGCTTTAGATCTGAAACAGAGTTGTCTCATGAAGACAAAATGTAACTTAAAGAAATTCAGCCATTAGATTCCATTGTCCTGGGAACCAATGACGGATATACATGTTTGTTGGTTTGAATGGTTTAATTTCACCTGTTGTAACTTAGATTGGGGTTTGGTTCACCCAGAACACTTTTTTAAAATACTTTTTTTCTCTAAAATAATGTAAAAATGCTTCCTGATTAGCAGTGTCTCTGTTCCACCTGCAGGTGGCAATCTTGCACAGTGACGCTAAGAGCACCATGTTTCCTCAGAAGGTACAGACACATTTAAAGTAGGATTTCCAATTCTTTGAAAAATAGATTAGGGACAATACTTGAGTGGCCTTTCTTTTCCAACCGACCAACATTTGAAACCTTTTTTTGAATTTTCTTTTGTATTTGAAATTATTTTTTACACACTTGATATTAACCAGGATTTATTTTGACACATACTTTTGCCCAAAATATGTGGGACTGTCCCTTTTTAAAGTGATAATTGGTAACAGTAATTTAAAGGAAAAACAAGAAAACATACAATTTTTTTATTGAACATTTGAATCAAGGAAACATGCTTCTTTGACAAAAAAGAAGCCTAATCTTTAAAAGTATTTTACTTCCACTACAGCAGATTGATTGGAGGTTTCATTCCGATCAAACATTTGAGTTGTTCATTTATATATAGTTTTTACCACAACAGATATTAAATGCTTCTTATTTCTTCCATTAAGAATTGAATGTGTCAGATAAGCTATTTTCTCACTCCACTCAACACTTTGAAATCTAAAGAGTCACTATTTGTTTTTCCACAGAGGCTGCTGTTAACCCGATCACACCTAAACTAAAAGACATGTTTTCATTCTGTGGCTTAACACTCCCTATCTTAAGCCACTGGAGAGCCTGCCGGCATTTACTCAGGTGCATGCATCACTGTTTTTCAGAAAAAGTGCTCTATTTCATGTTTTCTAAAACCGGTAACATCTTCATTCATGGTCTGAATGTTATTAAGGAAATAAGGTGTTGCAGAGTCAGTGGGCTCTTCTTTTTTTGGCAAGGCTCTGTTCAGGGGAATAAATTGTGCATTGTGTGCCCCTCCATATGTGTAGAAATATGGGGGAGAGCCTAGAATAAAACAGGGTGTTATTTAGGAGTTGACCTTTTCAACCTCTGATTCACAGCTGAGGAATGTCCTTTGTCCAAGTTCAAAGTCTGTAACTTTGACAGCATCGTACACCTCAACTGTGTGTACCGTTCAGATCAAGAAATCCTTTTTTTCTCACCCCCTGGCAGTTCCTTTACGGAAATTCCATTAAATAGCCAAATATGAGAGCACACGATTTGAAAGTTTCTACCCAGACAGAGATCTCCATGGGTCTGCACAAAAGGAATTCCCCTGCTGGATTAACAAGACCATTCACCAGCAGTGGGCTCAAAGGAAAAGAGGGAACAGAGGCAAGAAAGGCCAGACCACCTTAGTGTTCACTTTGTGCAGAGCCATCATGCTGTCTGACTCATCATTGCCTTTCACTCAAGCCTTTACCACTAGAAGTACAAAAAAACTGACATCATCTGGTGACTAATTTGAAGGTTATAGGGTATCATTCAAGGCTAAAATTTCATGAATTAAAACAAAGTTAAAAGAAAATGGGAATTTTCAAGTTGTATATAAACATCCAGATTGGGACGCATGGATTTGAACTTTGAACAGAAGAGTTTTGTGAAATATTCAGGTCAAAAGATAATATCAAATCAATCTACCTGACTTATATTTCCAGAATAGAAAGAAATGTCTTCGCAGGGTGGTTGGGCACACCCTTCGAGATCGGGTGAGGACCTCGGAGTAGAGTTGTTGCTCTTCCATGTCGAAAGGAGCCAGTTGATGTGGCTCGGGCATCTGTTTCGGATGCCTCCTGGTCGGCTCCCTCTAGAGGTGTTCCAGGCATGTCCCATTGGAAAGAGGCCTCGTGGAAGGCCCAAGACACGCTGGAGGGATTAGGTCTATGAACTGGTCTGGTGTCACCTTGGGATCCCCCCAGAGCAGCTGGAGGAAGTGTGTGTCGATCGGGAAGTCTGGGCATCTTTGCTTAGACTGTTGCCTCCGCGAGCCGGCCCTGGATAAACAGAAGTGGATGGATGGATGGATGGATGGATGGATGGATGGATGGATGGATGGATGGATGGATGGATGGATGGATGGATGGATGGATGGATGGATGGATGGATGGATGGATGGATGGATGGATGGATGGATGGATGGATGGATTTTTTTGTTTTCCCTCAAAAGAATACGCCAGTATTAAACATTTATTTTAAAACATCAAACTGAACAAGGAGGCATCCAGCGATTGAAGCTAGTAATCAAGACCACACCAACCAAGACCAAGGACTACCGACACAGAGACAAGACCAAGACCTTGTATTTGGTCTTGGTCAGAGACAGAAGGCAGAGATTCGCTCTTGCAGATTTAATGAGGAGGTAAGTGGCAAGAGAAGCATAAATCAGGGAATAAAAGGCAGGGAACCAAGGAACAAAAACAAGGGGAGACTCAGGAGAAACATACTGGAAGAACAAAGATAATCTAGCCTCAAGTAACTGCAGGGGAGCAGTATATATAGCAGACAGCGCAATGAATGGAGTAATCAGCTAAATGGGAGCAGGTGTGGACAGAAGCAGCTGGAAGGGAGCTAAGGGGGAAAAGGGAGGAGCACTAGGGGGCAACAAAAAGTAACTACGGAATACAACAGGGCTTAACTTTAACTAGAAACTAACTTAAATGAAGCGAAAACTGGAATAAACTAATGACTAGAATAATAAAGAATGATGAAGGAGGAAACTAGTGGATAGGGGAAGGGACTATGACGCCATATGAAAAAGTACGGAGCAGATAAATAAATATCAACAATGCTGAAAAGCGACAACTGAAACAAACACCAACGAGTGAAACTAAGAAGTAATGGAAAAATAGGTATAGATATTAACAGCAAACACAGAAATAAGCCAAACCCAAAGTGGAAACTAGAACACAAAAAAAAACCCAGAGCAATAGATCATGAAAAAATCTTATGCTAAAACAAATAAATTTTTTCATGATACCATATTATCAATAATGTGTATCAATATCAACAAGACTTTTTTTTAAGCAGTATGTGATGCACAGTTGTGAATGGATTTGGATCTGTGGGAATGTTCCTGAATGTTGGTGATATACCTTTGTGAACACTTCTTAATAACATCATGTCTTCTTTCCTAATGGGTCTCTTTTTTTTGTCAAACCCCTTCCATGTTACTCAAATGTCAACATTGTTAGTTTAAAGGTGTATTCATAGTTAAGGAAAGCACTGTAGAAAAGGCTGCAGACAACATTTGCTTTTGTGGATTGCAGAGGTTCATGCCTAATGAATACTGAAAGTCTATGACTGTGAAATCTGACAGATTTCCTTGGATAGAAAACCTTTAACCATTCTGTCTTTATGATTTTTGATATGATACTTTTGATTTGATCAAATTGACGGTTGATGGCATGTGTTGGTAATTTGAATTAGTTTATTTGAGTCTCTTTGAGGATGAAAAAGTTCAATCTAGACACATATTTCTGTTTCTGACCTCTTACACTGTTTGATAAATTGGTTTTAAATGCATTGATAATAAACTAATGTATTACATCTGTTTGTTTTTTTTCCCTTCATTTTGCCTTTGAGAATTTCTTGAATCATGTCTGGACCAAGTGTCTCTAAAATAATCTCACCAGATGAGTTTGTCTGTCCCCCTTAGAACTGATCCACTTTTTTTCATTGAGTCATTTCCAGGGATTGTACTACTTTATACCATTAGATCTACCTGTGTGTTCCCTTTCGTCACGGTGTGACTTCATCATTTGAAACGTAACCCTAAATAACACATGATTATCCTTGTCTGAGCTGCTAAAATTAAAAAGGTAACCACATGCTGTGCACCGGCATGCATATGGCCTGTCGCTCCTCAAATACAAGTTACACTGATGGATGTAAAAAAACAAAAACAAATTAAAACACTGGGATCTATCTCATGCGTTTTAATCGACCACTTGAGTGTGTTGTGTTGCCTAACATTCCTTTCATACTTCTACCCGGTCATGGTTCTCCTAAAGGGGAGCTGGACTTTTAAGACACTTGTCTTTTCTGTATTTGACAAAGAGTTTGGAGATTTTTTCAATAGAAAAATATCAGTGTTTTTGGAAACATGTCATATCCTGCCACCATGCAACAGATGCTCTACGTATGTATTCTTTCTAAAATAGTTTATTCTAACTTTTTCTGGAAGAAAAGGGAAAGTTGAGTTTTGAGAAAGAGAAAACCTCAAGTCAGTTTAAATTTTGAGTTTTACAGTTTCCATAAATACAGAACAAAAATTGCTTAGATATAATCAAATTTACCAACTGTAGAATATGTTGTGTTCCATCTAAAGAGTTTTTTTCTCCATTGGCTGCTTTCAAGGTTGCTAGAAGTCAGATTTTACAGATTTATTTGCTTTCATTTTGCTGTGACTCATAAATGTTTCAGATCATTAATACGTTTTTGTTTTTTTTAAATCAATGGATAACTTTTTTAATCTATATATTTACTTTTCTATGTCACATTAAGGCCTGATTATTTTGATATATAAAAGCAACTTAAACACTTAAACAGAACACGTCCAACAACATGAAGTAGACAAAAAAAAGTAGGTTTTGTTTACTTTCCCATTTTGACAAAACTGTTTATTTAGATTTTTCATGTCATAGAACCACAGCGATTCTTTTTTAGCCAACTGTAAATATGAGAATTGTTGATACTGTCTAGTAGTGACATTCCAACAAAAATTACTTCAAGTGTGTTTCAATGATTAATACTAAGAACTAATAAAAACTCAGAAAATCTAAAGCTCTTCAGACCTCACATCCCTAACTTTGGGTCAGTGACTGTTTAATATTCCAGAATAAGAAAGACTGTGAAAAAGGAATCCAACAATTGAGTATTACTATAATTATTATCTGCTATAATTGTTTTTGTGGTTGTCCAGCTTTCTTTGTTTATATCATGTAAAATGTATGTTGTATGACAAAAAAGGAAAGAGTGTGTCATCCATGGCCAGAGACCAGTGACCTGACTGAAAAGGACACCAAGGCCTGTCTCATGACTACCAAAAGGCATTTAAACTTGGAGAGACTCACTCAAAGAAAGGTTGCCATTAGAAAGGCTTTATTGACATGAATGAAATAAGTTATTCTGAGCTTGGACCCTGGCAGAAGACTTTGATGTAGTGAATAGATATGTGCTCTGAATAGTTTAGGAAAAGGAGTAGTCTTCCTCCCAGAAGGGGAACTGGGCTCTGGTGATGGAATAGGCTTGAGGACGAAGGGGAGTAAGAGTAGCCTGAGATGAGGGAAGAGATGGACAGAGATGAGTAAAAGTTAAGCTGGTGTTCAGAAAGAAAGCTGGACAAGGTGCTTCATGAGGGTAATCATGAATGACGATTGGCTTCAGAGGAATTGCGTTTCAGACATCGATTGGCTGGCTCTTAAACGTGGCACAGCAGCAGGTGACCCAGCTGCGGCTCGAAAGAGTCTTCAAGACTGAATTTTTAATTAAGCTTCATTTGATGCATAATTTATTTGCTGAAGCTTAAAAAACTATGCACACACACACTAACACAATTACTCATGCATATACAGCCCTCTTACAAAAAAAATATATTGCTATGTTTGTTATTGTTATATATTCAGGTACATGTCGAACCTCTAGTGATAGGGTGTGGTCATCTAGGGGTGAAGAGGTAGGTCTAGAACCTCTAGTGATAAGGTGAGGTCATCTAAGGGGTTAAGACGTAGATGTAGTACCTCTAGTGATAGGGTGAGGTCATCTAAGGGGTGAAGAGGAAGATGTAGAACCTCTTGTGATAGGGTGACGTCAACTATGATGTGAAAAGGTAGGTCTAGAACCTCTAGTGATAGGGTGAGGTCATCAATGGTGTGAAGAGGTAGATGTAGAACCTCTAGTGATAGGGTGAGGTCATCAATGATGTGAAGAGGTACATGTAGAACCTCTAGTGATAGGGTGAGGTCATCTTTGATGTAAGCAGGTACATGTAGAACCTCTAGTGATAGGATGTGATCACCTTTGGTATAAAAAGGTAGATATAAACCCATTAGTCTATGTTTGGTTTAGTGATAGAGGTGGTTGGTTTTGCTATCAAAAGGTAAAGTCTAGTTCCGTAAACTTTTATGAAATGACTATGACCTGAACGAATATATATATATATATATATATATATATATATATATATATATATATATATATATATATATATATATATATATATATATATATATATATATATATATATATATATATATATATATATATATATATATATATATATATATATATATATATATATATAGTAGCATTTCATCAGTACCAAGTTGACCTTGATCGTGTTGATCGACAAACAGCAGAAGAAGGCAGTAGTGATAGATGTGGCAATCCCAAGCGACAGCAACATCAAGAGGAAAGAACACGAGAAGCTTGAGAAATACCAAGGACTGAAGGAGGAGCTAGAAAAGATGTGGAAAGTAAGAGCAGCAGTGGTGCCAGTGGTAATTGGAGCACTAGGGGCTGTGACCCCCAAACTGGGAGAGTGGCTACAGCAGATTCCAGGTAAAACATCAGAGGTCTCTGTCCAGAAGAGCGCAGTCCTAGGAACAGCTAAGATACTGCGCAGAACCCTCAAACTCCCAGGCCTCTGGTAGAGGACCCGAGCTTGAGGATGACACATACCACCCCACGAGGGGTGAGAAAACAGTTTTATATATATATATAGCTATATACATATATCAACTTTCTGAGATGCTTTATCCCAAGCAGTGTCATTAGGGGTGCTGGTGCCTATCTCCAGCCGCCTACGGGCGAGATGCAGATTAATATTTATCAGTAATATCCATCCATCCATTTTCTGACACCCTGCGGGGTCACGAGGGGTGTTGGTGTGAGGGGTGCTGTCGAGAGGCGGGGTACACCCTGGACAGGTTGCCAGTCCATCGCAGGGCAACAAAGAGACAAACAACAAGAAGAGAAGCCAATTAACCAGCAGTCATGTTTGTGGACTGTGGGAGGAAGCAGGAGTGCCCGGAGAGAACACGCGCATGCTCAGGGAGAACATGCAAACTCCATGCAGAAAGACCCGCAACCTGTCAAAAACCTGAATGACTCCGCTGACACTCTACTACAGAGAGAAGCACATGAGTTTCTCTCTACTTAGACGGTGCAGTTTGGGTTGAGGAAGGGGAGGGGGCGGGGGAGGAGGGAGAGGAGGAGGAGGAAGAAAATGATTATGAAGAAGTTAGTGGGAAGCGCTCAGCAATTACAGTCAGTGTGAGCTGCTCAGTCAGTGAGCGCTGTGACCGAGCAGAGGCTCCCATCTTCACCCAGAAACCTTTCGGATTGTTTTCGTTTTCGTTGCATGTCAGGAGCGAAACGGGAGGAAACTTTCTGAATGGAGAAGCACAAAGGTAGGCGGAGGGCTTGGAGCTTTAAGTTTGTATGTGTGATGAGCTTTAGAGTTGAGGACAGCATTTTCTCATGAACTGTGAAGGGGCTGCACTGGACTGTGTGCGGGGCTCCGGTGGTGGGAATAACAAAAACAACATGGGGTTTATTATTTTAAGTGCATTTGAGTTAAAACAAACCAAACGAATTTTACAAAATGTCAAATCTGCACGTGAGAACATTTGCAGGTGTTTATATATATATATATATATATATATATATATATATATATATATATATATATATATATATATATATATATATATATATATATATATATATATATATATTTGTATAACTTTTTCAGAACATCTGGATACTTGTTTCTGTTTCATTAAATTAGTCCAGGTTATTTTTGAATTTAGAGATGGAAATATAATTTGCCATTTTTAGCAGAAGGAAAATAAATTACCCTAACTGATTACAACTTAATGATTTTTGATAGTATGCCAGTAACTTAGATTTCCCACTGACTCACAAATTTTCTTTAGTTTTGAAAATATCTAAAAATATTTATTAATAAGGGTTTTTATAGAATACTGCTGTTTTTGTCCAGCTAGTAGGAGTAGGAGTCCCTTTATAACAAGCCTAGAAATCCCACAAAACTACACTCTTTGATGCATAAGTCTATAGCTAGACCTATTCAGACTTAGTGTCATCCTCCTAAACTCGTACATTCACTACTGACTTTAATTTGCACCAATCAAATTGAAGAAGCATTTGAGTTAGAGTAATTAATCTGTTTAGCTCTCATTAATTGGCTGATTGAAGCCTTAATAGCTGCTATAATAACAACAAAATCCTATAGGCAAGATGCTTTGGTTGACTCTGCTTCAATAGCAAAACCCCACTTACTATTATCTGAATATACTAGATTACTAGTGGCACCAATTGTTCTTGAAATAGTTCAAAAGTATACATTGTATACATTATACTAGCTCACAAAATTAAGGGCCACTAATAAACTGGTTTGTAACAAAAATCTCACTATTTGGTATGAGAGTAGCACTTTAACCTCTAGTATGTGACAAAACATGACCTTAGTAGGCAATATCAATTAAAAGTTATTGATTTTTTATGTTTTTTATCTAGTACACCTAAACATTGACCTAGCGTGGGAAGATGTGTGACTAGTATATCATAAACAAGAGTTTGTAGGACAAAATCACAGCTAAGATTAACGATGTGTAGTGTATACACAAATTGTTTGCCATACTGCTTCACTTCATATCTTTGTTTTCCTTGGAGTACATTATGCATCTCAGATGGGTTTGCAAAATAGCTTATATTGTGGCCACTGATAAATTCCAAAAGCCCTAACGTCCATTCTCACTACATTCCTTAAATTCCTGTGGCTATTTGTTCATTAGGATAAGCAGTGGGAATCTAATACTTCCCTGTTAATGTTTGAGTTGGGTTTGCTCAAATTACATTTGTGCTTTAGTACATTAGTGTATTTATAAGTATGTCTATATATAGAAAACCAATTAATATCCTTTGCATATATTTTGTAAGTTTAAACTTGTAGGGATCCAGTGTAGATCCCCTGCTTGTTCTGGTCCACATGCACAGCAGAAGCAACTTCCTAAGGATGGGAACAATACCCACCAGTCAAACTGAGAGTGGGTCAGCAAAGTTTTTAAGAAAACAGTCTTTCTGCCACATTCCTGCTCACCAGCTGACCGCAGCTCAGCCTGTTTACTCCCACTTTCTCTCAGAATAAAATGTTCATGTTAGAAGAACCCAAGGTCAGAGATGTTCTTTGTATGTATTGCTATGAGGATTTTTAATTATCCATTTCCTTGGCGTTGGCTATTAATACATTGATCAAATTGAGTAAAACAACAGTTTTTTTTTCTTTCTTGATGAAGTACGAGTTTCTAAGAAGAATTATATTCATGAAACAAGTGTAATGTAGTGACGTAAACAACAGCAAAGAAGCACCAGCAGTTTAGCTATCTTCTATTTTCCATCCAATCTGAGAAAATGCATTGATCAGCAGAAACTGATGCAGATAATAACATGTTAAGCATGGCACACAACAGGTTTTATGCATTTAAAGGATTTTATGCATTTACACACTTACAGCTTAGCCAGATTTAGGTTAGTTCTTCACTCATACCTTACATATGATGCTCAGATGAACACTGCAAACTTTCACCACAACCTGTCTGGAACCCAACCTTGAAAATCCTAAATTAGACAAAAAATATGATCTCGATGTATCGATTAGTATAATAAAGATCAAAGATATATTTCGGGGACGTTGTCGCTCTGTTCTTTATATTTTTTCTATTTTCTGCGCTATGACCTGAAAGGGGATTGAAATGACCAACTTTTAAAGTTTTAATAATGTCATCATTAGCTTGGTGGAAAGTATTAATAAAGACAGGGCAATGATTGTGTCTGTCATCCTGAGGAGCAGAATAATTGCTGTAAGGGGGACTTTAAATCATTCTTCTTTTCTCAGCTAATACTGTCTCCTAAATACCACACGCTTTCATCATCACCTTGCATTAGAATACATATTTTAATCAAAACAGGTTCAACCAATATTGTGGTAGTTCTTGATCGGGGTCTAAATGTAGGTCACAACATAAAAAAATGAGGGTGCTTTCACATCATTCATTTCACCTTTTTTTTTTTTTTTTTTTTTAAATAGACCATACTCGGTCTTGTTAGGTCTTAATTTAGGTGTGGTGAAAACAAGCAAGCTTCGGGCAGCTTTAGAGGCAGTGTTTTGGTTTACTTGCAAGTAAACCCTGCAGCAGTTTGCAGAAAGCAAATTGACTGTCTAGTTAAACCGAAAAAGAAAACCTGTTGCTATATGTATGTGCAGAGGTGTAGCACCAAACTCTGGGGCCTGTCATTTGACCTCTATTCGTGCCAGTGCATGGGGAAATGTATTTAAAATGAAAAAGCATATTTAGGGTTTTGAGCTACAATCAGTTCAGATTGTTTTAATGAGTTTTATATATTCAAGACTAAGACTAATTGAGGGTGAGGGTAAAGACCAAGATCAAAATCCTACAACCTATGTCATAATAAAACGTAAACAGAATCAAAGTCCTTCTCAATTTAATCTGGAAGATCCACATCACCATAAATACTACAAGAAAATAGACACCCAGAGCTGAAAAAAAAATTAAATTTCCATATTTAATACTTCTTCTAGTTTTCAATTGTCTTTTGATCAATTTGAGCCAAAAACTTAAATTTTCTTTTACTAATTGCTTTACTTGCTAAATCAAAGAAAGTAAACTGTAGCTCACTTTACAAACATAAATTATGGCTAAAGGAAAAGGCAAAAATTAAACAGAAAAAGTTTGTCTTCATCACATGGCCATAAAGTAAAAATATGCAACCAAAATAACATATTTTAAGTAGAAATATAATATTATTAATTTACTTTGGAGAAAGATCATTTTATTATTTAATGCATTTGATTTACCATCTGAAACCTAAAGGTTAGAAGGAGCTTTGCAGCAATTATTTGTTGACCATCCATGGATTACCAGGCAGTTTGTGTGTTAGCAGGTCCTGACATTTAAGTTTTGGTCGAGTAAAAGGAGCAAAAGGAGAATATAACAGTTTCGTCAGAGGAGTGACTCAGGTTACAAGGACTGCACCTGGGAGTCATGGACTCTTAAGAAAGAATGGGTGTGTTATAGCTGACGTAAGGAATGGACTGTGCTAGTTTGGCAGCTGTAAGCAGCAATGACGCAATACACTAGACACTGAGATCTACAGGAATTTAATGAAAGACATAACTGTACAGTGAAACTTGGGGGAACACATCAGTGACGAGGAAATCTTAAGTAGCTTAATGTTTGCATCTAGCACCTGTTATTTTATGGTAATGAGTTAAGCACCATGTAGTGTTGCAACATTTAAAAATTCATTATTTTTTATTGCTAAAATATTCCCTTTGCATTGTGGCAGTTTTTATTTCTTTCATAGGATAAAGGAAAAAAGAATCAGCTGCATTGAATACAAAGGCCTTAATGTTTGTAGGCATGGGGGAGCAGCTATATTGCTCACCTATGCATTTCAGTGCTCTGCCTACACTCTGCAGAAGGTGTTTCAGTTATAAGATATGCATTTAGTTTAATTTGAGCTAGTTACATTCTATGCTGCAAATGAATGACTTGTTATTTCAAGGCAATGTTAAAAATTGCTATTTTATTTATATACAAAAGTAATCAAATTAATCTATTCCTATGGATATTTTCACTCCCAATTACATGCATTCAGAATTAACAACATAATAATACAATGTGGTCAAATCCTTTATATTTTACAACATAACCAAAGTTTTCCCTCTAAGAAAGGCCACTTATTCATCCACCTCATTGAATTTGGGTCTTAGTTAAGCTCGGGAACTAAAACACTTCAGTTAAGATGCATGTTTCTGGTTTTTTTTTTTTTTTTTGTGCTTTTTTTATTTAAGGCCTGAAGTTGTATATTCAGCTTACACTGTCTATTTGGTTTTACCGAGGAACAGTTAACACTCCTGTCTGCTGCCTTCTGTTCAGAATCATTTTGTGGGGAACTAATTGAAATTTGATTGTCCCCCTCAGAGGACTGACGTGTACCACAAAAGTTTGCAACTTTGCAATTCAGTTGGCAAAGAAAAGACACTGAATAGTTTATCCTGGTTCCAGGATAAACTGTCAATTATGTGCATAAATCTTATTGCGTAATATGTGCTTTTTAATATTAAGAAACTCCAATTGCAAAACATTTTTTGAGAAGAATAATAATTCCAATTGTATGTGGAGATCCCTTAGCTAGCTTTGGTCAATCTTTGGTCAGTCACTGTAATGTTCAGATGATATGGTGTTCGCTGTTGACCCCTCAGGCCTGTAGGCTACTGGCATAAGCCAAAGTCCGGTGGAAAGTGGAGGCTGAGCTATTGAACACTAGTCTTTCCAAGCATCTCATTGAGAGCAGAGGATTTTGGTAGTTGATATAATAAAAGCAGAAATCTCTTGTTAAATCAGGAGTCTTTTTTTATTCTACAGTTTGGGGTTTAGACAAAGCAATCTGCCTAGAGCTTGGAATACTGAGGTTCTGAGTTCGAGCCCCACTCCCACAGACTGCTAACCTGACTCCGCCAGATGCATTTGCTCCGCATATCCATCTGGAAACCTTCCGTTGAAGTAATTTTTGGAAGGGGCGAAAATACTGGTTAGCTGATTGGCCTATGTTGGTGATAGGTGGGCCAAATAAACCAATCAGATCAACGAAGCATATGACGTACTAACATAGCGACAACGAAAACACAACCACAAGCCAGGCTACTCTTGCCGAAACCAGTCGCGCTTCTCGTTGCGTCACACCTCAACCTGCCTCAAAGCCAACGCTGATTGGACGTTCGTTTGGTGAACGGCTCCGAATTTTCTTTAACGGAGAGTCTCCAGACTGATTTGCGAGTGAAACCTTGAAAGCTCACGAGATCAGGATGGTCTCACGAGGCTAACAGACTGCCACTTTGGGTCTCTGAGCAAAAACCCTTAACCCCACACTGCTCACCCCACTGCTCTCCAAGAGGATGAGTTAAATATAGAAGTAAATTTCTACAATGTGAGATCAATAGAGTTCAATTATTTTTCAATCATTATCTGTAACTTTTGAAAAAAAGGCTTCATTTTAAAATGTATTGTGAAGGGACTTATTTAAAGAAGAGTATGAGTTAGTACTGCATCCTCACAGCAGGGAGGTTTTTTAATTAATGTATCTACACAGTAAATTCCACAGTGTTAAATAGGCAGTGTCAAAGTACATTGACTCTTTTAGAGTTATTACATCAACTACAGTAAGATATACACTATGTGTAGAGTTAATTTAACACTAATTCAGAGTGGGACCAAATGCACTCAATTTGTGTTAAATTGAACTCTTAGGGCCGGATTTATCAAGATCCAATTTTGCGTGCAGTAATTTGCGCTCGCAAACTGGAATTTTGCGCGAGGGGCTGAACCATGGTTTGCGGGTGATTTAACAAGAGCGATTGCGTAACTGGTGGCAGGTGCAAAACTGTTGGAGACGCCCTATTTAAATGATGGTTTTGCGCGTTTTGTGGTTTGCGGCATGGCGAGTTTGGACAGCAGAAGGCGCAAAAGGAAATTCGACCCCATGGAAATGGAGGTATTGGTGGATGAAGCCAACAAACATTTAAGTGAGCTACAGCAAAGAAGTGTGCCTGTCACACAGAGGAATGCTATATGTGAACAAATCTGTAATAAAGTTAACGCTGTTGGTGAAACCTTGCGAACAGTGGATGAAGTAAAAAGAAGATACCAGGATATTAGAAGGCGAACCAAAGAAAAACTGGAATATAACAAAACATCTGCGAACAAAAGAGGAGGGGGCAGTAGATGAGATGCCTCTGACCAGCATTGAGGAACAAGTACAGCTGACGCTCTGTGAGGAGCAAATAACTGGAATTGCAGCTCTAAAATGGCAATGCTGGATAAACAAAATGTTTTGATGATCGTTTCCTCGTTCATTCCAAAAATATTCACACGGAGTGAAAAAATGCGTTCTCTGCATCTCCTTGCTTCATTTCGATGTATCCCTTTTGCGACAATAACCGCTGCCATGGGTGCGCAATTACGCATACAGACCATTTGCACCTTCTTTTGAAACGTGTTAAATATAGAGTCAGATACCGTTAGAAAAATTGCTTTCAGGTTTGATAAATCACTTTGCGAGTGCTAAATTAATATATTTACATGTTCTCCTCCCACAAGACGCACTTTTGCATGTAAACGCCCCATATTGCATATTCATAGCAGAAAAAGTACTAAATGGATAAGAGGCGCTATTTAGCAAGTTTTAAAGACCAAATCCTTTTAGCATGCTGTTGATAGATCAGTTTGTACATTTTTTAGCGTGCGCAGTGAAATAGCTCACGTTTTTATGCACGCAAACCTTTGATAGATCCGGCCCTTAAAGTGTTATTTTAACAATGAAAAATTTGCTGTTTAGGTCTTTCTTTTATAGCTTGTATTTTTTTAAGCATCCTGACTTTTTGCCACAGTTTAAACTCATATAATATCCATTGCTGACTTTAACATAAGATTTGAGATGTAAGGCTGATTATATGGTCACATGTCGCTTTTCTGACAATGATAGAATGGCATTCTGCCTGAAAAACCATCATGCTGGAACTTTTAACACAAAATGATTGGATAACCAGTGGAAAGTATTACCCAGAAGGTTAGAACAAACTTATTTCGGGGAAGTTATTTAGTAAAAAGGGCAATTTATCTGAAAAAGTGCATTTCAGCGCAGCACGACTGCAGAACAGTCATTAGGTCTGGCAGTTTCGACCCGCCATAAACTCAGCAGTGGCAGGTTAAGATGAAGACCATCAGGGCTGTCAATGGGGTCCTCCAGTTCAATTGTGTGCGTGTCATGGGATGAACTTGCCAACGGGGAATGAGTTGAGCAGGGGTAATGCAGGAAGCTGAACTAGGCTGTAAAAATGATGAAAAGAAAGACAGCCTTCCTGCTTTATGGGAGTGGGGTGCTCTGTGTGAGTTTTGCTCTTTTAGGCCTCAGGGTCTTCTCACTCTCGCTTGTTTTCGACACATCAAACGGGTCTTTGATTACTGGAAACGGTAGCTCTGAACTGGACTTGCATTGTGTTTGCCTCTCTGCAGGTTATCCTTTGATGGAAATGCTGCTTAGTGCAGGATTTTACATTTAATCACACACATATGCAGCTTCGGTGATGTACTCTTCCTGCAGCTCTTTTGGCCACCTTTCTCCTGGGTGATATCTGTTTAGGAAGTTTTTTTTATAGGTGGCTACTTTCAGTGTGTCTACTTTCAGGCTGTAGCTTGGTATTTAAGCCAAAGCTTCAGGGGTTTACTCAGCTTCCCCTTTTTTGAATGTGAAACTGCCTCTCCAGGCACAGTGCATCTTCATTTAAGGAGGGCTGCTGTTTTTTTCTCAACACAGACTCAAATTAAATATATTTTGTGCTTGTAAATAAGAATAAGCAGTTGTAAATAGATTTTTCCATTTTACAAGCTTAATGTCTAAGAATTTCGCTTTGTTCAGCCATAGGTAAGTATTAAGGTGTGTGGGTACAAATAAAGGTTTATATTTGCAAAAAAACACAATAGTTGCAAAGTTTTTAAATGAGTTAAAATAACATGTTCATTTACATCTCAGATAAATGGCCAATTAAATGTCATTACAAAATTGGACAGAGAACAGAGAAAAGATGTATTTATGCACAATTCAAACATGCATTTTTGAGCCCCCAATATGTTGGGATAAGTTTGAGAGAGATGTACATTGCTTATATCTTACATCTGAATGTACTAATTCTTCTTGTTGAATACTTTCTGTAGAAAGTTTAATGTACTGACAACAAAATCACTCATAAATCTTCAATGGAAATCAAATGTACTAAACAATGAAGGCCTGGATTTGGAATCACACAAAAATAGTGGAAAAACTTACTACAGGCTGATCCAACTTTGATTTAATGTCCTTAAAATGGGTCAAAGTAAGAGTGAGGCTCAGTGTTGTGTGTGTTTCCCAGTGGCCTGGCACCGCCCCATCCACCCAATGACCTTGATTAAGACATAAAAAAACATAAACAAATTAAATTATAAAATTAAAATAATTTGAAATATATATATATATTAAGATGTGCAATATAAATATTTAACCCTTAATGATAAGTAAAGCTGTTTTTGGTCGGATTGGTGACGTATTTCCGCCCCAGGGTGCAAAAATCTTTGCCAATTGACTCTCGTTAAGTTTTACATACGCAGTAGTTCTTCTGTAAAACAGAAGTATAGGAGAACAGGAACCATTGTCACAGTTGTAGTGCGGGTCGAGCTGCGGGAGGAAGGCAAACATACCAAGAGAAGCTGGAGGTGAAATTGTTTGGACTTGATCAGCAGAAAAGCCTTGTTTTAGCTACAAGGCTTGGCTAACTGCATGAAGCGAAAATACCATAGATTCTCCATTATTAAACTGGAACATTAGTTTTTTTTTTAGGTTTGTGACACAATATTGAACCATGCAATACACAGATTTGCCTTCACAAAGCCTCAGAAGGGCAACAGGTATGCGCAAAAAGTAAACCTGTACATAAAATTATGTTTTGTTGTTATAAAGTGTTTTTATGTTTTTTATTTTTGTCATTCATATAAATATAAATACCCCTAGTTAGACTTCCACTACTTCCCATAATCGAGACAAAATGCATGAAATAGCGTTTCAGAGAGCCTAAATTTCAAACGCCGCAAAAAGCCTAAAGATGTGATACACTAAGGTGTACACCCTATGAAATATTCCTAGGAAATAGCCTGGTATACACAGCATGTTAGTCTGGTAAAGAGCTAATACACCTCGATTTCAAAGACTTGATTAACAGGGTCAGCCTACTCGGGTTAGAACCAATTGGGTAACGCGGGATGTGATGCAAAACCTCAGTTGTTAAGCTCCATTTTTTTGTAATTTTGTGGTCCATGAAACATGTGAAGACGTCAAAGAAACTCTCCACTGAATGATTTCTGCTGGCTTTGCCTAAAGCATCTGAAGATGTAAGGTGCGCTCTCTACTACGTTTTTATTTTTCATTGCAAGATTGCTCTGTTGTGGTTGCCAGATTTTTGCTATGCTAGCAGAAAAGTGCTGCTGCATTATGGGTAATTCTGCTGCTGAGGGTCACCCACAGGAAAATCCCACCATCTCTACTGTGATTAGTCCGACCCGATCTGGCCAGAGTCAGTTATGCTCTGTGTAATTCTGTCTGGTTGGCCAGGCTAGCCCAAAGGTATTCATCATTTCTTGACTATTAAGAGTGATATACAACATTAACAAATTGTCACCTAATGAGGAAAAACATGTTACCCTTACGAATGTTGCTTCAGTGCAATCCCAAATAAAGGCCTTTTGTTTAATATGCAAAACACAATATTAATATGTGTAAAATCTCATGAGAGCAGCCCTTCAAAAGTAAATCTAACTCAAGATTTTTCACAGTTTCAGCTTACTTTTTAAAGTAAACTGTCAGGGAACCAGGAAGAACTAGGTGATTTCCTATTTACTGTAGTTAGTGTGACTCTAATGAAGGATGCAGGTCTGTTCCTTATAGCCACTTTTTTTTTTTTTTAATGGGAACAGTAAGAGAAGAAACATTTTCAGCAAAGCAGAAGTGTGTTGAAATTTATAAGAAATGAAGGCCACAAGAAAAGAGTAAATGATATCGATGTACCACAGTATTAGTTAAACCTATTAACTAAAATGTCAAATTAAGCAAAGCCGGTATGCATTGATTAAGGTTGCAGTTAGAGCAGACCAGGCATTGTCTTAGTTTTTTTTTTTTTCCAATTATTTATTTTTTGCATTTCCAAAAAAATCAGTGCCACTTTGAAAAATCTGTTCAAGATACCACCACTGGCTGTCCCAAGTTGTTCTGAAGGAGATAGTATATGTAACCTTTGAAAATCAAAGAAAGTAGAGCATACCACCTTACGATGCCTGTTTAGAGCTCATTAATGAAATAGTTTTTGCCTGCATATGAGTTTAGTGCAGTGAGGTAAACACTAGTTCACATTTGTAGCATTTTCTTCATGATCCAGATCAATTAAATCCACTGACTTAAGAAAGAATCTAGTCCAAAAGGGGCCAAATCCACAAAGAAATTTAAATATCTAAAATGCAGTTTCAAGATTTCATAGAGGTTTATAATTAAATTTTTTGAATCTTTAAAGTCTAACCCATGAAAACATACCCATACAAATTTTGTGGGGAATTTTCTCCTTCCATTGGAGTGGAAGTGATTAAAAATGCTCCAAATACATTTAAAACTAAAGATAAATTCTTGAAAATAATGTAAAGTATTTAATAATATTTTACTTAAACTTATCAAACTGATTTAGCTTAAAAACCCCAGCAGTTAACAATTGTACTTCTTCATATTCAGAGATTTTATGAAATGCCAATTCATTTTATGTAATATTAAGGTTTCTTTTATTATCGGTAATTCCATTTCATTCATAAGCTATAGCTACAATAATTAAACATGTACAAGAATAAATATTTAAAACTTCTTCTCTCTAATGTGGGGTTATAAAAAGTATATATGCAACTTTTCAAACTGACATTTACCAGTTGTACTTCTTCATATTTTTTGGGTCTTTATGCAACGCCAGTGTGTTTAACTTTGTTTTAGATTACAAATAAATTCTCTTTCATAAGGCTTATCATTAATATCAGTAGCAACTCTAGTCTTTTTTCTATATCTGTTGCTTTACCTTGTTTCTTTACTTCCATAGTGCTAATTTCAGGCAAACAACCTTTTTTCATCAATCTCTGTCCTGATTTATTTTTATATTCTGGTTTTTATGGAATAAGGTTAAAGCACAGCTTGAATTAATCAGCACAGTTTTGCCCCAAAGCTGATTCACAGTTCAGGGGAAAAAGCTGTTGCTGCCAATAGATCTCAAACACCAATCAACATCATGTTTGATGTTTTATTCAGTCCCTACTATCAGCTAATCATCTGCTACTTACAATTGAACAATGGCTGGTTAGAAGAATGCAATCATATGGGGTTATGAGGAAAAACATGCTGATCAGTGTTATTTTAGAGGTTTAAAAACCCATCTTTTCCTCCCTATCAGTGTCATTGTGATCTACATGTTATCTCTCCTTTATAAACGAAATGTCCTGTAAAAGGATAAATGTTTAAATAATGATCTTATTTAAAGGGGCCTTTGTTATTTCTTAAATTAACTGCATTCCAGTGATAATATGATTAGCTGATGGATGAAACTCCAGTCCAATGGGTGTTTCTGATGTACTTTACCATTAACTTTCTTTCAAAAATTTAGTTTAAAAAGAAAATCACCAATAATCGGCTCCAGTTTTTGATTCTGTGTTTGATTATGAATAATTGAAAATGTCTATTTTATTTTACTTCTTTAGTTGTGGTCAACATTTCTATGTAAATAGTTGCCATTATTTTTCTCTTCTTAAAATTAATGTCCTTTTTGCTGATGAATTTTTAGAATACATGTGGTTGTAATGCCCATATGAGGTTGCTCCATATCAACTCCAAACAGATCTAATGAACTTTATTCAATCTGTTCGGAACAAAATAACTTATGTCAGATAGTATTGGTCAGTTCTATTAACCTCAAAACTTGCAAGTAAGGGTGACGTGATCTTCTTCTAAATGTGTTTTTATATTCCTGCTTGTGGACACCTATACTCTGTACGACCACTACAGCTGTAAGGAATTAAAGTAGTTAAAGTAGTACAGAAATGACTATTTTCATCCTGCATGCATGATAAAGAACTGTTTCAAACAGTCAAGTTAGAAAAATTTAGCTACTGTTGATGGGAGTAGAGTCTATCAGTAGGCAGTTGGTTATGGTCTGATTGTTTAACTCGGAATCTCGATTATTAGGGGTGTTCCAAATTAATCGTTTTACTTGTAAGTACATTTCCATTTCCATAGACAAATGGAGCAGACTGTTCGGCATGGTTAAATGGCTTTTCAGACCACAAGCTGCTCCTAATCAGATGGCTAGATTTTCAAATCAAATTGATGTTTTTTTTTTTTTTTTTACCAGTTAACAAATCATTCATCAACCTCATATCCTATGAATCATTGGTACCCAACCCTTGTCTTAAGTACCCCTGCACTGAATGTTTTGTATTGGTCTCTGTTGCAGCGTATCCTTTTCAAATGATCTAATGACCTCATCAGCATCCATCAAGGGCTGCAGAAGCCTTTTATTTATTCACTAAAGTCAGCTTTTGGCAGCAAAGGGACTCCTAAAACAGGCAGCACAGCATTGTTTTGAACGACACCTAATTTACTATCACTGTACACCTACATTTTTTTAGCAGTTCAGCAAAAAGGTGTGCTGTAAAACTGCTTTTCTTTTTTAGGTTTTCTTGATCCCTGCTGAAGCAGAAGCCTCTTTAGTATGTGTCCATCCACACTGCATTATCTAGTGACTTTGTTTTGAAGTTTGGTGACTATTGGTTGCAATTCTCTTTCTTGTTACCACTTCTCATTTAGAGGAAGTAATACCTTAGTAGAGGGCACTTACAAGGTTTAATGATTTGAACTTTTCAACACATTTTATTTCCACGTCTTTGAATGGATGTGATGCAAGGTTTTTTTTTTTCATTTGTAACAATATTTTTATTTCTATCCTAACTGGTTTTGACAGTTGTGCCGGGAGAAATTTTTTTTTTTTTTTTTAGTATACTGCTCAAAAAAATAAAGGGAACACATAAAAAACACAATATAACTTAAATTAAATCAAACTTCTGTGAAATGAAATTGTCCACTTAGGAAGCAACACTGATTGACAATCAATTTGGCATACTGTTATGCAAATGGTATAGATAACAGGTGGAGATTATTGGCAATTAGCAAAACACACAATAAAGGAATGGTTCTGCAGGTGGGGACCACTTCTCTATGCTTTCTGGCTGATGTTTTGGTCACTTCTGAATGTTGGTGGTGTTTTTACACTTGTGGTAGCATGGGACGGAGTCTACACAAGTGGCTCAGGTACTGCAGCTTATCCAGGACTTTGATTTAGACAAACTTTATTCTCATTTTTTATACACAGAGTGTATACAAAACGAAATTTCATCTATACAGCTTTCCGACAGTGAATGAGCAGCATCTTAGCAGTGGAAAAAGAACATTTCCATTCAAAAAGGGCAACAGTAATCAAATGTAAACAGTGAGGAGAGACATGGTGCAAAAAGGGATTGATCTGGAGGGCTCAAAGCAGTTCAAAAATAGATAAATATATTTGGTGCAAAATGCAGTAAAAATAAACTTGTTGAGTTCTATTTTGAAGATTCACCATCTAGTGTGGGTGTGATGTTATCACTGTGATGTAGAGTCTCAATGTCTGACTTGATTAAGAGGTTGTCAAAAGTTCAACAGTCTGGGCCGGATTTATCAAGATCCAATTTTGCGTGCAGTAATTTGCGCTCGCAAACTGGAATTTTGCGCGAGGGGCTGAACCTTGGTTTGCTGGTGATTTAACAAGAGCGATTGCGTAACTGGTGGCAGGTGCAAAACTGTTGGAGACGCCCTATTTAAATGATGGTTTTGCGCGTTTGGTGGTTTGCAGCAAAGTAGTTTGTAGTTTCTACAAACTAGTGCATTAAGAAATTTAAATCTTACAGTGATATATAAAGAAAAAACTTTGGCAACCTTTATTCCCTAAGGTGGTATGTGGCTGAATTTCTACTTCACTGCAGTAAAAAAACAAAACAAACAAACAAAAAAAAACAGGTGTTTTGTATCGGCCTGTAGAAAATGCACATACCAAATGGCTCACAAGAAGTGACTGGATGAGATTACGCATCCCCGCAGCATTGGCATGTTGCTCCACAGGCGCAGGGGGAGAACCCCGACCCGGTCGGACAGCACTTCTGAAAAACGAGATTGGGAGATCCCAGCTCTCGCTGCAACCGTACACTGGAATGACCCAGATGCAAAAAAGTGCAATGTTGCAAGGAGTTTTGTGATATCTGGTATTGCGTGGGTCCTCCTTGTGGCTGGCTCCAAATCCATTCTGAGTTCCCCCAACAGCTCCAAAATGGCAATGCTGGATAAACGATATGTTTTGATGATCGTTTCCTCGTTCATTCCAAAAATATTCACACGGAGTGAAAAAATGCGTTCTCTGCGTCTCCATGCTTCCTTTCGATGTCTCCTTCTTGCGACAATAACCGCTGCCATGTGTGCACAATTACGCATACAGACCATTTGCACCGTCTTTTGAAACGTGTTAAATTTAGAGTCAGATACCGTTAGTAAAATTGCTTTCAGGTTTGATAAATCACTTTGCGAGTGCTAAATTAATATATTTACATGTTTTCCTCCCACAAGACGCACTTTTACGTGTAAACGCCCCATATTTCATATTCATTGCAGAAAAAGTACTAAATGGATAAGAGGCGCTATTTAGCACGTTTTAAAGACCAAATCCTTTTAGCACGCTGTTGATAAATCAGTTTGTACATTTTTTAGCGTGCGCAGTGAAATAGCTCACGTTTTTATACACGCAAACCTTTGATAGATCCGGCCCTCTGATGGCAGTGGGGGAAACTGTTACAGAACCTACTGGTCTTGCATGGAATGCTGCAAAGCCTCTTCCCAGAGGGAACCAGCGAGAACAGGATGGCTGTGGCAAAGAGGTTTGCTGTGTCTGTCAGTGTAATGTCCAGAGGCTGGAGGTGCTACAGTATCAGAAGACAGGCCAGTACACCAGGAGACATGGTGAGACAACAACCCAGCAGCAGGACTGATATCTTTACCTTTTTACAAGGAGGAGCACTGCCAGAGCCCTGCAAGATGACATACAGTAGGCCACAAATTGTGCATATATGCACAAACTGTTAGAAACTGACACCATGAGGATGATATGAAGACCCAACGTCCACGGATGGGGGTTGTGCCCTGACACTGTGCAGGATGCTTAGCATTTCCCAGGGAACACCACGATTCGCAAATTCGCCACTGGTGCCCTGTTCTCTTTGCAGATGAAAGCAGGTTCACACTGAGCACATGTGGCAGATGTGACAGAATCTGGAGATATCTTGGAGAGCGATCTGCTGGTGGCATTTATTTGGAGGGTCACGCAGCCCTCCATGTGCTCGCCAGGGTTAGCATGACTGCCATTAGGTACCGAGAAGAGATCCTTGGAGTCCTTGTGAGACCATATGCTGGTGGGGTTTGTCCTGGGTTCCTCACAATGCAGGACAATGTTAGACCTCATTTTGCTGGAGTGTGTCAACATTTCCTGCAAGATGAAGTCATTGAAGCTGTGAATCTGTGTGCAATTTATTATGCATTATATTGGTAGGTCCAACTGTTTAAAAAAGTTTTAATATGCAAGCAAAACAAATACTATTTACATCAATGTTCTTACTTACTTAAATGAAATTCAAATGTTTTGGGAAAGTCGGGTATGGAGCGGCTAATGAAACCCTAACTGCTCGGATTTTTGCAGTAACATCAAATTATGTAGAATGTCTCATGCTTGGCATGACTTTGTCATGAGATATTTAAAGAGAAACAGTTTTGTAACTTTTTTGGGTAAGAAGGAGAAGTTTGACAATGGATTCATCAATAAAATGCTTGGGAAGTGCAAGCAGAACATTTTATGGATGGGTTATGCAGCATTTCGATGCAAAAAAAGCAGCACAAGGCCATTTAAAACTGGTTCCAACATCTGCACCACATCCCAAAATATGACAGTGATTCAGAGTCAAGGAAGTGTCCCAAACAGACCTCAACCAGCTGCTCCATGCTGGAAATCTTACATCTCAGCTGCTTTTCTTGCATCATTGAATTGAAGCAGTATAATAGAATTACCCATTTTTAACCCTATCCCAATATCTTTTTTGCTGATGATACAGGATCATAAATAGTATTTTCTGGGAAGTAAAGCAGTATCTGAATGTAAATAGTTGGTCTGAAAAGAGTAATATTGATTAAATATGATGTATGACCTAAACTCTATAGTAACCATAGCTTCTGTTTTGTAATTGTGAAAAGTTAAATAATAGAGGAAAGGGAAACATGGTAAATTAAAATATTTTAGATAAATTCTATTGTTTAGGGAACTTAATAGAATATTTTAAACAAGCAAACAAACAAAACATAATTTTTCTGTGCTTTTTAAGATGTTTCCCAAATCTAGAACAGATGCAGTCTAATTGGACTCTACGATATTATATTTACCTCAAATTAGTTTTACATAAGCTTACAGAAGTATACTTGTGATCCTATTTAGTTAGGAAGCCTCCTTTCCAAAATAAGATGCCATGTCCACTTTGTTATTTGATTGAGAACCTCAAGCCTCTCAGAACTGGATATGGAGCCAAAGTCCTGACAAAACATTCCTTGTTCAGCTGATGGTCAAATTTAAGGAATGTTGGAAAAAACTCAAGTCTTTTGCAATTGCTATTTCTGAACTAACGAGACTCTCTGAGAAGCTTTATTTGTTTTTATATACAGCTCTGATAAGCAATCTGCACAGATAGTCTATAGCTACTTCTGTAGGCGCACATGTCCAATTGCCTGCACTAAAGCATTTGCATGTAGTAAAAAAACTGTGAATCAAGGTTTAGAATTTTCAAGTTTTATAAGCAACTATTTAGGACTTGTAGAGTATGTGATCTAAAGAGAACATGTATATTGAGGAGCAGCAATCATATGTACAAGAAAGCCTTGAAGGGACAGAGGAGAATGGTTGAAAATGACAGCAATGCAAAAGTTGCTCAAATAATCCTTTATCACAACCAGCTTACGCAGAGAACCATCTCTGAATGCACAACATTCCAAAATTTGAAGCAGTTTAGGGAAAGCATTAAAGAAACTTGATTTTGCAGTTTTACATTCAAAGCATGAATCAATCCTGGCGTCTCAGACAATCGGTGGCAGCATGCAGTGATGGTCTGGGGTAATCTCTGGGGCCACCTTGGGTCCCTTAGTACCAACTTCGCATTGTTAAAACACCAAAGCCTACCTGAGCATTGTTGCTAAGCAAGCTGAATTTCATCATGGTCTATATTTATGAAATTGCGCTTAAATTAATATACCCACCACTAGGGTTGCAACTCACCATTATTTTGCAAATCGATTATTCTGTTGATTATTTTTTTCAATTAATCGATTAATAATCGGATAGCAAAGGGTTTCTTAAAGAAGATTTGTTACGAAATTAAACCAGGTGAAACTAAAACTCCCACTGAAGGAGTTCTGGTTAGAGCATATTAATGGACGAAATTTTTTTTTTTTAAATCTCAGTTGCAAAACGTTTTATTTTTTTTTTTTACAAGCTTTGTATAATTGCTGCTCTGAGTGGGTTGCTCTGTCAGCTAAGCATGTCTTAGAGTCTCTATACTCCAGTAAACGTTTAATGGATTACTAAATTAGTTGACGTTTATTAAAATAATTTTTCAGCCCTACCCACCACTGATATTCAGAACAATGGAAAATCTACTTTTGTTGACAACACTATAGTTCTGTGACAAAAGTAGATATAAATCCCTATAAATAAAATTTTCTATGCATCCAAATCATGAGAAGCAACTGCAATCTATAATAAATTATTGGGGATCCAGTTATGTTGCAGGAAAGACTCTTCTTCTATGTTCTAATTGTACTTTGACTTAACTATCATAAAGTTTATCAAGTGGTATTTCAGCAGCTTTCACTGTTACTTTGATTTTCGGGGATGTCTCTTAAGGTTCTTGCAGTGTTTAGTAGCATGCTGCAAACTAGGTAAGGTCGCATACTGAAAACTGCAACAGCCAATACTATGATTGATTAAATATATGTCTATCATTGGCGAAAAACTACATTTGTTTGATCAGTTATGTAATATTGACTGCCTTTTAATACATAATAACAAACAAGGCTGTGATTGAAAATAAATGGCTGTGCAGTTTAGATCAACAAGTTTAGCTGGAGAGGCTAAACATTTGAAAATGCCTTGATCAGGACACCAGATTGATGACAATTGCCAATAGTAACCATTTCTACTTTATGAACCAACCCAGTGTTCTCATTCAATTTAGCTTAGATTAACCAGAAGACGGTTTTCTAAGTGAATAAAACTGTCCATCATCTGACAGTGATCATGGTTTAAAAAGAAAAAAAGGTTTGTTTTCTTCTCATCGTGTTTCTCCCCAGACATAGGATTAGCCTCACTGCCCATCAGCCGGTAACCATTAAAAATAAGTGATCAGTTGTTATGTAATCTGGCTACTAGGATGACATTAATATGATGTGCCCCTTAGTGTTGGCTAGAGGGTAAAGAGTTTAGTCTCTTTCAGTAAGGGTTCCAGCCTGATTAAAGTGATGAGCCCCACTTTATTTGAAACAGACTATATCGTCCTTTACCTAATATTGCAGAAAATATTTTATTTCAAACCAAGGGTAAAATGTTGAAAATAAGAGGAATTTTTTTTTTCTTAAAAAAAAAATAAGAAGGGTTTAATTTTGGTTGAATGTAAATTATGGGTAATTTCTTACTGAATGGTTCTGTATCAAAATTATATGGACTTCATGAACCTGCCAGGTCATCCTCCAAGCAAGTAAGCATGAATATTTTAAGTAACCAAAAAAATAATAAACCAAATGAGGAAGTACAACAACAGTAGCACAGGAGAGAAATTCTGCTTTGCCATGGTTAACTGTATTTAAAAATACAATAAGAGTATGATTTACTGTAGCTCATCATTTCTAGAAAGCTAGTATAGTGTTTTTTATTTTTTTTTAGGACCATCAGGCAATTAAGAAATGTATCTAATTAATTACAGGATTTATAATTTATAATTGATATTAATTTGTTTATACTTGAATGCAATAGAAGATTTTCTGAAGATCCGTATTGCCGAGCTACCGCCCTAAAACCTGAAGGATCTGGAAAGGATCTGTATGGAGGAGCGCTCTAAAATCCCTGCTGCTCTGTGCGCAAACCTGCTCAAAAACTACAGGAAACATCCGATATCTGTAAATGCAAGCAAAGGTTTCTGCACCAAATTTAAGGATTTATTTCCCATCCACAAACATTCACACCTAAGGAGAGTCTAGAGAAGCCAATTAATATAACAGTCATGTTTTTTGAACTGTGGGAGGAAGCCAGAGTACCCAGAGAGAAACCACGCATGCAAACTCCATGCAGAAGGACCCCGTGCCGGGAATCAAACCCGGAACCTTCTTGCTGCAAGGCAGCAGTGCTATCCACTGCGACACTAAGCAGCCTGAGATAAATACTTGCCATGCAATTAATTTCACCATTCAAAATTTTACCATTTATCAATTATTGTATTTCAAATACATCTTCTGGATTTTAGCTTTAGATCCTATTGAAGGTATAGTGCAGATGTTCTTTTCTGGGTTAAATAAGTGGTCCTCCTAATTGTCAATCATTTTGGTGATATGTCTACATAAGGCCATCCTACATGCTCATCCGCATTTTCACTTACTGGTGGTGAGTCTGACATAGTGGAAAAATTGAAAAATCTTCTTTTGGAAAGTAAGCTTGTATGAGCGATGCAAACAGCAACTTTTAAACAAAGCGTGCACGAGGAGAAATGGGCTCGTGCACGCTCTCGTACGTGTATAATAGGGGTTTCCTCTGGGTAGCGGTTACATGTTGTGCATGTGCATTATTTTTCTGAAGTGGAGAGGGCGGGTCTTTTCAAAAATTCACAAAATCCTCCACTATACCTTTTAATAAAAGTTTGAGTACCTACAGGTGCTGGTCATAAAATTAGAATATCATGAAAAAGTAGATTGATTTCAGTAATTCCATTTAAAAAGTGAAACTTGTATATTATATTCATACATTACATACAAACTCATATATTTCAGATGTTTATTTTGTTTAATTTTGATGATTACAAATGACAACAAATGAAAATCTCAAATTCATCATATCAGAAAATTAGAATATTACTGAAGACCAATAAAAACAAAGGATTTATAGAAATGTTGACCAACTGAAAAGTATGAACATGAAAAGTATGAGCATGTACAGCACTCAGTATTTAGTTGGGCCTCCTTTGGCCTGTATTACTGCAGCAATGCGGCGTGGCATGGAGTCGATCAGTCTGTGGCACTGCTCAGGTGTTATGATAGCCCAGGTTGCTCTAATAGTGGCTTTTAGCTCTTCTGAATTGTTGGGTCTGGTGTATTGCATCTTCTTCTTCACAATACCCCATAGATTTTCTATGGGGTTAAGGTCAGGAGAGTTTGCTGGCCAATTAAGAACAGGGATACCATGGTCCTTCAACCAGGTACTGGTAGCTTTGGCACTGTGTGCAGGTGCCAAGTCCTGTTGGAAAATGAAATCTGCATCTCCAAAAAGTTGGTCAGCTGCAGGAAGCATGAAGTGCTCTAAAACTTCCTGGTATGTGGCTGCGTTGACCCTGGACCTCAGAAAACACAATGGACCAACACCAGCAGATGACATGGCACCCCAAACCATCACTGACTGTGGAAACTTTACACTGGACTTCAAGCAACGTGGATGAAGTGCCTCTCTTCTTTTCCTCCAGACTCTGGGACCTTGATTTCCAAAGGAAATGCAAAATTTACTTTCATCAGAGAACATGACTTTGGACCACTCACCAGCAGTCCAGTCCTGTTTCTCTTTAGCCCAGGCAAGACGCTTCTGACGCTGTCTGTGGTTCAAGAGTGGCTTGACACAAGGAATGCGACAGCAGAAACCCATGTCTTTCATACGTCTGTGTGTGGTGGTTCTTGAAGCACTCACTCCAGCTGCAGTCCACTCTTTGTGAATCTCCCCCACATTTTTGAATGGGTTTTGTTTCACAATCCTCTCCAGGGTGCGGTTATCTCTCTTGCTTGTACACTTTTTTCGACCACATCTTTTCCTTCCCTTCGCCTCTCTATTAATGTGCTTGGACACTGAGCTCTGTGAACAGCCAGCCTCTTTAGCGATGACCTTTTGTGTCTTGCCCTCCTTGTGCAAGGTGTCGATGGTCGTCTTTTGGACAACTGTCAAGTCAGCAGTCTTCCCCATGATTGTGTAGCCTATAGAACTAGACTGAAAGACCATTTAAAGGCTTTTGCAGGTGGTTTGAGTTAATTAGCTGATTAGAGTGTGGCACCAGGGGCCATCAATTTTGAACCTTTTCACAATATTCTAATTTTCTGATATGATGAATTTGAGATTTTCATTTGTTGTCATTTGTAATCATCAAAATTAAACAAAATAAACATCTGAAATATATGAGTTTGTATGTAATGTATGAATATAATATACAAGTTTCACGTTTTAAATGGAATTACTGAAATCAATCTACTTTTTCATGATATTCTAATTTTATGACCAGCACCTGTATACTTAACATGGTTTGCAGGTTGCTCATCCTACTGTAATTAACTCCCACTTGCTAAGTTTTACTGTGGATTTCAGTGAGTAGTTCTGAATTCTGGCAGACGTGGTCTCTCATTTATTTTGGTCTCTCTGCAGAGTTGAACAGTCTATGCATAAGGGCATCTGGCCAAACCTAAGCTCAGAAAAGAGGGATGGACAGCAGACCTCCCTGTTCTGTCAGCTGACTCAGTTTCCCAGGGTCCTCGGATGCAAAAGGCCATCTGAGTCAATCTCTGCACACACACAAGGAGGAGAGACAGGAAAAATGTTTAGATCCATGTCCGGTGGACCTATGCCGCCTGGAAAATCATAGAATTGCATATAAAAAAAAAACGTTTAGAAGAATTTTACCAACTTTGCTATTTTTTAAATACTTAACAATATTTTATTTGGATACATTTACTTCTTTCATGTTAATCTCCATTTAGATTGAGCAAGATTCATTCAAACCAATGTTACTTGTAGAAGCTTCAAAGGTCTCACAGGGGAAAATAATTACCATATTCTCCAAATTATCACCTTGTCGATGTGAAGTTTAAGAATTTAGGAAAAAGGGAGAGTTCATGAAAACACTCCAACTCACTGTCAGCTTAGCAAAAGATTAGCCTGAGCAGGAAGAAGCCACTAAAATTACATATTTGACTGACTTGACAGCATTCAGAGATGCAGAAATAGTTTTCTGTCTTTATAAAAGTGATGTTTGTTTTTTTAAACGGTATGTAAAGGTCAGTTCTTTCAAAGTTGGAGAAGTTAGTCGTTTTTCTTTCTGTTTCTGTAAAGCTTCTTTACTTAGCAGCTAGAGATACAGTAAATCTATTGCAATTACCACACTTTACATAGCAATTTCTGAGTTGTATTAAGATCATACATTTCTAAAATATTTCCACACTACATATGTTGTAGAGAACACTGAATAGTATGAGGTGCCCCCAGGGACATAAATCAGAATTAACTTGCATATACACATATTAAATTACACTCTTCCATATAATATACTGAAAACCTCACACAAACACTAGTAAAAAGCTCCCACATAAACTAGTGAAAACATTTACCTCTTATATAATCTACTTAAAAGCTCTCATACAAAGTAGTGAGAACTGTTCATATAAACTGGTGAAAAGCTTTACCTTTCATACACACTACTAGAAAGCTTTCATATACACTATTAAAAAGCTCTCATATACACTATTAGAACGCTCTCATATACACTATTAGAAAGCTCTCATATACACTATTAGAACGCTCTCATAAACACTATTAGAACGCTCTCATAAACACTATTAGAAAGCTCTCATATACACTATTAGAAAGCTCTCATATACACTATTAGAACGCTCTCATACACACTATTAGAAAGCTCTCATACACGCTACTAGAAAGCTCTCATATACACTATTAGAACGCTCTCATAAAAACTATTAGAACGCTCTCATAAACACTATTAGAACGCTCTCATATACACTATTAGAAAGCTCTCATATACACTATTAGAACGCTCTCATATACACTATTAGAACGCTCTCATAAACACTATTAGAACGCTCTCATAAACACTATTAGAACGCTCTCATAAACACTATTAGAACGCTCTCATAAACACTATTAGAACGCTCTCATATACACTATTAGAAAGCTCTCATATACACTATTAGAACGCTCTCATATACACTATTAGAACGCTCTCATAAACACTATTAGAACGCTCTCATAAACACTATTAGAACGCTCTCATAAACACTATTAGAACGCTCTCATAAACACTATTAGAACGCTCTCATAAACACTATTAGAACGCTCTCATATACACTATTAGAAAGCTCTCATACACGCTACTAGAAAGCTCTCATACACACTACTGAAAAGCTATTAGCGGATTTCAGTTGAAACGGAAGGTGTTTCAGTTGAAACGGAAGGTGTTTCAGTGAAACAGGAAGGACCGTCATTACACCGGAAGTTGTTTTAAACGGAGGTCATTCTGGCTAGCTCCGTACATTTTGTGCTATCTCCGGCCGAAATTGTATCAAATAAAATTATTGATTCATACTCAGCTATCCGCTAAACAACTCACAGAAGCATGGGCATTACTCGACTTTATTTTTTATGTTTTTGCTTCAACAGAGATCCTTTTCCGGTGTTGTGCGAAATTCTGTTCCCATGTGAAAATCTGTTCCACCTGTGTCGGGAGCGCGCCGCGCATTGCAGCCATATAAGCGGATCTGATCATTTCCCAGGCCTTTCGGATCATTTCTTGGTTAAATAAAAAGTTGTAAAATTATACAAGGTTGAGACATTTAGTTTAATCAGCCGCTGTTGTTTACAAAATTGTAAAATAAAAAAAATAAATGCGGTTTTCTTATGCTGTTTTGTGTTGTTATTTTAAACGCCAAGAGAATCAGTCTCTTTCCAAGTTTTTTCACTTCAGCCTGACAGAAATAAAAGTCAAGTCACCAAATACCAAATTTGTATTTATAATTTTTTATTACTGATATAAGATGATGGGAAGTGCCTGATAGCAGTTCCATAATATGGAAACAAATTAATTTAGCTGCAAATCTTAAACTGTGTTTATTCCTCTCTTCATCAACAACAAACCATCTGGTTTCGGTGATATTTGAGCAATGTTTGCCTAAATTAAAGGAGGGGGACCATATATTTTAGCTTTCTAATAGTGTGTATGAGAGCGTTCTAATAGTGTATATGAGAGCTTCCTAATAGTGTATATGAGAGCGTTCTAATAGTGTATATGAGAGCGTTCTAATAGTGTATATGAGAGCGTTCTAATAGTGTATATGAGAGCGTTCTAATAGTGTATATGAGAGCATTCTAGTAGTGTATATGAGAGCTTTCTAATAGTGTATATGAGAGCGTTCTAATAGTGTATATGAGAGCGTTCTAATAGTGTATATGAGAGCTTTCTAATAGTGTGTATGAGAGCGTTCTAATAGTGTATATGAGAGTGTTCTAATAGTGTATATGACAGCTTTCTAATAGTGTATATGAGAGCGTTCTAATAGTGTATATGAGAGCTTTCTAATAGTGTATATGAGAGCGTTCTAGTGTATATGAGAGCTTTTTAATAGTGTATATGAAAGCTTTCTAGTAGTGTGTATGAAAGGTAAAGCTTTTCACCAGTTTATATGAACAGTTCTCACTACTTTGTATGAGAGCTTTTGAGTAGATTATATAAGAGGTAAATGTTTTCACTAGTTTATGTGAGAGCTTTTTACTAGTGTTTGTGTGAGGTTTTCAGTATATTATATGGAAGAGTGTAATTTAATATGTGTATATGCAAGTTAATTCTGATTTATGTCCCTGGGGGCACCTCATAGAATAGCACATGTTGCACTGACACTATCACACTGAGATTTAAGTCTTCTTTAGTTTACCTACTTGTAAATGTGTTACACCTGAAATAAAGTTAATGTGTTCTTGTTCTGACATTTGCATCTTTTAGTAAAAGTCAAAGTTGCAGAGAGATCACAAAAAATCAAATTATCTCTACAAAATTATCAGTCAGGAGAAGGGAAATTACTAGTGCATATAAAAAATAAGCTACCTGACACAGTCAAACCATTCTATAATAATTGAAAATTGAGCTCTTAAAGACAAATGGAAACTGGTTAAGCCAGTCATACACTGTACGATATTTTCAATCGCAGTACTCGGCTACAGCTCAAACTGTACGATTAAATTGCAGAGTTTAAAAGTTCACAGCACGATGCATGTTGTTACACTGGGACCGACGCTCTGATGCAATCTACTTGCTCACACTGCACATCCAAAAACCACACGTTGAACTGAGCGCAGAGTGATGGTGCAGGGCTGACTCGTCCATCTGGAAGAAGAACTCCCTTGTTTGTACATGCGCAGTGCTCTAGGTTCTGGTAAATCGGCTCGTAGCTCTGCTTCAACAACAGGATTTGCCCGCGAATACCTCACGGGGCCGACTGAATTTCAAACATTTTTGATTTTCTCTCGACCTCACCATTCAAGGTTACCCTCGTTACCCCTTGTATTAGATTAGATTAGATTCAACTTTATTGTCATTACACAAGTACAGGTACAGGGCAACGAAATGATGTTTAGGTCTAACAGGAAGCGCAATAGCAGGAAGTGCAGGATAAATGATGGTTCCAAAAATACACGACATGGGTTTCTACTGAATAAGTATAGAGATGAATACCATTATAAACAAAATCTTACTAATAGATGAATATAATATATAGATAACTAGTGTTATGAACTGTATACTACACGACGCAGGACCCACGATGAGGCTGAAACTCAACCCGTTTCAAAAAATTCGCACAGTGTATGCTTTAGGGAAACTACCAGAGAACTAAGAGAAAAACTAAAGCAGCTTTCTAATAACAGCTCTTCATTTTCTTCATGAGACTATAACCTGGGTTCTCCATAGGTCCGCTCTTAGGGTGCATCGCATAGAATCCTTCAAGAGAAACAATAGCAAGTATCCAGGCCTCTTTGAATTTAAGTTACAAAAAGGAAACCTCAGATTCAAAGAAATCATTGCAATTCACCAAAAAAGACTATAAACCAATAAATCCCAAAGTTGGGGTCGCGACCTCCGACAGCGTCCGAAATAAACCAGGATGGGGTCTTGAGATCCACTTAAGAAAGTTAACTAAACATTTATGTTGGTGATTAAAGATATAAAAGCATCACCTAAAATGGACAAAACCAACTACTTTGGTTGTTGATGGCATTTGTAATATTATTACAACTATGGAGAACTAATGTTGATGAAAAGTTTGAGTTAATCTGGTGCCATTTTAGGGGTCAGAAGTAAAAATTTGTAAATCTTTGCCATACTCATAGTGTTGCAGCATCATTTTGGAGGTTGTTTTTTTCTAGAAAATGGAACGGAGGGGATTTCATGAAGGTGAATGTAATTATAAACTGATTAAAATGCTTTTTAGTTTTGACTAAAACACTAAAATCGTAAACTAAAAATCTAATAGATCATCCAAGTATCAATCATTATCTATTCAACTTTTTTTCAGCTTAATGTTGTAAGATATTTATCACTCTATGATAAATGATTTATCTTTGTCCTTTCTTTTACATTACAAAATTACAATGTTTGCAGTGAAGGACGGTCTTAGTTACACTATTAAACTGTTCATTTCCTACTCTCCCCTCTCAGAGAGAGAGGAAGTCCTCTCTGAGGCCCTTTTTAGCAAGGGGGCTTTTTCATGAAGCCAAGAGACAGTAAAGTGAAATACAAAGACTCTACACACAGCAAGTAAGGGCCTTGAACTCAGGGCTGACCCCTGAAGGATGTGTGTGGGCTTGAGCCAGACTCAGAACAGGCTGAGGCTCCTCTCTCTTTTGAAATTGACCTTTACCAGAGTCCTCCAAACAACCATGAACATACTTGCAACTGTTGATGGCAACAGATTGATAGAAATTATCAATGGCTGCCAGAAGAAAAGTTCAGAAGAGCTTCTTCTATATAAACGTGTGGCGCATAACATAAAGTTAAAGAAACAAAAGAATTTCCTTCATTGCTTTTCACTTGCTGATAGGAAAGTGTTATGGATATGTTGTTGAATCCTAATAAAACATCCAATATTCTCATGTTAAGCATTGTGTGATAAGAATAAATTGACTTTTTGTTTTGTTTTAAATGGAAACTTTTGCTGTTTGTGCTTTTCAGTGCTGGACCAGCTCCTGATGGAGCTCCACCGCTTCCTGCTCCTCCTGGACAGGGAGAATCTTAGTGGGAATGCCACCATCCAGAAGGGATTGCTGTCAGACCTCCTGCAGTCATACAAATCCACAAATGGTAATATGTAAACAAATCTTGGTGTTTAAAAAGATAGTTCAGATGCTACAGACACAGGTATTCATTAATTATAATAAAAATACACTGAATAGACCTTATGATTTACAAGTAAGGGAAACAACTGAATGAATTAAAGGTTTTAGGGGTCAAACGAAGATAATTAAAAGGTCAAGGTCTCTTTATTTCCATCTAAAAATATCCGCCATGTTGCTTATTAATACAGGGAACCTTGAAACACTTTTATTTCAAGGTTATAAATAAAAGCAATTTAGACACTGAAACTTCTGAACTTCCTTCTCCTTTTTTGTTTATTTAGAAACTGATTTTATAGGCGATTAAACGGCAACATTTTTACATGTTTTGCAGTGCATTTGAAAAAAGAAGTGAAAGGTTACAAAAAAAAAAAGCCTTGGCTGTAAAACTAGTTCAGTTAAAAAAGGACTTAAATTGGAAGCAAAAATTAAGAGGAAGCAAAACCTGCCCTATTATGTCCACAAGTGAGTTATCTTTTGAGTTTTTTGATTTGGGGCAAACAAATATTTTTATTTTCTTAATGATTATTAAGTGGTAGTGTTGTGAGCCCTTAATGTTAAGTTGCATAATACATTTTAGAAGTTCTTTAAATTAAGGTTATGACAACTATTTATTTCTCCTGAAGATTAAGGAATGAAATTTATTTAAAAAAGCAGAGTAAGCAAGTGGGAGCATAAAGTATGGAATAAAAATGATCCAAAAATAGATCCATGGGGAGTCTCACATGTTGTTTTTTCAAGACAAAGTGATCCCTGTCCACAAAGTAACATTTCAATTAGTTTGGCTCAATGTTTGTGCAATCTTGAAAAAAATTTTTGTCCTTTTTTTCCACAAAAAAAGTAGTTTTCAGTGTTTCTATTGTAACAACAGTTGGAGAAATGGTTTTACCCAATGAATTAAAATCCAGTTTCACAAATGGATGACTGACTGAGTTCTATACAATTATTATGTTGTCTTCAATTTAATTAAAACAGGTAACCTATTAAAAAAAAGAAATAAATAAAACAAAGGCTTCAGCTATACTCTGGATCCTTGATACAGATCATAAACAGAGGGGATGGCACAATGACAGATATACAATTATTCCACAAAAACAAAATGTGCAGTAATGCAAAGATCAAGAAGATTTATTATTAAATCAAAAACACATTATTTTCAGCTGGTAATGCCATCACTGCACAAACAGCCAAATCCCAGCCACTCCAACTAAAAAACTTCGCTTAGACTTAGACAAACTTTGTGGTCATATTCGATGCATACATTTTTTTTTCATCAGTGCAGTGAAATGAAAATTATCATTCATAAAGTGCAGCAGTGATCAAAATGTAAACAATGTAGGAGAGATGTGTTGCAAAAAGGTATTGATGTGGAAGGTTCGTAGCAGTGCAAAAATAAAAGATTAAATATGGTGAAAAATTCAGTGGAACACTGAGTTGAAATCTTTTTAAAGGGATTTCAAAATTCGCCGTGTAGTGCAAATATGTTTACAGTGTGATGCAGAGTCTCGATTTGTAATTTGATTAGAGACTTGATTAGAGTCTCTGCATCACACGGTAAGCGTCATATTTGCACTACATGGGGAATTTTCAAATCCCTTTAATTAGAATTCAACACAGTGCTCTGCTGCATTTTGCACCTATTTAAAATCTTAAATTAGATCCCTAAAACACAGCCACAAAAATAGCTGACCTGCAGCAGGAACAAAGATGTGCACTGTAACAGCCACCTGCGCAACTATAAAAAGGCATCTGGCTCACCCATCAATCAGCATCTGGTGCATACCGAGTGGGGATGGAGTTTGGGGGAATACCTCCTCACACTGCCTTAGCCTTAAAATTCCTGGTAAGGAATTTAAGCTTAAGATTGATTCAGATAGTTGCTGTTGGAAACTGTAAGGGAGTGGGTGACAGAAATATATATGTGGTTATATATATGTGTGTGGTTAACCCTGATGCTGTCATTGGTTCTTGCAAAACACAATTGAGTTCCTAGGAATCAAAGGACCCTCAAGTTTTAGATTCAGTTCTTTTCAGTGTGATCTGAGGTCAAATTGGGCTGCTGTTAAAAGAATACATAGCTGTGTAGTAATATAACATATTGATACTAGTTAGGGCTGAAACAATTAATTGGATTAATTGTGATTAATCCATTAACTGAAATAACAATTGTCAACTAATTTAGTAATTAATTAATTGTTACCTGGAGTATAGAGACAACATGCCTTAAGAGCTTTAGAGGAACCCACTTAGAGCAGGAAATACAACAAAATAGATTAAAATAGTTAAAAAATATATAAATATTTTGCATTTAAGATAAAAAAAAAAACTTTTGTCTGTCAATATGCTCTATTCAGAACTCCTCAAGTGGAAAAGAAATAAATTCAACTGATTTAGTTTCATAAATCTTCTTTAAGGAGCCCTTTGGCTATCTGATTATTAATAGATTAATCAAAAAATAATCAACAGATTTATTGATTTGCAAAATAATCATTAGTATTATATTAATATGCAACAGCAAATCAGCAAAGTAATTAATAATGGCTGAAAGGAAGATGAAAATGTGTTTTGTAGAGGTTGAACTTTGACAGTCTTCAGTTGGACTTCCAAAAAGATGTACTAGACGTGCATCTCCAGTGCTAATGGTAAAACTGCTAAAATTTTAAGCCCTCCTTATTTATTTTTCTACTATCAGACATACCCAAAACTAACTTTCATTGTTGAGATTTCTCCAGAATTGGGAAAAAAAAAAAAAAAAGATGAGGCTAATGCTAGCCTAACCTTCTAGGCTGTTACATAGCTACTTAAAAAAATTCTCTCAAACATTTAATTTCACCTCATATGAAACCTTTATCATAGATCAACTTTATCAGATCCATTACCACAGTGTGATACATACAGTATTGTCACTGAAGGGTCCTGCCACAAATATTAAAAAAAGACACGTTAAATTCATATCAAAGCCTGCAGATGTTTAAATATTTCATCCCCATTATATTCCTCTCTCTGGTGATCAGCGGGGTAATTCATTCAACAAATCGATAAATAAATGTAAGAAGGTGTAAGGGATTCACAAGAATTGCTGCAAACAATTAAATGCTCACGAACAACCAGTGCATAATGGTTAGCGGTGGACGATTTAACTATGCCTGAGAACTTGCAAATGGGAGAGTTAGGAGGAAAGGTATTTTTTCAGGGATTTTCAATGTTTCCTGACCCAGGATGATTATCAGTTATCAGCTGATCGGACTCTATAGATTATTGCTTTTAGACTCTCCAGATTCAGGTCATCCCTGAGGTTGGTGTGCATAAATCCAATGTAGAAAATTACTGGTTGGACAGTTCTAAATAAAAGTTAAAATAAAGAGCCTATATTGACAGCTGGTGGTACATATAGGCCAAGAATTTAATTAATAGATTTATGAATTACAGATATAAATGCTTTACAGGTTTAATGTCAGTGGAAAAGACGATATTTAATGCTGTAGACAGATTATTAAAGATCTAAAATAATCTGTGATAAGATGGCATTTATTCCATGCAGAAGACCCTATCGTTTTGATTCTCATGGTTTAGACTCAGAAGGTACCACAAGGCCTTTTCCTGAGTTTTCAGTTGGGTCAACAACAGCATAGACTTTTGAAAACTCGTTGGGCAGACGCTGCTTTAGAGTGGCCTAGCAACAGCTGCTAAAATGTGGAGGTACCGAGATGCAGAGACTTTGATGGCTGTGAGGAGCTATTTAAAGAGAGCCAAAGACGATGGCTGTAGAGCGACAGAGACAGGTGATGGCTCAAGAAAATTCCTGGGTGATATATGGATAGGCTCAAACAGCGGATAATTTTAGGGTTGGTAACAGCTTATTAAAGATCTAAAATAATCTGTGAAAAGGTTAGGAAAAAAAGAAAATAAGCTGCAACCCAAAGACGGTTATTCCTGTCTGTATTAAACCTTAGAGATAGGTTTGCTGCTTCGCCACATCATTAGTCCAGTTGTTTGTTTGTTGGGTTAGAGTTTTTAGTTGGAGATCATTGCTGATTTCCATGTTTCATGTGCTCTTCTCAGAGGCCAGTGGTTGGAGAGGGTTTTTAGTCTTGTCTTGGTGTTTCCTGATAATTTCCTGATTCTTGTTCACTGAGCTTGCCATGTTCCTGTTTTGGCTCTGTGGAAGGAGTTTCTTTGAAGTTCCATAGTTTTCCTGATATCATGTCTTGTTCTGCCTCTCAACTACTGGGCATGTGGGTTTTCCATCTGAACGTTTCTGCCTGAACCCTCTGTTGGACTCTTGGAACCCTGAATCTGCCTGAAAGCTCTGTGGAGTCCTGGAACCCCGGATTTGTCTGTTCCTGTACTGATCGGAACCCCTGGCTAGGCTACGGACTCCTGGATCTCAGAACCATCCTGTTCCAAACTGTTTGCCTGACCTGACTCAGACTCCTGCCTGTTCACTGGGGCTGCTGCATTGTGGACCCTCTGGGCGGCTCCGCATCGAAACTCATTTGCAGTCTATCGGCTGGATCCCGCCTCACCCCAGAGGATGGATTGAACTGTTAAACCAGAGTGCCAGTGATGGGTGGTTCCCTGCCTCCCCAAGCAGCCGCTGCAGATCCACAGCTCCTCAATTTTTGTTTATGTTAATAAACGCTTTCAACTTTTCCACTGTCTCACCTCGAATTCTCGGTCCTACACTCTGGTTCCGTTATATAAGCCCTGAGAAGCCTTTGGTTACAGAGGTTTTTTAAAGGTGGGGAACGACACAAAGCAAAACAGAGTTTTGTCTTTAATCTCAGAATTTACCTTGATCTCAAAACTCCAATTTCTGTTTAAAAGTTCTGACTTTAATATCTGAATTCTGACTTTTTTGGACGGAAGTATGTTCGCTATTAGCACTGCAAGCAACATTGAGCTAAATTACAGATTTAGAGAGACAACACAGGGAAATCACAGCAGTGATCCTACAGCGTAGTCTTACTGCCTCTTCAGAAATAGGCCTACCAGTTCCTTTTAAACAGACAGGTAATTATCTTGAATTGGGTCATAGACTAAAACATTATGCACTTGTACACAGGTGTAATCCCCTTTTCTATTATATTCTGTTTGATCAAATAACACTTTCTAGAAATTGTGGCACATTTGCCTCCATTTCTGCTTCAGTTCAGTTCATTTATATAGGGCCGATTAACAACACATATACAAGGCACTTTACAATTCAACCAGATCACACAGTCAGTTGTTTTTTCCATGCTGGACTATTGTAATTCTTTACTATCAGGGAGTCCACAAACTTCATCCTCAGCATGAAAAAAGATGAGTGTCCTTTTTTGCAATTTTCGTTAAAAAAATGATATTAGTGTTCAGTTTAAATTGTGAAGATGGATTTATAATTTTTACTCACTGGCTGTGACACCAAGCATGGAAATGGTAGCCATGCTGGTGAGCTGATGTAATTTATGTTACCTGGAAGTCCAGATAGTTATTGTGTGAACTAAAGCCTCCCTCTTGGATGTAAACTCCCAGGTGAGTTATTAGTCTGGAAAATTAAATTTAATTTTTCTAAAGAAAATTAAATTGTAGAACAAGTCTGAGTACTAAGTTGTTTTTTGCTTTTTTCCCACACTGACCCCACTGGATTGGAAAAAGTAATTTGAAATTAGGTCTTTTCTCAGAGACTTGTTCTATAACAATCAAACAAGCAGTCATGATTTTCCATGTTCAGGTCTTGGACTCGTCTCTTCATACCTCCTCTTCTGGCTCCAGGCTGTATCATTTTTCCAAAGCTGCTTTTATCCTCTGGGGGATGCTCCACTTCCTTTGCAAAGCAGCTTATAAATAGCCTTTCAACTCTGTTCCCTAAAAAAATCTGTTTTCACTGTACATGCAAAACATTTTATTCTGCTGCTGTTTGGTTTCACCTCATGGTATCAGTTTCAAAGGAGATGCTTTGCGAAAGTTTCACCCTGAGAGTGGAGTTTTGTTTGATTTTCTCTAAAATCTTAGTCAGCTGAAATGTGAAGTTTAGTGAAACAGCCTTGCACAACATCAGTGCTTCAGCTGCATAATCGCATCCCAAAACAGGTTATAATAACAGGCTTTGCTCTGTTTGTATGAGCTGCAACCTGGAGGTTTCTTGTTCAAGACTGTTTTGTGGTAATATTCTCCACTGAATATTTGTTCTTTAAGTTTCATCATCGATAGATCTTATCCATTTAAATGTATTGTGGGGGCTGCTCAGTGGGGCAGTAGGGAGGTTCAGGGTTTGATTCCCGGCTTGGGGTATTTCTGCATAGAGTTTGCATGTTCGTCCTGAGCATGCATGTGTTCTCTCCGGGTACTCCAGCTTCCTCCCACAGTCTAAAAACATCACTGTTAGATTAATTGGCTTGTTTAAATTCTCCTTAGTTTTGAGTGGCAATTCGATTCAGTATTAATTTCCTGACCCGACGATTCAATTATTTTCAACACTCATGAGTAAACCACGATACGATTCGATTCGTTATGCATTTTTTTTGAGAATCAACAGTAAATAACAAAGGTAGCTGAGTTGTACTCCACCTAGGCCTATGAAAACCTCATTCACTGAAAAATAATAACACCTCTGTGTTTACACGAGTGTGTGTGTGTGGAAGCGGAAATAGGGCAGTGGCTAAAGGAAGCGAGGTAGGAGGGCAAAATTGGTTTAGCGCCACCAAAGCACAGGAGTCAGAACTACATCCAGAAGCAAATGGATAAAAATAGACCGGAGGAAAAAAAATAAAAATAAATGAATCGTCTGTTGGATCGATGCATCGATACAGCACGATTATTATTTATACCCCTAATTTCTTATGCATCGATGCCCTAAAATAGAGAGTTTTGGTGGACAGATTAATTCAAATGAATACAACTTTTACTTGTATGGACTATGGAGACACATTTTAGTCGATGTGCGACAGTCAGTGTTCAATGAAAATATTCTCTATACTGTGAATGGCATTTCCTGCTTTTGCTATCAACACCAGTCTATATAATTTCTGACAAAACATTTAGAATTTGTTTAAAAGTTTCATTTTCTTTCATATTTCAATCAATTTTCTCATCAACGTGCATCAGTTAAGGGTGTTGCATGCTCCTGCAACAGGGGAGGTATTTCTCGGCATAACCCCAGTAGTGAGTGTGACATGCACAAGGAGAACTGGTCTCTAACATGTGTGTAATAGGCGTTTTCTCTCAGGACTGGGTACAGGGTTGTATATGTGCATTTTTATTTTTTTTTTAAGTGGAGGGGGCGGGTCTTTTCGAAAATTCACAAAAATCCTCCACAATACCTTTTAAATCATAAATGTATTAAAAAACACTTATTTCATAATGTATTACATTTTATGTTTTGTATTAATTTAAAACAGATATAGCGAAAATTATGATTCCAAATGGAAACTTTCATTCTTTAAACTCAAATCTCCAGATTTGTAACCACGGTAACAAAAACCTATCCTCCTGTGACCAGTGCGGACATTCTTTAACCTTATGGACATCATTATACGACTGTCAGGCACATGGATGATCCTTGATTATTTTCTGTTGTCACACACGGTAGATGTCATGAAATAATGTATTTTTTTTAACTCTTATTTTATATTTTATTATTTATTAATTATGTGGTATTATATTTTCTATCTTTTTTTAAAGTAAAACTACCTTATTTTTCTGGTTCTTTTTTACTTCACTGTGGGTTTTTAAATGTTCCTTACATGTAATGCGTGATGTTTTTGTTTGAGTGGAAACTTTGTGGTCTGAGATTGTTCTTCACGCCTCCAAAACTGTTGACCACTTCTTGTTTTGCATAGGAGGTGACGAGGAATATATCTACATGAACAAAGTGCCAGTTTCTGGGAAAGACAAAAATGACAAAGGTGAGAGTCTTAAATGATCTAGCTTTGAAATAAGAGACACTTGTAGCTTTTAATTTCAACTTCATTTGTTTTTAATGAAAAAAATGTTGGCTATAACTACAGAATCATTGTAACTTTTGTCCTAATGCAACATGACTTGATTCTGATGACATGCGCTGAACTGGAAATATAAAAACGTCCCACCTTAAGGGACTCACACTATTAGTATGAATTTAAAATGATTTGCTTTGCAGGTTGTCCTTATATATAAAATAATAATAATAATACATTTTATTTCAAAGGCGCCTTTGAAAACACTTAAGGTCACCGTACAAAAGATTAAAACACAATGGGAGAAACAACGCACATGGAAACACAGAATAAAACCATTTAAAAAATAAAAAAAAGCTGGGACAGGGAGATTAATATTAAAGAGAATAGGTAATTTTAAACAGGTGAGTTGATTGAAAATGGAGAAGTGAGTCTGTTTTTCTAAGTAAGGTTGGTAGAGAGTTCCAGAGACGGGAGGTATTTGGCTCTTTGAGGACCTGGATATCTTTCTGTAATTGATGGAATAATGACATTGACTGTCAAACAAATAATCTTCAAGAAGAAGGTTGAATTATTAGGATGCTGACACTAGTTGAGTTGAGTTATGCAGTATGTTAGTAACCAGGAAACACTAGATAAATCCTTCTGGAGGTCTCAAAAACCCAATGATGTGTTTGGGTTTATCCTAGTTAAAGATATAGAAATGTTGAGGTGTGACCTTAAGCAGGCCATTAAGTCCAGAGATCCTCCACTGCATCTGGATAAAACAATTCTGAAAAGAAGAGTGGCCATAAGTAACTCCACAGTGATGTCAAAGACTTATGGCTAGCTATTGCAAAGGCTTGATAACACTTTTCTTTTTTATGGTTGCACAAGCATATATTAGTTTTAGGGGTAATTTCTATTTTATTTCGGGCAATCGTTGGATTGGGTTCATTGTCATTTGTTTTTCTAAAGTTTCGGTTGGGATGGTTATTTTTTTTATCAAGAGAATTTATAATGTTCAATGGAGAAGCATGCAACAAATACTTTTTGATAAACCTCGAAGAAAAAAACAATAAAAGGACTCTTGTTGGATTTGTAAAATATTACCTACATACATGATGTTAACACATCATAAGCCCAATTTAGCTGTAGATACGCAGCAGAGGAGATGAACTGCTTCAAGCAGAGGCGCTCTTTCATTTGTCCTCATGTTCGTACGATTTCCTGTCTGTTTCTTTGAAACCTTCTCACTATCTGAGACTGACCTGTTTTCTTTGTGGTGTTTAAACACTGCGGTTTGAGCAAGGACCAGACTAAAGAGCGGTTTTCAGTGGCAGCAATAGAAGAGCTGCAGGTTTTCTTTTACAGAGACTGATGGAGCGCTGAGATGAAAGATTTGAACTTTCATGATCAGCAGATACAGAGGCTTTAGTCTAAAATTTTAATACGTGTTTGAGAAAGAAGGACTGATTTCCTCCATATGTGACCTCAAAACTTTATAGCTCAATTACAAGCCTGTCCTTTACACTTTGTTGTTTGTTGTCGTTTTTCATTGCAGGGATTGTTTCAAGCCAGACCGTGCTGGGAGGAGACTATTAATCTAAAAGGATGTGTTGCTAAATAGATAAACATAGGATAACTAGTTGTGGTTAAAGAGCCGAGTATAGTGTGCTGTGTGATGCAGAGTGAAAAAATAAACTGATGAAAAGATAAGCAGACATGTAACATTGCCCCTTTTAAAGCTTATTGTTTAGGTTTTGTCTTTAGTATCAGTTAAAGGTGCAATAGAGGAACGGAATATTATATTATAATTCAATTTTGTTGGATTCAAATTGATACTTTCAATTAATTATTGCATTTATATTTTGAATGCTAAATCAAGAGTGTCCAAGTTGGAAGGCTTATTCTTCCAGTCAATCTCACTACTACTGTGCATGGATCAAAGTATTATATTGATCCTGTCATGCACAATACTTCTACATATGACTGATTTATTTGGTATGTGTGTTTTAAATAACAAAAGGTTGTGCTCTCAAAGGGCTCTAAGGAAACATGACTGCTAAGGAGAACAGTGAAACATCTGGAGATTGAGTGCTTGATAAACAATACTCTCTGTCTATTCTTGCATAATGCTCAGTTATTAGATTTCCCATAGGTTCTTGTAATTACCAAAGCAAACAATACAAGACCATGGTTTTAGATTATAGATTCCCTATATACATTCATTTTTCTTCTTCTTTGCCTCTATGTAACAGATGACTATTTAGATGCCCTTATTAATGGAAAAGCAGCAAAAAATATTCCAGTGCCACAGAAGAGCCTTCCTGACCTGCCGCCACCCAGAACAGTAAGTCTGCTTTTATTTTGTTTTCATCACAGTTGAGCTTCAACTTCTGGATAGATAATACAGTTAGTGAAACTTTGTAAGCTGCTAAAATAAATTGCACATTGCAAAATACAATAAACTACATTTAATGACAAAAGGACATTGTGAAAAAGAAACCATTTAAAGAGTTTTTTAAATTGCTTTTCTTCTTGCTTTATGTTACGTATTTAAGCATCTATCAATTTCTTCTTCTACTCATCTGCTTCTCTTTGTCATTTTTTTTCTTTTATTATAATTTTTTTTTTACTTATTACTTATTTTACTTATTTGAAGTTGAGAAAACAGGAAATAGGTTTTTGAGAGAAGGAGATCACCTGGCCCGTGATGGCCAGGTCGAAGTATAAGACCTCTATACATAGTTATAATGCGCTGCCACACCACCCAACTTTATTGGTCTTTATTGTTTATTTTTGTTCTACTCTTGTCAGATTTCAGTCTAGGCTGGAATTGAAACTCATCTCATTAGCTTGGATTATGCATTAGGCAAGTAGAATCCTAGTTTTGCATCAATGCCTCGTTTGCAGTTTAAAACCCTTTTTTTTTTACATTTAACTGGGTATGTATTTAGTAATAGAAATTTCTATTTTCAGTTTGTTAAATTTACTAAACAAGCATCTTATAAAATCTAAGCAAATATTACGGAACAAAACAAAGATATTTCCTAAAATACCATCTAGCTTAAGGATTTGAAGTACAGTACTTGATTTTTAGAGATGAATATAATTCTGCATTGCAAAGTCATTTTGCCAACCAAATCCTACACACCCGACCTCATGCATGCCAGTTGGCCCTATTTATTTAATGACTGAAGCGTCTATTTTTATGAGGGATATCAAATTTAGTTTTTTACTTAGTGAAAAATGAATACATTTTTATAAAGAATGAAAAATGAAAAAAGTTTTTCTTGCACTTCACAATTATTAATGAATTTTGGTTGTAACTTGACCAAATGAGAAAGAGCAAGGTCTGTGAATGCTATTGCAAGGCATTGTGATGATGGGCACTGCAATCATTAATATAATGCACACCATCGTATTTATAACTCTATTAGCTTTAATTTAGCTAAAACAAGTGGAAGCAATGTCTTATAGGGTTTGTAAACCTAATAAGACAGGTTTACAAGCCACAGATGCAACCCCTACCAAATACACCAGCGATTAAGTACTCCCAGTAAGCAATGATTCCTTAGAAGTATGTAAACGGTGGGCCTTTATGTTGACCAGGAAATTGCTGGTTCCTGAGCTGGCCCAGTGTGAAAGAGAATAAGAATTTTAGAACATCCCATCAGTGCCTTTGAACTTTACACACACTGCTGCCTCTCAAGGTTCAAACCACCGCAGCTGTTACTTATCAGTGCAAATGTGAAGTGTCAGCACATCTTTGAGTACATATTGAGTGTGTGTGTGTGTGTGTGTGTGTGTGTGTGTGTGTGTGTGTGTGTGTGTGTGTGTGTGTGTGTGTGTGTGTGTGTGTGTGTGTGTGGGTGTGTGTGTGTGTGTGTGTGTAAGTAGATGTATCAAGAGCCTTTTGTCTTTTAAAAAGCCTAAGAGATATTCCAATTTTTTACTCACAGACTTTTAATCATTATTATATTTTGGAATAACTTCACATCTGCTGCAGAATGTCTGCAAATCTCTCTGACATGTCTGGCAAAGCAATTTCTCTTTGTCCCTCATCCACGTCCGGTTTTGGTGTAACTGGTCCAGTTTTGGGGAGCCTGAGTAGACAAGTCCAAAGAGAGCCACTCTTTGGAAATCCCTTCATTTGTCTGCGGGGTTTCCAACCATCTACTGTGATGGTGTATTCAAGAGTCAACATATGTTTTACCGTGAACACAGAGTCTCCTCTTATCACTGCAGTGAACAGCGCCCCCTTGCTGTTTATGTAGTGTCCGGGCATGGCTGTCCACTGGCCATTTGTGACGTTGTAGCAGTCCATCAGGCAGCGCAGAAAATCATCACAAGGCCCGTTTCTCATCACATACAAATTGTCCCTGTGGGCCACCATACAGTGGCCATAGCTTTGAGGTCTGATCATGGTGGTGGTGAGATTCCACTCATCTTTCAGTGGCATGTACTCGTAAATGTCTGTAGTGTCAGGAGGTTTCCAGAAGCAAACAAAGATTCGTCGACGAGCAATGGCAGATGCTGGAGATGCCACAGGTCTGGGTGCATGTTTTATAAATCTCCACTCTCCCTTTGCGGCGTTGTACCTTTCTGCACTGGAAATTAATGTGCTTTGAGCTTCTCCAGCAATGGCATAGAGTTGTCCTTCATGCCCAAGCAATGTAAAGTCGTACCTTGGTTGCTGTGGACCTGGAAGAGTTGTCCATATCCCTGAATCGGGATCATAGCAGAAACTGCTGTCCACTGTGTCCTTCCGGTAACCGTAGATTCCTCCAACAATGTACAGCCGATTGTCAAGCACTGCTACCCCAGCCAGGGAGGTACTACAAGCAGTTGGTAGGTTTGACAGATGCCGCCACTCCCCTTCTTTTTCTTCAAGGAAACAAGCAACTCTGAAAGAGTCCTGTAGCAGCTCCATTGATGGAGTATGGGTTCCTAAAGCGATATAACTAGCTGGGGAGAGCATCTGAGCATACTCAAGCAGCTCTTTTGGTATTGCGCTTTCTGCTTCTTCCTTGAGATCATCAAAAGCATCACACAGAAACAGAGCAGCACTCTGAAACAGTCTGTGCACTCCAAAGATGGAAGCTGCATGGTAAAGCAAGAGGCAGTTATCAGTGTCTATGATATCACAAAGATACTGAATCAAAGGTGGGATCTGCAGGAAAGCAGCGCACTCTACTGCTTCAACAAGTTCATCTGGGTCCCTGATGGTGGGGTTCTCTTCCCTGCATACAGTAAGAGCAATGAGGAAACCTCTTGCATGCACTCCCCCTCTCAGGTACAGTTCCTCTGCTTGGCTTTCTTTCATCTTGGAGCGAAAAAGAGCTTGAAAATAGTCGCTGTGCCTTTTAAGAAAATCCCTCTTAAGAGGGAACCAGCTTTCCTCCACTCGCACTCTCACCCAGCCTGCCTCTGTTTCCTCCAGATCAATGGTCACATTCTCGGCATCAATATGTCGTCCATTTCCCAGGCTTTCAGGCGCTTCCATGGCTGTTCAAACCAAGACCTCATCTTGCTAAAACAGGCCCCATATAATTATTTGGTGCATGACCTGAATGTAGATCAGCCATTTTCCAACTAAGACTAAATGAGTTTGACTATGAGCTCAACTATGTCCTGTCTGCCTGTCTGAAAATAGACTGGGGCTATAGATAGCCTCTCTGCCACTTGCAAGCATAGGGCAGGGAGGGGAAAATGTTGACATGCTCAGTGAGCGGCATGACTGCTGGCAACTACAGTACCTTGCAAAAGTAATCACACCTGTTAACATTTTCAACTTTTTAGTATGTTACAGCCACTTCAAGTGTACTATGATTGGAGGTGATTTGTAGATACACTATGTAGTTTTGTTGTGGAAAAAGAAATGAAGCCAGATTTTCTTTCAAGTCCGACATTCTGAAGGATATTTGAATTCTTAGAGATTGAAGTATTTTGCTCAGTCATATTGAAACGCGAATGTCTGTAAACAATCAAATTAAATTTATTTATATAGCACCAATTCACAACACATGTCATCTCAAGGCATACATTCAAATTGACTCAAAGTTCTCAATCTAAGAAAAAACAGTTTGGCAATCCATCAACAGCATTTCTTGGAGCCCTGGCTCAAAACTAGGTCTTTGGCTGGGCATCTTGGAACATGAATAGTTGAGTTTTGATTTAAACCATCATATTTCATACCTAGTCTGAAGTCTTTTGAAGTCTTCATATTGTCCTGCTTTCAGATCTATGCATCCTCCCATTAATTCCAACAGGCTTCCTTGTGCAGAATATTGATGCTAAGGATTATGTGCATTGGCTTCATCTCATAGGAATATCTATTTCCACGTTTGCTGTATCATCAGCATGCTGTAGGGAAATGTTCTTGCTTGATTTCTTTTTATACAATAGCTTTTCAAGTGCCAAGCTTCCATAAAGGTTAGATTTTGCTTCACACCTAATAGCTATTCTGTAAACAGATTCTTACACCTCAGCTGTGGCTATCTCCAGTTCCCCCCTTTATTAATGACCCTCTTGCCCAGCTTGGAAGTTTAGGTGGGCTTCCATGTGTTGGAAGTTTTAGGATGGAGCCATATTGTTTTAGTCAATGTTGTCAAATCGGTCAACTGAAAACCGTAGAATCAAAGCTAATCCTGCTTTAAATGTTTCTGCTACTTCATGTCTGACCTTTTGGGTGTGTTCCTAGGTTTTTGTTATTCTTTAACAACTGAAACCTTCTTAAAACAGCTGCTTCTTACACTAGGATGTAATTACACACTGGTGGAGTTTGTTTAAGGGGTATCTGTCTTAAGGGGTCTACACACCGCAAGAATTAAAATCTAAATAAGAAAATTTCTCTTAAAATGTGTGCATTTTTTTTCTTGAATTGAGGAGGTATGTGAGACACTTTGCCAATGGAACAAGACAATGTACATTTAAAATAAGAAAAAAACAATTGAGTTGTATTATTTCAAGTACATATTATCTAATTATCTTATTACAATTATCTTATCTCAATCATCTCATTCCAATGGCAAATCATCTTATTTACCGACTCAAATTAAGGGTAAATAGACTTTATTTAAGTAATTTTTACTTATTTCTAGATAGTTTTTGCAGTGCATTTACTTAACACTACATTTGTGTCCACAAGATATTTTCCAGGGGTATAAATACGTAAAACAAATCTGTATTACTTTTAGCCACTAGAGCTGCTAGATCTCTTACCTCCATGTTTAGTTCAATTTTCAATTCATTTCAGTTTATTTATTATTACACATTTACATTCATAACATATCATTTTAAGTCATTTTGTATCTAAGGAAAACTAGCTGATGCAACAAGTCATTGACTTGCAGGACACGCTCCTCCTGGTGAGCATGTGGCGACACTAGGTATTTGCTTGCATCGTGTCAGCTCTTCAACTATCCCTCACACCAAGCATGCATGCTGCAACAGTGGAGAGGAAAAGCTTCTTTTCAACAAGAGGAAACCTCCAGCAAAACAAGGCTCAGTGTTAGCGGCCATCTGCTCAGGCTGACTGGGATCAAGGAGAAGCAGACATACAAAATTAACATAGAAGCACTAATTAATAAATACCAAGTGCCCCTGAAAGCAACTGGCAACCTTGTAAAATGAAAAAGTCTGATAGTAGACCACTTTGGACCAGCAAGTTAAGAACTAATGGAGCATTTACATTCATTTTTATAGTTTATATCCTACATCAGAGAGCCAAAAATAGATCTCACTGCATGAAAAGTGAGATTTTCGTCCCCGTAAACCCCCGTAAACTCCCGCAGATCTGCCTGATTTTCGTCAGTTTCCGACAATTTGCAACCCGTGCTTGTCCGCGTTTGTCGTGCCACAAATTGTCGAAAACGTACCATGACGTATGTGGGGAGCGATCAGCTGTACTAATGGCCCTAATTAGCATATGAATGCAGCAAACCCGCGCGGCTGGCCAGGTCTGGCTTGAATAAACTTCTCAGTATTGGCTGAAACCACTATTCTCAAACAAATGAAATCGCTCGTGATTGGCAGCAAAACCACACGTGGCCACGCCAGGCTTTAATTTTCTTACTGAGTATTGGACGGAACCACTTCTTTTTAAACAAGTAAAGTCGCTCTTGATTGGTTGGCATATATATATATTTACACATAAATTTACATATATATATTTATTCATATATATATATATATATATATATATATATATATATATATATATATATATATATATATATATATATATATATATATATATATATTTATTCATTCATATGCTGTGTATTTATGTTATCCTACACTACTACACAATTATTATGCTACCATCAAGGACATGAATGAATTTATACAGGAAATGAAGATTTGCCGGGAAGCTGTTTATGCAAAGAAAGAGCTTTATTAAAACACACACAACTATATACAACGCGTATCCAAACACATGCGTTTCTAAAAATTAAAACGGTCCGTTTGCTTCCTCGGGGTTGGAGGTAACAGGCAGCATTCCCTCCGAGGCAGGTCCGATGTGCAGACGCCTACTGTGCGTGGCCCTGTACTTCGGCATCGCTTCTAACCGGGACTGCAGCTTAACACAGAGTTCAGTGAGATCCGGCCTACGAAATGGCGGCGACCGTACAATCCATCCAGAGACACCGCCGAGGAAGGCGGACTTCCAGAGTTCCACTTCCTCATCTGCTAGCACACTCTGCCTCGCTTTCAGCAGCTGAAAAAAAAAAAACAATGAATCAGCGCACTGCGTATGGACACAACACATCTATTAATGCACCTGAAAAATAGTCACCAAATAAAGTCTTACCCTCTTTCTTCTGGCCCGACTCCGAGCAGATAGCCTCCGCACGCAGCGTGTGGCTGGCTGCGTATATCTGAAGCTCCTGCGTACCGTCTGAAAATACGTCCTACAGGCAGCTGGAAAACAATTAAATGAGAGTGGTATAAATAAAAAATCAAACGCAAGTCACAGTAACAAGGAAGGAGAAAACATTAAAACAAGTCACTTACACACAATGTCGTCTTTATCAACATCGTGCAAATCTGGACTTGCCGAGATGGGAGGTCTGTGAAAACAAAATGTACAGCTATGATCGGTATCCATTGCCTTTTACCGCAGAATGAAAGCATATTCTTTAAATCTTACCCTTGCTCCGGTTCATAGCGCCTGCAATTAGTCTCCGAGTTGTTAAGACGGCGTACTGCTACCTGTAAATCACAAAAAATACACTTTAATAAAGCTTGTTCTTGCAAGGCTACTATTAGCCGCTATTAGCCGTAGCTCAGGCTAGGCCGCTTTTAGCTTAGCAGGCAGTAATCGAACATATATTTACCGCTAGCATCTCTTCTTTGAGTTCGTCTTGTTCGATGCAGAGTCGCCATCGCGTCCAAGAGGAGTTTTACTCCGAAATCCAGAAGCTCCAGACCGCTGCACAAAGCAAAGCATACATCCTCCACTGTGGATCCAGCCGCTCCGCTCTGAGTTTCTTTGGAGATCGTACAGAGCATGCGCGAGATGAACCAGGGTTTCCACGGATCAATAAAAATAATTAAAAAATCATTCTTTTTTTTTTTTTAATCAAGGCCTTAATTGGCACTAAAATTATTTAAATATGTTTATCTTAGTATTTATAATTCTTTATTTTGTCAGATATATTATATCGCTCCAGGCGGAGAAAAGGCTAGAGGATATATATATACGTATATATGTGTGTGTGTGTGTGTGTGTGTGTGTGTGTGTGTGTGTGTGTGTGTGTGTGTGTGTGTGTGTGTGTGTGTGTGTGTGTGTGTTTACATACATACAGGAGTCATGGAACTCTGCTTGCAGCTCCTTCATATTTCATGTACACCAATAACTTGTGTACATGGTTCTTGTTGATGGCATTAAAATAATTTCAAATAGCATTAAAATAGCATTAAATTAGAGTCACTCATTCCTGTATGAACCCTGTGAGCGCTTAATTTAATATGACATATTAAAAAAATCCCACCATCATCCAGCATATGTTCAGTTTCTGCCCAAATATATATATATATTTTTGTAGATTTTTGTAACAGAGATAAGGATAATTCAAAACTGCTTTTTTTTTAATGAACTTGTTCACTACTTCCAAACTCAGCATCTCTTTTCATTCCTGTAATAAGAAGTTTCTTTTGAATGGATTTGATTAAAGTTTAAGTCCCTCGGTATAAAATAAATATTTTGATGGAGATGAGAAATCTGCTTCCTCGTTGGTGAATAACCAATAGTTTGGATCCAATCATTTAAATAAACGGTGTTAGTTTTTTTTTTTTATATATATATATATATAAGAATTGTGCTATAATTTCTAGTCACCGATCTGTTGCTGCTATATTTTTATTTGACGAACCGGAATTTGTCGATGTTCTTTTTCCTGTTTGGTGCGATTGCAATTGCGGATCTTGACCTGGCCGGACCTTATGACCACAGTGTACCAATCTTCTGATGGCTACTTCCAACAGGATAATGCGCCATGTTATAAAGTGAATCATCTCAGACTCATTTCTTGAAACTTTTCCACTTAAGTAATTGTGAATTGAGCATATTGACAGACAACATTTTATTTTTTATCTTAAATGCAATTTTTTTTATTTTTATAATTACTGCTCTAAATGTATTGCTCTGTCAGCTAAAGATCTGTTTTGGTCTCTATACTTTAATTAAATAAATCAATTCAAGCTAAAATGTAAGAGGCTATACTAAGCCTGATCTCTTTGTATCAGAGAATTTCTTACCCAGAAAGATGTCACTTGGGGTAAAACCCCCCCCTGCAACCCTGGTTTGCATTTGTATAGCTCACAGCATGTTCATTTACATGTTAAAGCCTCCCCTAGAATTCCATGCGGGGGAGGCATGGGGGGAACACTGCCTAAGAAAGTCCACGTCAATTTCTGACAATTTACGGGAGTTTTCGGCGAAGCCTGCAAATTGTCGTAAACTGCCGCTAACCTGAAGTTCCACGACAATCTACAGTGCCGCATATTGACGAAAATCCCACTTTTCATGCAGTGTCTGATCAGGTAAAGTACCATAAAGTAGTGCTCTAGGTCACTTGACTTTTTAAGCAACGGATCCAACACTCAAGTTAAATAGAGTTTTTGAGTAAAGCCTGCATGGAGCATTGATTTGCAGCAAATGCTGTATATTGACCTGGAAATCCTTCAATATTTCCCAAATGAAGCTTAAACTTTGGTCAAAAGTTGGTGTTGCTTTTAGCAAAAACTGGTGTTATTATTATGACTTGAATAGTGATAAAGCTAATAGTAATAGTGAAAACAAATTACTTTAACAAAGTGCCTAATATCTTATGGTTATGCATCACTTTTTAAATCTATTTGCTTGTGTTAGGTCTTACTATAATAGACTTCTTTTAATTATGCATTATTTTAGGATGGGTATAGTTTCTTTTTTACTCCAATACAGAAAACATCTGGAGCTGCGAAAATGGGGTTTAGTCGAGGTCAAATAGTTCCCAAGAAATCCAAATAACTGGAGACAAATGCAGAACATGCACTTTCTTTAATGGTTGAGTTTTTCTTCACTTTAATGCTTTTGTTGGAAAACTGCACTTTTCTATTTAAAGGTTCATATCCAGTTAAGAGTGTCAGAGAAGGATAGGGTATCTAAGAATTTCTTGTTAGAGTTTCCCCTGATCGTTTTTATCTCCACCTTCTGATCTACTCTGAGTGCCCTGAAGGCCCCCGGCTCCTCTGTGTGTTTGTGCGTGTTTTTGCTGCAGCAGATTTTTGGCATGGGAACCAGGGATTTTCCATGTTCCTCAGAGTGTTCGTTTTTTGGGCTCTTTTTCCCACTCTCCCCTTAAAGCCCCTCCACCACACCCATCCTTCTCCCCCTCTTCTCTCTTTCTCTTTGTTATTTATGTCCCAACTCCTCGATCCATCCCGTCTAGTCTGTGTTTCTGTGGTGAGGATGTGTGTATGTATGTGTGCGACGGAGACAGAAGTGAAAGCAACGATCTAAAGCAATGACAACAAAAATGTAGACAGTTGGCGTGTGTCCTTTTTTTGTCTTTTAAACATTCCAGTTGGCTTTTGCTCACATTTAGTTTTTGTGAAGATGATACAAAATGGAGAGAAAAGAAGGGAAAACAGACAGAGATAACAGTGGGTGGGCGGTCAGGGAGGTTGCTGCTGCTGCTGCTCTGGAATGCTTGGCTTTTTTTTGTTTTAATTAATAACAGATGCCTGCACTGCTCTGTGTAATCTGTTTTGCAGTCTCATTAAGGGGATGTGTCTGTTAGTGGGAGGAAAAAACATTTAAACCCATAATCTGAAACATGATATTTTAATGTGATGTTTAGAGTTAGGTGAGCGTGTATCACTGTAAAAAGCTGGGTATGTTTCTAACCAACTTGACTCAACCAACACACTTCAGAGGAGCCAGCTTGGCTAGAACATTCCTGTTCATTGGTTTTTAAAATGGGAAGTCTGCTCAAGATTAATGTTTAAATTATATCCTTATTCTCTGAAGTCTATAAGCATTTAAATTACAAATTCATGTTTAGAAAGCTCTAAACTGCTGTTTTGTAGTAAAGTCTGCTATTTCTGACAGTAGAGTCTGTTTAAGCCATCATTGACCTGACTACTGTCCGTCATCAGTAAACTGTAAAGGATGCTATCCTGATGTAGTCCTGATTTAAATTTTCTTGAATTCCATGTAGACTGGTGACTTCAGTAGTATTTTTTTACTGATAAAGACAGAATAGGTCTAAAGAGCACCAGTCTTTCAAAAAAAAGTCTTACCTCCTATTTAAAACAGGCATTATGGAGTTTTCTTATGAAACTGCCACCTGTGGCCAAACCATGGAACTGCAACACACTTCTGCTTGTTCTCATAGCTCGTTGTCAAAGTTTTTCTTTTTACTTTTTCATTTTACGTTGTCATTGGTGTCTGAGTTGAGCTGGATGCCAGTAGTGTCAAGTGGGGGAGGAGGGTTGAAGGAGGACCCAAATGCAGACACAAAAGCTGAAGGTGGTCATTTGCAGATTTTAATAACAAAAGGGGTAACAGAAGCAAAAACCCCAAATTACTGAAAACAAGGAATACGCACAACAAGGGGGCAAAGAAATGACAACAAACCAGCAAAGAGTGACTGAACAGGAGGAGAATATATGGGAGAGAGAAACAAAGACAAGGCTAATTGGCAGATTGCGAGCAGGTGTGAACAGAGGAGGCAGGAAGGGAGCTAGGAAAAAGGAGACTGACACGAGAGGGCAAACGAGAAATATCTAAGAACTAAAATACAATAAAAAATAACTAGAACACAAAATGGAAATAAGACCAATGAAAACTCAGAAATAAAACTTGTACAGAACCAAAACCACGACAAGTAGCTTCTAAGTATCCACAAAATCCATCTTGAATGTAACGCTTAGAATATTTGCTAGATTGGACCTATTTAACATTACCGCTTAGGAACTTCCAGAAATGCATTCAGGGAAAATAGGCTAGAGGCTTATAGATGCATCAGCCCTGAACTAATGAGGTGTCTATTTTTTGTCTCTATTTTTAGTCTATTTTTCAGTAAAAAATTTTAAAATGTGTCTTTATTATACCTTAATGAAGATAACCTTGTTGAGAAAGCAGGTAGATCCTTATTTTTATTAAATTATTGCCAACTGTCTATAGTATGTAAGTTCTTTCTCATGAGATTTTAGAATGTCTTAAGATAATCAATTGGACTGTCGTCTCACCTAACGCTAATACCATTTTGGGCACATCGAAATGATTCTTTATACATTTTTATATTTGGCAACCCCAAACCCCATCTTCAGGCTTTTGGATTCTTTCTGGGCTTTTTGCCAGCCCCAAAGATTGTCTAATAATTTGTTCCATTGTTTTAAATATGAATAGTGGAATATTTTCTGGTAGCATCCTTAAAAGATAACTTAGTTTTGGTGGAGCCCCTTTCTCTTCAGCCTACATTCATAATCTAAAAGTTCTCCAAAACTTAACATAAAATCAAGCGACTAGTAGGTTAGTTTAGATTTCAGCATATAAAACATATTATGTGTTTTTTTTAGCACTAGTCAGCTTTAAAGATATGGATAGGCCTTAAGACAGTGGTGGCTGGTCAATAGAGGGCGCTAGAGCCAACCAATGACCCTGATTAAGACATTTAAAAAATATATATATATATTTTATAATTAAATATTAAATTTAAATTTTAACTATTTAGAAATATATTCATATATATTTTTTAGATGTGCAAGAAAAATATTTAATCTCTAATGACAAGTAAATCATCATCATCATTTCATTTTTTGTCGGATTTGTGATGTATTTCAGCCTTAGTGCGCAAAATCTTTGCCCATTGACTATCGTTAAAAGTTGTACATGTGTAGTAGGTTCTCTGCAATACAAAGTTATAAAAGAACTGCACCCAGAGCTGACAGAAAGTGTATTTGCTCACCACCTCCCGCCACAGCGGCGACGTTTTGCGGGTGATTGACAGGTCGAGTCGCGGGATTTGGAGATGCATTAGAGAAAGAGAGAGAGAAATTGACCTGGTTTAGCTAGAAGGCTTGGCTAACTGCATGCAGAGAGGCTAGTGCTTTATTCTGCTTTCTCTGCATGCTTTTTCAAACGCCAGGATCTGACCCAGCATGGATAAAGACTGGTAGGACTGATTTAAAGCACTTTTTATAAAAGGCAAAGAAACATGAACAATCACCTGGAAAATAAAATAATATAGTGCACATTTTCTAGATGTTTGTTCATTTGCATAGTTGCTCTTAAATAAACACATTCTCAGATTTTTTTTCCTATTAAAAAAATATAAATCTGACTAATAGCTTCCCCATTATTAAACTGGTACATTATGTGTTTTAGGTTTGTGACACCATGTTGGACCATGCAAAAAATAAATCTTGCCCTCCTGAGGCTTTGTAAAAGCAAATCTATGTACAAAAAGTAAACCTGTAAATGAAATTTTTTGTTTTTATAAAGTGTTTTTATAATGTTTTTTGTTATTTGCACTCATGAATATACTGGTATGATAACTTAGTATACATTTTGGTTGGATTTTGGTATACGCCAATTTTTAATTTGTAGCCCCCCTGGAGAAAACTCCACCAGCCGCCACTGCTTTAAGATCATAACATATTTTGCCCTTCTAAAAAGGCACAGCCATTTTCAGGATAATAAAGTGAATTAACATTAATTCAATGAAAGTCAGTAGACTGGGCGAATGAGAAGACAGTTGTTCTACAACATATTTACTCTGAGGCTACCCTTATTGTAATTGACTGATTTCAGATTTAGATTTTATCTAGATCCAATTTATTACACAACCATAAAATCACATATTAAGATTGAGCTTTGTTTACAGAGTCTAATTCAGTCCTGTATCTAACATTATACAGTGATTTCAGCTCCTCATTGTAACGCTGGTTTATAATCAGTCCAGCATTTAATTGTTGCCTTTGCACAAACTGGTAAGAATGAATGTTAATGTGCCTTTGCCATTGTTTAATGTTGTCATTGTAATAATTGTGAAAATCAATTTCCCAGGTTGTACTCAAAGCCTAGCTTGACTGGAACTTTTTACATTACAAAAAAGTGCTTTAAATAAACACTGCTGTTTATTTAAAGTGCAAAATAAAGAAATAAACATGTTTTATAATACATTCAGCTTTCCTAATGTCTGCTGAGACATTAGCTGTTCCCAAAGGAAACCAGTTATTTCACCTGAAAAGTGCTGTTTTCAGTGTAAATTGACCTCTTGGCTATAGATTTGTTTAGTGACCAAACAAAAAAAGAAATTTCCTTTTAACTGTTTCATTGGTCAAAAGCCTGCTGGACAATTGACTAACTGGTGTAACAAGACTTTATGCTACCGAAGCTTTTATGGATAAGTGCTCTGTGCAACTCATCTGGAAAAAGTAAAATATTTCTTTCAGGCTTAAAAAGCAGGAATGTTGCAGAACATCGTCATTTATCATGTCATTATCTTCTAGTTATAGTAGTTGCATACATTCCTACAATTTCATATAGATGATTTTAAACAAGATGTTTCAATTTAAAAGTAGTGTGTCAAAACAAATAATATTTAAAGCCATGCTTTAAAAATGCATTTAGAATGTGTCTTTTTGGTTTAGCTTTTAACTGTCTTGAAGTAATTAAAGTTGTTTATTCGTAATATAGCTTTATCTGAATTTAAGCTTGGATTATGGATGAATTGTTGAATTAAATCAGATGTAGGTTTATTATTCTTTTCTATTTTTAGTTTGAACATTTTCATCAAGATTTTAAAATCCGCTCATACTTTTTGTGTCCCGTTTAGCGCTGAACATTAATCAGATTGATAGTGATGATCGATTATTGAAATAATTGTCAACTAATTTAATGATCGATTAATTGTTAACTGGAGTGTAGAGATAGTAAAAATAAAAAATGCCTTTAGCTGACAGAGCAACCCACTTAGAGCAGTAATTATATCAAAATTGTGAAAGATATATAAACATTTTGCATTTAAGATAAAAAAGAAAACGTTTTTGTCCGTCAATATGCTCTATCTAGAACTCCTCAAGTAGAAAAGGTTTCGTTTCACCTTGTTTAATTCAGTAAAAAATCTTCTTTAAGGAACCTTTGGCTATCTAAATATTAATCAATTATTCAAAAAAGTAATAGACAGATTAATTGATTTGCTCAATAATTGTTAGTGTCAGCCCTAGTCTCGTTATCACTATTATTTGACCCTACAAATTAAGACTGGTGGTTATTTAATAGATTAATCCACTGCCACAGCAAACAGAAAATGTCTGTTTACATTAATCTGTTTCTAAAACTTTAAGTTTCTGCCTTCAAAATGCTGAGAGTAAATAAAACCTAAGAAAAAGCCAAACTGTCATGTTTATTCTCACAGCAATTGTTGCTGATATTTGGAACCATTAAAAAACCCTCTAACATAAAACTGCTGTTTGCCTCTTTTTACTGTAAAGAAACCCTTTTTCGTCCCATGCCTCTTTGGTGGGTCCTTTCCTACATGTTTTGGCATGCAGGGTAATAAGTTGAGTCGTCGTCACTGTGACTGCAAGCAGACCGTGACATGACGCCACATATTATGACAGCTTACTGCATCTGCTGTGCATTACTGGGAAACTGTGAGATGGCTGACCTGATATTATGGAAACAGCTAACAGAGACCTTCCTGATTAAAGAGACAGTCTCTGAAAGCCCACATTAGATATATTGATTTTAAGGATTTTTATTCATACAGACAAATGTGGCTTTGCTGTCAGCTGTTGACTGTAAATAAGTCATTGCGGTTTTTAAATCTATAGCACATTACTCTTACTAATTTTTCTCTGATTGTTTTTCACAGATTGGTAATATAATCTCCTACAAACCTTGGCACAACCATTAAATACATGCAAAAACAATGCAATTAATGTATATTTTATTAATTAAATATTATCCCAATGCAATTATTTTAACAGATCGATTTAGTGTGAGGGGAAAAAAACTAGTTTAAAAATTAAATGCTTAGAATTAATAAAGTTTTATCACAGTTGTTGGAGCCTGTAAGAATTATGACCTCAATGAAGGAAGGAATTTTGTCTTCCATCCATCCATTTTCTCCCACTTAGTCCTAGTCAGGGTCACGGTGGGGTCAGTGCCTATCTCCAGCTTTCAATGGGTGAGATACAGGGTACACCCTGGACAGGTCGCCAGTCTGTCACAGGGCAACACAGAACCATTGTCACACACACCTAATTACAAGGTAGAGAAGCCAATTAACTTAACAGTCATGTTTTTGGATGCGACCTAGAGAGAAGCCATGCATGCACGGGGAGAACATGAAAACTCTATGCAGAAAGACCCTGGACAGGGAATCGAACCCGCAACCTTCTTGCTGCAAGTCAGCAGTGCTACCCCTTGTTTAACTTTGTGAAAATTGTGTCTTAATCTATACTTTTCAATGTCTAAAAATTTGATAGTCAACGACTTCCTAACTCCCAGGGGTATAAATAAGATGTTAGAGGCCCATTTATCTGAACCTCCACCTATTTTGCTCGAAATTTTTATTTATTTATGTATTTTATTTATTTATTTAATGAATTTTATTCTTCTAACACAAATGGTGAGAAAGTCGTAGAGAAAGAAAATCTCAGAATATAGAACGTCATCTTGGATTTATCAGGTTTCCGCCAAAACAGTTAAAGGGAATTATTGCTTCTGAGGGATCCGTTGTGGAGGCTTTTCTGTCCTACCATCCCAAATATAAACATGGCGTTTTTTAACTGCATTGAAACGCTTAAAGTGTGTTTTTGATTCCGTTCGTTTAAAGCAAAAATTTAACTACTCAGTCAACAAAGAGTCCAGATGGTTTGGGTGTGAAACTAACAATTTTTATTGGAAATAACTTTATGGCTTCTTTGTAGCATAGTGAAGTACCTGTGATGCTGCGGGTCTGCTTCTCTTCTAAAGAAACTCTATGCTATTTTGTGCTAGTTTTTGTTTCTTTCAGTAGAAAACTGATAAAAAAAAATTGTGATCAAATTCCCTCACTCATCATTTTTACAGGGCTACATGAATAAATATTTTCAAATCAACGGCTGGTTTATTAAAATTATTTTGAGTGAGGTTATTAAGCAGTTATAAAGGATGAATTTATTTTCAAGCTTTTATATGACATTATTAGGGGTATTAAAAACTGTAAAGTACACTGTTTGTCATTCTAAGGTTTTTTTATCAGCCTGTCTTTATCAAACTAAATGTTTTCAGTTTTAACGGTTTATTGAACTAATATTAAGGTTTATTATCATTTTACAAGAATTTAACGTTTTACAGGAACTCATTTGAAAGAAGGCAGGAAGTTTGTTCAGATATTAGTGGTGGGAGGAATAGTTTTGAAATGACCTCGTGTCATTTAGAGTCTCTTAGAGTTTACTGGAACTGATAAAAAAAAAAAATCTTTCCTATGAAAATAAAAGCTGTGTTCAGCCATGCTGGCTTCATTCCATACAAACAGATCATGAGATGCTTTTAACCTCGCATCAGCGTTGCAGACTTTGATGTATTTGTTTGCTATCTGGAACATACCTTCATTTTCAGTCATACTACATCATAAAGGAGAGAGTAGATTTCAGATTCACCTGACGGCCTCCGCCATCTTTGTTTTTATCTCTACCAGACTAAACTTGTGTATCTATGTACGATCTTCTTGTCTTACTGTGCCTGCGGGCCCAAGTTGATCGGATAAAGCTTGTTTTTCTGAGATCAGGGGATTATTTCAAAATAGGCTTGGAGTGAGAAAAGTGAGCATTGCTGAAGTAATGATGAGTAATCGTCACAAAAAAGCTTTCTTTGTTACATGCAAACATCTGTAATGTTGCAACAGAAAAAAAAATTTTCAGCGATTCACGGAAGTCTTTTTCATTCCTTTTGTGTCTCTTTTTTATATATATCTTTTTTTTTTAAACAAAATTTTCACTGTTTCAACATTTGAATGATCTTTTGTATAGTTAGGGCGAAGCAATATGGCTTAAAAGTCTAATCTCTGATATTTTTCTTTTAAGTCAGATTAATCTTTTTTTTTTCAGAATAAAAATGACAAATGAAAGACAATACTCTCAAAAACTAGTTTTATTTTCATCATCTCTTTTGGGAAGTGACCTGAATTTAAAGGGCAAATGAATTAGAGCTGTAGAAATGCTTCTAAAACATTTTACAATGAGTTGTAAGTAGACACCTAAGAACAAGCCCCAGATATGCATTAGTGGGGAAAAAAGAAACGGTAATACTTTATAAAAACTCAATTAAAAAAAAAAATGTAATCTTCATTTACAGAAAATTTTATAAATCTGTTTAATCCAGTAATCACCCAGCTGTATATCTAATCTGCAGTTATCTTTGAGACATATTGCCCAGGTAGGACAGTTTGTTGAAAGTACAGCTATTTGTCTTACATTTTATGAATCATACCTCAATAAATTAGTTACAATTAGTTTAAAAAAAAGATTTGTATCTGGTTGGATGAGATAAATTCAAACTTGTGCAAAGCGCTGTGTCTGCATCATCATGGGGGAATCATTTTCTTCAACAGGTTCAGGATCGTTAGTGATAGATGAAGCTAAATACAGGGCAATATTGAAATAAAACTAAATAGAGGCAGGCAATTTTTACTAATATAGCCCATTTCAGTGGCAAGACGAGTCAAAGTAAGCTTCTCCAAGCGGGGTTCTTGTTCTGGTTATGCAGAGTAGATATGAGTTCTTTTGACTCATATCTAGAGGTCCGGGGGTTGATACACTTACAGCAAGTCTGTATTGTATTTAGGTGCTAAGATATTCAGTGCTTTAAAGACTAGAAAAACTAATTTGAAGTCTATTCTTTGAGATTCAGGGAGCCAGTTAATTGAGTTTGGAACTAGGGTGATGTGCTCCACTTTATTTCTGGTGAGGATGCAGGCAGCAGAATTCTGGATCAGCTGCAGCTGTATGATCCACTTTTTAGCCGGAACCTGTAACACAGTTGGAGAAATCAATTCTACTGAAGATGAATGCATGTATTAGTTTTTCAAGGTCATAAATGCTAAATGGCCTGTACTTATATAATGCTTTTTCAAGCCAGAGGATTTGACCAAAGAGCTGTTCACTACATTCAGTCATTCATTCACCTATTCACACACACACTCACACACTAATGGTGGCAAGCTACATCATAGCCACAGTTGCCCTGGGGCTCACTGACAGAAGAGAGGCTGCCGTACACTGGCGCCACCAGTCCCTCCGACTACTGCTGAGAAATTAGTCAGTCAGTCCTGGAGATGTTCTTTAGGTGATTGAAGGTCAACTTTGTTATTGTCTTTGTGAGCCTTTGAAGGTTCAGATCTGAGTCCATCATGACACCAAGGTTTCAAACCTGATTGGTGGTTTCTAGCTGTATTAAGTGAAGCTGTGTGCTGTATGTTGTTGATGTCTCATATGCATTTACCCAGTACTCAAATGGGTTCATAGTTACCCGATGACATCATAATATATAGCTGTGTGTCATCTGCACAGTCATGGTAACTAATGTTGTTTATAGTCTGAGTTAGGTGGAGCATGTAGATATTGAGTAAGAGGGGTCCTAGGATGGGCTCTTGGGGAACGCCAGATGGGATTTTTATGGTCTCTGATGTAAAGTTACCTACTGACATAAAAAAGTCCCTGTCCTTCAAGTAGGATGTAAAACAGTCAGCTACTGGACCAGAAAGGCCGACCTGGTTTTCCAGGAGAGACAGCAGGAGGAAAGGTTTTGTTGGTGTATGATTTAATCTGATGTTTTATAGTTTATTTGGTGAAATGGGTCGTTTTTCCATGATCAATTCTAGTTTGGGACATCTTTGGTACTGGACTTGATATGTAAGACAGACTACCACAATCAATCAATTAACTTTATGGTCAACTACAATTTACATTGCAATCGAGATTTCAGTTTCAGTTATTTCACACTTTATCCTTGTCAGGATACAGTTTAACATATAAAAAACCTCAGCACAAGAAAAGCACATGTAACACAAGACAGACATTTCAGCAGAGGGTCACATTGGAGGTGGAGTCACATGAAGCCATATCTAATCTCTCATTAAATTTGCTTATTTTATCACTAAAAAGTGAACAAATTACCAAATGTATTGTAGGGCCTGGTAGAGTGGAGTTCAGATGTTAAAGTTAGAGGAGGGTCTGATAACTTTCTGAATATGACAAATAAGACATGAGCACTGTCAGTTATTCTGATGATGATCTCAGAGAAGAAAGATGTTTTTGCATTTTCCAGTTGTGAGTTATATCTTTGATGTCTATCTTTATAGATGCTATATTGAACTTTGATTCCAGACTTTAGCCATGTGCATTCATTATTTTAGCCCTTCTTTTTTTACTTCTGGCTGTCCAAGCATCTCTATGGATAAATTTACTTCTAAGAAAAAACCTTTACTTCAAATTGGAGCAATTAAATCACTAATGTCTTAAACATTATAGTGAAATGTATCTACCAGCTCATCTGTACTTACAGAGCAAGTTTGAGGTAGAGGAGTAAATCTGGTTAAAGTTTCAGCATCACAGTCATTTTGAGTCATATCTTCAAAATAAAAGCAAAAAGGTCAGATAGGTTAACATCAGTTACAGACATTTTGGAAATGTTTATAAAATATTCAAGAACATGGGTCAGACTGAGCTCTTTACCTGGAGAGTCTCAAGAGTTTTTTTAAGTTTGGGATAAAAAAAGACAACTTGATATTGAAAGAGAGGTTCACCAAATAGTAGGAAAACTCATATAAACATTCAGTCAAAGCAAAAAGTGTCTCGTTTTTCCTACAGTAGGCTGACAGGAAAGGGGTTATGAGAGAGAGGGAGAGACATGCGGCAAAGGACCACAGGTCGGATTCAAACCCGGGACGGCCATGTCGAGGCCTCCGTACATGGGTTATGGACATTAACCACTGTGCCACCTGCACGCCCCAATAGATGAGCTTTGACTTGACCTAAAAGCTGATGTGCACTGATGTCCATTCAACCTGACTGAGCTTAAGTTAGAGAACAATGTTCATGTCTGGAGGTGCAAAATTGTAGAAACATGCCTATGTTAAGCCCCTGTCACACCTTGACGATTTAGCTATCGTGTGCCTGACGTCCCAGAATCTTCTAAACTGCTGGCATATACTGAACTTTTTTTTTCAGTTTTGGGCATATGCATAGAGTATTCATAATGAGTCCAGAACTTATGTCCAGTCTAACTTATCCATAACGCACGGCAGCGTAATGCCCATGAAACGTCAAAAGCCATTGTCCTGGGGGGGGCAGCAATATGCCTGGAAAGATGCAAAAAGATGTCTTTGATCGCCGTTAGCTGCCGTTTACCGCCGGCCAAAAAAGATAAAATATATGAATAAAAAATAAGGTTTGCAGTCACAGCAGATTCAGCGTCATGTCTGCTAGGAAGTTATTTTCCTGTCTCAGCCTTGCCGGATCCTCCATCTTTTGTGAAACGTCTGAAGGAGAACTGACGGTTTCCTCCTGTGAACCCATTTTATACAAAAACACTGCCAATACGCCACTATACGGTAGCTGTAAGTTAGAAACGCATCCAGGGGTCACGTCAGATACGTTCATATGTGTTGGAGATACATTTTTTATAAGTTATGCATAAGCTATGCACACTTTCATCATCGGTTTTGGATAAGCTTGATGCCACGACTTATGAGTAACTTACACTTACTGGATATCAATCATATTAGATAACTTACCTGTAACTTATGGCCCACATATAAGCATACGCTGAGAAATTTAAATACTTGCCATTTGTTGACATCTGCAAGTGTGCTTCAACGTGCTCATAACTTATACAAAACTGATCCATAACTTATGCAACGTTTGCCAGCGTTTTTCTCAGATTTTTGATATATCCGGCACACGCTGCTCTAAATGGTCAAGTTGTGACAGGGGCTTTATAATGTCATGTAATCTAGACGCTTCTAAGCAGTATGAAAACTTTTAAATTACATCACTGTTCAGCTTTTGATGTATTTGAATATTTTTGAATTAAAAAAGAAGGATCAGTTTGTTCAGATTCAAACCTCCATTAGAAAAGATTCCCCAAAAACTCCAATATTGCTCCTTGGTGAGGCGAAATAAAACAGTTTCATGTGATAACAGATGTCTGTGAAATGTGTTTGGGACTGAGTGGCTAATTTACTGTCTTTGGTTGGGTGCTTGGCATGGAGTAGACAGCTGGTCTGCCACACAGGAGATGACAAGAAAGACAGAAGTGAAGCCAGACTGCTGATTGATTTCAGGAAAACCCACTTGGTGCACACACACACACACACACACACACACACACACACACACACACACACACACACACACACACACACACACACACACACCATTTTCCTCTGTCTCTGTTCTCACAAACTCTTTCCTGAAGGCATCATTTTGCTTCCTAGTGCACTGGGTCAGACGAGGATTGGTTACAGGAGGAATTCCCTTATTACTCCCAAAGCTGCAGCTGGATTAAAAAGACATTCAAGCTGCAGGAATAAAAACATGAATAAAACATGAGGATGTTGCTTTTGCTTTACTTACCATTCATTTATAACTAAATTAAAGCATGATTACATTAAACAAATCAGAATCTAAAATGTTACAAACTAAAAAATGTTTCACCAGATTTCTCTGGTTTGTCAGGGTGTGGTGGGTCGGGAACCGTTCCCCTTGCCTCCAGTTCCAGCTCCAGCCTGTATAGAATCTACAGAGAGCTACTATGAGGAGGCTCAGCCCTATGAGGAAACAGTCAACGGTAAGAAACTACCTGAAACACTTCCTGTCTTTCTACAAAGCCTTTAAAAATTACACTGTAAGATTTAGTGATGTATATTGGCATATCTGTAGCTTGCAACGGAATGAAAAGTAATACATAAGAACCAATAGTAATACTGACTTAAATACTATTCATAGTTATATTGGCTTTACATTTTTTTTTACTTTACAATTTTTTTAACTGTCTTGTAACTTTCTACGTATTGTTTACATTGAAAAACAATTGAACCAAAAATAAGCCACTTTATTCTGAAAAGCAGAGGCATTTCCAGTATAATCACGGTATGATTCAAATCAACCTTATTTGATTGGATGTACAAACAGGAAATCACAACTGTAACACTAGCTGTGTATTATGGAGAAAACATTTGGTTTATGTCTTGAATATTAAAGAATAACTGTTGTTTGCCCTTAGAAAGGAGGAGGGTTTCCTAATTATTGTCCTCAGTGACCAGACTAACTGCAGATGGCATTTTAACAATTGATAATATTGGTGTTTTTTGCACATTATCCATTGAAATACTCAAGTTACCTGTTTACTTCCAGGGGCTGATTGGAAGAAGATTTCAACCTTAGAAATGGTCGGAAATGCAGTTAAATAAACTATTAATAGAGCTTTTTTTGTTTTGTTTTCCTAGTTACTTTCTAACTAAGCATCTGGTTAAGTGAGGAAAGTAACTCTTTTATTATTTAATAATTAATGTTGGAATTATCGATACCAAATACTTTACAATCGCTTTGACAAAAATGTTAAACTTTGCTGTCTCCTGACATATTGATCTTTAACAGGATCATTAACAGTTCATTTTAAGACAATAACTCCCCTCTTATGCTCTTTTGTTTTCAGCTAACTTATAGATTTTTTTATGTGTTTAGGTCTTCAAACTATGCAAATATGAAATAATGACCCTGTTATTAGTTGTTAACTTTTGTGTTTCCGTTTGCACAGACCTTAATGTTATGCATCTCTGGGTTTTCTCTTTAATTGGAGTCACAACCACTTGCAGAAAGACTCAATCTTAGTGCATCTGATCAGATCACACACTAGAGTTTCACTTATAATCATTTTATGAAGTCAGTCTCTACAGGTTTACAGTTGTGGTGGGATAGAAAACAACAGATTGCATCTTTTGGTTTTTCTGAAGATTTTATTTTCCTGAAGTACGATTTCTGGTAGCGATTCTCTAAAAGCAGAATTTTTCCTCTATCTTACTATTCTTGTCTCTGTGTAAAAATAGTGCAATTTCTCCTCCTGCTTTTTTCCAGTTTTAGTTGTTTTTATGTTTATTAATTACTTATTTAACTGTAGATGTGGGAAGGTTACAGACATTTCCCGACTTAGTCAGATTAGCATGGTCTCTGTAAAAGAAATATTGGCCTTTGTGTAGCATAGCTGAAAACAGGAAGTTAGAAATTATGAATTAAAAAAGGTATAAATTCCCAAATTCTTCAGCTTTATTTTTTGATAAAAGTTTTCAGGGTTGGTATTAAATTAGGATTATGTAGTCAATGTATTCAATATATAATGCTGTTGAACAGAAGGTTACTGATTTGTTCAAAAGCTGTTAATCAGATTTAGAAGTATACTGTATGTATGATTTCCATAAAAACATGAAACTGCATTTTATTACCATGAAAAAATTATCATGGCTGAACCAACAGTAGAAGTAAAATCTAATTCTGTTCAGTTGGAGATTGACCTTTGGATTTATTCACTCATGTACAATTTTCTGTATTTTTAATTATTGTATAATAATTAATATTCTATATTTTTTGCCTCTAAAATGTTCCATATTTCTTTTGATGCTGTGCAGATCTGGTGTGTTCTGGCCTCCTCTCTGAGCCCTGGATGAGAGTACACAGCTCAGACAGTGTGCTTTATGCTGTTATCACTGGGGGTAGATGGGACTCATGTACTCTGTGGCATGTGTGCACTTGTTTTGAATTTTTGTCACCCAAAACATGCACGGGAAACCAGCATGGTGAGAGCGTGGCATGTAAAGGAGCTGCTGCCATTAATCAGGCTTATGGGATTCCTGAATGTGCTGTTTGACTGTTTTCATAACCTGTTATTGGTCTTCCTGCCAACCATCCATCTGTTTTTAAAATTCACTCATCTTCTTAAGATTTGTGAGGAAATGCCTCATTCAAGAGGGTCAGAAGATCAAGCTCATTAACTCATTTAAACTCATCCAACTCATTCAGCTTGCTTAAGAATTTGCTCTCATATCACCCATCTTTCACCTGATGACATTTCTAATGTCTAAACAGTCATTTTTGTCTTCTTAGATGATGCAGACGCGGTTAGCAGCTCATATGAGTCCTACGATGAGGAGGAGGTGACCAGAGAGAAGTCGACATCAGCGCAGCACCAGTGGCCTTCAGCTGAGGCCTCCATCGAGCTGATGAAGGATGCCAGAATCTGTGCCTTCCTGTGGAGGAAAAAGTGGCTCGGCCAGTGGGCCAAACAGCTCTGTGTCATCAAAGACCATCGCCTTCTGGTGGGTTGAAAGGCTGCAGATGATTGGTGGAACATCAGCATCTGAGTTTTTTTTTTCTTTCCTCTCTGTGAACAGCATCAGTCTATCTGGTAGTAAAAATAAATAAAAATACTATTGTACTCAGAAAATGTTTAATGATTGCAGGTCCATTCTTGGTTGATACACACTGCAAAAGGGATCTAAAAATATGTAAAAATTTAATTAAGTGTATTTACCCTTAATTTGAGTAGGTACATAAGATGATTTGCCAATAGAATGAGTATTTTAAATATAAATTATCCTGTTTCCATTGGCAAAGTGTCTCACTTACCTACCCAGTTCAAGAACAAATGCATTTATTAAAAAAAAAAAATGACTTATTTAGATTTACTTCTTTGGATTGTGTTTCTTCAGGTTCTCAAATTAACAAACAGACAAGTTCTGTTAATTTTTTTTTTTCTACTTGGCTCTTTTTGGATTGTTTGGATTTCCATAACCTAAAATAAATAGTAAATAAGTCCGTTAAAAAAAATAAATCAGTATTTTTGAATGATTGAATGTATTTTCTTTATTAAAAATAATTTCTTTTCATGGTAAGGTTTACCAAAGGGTTTTGAAACCAAATAAAACCATTTTGACCTCCGTAGCTTCTGGACAGATGAGATCAAGGTAGGGTTTTTTGACCATAGTGCACATGAACTGGAACAACCTGTAATGCACGGTGGTGGAAGGATGATGATTTGGGAAGTTTATGCAGCTACAAAACCTGAGCCCATTTGCGGTTGGTGTTTCTCATGGACTTCATTCTTCTGCTGAAGGCCTGCCTGAGTCCTCAGTATAAAAACTAATAAATTAAATCAAAATCAGGATTTCAGTCGCTGACAAATCTGCAGTGTTCAAATGTTCTTCTCAGACCACAACATGACTGAAACGCAGCGAAGGGAACTTTAGAAAGCTGTGTACAGACACATTCCTGCAAACCTCAGTAACCTTCTCAGCTGTAGCATGTCAGCACTAAAGAGATGAAGTCATGTTGGTTTCTTTCTTTTTTTTTTCCCTTAGTGCTACAAAAGCTCCAAGGACCAGACGCCTCTGCTGGACGTGAGTCTGTTAGGCTGCACTGTTATTTACAAAGAAAAGCAGCCCAAGAAAAAAGAACACAAGCTGAAGATCATCCCAGTAGGAGGCGAGGCCATTGTGTTGGGCCTGCAGAGCAAAGAACAGACTGAGCAGTGGCTAAAGGTGACCAGTTTTGTGTTTCCTTTTGATTTTTGATAAATTTTCCAATAGTTTTGATAGTGGGGGAAAAAAAACAACATGCATATTTTAACACACATTAGGTTATTCAAGAAATAAGTCCCAAGCCAGCTGAAAGCTGTGACCCTCAACATCCTGGGTCAGACTCCCCGAGGCTTATTTGCACTAAGGTATGCTTCTGTGAATATTTGATTACATGTAATGTGAGCAGACATAATATGAAGGACAGCTCTAGGGTGTAAGATAAACCGGTGGGTTCATAAATACCTGTTTTTATTCTCTAACTTGGGAAAAAAAGGCTTTTAAAATGCATTAATTTTATACAAATATTCAGGGAGATCTGAACGAGAGACACTCGCTGGCTTCAGAGAGCGGCAGCAGCACAGACAGCCACAATGAAATCACAGAAAACAAAGATGGTGAGTGCGATCCTTTGAATTTACAACAGTTGGACACTTTTAGCAATGATTCAAGAAGTACTTTTTCCTCTCTTGGTTTATACAGTGAAGAAAAAATATGGCCCTGGTTTAATGTTCAGCAATCTGATGAACATCGGGAAGAAAAAACCATCCGCACTTGAGAGCCCTGAGAAAAGCATCGACACGTCAGGTAAACAAAGATCGCTTGATAAATAAAGGGGGTGGTTTTCTACTTTAACTTTTAACTTTAACCATGCATTCTGCTTTACACCAAACTCAACTTCTTTGAAAGAAGTTTTCTACATTATTAATATATATTACAGTCAACCTGCACAGGCATAGTCTAAATTAAACGTATTGTTCCGACTGATGTGGTTTCCTGTTAAGATGTTGTGCTAATAATTCCATGTATATTTAGATATGATATGACTTCTTGAGGATTTTGCAGGTTCTGAGCAAAATCCTCAAGAAGTCATAACCTGTTAATCGGTTATATAAGAAAACTACCGACGGAATAGTTTTCCTGTTTCCGTATAAGATTTAATGAAGAGGTTTAGTAGGCGTTCCCTCTCGGATGTAGGTACAGGGTTGTGCATGTGCATGTTGAGAAAGCAGGTCTTTTAAAACAATTCAAGAAAATCCTCCACTATACTTTTAATGTAATATGACTTGCATACCGGGGGCAAGAAAAAGAAAAAAAAATTAAATTAAATACCAGCTAAGGACAGACCACTCCTGCAACACAAATTATCTAATTGCTGTACAAAGGGGGAAAAAGAAAGCTAAAACAGCAACAGTAAACTAGGCCTAATATTAATTCATTATGATAAAGACACAATTGAAAACTAAACACATTCTCTCTTAAAATTCAGTTTGTTTTTTGCTTTTGTAAATTCTTATTACAATTTCAGGTTGTTTTTAATTCTTTCTGCAATGCAAGGTTTTTATTTTTATTGTAGTTAACAATCATTTTTGTTTCATTCTAGTTTTCACGACTTTGTTAGTTTTGATTAGCAATAATGACCTCAATTCATTTTTTTTGGTATTTTCCAAGCATACAGCCTTATATTTTCTCTTAGACATTTAAAGGTAGCTTTAAAAATAATGATTTTGCAAACCACTCCTCTTTCTAACACATGCAAATAGAAAAAGCTTTAGTAGTTGAGGCATTTCTACAGCTCTTGGAAATACTTTTACTTTGAAAAATCAAATTTAAAAGCCCATTTCTGGCTCTTTACGAAGCAGCTATTACCCGAGGTTCTAAGAACTAAGTTTTTTTAAACAGATGTCTTCTGATTAAGGTTTTCTCTTTGATCTTCTTCCAGGTTACCTGAATGTACTGGTGAACAGCCAGTGGCGGACCTGCTGGTGTCTCATAAAGAATGGCCAGCTGTGGTTTTACCAAGACAAGGGAAAGAACAAAGTGAGCCAGCCAGCGGTGACCCTGGAGGGCTGCAGCGTCTCGCCCGACCCCAGCCCCGATCATCTCTACTCCTTCCGCATCGACTTGGACGGCACGCAGATTGCAACCTTAGAGGTAGATAAATACTGAATGTATTCTTTCTAACAGGAGACGCTTGAGTCTTTTTGCAGAGTGTCATTTTTATCGTGACCACAGCGCAGCGGGTTTCAGCTGCTGAGCCGTGCTGTATCTTCTATGTGCTGATTTAGCAAAGGTTGTCGAAAAAAGATCTTGATATGTGATCAGATGTGGTGTGTTTTCTTTCTCTTGCTTATTTTCTCATGCGCACTGACTTTCCTAAATTTGATCTGATAAACAAGAACGGTCTAACACAGGCCCTAGCAGAGTTTCCGCTGACATCTGACTTTGTGGATGTCAGAGCTGGATGCCCGTGAGGGTGGTCCTGTGTGTTGGAGAGTGTGTGTATGGATGGATGTGAGGGTGTGGTTGTGCTGGGATTACAGAGGCTACAGCTACACCCACTTTCATTAGTCCTTCAGTACCACCCCAGCTGCACATTTGGTCATAGGCTTTGGAATTTATTTATTTTTTTTAAGTCTTGAGGCCCTCCTTTTTCTTTTTCCAAAGCCATCAATGGTTTTTTGAGATGCTAAGATGGTTGCATACTCAAATCTGCTGCTTTCATTTTATACATTTCAAACAAGAGGGTCACAAAAGTCTCCAAGTAGCAGTTTTGGCCTTAATCTGCTTAATCTCTGTTAAAACTTACAGTCATCACAAACCGGAAAGATGAATTGAAGATTTTGTTTGCTAAATCTACACAAAGAAACAACTTTTTTAAGGTTTTTTAATAGAAATCTGAAAAGTACAACATATAGTTCCTCCTCACCAACCCCTGAGGCTGACTTTAAAGAATGATTTTAACTGCAGTTACAGACTGCTACAACACCCTTTGATCTGAATAGCATCTATGAACACCAGTGTACAACAAATGACACAGTTGATCTGTTTGGTTTATGTTTAGGATTTAACTAGGCCATTCTGCACCATCCTTTGAGCAGAACCATTGACTTCCTGTATGTTAAGGGTCATCCTGCTGAGAGGTGAACATCAGAGTTAGTTTAAATCTTTTGCAGCATTTTCAGTATGAAAAGTTTCTCTGTCTCTGATGAAGTAAAAAGTTTTTAAACCATAAAAGCTGCCGCCATCATCGCCACTGTGGTTTGCTCACCTTAGCTTCATACTTCAAATAGATCTTTGAAGTCAAAAGCAACATTTTGCTTTAATCTGACAGAGCTTAAACCTTTAGACTTTGTTTAGGTTCCAACCCTACTTTAGATTTCCCCCTAACATTGGAATTCGTTTGCTGGTATAAGGTTTAAAGGGTTGAATACAGTTAGTCTACCACATTGAATGCATGAATTACATTGAAGTTTGAAGCTGTTATGCTAGTTGAAGGGTAAGGAATCATCAGTAGCAAACAGTTCTTGACTCAAACATTGTTGTAGCAATCGTTTCATTAGCCAAAGCAACGGATGGCATGCAACTTAAATCCATGCGGCTTTAGACCCAGGATGTTGCAAGTGTTTGTTTTGTATTGAGTGCACATTCCTCCTCCTGCCCTTCTCTTAGGCAAAAACATCAGCAGATATGGGTCACTGGTTGGGCCTCCTGCTGTCACAGACGGGAACCAAAACGGACCCGGAGGACCTGACGTATGACTATGTTAACTCTGAAAGGGTCTCCAGCATCGTCAGCGCTGCAAAGACTTCCTTCTAGTAAGTTAACCTTGATTGACCTGAAAGGTTTTATATTACTATGCAGCATTTAGGTGAGATCTATGCATGTGTTTCTCTGTAGCTTGATGCAAAGGAGATATTCAGAGTCAAATACCTACATAGACACTCTTCCTTCCATTCCTCAAAACTCTGATGAGCTGTACGACGATGTTGCATCAATAGCTGATCCTGAGGTAGGCATGGAAATTAATAAACCCTGATGGGTTATGCAACTTTCAGTTTCACTTTTTAATCTGGCTGCTTTCCATTACTAACATCCGACATTCATGTGATGCAGGATGCAGAGGAGAACGCCCTGCCAAACTGCGAGGAGGAAAACAATCACAATGAAACTAAGCAGGACAATACCAAAGAGGAGAGAGATGCCGAGCAGGAGTCCGACAACAGAATTTACCTCGACCTGGTTCCAATGCGCTCCTTCCTCCATACAGCCTCAGGGAATAAAGCTTCTCCTCCTTGCAAGGAAGCTTCCAGAGTTTGTCCAACCCCAGGAGAGGGCCAGAGGGATTCCTTTAGCCAAGTTACAGAGGTAGGAAATCTAAGAATAGTCACAGCTCTCACCGGCCCAAAGTCTAAAGGTCACAAACAGTAGATGTGCAAAGAAAATGGAGTTTAAGTAAATAAAAAATATCAGAAAAGTTTTAACATCTAATGAAAAAAATCCTTAGCAAACCGGGAAATAAGTAAAAACGTCTTTAGCCTTAATTTGAGGTAGATAATTCTACCCTAAAAGCAAGATAAATTAGATATTATGCACTTGAAATAAGAGACTTGTTTCATTGGGAAGGTGTCTCACTTCCCTCCTCATTTCAAGAAAATGCAGTTATTTTAAGAAAAATCGACTTACTTAGATTTCAGTTAGTTTGATTTAATTTTTTTCCTTGTTGTCATTTTTATTTTTTATGAGAATGAGCCTGAAAACCAAAAGTGTGATTATTAGACTTGGTCTGACAAATAATGTTCTAGGATAGCGGCCCTCAGGAACTGGAATTGCCTGCGTTTGTTCCAGATACTTTAGGAAATACCAGTAACTTATTGTCTGCCTCTAATTTAAACATCTAAATTAACATGGAACAGTAATATCCCTTAAACAGCTGTCATTCAGAGCTTTACAGGTTAGAAAAAGGGTTTTAAGTTTAAGACCATTGTAGAAAACCTAAAACAGATGAAATATGATTTTTACTTTTATCTTTTGTTTTGTGTTGATTTTTATTTACTTATTTTGATTTTCTGATTGTAGAGTAAATCTAGCCTATAAATTAGAAAGAATTGGACTGTTTTGGACTGAGTCACTCTGGGAGGAGATCTTTCCGTTTAAATTATTTTGCACAGGCAAAAGAAATGGACGCTCTAAAGGCCTGATTAATTTGGGGTTTAGAAATAAGGTAAAGATGAAGCCGAAGTTCTTGATATTAGTATTGAAGGTAATTTTATTCCATCCAGATTAAATAAGTGGGCAGTTTGTTCGATGCAGACGGCAAGTAAAAAATTACAAGCTTATCTAAATCAGGTCAGGGACTTTACCTGAGCTAAATGCAAATAGATGCTGAAGGCAATTAATTCCAAGTATCCTGGACTTTTTTAAGCGCTATGATTGCTTGTAGTCTAAAAAACAGAGTGATTGAATGATTCTTTGTGTTTAATGGATAAATGCGGCAGAGAATTATCGGCGCAACAATGGAAATGTATTCAATGATAAGTCATTTTAATATGCATTGGTTTAGACAGCTGGAAAAACAAACAAAAAATATATATAAAGCCAAAAAAATTTACAGAAAATGTTTCAATTTTCAGGTCCCTTCAATAAACCGAACTGATCCAGACTCCACCGTGGTAACAAATGGACCAAATTCAGCGTTACCCAGCAAACCAAATCAGCAGCGATCATTTAGTCCCACTTCCATAGTGGCACAAACTCAACCCACCAAGACTTCATCACCAGGTCAGGACATCTCCAAGAGGAACAGCCTGGGGGTCCCACGAGCCTACAGCCCGCCTGCAGCACAGACACAGAAGGGGGGAACAACACATACCACAGCATCCTGGATCCCCAACAGCCCACAGCTGGGACGACCAAAGGCACACACCATAGGTGAGGAAAAGTGACCCTGACCTCAGGTTTTAGAGACAGACCCTCCAGAAACAGACATGCTCGCCTTGTGCCACTGGCTCCCTCTAGTGGGAACATGCAGCCACTACAGCCGCATCCTCTAGTTTTAATAAACCAAAGACTTAATTGGTTTATTTAAATGGTTCTAAAAGCTGATATAATTTAACAGCCCCCCGCCTCCAAAAATAAATAAAAAATAAAAAAATAAGCATGTAGAGTTTTCCATTATATTATTAATAAACAAGTGGAAAGTCTTGGAATATTACAGGCAGTATGATCATTTGGGATAAAAAGTAGAAATAACTTTAAACTTAGGAAAAAAAATTAAATTTTTACAACAAAGTTGGTAACACTAAAGACCTACAGATTAACTTAATTCTACACACTTTACTGTATCCTGTATGACAGCATTATTTCGAAGAAACGGGGAAAGAAAAGATGGAGAGGTACAGCTTTTTTATCATTTATCTTTACATATAATGGTCAATGGTCATTTACAATGGTCATTTTATAAAAGTATGGATTGTTTACTGATGTAAACCCGCTCAATGAAAACATTTAAGTTTATATAATTTGAGAACTGGCAATGGTTGCACCTGCCCAGAAAACTGTAAAAGACTGTGAAACATTTCCAAAGAAGCAGGATAACATCTGCCAGGCTTTCCATGTCCTTCTAGTAGTGAAATACACATCAAATCCTGTCACTTTATTCTCAGGGAGCTCCAGTGGCTTTGAGATCAAGCTTGGCAAAAACCGCACTGAGGCAGATCTGCGGCGCTACATTGATGAACGCGATCGTCTGGAGAAGGAGAGGGAGGAGGTGAGGAGCAGCCTGGCCAACCTGAAGAAGGAAAAGAGAGAAATAAAAGAGGAGCTCAGCACCTGTCAGGGTAATGTCTGCCTGCTGCTTTAGTATTCTGACATCTCACGGTTAGGTTTTAAAGGCAAGAACGAAAGCTTTGACCATTTGTTTTTTTTTAGATCCTAAGCTGCAGGCTTCGCTGGAGGCGTGTTTGAAGGAGAAGGAAGAAGCGTGTCGGGAGGCGGAGCAGCACAGGGTGGAGGTGGAGCTTCAACTGGTAGAAGTAAAGGAAAGTCTGAAGAAAGTGGAATCAGGGCCTTTCACACTGGGAACCACACTGGACAGCAGCCTCCAGGACTCCGCAACGGTTAGTTTGGTCTCACCCTATATCACCTTATACAGTAGCAGCCATTCAAAATGGCCCTTCCCAGTCGAACGCCAGTCGAGTGGCAGCCAACTTCCAGCCACTGGAGTGACCCCCTTGCTTCTCCTGGGCATGCATATTTTCTTACTTTGACTTTACCCTTTCACAGAATTACAGGGTCTGACCAGGAGATGGTGCTTCTCTTTAGATCTTAATGTTCACAAATCATGACAGAAAGAATATTGTATTACAAAGATTGATGTTTAAAAAAGGAATTGTAGGGGAACAGCCAAGGACACATCAGGGAAAGTGGGGAAATTTTGAATGGCTACTATTGTATCTACATTCTTACTAGTACTTTTATATATATTTATATATATATATATATATATATATATATATATATATATATATATATATATCTCACTAAATACATATGGGAGAGGGGGGTTATAGTTCTGTTCTCATGATTTACATTAAAAGATCAATAGAGCTGCTAATTTATTGCTCTTCTTGTCCTGATACATTGGAAATAATCGAAATCTAGATAAGTAATTTTTTCTTAAAATAAGTGCATTTGTTCTTGGATTAAGGAGGTAAAAGAGCCATTTTGCAAATGGAACAAGACAATTTACACTTAAAATAAGAAAACACGATTGCATTGTCTTATCTAATTATCTTATTTTAAGAGTAAAAATATCTATTCCATTGGCAAAATATCTCATTTACCTACTCAAGTTAAGGGTAAATACACTTAATTTAAGACACTTTTATTTATTTATAGATCATTTTTCCAGTGTACAATTTGGGATTTTCACCATCTGTGTAAAATATTCCAGTAGGTTAAACTGAAATGCACTGATCTCCTTTGCAACCTGTGTTGTAGTCCAGTGTAAAAGGAATCTGTGGTTTCATGCAGGGTTTTTTTTGGCTGTGCTGTTTTGTTGTAATTAAGCAATATAAAGTGAAACACAATTAGTTACACTCTGTTTGCTTTTAAATGGGCTCTTTTTGCAACAATCAGACAGACAAACGTAGCGGTGCACATTTCAAAGGCTTGCAGATGTCAAAAGCCCTGAGCTGTAAGGCTCCGGCATTGGTGTGAACTGTTCAGAAACTATTTAGAATTAGGAAAACTAATCTAATTATTAACAGATTAAGTGTTGATTTAGACTAACTATTGCTAGCGGATCTATTCAGACCGAAAATGCAGCATGACTGGTTCTGAATGATGGCTTCAGCAGACAGCTGCCCCCCTCTTCCTGGTAATGCATACGACACAGAATCTTTTAGTGGTACACAGTACTGGACCGTACCAACTTGCTTTCACCCCTACCTAAAAGTGAGCGTGACATTTTCTGAGTTATTTTGTTTCTTTTTTTCCCCTCCAGACTAAAGCAACAACCATGTCCAATCCCCAAATATCATCACCACCAACACAAGCAGCACCACAACCATCTTCATCACCTTCCCAGCCGACCAACAGCAGCACGAGCGCTGACTCTCCAGTAAACGCTGCCTCAGCACTTAAAAACAGACCCACTTCCATTATTGCAACAAAAGGCAATGTCCTGCAGAAAGCCAAGGTAAGACATGGATCAATGCATGAAATACTTGAGCTATACCTTTAATCAAAATGTTTTATTGCTTTGGGTTAAAGCTACTGTCTGCGTTTGTTCTTGTAGGAATGGGAGAAAAAATCAACCACTTAGATGGAAGCTTGTAAATCTGCACAAACATTTCCGCCACCAGGGATTTTTAACCTTTCTTATTTCTACAGAGACATTAGAAGTGAGACTGAAGCACAAACTGAAAACATCCTAAACATCACCAATATTGTTTAATACCAATACATTTCTCATTTATTTTATTTGCATTTGGGAAAATGTAGGCAATAATGTGGCCAGTGTTAAAGAAAACCACTAAATTTTAAACAACAAAAAAATCCCTTTACTAAATTGTCTATTGTGTAAAATTTAGATTGTAGCGTAGTTCTTGTATGCTGGTAGCAAGATGTAAATATATGTACACCATTTATTCAGCCTTTTTGGCTTGTATTGCTAGCTAAAACTGCACTTTTTATTCAAATAAAAAAAAATCTTAAAATAAAAACATGCCAAAAAGAATTTGTTTGTGTTTCATTAAAAACTGATGAGATGACACCTAATGGATAAACTTTGCCAAAACATTTCTTGTCCATCTGTTTTATTTATTTTTTTTCTCTTCCAAATTGTGTTTTAAACCTTTTTTTGTTTCTTTCTATAACTATAATTTAGTGATTGTAAGGTAGAACAGTATATTTACAGTGAGGGAAATAAATATTTGAACACCCTGCTATTTTGCAAAAAAAAAAAAAAAACAGAAATCAAAATATATAATTTTTGTGGCTGGACTCTGCTGTTGACATAAGGTGAGGAGCTCAAAGTAAAGCTGCTGCTTATCGCCATGGAAATCCGATATCTTCGAAGCAGCTATACAGTCTGTTTAGCCTGGGGATGCTCATGCTGACTTCCTTCCCACAAGGAAGAGGGATGTGAGGGATTTGCTTCCTGGATCTGTTACCCTAGCAACCATATAGACGGACGAGCAGATGTCAGTATTAAGTGTCTTTGGTAACGTAGGCTGTGTTCGATTTCAGCAGCTGAGTCCTCCAAGGACCCAGTCTTTCAAAATTGGATCCTTCGAGGAGACCGGAATATTTTTGGCTGTGGATTCAAAGAGGTCCAGCCTTCCACGGCTTTTACCGCCCGTTCGGTCTGTCGCCTAGCAACCGTGAGAGTTGACACACGAAGCAGGAAAAGATTGAATACCGAACTTCTCCCTACTGTCCTGGGTGTAAATATCATTTTTGAGGAGCTTCAACAGTTGCATCGTATCAGATTTATAGTCCCCAACGCCGCAGATACATTAGAATCTGTCCTTTAAATATCAGCCAAACCCATTTACACAGGGACAGATAAAAACCTTTCAATAAACCAAACATTACTCGACACATATCTGACTCAATTACCATTTAAAACATTAAACAAAACAATATTTTCATTCATTTCAAATGGAACTATTCACATACTTGGATTATATGTAACTGCACTTCCAATATTCACCACTGTTCGGCACCATGTACCTTTTTCCTTTGGGTACAGAGCAGCCAGCTTGCTTGGACTTGCAAAGAATCACGGGATTCATTGCAATATACATCCAACTATACTATATTGTATAGTTGGATGTGTGTATATATTATATAAAATTGTAACTGGAGCGTGTAACAAAAGTAATTTCCCTCTGGGATTATTAAAGTATTTCTGATTCTGATCCGAGGCTATGAAGGATAAACCAGACCAGTCTTTCATAACACGCAAAAAGAAGGCTGCATTCCGAGTCTTGCAATCCAAACAGGCCTCTGCGCCGCGCTATGACGTAATCAACGTTTAAGATCCAATCATGTTGCTGTTGGTTTTAAATAAAAGCTGGAGATTTCTGCTATCCTCTGGGAGCTACACATCCTCAGCATGCTGCTGCCAGCACCATGTGTGATGCTGAGTATAGTAGCTTTAGATCAGAAACTTCATCTTTACTTCTAAAACTTTTCTAATTTTGCTCATAAAATCTCAATCTTTCTTAACAGGAACGGGAAAAAAAACTTAAGCCGACCCTCTAAGCTTGATTATGGATTTAGGTTAAAGTTGCATCCCTTTAGATGGTGGCCTCATAATCACTTCTCGTTCTGATAAGCTTGATCTTATGTGGTTTTTGGAGAATTTAGAGAATCTTTTTTTTATTTTCATGTTGACGATTTTTTTCAGAAGGTTCAAACTTGGGTAGTTCAAGAGTAAATTACTGCAGCTGTTCCTCAAAACTGATTTTGCTTCTGCACATTTTATGAGTACTTGCTAAAAGACAATCAACTGATTTAAATGAGCTTTTAATGGTTCTGATAAGGATAGTAATTAAATATCCAGCTGCAATGATATCAGGAGATAACTGATGGATAAAATTAAGAGTGTGCTTGCTAAAGGCCATTGAGCTGAATAATAGGGAGGTGTTTCTATGTATTTGATAAACGAGAACAATATATATATATTTTTTTTATTATTATTATAATCACTGCATTTGGTTGTATTTTTTTTTCCAACTGGGGTTACTTTAAAGCTTAAATTTAGGATGTAATTCATGTCCATCAAGACTGAATGCATATTTCTGAACAATTTTTCAAAAATAAAGAATAATTTGGGTTTACACCTTTTGAACAAATTCAGGACACAGATCATATAAACACACAATAGTCAGTCAGCACAATAACTGAGTCAAATTTATAAGGAAATAAAAAACTTTACTTAAACAAGCGGTGACAGAAATGAGATAAACACAAAGCTCATGCTGCCACTGTGACAAATATTAAATACAGAAAAATGAATCAGTTTTCTCTTTACTGCACAAACATCCCATATTTTTAAGCGCTCACACACCATTTTTATTTCTCTGCATAGTTGGTGAGTTTCAGGCAGTGTGTCTCCGGCGATGTAGTTTGTAGTGATACAGCAGCTCCTGGTGGCTCTTCTTCTGTCTGCTCTTCTTTCTCAGACCAACAGGTTTTGGAAAATCCCCTCTGGATGAGGACCTGCTGCTTCCTGATAGAAAGGTTCAAAACAGATCAGGATTTCTGCAAATAATTTACAGCCATGGCCATGACTGTAAACACAAATGCAACCTGGAAACCTTGAGGAATACATATAAAGTTGTTAGACAACAATTTAAGAGGAGCATTTTTCTTCGTTGTAAGTTGTAAGTTGTAAGTTGTACTTGCTTATGTGTCGACTGATCCTACAAATATTGCACCTTATTTAACAGTTCTCATCGAGGACATTAAGTTGGAGGTTTAACTTCAATACTTATAGGTCAAAAAGGGTCCAAGTAGCAAAATTTTCTCTACTGAGAATTACTCAATAGAATTGTGTTGCTACCTTTGCTATGCTTGCTGGAAATTAGCAGCAGGTTAATTTAACATCATGCAGCGGGATGTGAATCCATTTTGAAAAAAATAAAACATATTTGCCCTGCAAATAAAACTGTATACAGGAAAATCCTTAACCCTTTATAGAGCCCTTAGTTAAATAACTTTGAAAATAAAAATTTCAAGCCAATACTGTTAATGGAATCCAGGACAACACCGTATTACCATTGTAAGATAAAAAAAAAGTACTGATACTTTGATGGCAAAAATTAATGACAATAACGAATATATTAAGAAAAACAACAAAGGTGATTCTACAAGAAATCCATTAAAAACACAGAGTGAAAGAAACATGTTTTTATCTGTACAAAATAACCTTAGAGGCGTTAATGCTGATACTGGCTTACATTTTTTTAGTTTACAAACCTACATATAATTGTTAGCTAGGCTTATTAACTTATTAACTTTTCAATTAACTTTTTACCTGTTTTTCTTGACTTATTACATTTTTTAAGTTAATTTACAGTAGGTAATATCTTTTAAGGGTTCGTCTAATTGGTCAAATTCTAGAATAGGATTTATAGCCATGTAGCAGTATCTTTGCTGAATGGCTGGATATGGATCTTGTGCTTCTAGACCTCACTGAGGGACGGTGGCGACTACATTTGTTGGGTATGCAAGTGTTCAAAAATGTTAACATGCCCTATAAAGGGCATGAAGAAAGAAGAAATTTCACCAGAACGAATAGCAGCAGTCAAAATCCTACATTTTAAAACTATTTTCACATACTATATGTACTCCTGCAGGCACATCTTGTGAGACTTCAGTGATTTTGGGTCTAATAGCATCTTACAAATTCTCATCCATGACGTGAACTTCCAGTTCTATCCCAAACGTGCTCTGTTATGTATGAGTAAACTGAATTTTATCCTCAAGAAATCAGTTAGAGATGATTTCAGCAGTGTGACGTGATCCTTTATCCTGCAGAATGGAGTCATCAGAAGATGACGTGGTCCTTAGGAAGCCTGTGGTTCAGCTGCTAAATGGGTGCAAAAGTGCCATGAAAATATCCAAAACCACCAGACTAAACCATTAAAGGGTTTAAATGTATACCCTGGTAGCATAATTTTGTTTCTTCTGAAAGGTTACTGAATCCCAATGATGAGTTATTTGTTATTTTTGTGTTTTATGCTTTGCTTTTTCTCCCTTTATAAGTTAAATACATTTGCGTATATTTAGAATACAAACTGAGGTATGATACTGTGCATGGGGTTAACAATGACATAAAGGGCTAAGCCAGTTAGCATTTTCCAGTGAAGTTGTGAAAATAATGAATAAAAGTCCAAGATTGAGTTAGAAAAATAAGAAAGAAAATGGGAATGGAATAAAATGTATTTGACTAAAATATTCCTTGTCTTGATGCTGTGTGTCTGCATATAGTAGGACTTGCTGGATGGCTGGGCTCCTCAGGCTCCATCAAGTATCTAGCTTTCTAATAGTTCTGCTGTGCTGCCACCAGAGGGCGCCTTGTCTCTTTATGTCTGCTCATAGCACCATGTGCTCAAATTCTATTTAGGCTCTATAAAGAAAAAACACAATCAAGGTGTTAACTTGGTGTTTTTATAGTTTGGGTTCTTTTTTTCTTAATTGCCGTGTAACCTGACTATACCAGTTACATACCAAGCAAGACTGACCTGTGATTGTATATTTTCTCCAGATTGGGACCCCTCTGAATTTAAAACTAAACATACCAAGGTAACGTCACTCCAGTCTATTATTTTACAAGGTTGATGAGTCTAAATTGTGGCCTGAATTACATGTACTTAGCTGGTAGGATTGACCCCTGATACAATTTTTAGCTGCTGCAGCCCATTGCAGCCATGCATCAATGTATTAGGAGGGTTTTCTCCATCTATTGGATGTAAAGGTTAAATGGTTAACCACTAAATATTTTCTTTTATTTTAAGTAAGATAATGTTGATATTGCTGTTTTGAGCAGCAATGAGCAGGTAAGGGATAAAGATGATACTGATGTATAAATGAAAATGCAAGAAATAGATAATTGATGTAGCGGTTCGTTTATAACACTTACGTTTCTCACAGTGTAGTCCGTCGTAGCCTTGACACTGACATCTGAAGCTTCCTCCTGAGAGGATGCAGACCCCATCATGCATGCAAGGGTTTGGCTTGCACAGGTTCGGAGGGTTCTTCACCTCTGACAAAAAAAGACAATAATATATACATGGAGACAGAAAATACATTCTATAACTACTCATGCAAGATGGAAAAAAGGTTTTGTGTTAGGAAAAGTCTATTTAAATGAATGATTTGTATGTTTACCTGTGCACAGCATCTGAACCAGCACGTCCTCAAAGTACTTGAGATCCTCATAAGATGGCACAGAGATCATGTACTCCTCTGAACCTGCGATCAGCATCACTTTGTCCCTCTGCATGTCTCCAATACCGACCACAAAAACTGAAACGCCACTGTCTCTTATCTTCTGAGCTGGCACAACGGCATCATCTCCACCCGAGCCATCGGTCACCACCACCACGGCCTTGTTGACCCCCGGTCTGGCGCCGTTGGCTACAGTCAGCACTTTGGAGTAGATGTGGAGCAGTGCTGTACCTGACGACACCCCTCCACCCATGTAGCTGGCTTTCCCCACAGCCTCCAGGATGGCGGAGCCGCTCTCATGGGCGTCCAGGCCAAACACAGTGATGGCTCTGCGGTTGTAGGCTACCAGGGCCACCTGGGCCACGTCGCGGCTGATGTCGAACTGAACGGAGATGCTGCGCACAAAGTCCTGCAGGGTAGCAAAGTTTTCACGGCCAACTCCAGCTGAGGCATCCAGAGCAAACACCAGATCCACCGCCTGCCCCAGGCACCCTGAAAAAACACATATATTGTGCTAAAAAATACATCAGATGACAGAGAAGATCATGTTTATAAAGAAATAAAAAAGAAAAAAATACAGCAAGATTCAAGTAAACACTGATACAGAGGATTTAACATTTGAAACCATTTTAATTTTGTTAAACGTATAAATTAGCTGTATTATTTGTTCAATGATAGTCTTATCCAATAGTGTAAAGGTCCTATTTAGGTCACAGACTTTAACAAGCTACATGTTTAAATTTGTGACGATACAAGAGAATTTTTCTTCTTCTTGCAAACAAGAAGTTTGCAGGCAGGGAGCATGAAATAGTTGTAACGAATCCCCGGTGACCCTATATTGCCTTTTTATTCTGCATTTCTCTTACAATGAGCTTTTTTGTTTTAAATCTACCCTAACATCCTCATGTGGGTGAGTGTTAATCAGATAAACTCCAGCAGAGAGCCAACATGGGCTCCTGTGTTACTCTGCTCCCAAATAGATCTCCTTCAGCAACTTCAGAACTCTTTATCACGAGAAACTAGGATAGTTTCCTGTGATAAAGGTTCTGCCTTCAAACATACACTGCAAAAACATATAAAAATAATCCAACATTTCTTGAATTAAGTGTATTTACCATTCATTCGAGCAGCTAAATAGGAAGGTTTGCCAATGGAATTAGTTTTTTTACTCTTAAAAATGATAATATGCACTTAAAATACGACAAAAAAGGCAATTGTTTTCTCTTATTTAAAATTTGTATTGTTTTGTTCCATTGGCAAAGTGTCTCACTTCCCTCCTCAATCCAAGAACAAATGCACTTATTTTAGGAAAAAATGACTAATTTAGATTTTTTTCCAGTGTATATGGTAGTTTAACTACCACATATGTCTGAAGGTTGAACAGTACATTGTTTAATTGTCTGGTCAAGTGCTCTGAACATGTTTTTCTATTTAAAGGTGCAAAAAAGATGCCATGCAGTGGGCATGATTCTTTTTTTTTTTTTTTTTTTTTTTCAGAAAAATGCATCAATATTTAAAGGGGTAATAGAATGTAAAACATTCTATGACCCCTACATTGTCATAGATGAATAACGATAGTTCAGTGGGTGAAATGGATGTACAGAGAAGTTCAAACCCCATCAACACCTCCTTTCTCTGCAAATCTCACAATTCTAAACTTCCACCATAAAACAGGTGAATCCAAATTAAGCCCTGAGTTGACATAAATTCAGGGATGGTTTGAAGGCCCCGAGTGTTTCGACTACGTGCTGCACTGTAGTCGACCAAAATCCTAGACGATTTTGAAATTCCCCTTGGACATTTTTTTAGGTATGAAAAGTAGGACATGTCCGGGAAAAGGAGGACGTCTTGTCACCCTACGATATCAACAATTTCAATGTTTCAGTGAGTGAGTGCTTGTTGCTATGATGCGTCTTTGCTCGTTCGCTCATTTTAAACCAACCAATCAGCGCACAGCTCATCTAAATAATCATGAGCATAGCATAAAAGGAAGAAAACCTGTCGTCTCATTCTGGGGCTTTTAACCAGGTTTGCATTAAGGCTCATAGAACAGCAAATATTCCATTTTCAGCCCAACCAATGTTACACACTCTATTCAGAGACCTTAAGGACCAGCACCAAATACCCTATAGAAGCATTCTATGACCCCTTTAAAGGCTGTATTTTGCTTGTTTTATTGGTATTTCACACTGTTTAGGTTTTGCACACAGGTGCCAATAGCTTTTGTTAAATACATTCAGTTTTTTAAAACCAAATTTTTATATAGACAGTAGTTGTTTAAAAATATTCTAGAAGATTTTTAAACCACAGTGTCACAGACTTGGTTTTCCATTTGTTGTCCTCTGCTGCCCTCTTGTGTCCTCTTTCCCTAGCTCTGTTTTCTGCTCTGCCCTCACCTGTTTTCAATCCCCTCGTTAGCCCTCTCTTTGTCTCTGTCCCCTTTAAAAGCCTCCCTCTTCAGTTCCTGCTTGCTGGATCCTCGTCAAACGTCCGTCTGCTTTCCTCGTCTCTCCCTGGCTCCTAGAGTTTGGTTTTCCCCTGATGTCTCCCTGGTTCTGGTTCGTTTGTAATTTCTGTTGGATTTTTGATTCCTGCCTCAGCTCCTGTGAACCTTATTAAACCCACCTAAATTCACCTCTGCCAACTTGCCTCTGCATTTGGGTCCTCAAACCAACACCAAATCCTGACACACAGAGTGTCTTCAATCAGAGGCTTCTCCAGATTTGGTGCAAGACAGACCAGTGCAGAAGATCCTTCCAGCCAAAAGCTATTAACACCCAACTTATGAGTTACTGCAACATTTAATTTCCCTTTGGGATTAATAAAGCATTTTTAAATTGAATTGAATTAGAAATCTTCCTTTTGGACAGTAGGTACCTTGTGTATCCACGCTGCAGATCTTGGCCTTCAGCTCAGGTATCTTTCCGATGAGCCTGTCAGGTGATTGATATGTTAGAGCCCTCTGAGGATTTCCTGTGATATTATTCAGCTCTCCCCTCAATCTGTGCGGTCCCACCCCAATCAGGAAGATCTCTCTGTCTCGTGCATATTTTCCGGCCTCAACCACCTCGTCGGCAGCAGGAGTGGCGGCGAGCAGCACCACAACACGCGGGAGGTCATCTGAGACGTCTGCAAAGACGGGCTCGCTCACAAAGCCATGCCGGGTCACATGCCGCAGCGCCTGGCCAGTCAGAGCCAAGCCTCCGGGCGGTTGCAGTGAATCCAGAGCCTCGAGGAGACTCCTGGTGTTTCCTTTAAATTTCCCAACCTGAGCTTCAACTCTGGTCTCCCCGCCGAACACAGCCAGGCCCACTTTACTGGGGCTGTCAGAGCCAATGACAGTCTGCAGGAAGCGCTTTAAGAAGGATTTGATACGAAGGAAGCCTTCTAACGTCAGAGCGGTAGAGCCTTCCAGTAGGAAAAGCACATCAATGGAGCAGTCCAAGGATAAAGCAGGGGCTGAGGAAAGATTGGAGGTTAAATGATCTTAGTCTTTACACAGTCATAAAAAGAAACAGAAGCAGGGATTGTACCGACCACAGTGCGGGTCTGACCCATATCCAGGTGGGCACACACAGTGGTAGCGCTCCAGACCTTCTGACACACATGATCCACCGTTCATACATGGCTGAGAGTCGCAGGGATCTGGGAACGATGAGGAGAGCAACCAGAGAAGAGAGATGTCAGCATCATGTTAGAGCGTAGCATGAGTCAAAGGAAGGGAACAACTTCACCTGAACAAATGGTCCGATGGCACACAGTCTGGTGTCTCCTGTAAACTCGACTATACCTGCAAAGCACATGATGGTGGTTCACTGTCTTTTATCTGCTAACAATGCAGCGGCTCAGTTATAAAAGAAAATGAAATAATATATTTTCAATAAAAGTATACTGAAATGTGCTATAAAAGCAAGTATATATAAAGCATTTCTCTGGAAAGGTGCAGGTACGATGGATGGATGGATGGATGGATGGATGGATGGATGGATGGATGGATGGATGGATGGATGGATGGATGGATGGATGGATGCTAGATTCTTTCTTTACCCTTCATGTTGCCTCCAGAGCAAAATGACCTAAAAGTGTATTTAAAAGCTGGATTTACACTTAAATAAACAGATTTAATGTCAGTTTGTTTTTAAGGCAGTGGTTAACCTTGAATCAGATTTAAAAAGGCTGAATAAAAAATTCAAGATCACTTTTCAGTTTATAATTGAAAAAATATCCCTGAAAACCTTTTTCTTCCAAATCCCAGTTTTGCTTCTTCTTTGTGTCGATCTCTACTAATATGGAAGTAAATCTGTGTTGGTGCGATTTGAATTAAAAATGCCACTGAAATTTAAATGTTGTATGTTTGTACTTTTTCAGTGTTAAAATATATTCAGAACACCGGCTCCGTGATGCTGGGTTTCCTTCAGTCTGAGCGCCACAAGCATCACATCACGTGACTAAGAAAACGTAACGGGATTGGCCGCGGCGTTGGACACCACAATCCATTGCTAATGTCTGTGACCTGAAGTAACCCTTCCCTTTTTACACTGAATTTAGACGCCGAATTTAAGACAGTGAAATAGAGCCAATTGAATCTCAGAAGACTGAAAATATTGAGTTTGAATTTTGAAAGTTAGATTTTTTTTTTATATGCAGATTTTTTTAACACTCAAAAATTAAACTGAAAAATAAGTATTGAAAATTTAATCACTTTGAAATAGTAATGTAAATTTTTAGCTTGAAGAGAAAATAACAAATGAAATTTCAACTGTATAGAAATAATGACAATTTTTTTAGGTCAAAAATGTGTTCTGAATATATTTTAACACTGAAACAGTGAGTACAAACATACAACATTTAAATTTCAGTGGCATTTTTAATTCGAATCCCAGCGACACAGATTTACTTCCATGTACTAAGAGGAAATCTAATAGTGTAGGTTTTGTGTAGAGTTGAGTGGAAAAAGCCTCCATGAACATGTACCTGTAGTAAGGGCAGAGCGACGTATATGGGGAATATCCCCTGGAACCTTTCCAGCACATAAAATTCCCCTGTAGTTCTTTGACTGTCTCCAGAGTCTTTCTCTCACAGGGGAAGGTTTCCACCTGACAACCTAGAGGACAAGAAAAGACCAAATATAAACCACATGAGATCAGTAAGTTAAAGTTAGACAATATCAAGATAGTCGCCTTCTATCTAACACATGGAAAGAGTTGTGTGAAAATGGAAACAAACAGCAGTTTTCCTGAGGAAGGACTCTCACCTGCAGGTGTGGCGTTGCAGAAAGAGAACATGCTCAGTGTGCTGTACAGGCCGTTAACAGCATCAAAGAAATGCTCTGCAAAGAAGACGTGACTTTCTTGTGGCTCACTGGCAAGGGCATGCAGTTCTTCCCATCTGCAAAACGGACTTAGGTCAGCATGTTTAAAATATGTATCCCTGCATGCTATAATCCATAAACGTCATCTTTACTTGGGGTACCGCAGGCCGACAGCAAACAGGACCACGCCTTTCTCTTTAAGCTGCGCAGCCGCCTGGACCACGCTGCCCTGAGACCTCCCATCAGACAAGAGGATGGCGACACGGGGGACGCTGGAGGAGTTGCGGCCACCTGGAAAACCTTTCCTCAGAATGTATTTTAGAGCCAGGCCTGTCTGGGTGCTGCCTCCTCTGAGAGGAAAACGGTTTTGGCAGAATCAGAAGAAACCAATCACAGAATGACGCACAATGTTTCTATCCCACAACAATTCTTGACTATAAGACTTAACATATTGAGCGCTCTTGGTTTACATTTACAAACCTGTATGAAATCTTCTTTATGTGTTTCTTCAGCTCCTGTTTGGTGGAGTACGAGTCCAGTGCAAACTCAAACCTGGGAACGGTTCCAAACTGAATCAAACCCACTCGCACCTGCATAGAACCAGAGAGAAAGTGCAATCGCAATCTTGCAAGTATTTCAAAATGTATGTTTCTACAAAATGGTTGACCCTGATGTGTGTTGATAGACAGGATATAGAGATATAGGGTGGATGGAAATCAAACCTTATCCGGAGCAACATCTAGGCCTTCGCACAGCTTGACTGCGTAATGTTTGGACCTCTCGAAGGTTCCCTTCCCGATGCTGTAGGATCCATCCATGAGAAAGAGGATGTCCATGACTGATGAGCACTGCATCACTTCCCATGAACACAAAACACACAAAATTGGTTGTCCTATAGGCAGTGATGTTGTTCCGGACATTGTTTTTCTCTGCATTCCTGCATGGAAACATCGTTCTCAGACGTTTCTGTTAGTGTCATGGTCCAGTAAGCAGGGGCGCTGCTGACAATGAGGAGAGCTTTTTACATCAAGGACATTATGCAATTTTTTCTCTAATTAAGGCTTACAAGGAAACAAAGTCCCCTTCTGATGTGTTTGCCATACTTGTACTATAGAAATTTAATAAAACTGCCCATCTCATCAAGTCTTTCAAATCCTGTAAATTACTAAAAATAATCTTACTCAGGATCAAAATGTCACACTAATTCACTATCAACAATAGTGAATTTTATGAAATTCTACAAAATTTTAAAAGTAGTAAAAAAAAAAAAAAAAAGATTTTTCATTGAATAATAGCAGCTGATTTCAGAAGGAGCAGCCATGCGAGTTTGGTCCCAGCAATGAAACATTTGACCATGGGAGTTTTCCTGAGGACGCGGTATTGTCCATGTCCCTTCTTTTCCCCTGAAGGGTGTGCTTCAGGAGTATGGAGTCAGGGATTTTTAACTAGGGGCCATTTTGTCTGTATACAAGCAGAGCAGAAGTGTACACTGGAAAAAAATCTAAATCTAGATAAGTAATTTTTTCCTAAAATAAGTGAATTTGTTCTGAATTTGAGGAGGTAAAAGAAGCAGTTTGCTGACGGAACAAGACCATTTACATTTAAAATAACAAAACGCACTTGCATTGTTTTATTTCAAGTGCATATTATCTAACTATCTTTTTTTAAGAGTAAAAATACTCATTCCATTGGCAAATAAACTCATTTACCTACTCATATTAAGGTTAAATACACTTAATTTAAGACATTTTTACTTATTTCTCGATCGTTTTTTCCAGTGTAGTTTGCATTATAGGTACAAAGTCAGACCTGTTCCCAGTGCCTGCTGAACTTTTGCAACCTGCCAAGTAATTGGTCCTGTCCATGACTTAATTACTAAAATCTGGGCAATGACTTAGACCAGGCATCCCCAAACTCGGTCCTCAAGGCCCCCTGTCCTGCAGGTTTTAGAGGTTTCCTTGCTCCAGCACAGCTGATTTTAATTGAAAGCTGATTAACAGGCTTTTGGTCTACTGGAATCAATATAACCAGCTGTGCTGAAGCAGAGAAACCTCTAAAACCTGCAGGACAGGGGGCCTTGAGGACCGAGTTTGGGGATGCCTGACTTAGACAACAAGTTGCTGGATAGAAGCGGCTACAATTAGCTTCAGTTAGTCATCTGAAGAGCGGCTGGAGGGTAGAGTCATTGCTCTTCCACATTAAGGGGCCTCGACTGAAATACTCAGTGATCCAGGTCAGGCATCTATTTTAACTCCCCCCTCTAGACGTCTCTCTTTTGAAGGTATTATAGGGAAATCATCCTGGGTAGAAGCCTTCTGTACAAGATTGAAATGGTAGATAACAAATATGAGAACATTTGTCTTTTTTATTTCACAGCTTTCCTTACTCACTTTGTGCAGCTGAGTTGATTTTTGCTATGTTCTCATGGTTGGTCTGGATCTCCTGCACAGAAGTAGCATGTTGGACTGAGGGGAACAAAGGATATGAAGATTAGGGTGCATTCACATTTATATTCATACAGTTAACAAGGCAATCAGGCTCTTTACAGCTTTGTGGCTGAATCTTAGATGTGTATTTCATTCATACCTCATTTACCAAAACGTTGACCTTGCCCTCTCTCTATAATCAAAAACGGTTGTGACTTCAAGTTATTTCATCACATATACTTCAGATTTTCATGTGTTGTTCCCTGTGAGGTTACTGAGCTCATTTACAGACATACGTGTTCTCCTCCTCTTCTAATGTCCGATATGTAATGCTAAAAGGTCTGCAAACTTATATGTTACTGTATATATTAGTTTAGAATCAGCAAAAATGTTTTGATAAGTATTTCCTCTCTCATAATCAGTTGCTTTAAAAGGTAAATATATTTTCTTATAATTAAAATGTTAATATATGAAGAGTAAATAATTTCTGATATAATTTTATGTGCGGTTTGACTCATGAAAGGCAGAAAAGAAAATGTCTTTATATAAACTGTAACTATCATTTTATTGTTTGTAATGGTAAATATATATATTTAGATATCTTTTAATGTTTTTAGAAAGTCAACTATTTCTTCTGGGAGTTGATAAGGACCATTGTTTGGTTTTATCAACTGAAAGGACATTCTTTTATTTATACATATGTAAGGAGGTGGGGTGGATGTGGGGTATGTGATTTACTGAGAACATGCCTTAGTTTACTTAAGGCAAGTATGGAGCACGGAAAGTTCTCAATGTGTATTTTCACACAAGATTCCGCATGTTTTTCTCCTCAATTACATCACTTTTGCTTGTAATGCTTGAGGCTATCTGTCTCTTTTCAGTGACCTGTAACACTAAAAATGTTGAAAAAAAAAGGAAAACCAGAAGGTCAGTGGTTTAACATCATCTAAGGGGTAAAGGCAGAGGATAAATCACTGCTTTACATTTTATTTAGATAGACTGTAATAAATGCAACTTGTTCTTTCTCACTTCCTGACATTTAATCAGACTAAACGTTTCCTTTTACAGTATAGGTTAGCCAGGATTAATATAATTATTTCCTGTTTTATATTTTTTCATTTCAAGCCTTTTTTTATTTTTAAGTTTACAGAAATGTCCCTGTTATTTTGATTAAACTGTAGGATTTGTTGGGTCAAATGTTTTGTGAAACCCTCTCATAAAAGCCTTACTAAGTAGTTTGTTGGATTTTTGTTCTCTTTCTCCTGCCATATCTGTGTAATAAGTAACTTAACATTCTTCGCTCCTAATTCAGTCTGTCTAGAGATACGCACTAGTACCTTCAGCAGCGAAACGCTTACATCACATAAAGCTGACCAGCCTATACTTCCCAGTTGGGAGGGCTATGCAGTTTACCTGTTTTTCCTTTAAACGTCATAATGCTCACCACAGCCAAACGCTTTAAACAAATTTTCCTCAGAACACACCGAACATCTCCAAACATTGAGGTCTTAGATCTTTAAAAAAAATTGTAAATTGATATGGACGGCTTCTTTCTTACAGAGTTGCTGTATTAATATTGAATTACCAAGTGTTTGCAAATCTTGCTGTCATGCCCAGAAGGTAGTTTACCTTTTTGATTAAGGTGTGTTAAAAGAGAAGAGCATTCAACAGATGGATTGAAAACAGTTAGTTCTCCAGTTATTAAAAAAAAAGGATTAATCACGGTCCAAAAGGCCTGCAGCTGTAATTAAGCTTTACACCTAAACCCTTCATGGTTTTTGGTCTGTTACATAAAATCCAATAAACTACATTGAATCATTTAGTAAGAAAGTAGAATAACTAAGCTTTAAAAGGCATTTTGTTTTAACACAGCTCTAATGGCTTCTGTTGTAAAAATGAAAGCTAAAAATGTAATTCTGGTACTTCTTACAAGATCTGCTGTGCAGAAAAACACAGATCCTGAGACAAAGAGGTGAAAAACTGTGATCAGGCAGACATCAAACATGCCTAAAAAACAGGAAGCCTTAAAAACAGACCCAGAATGAATAAGCCCAGACAATAAACAAAGATGAAGAACCAGCAGGAAAAGTTACAGACTTATGCAAAATATTAAGAATGTCATGATCTTGGCACTGATGTCTGGTCTAATTACTCATTTCACTCACCTGCTTATCTCCACGCAGTTCTCATTACTGCTCATCTGATCCACCTGCTTCAGTCTCTATTTATCAGCCTTCAAACCAGTTTCTCATTTCCCGATTATTCAAGCTTGTGGTGAGAGTTCTCTAGCATACCTGTGTTTCCGGTAGCCTGATCCTGACCTGTTCTGCCTCTCAACCTCTGAGACTGCCTGTTTCTGTTCTGATCTGTTTGCCTGACTTGTCTGAGTCCTGCGGATCTCTTCCTATCTGTGTACCGAACGTGGAACTGTTTCCTGACTCCGTTCTGGATTCTCCCTTCGGGACCACTTTGGACCTCTGATTTCCTGGCTCTGACTACTGAGCACGTCCTCAACACCAGCTTTGGCTTCCATCTCTGGATTATCCTGCCTTCCATCGTCTGCTCAGTTCTGATCTCCTGCCTGTCCTCCGATCATTAATACATCAGTTTCTGGGACTCTCTTCACGCCACCCACTAAGTTGTGTTGGCAGCTGACCGGCTGGAACCAACCTCATCCTCTGGGCTCATACTAAACTATAAGACCAGGTTAGTGACACACACGTCTCAAATATTGGATCCTACTATTCAGAGCTTGACAGGGAATCAAGCTGAATCCTTGTATTACTAAAAGACAAACATACCAATAGCAGTGAAAATATTAATGTCATAGTAAAATTTTTATACAGACTCCACTCCTTAAAACATGCATTACCTTTTAATTTAAAAAAATGCCATAAAACTTCAGTTCAAGGGAATAAAAGAGACACTGATCATTAGAGGGAAGTACCACCTGCAACAGCCTGCTCCAACCTCTTCACAACACTGACCTCTTTTATAAGCCCCTGCTTCCAACATCATTCCTAAGTGAAAGTTTGGGGGCCAGAGTGGGCAATGTTTTTATTGTCAGTGAGGCCACAGAGCTCAGAACAAAAAGCCTGTCTGTTCATGGTAGGGCTGCTCCTATCTTTAATGTCTGTGAAAATAATTGCAGTGCAGAAAACAGGACATATTAAGTCTCTCTGGCATAAATTCTACCTAAATGTAGGAACTTTTATGTTAAACAATGACCCTAAAATAATCTAGCCGATAATTGGCCTTACATCCATGTTGACAGCAGAATGAAAGAGAGAGAGGCCTCCTTAGAAGGTGAAACAGGTTTTGCACAGTTCAAAGTCTTAAAATGACCCATCATTAATATTACACATGGTGCTAAAGCTGTCATTTTTAGAAAAAGGTTTAAAGATTATATTTCCCAGCTAGTCCCTCCTTTTCCCCTCAGGCAAATACCAATACTCTTCAGTAAAAAAGGAGCTTTGAATAGGTAAATTGCTGCTTGCCTGAAAAACAAAAAGGTATCTCCTCTTGCTTCTTTGCACATCTAAATATTTGCACAGTTCTCTCTTCTTTTAAAAGAAGCTCCAGTTGAGCTGAATTTCAAAATTTAAACCCAGTCTCCATTTCTCAATCTTGTTCATCCAAGTGGATCTTCTTGTATAACCTACCACAGGCTTAAAACATCCCCCTGCTTCATCCCTGGTCGTTATAATGTGATGTTTTCCAACAAACCAAGAAAGACTTCACAGAATATCATGCAAAAAACAGAATGAAACATTCATCAACCAACCTGGAAGGAGCAGCAAAGTGAAGAGAAGGGTAGTGCATGTATCAGCGTACATGTTGGAACACCTGCAATCATAAATGAGCAAATGCTAAGCAGAGCACAACTGTTTAAGACTTTAGTCCATTGTAAACGTCTGAGTCTATAAGCATGAACAGATGTTCAAGAAAAGCAAATATTCATTATTGTCCCTCAAAATGAAAATTCACACGATCTGTGAATGTGTAAATAGGAAACTGTTAATTTTTTTGTAAGATAATAGATGCTTAATGTTAAATTAAAAATTAGAATTAAATGCAAAATGTTTACTTATTTTTTTTTTACAATTTTGATATAATTATTGCACTAAGTGGGTTGCTCCGTTATATAAAAGGATGTTTTATAGGCTCTATATTCCAGTTAACGATTAATTGATTATTAAACTAATTGATTATTATTTCAATATAGATTAATCATGATTGTTTCAGCCCTGATGAACACACAAACATTTTCACACTTAAGCATTGATTGAGTGCTGAAATTAAGTGTATTGTAAAAAAAGAACAAAAAGGATTGTGAAAAAGGGACATATCTTTTGTTTGAGCAAAATATACCATCTTGACCAACATGAGAGAAGTGTTTTTAGTTTATTGCATTAATTTAACTCGTAGAAGAGTGTAGATATTGGTTGGCTGTGCCTCCGAAGGTGAAATGCTTTTGTTTGTATTTTAGACAGATGAGAGACATATCTTGATAATTATAGTGAATATTGTGTTTAAGATATGACTTGCAATTAATGAAGAAATCTTTAAATTAGCAGAGTCAAGGCATTTCTCGTTCTTTTTGTTTTTATCATCATGTATCATGTTTTCACCATAGAACCCAGAGAGTGAAACTGCAAAATAGTTCTTCCACTTTAACTGTAAAATTGTATTGAAGAAGTTTGTTTATGATCTATGCCTGAGGTTTTTGTAATGAAACCTTACTTTACAATTACTCCATGACTATACCCCTTTAGCTTCTTAGCCAAATCTAAGCAGTATTAAATAAAATTTATCAAACATACTGGCATATAAATCCTTTTGGCAAAAGAATACTTCACACAATGTGATTTATTGCGCAACCTTACTGTTGCACTATTAATCTGCATTCTGAAGGCAATTGGTGGCACAGAATTGTATTTAGGTGTATCCGAGTAACAGGAACTGCGTCACCACAGTGTTTTGACTTGACATTTTATGCCAACACATTCTCTGCATTCAATCTGACTGAACCCCAGTTTGGAATAAAAGCAAGAATTATGGACTTAATGTGCAAAGTCATTAGAGACCTACCTTAAAAGACTGTATTTAAACCGTACCACAGAAATTTCCTAGTTGTGAACCTCTTCACTAACAATGGCAATAAACCCGATTCTGATTCTGATTCTGATTCTGAAAAGGTGGTTCTATAAAGTAGTACACCATGCTTTCAGTTTAACATTGAAGTTTGTGCCTTCTACTGCCTCTTGTTGGAGTTTCACATACAGTAATATATGCAATTCCAAAGAAATTCATTAAAATGTTTGAAAAATGTTTGCTTTGTAAAATTTGAGACCTAACATTACCTTTATTTTAGGAGAATATCCCAAATGTTTGAGAGAGACTGAGGGTAGAGGGATCCAGATGAATAAATGGGAAGCAGTGGCGAACTTCTGAGACAGGTGTGCGTGTGTGTGTTCCTCTTCTTTCTATGCATGCATCTTTATCTATATCAAACTACAAGCATGCATGGCCCAAACTGCACCCCAAGTAACGATAATAATGAAATCTCTTGTCATCAGGAAGTCGCAGCAGTGTTCTATGGGGCATCAGTGGCCCTTGATGATGCTTATCATCTCAGGCCTTCTCAGCCATTCGTTGCCAAGACAGCTCTGCAGATCTCTATCAGAGAAACCGAGACTCCTCTCAAAGCGAGGTTCCGTCCTGCACACAATTCCTTCTCTGTCTCAGAAATACATACACAAGCCCCCCCTGGCACTCCTGTCCTCTTTGTCTACCTCAGGCGCACTGCTAAGCTGCAAGCAATGTATTATCACCCAAACTTATCAGCAGCCAGAGTTAATCAGACCTTATCTGCAGCCCTTCAACCTCTAATGTGTCACCAAGAATGAGCACAAAAATATGAAGTATATGAAGATGCTAATAAGCTGTGGTCAGGTAGTGCATTTGGTTTGGGCTTTTAAGATTCAACATTTTATGTAATGTAATCCATAAAAATAAGTTTATACTATTCATCAATATGTTCTAGATTAACAGAAATAACAAGTCCAACAGATTTCTGCAAATTTGTTAAAATTATCCAAAGTTTTTGGGTAGAAAAGATGCAGAAACAGAATATAAACCACATGTTTTAATAAACAAATCACATGCTACTCTTACTGTAAACACTGTAAATTATATATGAAATATATTTTATATACCATGTTTCACAGGGGTTTCTAAAGTCTCAGAGCAACGTCCTACATCACAAAGTTTTAAAAAAACAATATGTATTTTTGCTGGTCATTAGTAAAGCAAGTTGGTTTCATTGGTCAATTTACTGCAGGGAGCAAATACAGTACCACACTTGTCAGGTTATCTTGGTAAAAAGGAAATAGAAAGCTATGTATTATGACCCTTCCATGTCAAGATTATGCACTGATTTTTGGTTGTATCTCGCCTAAAATCACAAGAAAATGCATGGAAATCTAAGGATGTAACACAGGGTAAAACTTGTAAAACAGGGCTGTAAGAGGTGATGCCTGTTTCAAAAACAGCTCTCATGTCGGAAAATGCCTCCACGCTGTACACTGTAATTAGAAAAAAGTGCTACTTATTGAGCCAACTTCTTAGAAAATCCACACAACTAACCTGTATTTGTGGCACTTTGAGAAACATCCTAACAGTTCCAGTCATTTTAGGATGACTCCATGAAAATAACCACGTTTAAAACAACAGAGGCAAGCATGGAAATTCTTTTGTTTAGCACATCTGTCTGATTAAAAGGCACTGTTCTAATTCATGATATAATAACGTAGACCGGTGCATCGGAATGTGTTCCAGATGCATATAAGAAACCACACACTGAGAAGCGATCAGAGAAAAAACACTTAAAGGGTTGAAAATGGTATAATTTTTTTATATAAAACTAAACATTGAATTTAGTTTAATGTATAATATTCACTTACACATTGTGTTAGCCTTTGAAATTAGATCATGACCTCATAGGCTAGGATGACAAATAAAAAAAACACAAAAACTTAAAAACTGGATATAGAAAATTAAACAGATCTGCATAATCTAGAATGTTAGAATAAAATTATCTGAAAGGCAACTAAAGTTTTTATTGCAAGGTGTTATATGTTCCCAAAAAGTTCCATCATATAAAACTTATGATAATACCCCAGCCCTAAGCGATCCAATCGTGGTTCTACTTGAGGAATATCTATGCTTCAAGCTTTTCTTGGAGCAAATTTGCTTCTTGACATCAGACAATGACCAAAACAACCTTACCTGCCTGCTGTCAGTCCTATACAAGCTTTGCACTGGTGGCAACCCAGTCCTTTATGTCAAGAGTGTCCAAGTCCACTTCACACCTGTATTAAATAAATGCTTAGTATTGGGCATCTGCAGAGTTTTACAAAAAAAAAAAAAAAAAAAAAAAAAGTGGTCATTTAGTTAAATTGGAGCAAATGCATGCATCACACTATTTCAAGAGTTGGAGTTAGACACCCTTACCTTAACTATTTATTCATTTTTTTATTCTCTCCTCAGGTTCTAAATACAACCTGATTTGGGAGGTACTTTGTTACCGGCCAAAGCTTTCAGTTTGTTTTTGTACATTAAGTCCTACCTGTCTTAGTAAAACTACTGCAGTCATATAATAAACATGTTAAAGGAGAAGTACCACTTTTTTTTTTTTTTTTTGCTGTGGAACTTGAAAGAAAAAAAAAAGTTGATTGATGAGCTTAAAACTCCATAGCAGCATTTGTCTCACTTTGCAAAGCAGTTTTGGCCTAAAAAAAAAAAGTTATAAAACTGTCTTACATGTATTTATTTATTTATTCGATAAAAATTAATATTCAAAACATGTAACCTTTTATTTAACATTTTACCAGGGTGCCTGTGTTGAGCTAAAATATTAATTTGACATTGCACACAGCATTCAGCCCAAATAAAAATCAGCACCTGTTTAATTTCATCTACATTAGAAACATATTGTTACCATGGCAATGATAAATACCGACATTTCTTCTGTCTTTCACTATAAGCAGATAGTGGGAAACACATCGCCGCTACCAGCAGGCGAACAAAACAAGCGCACCCCGATTTACTTCCCTCATAGACCCAAGTTTTTCCTTACCGTAACCGGCCTTTATGAGTATTGCTCCTGTTTCCGTGCTGCTCCGACCTGCTGAGGTTCGCTCCTTCAGAGGAGAGGCGAGCCCACCTCCTGCTAATAACCACCTCTGGTCTACCTGTGGGATCCTCTCATCCTGCACTGGATAAAACCAGGGAAGGGGCGTTCCTAAGGAATGCTGGAAAACTCCACTGGGATTTGTTTGTTTTTCAAGTAGGTTTGGGTAAGAATACAGTAAATAAAAAGGAATCACTTTATTTATTTAATAATACAATCTAGCAGAGAACAATGTTCTATTAGCAAATGTAATCTCATGAGTATGAGAGGATTAGAGCCACTGGAAAAAAATAAAAAAGTTAACGGATTTTTAAATATTTGTTTAATAAGGGGGGTGGGCATCAATATTCTGACTGTTTTCTCCACAGAATATTGACTTTAATCTCAGAGTTTTTACTTTTTTCCCACAGAATTCTGACCTTTAATCTCAGAATTCTTATTTTTTTCTCAGAATCTGACCTTTTTTCACCGAATTCTGACTTTTCTCAGAGAATTCTGACTTTAATCTCAGAATTCCTAATGTAGATGGGCACCATGAAGAAAGAGATGTGGGAGCACTCAGCTTCACTGACAAAGATGTGAGTTGTTTGGGAGGGCCAGTAACACATGGGTGGAAAATGATGGAATTAGGTGACTTTTTACGTGCCAGAGGGGTCCCCAGTGGCACTATTTCATTAATGGAAGAGCAGAAGGTGATTAAAACAAAAGAGCAAGTTTAGGTTCTAAAACAGACATGGCTACGGCTTGATAATATGTTTGTCAGCTGTCAGAATTCAGCCAGACTTCTGAGATTAAAGTCAGAATTCTGACTTTTTTTCTTGTATTTTTTATTTCCAGTGGCTCTAATCCTCTTCCATACATGAGAAAATAGATCTGTAAAATCAATCACTGCTGCAGCAGGACTTCAAATGATATAAGGTTATAAAGAAAACAGCCTATCCCTGCTTTGGGTTTGATGACATCACATGCAGAGAGGTGAGGATCGTATCCAGCAGTTGTACTCAAAGAGTAGCACCAGTTTCACATATTTCTACTTCCCATCCAATACATTAGTCAGTAAAAGAGTATGTGGTAAAAAGAATAAGCTGATATATCTGATTGATTAAAAACAATGTAATAAGACACACAATAGCAAATCTTTGGTATTCTTAAAAAAAAATATATATCAACTTTTAAAAAAAAATCCTTATAAACTTTTCCCCCCCAGATCAAATATGCTCAACACCAAAATCTACTTATTAGAACAAGGAAAATATGTCTTTTGTGTTTATGGTGTGTTAGTTTGAAAGCTCACATGATGGTAAACTTTTCATGATTTAAATTGATACTGATTTTTATCAAACTTGAACTGCCTGTCTGGAGCTTTTTTCTTTAAACCAAGCTAAATATTTTACTTCAGTAAGAGCAGCAATATTAGATTTTTTTTCAATGGATATATAATAAAATGAATGAAAAGGAACAAAAATTAGGCTATAAAGTGCCCCACCTGGTGGTTAAATTATGCAAAAAAAAAAAAAAAAACAGCTGAAAATCCATCCATCCATTTTCTGTCATGCCTATCCCAGCTGGGGTTGCAAGGGGTGTTGGTGCCTATCTCCACCTGTCTATGGGCAAACTCACCAGTCCATTACAGGGAAACAGTGACAAACAACAATTCATGCACACACTCACACCAAAGGAGAATTTAGAGAAGCCACAGTCCATGTTTTTGGACTGTGGGAGGAAGCTGGGGTACCCGGAGAGAACACACAGATGCAAACACCATACAGAAAGACCCTCTTCTTTCGAACCCTGAACCTTTTTGCTGCAAGGAAGCAGCACTACCCACTGCGGCACTGAGCATAAAGATAAAGTACCATTTTCCTTAAGTAAAAGTTGCAGCAGATCAACTAAAATTTTTTCAAGTAACTATATGTAAACAAAGTAGTTATCAACCATCTCCACACAAGAGGCACCATCCTCCAGCGATCAGGCGGCATTCATAAACATCAGGCAGGGAAACTTATTTTGAATAGATGTGAAAATTTTTAAGCGCTGGATGTTTCAACCTCATCTGACTCCAAACTGTCAAGATCATCCTCAGCACCTTTGTCTTGTACACATCTTAAATTCTACCACCTGATTGCGGGCCTCATGCAGAGTTGAACCCCAAAATCAACCATCTCAGATGCTCCTATCATATGGCTCATTAATTGGAGTGGATGCTTGTTTTCATTTTGTCTTGAATCCAGCTAAAGATTTTGGGATCTTTTAACAAACTAACAAGGGGCTAACCGAATTGACCACTAAACCATGCTTTATTACAGCTTGGCTCAAAATGATTAATTTTTTTAAAAATACAGAAATCCATTTATTCCAATCTGTTGTCGATCATTTTGGACCTTTCCCTGAAATGTATGCAATACTGTGAACGGTCAAATATTTTCCTGTGGCCATGCAAATTAAAACTAAAGCAGGTTTTGATTTAAAAAAAAAAAATGAAGAGAAAACCTCAAATTAAATTGGTGGGGTAAAACACTATTGTCTCAAAAAGAGAAATGCACTTTAACAGAAAATTTTAGAGCTGTAGATATAGCAAAACAAAAAAGAAAACATTTGAGCTGTATCTTAAATGAATTTCATGTGCAGAAAATTCTTGCTTGAAGGTTGTTTTTTTTTTAATAATTGACAAAGAAAAGAATTAACTTTTTTTTTAATCCACAGAACCTTTAAGTTCAACTTCAACACATACATAAAACAATAAAGCTGGACATTCCCACCGCTGCTGACGAGGTTAACAGATGTCATAACTGGGACTGAACTTGCCTTTGCTTTTCAATTTTACTATTACAAACCTATTTGGTGCATCTGAACTGTAAAAAATGAAAACAAAGTAGATCAAACGTAAAAAAACATATTGTGCACCCTCAAATTTAAAGACCAGTTAAAAGATAAAATATAAACAAACATGAACTGTTCTGTATAATCTTATTTCTTCTGTCCAACCAGCTGCTTGATGAGTGAAAGCTGCAGCTGCATCATATGCTCCAGACTGTCCATCTGTTAAATGCAAGCAGAGCACAGGATCCTTTTTAGTTGATTTAATTATAACAGCATAATATACAATCAAAATAAATACTATTACTACTAATGCTTTTTTTTTTTTTTTTTTTTTTTATAAATATATCTAACCTGCTTTCGGAGGCTCTGGCAGCAGCAACCAGAGGCTTGATTATCTGCATTTCAGAAAGGTTGTAAATATAAACTAATGATTTTTTTTCACAGAAGATGCAACAGCAATTAAGTAAGACATCAAATGTAATTATCTTGATATGTACGTACCAGAACCGTTTAGATAATTTTGGTTTGGTTGCTCCATCTGGCCAACAATCTCCTTCACTGGATCTTCTGAAATGACAATTAAAAATCCCATTTATTACGGTTGAACACAACTAGACTAGGAAATAAAGGACTTGCTTTAAGACACTGCTTAGAAAATTAAAGGAACACTTTGAAAACACATCAGATCTCAATGGAGAAAAGAATCATGCTGTTTATTTATACTTATATGGACTGGGTGATGTGTTAGGAACAAAAGGATGCCACATCATTTGATGGAAATGAAAATGATCAACCCCAAAAATTACAGTGAAAAAGTCATTTTGCTGAAATTTCATTGCAGGGCCCTCAGGCCACCCTCCTGAAGTTAGTTTCTGATTGTTTGGTCAGAGACTTTCACACCAGTGGCCTGCTGGAGGTCATTTTGTAGGGCTCTGGCAGTGCTCCTCCTTGCACAAAGAAGCAGATACCGGTCCTGCTAATGGGTTGTAGAGCTTCTACAGCCCTGTCCAGCTCTCCTGGAGTAACTGCCTGTCTCCTGGAATCTCCTTCATGCTCTTGAGATTGTGCTGCGAGACACAGCAAACCTTCTGGCAATGGCACATATTGATGTGCCATCCTGGAGGAGTTGGACTGCCTGTGCAACCTCTGCAGGGTCCATGTAGCGCCTCATGCTAACAGTAGTGACAGTGACCCTAGCCAAATGCAAAACTGGTGAAAAGGAGTCAGAAAGGATGAGGAGGGGAAAAAATGTTAGTGGCCTTCACCTGTAAAACCATTCCTGTTTGATGGTTGTCTCGTTGTTGCCCCTCTAGTTCACCGGTTGTTTATTTCATTAACACCAAAGCAGTTGGAACTGATTAACAACCCCCTCTGCTACTTACCTGACCAAATCAATACCCCAGAAGTTTAATTAACCTGATGCTATACTCTGATTACTAAAAAAGGCAATGGGCCTTCAGAATCACAAGGAAGAGCTCACACTGGGGAATCCCTGACGACTCCCAAAATGAGAGAAACACACAAGAAGTTACAAATAAAAACTTTGGCAGAGATTCAAAATGAATCAAAATAAACAATAATAATTATGCTTTAAATTACTATTAACTTTGGCAGATTGAGATTCAAGTGTTTAATGTCTAAAAGGTTTTTTAAATAATCAGATAAGGTTCGCTATCCCATTTTTTATCAATTAATAAAAAACAATTGACAGATTAATCGAGTTGCAAAATTATTGTTAGTTGCAGCCCTAGAAGAAAGTGAAGAAAAAGCTCTGCTGTCCCTGCAGAAGGTGCGCCAAGAGGAGCCTTCGTTACATCACTGGTCAATGAGGATCAGGGTCAACGACCAGGCTCTTCATCTGGATTTTTTTGGGAGAGTCTCCACGTGTCATCCTTTTGCATGATATAACCCAATTGCTACTGTCACAGTCAATAGACTGTAATTTTTAATAATTAACAATAAGCCGCACATTCAAATGCTGCAGCACACAGTCCTGCTGGTTCTTCTCTGCTGATATCAGGCAGTTTATGTTTCTGTCAGAGGACTGGACATCAAAACTAGGAATTAAATAAAAAAAAAAAAAGTAAGATTTTGGGGGAATTATAAGGTTATAAACGGTTCTGTTTGGTTCTCGGTGCCTAACCCTAATAATCACAAGGCGCTAAAGGCAGCAGATATCTGTGATACCGCTAGTGAGAAGCCCAACTAGAACCACTTAATTTGTGCCATAGTGAACCTCCACAGCTGTAAGCCTGTTCAACGTTATTCTATTTATTGTTATGAAAGGGACAGCATGTATTAATGAACAGCAGGGGCTGTAAATACAAATGGATTTAGCACAGGGCTAGTTTCCATCCATAGCGTCGTAGGATAGAGGCAGCAGGTACAAGGAGAAACATGCGATAATGGTAATAATACAGAGCATAGTTGAAACATACATATTCATTAGTATCCAAAAAAAGCAGGTTCTACAGACAAAGAATATTCAAATCAACATTTCTTTGACTGAAAACAGTTGTTTGCTATATAAATACTGCTGACACTGAGGACACTTGCCTGAGCCACACCTCAGAAAAAAAAATGTTTTTGTCTTGAATGTTAAAGGTAAAATAGACGATCTTTGTGAATTTTTTTAAAAGACCACCCTCTCCATTTAAGAAAAAAATAAAAAATACACATGCACAACCCTGTACTTTCTTCTGAGCAGGAACGCCTGTTAAACGAGTGTCAGCGTGCACGAATGCACAAACCCATTTCTCCTCATGCAAACTCTTTTTAAACGTTGCTGTTTGCAACGCTCATACAAGCTTACTTTCCTAAAGAAGATTTCCATTTTTCCACTATGTCAGACTCTCCAACGGTAAGTGAAAATGGGGACGAGCACGTGGGACAGCCTTATGTAAACATATCACACAAATGACTGACAATTAGGAGGACCACAAGTAACATCCTCCACTAGACCTTTAATATACTTCTAGCATCAATATGTTGCATAAATATGCAGTCATGTAATTCAACAGATAGAAAAATTTTATTTTATACCAGTAATCTACTATAAGTTCAGCCCAGATTGTATCAACAAGAAATAACTCTAAATCTTCAGAATCAGAATTTAATCAATTCTTAACACTGGAATAATGCTCATGTAGTTAGAGCATCATATGTTCCCCCACCCATCAAAACTTATTTTCATGCTTTGCTTTTAAGATTTTAAAAGGTTAAAAAGATGAAAATCACAAACATACATGCTTATGTTCTAATCTTACTTACCAAAGGCAGGTGATACAGAAGCAACCTTCTGCTGAGGTTGTGCTGTCAGCTCTGGAGGCTTGATGGACTCAGTAGTATCAACTGGAGCTGGATTGTTTTCTAGCTCACACTGGAGTTCAGGAACAGGCTTAGACTGGGGCCCATCAGGAACACACTGAGAGCTGCTGCCAGCGTTTTCAAGCTTCTGGCTAGTTTCTGGGTCGCACTTTTTGCAGGCTTGCAGTGCATCCAGGATCATAGCGGAGAGGTGCTGTCCACCTCTCTCAGCCGGCAGAGTTAGAGAGAGCACATTAGCAGAACCATCAAAGGACTCCACTGTGGCTATGACACCGTTCAGCAGCTCTGTTTGAAACATCTGCTGCACTTCCTTAGGCCACTCTGCAGGAAAGCCTTCCTTACCTTGGAAAGTAGGATGTTACGGTTATTAAAAATTTTTTTTAGGACAAGCAAGTGAAGAGCACCTTGGGTAGGGTTAGTAAAACTTCAGAGGCAATGTGCCTTACCAGTGAGGGTGCAGCGAGTTACAGGAAAAGGGAGCTGCAACAGGCGGTCAGGGATGGGCAAGATACGGGAGCGTGGAACCTTCTCAATGTTCCCATAGTCTGCATAGATGACACCAATCTCATTCTCGTCTACCTCCAAGATAACAGCACGATACCAGATTTTATCCTCTAGAAGACACAAGAAGAAACATATTATAAGTTGCAAGTAAAACACAAAAGATCCTTCCTCCTGCCTTTTCCATGATCACCAATGACATCTCCCTATCACAACTCATATAGCAGACAGCCAGCTAAAGCAAAACCCAGTGCAGATTGAAACTAAAATGTTCAGAAAAAATACCCCTCTTAAAACAGCTCCATTGTGGAATGTACGCTGGACTAATTTCCTACTTGTATACTGTGTTTAGCACGGTTCCTACAGTAACTGCATGCACACAGTATGTAATTACATCAACTCAGAGACATAGTATTAGCAGCTTAGGTTTGCAGGAGCAACAACTGCAGGTGGGGTCTGAGATGGCTTAGAGCAATTGTAAATATGACCTGGTTTCCCCATCGCATCTCCTCCTTGACAATATGAATATAAAGTTTACATAATCTTCTTGCTTATCTGATGCAGTTTCCTTCGCCATCCAATTCTTAAAAAATAATGAATTTATGTTGTGCTATTATTATGCAAGCTGAAAGGAAATTCCTGCTCCAAACCCCAGCATTGCATCCTCATGAAATTAATTTTAAACGTTTGCAGTTGAGATTTTTTGTGCATTTTCAGTCACATTTCTCTTAAAGCTACAGTGTGTAACTTTTAGCGACATCCAGCGGTCAGACTGCAGCAACATGAACATCTCCCCCCCACCGCTTCTCCCCCCCAACAGTACGGCGAGCGTTACGGGACAAAATGTCTTCCACGACGTCCGCATCACCTACCTTCTCAAGTGATGAGGTTTGTTTACATAGATAATTTTACAGATAGTATTTCATTAGTCTGTGTAGGGTATAGATTTCATGTAGACTTAAGATAATAAATATACCCATTATTTTTTCTACATCGTTGTGACGTTTTGGCGATCTCGCAATCACTAGTTTGTTGGCTCTGCGCTGCCGTAGCGCAAAGATGTCTGCCTCCATGGCTGCGAGACCCGCTCCTATGTAATTATAAATAACGAATTCTAAGGCAACGCAAATATTAAGGTTAAGAGGCTGAGCTCGTAGTATAATAAATTACATTTCTGACTGTATATCCCTGTAATTATTACACACTGTAGCTTTAAGGTGCATTCACACTGAATGCGATCTGGGCATTAAAAATGCTTAAATGGCGAAACTTGGAGGCTGGGTCAAGCACTGGTCAAAATGATTTCACCCTTCAACGCTCTGCTAGTTTATCTGCTCTTTACTGTAGCTACAAGCTATAGAGCAGCTTTACTTTATTTACATTGATGAGATTATGCATTTATCAAAACTTTCCTCCATTATGATCAGTGCTAGACTGCAGCCTTTACCTCCTGATGACTAAAGCCATGCGTGATGACTAATGTGGATGTCAACCTATGAATACATGACACTTTGCAGTGGTTGTTCAATTCGCTTTAAAGCAAATAGAAAAATCAGAAATCTGCCCACCAGAAAAAAGCATCCTTCTTTGGCATCTTTAATTCAGTGTAGGCTGGCTTGTTGCATGCTTATAATAACACCATAATCTGGTCACACTTCAATGAATTTGTTCATTCAGATGTAAGTTAATAAATCAAATATAATAACCATCAGTCAGATACTGTAACTCTGTATTACTGCATTTCAAGATTATTGTTAAATAAAACTAAGGGAATATCGAAAACTAGGAACAGAACTTTTGCCTGAAACAACTTTAAAAACGAAACTTTGAAAATAAAAAATGACTGTAGTAAGACTTTACAAAACTAAGTAAAGCTCAATGAATTTCAGGAGAAAATGAGCTTAGTTTTCTTTTGCATCTTTATCATAATGCATTAATGTGAGGTTTAGTTTCTGTTGCATTTTATGCTTTTTCTTTGTACCGCATTATGCCAGCAGATGGCAGGTACGATGTCAGGTTGTTTGTGTTGCTGTCATTTGTTGTCTGTTCTTATGTGGGATTTTATGCAAGTTGTATTACATAAAAGACTAAAACTATAACTGGAACTAATAAAAGCTAATCTGAAACTAAGCATTTTTTCATAAAATAAAAACAAAATTAAAATAGTTAATAAATAAGAGCCAAAACTAAAATAGAACTGAAACTCTAAAGGTTTGGCAAGATTTTCCATCTGGGAACTAAAGGTTCTGGGTGAAATTTTTTATCTTTTTTTATCTTTAATTTTGAAATATCCACAAACAACTTAAAATCTCGCCATATGAACCAGGCTGTCATTTCATGTTGCCTGGTTTTCCATGTTTTTTACCTTGTTGGTTCAATTATTGGTTCTAACAGAGCTTCTGCCACGTGGCACAACAGCTTTGCAAACATAGCATTTATAAGTCTTGCTTTGCAGTATTTCTAGAATGAACTATTCATTTAGCTACAGTGCTGTGCTCACATGCATCCATTTACTATACACATTTTTACAGCATTGGAAACCTAATAATTGCTTGTTTGACCTCCTGCTCACCAAATTAAAACAAATTTTTTTTCTCCATTTTCATTTTTGAAAAAGCTCCAGTTATCTGCAAGGTGGGCAATAAAGAGCCGCATTCAGCTGTGGAGGCGCGGGTTGCCAACCCCTGACTTAAGGTGTCAGTATGTATAATGCTGTTGAGGAGTATTTAGTGATATGATTTCTATTAAAAACAATTTCCATAATCTCAGGATTTACTGCTCACTGCAAAATTGATCCAGACTAGGTTTGTAAACAAATCGACTTATGATTAACTGTCAATTAAGGGATGATTAGATTAAAATTTGCTCTGTTCAACTGATTACCGTAATAACACTTGCTTCAGGAGTTTCAGTGTTGTGAACTTACTGCCTTGCACTAGGTGGCGCCACTGTTCATTTTTGAGCAGAGCTTCACTGCCGTTTCATGAGAAGTAATGGCAGAGATTAAATATGAATCGAGCCAAAGTTTGGGATTACTTACACCTTTTAATGGCAAAAAGGATGAAGATTACACTTTATGGAGTTTGAAAATACAAACGCTTGATAAACTCCTTAAGTTATCACCTAAAAAGTCTTTTTTTTTGTCAGTAACCTAATACTTTTCTGTTTTAGTGCATCTTATAATTCAAGAAATGTGTAGGAAAACAATTTTTATGCTCTTCATATTGTAAAAAAAATGTCTAGCCCTTCATGTTATGGAAAGATCCTCTTGGCAATAGAGAAAACTTTTTACTTCCTCTGGTATCAGGAGGGACTGGCCACTTATCAATGAATTGTTAGTCAACTGATAGATCAATCAACTCTGGATTAATTTATTAATCGATAACGTGCATCCCCAATCTGGACTTTCTTAGATTTATAAAATTTCACTGCATCTTACCATACCAACTTTATTCAAAGAGAAGTTTAAAGAGACATAAAACTCGGTGTAAAAAAGTAGCTTATGGGAGATAAAAGGCTGGAGGCTACTGTATTAGAGTTTTTTTTAGCAAACATTAATGGATAAGAAAGATCCGAAATGAATCAGAAATTGCAAAGAATGAAAATAGTTTGTATTAAAAGAGACACAGAATAGGATCAGTAGTACCTACTAAAAACTGGCTAACAAAACATTTGTTTATTTCATTAATAACAGGATTTTCCTTACCAGAATACTGGGCACAACAGGCAGCACCTGCAGCAGGGCTGCTTTTCATCTCTGATGATAAAGTGGGCTGGTAGGTGTTGCAGTAGGTATCCAGGTCCATCATCACCTTCTGGATCTTTTTCTGGTCAACTTCACATAATAAATGGTAAATTTAAAATATGAATGCATAAAGATGTCTTTTTTTTTATTAAAAAGTAGATATTCACCCTCTGTTGAACGGAGGAGGTAAAAGAGTGAAGGGCTAATAACTGCTGCTACATGAGGGTGAAAGCTCTCTTTCAAAGGCAGCTCCACTGTCTTCCAATCAACTGGAAAACCTGCAGCTAAAAGCAAACAATATTATATCATAACCTGGTTGGGAAAATATTTTAGAAATTTCACTCTTAGGGACAACATTTCATCTCACCCACAGACGTCTGAATTTCATTTGGAAATTCTCTAGAGATGGTTTCAACATGCTGACTGGCTTGAGATCTGCTGTCTTGTTTCTGCATTGTGGATTCCAGTTGTAGTGTTTCTTTGGCAGGCTGCCTTGTAGCTTTGGCTAGCCGTTCAATGATGAGAGCAGCTGCCGTGTTCTGGCCTCTGCATATGAGCTCCACTCCATACCCCCGGTCAGTGACGGACAGGACCCGAGCAGACAGCTGTTGTCCACCCACAAAATTCTGGAACCACACCAACGCTCCACTACTCCATTCTGAGCCAATAGGCTCCACACCTACATACAAACAAGGAGAACTCAGTTCAAAAGTATAATCCTTGCTCCTATCAACCAAGGCTTAAGAAATGAACCTTAAAATTATGTAAGCCAAGTTTTTATATTCCATTAATTAAAGCTATACGCAAATATCTATAAGGAAAAATGCTCATTCATAAAGTGTCAACTCTGTTATTATCTCTTCTTTTTTTACCTTCAAGCCAGCAGCAAACGGCCTGGAAGGGGATTGTGAGGAGTTTAGGTGTAATGGATCGAAGGTGGCCTTTATTCACGGGTATTTTAAAACCGGAATCCAGAAAGTTTACAACCACTCTGTCACCAGATACTTCTTCCACCATAGCTCGTGCCCAAGCTCCTTTGCCTTTTACAGAAAAAAAAGGATAATTAAAAACAACAACAAAAAAACAGATACATAATGTAAATCACTAACATGTGAGATTAGAGACAAAGAAAATAAAAAAATATATATTTTTTGAGTTTTGACTTCCATAGAAATCAGTATCCAGGGTATCTATAGAGCTGGTTAAAAAGCCGAGGGATACAGTGGGAAATTACAGTTGTGGACCAACGGCTATTATTTGAACTATTATGTTTTTACCACAGCAAACAATTTCTATTAAAATTGTCTTTTTGAATCAGTTTGTCACCTATGATGACAATTTTCGACCCCTTCCATTTCTAAGTTGGAAAAGTTGCATAATAGCAGGGTGTTCAAATACTTATTTTCCTTGCTGTATGTAAATGTGTTTTCATGAGTTTTTTTTTTTTTTTTTTAAGGCTATATAAGAAAATGTAACTGAAAAGAAAATTTATAATATTCTATTAGATTTTATAGGTTCGATATTATACTGATTGAAAATATTTGGTGACGTCCCGATCTGATATCAATATTGATCCAATATTAGCCACAAAAACTAATATTGAAATTAATTCCCTGGCATCTAAAATCTCTCATATTTTCATGCTGATAGAAATACTATGCTTCTATTAAAAGTTTCTGTAACCAGTTGCTTAACTTTACATCAATCAGTTGTTTTCATACCTTTAGTTGTTGAATTGTATTCCTTGTTTTAGCAACAAGATCAAGCCTTTAACATTCTGCAGTATAAAATAAGTAATAAAAGCTGGAATGATCCAAACTAATATTGTATCTGTTCAACACCTGTATGGTTAAATTCTCAAAGCCGCAATATTTGTATCGTATTGGAAATGAGAAAGGTGAATCAGGACACCCCTGGTAACATTTACACAAAGTCAGATGTTCAAATTCAAATGATGCCAAACCCTAATCATTATGACATTCATATTCATCAACTTATTTAATAAACTCCAAAGAATACTTCAATTCTGAACCCAAAGTGTCCAATTTAGCATCAAGCTCAAATGTTGCAGGAATGCTGATTGTATCAAGATGTTCTCACCAGGAGTCAGCGCACAGCACGGTTCTCCTACTTTGGGGGAAAAAGGGGAAGTTTCAGCCTCACAGTGCTCCTTTAATTGAAACTCCAGCTCCGCAAACTTCTGCAGCTCTGGAAAGAAAGTCATTTTTCTTTCAAAAATTAAATTCTTAGAAAAATATCTTGCTTTAATTTTTAGAAATGACAATGAACATTCATGTTATCACAGTTTACCACAACCATTAAATTCTCATATAAAGAATCTAAAGTCTAAACAGTTAGTTTAGTGAGGTTTTTCACTGTTCTATTTATCAGCTTTGGTGGTTGAAGAAACGATACCTGTTGGGCTACAGAGGTGGCAGTAAAACTTTCCAGGGTTTTCCACGACAGTGGGTAATAGCTCCACCATCTGGCCATCAGAGGGAAGCTCAACAGTAGTCCACACCAGAGCTCCAGACACACTGGGAGACACTGAGGAGCATACTTCAACAGAATCATTACATTCAGAAAGGTGTTGCCTGCTCTATAAGACTAAAACTTAATAACAAAAGTAGGAAATCAATAATCAATTAAAAGGAGCATCTCCAAAATTCTTAAATAACAGCAACAATAATGCGATTAAAAATGTAATTTGACCCATCCTACATCAGTAGTTTATAGCGTGAGGATGCAGGATGTAATACAGAAACTACGAAAGGATTGAGATCAATTAACTTTGCCCACCACTTGACTCTGCAGCAGCAATAGTCTCCTCAGCCGGCAGGTTAACCGCAGTAGAAACAGAGACAGGTGACGCGTAACCTGCATGGATCAGGAGCTCAGCCAAATCAGCCTGAGGGTCACTGCCCTCGTCGATCACGGACACCAGAGCCTTGCCCTCCTGCTCTCCCTGGATCTCAACGTGTAATACTTTGTTAGACAACCGGCACTGCAGAGCCAAAATGCATTCCATTGACCAGCCCGTCCCAACAGGCTGAACCCCTAAAAGTAAGGCAAATAAAACGAAATAATTAAATATTCGCCTTCAAAAATACTTTTTTTTTTTTTTTTTAAAGGAATAGTACACCCAAAACATGATTAGCCTTCATTTTCTACTCACCCCCATGCTGAACAAAACTCTGGAGTACTTTTTTGATATCTCAAATGCATCTGGAGATCTGGGAGGCTTCTTGCTGTCTGCTGACATTCAAATAATGGAGGTCTATGGCGCCCGAGACAGAAAGGTCCATAAAAGTCCACAAAAAACGTGTCAATATTCCTCCATACTGCTCGTCCAATGTAATCCAAGTGTCCTGAGTGGGTAGCATCCAGAATTTACTCGAAACAAAGTCATTTAGAACGTTTTAGAGCCTAAACAGTAGTGTATAGGATTTCCTAATAGCGCCCCCATGCGCGCTCACGATTCTACGGAAGCCGGCAGACCAAACCAGATGAAAGTGCGCATTCAGCGTCTGCTCTGCCGATAATGCAAGCGTAGAAGAAGAAATGTGCTGTTTACCTGTGCAAAGAAAGAAACAACGAAAGAAAAATGTCTGAGGACTTCAGTGTTGAGGAAGAGCATGAGTTCTTTGCTGAGCTGAATGCGCTGGTTTGGTCTACCGGCTTCCGTAGAATCGTGAGCGCGCATGGGGGCGCTATTAGAAAATCCTATACACTACTGTTTAGGCTCTAAAACGTTCTAAATGACTTCGTTTCGAGTAAATTCTGGATGCTACCCACTCAGGACACTTGGATTACATTGGACGAGCAGTATGGAGGAATATTGACACGTTTTTGTGGACTTTTATGGACCTTTCTGTCTCGGGCACCATAGACCTCCATTATTTGAATGTCAGCAGACAGCAAGAAGCCTCCCAGATCTCCAGATGCATTTGAGATATCAAAAAAGTACTCCAGAGTTTTGTTCAGCATGGGGGTGAGTAGAAAATGAAGGCTAATCATGTTTTGGGTGTACTATTCCTTTAAGGACATATTTCATCACATTTCAGCTTCATTTTTCCGACTCTACAAAAAAGAAACAGTAAAACAAAGGAACTAAATGCAGTTCTTGCAACTAAATTATCAAGCAAAATAAAATGTGATGAAACATGACTCATTTAAATCTGTTGAAACAATGATAAAATACCTGCTAGAGCACACGGGATAGCCTGCATAGGAATATCCAGCAGTGAGGTGGTAATGGGAAGCAACTGGTCTAAATTCACCTCCTCAAAGTTGCCAAAATCGAGGTAGCCGACACACACTCGCTCCGCAGAAGGATAAGCCAGAACTTTAACCCGGTACCACTGCTTGTCCTCTGGAAAGTAGAGTAAAATATCATTAGTTTTAAGGGTGACTAAGTAAAACAAATACAATGTTTTTGTTCTTTACTTATCAGCCAATAGGGCTCTATTAATAATGCACAGTTATTTTTGTGCTGAAACCTCTATTTTTAAGAAATTATGTCTAAATATTACTGTTGAATTTGTACAACAACATAAATACTTTCAATGTTTAGGGAGATTTTAGCCTCTATCTTTTACTTTTTTCTGCAACCTGACCCTTAAGGCTCAGCAAAACAATTAGAAAAAACAGAAATTGTCATATCAAGGATGCAACCACTATCTGACAGCTTATTTTGGGGTTGGGTTCTTCTTTGGCAGCATCTCAGACCAGTTTTTTTTTTTTCAGAGAATTTGTCATTTTTGTTATCAGTGTTTCATTCAATGGTCATGATCTTCTCAGGTTACATCAACATGTCCAAGTTATTTTTTTTAATTTGACAAATAGATACCTGATAAGGTACACATTCTAATAATGTCAGGTGAACAAAATTAAATAGTTTTAAGAGACACTTTATATTAAGATGTTCTAAAACCATTTGGTTATTTTATAATAACCTAGACGAAGGCAAACAATTTTAAGGCTCAATAGAAAGTCTTCCAGTCGAGATTAACTTCACCAACAGGATGTTCTTTATAACCCAGTTTTAAAAAACTAATGTGCTTACTGACAGAATGATAAAAAGTAAAATGTGCCTCACCTGAGAACTGGGCACAACAAGCTGTTCCAGGAGCAGGTCTAAAGTTCTGTTGCATAGAAACCTGAACGCAACTGTCCCTCAGCTTCAACTGCAATTCCTGGATAAGTTCTGCAAACAAATATACTAGTTACATCAGGGAGCAGTGGGTTGAGAGGGACCGTTTTAATTCTTTAGATGACATGCGACTTACGAGCATTCTCCACCTTCTGCACAATAAAGTCACTGGGGGACACGAAGTGGGTGACAATAACAGGGAACTGCTCTCCTACTGACTTTGGGATAGGTGGTGGTGGTTGAGCCCATTGATTGTCATCTTTCCCATCAGAGAGGCACTTAAAGTTTTCAAAAGATGCATTCAAAATGGCATCTAAAGGGAAAAGAGACCCTGTGAAGTATTTGCAAAACAACACAAACATGAAGTAAATATGCAACTATACCGATATCTTTCTCGGTTGGTTTAGCATCAGCGGTTTCTTCTTGTGCATAACCGTTCTCAACTAGAAAAGCACTCAGAAGATTTCCTTAAATGCACAAAAGAGGAGTTATTTTAAGGCTTTTAACATCTTTAAATCTGAAATTCGTTTTGGATTCTCATCTATCATACCCACCCTTTGAAAGCAGGATATCAACAACATTGACACATTCTTTCTCCATTGTTTTCAACAGCTTCACAGTGACAGTCTTGCCAGCAAGAAGCTGTTTAACAGCAAGGCAGCACTTGTCTGACCACCCGTTAACCATCGGCACCACACCAGCAATCCGGCACTCCATTGCCTGTGTTGAATAACACAAGCAACAGATGTCATGCTAAAGTTGAATACATTTCCAGACTCAAATCCATACAATTTTAAATCTAAATTATCAAGCATTATTTTATTGCATCTGTTAGAATGAAAAATGTAGATTCTTAGTTCATTATTTGTAAAATAGGCCTGTCACAATACTCCTAATAATCTCATGGTAAAAATGTATTGCATAATAAATCTAAAAGTTTCATTTTTCTATGCCGTTTGTTTTCCTTGTGTCTAATGAAAAAGGAGTAGCAAGAAAGATAAATATTAGCTGAGATTTGAAAGAACAGAAATGGAAAAGGTTTTATTGCTGAACGCGATAGCTGGAATGTGGGAGCCCTTTGGATTCAAGTCAAAGACAATATCATCTGTTGCAATGATTTCTGGGAAAGTTTATCGTCTAACATTTATCATGACTAGGGCTGAAACAATCGGATTAATCTTGATTGATCGATTATTGAAGTAATGGTCTACTAATTTAGTAATTTATTAATTGTTTACTGGAGTATAGACATTCTAAAACAGGTATATAGCAGTAATTATATGTATCAACAAGCTCTATCCAGAAGTTTTAGTTTCGCCTGTTTTAATTTCGTAAGCAGTCTTCTTTAGGGAACGTTTGACTATCCAATTATTGATAGATTAATCAAAAAATGAATAGACAGATTAATCGATTTGCAAAATAATTCTTTAGTTTCAGCCTAATTATGACACGCCTATTTAAAAATGAATCTTGTCTATGTGAACAGAGATAAATAGAGTAGCTATGAGCCCGGAAACCTTAGCCTTGTGAGACCATCCTGATCTCGCGAGCTTTCAAGATTTCACTCGCTAATCAGTCTGGAGACTCTCCGTTGAAGAAAATTTGGAGCCGTTCACCAAACGAACGTCCAATCAGCGTTGGCTTTGAGGCGGGTTGAGGTGTGACGCAACGAGAAGCGCGACAGTTCAGTCTAAAGAACATGGCGGCTTCAGCTGATGAAACTAGCGTTAGCGTGGCTATCGAGCAAGTTTTATCGGAATTACACTATTTCTTCACTGAAAGAAGAGCAAAACACTGCTCTGGAGGCTTTTCTCAGAGGAAAAGATTAGGGATGCACGAGATAATTGGCCCCCTATAGGTATCGGCCTGCATCGGCCTTAAAACTGAATATCAGACATCGGCCACCCCACCGATATTTAACCCTGAGTTGCTAAAGTCTAAAAAAATAAATAAATAAATACTACTTCTTCTTCTTCCTCAAAAACTTATTTTTTACAGACTTAAAAACTTCTAAAGACGAGGGAAAAAATATTGATACATTAAAAGGCACACTATGCAACATTTTTCAGTTAATTAATGTGTTCCATAACGTTATGGATGACTAAATGAGTCATTTCAGGTTGAACAAAGGTATTCTCGGCCGCCCTGGTGGTCTGTGGGGGAAATACTGCACTTGCAATTGCAGGAGCACCGACCCGCACCCACAGGCTCAGAAGTCTCGCGAGAGTCAGTCTTGCTTTACGGCGAGAACTGCTACACGCCCGCAGTTAAAAGCATGCTCGTTGCTAGCACAGTGGCGATCTTTGTGCAGTTATGCTACGTTCACATCGGACGCAGCAAAATCGTGCCTGCTGCTTCATTTTTGCTGCTTGTACCAGTTAGTTCTGACGCGCGGCTGAAGCAGCTTTGCTGCTCTGGCTGCGCGGTGCAAAAGTGTGTCTGACGCGCGTTGGGCGGAGCTTCACTATCCTTTCTCTGCCTTGCAGCTATATTTGCTGTGATCAGTGGGAATAAAGTAGTTTTAATATGTGTTTAAGTGAGAAAATACACCTGAAAACGTAATCAGTGCAGTCAGTTCATTGAGATTATTATCCTGCCTTCAATATTTTTTCTGTCGGAGCCGCTCAGACCCCCACATACCAGCGGTGCGCCGACAGTAGGAATCCCTTCATCAGCAGCCTCTGGCCGGTCGCCTCCTCGCGGTTCACCACGGCAGCTGGTAGGTGTTTTTCATCTAAATAATCCAAACTGCATATTCTGCCGGCAGATTTCTGCATTTTAAGTTAATTTAGGCGTCAATAAACTGTTTAAGAGGAGTGATCATAGCCTCTGATCATCAGCGCTGTGTCTCTCTCCCTGCGTCAGATGATTAAACGCGCCCGACGCACTGCTTCAGCTGCTCAGACGCACTGCGCCTGCTGCTCAAAACGCGCCGCGGGACTATGGAGAGATATTTGTGCCATCGGTTTGAGCGCGCAGGAACCAATCCGAGCGCGCAGTGAGACAACACGCGCGCGCGCAAAACCGGTCTGGCGCGCGCTCAACTCTGAAAAACCCTCTCAACACACTGTTCTCGCGCTCAGTTTCATCTCTGCGCGTGCTCGAATCCGTCTCTGCTCGGGCTTGCTCTCCTGCTCTCTCTCCGCGCTCAACACCAGCTGTGCGCTCGGCTGTTTCTCCGCTCGCTCGACTCTCTGCGCTCGCAACTTCAGCAATGTATGTAAATGAACCATACCATCAGCCAATCACACTCAGCTTCTTTTCATCCAATGAAAGCATTCCTTCCTTCTTCTTCTTTTCTATCATGGCGGTTCGCAAGCAACTTCAAGGTGTATACCGCCACCTACTGTTCATGAGTGTGTAGCAACATTGTTTTACATCTATTAAATTCTATTTTTTAATTTTGCATTCTGAAGCTAACTAAATAATGCTTTCCTTAATCTATAAACATCCTTTATATTTCCTTTATTTCCCAATAATCCTTTAAGACTCCATTCTTGGCCTGTCATTTCAACTACTCTTCTCAATTTTTCCCTTTCAGGTTCATATGTTTTACAGTTCATTAATATGTAAGCATTCGTTCCAAATACTACATCCGGTTAGATGAAAAAAAAATAAATAAATAAATAAAAACACAATCAGGAAAATCAAACTACTCTTACAGTTATTTTGTCAACATTCCTAAGATAGTACTATAAAATATCCTGAATTATCTCAAATAAACTTCAGTAAAACAGTTATTAGATCATTGCCTCATCCATCTCTTTTACCTGCTATTGACATGGATTTAAATTTGCTGTTTTAAAAGAAAAATAAGGAGGATATTTCAGGTTCAAGTATGGTTCAACAGTATATAGATAATGTTTTGGATCATATTGGCCTTACTCTTAGCTTTTGTGGCGGGTGTTTCTTCTTTTTGTTGTTTTTTATGGAGGTTGGCAAACAACAATTACCGCCACCAACTGAAAAATCCTGTTTATCAAATTATTCTTTTTAATATATATAATAAAGAATAACCCTCTTATTTAGAGTCCATCTGTAAAAGGTCTTCTAAATAATAATTGTTAAATTTCAGATCAGGTCTGCTGTCTGAATAATTGCGTTTAAATTAATATAACAGTCGCTGATCTAAAATCAGAGCAAACTAAACTTCTTAATGGAACGATTTCTTCAATCCATTGTAAGGCCAATATGATCCAAAACATTTCTCCTTTGTAGGCTGAATTCCATCACTGATTCTTTTACCCGATTTAAAAATAAATTATGAAACTAAAACAAAACACCATTCCTAATATTGGAATATTTTGAAGCATCCATAAAAAATTTAACATATCCATAATATTTTTTATCTATATATTGTTGAACCATACTGGAACCTGAAATATCCTCCTTATTTTTCTTTTAAAACATCAAATTTAAATCCATGTCAATAGCAGGTAAAAGAGATGGATGAGGCAATGATCTAATAACTGTTTTACTGAAGTTTATTTGAGATAATTCAAGATATTTTATAGTACTATCTTAGGAATGTTGACAAAATAACTGTAAGAGTTGTTTGATTTTCCTGATTGTGTTTTTATTTATTTATGTATTTTTTTTCATCTAACCGGATGTAGTATTTGGAACGAATGCTTACATATTAATGAACTGTAAAACATATGAACCTGAAAGGGAAAAATTGAGAAGAGTAGTTGAAATGACAGGCCAAGAATGGAGTCTTAAAGGATTATTGGGAAATAAAGGAAATATAAAGGATGTTTATAGATTAAGGAAAGCATTATTTAGTTATCTTCAGAATGCAAAATTAAAAAATAGAATTTAATAGCTGTAAAACAATGTTGCTACACACCCATGAACAGTAGGTGGCGGTATGCACCTTAAAGTTGCTTGCGATCCGCCATGATAGAAAAGAAGAAGAAGGAAGGAATGCTTTCATTGGATGAAAAGAAGCTGGGTGTGATTGGCTGATGGTATGGTTCATTTACATACATTGCTGAAGTTGCGAGCGCAGAGAGTCGAGCGAGCGGAGAAACAGCCGAGCGCACAGCTGGTGTTGAGCGCGGAGAGAGAGCAGGTCGAGCGAGCGCGAGCAGAGACGGATTCGAGCACGCGCAGAGATGAAACTGAGCGCGAGAACAGTGTGTTGAGAGGGTTTTTCAGAGTTGAGCGCGCGCCAGACCGGTTTTGCGCGTGCGCGTGTTGTCTCACTGCACGCTCGGATTGGTTCCTGCGCGCTCAAACCGATGGCACAAATATCTCTCCATTCGGGACCTTTTGCTGCGCCTTGACGCGCGTCAACCATTGACTTTGCATGTAAACTCGCTGCTTCTGTCGCGCCAGCTGTGTCCAGTGTGAACGCAGCATTAGTCATTCGTTGCGTTCGCCTGTCTGCTAAGCTCAAAACAACCGCGCCTGGCTTGACGGAGAAACCAGGAGAACAGCTGTGCATATTTACGACAGTGCACTTTTACTTTCGCCCTCTGGGGGGAGCCTCGCTGGAAAATCAACACCGGTTGCATAGTATACCTTTAAAATATCACAATATCTTCATATGCTGATATATTGCCATTTAAAAACACCATATCAATCTCTTTTACTGATGAAATATTGCTATATGTCATCGTTATGCTACGAAATTCCCCGAAAATACACGAAATCTTGCCATATTTTTATATGTTGATATATTGACGCGGTATCGATCTATTTTACTAACAAAATCTCACAAGAATTTGCAATCACGAGAGTTTGTAACAGAACGATGAAATTCCACGAGATTTTGAAAGTAAAATAGATCGATACCGCGTTTTTAAAAATCTATTTGATATCAGCAAATGAAAATATATATATATTATTTTTCAAAGTGTCAGAAATGGATAACAAAACTGCTATTTTCAATGACTACTTATTTTTGTCCAGCTTTAACATCGGTATCGATATCGGTTATATGAGTTTTAAAATATCGTCCAAAAACCTAATATCGTGCATCCCTAGAAAAGATGTTTTTGTTCTTCTCCCGACTGGTTTCAGCAAGAGTTTGATCTATCAATTGGCTCCTCTTCGTCGACGCTCTGTTAGTACGTCATATGCTTCGTTGATCTGATTGGTTTATTGGGCCCGTCTATCAACAACATAGGCCAATCAGCTAACCAGTATTTCCGCCCCTTCCCAAAATTACTTCTACAGAAGGTTTCCAGATGGATATGCGGAGCAAATCCATCTGGCGGAGTCAGGTTACGGAAACCTAGAGTAAAATGCTATTTATTTATTTAGATTTTTTTTATAACTTCTGCAGTGATCAATCTAAAAAAAAAAAAAAGCAAACAACCAAAAAAAAAAAAAAAAAAGGAAGAAGAAAAACAGTGGAATCAGTGCAAAGTGTAAATGTAGAACCTTGCAGAGGCTATCATCACCCTTTAATATGAATCAAAACTACAAGCACTCACACATGGGCTGAAATTTTTAAGGTTTGCAGGAAGGGGTCTGATTCTTTCAACTGGAACCTTCTCTTCGTTACCAAAGTCAATGTAAAGGATATCAGCTGTCTGGTTGTCAGCAGCTAGAGTCTGCACCAAACCCCTGTACCAGTTCTGATAGGGAAAAAAAAACAAAAAAAAACAAAACACATTTAAGTCAATAACTTGCCAAAAATTTATTTAAATATGTACACCTAAAATGCATTAAATAACCTGTTCCCACCTCATCATAGGAAAACTGGACTGTGCAAACTTCTCCCTCACAGGGAAGGTAAGCTGCTCCTGAGAAACTGCTGCATGCTTTCTGAAGTTCTGTCCTTATGATATGTAGAGCTTCGTACATCTCAGGGATTTGGGGAACGATGAAAAACCGGCAAGGGCTGGTGAATTCAACAACAGTAGCCTGAAAGTAAAAAAGAAAAAAAATAGAGTCCTGCACCAAGCAGTAGACAATTTCATGTTCAAAAAGGTGATGCACTGGAGTATCCCTTTATTTATTTTTTTTTACCTGAAAGTCCATTTTATTGATTTTAGAAGCTTGTAAATGTTTTAGATAGACCCTGTTGTTGCTAGATGTATCACCAGCCTTTAAATATCAGAAATATTAAAGCATATAGTAAAGAGTTTTGATTTATATTTGAAGTGCAAAGATTTAAACAACCAAGTTACTTACCGGCAATTCTGCAAGGCTTTCCTTGAGACCAGTGCTTTGCAATGCAAGGTTTTCCTCAGGCTTTTTTCTTTAAATTAAAAAGGCACACATATATTTGAAAATAGCTTGATTTCCAGAAAATTAAAAGCTTTAAAATTAGTGACCAAACCTACATTTCAGGCTCTGGGTCAACAGCTTTGCAGGTGTATCTGTGGTTTTTCCAGTCTTCCGTCTGACAATCCACAGAGCAATAACTCTTTTTCTTGCAGCGCATGCAGCGGAAATTTCCTATTTAACAGCAGGAGAAATTGATCTTTATTGTTGGTTGGAAAATGCACACAAAACAACACTAATAAAATGAGTGATTTTTCAAAAGTGTTTTTTTCCCCCCCACAAAACGCCATATGGAATGAAAAAATAAAAAATAAAAAAATCAACAAAAGAAGCATCTTTCTTGATTAAAACCTTTACTTACTGACTCTATAACTCTAGTATTACCTTGCTTTCCACAGATGTAGCACAAGGGAGCTGGATGGTCCAATCCTGTCAACTGATAATCCAAGGGGAGAAATCACTTCATTGAAACAGACATTTTCATTTTAACAACACACAGATGCAGAAATAAATAACTAGGGCAAATAGATGTACTGCTCCATCCGAGATTTCACGGGATTGTAAGCTCATCAACAAGCTAAGAAATACACAGGCAACCATAAATTTAAAACCAACATGGCGGCCATTATATTTCAAGCCTAGTTTTTAGAATTTACATAGAGGCTCTAAGAAACTCCTGTGTGGTGGATGAATGGGTGTGGTTCCCCAAGACGTACAAAAAGGGGTGGAGATTCAAAATTCTCAGTTAAACCAGCATTATAAGAATCAGATTGTGAACAAATCTTGCAAAGAACTCACTGTCGCTCTTAATGTTTGTTCTTCTCCCGACCTCACGATTCCTGACGGAGGTGGTCGTTAGAGGCCGATCGCCCCTCGTTGCCCCCTGTACACTACATGACTCACGATGCACGATAAGGCTGAAAATTGGGCCGATCGAAAGATTCATGCACAACTGGAAAATTGCCCCGAAAATCGCACAGTGTACGCCCGGCTTTAGATGATTTAAAGAGGCTTTAAAAATGTTGGAAACAACTTTGTTTTCTACTTTTACAGTTAGTCTGGGGTTGGAAGCTTGTGGCCTGTCTTTTCCCTTTGCACTAACCATAAGCTAGATGTTTCACTCCAGGGTTGAAGTTTTTCAGCAACTTTAAAACTTGGTTATCCAGAGTCCAATGTCGCAGGAGTTTACTGTAACCTTTGTGTGAAAAACACTTTGCTTCTACTTGTATTTATAGATCTGCGTGCCAACTGTAATTCTCTCCTCTCTGCTTTGTGGCGGAAAACCCATTTTAAGAGTTTACCGCCACCTAAAGGTCTAGAGTGGAAATTTTCTATTGGTGTATTCAGACTAGGCGCGTAATCAGCATCAGAGCATCTGATTTACACGCAAAGTCTATAGGGGACAGCATTGAAGGGTGTCAAAGTGTTGCGGGCACCGCATCTGGGTGTTCTGCCGTCCGAGTGTTCAGGCATCAGAATGTCCGCCTTTTGATGCTAGAGTTTAAGAAATTTAGCTTTTGAAGCTGGACACCGGTGTTATGTTGAGAATAACCTCCAATCTCACAAACTGATGAGAAAATGGACTGAAATATGAAAGAAAAGGGAACTTTTAAACATATTTTTAATGTTTTTATGTTTCTTATGCTTGAATGCTGTAAAATTTAGTTTTGGTGGACAGATAAAGTCGAATGCATACGATTTTTACTGTTAAAGAGACACGTTTTAGTTTATGTGCTACAGTCTGTACAGAAGTACAGAACGTACAACAGTAGGTTTAAAAAGTTCCCTTTTCTTTCATATTTCAATCCATTTTCTCATCAATTTGCGAGTTTAGGGCGATGCATGTTCCTGCAACAGGGGAGGTAATTATCTACAGTCGGGTATTTCTCATCATTTATCTTTCAACTAAAACTCAATTTTAGGGAATCCATGCATAAGAAACAAGAAAACATTAAGAATAAGCTCAAAAGTTCCCTCTTCACTAATATTTCAATCTGTTTTCTCATCAGTGTGCGAGACGGAAGATAATTCACAGGCAGGTATTTCTCGGCATAACACGGAAGCGTCAACCAATAAGAAAAGATGATCCAGGAGTTTTTTTTTTTTTAGGGGAAATAGACACAGGCTGCAAGCTGTTATTTTTCTGCAGAGATTTCTGGATATGAAAAATTAATTTTAAACACCAAAATGTAAAAAGAATGTTTTTTTTTTTATGTAGGCTACAAGGAAAAGAGAACAAGCTCTAATCATTATTGCTGCACTAAAACATTTTTTATATGAACAATGTTGAAACACCACGCAATCTAACTAAAAATGTTAAAACCTGCTGACTAAAAATATTCTGCTGTATATTCTGGCTTTAATCTGGCTGCAACAGAGAGTTTTTCAGCAGGGATTTACAGCGCTGCCGCTGCTGTTCAGTCAGAACAGCATACGTTGTCGGATCGGCATACGCTTCGTTTTTATCTGACCTAAATGAATTCTGAATGACAATATTAAACACAGCCATTCTTTTCTATGATTTTAAACATGAAAAGAAAATGTAACCAAATTCAAATTCCCACACACGGTTTTACTACTAAACTAACTGATAAATTAATATTGACTAATATGATTTTAGCTCTAAATGCTTCTTCTCTCAACATCCCAGAAACTTCAATTATGACTGCCCATTTCATCACCCAAGAAACAACAGTAGAATCAATAGTGTTGCACCGATGCCATTTTTTGGCCCTGATACCTGGCTGTGCTGTATCGGCCGATACCGATTCCATCTGTTTGAAAATGATGTGTGTGTGTATATGAAGAACTACATACCAGTTGGATGTAAAATAATTGCCATCATGGCTTTGTCAAGCTGCTACCTACCTTTGTGAAGCAGGAAAAAAACTAATACAAAGTTAATCTTTGTATTAGAACTTTTTACCTGCAATGGGTGAAAATAGTTGAATAAACTTTTGGTCTGAAAATGGTATCATGCCCTATTTGTTGGTACTCGCCGATACCAATACCACCATTTTAGTGGAGTATCAGGGCCCCGTCCGATACTGATGATCAAAGCCGATTTTCTTTTTTAAAAGTTAAAATAAACGTGTTTTGGCTGGTCATAATACTGCTGCTAAAATTTAATGTGGAAATAATTCTCTGTTGTGCAATGTATGCCGATCTGACAGCGCACCAGCTGTATGCTGGAGGTCAGGCTCTCTAAAAAAGAAGTACATTTTTCAGTTGGATCATAATCCTGATAAACTAACTGCACGGATGATGTTTTGAGGTATTCTTTCTCACTAAAAAAATTTGTTGAATCGTGATATCGCAAAAAAATATGAATTGCCTAGCCCCAATAGAAATGTCAGTTAACTGCATTTATGCATTTTTATTAATTTTATAACAGGATTGCTATCTGTTAAAAGATGCTATGCCACTGTAATACACTCTATATATACAGCTTCTATGGAGCCGTCTGTTGGAGCAGTGGATTATCTGTAGCTGAGAGAAAGCAGCTGGATAAGCTAATCAGGAAGGCCAGCTCTGTGACTGGATGCCTTCTGGGCTCAGTGCAGGAGGTAGAAACAAAATGATCCTAACTAAATTAACATCTCTGTTGGATAAAATCTCCCACCCCATGCATGAAGCTGTTGCAGAACAAGAGAGCTCCTTCAGGGACAGACTGATGCACCCTAAATGCACCCGTGAGCGTTATCACAGATCCCTTCACCCAGCAGCTATGATTTATAACCAACACTGTTCCCAACAACCTCAATAAGTTGTAACATTCATGTGGATTTTGCACAGTTTCTACCTCAGTCAGTTAAACAACATGCTGCTGTCATTTTTGCAGATCTCTGGTGTTGCTGCTATTTTCAAATATCCATTCCTGTAAAAATGTCCAAAGCTGTATATTGGTTTGTTCTCCAGGTGCACAGTTTTATATTGTTTAAACACTTAACAGTACAGTATTTCATTGTTTATCTTTTAACTCTTCACTGTTATGTTATTGTTAAACATTTTTCTAAGGTCCACATTTGTGTGACAGTTTTTTTCCTGTTATAAACACTAGAATTTCTCTAATAAAGGGGTTTTCTATTCCATTTTACTTTTATGGTCATTACATGTACATCACTGAATAGTGTGGCAAATGAAATGTGCTATATAAATGAAATATACCTACTGAAAAAAACCAACGTGTTGAAACAATGTAGACACAAGGGAAAATTGGCATCTCTTATCTGGTATTAAAAGCATGCACTTAATTAACATTTTCATTAACCAAATTTATCTAAGGCTACATTTACACTGAAGGCCTTGATGCTCAATTCAGTTTTTTTGTGAAATCCCAATTTGTTTGTGTTGCCGTTAGGGATGGGAAGATTTATGAAAACCGTCAGAACCGTTCGGTTCGACTGTCTCGGTTCAGTTCGCGTGTGTTTCGTTCGGTTCATGCGCTGCTCCTTTTTCTCATAGGCGAAGCGTTTACACTCCAGAGCAGAAGGTGGCGGTACTGCGACCAAAGCCAACCACCAGTAGTAAACAAGAAGAAGAAGAAGCGAAGCAGCGTAGCCAGGTGTAGCAGGGAAAAAAATCAGTTGCTGTAGAGAATTGTGTCGGAATGGCGAGTGGGAAAGAACAGGAGTTGGAAGACGCGCCAGCAGCACTTTATAGGTCTGCTGTATGGGAGCGCCTTGCATTTAGAGTGACCTACGATGACGGCGGAAAGAAAGTTGTGGATAAAAGTGCAACAGTGTGCAAGCATTGTGCAACACGTTTTGTTTACGCTAACAGCAACATGACCAACATGTCATGCTAACCCCGAAATCCCTCATACTCCGTCAGCAACCCCCGCTGCGCTCCAGCCCGGCTGCTCAAAGCAAAGCCTGCAGCCTCCACTGTGGCTCCCTCCATCCGCTCCCCTCGGAGTCCCTTGGAGATGGTAGAGAGCATGCACGAGATGATTAAATTCAAAGCAGCAAAACATACGGAAATGATCCAGGGTTTCTGCGGATCATTTAAAATAATTACAATCCATTATTTTTTGGGGGATCTTTTTCATTAATTCCATAAATTTTTATGGGATTTCGGAGTAACAATCAACATGTATCGAACCGAACCGAACAGAAAACCGTGATCAGAAACCGTGAATCGAACCGAACCGTGGATTTTGTGAACCGTTCCACCCCTAGTTGCCGTTAACATTTCCAAATATAACTTGTACGTGATCTCCTGTGTGAACTGCAGTCAGACAACGCAATGGAGCGCATCTAACGATCTTTCCCAACCATAAAAACACAATCTGTTCAAGATGGTTAAACATAAATACTACTCTCTGTATCATTGTCCGCCACGGTTGTTGTTTTTCTTGCCGCTTCTTCATAACATGACCCATAATAGTGACCTTTGTCATGTATTATTGCGTTCAGGTCGGATGAATGTGACCTCTTGAGAAACAGGTCGCATTTGTATAGATCAGATTCTTTTCAGATTCAGGACCACATAGCCAAGCGGCCTGGGTCGCATTGGAAAAAAAATAGGATCTGTGTCGTTCAGACAGCCATGAAAAGATCCGATACAGGTCGCATATGGGCCAAAAAAATCGGATTTGGGTCACTTCAGGCTGCAGTGTGAACGCAGCCTAAAGGGTTGGTTATATTCCAGCAGCAGTGTGTTGCAGTGAGCCTGTCGCAGGTATGACGCAGGCATTTTTGATTTATGCTCAATATTGAAGCGTGGTCTGTGCTATGTTTATTCCACTCCACAATGCAAAAGAGGAAAATCATTAACTAACTGTGGGTCTAGATACGACCGAGGCGGTGAGGAAATGGGGGCAAGTCTGTCCGACAACGGAGGGACGTGAGGACAAAAAAGAACGGGGATCCAGGTGGAAAAAGGGTCCCAGCGTTCTCGCGCACCTCGCTCTTCTAACTGGTCCAATTTCACAAGTCGTTTTCCACAATGGTGGTCATACAAACAAAGGAAGCCGATAAGGCACCAAACAGGAGACGCATAGTGTAGAGCGGATGTAGATTTGACCATTCAGATGCCTCCTGTCTGTGGTCACCTTCAATTTGGGAGAGGTGCAGCAGAGTGTCTTCGGAGGGGAAGGGGACATCTCTACGTTCACCGCGACACATACGCAGACAACCTAGTTTCGAAGTGTAAGTCAGCCTTAAGACAGTGTTTTCCAACACTGGTCCTCAAGGCACACTGACCTGCATCTGCATGTCTTGGATGTTTCCAGGCTGTCACAAACCTGATGTCAATAGATAGCAGTTTAAAGGGGAACTCATTTTTTTTTATTTATTTTTTTTTATTTACATTATTACATGATGTTATACTCACCCATATGAGTTTTGTGTCATTTGGAGCTGTTCTGAAGATATTCCCTTAAGTTATATCCAAATAACGTCTTCCAATGGGCAAGTGACTAGAAGGGACAAACTAAACTGTTCATAATTGATCATTTATGGTACCCCAGCATTCATAACATGTAGGCGCATCACTGTCCCCAAGACATCCGCAGTTATATTTTTTTATATTTATATTTTTTTAAAACAAAGTGGAGTGTGTATGACGTCATCCACGCGCTGGACTGGAGTTGTGACAGGCAGCCCGGGCCACAGGCGGCTACGCTCTACCCCTTGTATTCATTCGGCTAGCTAATCTGAATCGTTCAATTCCATTTCGAGAGCGAGATCATCTGTGATAGTAGCACTAGACATCTTCCAGGCATGTGAGGAAAACTAGCAGCAGTTCAGCGGACAGGATGAATGAACGGTAGCCGACGCCCGCGGATGACGTCATACACACACCGCTTTGTTTTTAAAAGATATAAATATAAAAAATATAACCGCAGATGTCTGGGGGACAGTGATTCGACTACATGTTATGAATGCTGGCATACCATAAATGATTAACTATGAACAGTTTAGTTTGTGCCTTGAAGTCATTGCCCATACAAAGACGTTACTTGGATATAACCTAACAGAATATCTTCTGAACAGCTCTAAATGACACAAAATTCATATGGGTAAGTAGAACATGATGTAATAACGTAAAATCAAGAGGCCAATGTAAGAAAAAGAAAAAACGGTGTTCCCCTTTAACAGGGTTTCCAGAACTCCAATCATCTGAATCAGGTGTGTTGAAGCAGGTAAACGCCTAAAACACGCAGGGCAGTGCCTTGTGGATCAGGTTTGGGAAAAAAAAAAAAAAAAGCTGCTCTAATAGACTGAATTTTAAGTTGCCTTTATCTATAAATTATTATTAGTTAGTGAAAATGAACAGTTAAATTGTTTTGTTTTATCATACATTGATATACAGGTTTAATTTAAAGTGAAGTTTTGACTCTTAAATGTTATCCTTTTATGTTTTACATGCATATATGTCAATTGTAGCAACTGTAGCATTTATCTCACCTCTTGTTGGTGCAGACATGATAATATGGCAGTAAAAATTTGATACATACCAGCGATTCATTTCTGCTTACTGTTGAAGTGGTGGAGCCTGGGAAAAGTATTTAATAAAAAGGCTTTTGTTTTGTCGAATGTACCAAATTAAAACAATAAGAGGAATTTAAAAACAAAAAATGTAAAAAGGGAGCACCTAGGCTTACCATCTTCAGGGATGCGTGCAGATGCAGCAGCGGGGAATCTTTGCCTGGATAGTAAAGACAAACCCGGGCTGGACAAAGGTCTCCTCAGCGGCCGGGTGGGTTTAACCGTGGATGTAGGATAAGAAGCGCTCATGTCTATAGTGGTATAGCAAAATAATATTTTGTTTCGCAGCTCAGCGCGTTGAATAACGAGGGAAAGTACTTTTATTAAAACGCTCTTAGCTAGCTAACTCAAGGTTAGCATTAAAGCTCACGTGCGTCAGCTATCTTGCTAAACGCTACTTTAAGAAAGTTCTTAAAAGTAAAGGAGAGCAAAGCTGTCAGCATCAAAAGTTATGATTTAATATTTAAAGAATGTGTTAAGCATTTGGGCGCTCAAATTTACCTACGTTCTCGGGCTGCTCGTGAGAAGAAAATGAGCGCGGCACCTGCGTGATGACGTCACCAGAAGGTCAAAATCAAAACCGCTTGAACGTTAATTACGCGGAGAGATGTTTATCGGAACCTTCTCTGTGTTCAAAAAATAGTGTCAATCCTGTTTTATTTTTTGGAAGGCAAATCATCGAACGCTTTCTCAATGGCGTAACGAGATAACAATAGGCCTCTAAGCAACATTATTAGGGTGGGGCTATGGCAAGCAGTTTTCACATAAATCGGTTGTACTGCCTTTACATTCAAGATATCTCAAAACGTTTTATGACTAGACGTTTTAGCGATTTAAGATATCTCTAATTATATTTTGACTTGTCAAAATTCCTATTCGAGATATCTCTAATTACATTCTGACTAGTCCAAATGATGTCAGATTTACCATTAACCTGTATGGAGACATCATATTAAGATATCTAGAATGAATTACTGGCTATCTGAAATACACATTTCAGATATCTACGATTAAATTACGACTAGTCATAAAGTAATTTCAAGATATCTCGATTTTTGTTTTGACTAGTCATAATTTTAAAGATATCTCAAATTGCACTATAATTCATGATATTTTAAATGTATTGTAGGATAGGAGATATGCAGTTTTGACAAGTAAAAACTAAATTATAGATATCTTAAAAGCAAATAATGACTAGGCAGAATATGGCAAGCCTTTTTAACATAAATTCGGTTTCGTCTGACCATCCATAAATATGTTCCAGATATCTTAAAATACATTTTGAGTAGACAAAACCACATTTTGACTATCCGGAATGATAATTTAAGATATCTGTATTTATATTCTGATTAGGAAGAATAATAATTCAAGATATCTTAAATTACATTTTGCCTAGTCAAAATTCCTTTCAAGATATCTCAAATTTCAAAATTTAAAGCATCACACGCTGACTTAACTTTTCCTGACAGTAAGGAATTTTTTAGGAACCATCCTCCTGGAAGTATGGCAAGCTTGCCATAGCCCATATGAAGTACAACACTCTGGATTACCCATAATTCCAAGTTGTGGTGTAACAATAATAATTATAAAATAATCAAATACATTTTTCTTTTAAAATCTATATTGCGGTTTGAAACATATATGAGCGTATTTTTTACCAACCGTCTAATGAACTATACACAGTTATTAACATAGTAATTAAAAGTACCACTGTCTGCTTTGCTATTGGTGTCGCGTTTCAACGGCTCACCATCATGTGAAATCTGGCATGTGTTGGGGTATAAATAAGTTCCAGTCAGCCATTTTAAAGTCAGGTGGGTTTTTTTAAGGAATTTTTTGCCTCATTACGTCAGCAATCAGATGTCCTAGTCCATAATTGCGAAGGGGGTCAACCAGGTGTCATTGACGGGGCCCGTAAGAGGCCGGGGGCCGTAAGCAACTGCATTCTCTGCTTACCGATATTTACACCATTGCGCTTTCTGTATGTATTTTGTATTACAATGAATTCTTTTCAGTATAGAGTATATAAGTATTTAACTGTAAAGAATCATACAGATAAAAATTATCTTTGGGTTCTCACCCTTAATCCTGCTAGGTTAAAATGTGCTATATTTAATGTTTCTAAGCTGGCTCTTTCCTATTGCGATTTTATAAAGATTTCCCTTCAGTTTGTGACTATAAAACCTTTTTTTCCACTTCTGTAAAATGCGTCTAGTGTCTCAAAGAGACGATTGTTAAATGTTTACAATTTTCATTCATCTTCTTTTTCCAAACACCCTGAAGCAGAGGTCTTCAGCAGGGGGTCCACAGAGGTACTGCATGGGGGTCGCGAAAATTTTGGTTGATTAGACTTTTTTTTAATATTCCCCTTCTGCATTTTTTTCCCACTAATTGAAATGTCTTTAAATGCATATTAACATGAATTCAACACACTGTAGTAAAGAGATAAATGGAGGCAGGAGATGTCTTTCAGTCATCAATGCACACATTCAGCGACACACAGGAGCTCTTTCAAGCTGGCCACAGTTTCATTCACAACACCTGTCCCATCAATGAGGAATCAGAATCAGAAATACTTTAATAATCCCAGGGAGAAATTACGTTTGTTACATTACTCCATATTTGATAGAGGGATAAGTTTGATATAACATATTATAATATAAAACATATAATTAGGGGGTCCCTGCTCCCTCTCACCATTAGTCTCTATCTCAATGTGACTATACTTTACTTTTTAGATTTTTTATATCTAAGGAAACATATTCCAGGAAGTTACCACTTTTTTCTTTTTTAATGCTTTTTTTTTGTACTATATACACTCTTTTTATATTGTCTGGCATTTTTTTTTTTTTTTTTTTATCTTTAATGGCATCTTGCTTTAACTCTTTTTACTCTATATAAGCTACTGGAACCAGAATTTCCCTGAAGGAGTAATCCCAAGGGATAAATAAAGTTGAGTTTATGTCTATAGAACCAAACACATACACATCCACTATCATTCCTAAGCAAGCTCTGCACTGGTGGGGACCACGTGATTATTGCTGGGCTTTCTTGTGTACCCTGAAGCTTTCATCCACTTTAAGAGTATTACAATTTGAGTGAAACCTGACACACAGAACTATCCTTGTCTTTCAAGTCTTTTTGATGCAAATCAAGAATGAACGGCTATTTTGCCTCAGAGGAAACAATGGCTGACTAAAAATAGTCAGCCACAGATACAATCAGAGCAACAAGATTAAATCAGCTTTTCCCATTAACTCTTTCCACAGAACTAAGGATGATATTGTTCTTATGATGCTTGAAGGTCTGTTAAAACAGTCCAAAGGGATATTCCAGTTGCAGCGTAAATGATTACATTTCTTGTGGTTATTCTTCATAGTAAACTACCTGTAGATGAAATGTAAACAAATAAAAATCTTTTGATTTTCTAAAAACATTTTGACACAACTGTAATATTATGTTTCCTTCAGAATCTGTGGGAGAACCATGTCTTTTTATGTTTAAGTCTGTCCTTTTTTTATATTCATATAAGGAAATAAAATATGTCATAATCCAATAAAAGCATACAGATAAGTCACTATCTGAAGTAAAAGGGAAGGATATAAAGAATGAAAGCAAAATAAACAATTTAGATGAGAAAATAAAACATTGTTACTTTTTTTAAGCAGAGGAGGCAAGGGTGGTTTCATTTTCATGGTTTTCCTTTGTAAATACCTGCAGGTGTACCTGTTCTGTGCTTTAACGTCAGAGCGACGTCACTTGTCAGCGGGCATTCATTGGTTTCTATCAATCTCCTTCTACTGTGGCCATATTTGTTGATGTGTCATAGCAGTGAGTAGCTGTAGCTGGGCGATCAGCTGCTTTAACGGGCAGTTCTGACCGTCACTGCACGGACATACACGATGACTTGTTGGGTTTTGGTGGGTATAAATACAACCATCTTTATTTAGCTTCACCCTACGTCATTGATGCATGCTAGCATTAGCCTCAGCTAACGTCTGTGTTATCATTTTTAGCTCAGCTAACTGGATAAAATAACAACATATGACGTTAAAACATGTCAACCTTGCCGCGTGTTCATTATTAAACATCGTTGCTTCTTTGTTTATTTGTTATATGCGGTTTAAGCTGATATAGTAGCCCAACAGTTAGCCCCGATGCCCTGAAGCTAACTGACAGGCTAGCATGCTAACAAGTCAGAGGGACAGGTAGAGCTAACGTCAAATGCCACGGAATGTAAATAAAAGATCAAACACTATAATGATCATCATTTGGCTGCTTATTGTTACAAATAATTAACTTTGTTATGTAATCGATTATAAAGGGGAAGTGGTAGATTTATGATGGTACTAGCTAGGTGTTGTGGCACGACACCTGTCAGAGGAGCATCATTATGTAAGTACTAGCTTAGGTTTTCACATAGAAACAGCAAAATGAGTGAAAATCAAGATATTTCACTCTGTAAGAAGATCTTTTGGGATAATATTTAAACATTGGTTTGTGTTGTTCTCTACTTGTGTAAAAGGATATGGGTTATTAACAGAGGATGGGCATGAAATGGGTGGGGTTAGTGATCCTGGGAGCATAAAGAGCTTTAGCTGTAAAAGGGAAAAAAAAAGGTAAATAAAAACATAAATTACTATTAAAGTTTGTAAGGCCTCCACTCACACTAAATGTACCCAGTGATCATTAACACAGTAAATGCTGATAAGCCCCTTTTCACTCTAGTGCTGGATAAGAGTTAATGTATTAGTTTTATTTTTTATTATTTACTTCTTTGCTTCAGCCTACCTACATCTGTTTGGGTGTAACTTTTTTCATAAAAATTCTCTGATTTGAGGCAATAGGTGAATTAAAATGTTAGGCCCATGCTGCAAGTGTTTCAGGTGTCGAATGAAGCCAATAGATACTGTAATCTTGAATAACAATCACAGCTGTGTGACGTTCTCTGTCACACGCCTTCCGGCAAATGTAATCCTGTCACAGGCGGGGCAAAAGACACACCTCTTTTGTGTATTGTCCCAGCTCTCTAGTGTGTCTGTGGACATTCTTCAGGTTTTTCCTTTCGGTAATGAATGATCTACGAAGTACCGATCAGGAGGATGCAACATATAAATAGCTCAGGGATACCGTATGAATGATTTTAAGGAACTTTTTGTTGTTTACAGATAAACTGTCATTAAGCCAGCTTGTTTTCCTTTTTTTTTAACTACTTTTTTGTTTTTTTGCCTTCTTGCTGCCAGATTTGAACATAAGCGGCAATGAAACAGCCTGCTCCCACTACAGATGCACAGAAAATGGAAGCATCAGATGATAAATTGTCTACAGAGGATTCAAACCCTAGAGCCGTGTTACGTACAAGTACATCAAGCGTTGAAGAAGAGGAGCTCATTTTTCAGAACAGTGGACATGAGGTGAAGACTTGCAATCAGGAAAAAGTGGAAAAACAGCTGGAAAGCGGAGATGGAGCTCATATATGCGGTGTGGACTATCATGATGAAGGAGAGACGACCGCTGATGTTCAGACTGACACACTTGGCCATCTTTCAAATGAGACTACCTCTGCCTGTCATGATGTTGCAGAAACCTCTCCTTCCGTTATCGAAGGTACAGTGGAGACCTTTTTGACTTTTGATGCGACATCTCAAGCTGACAGTGAGCAGCCGTCACAGTCTCCCACTGCAGACAGCAGCAGCAATGCTGAAAGTCCTTCACTCCATTCTGTCCAAAGCACTTCCAAAAGCTCCCCCATAGACTCTTCTACCTCTGGGATCTCTAATGGAGCCTCCACTCCGAGCTCAGACACACTCAGCCTCTCGCCAGCTTCTAGCCCACAGACCAGCTCTGGCGTCCCTCTCCCCTCACAGTCCTCATCAAGCCCCTATGACACTGATTGCAGTCGAAAGCTCATTTCTCAGATCCAACGCTCGTTGTCACAAGAGTCGCTGTTGGATGAACTGGAGTCGGAGCTTTTAGCTTGTGGCTTGTCTGAAAGGGAAAGCAGAGGAAAGGGGAAAGGGAGCTCGCCTGTCAATGGACTCCCAGCAGACCAGGACGGCTGCATGATGGTCTTTGAGAAATGTGTGCAGTACAAATGCACTCAGCAGGAGAAGGCTATTCAGAGGTAAATTATATAGAATAAAATCCTTCCAATGATCGTTTATCCCTTAAGAGCCCCTATTTTTAAGAAGCTTTTTAACCTTTTTGCTTAGGTTGCTTGAGGAGAACAAGAGACATCAGGAGCTGATCCTGGGGATCTGCTCGGAAAAAGATAATATGAAGGAAGAGCTGAAAAAGAGAGCAGAGACAGAGAAGCAGCACATGGGCTCTATTAAAAAGGTCAGTATTTTATTCTGTATTCTCCTTTCCTGTAAAGTAATTCTCAGCAAATATTTCCTTGCCTGTAGACAAAACCTAGGAAATCAAACAGCTAGTCAGACTAACTCCCCATTTGGAGTCATTTTGAACAGCTCCAAACACTTTCACTATAAACATTGAAACTTTGACAAGAGATTATTTAGTTTGTTTCTGTCTTCTCAGTGGAATGACTTCATAATGAATCCATCTGCCCTATCAGCTGCAGCTTGTTGGTCTGCTCTACGTTGGCTTTTTCATTTGTCATTTTTGCAGCATTATTGATAATCTGTTTCAGATGTGGGGTGCTGCTGCAGTAAAACACCATCTAGCAGGCTGAATTTCATGTAGCCATGCAAATGTTAACTCCACACACGTGGCAAATATTGCTTTCAACACAGCCATTGTTTGTGCTCTTGTGATATTAAACCATAAAGACACATCTTTTGAGATGATGTGTCATGGTACATTGCAATGCTTTCTCATATATATATATATATATATATATGAAGAAATAAATAATTTTGTTGATGAGCTGGATTAGTTTAGGCAGATTGATGCAACAGTCAGCTTCTCCTGATGTAACTTTAATCAAGTGATATGGACGCTGTTTGTCTAAGGAAGCCATTGCAAGCTTAGCTACTGTGTCTAGTCGATATCTACACATTAAATGATTAGTTTAGCTTTGGATTCTACAGATATGTATATATTTTTTTTGTTTTAAAAAGTGTTTTATTGCTCAGAGCAGCTTTTAGCCTTCATTAGCTTGAATGGTTTCTCCTCTTTTTTTACAATCTATCTCTTGTAATGCATCCGGCAGGTACAGTAGGTGTCATTAATAGTATCTTGACAGAAATACACTTTAAAAAGTCTGTGCTTTTTATGGAGAAGATTGTTTGCGTGTCAGTTTGCAGTTGATTGTCAAATGTAAGAAAAAAGTCTCAAACTTCAACCGCATCTGAGTTTTAGATTTGGAATATTGCTTTGCATGTGGTAAATGTTTACATTTGCATATCCTCAATCTTGAATTTCTGCCGTTTGGTCATTAGAATATAATCTGCAAATTGGGGAAGAGAAAAAATGTTTGTACACACAAATCACTTTGCCCCCTCTTTAAAGATCTGCTTTTTTGGCTATTTATGAAGAAACATAAACTCCTATGCCTCTTTTTTTTTTCTTTCTTTTAAAAATTGGGGGGGGGGAATGAGTGAAACAACAACTATGAACACACTTAGCCACTGTTCATGTTAGGTAAACACTAAATAGCTTGCTCTGAGGGTTGTGCAAATTAGAGAAGACAGAAGACAAACCAACAGATAAATCATGACAGCTGCATCCATCAATCATGACAGCTGCATCCATCAGTCTTTTCCAATATATTTTAATTGTGGTACCAAGCCATGTTTGACACGTAATTGATGATGTCATGACTTTCTAGCAAGAAAACATTGTATTTGAGAATATTTGAGTTGATTCTTTTTTTTAATGCAATGGATTTGTGCTCACTGGTGGTCGTCCTGTTTATGAGAATTTGAAATACTAAAACATTTCTTCCTATTAATGTAAAGACTGAATATTTTTTTTATCAAATTGTTTTAATTTTTGTGTAGACTTTAGCTTTAGGTGATTTTTTTTCCTACCCTTTTTAGTCAGTTTAAAGATGATTTGCAGCTTTCCAAACTGTTAATGTAAGAAAATTGTTTTTCATTAGCAAATATTTAATTAGTAACAATAAAAATCAAAGGTTTCTTTTTTAAATGTAAGCAATCATAACTCAGTCCTACAAGTAAATTATCTCTTTTACAAAAAAAAAAAAAAAAAAAAAAGATTTTTGCAGGTTTAAAAAACTAACCCCCCACTATCATTTCTTTGTGAAACTGATTTGCTTTCAATCCTTACATTCTACTTAAATCCTGAAAAGCAAGTTTGCTGAGGTGTGATCAAACAGCCGTTTACTCTTTTCTTCTTCCTCCCTGTTTTTGCAGCTGGAGGGGAGGGTGGAGGAGCTGCTGAAAGAGCTGAAGGAGTCGCGAGAGAAATTGATCCATCAGGATCAAGCAGCCAAAGCTGCTTTGCAGCAGATGCAGAGAGAGACCACTTTCAGGATAGAACAGGTATGGCTGGGATCTAATTACCCTGAAAATGTTCCAGTCTCACAGCTTGGTAGTCCCTGGACTGGACCCTTATTTAGCATTTCTGACTTGTATATGGTTTATGCAAAGGTGCACCTTGACCTTTATGAGCTAATTCCCACTATTCTCTATAATATCAAGGCAATTTCAAGGGCGTTGCTTTATGAAAGAAAATGTTTAATCCTATAATCCATTGTTCAAATAATTTACAAGTCATAGTTCAAGATTATTCATAAATTCATGCTTATCTCAAGTAAGTACTTGAAATCTGGTCAGAGTTCAAAGAAAGACAAAAATTTAAATATAAAAGAAACCGTTTAAAGCACTGGAGATAGTAGAGTTTCACCTTCCAACAGAATAAAGACCTGCTGGAAGGGAACAGCGTGAGCTACAATGGATCCGTTTAGACAAAGGCCTAGTCAAAGTCACGGTAAAAGCATTTGAGAATCTCTGGCAAGATCAGAACAGTTCTGTTCAAATACTGTTTTCACAAAGTCCTCTCCTTTGCCAAGAAGATTGGACTTAATCTCTGAATGTGCAAAGCAGAAGACAAATGCACACACAATGTTAAAAAAATATTTGTAAAAACTAAAAGCATTGCTGCTTATAGAAAAGCTATTTCTAACCATCATTTTGCTGCAGAACATATTGTAATCCTGCTGTTATATCAGCTGTGAATGTTTGTACAGAACTAGTAGCCTAAAGATGGAGGACCTGGAATCCTCTTACATCTGGGCCTTATTTCACAAAGCAGGGTTAGTGGAAATCCAGAGTAAGTACTGGGGGGGGGGGGGATTCCAGCATACCTTGGCTTTCCATTTTAGAAACCTAGGAAGCCATTACTCTGAGCAAAATTATGACAACAAATTACAAGTAACCCTAATTGTTTACTACTTTTTTTAGCTTAGATCTGCACAGGGAAGTGTTGAAAACTGTGTTTCCTTTTCAGAAGGAACATGTGGATGTTGTAGCACAGAATTTTGGAAGATATCTCTGTCCAGAGAGGGTTATTAGAACTTGATTAGATGTTTTATCTTTTCCAAAGAAACATCTTTTCTTTTTTTGTTTTATTAAAGACATTATATTTCAATATTTTCAGAGAGTCATAAGACTCATGTAAGAACATTTTGATGTTACACTGAGAAGATGTTCTGTTACAAACTACATTTTTTTGTTAGTGGCACCAATAAACATCGTCGCTGTACACATAAAGATTATGGTACGCAGAATATAAAAATTTATCAAAAATAATTTTAATGTCACATAGTTACCACGCATTCTTTAACTTTAAGGCTTTTTTTCACACTGGATGCTCAAAGCTAAATAGAAATCTTTAATCTATATCTATATTTCATGATTTGCTAAATCTTTTTCTAATTCCTATATCTATACATAAATTGTATATGTGTTGTTTAAGTTGTTTAATTTATATCTAAAACTTATATCCAATAGATAAATATACAGGGATTGGTGGACTAGTGTTTAGTGCATTGCAATCGGGTCCCGGAGGTTCTGAGTCCTAGTCCAAATCATCCCATAGGCTGCCACTCTGGGGCCATGAGCAAGACCCTAAACCCCACACTGCTCCCCCGGCGCCAGACAATGGCAGCCCCCTGCTCCCCAAGAAGATGGGTTAAGTGCAGATACTTAATTTCTTTGCTTTATACTTGTGACAGTGTAATGACAATAAAGTTGAATTCTATTCCAAATCTTAAAATCTAAATCTTGAAATGTGAATCTTCAATTTCCTGACTGATTCGACCCTTTAACAGTTGGATTTGTGGCCACACCCACAGAGCATAAGAACACCAATAAGGATAGGAGGCATTCTTGGAGGGACTCCACCCACTTTTCCTTCTCATTCCTTTTTTCTTTGGGTGCGGTTGGAGCTGTTAGATGCTCCTCCCGTTGCCATGGCGCATCACATTATCTGTACTCCATTGATGAGAATGTCTTGTATGCATGTGCTTGGGTTAAACTCAGTGTCGATGTGGCCTCTTTTGACACTAAAAACAGAGTAGGGAAGAAAAAGTAAAACTTCTCGGTGTGTCTGTTTCTTACTTGGAGGAGGAAGATGATTTCCTCTGGGCCCAGGTTAAACCTCTAGCTAAAGAAATAGTACTGGAGACATATTGTTCATCCTGATTTTCCTCACCTGGTTTAAGCCATGCAAGGCTCTCTTCTCCTGGCAGTTCTGTCACACTTCACAGTTTTTAATTTCACCCTTCAGTGAACAACACGAGTTAGATTGTGCTGCTTTTCCCTCTTTGCTTTCACCAATCCACAGTCATATTCTCACTTATGTTAAAGTTGATGATCTGTTAGAAATAACAGAATTTTCAAGTCTCTTAAATTAAAATGAAATAACTGTTTCCAACTCAGCTTAGACTGTTTTCTTTCTCCTTTCATAACATTTAAAACAAACTGTGCAGGTTATGCATTGCTTCCACATTCTGCTGGATGTAAAACTAAGCAGCTGAAGCCCAATCATTTTACCAAAGGCAGAAAATATCAAACCACAAAATGTAAAGGATGCACAGCAGACTTATAAATCCTGCTTGGAAACGCCACCCTCTTTCTGATTTTTCTGTTTGACTCCATCAAAATGAGTAAAAGAGAAAGAAGGCTCACGATTAAAAGTCCAGTCAGTTTGTGTATTCCTGGGGTCTAATCCTGCTGAAGCTCCATCAATGGTGCTTGGCTAGAAGTCAACTGGGCAGATGACAAAGTGACAAGTACTGTTCTTTTACAATGAAGATACCACAGAGGTAGAGATGGATTTTTGAATGCAGAATACCTGATAAACAGTTGTTTCCTGTTGGAATATGGCGTCTGTCACTGAAGAAATAAGGACTTTTAATAGGTTTTTTTTTTTTTATATTTAGTATCCAATTCTAATCTAATCCATTTTTTTGTTTAAACACTTAAAAACAACCACAGTTGAGCAAAGTGCTGTACAGAAAAAGAAAAGAAATAAATAGAACTTAAAACAGTACAGATAAAAAAAAAATTTAATAAAATAAAACAGCTAGAAACATGGGTAAAAATAACATTCACACAACTACATCAATAAAATTGGGTAAAACATAAAAGAAAAAAAAGATAAAAACGAAATTAGAAAAAAAAAAAAACTAAAGCATTTGGTCAAAAAAAGTAAATATGAGGGGAATCTAAAGAAATTACAATATTATAACATATGTGGTTTAACCTCTCAAAACCCACTAGGTTGTTTAAAGCGTTTGCAAATAATAACTAAGAATGCATGAAAATTACATTGGTAAAATGTTTACCAATATAGACATGTTAGACATCGTTGGAAAGATTAGATTCTCCACAATTCAACCTCCTAGTTCATTTTACGTACATAGCAAGCACCGAAGCACAATTAACACAGATATAACAGCATGTCAAAATGTACCATGACAAAGCAGCCACAACAAACAAGCATGTCTTTATAACTGATGTTCAAAAAAGACCTTTTATTTTCGAGAATTAAAAAAACAACTTTGAGTCTTCTTTGAACTGATGCAGCTTTAGCTTGATGCAGCTTGGGTGTTTTACTCACCCAATTTCCATGTATATATTCAGAAACTAGAAGGTGTTAGCTTTCAAATAATGTATCACACATGTAATTTGGGCTTACAGTTCCTAAGTTATTTGCTTTTCCATTTGGGTGCGCAAAATGGGTGAGAATTTCCCAAAATGAGGTGGATATTAAGAGGCTAATTTATCAGAAAGTTAACCCAAAAGTTTTTTTTATTTTTTATTTTTATTCCAAATTACTATCATTATTATTATTTTTATGATCTACAGCCATATCATGTTTCCCTCAAAAAAGGTATTCACATATTTTATTAAAATATATATTTTTTAATTTAATTTTCCTAGTGAAATTTTGCACTACTGCCTAATGTTGGGTTTGGTGAAAGCCGAGCTGTAATTGTCTCTCCTTTGTCCAGGCAAAACACTTCTGACCTCCTATTTGGTTCAGGAGCGGCTTAAAACAGGGAATATGACATTTATCGGTCTAGTAAGTCCATTAAGAAGAACTTATCGCTGTGGCTCACCGGTTTTGAAAGCTTTTTGCTTCATAAATTCTCCGATCCCTGTTGGTTGTGCTCCTGTTCCTGCCACACTTTTACCTTCCACTCAACTTTCTGTTAATGCTCTTGGATATAGCAGCCAGCTGCCCTACCAGGGTCACTTTGTTGCTTAAACCGATTGTTGAAGGTATCAGTGCTGTGGTGTCAGCGGTCTTCTCCATGGTATTGTAGAGTATAGCTTTTTCTTTTTTTTTTGGCTGCAAGCTAAATAGAATACATTCTTAAAATATACCTCTTTGGCTGTATACATTTATAGTTTAGTAAATAGAATAGACTGGAAGACCATTAGCTCATTTATTGAATTGCAGCTCTGAATGATGCTTTGAAATGAATATGACTGTCGTCCAACAAAGGTGAACAAGAAGTGTGATGAGGCGCGGCAGGAGAAGGAGGCCATGGTGATGAAGTACGTGCGAGGAGAGAAGGAGGCCCTGGACCTGAGGAGGGATAAGGAGAGTTTGGAGAAGAGGCTGAGGGAAGCCCTGAAGGAGGTGGACCGCCAAGCCCTGAGGGGAAATCAGCTGGCTCAGGAGAAGGGACGGCTGCAACAGCTTTATGACGCAAAGGTCCATAAGATTTGAATTTCTCTCCATTTATAGAATGCAAATAGTTATTTTTCCTTAGAAATGTCCTATAAGTGTTGTGTTTAACTACATATATTATGGATTTTGCTGTTACTGGATCATTATATGCTCCTTAACCTTAAAAACGATATTCGATTTATTTTGGTCATATTTATTGAATAGCATATTTATTTGTTATGACCGCTGCAGTCTAAATGCAAGACTAAGCTTGCATTTAAATTCTGTCTTAAGCCACATCAGTTTAACATGGTATTAAATTGAAAGCAGCCATTTGTAATCTCAATTAGCACTTATTATGTGACTCTATTTTCTCCTATTGTTGGTGACTTATTACGCTTCTAACCCCTTTGTTTACAGGAAGGTGAGGTTGGCCGACTGACACGGGAGGTGGAAAAGTTAAAAGAGGAGATCAACTCTCATCTAATCAAAGTCAAATGGGCTCAGAACAAACTAAAGAGTGAAGCAGATGCTCATAAGGTAAAGTCTCAGCCCCAATCTTAGAAGTCTGGTGTGAATGATTGAAATTGGTAATCAAGTTAATTACATTGTCTTTCATTATTTCATCACGTTTCTATTGAAAGGCGTATATCGACAAATTAATAAACAACCCTTTCAATGCAAAACCCCCCTTTGCTCTTAAATTATTGAAAAAAATACATGAGCACATCAACACAATGTTCAAATTTCTCTTTTTTGTTTTTATCTATTATTTAGGGTATTCACCCATAGTTATCTGTTTGTTTTTTTAAGAAAGCATTGATATTTTCTGGAGCTGTACACAAAAGTTAAAGTTCCTTTTCTATAACTGATAGCAGAGCTATGACAATAGTGCTCTTTCAGATGTTCCAGATGTTGTTCTCGTCACTCCCTCTTTACCCAGCATGCATCAGAGCAGACTTGTTGTTCGTGAGATTGACAGCTGTCACAGCATGCAGCACGGCAGCAGCTTCCATTGAAGCGCTCACAGAGCTCAGAGTATTAAGTTAAAAGTTCTCTTTTCTGTTGCCGTTGTTCAATAAAAGGCGAGAACATTATACTTTTAAGCGTCACTATATGGCCCATTTATTGATTTAGTGCGTAATTTAAAAAAGTTCCGATGTTGAGAGGACCGCGGCAAGGACACAGCCAGGTCTAATCCTAGCAGACTGCAGCAGCCCTCTCACGGCATAGCCGTCTCTGAAGTACTGCTGGCTCTGATGGCGATTTTTTGTTGTTTTTGTTTTTTTGTTTTATGCTTTATTTAGCAAAATGTTTATTTGATATGTGTTTATGTGACGAGTCAAGCGTGTGGTGACATCACAACTACACTTCTGTGCCAATAGACTCAGATTTGGGTTTTTTTCCCAGTTTTTTTTTTATTGTTATTACACAAGTAAAGAGTAACGAAATGAACTCCCTGCATTTAACCCATCCCCATTGTGGGGCACCCGGGGAGCAATAAGGGGTTAAGGGTCTTGCTCAGAGAACCAGAGTGTCAGTCTGTTGGAGTGGGTTTCAAACTCACAACCTCAGGATTCCAACCCCTATGCCCTAACCACTAGGCCGCCACTCCACATGCTATGTGTTCCCATTCTCCCCGAGTCCATACTTTTCTGTGTTTTTGTCAAGAACGTGCTTGGCAAGGACACGAGTCTGTTCTCGCGTTCTTGTGAATTAAGGAAACGGCCATGTTGGCCCTGAAGCTCGTTATCTGGACCAATGTGGGCTGGTTGAAGAATCTCTACAACGGATATGAAAGCTGACATTAGCGTCACTAACATCTGTGGTGCTGTCACATGAGTTTTACAGAGAAGGGATTTTAAGCTTGGAGATTTTGTGTCCAAACATCCCTCCTAACTCCTAAATCCCTCAATCACTATATGGAGTGGGGACTGTAAGGTGGACTTAATAGTGAACTCTATTAACTTACAGTTTGGACAGATGATCATTACTTTTCGCTCCCAGATGGTCGTGTAACTCCTCCTCCCTGCACGGTGCCTGCAGGGGCGGATTAAGAAATTTTGGCCCCCTGGGCCTGACATGGTCTTGGCCCCTCAACCCCCCGCGCGTGCGGGCGCACACACACACGCACCCACTATGCAAGAAATACTGTATACTGTGAACAGACATGCACACTGTCCTGTACAGAAGAGTGCACATACTACACACACACTATTAGGTATACCACACAGACACTGACAAGCACAGGTTTCACACAGACACAGGGGGAGGGGATAAATGGCCTAAAAATAAACATTTTGGAAAATGATTATTCCCACTTCAATGATGGTGCATTGGGTCATTTGAGAGATATTATGTATTGGAAGTTGGTAGCTATCATGAAATAAACCTCCCACCCCACCCAAAAAACTAAATCGGACATGATTTTTGCCCCCTTTTCCTCCCTTCTATCATTAAAAATAAAATAATATCTTAGGAAAACACTTTGGCATAACGGCAGCTGTGCAGCAAATTGAGGCTCAAAGTCTGTATCTATTTGTGGTTAAGCTTGAGGAGAAGGAGAAAGGTAAAATGATAACATGCATCGGAGAGCACCACAAAGAAAGGTGTAGGCCAGTTCATGGTACAAGGGCTGCATGAAGGTCAAGATAGCCCATTTCCAAGAATGCTATAGTGGCTGGACAGGCACTGGACATGTCCTGAACTCAGTGTCAGACGTGGCTGCCGAATACTTGGATGAAGTGAAGCAGCTGACAGATCTCATGCTGCCCCATCTGAAGACTGTCCTGGCCAGGCAGAGGATGGATGAGGAGACCTTCCCAATGGACCCTGTCAGTGAACAGGCTAGTAACATTGATGGCACCCCTGTGCACAACATTGGGATGGAGAGACAATGTGGCAAGGTGGGCTACAAACTGAAGAAGTTGGGCACACTGAACGCAGTCAATAGGTCAATAATTTTACAGAAGTGCCAGGAGCTTCAGAGGTTTCAAGGCAGCAGCACAAGCAAAAAGGGAGGTTGAACTCAACTGGAGTAAATTCATGAAGGCAAAATTCGAGAGTAGGGCAGATGAGAAACAAGAGATGGCTCAAAGAAAGGAGAGTAAGAGACTAGACATGCTGGACACACTGAAATCTTTTGATGGCCCCTTCACGATAGTGGGGAAGTTGAAAAGTTCCTTGTGGATGAAAGTCTGCACAAGAATGCAAAGCTGCAGAGAATGAAGCTTGAGGTTCAGTTTGCCAGAGAAAGCACCAAGCTTCTGCCTAAAGTCAATCCTATCTTCACAATCCAGGTGACACTTCCCAGAAATGGCGAAAGTGCAATTCTCCAAGTCATAATGGATACTTAGAATTTTATGGTGGTGGTAAGTATTCATGAAAACAGGTAGCCTAACATTAGTGAATGGGTGAATTCTGGAAATAACCTAAAAATCTTACACAGTGCACCTTTAAGCAAGGGGTTTCTTTCGTGCTTTCAATTTTGCAAAATCATCCACCACATCATTGAAGTCCAACTCTCTTGTCAGCTCACTCTCAATTGCCATTAGAGATAACGCATTTAATCTTTTCTGAGTCATTCTTGTGCGCAGCTCATTTTTTACTCTTGACAAAAGAGAGAATGAGCATTCTCCCTCACAGTTACTGACCGGTAGAGTGAGAAAAATCTGTAGCGCAATGTATGTATTAGGAAACGTAGGCTGTAGTCCAAAATGTATTATTGTTTTGAGCAGTCCTGAAGGGGTCCTCTCCTCATCAGTGTTGTTGAGCTGTATAAAAGATTTGAACTGTATAAGCTCCTGTCCAAGACTTTCATTGAGGTCAGATGGGTATGATTCAGTGAGAATCTTGGCCTTGTGAAGGACTGAAGCATTGGACTCTGTATCCAAAGAGAAAAGGACACTGAACAAATTGTTCAGATGTTTGTAGGCCTCCAGACGGTGCTTAAGGCTTGAACTCAGTTGATCAATAGAGGCAATAAATGTCTCTATTTGAAACAGTTGCCTTCCCTCAAGCACAACATCTTGGGATGCTGATTCATCAGCAAACTTTTTACGTTTCCTCATCCGTTCAGCCCTGTAAGATGGGGTGCCACCCAACATGTTTAAGGCTTTCTGCTCAAAATGATCAAATAGATCTCTTTGGGAGAGAACAAAGGTGCGCAGAGATTCCAGCAATCTAACTGCTGTACCAAGGTCCATGTCTGCTTTTTGAAGTTGCAGACTTGTGGCCTGAAATCTGGACAGAACAGTGTCCCAAAAGCCTGCCATGAAGGCCATCTCAAGTGAATCCAGCTTCCGCACTAGACTGTCAGCTTCAGTTCGTGTGTCTCGTTTCTCTGTGTCATCAGTGGAAATAACCTGTAGTGCTGCTTTTATTTTACTGTAGTTCTGCCACAGTGCTTTGGTAGATTCTGCACGGCAACTCCAACGCGTGTTGGATAAAGCTTTAAGTGTGAGATCTATGTTGGAATTGCCAAATACCCTGTCCCATCGGTGTGTGGATGCAGTTGTGAAGTTGTAAATAGACTGAATCAAGTCAAAATACTTAGAGACTTCATTTCCACATCTGTCAATGCTGTTGACTCCCACCAAATTCAAAGAGTGAGCTGCACATGGAATATAGTGTATTAATGGGTTGCTTTTCTTTAAGTGAGCCTGCAACCCATTATACCTCCCTGACATGTTGCTGGCATTATCATAAGCCTGCCCCCTGCAATTTGACAGCTCTAACCCTAGATTTTCCAACACAGACATGACACAGTTAGCCAAACTTTCACCTGTATGGCTAGTAATGGGCTCAAAACCCACAAAGCGTTCAACAACACTGCCCTCTTTGCTAACAAAACGGAATATGAATGTCAATTGGTCCACATGAGATAAATCTGGGGTTGAATCCACAATGATAGAGTAGTATTTGCTTGCTTGCAGTTCATCTGCTATAGCCTGTTTGGTTTTTGCACCCATCAAGTCAATGAATTCCTCACAAATGGTGGAGGACAGATATGAGGTATTACCTCGACCCATCTGCCCAAACTTTCTGATGTGATCCTTTAGAAAGGGATCAAATTCAGCCAGGACCTCCAGAATACCAAGGTAGTTCCCATTGAGAGGAGACCCTAACGATTCATTTTTACCCCTAAATGCAAGGCCCCTTTCTGCAAGGAATTTAATGACTGCAACAACTCTTTGTAACACCTGCCTCCAATAGCTGCTCTCTGCCTGAAACTGTTTGAACAGGTCTGCATCAACTGTGGCACCTTTGGCGCGGTTCAAGACTGCTTGCATGCAGGTTATGTGCTCAGCACTTCGCTCATGTTCACCAAATCTTTCTGAGTGTTTCCAATCACAATAGCCTGTCACAAAAGAATGCGTTTTTGGGGAAAACAGTTTGCATGCAAAGCAGTAAACATTACCAGTAGAGGGAGAGTACATCAGCCACTCTCTTTGTACTCGTTGTCCATTGGGCAAGTGTGAAGTAAAATGTTCATTGTTTAGGCATCGGGTTTTGCCTCCTAGCCCACTGTTCCTCACAGAAGCTGGATAATGGCTGTGACGGTTGTGAAATGATTTTGCACCTCTTTGAATAAGAACTTCCTTCATTGACTCAGTGAGGGTCTCAGCCCATTTAGCGGGATCACTAGGTAGAGTTGTCACTGTAGATGGTGTTGAAGAAAGATTCAGCTAATTTTCTATGCTGTCCAGAGGTGCAGTGACCTCACATTCATCCGAGCAACTGGCTACTGCTGAATTGGTTGAATCATAAGCATCAGAAGCATTTGGTTCAGTGTCTACACTTGTAGTGGTCTCAGGATCTTGGGAGCTACATGCTAGCTCAGGTGCATTGCTAACCTTAGCTGAATTTGCAGTAGCATTTATAGAATTGCTTTCAGCAGATGTCTTTGTACTGAAGAAGCTGGAGATATTTGGAACACTCTCAAGTAAAACTGATTCCTTTTTTTTCTTTTCTTGCTGAATTTTTTTTCTAGCTCCTCCACTTAAACGTTTATGATCCATATTTCCCTTCTTTCTTTGCACATTGGCTCTTTGCCTATAACAACAGATAAACCAACTATGTGTGTGTGTGTGTGTGTGTGTGTGTGTGTGTGTGTGTGTGTGTGTGTGTGAGTTTGTTTGTGTGTTTATGATCGGTGCTGCTTCCTTCAAGTGTGTGAGGTGATTTAGAAAACTAGCAACCCAGCATCAACACTCCAAAGCAGAGAATAACAGCTTACTAGCATAGACAATTGAGAGCAGAGAATCAACTGATTCGTCTGATAGACAGCAGGAGAGCAGAGTGGTCAGTGATGATCGAATCAAGAAAATGTCTAAATGGCAAGGGAACAGACTGATTTGTACTGAGGAGAAAGAGAGAGAGAGCCAATTACAGTGAAATATATTCCAAAAGAGCCAAGTGACTAGCTGAAGGCAGGGACAAATGCCTTGGAGTGAACAACAAGAGTGCAAAGTACCAAATGGCAAAATGTGGGAAGACCAACAGGCAGATCTGCTTTTACCACTTATCTTCACAACCAAAAAGTCGCTAAATGATGTTTTTAGTCGCTAGCCAGGTATGGCCAAAAGACACGAAATCTAGCGGCAAACTCGGTCAATCACACTGACAGTGAAACAAATATTTTGAAAAGATAATAATTGTACAACTTTGTGCACTTTTCTCTTCTATCTAAATATTTTCACAAAGGACACCAAAATGTTGCTATCTGCAGGCAGCTTGCTAGCTATGATGGCAGCAACGATGTCTGCCAGACAGGAGAGAGTGGTCAGTGACGATCGAATCGAGAAAATGACAAAATGGGTCAAAGACCAAAAAGTTATTAACTGACAGCAGTGACAAATGTCAGACTGTAAACTTTTTCGAAAGAAGGACAAAATGGGAAGATGCTGATAGTAACAGCAAAATGGAAAATATAAGAATTTCCAAGTAATGCTCAACTCAAGTGTGTGTGTGTGTGTGTGCGCGCGTTAAACTTCTTGTTGAATGATTTCAAATTATCTCTGAGTCTGAACTGAGGGAAAGGAAACCAAATTTTGAGCAGTCTCTCACGAGTTCAAAATACCAAATGAGGAGATTCTAAAAGAACAGACCGGTTTATGAAAGACTCGATGGGGGAGGGGCACAGCTAAGAATACTTGAGTGAGATTCTTTGATCCAAATTCGAGATAGAGCTTTTTGATAATGATAATTTGTCAGAGTAAGGTTGTGTAATCAAAATTTGAGAATGAGCTTTGTCAATCAATCAAGAATATTTGCATTATGTTCTGTGATCAAAATTTAGAAACAACCTTTAATAATTGATAAAGAATATGTGAGTGAGGTTGTGTGATCCATCCAATTTGAGAATTAGCTTTGATAATAATGATTGAGAGCCTCTGGCCCTCTGTGGATCATGGCCGCGGGGCCATGTTGGCCTGACCCCTTGGGGCCTCTTACCCTCTATGGATCATGGCCGCGGGGCCAAGTTGGCCTGACCCCTTAGGACCTCAGGCCCTCTGTGGGTCGTGGCCGCGGGGCCAAGTTGACCTGGCCCCTTGGGGCCTCTGGCCTTCTGTGGCTTGCGGACGCGGGGCCAAGTTGGCCTGGCCCTTTGGGGCCTCTGGCCTTCTGTGGGTCGTGGGCGCGGGGCCAAGTTGGCCTGGCCCCTTGGGGCCTCTGACCGTCTATGGATCATGGCCGCGGGGCCAAGTTGACCTGGCCCCCTGGGGCCTCTGACCCTCTATGGATCGTGGCCGCGGGGCCAAGTTGGCCTGGCCCCTTGGGGCCTCTGACCGTCTATGGATCGTGGCCGCGGGGCCAAGTTGGCCTGGCCCCTTGGGGCCTCTGACCGTCTATGGATCATGGCCGCGGGGCCATGTTGGCCTGACCCCTTGGGGCCTCTTACCCTCTATGGATCATGGCCGAGGGGCCAAGTTGGCCTGACCCCTTAGGACCTCAGGCCCTCTGTGGGTCGTGGCCGCGGGGCAAAGTTGACCTGGCCCCTTGGGGCCTCTTACCCTCTATGGATCATGGCCCCCTGGGGCCCTCTTACCCTCTATGGATCGTGGCCGCGGGGCCAAGTTGGCCTGGCCCCTTGGGGCCTAAGATTATTATTTTTGCAAAAGTAGTTTTGCTTGGGTCGCGGCCGCGGGGCCAAGTTGGCCTGGCCCCTTGGGGCCTCTGGCCCCCTGGGCCTGGGCCCGGTAGGCCCGGTCATTAATCCACCTATGGGTGCCTGCACCATTTATGTTATTTGTTGGCCTCTGTGACAACAAACCATGATGCTTTGCGAGGAGAGCTCTCCTCACAAAGCATTCCGGAATATATCTGCTCGTCTAGTGACCTTGGAGGATCATTACTTTTCAAGGTGCGTTGTGAGAAATTACGAGTCCGTTACTTCTTAATCCACTAGACATTCGGACACTCATCTCGAATGGAGTAAACCACTATATAGTGCCTTATGCAGTGATTAGGGCGGACATTTGGACACACCTTTCCAGTTGACCAAGGCTCGTGATACTGATTGTGCATCACATTTATGGGTGTACAAGAAACTGAACACAAAGGTTTCCACTCAGGACTTTAGTATGTATTAAAAAAAAAAATTTAAAACTTGTTAAAATCTATATAATTATTAATCAAAATGAATGCATTAAAGTCCTGGTCTTTCTTTAAACATTGCATTCCTATGACTAATTGGTTCCTAGCTAAAATAAAAATGTAAAATTTGAAAATTTCAGTTAAATCTTATTAGGAAAACGGGCCCAGGAGTTAGAGCCAAAACTATGCCCTTAGTCATGTAATGCAACCAAATTAGACATGCTTACTTTCCCACCTCTTGCCTTAGCACACATGTAATACCTTTTTTCTTTCTATAGTAGAATGGAGAGATAAATAGCAAAGTAGTGGACTTAAAATCAGTGGTATAGTTACATTATCATAGGAATGCATACTATTTTATTGATGGTGTGATAACGTTTTTCCTTCTGCTAATTTTTCTGCATCATTTCAATTTGCTCCTATACCACAAAAAGGAACTCCTTTTCAAAACACACAATATGAAAACATTTTTTACTCACTTTTACTCCTGTTTTTAGATGCCCTTCTAAAGCTGATTTCAAGCTCTCGTAGTATTCAAGGTTTTAATTTTATTGAAATGACAAACTGTTCTGCGTGTCCAACATGTAGCTCTGTGCGTTTATAAAAAAACATGTGAGTAGTTGTTGATGATCTACGTCAGCATATAAATGATCACCTCCTCTGATGACAGTCTGTGAAATAACATAATTGAATGTGGGCTGCAGTGAAATAGGAATTGCACTTTAATTAACCTAAAAGGAAATTGTCATCATTAAAGATGTTACAAAAAAAAGGATGGAAAAACAAACCACCTCTTACAAAATAAGTTATTCTTTGCTGCCTCAAGGCGAATAAACAGCAGTAAACAGAAGAAAGTGCAAAAGGTCAGGAGCTGCTGAAGGCCACACAGATCTGCCTGTTGGGGTGGGGGGACTTGTGCAGCATCCTACAAAATACCAAAGCAAATTAATGGAGTGTGTTGTTAAAATCTTTGCTGTTTTTTTTTTTTTTTTTTTTTTTTTACATAAAAAAACTCTTTAAAAAGCATTTCCATGTTTATTTGTCTCCAGGAAACAAAAGACAAACTGAGAGAAACCACATCAAAGCTGGCTCAGGCCAAAGAGGAGACGGAACAGATCCGAAAGAATTGCCAGGACATGATTCGAACGTATCAGGTGGGTTTATTTTTTTGTACTGAAGGTTGATCATAATGAAAGATGCCTAAAAAAATGTTTTAAATGTATAAAATTATTGAATAGTTACTGGTCAACGGGAGGTAAAGGTGCTTCTGTTAAAGCAAACCTTACCGTAAATCATGGAAGATTGTTTTTGGTTTATACCTCATGGGGGCAGTAAAGAGCCATGATAGATTTCAGTCTAATATGGAAACCATTCTGATCTGTTTCTGACTATTGCAGTATTTTACATCATAACACGCCAGACAAAGGTTTTTTTTTATATCACAAGATGTTTTTAACAATCTATTAACTTGTTTTTTACACCTTTATCTAATATTTTGATTTGTTTCTTCTTGAGGAATCGGAAGAGCTTCGTTCCAACGAGCTGGACGCTAAACTGAGGGAGACCAAAGGCGAGTTGGAGAAACACAAGCAGGAGCAAACAGACCAATTAGAGGTGATTAATGTTTTCTACACTTACAGCAGTTTTTGTACATACCAAAACCTCTCTTCCTTTACTCATCTCTTTCCGTACGTCTGCTTTCTTCCTTTATTTCCAGAATTGAATGACAAATATTTACATTTTGACCTGAAGTGAAATTAGCCTAAGAACATGAGGGAGGGACAGAGACAAAAAGCATAGGTGGGGGGGGGGGGGGGGGGGTTGGACAAACACAAAAAGATGGTACATAAACAGCTTCTCAGCTCCAATACATTTAAATATAATTAGTTCCAGCTAATTTACCCGGCTCCAGAAATAATAGGCTGTCAATAGAAGTTGCAGCCTCACCTTTTGTTAATTAAATGCGACTTAATACATGATATAGAATAGATATTTTCCTTTTTACAAAGCCTTGCACAAGTATTAATACCAAGTGACTTTTAATGGGAGATTTTGTGATTGTTTTTTTTTTGTTGTTGCAATTTTACAAATACTAATCTGAAAAGTGTGAGCCACCTTCCAAAGTGGTTACAGTTTAAAGTGATGGGCATGTTTCTGCATGTTGTACTCCATGTTTCATATAAAATGGCTCAAACTCAATTTTGCCACAGTTTGATTTAGGTTTAGACTCAGGGTGAGTCAAGCTAACACACCAGCAGGCTGGGATCTAAGCCACAGCACAGTAGCTAGAAGATGAACTTTAACCCTGGTCTCATAAAATCCTCTTTGTCGTTTTCTGTCAGATATTCCTTATTTGATTTTCATCCATTTTTGCATTTATTCTGAGACTTGAATCATATTTCTACTTTCAGTAGCAGATATGTTCAGCTGTACAATAATAATCCTTTTTTTAACTGACACTTTTATCTAAAATGGAATAATTTTTATCTTTTTAACTAAATTAAACGTCTGATCTCCTATTTTTCCAGAACGCTGCAGCTTGACTTCTGATGTGATTGAAAATGCATGAATATATCTCTTCTATTCTTGTTTCTCTTCACTGACTCTTGTTTGATTTAAAATCGAGACTGAATTTATAGTTAATCTATAAGGCAAAAAACTTAAAGGCCTGCCTCAGCTTAACGCATCATTCACATCCTTTAGAAAATTATTTTTTCTTAATAATGGCTCCCAAGCTGAAACGAATATCCGCTCCTGAAACTCTTAATGTCTTTCAGTGATTTAATTGCCCACTTATTTACTTTATTTGCTAATTATTTGTCGTTTTATCGGTTATACTCAATTCTAAAAGAAGATATATATCAATGATCAAACACTTTTCTTTTTTTTTTTTAAGTTGTGATAATTTTTTTAAACCGCATATGCTTTTCCTTTGATTCAAAAATAATTATGTCAGGCGGTCTGAATCCTTTTGTAAATGAAAAGGAAATGGATTTCTTTGCGTGGGACTGTCCTTTAAAAATTATTCATGTTTTAGGTTTTTCCATTTTCTGAATGATTTGTATGAAACGTCTGTTTCCCAGCTCTTTTCCTCAGCTTTCAGAGAAGCGAGGAGTTCGCCTCTGAACACAGCCAAATGAATGGACTCGGTCCAAACACTGTGGCCTGTTTTTCTCAGTGCCACACTCTAATGGGAATCAGACTTTAAAAATAAACGGCCTAGAAATAATCAATATTAAGCCCTGCGTTTCAAAAACAACCCAGAAGACCTCACCCAGTTAGATTTATTTCAGGGTCTGCATCATTTTTTACAGGCTGCCAACAGCTTAGCTGAAACATCTACATTTGAATTTTCCATGTTTGTGGTTAATAAATAAGAGTTAATCTTTTTATTTTTTATGTTTAATTGATGAGATTCATTTTTTGATCGTAAAGTTTTGAACCAAAGCTGCCTTCAGATGTTAAATCATCGCATGAACTTGGCTGACCACAGCCTAAGCTTTTATTTAATATTACGTACCTTATACACATATGATGATGCCACCCATATCATTCATTATGCAAGCAGAACTGTCTCCATTACTGGTAGGGAAATTACATTTAAATTGGATGCGACAGGATGAATAGACGAAACAGAGTTTACCACCACCTCCGTTACTGCTGCGTCGTCGTGGATACCAGAGGTTTCTAATGACTTCTTGGAAAAGTTGACTAGCGGCAACGGCAATAATGGCTTTGATAAAAACATGAGGCAAAACATTAAAAACAAGTCGTTGATTCATCCTAATGAATTCATAAACACAGGAAACAGGAGGCTTTCAAAGAAATGCATTTGTTGTATAAAAACACTGTGTTAAAAAAAATTTGCTGAAATGTTTTTCTGAATAAAGTGGATTTTTTTTAAGGCAGAGCATATATGTATTTAAAAAAAATGTATGTTCCAGATGCACCGAGCAAAGGCTAAACAACTGGAGGAGTTGAAGAAGAGTTACAAAGAGAGCATAGATGAGCTGGAAACACTACGCACCAAGGTTTGTCGTCCAGATTATTGCCCGTGCTGCATTCGTTAGCGAGTCGTTTATTTAACAAGGGTGTCTGGCTCTTTAGTTAAAGTGTCTGGAGGACGAGCGGCCGCGGTGGGAGGATGAGCTGACCAAATACAGGGAGATCATAAACCGGCAGAAAGCTGAGATCGGCCGCCAGAGGGAAAAACTGGAGGAGGTCACCGCACTTCAGGACCAGCTTGAACGGTAGAGCTCTACACTTTTTCTTACTAATGTTGAAGCACACTGTAGAACGCCACACACTGATGCAATAATTTATATCAACCAGAGTGAGGTACTATGTGCCTTAACACCTTAAGGCGATAACTGCTGGAAAGTAATTTACCAATTGTTTCAGTGTGAATGCTTCGTGTTATTTGGATTTGATTTCTCCCAAAATGAAACTCCTTTTGTTGTGATCAATTTGATTGCTGTTGAAAATGCTAGTAGATTGCAGGATCAATATTGTTACTGACTCACATGTCACATATTGTGACTGGACTCACAATACTGAGGATCTTTATAAAAAAGATCAGAACAGACTCTTCCTTCTGAGGAGACAGTTCTTTTGGAGTGCAGGGGGCGCTCCTAAAGACCTTCAATGACTCTTCTATGGAGCTGTCTGTTAGAGCAGTGGCTTATCTGTAGCTGAGAGAAAGCTGCTGGATAAGCTGACCAAGAAGGCCAGCTCTGTGATCACAGACAAAAGGATCTTAACTAAATGAACATCTCTGTTGGATAATATCTCCTACCCAATGCATGAAGCTGTTGCAGAACTGGAGAGCTCCTTCAGTGACAAACTGCTGCACCCTAAATGCACCAGAGAGCGTTATCACAGATCCTTCCTCCCAGTGTTCCCATCGACATTCATACTGATTTTGCACAATTTCTATCTTATTCAATTAAACAACATTCCGCTGTCATTTTGCACATCTCTGATGTTGCTGCTGTTTTAAAATATCCATTACTGTCAAAATGTCCATATCTGTATTGTATTGATAAAATACTTTGAAGTACAGTATTTTGTTGTTTATTTTAACTCCTCACTATAATATTATTCTTATACATTTTCCTAAGGTTAACATGTATGTGACAATTTTTTTTTACAATTGCACATATTTATTCTGTGTATTATTATAATTCTCCCTTACCCCAATATAGGGATTTTCTATTCTAGTTTTCTATAATCTTTTTGCTGCTGTAAACACCAGGATTTCCCCATTGCGGGACAATACAGGGATTTTCTATTCTATTCTATTCTAAAATAATTTGGATGTTTATGTTTGAACCAGTATTTTAAGAATATTTCAATAAACAACAATAATTCTAAAGATAATGATAAATGTAGCTATAGTCTTTCTGTTTTTACACTCAGACCCCTTAAGGATTAGCAGAACCGATTTAACACACCATTGTGCGCACCCTTAAATTAACACCTTATTAAGGACCTTTTACTTAATTACATCATTTAGCCTTATTGAGTTCACATCCACCATGATAGTGGTGATCTGATTAACCTGTAATAAGGCTTCATTGTCTCATGAGGACTTCCTGACATTTGCCTATTTGTGTGCAGGAATCAGCTGTTCTTTCAAAATGATTAAAGCTTTCGATAGAAACTGGTGAGGAAGGCTGCTGAAAGGCTAAAAGTATGACAGAAAGAGCTGCAACACTTGATTGTGTCCCTAAAGTGGTTGGTAGGCAGTTTGGCTTAACAGGATCCTTTATTTCTAAAGTAGACTCAGATCTGGCTAATATTTCCCCAAAAACTCTTATAATGCAAAAGTAAATGTTTGAACTCCTTTATCTTTAAAAAGCCACTATGATCAGAGCAACAACATACTGTAGGGTCTCGATTTAAGAGCTTTAGTTATTTTGAATGAGGTGGATGAAATTTACAGGCCCATAATTAGCTAAACCGGATGCAGTGATTCTAGAGATGCATCCAGAGTTGGAACTAAATCCAACAGAAGATCTGATGGAGCTAAATGTAGAAAAGTCTTCCCATATTTTTAGGCAATTTTAGTTTTATTTTTTTTCTTTTCTATTTATAATATAGAATTATTGCCAACATGAGATGCACAACATCTATGAACTCATAACAAAAAAGACTGAATGCTAAAATAGCATTTAAAGTTACCTTTCACAAATGATCACATGTCGATTCAGGGAAATGAAGCTGTTTTATTTTCTATAAAAGTTCGGGGTTTTGTCTGTATTTAAAAAGATATGTATACAGTTCTTTGGTAAACATTTCTTTATTTCTGTCACTTGCAAGTTTTTTTTCCAGTTTTTATTTAACAAATTAACATTCAATCCCCTGCTTAATTGAGATCTGAATTCATTATGTCTCCTGTTTTTTGCGTTATACAGGGACAAACAGGAGATCAGCTCTCTGCAAGGGGAAGTGGAAAGCCTAACCAATCAGATGGTCGACCTCCAGAGGGATGTTCAAGGCAGCAGGGAGCGTGAAGCTGAGCTGCTGGGCTTCACAGAGAAGCTGAGCAGCAAGAATGCCCAACTGCAGTCAGAGAGTAACGCGCTTCAGTCTCAGCTGGATCAGGTCAGCAGCAGCTTCATGGAGCTCCAAGCAAAGCTGGAAGAGACCAGCAGGCTTCTGGACGACAAGGTCAGGATACTCTGAGTGCAAACTGAGATACAGTCACATAGTATTTGTCCTCTAATATATTAACAACCTCTGCCTCAATAAATCTGCAGTCACGGAAGCTGAAACAGGAAGAAGTGATGAGACACCAGGAGGTGCAGGGTCTGCAGGGAGAACGGGCGGCTCTGCAGGCAGAGGTCGCCCAACTGAAGACCAGAGTGGAGGAGCTAAGGGACGAGCTGGTGACGCAGAAACGGAAACAAGCAGCTAACATCAAGGACCTCACCAAACAACTAACGCAAGGTTAGATACTTGCTTCTTCTGGCTCTTTGAAAGGGCTCAAAAAACAATTTTCCATCAGTGATTCAGACATGATTGTGTTATAATCAGATTGTTCTTCATGTGTGCACATATAGAATCACACTTGAGAATTTAGAGACAAAAGTATGTTTGGTTTTTACATGCAGAAGGAATCGGACTAAAAAACATGGTTTCAGCATTTGAGTTACGCACAGCTTTGTTGTTTTTGTTTTATTTTTGATATGTTTTGCTTTGTTTCCTCTGCAGCCCGTAAAAGGCTGGAGCAGGTTGAGAATGGAGGATGTGATCGAGATGCCAGCAGTATGGGCAGTCGCTCCAGTTCATCAGGTACTGCTCTGAGATTTGGTTAGTATTTAATATTTCAAATAATCTTCTAAGTCTAAACTTCTTTATTCAATCATTTCTGTTAGATATGATGGTAGCAATTCATCAGGGTTCCCTATTATATTAGAATATCAGAAAAAAATGAATGTATTTCAGCAATTCAGTTTGTAAAAGAAGCTCTGTTTACATCTTTAAACTTTCTCTCCCCGATTCTTTCCTGACACTGCAAAAAATGTTAATCCAAATAAATAATTTTTTTCTTACAATAAGTGCATTTTTTTCTTGAATTGAGCAGGTAAGTGAGACACTTTGCCAATGGAACAAGACAATTTACATTTAAAATAAGAAAAAACAATTGTCTTGTCTTATTTCAAATGCATATTATCTAATTATCTTATTTTAAGAGTAAACATACTCATTCCAATGGTAAATCATCTTACCTACTCAAATTAAGGGTAAATACATTTAGTTTAAGATATTTTTGCTAATTTCTAAATCTTTTTTGCAGTGGAGAAGAGAGCACTTGGAACAAACAGCTTAAATAACATTTTATAAGGTTTATGTGATAAATTACAATGAGACATGACATTAGATTTGGCAGAAATTGTAATTGTACTCAGACCAGAGAAATGGTGGTTGTTACAGATGGTACTGGGCTCGCTTCTTCAAAATGTCTGTTGACCAATAGCCATGGGATTAAACCAGGTGTTGGTATTTTGGGTAGTGTAGACAGTTGCTTAGTTCTAGTGATATAAATTAGCAACTCCATAAAGCTCGTCAGCAGAAGTTCTGTAAGATTATCGTATTGGCCCGAATATAAGACAAGTTTTTTTTTCATTAAAAGCAATGTAAAAATGTGGGATCGTCTTATAATCAGAGTCTAACCAATTATAAAGGCTGACAGTTGTCTGTGGTCGCTACATGAACGCAACAGCAGAGGGCGCTGTGTTTTTGTAAAGCCAGTGTCCCCACTGTGGCTGGGGTCATCTTTCTATGGCAACAGAGAAGAAGTCAGAGGGATGCTACAGATAGAAAGTCGCTGCCAAAGACGGAGTGGATCAAAAGTCACACAAATTTTCAGTTATTTGAGGCGGAGTTATGACACCAATTTTAAAATAATGGTTACCAAGGCACCGGAGGCATCAAAAAACTGTCAGGCAGCAAAGAAGTAAGGAGTTAAACAGTGAACTGTCAGAAGATTGCACGTTCCAACATACCGTCTGAAATATGCGAACAGCAAAAGAAAAGCTTATCGAAAAATTGCAGAGTTGCAGGGTGAGAGACGGAGTGACAGCGAGGCAGAGCGCGTCTGTCAGTAAAAGCATCATGCAGGTTTTTGAGACATTCCTGTACCAAAGTTCAACTTGCATTTAAGTTGAAGTATTGCAAGATTTCAATTAAATGTGTCATTACTGTGTTCTGTTTTTTTTTTTTTTTTTTTTTTTTATAGTTTAATTCCATAAATCTTTCAATGTAATATTAATATCAATGAAAGTTTTAGTACTTCAGTATAAAATGGTTTCTTAAAATAGTCTTTTTTTTCTTGTTCGTTTTGGTCTTTTTGTTTTGTTCCTGAAAACTGGTCCTGTAAAGAGAGGTCGTCCTATATTCTGGCCAGTAAAGGACTTCGCAGATGACTGTGCCAACTTTAGAAATCAGAAAAAAAGAGAACTCAATTAGAAAATTCCCACTAAAACTGAAACAACTTGAAGCCAAGTCAATTTTTTCTCTCTCACATAGTTTCTGGTTCAGAAGTGACTTAATACGGCCTGGTGATGTACTATCTCTGTAAAGAAAAAAACAACATATGTTAACCTTCAAATAAAACATCAAGCATTCATCCTGATAGTGTTTACTTAGTCCTTTTTGAGCCTGAAAAAAACTTTAGCAATCAGCAAACCTTTACATTGTTTTGACCCATGCCAGCAATACTTGCATTTATCTTCCTAACATGAAATCTGAAGGCTGCCACAGCTTTAGCTCCAGCTTCATTCTGGGAAACAAAATGCCTGGTTATCATCAACTTTATATCAGAATGAGTGGCTCAGTGTGATAGCAAATGGTAGGTAAAGGTGCAAAAAATAACGTTTGTTGAACTAAAACCTGCAATAGTATAAACTAAAATAGAATGCAAGTGCTTGTACCAGCCATTCAGAGTGTGTGTAAATGATTTTATGCTGAAATACAGACAAAGTCATATAATAGGGATGAGGCCCAGCAGCAGAGCGGCACGCCACATCCATCTCGGTGCAAAAGCCGGAAAGAGATGAAGCTCTACATACTGTGTTCTGGTCCCCTGCACCATAACCTGCAAAAAGGGGCAGTCACTCCAATACACATAATATATACCTAATGGGCTGTAACAGTTTCACTCTTTTAAACTGATTTATTAAAATAAATTGCCTTTGCCATGATAATTTCATCTCTTTCCAGTGTATCCCCTATGTTTTACTTTCTGACAAAAACACAAAAAAGATCCAAATATATTTATTCTCCATTATGCTGTTACTAACATATTTAAAGTCGTTGCATAATCAAGCCACTAAAATACATAATATTCTGCGATGATCCGAGTCTTTATCTCCTGCGGTCCCTCAGGTTCCTTAAATGCACGCCATGGTGGAAGCAGCAGCGTTGAGGAGCGTTCACCAGAGAGCCAGTCCGGTCCTTCTGTGATGGTCGTGGACAGCTTCCCAGAGGTCGACAAGGCGGTGCTCGTAGATCGAATAGTCCGTCTGCAAAAAGCCTTGGCAAGAAAGCAGGAGAAAATCGAGTTCATGGAGGATCACATTAAGCAGCTGGTGGAAGAGATCCGCAAAAAGACTAAGTGAGTGGCATGGTACAATGTAAAGTTTATGCAAATACCTAAAGCTGTAAACCTAAAGTGTACAATATCATAGCTTCCAATAATAAAAGAGCCTGCAGCAGCTTCTTAAGGAACCAGCAGGAACCCTGAATCATTCTGTGGAGACAATTTCTTTGATCTGCCTAACAACCCATCTTAAGACAACCATATAACCACATAACACACTCTTCATTCCATCACCAGCAATATATTTTTATTCCATTTGAGTAGATAATATGGGGATTTGACTCTGTTGAAAAATTAAACTCTACTTTTTTCCTCACCGGACAATAGTCCCGAAAAGTTATCTTCCTGATCTTGCTTGGAACGAGTCCTGTGCCTCACCTTCTGATTTCTTTGCCTCTCTGCTCTCGAATCTATTAGACTCAACCTACATTCAAGAGTTAAAATCGAGGACAAATCCCACGGTTCGGTGCTAAATTTAGATTGGCAGGATCTCAGTAAAGCCCGGGGGGTGTAACACCACCCAGAGTATGGATGTGAATTAGTTTTTCTTTTTTTCCCCCCTCTCTGTCCCTATCCTCTTCAGGACAGCTAGGTGAAAATGTAAACCTGAGGAAGATGATGAATACCAGAACAAGATTTATGGAAGGATCAGGGGTGGTTACTATAAAAAAAAAAAAGTCATAACTTTGCATCGTGTCATCAAATGCATTTTTGCATCTTGAATGCTAACTTTGAAGTTGCAGAATGGGATGACAAATCAGAGAACCATTGATTGATGTTTTTCCATATTATTTAAACAACACTGAGGGCTTAGGAAGAAAAAAAAAGATTAATTAAGTGTAGGGCTGCAACTTTGTTTTACAAGAACTCCAAACTATGTATTTGATTTGATCTGATGTAATAGACCAGAAGAAATAATTTTAAAGCAACACAGAGTAACTTCTCAACCTTCATAAAATATTTTCCTAACTTTTGTGATTGTATGTCGACTTACAACTAGTTGAATGACACAAAGGGGGTCTGTATCTCTTTCACCGACACCAAGTGGTGCATGAATACGGAACAAAACCCCAAAGTTTAACCTTTCTTATTTTCAATGGCAAAGGGGGTCTTTCTTTTTTGGACCCAAACTGAAAGTTCTGTATAAAACCTGCATCCTGCTCCTTTCATTTTAAAGCAAACGTCAGTCTGTAGTGTGGAATTCTGTTTTTTATTGCGGCGTCCTTCGGCTCTTACATTACATTTTAAAATCTCTCTGAGTAGAGTAGAAATAACCATCTAAAAATATTACTGTTTTGTATTTAGGTGTTTTTCTTACTTTTTTCTTATTTAAATAGGGCGATGTGAACATTTTACAACTCATTATTCCACAATCATTGTAGATCCCCAGCAACACACCCACTGATTACTAGTGCATGTATTTTATGGGCAATTTAGCACTTCGTATTTAAAATTATGAAATATCATGCCCTGTATGTGAGGGAAACCTTAGGTGGCACATCACTCTTAACACTATAACCTGCAGTGAAACATGGTGGTGGAAGTATCATCCTGCAAGTATGGTCTAATGCAGCTGGGACAAGAAGCATGGGGCTAAATAAATGCAGCTGTGGAGGAAAGCCTGCTGAAGGCTGCAGAAGACCTGAATATGGAGGCAAAAGGTTTTAATCTTACAGTGAAACTTTAAAGGAATGGTTTATATTAGGGCTGCAACTAATGATTATTTTGCTAATTTATTAATCTGTTGATTATTTTTTATTTTTTTGATTGATCGATTTATAATATGATAGCCAAAGGTTCCTTAAAGAAGACTTTCTGCAGGTGAAACTAAAGCTTTTCCATTTGAGGAGTTCTGGATAGAGCATATTGGTGGACAAAAAAGTTTTTTTTTAATCTTAAATGCAAAATGTTTACAATTTTTTAATTTTTTATTTTTTTTTTGGTATAATTGCTGCTCAAGGTGTTTTGCTCCATCAGCTAAAAGCATGTTTTAGAGTCTACATTCCAGTTAACAATGAATCGATTACTAAATTAGATTATTTAAATAATCGTTTAATCTGATTAATTGTTTCAGCCCTAGTTTATATTAAAGCTCACTTGTTTGAATGACCTCGTCAAAGTCCAGAAATGCGTCAAAATGAGGTTCTGTGGCAATATTTGAAAAAAAAAAACAAACCCTTAGTTGTTCTTCAAATAGAACGGGTAAAAATGTCAGATTTTAGATCAACAAAGCCCCACAGACCTGCTGCTGTAACCCTGCTAAATCTGCTTCCAGGATTTTTACTTAATACAAATGCCCTCCACACTTTACAGATTTATATTGTTAAAAATGAAACTGTAGTATTCTAGGCCTATCACTGTCACGTTAAATTCAATTATAGGTTTATTGTGACGTGGGGGTCTTAAATTTTAAGTCTAATTGAACAGGGATCTGATCTCCCTCATCAGGTGATTTTTTTAATTTTTTTTTACATGTTTTCCTTGTGCTGCATCAAAACTCTGTTTAAAAAAGTCAGACTCAATGGCTACAGGCTGAATGGTAGACTTAATATAAATCAGCCACATTTAAATATGAAAAACCAGAAAACGTAGACCGTAAAACGTAGTGGGCTAATTATGTGACTGGAATTAATTGCTAATAATTAGTAATTAAGAGCAGGAGTGACTTTTTATGATACTTAATTATCTGTTTATAAATACGTTGCACCATTTAGTTTGGTATATTGGCTCTTCCTGCATTTTGTCCCGTCATCATCAAAACATAGACAAGCATCCATGACTGTTCTGATTTTATCGGTACGTGAAAAGTTAATTATCTTAAGATTTCTTGCTTTGGTTTTTGTAAATTAAAATCAATTTCAGATAAAATATAAATTCAATAACTATTGGATAACAACTGCAGAGATATATATTTTTCTTCCCTCTCTCTTCACATCTTCTTGGCTAATATTCCCACTCTCTCAATACGCATCTACATGTTTGTTATTCATAAAAACTGGAGTTATATATTGTAGAAATTGCCATCTTGCATGTTTCTAACCCGTTTCTCACATCTGTTACCCCAACTTACCCCCTGCTAACCTTTGCATGTGGTTTGTCTCTTCATGCAGCCACATGTTTAATTTATGTCGCTTTTTTTTTTTCTTTTTTTTACTAAAAACTATCGTGATGGATTTGGGGTCCATAGTTGGACCTTATGAAAGCCTAGTCAGAGGTAAGTTTCATTTCCTGTCTGTGCTAGCTCAGGTGTTGTATTTGTGAGTGTGAAAGTGGAGGGATGAGGGACGTATTTGGTGGCGGCTTCTTCTGCAGCTTTATTGACCTACTGATTATATTTACATTTTGCTCCCTAGATTTACAGCCTCATCACAATAAACTAGAATGTCATTTAAGTTAATTTATTTTGGTAATTTGCTTAAATAGTTAAACAGACTCATTATTAATGGAGTGATTAATAGAGTTTTGTTAAGAAAATCCAAAATTCTGTTTCTCAGAAAGAGTTGTGGCATTTAATGCATGAAAGAAATTGTTTAAAGAAGCTGAGAGTGTTCTTTTTCAGAAGGAAAATTAAAAGAATTAACTATATGAAATCTTATGTGGCAGCATCCAAAATCATAGGAGACTGCTGACTTGACAGAAGTCCAGCAATTAGTGGCTCACACCCTCCACACGGACGGTAATCCAAAGTAGGAGCTGTTGAAGATGTGATAGATCCAAAGATATAAATGGAAGGTTGAGTTGAAGAAAGTTTTCTATATACATTTTGAATTTAACCTGGAAATCTGAGTTAGATGAAGGGTTTGGCAGCAGCCAAGTCATTCAAGGATGTTAGTTTAATGTGAGACCTTCCACTATTTTCTATCACTAAATGAGTTTTTGCTAAAAATCTTGATATTAAGTCACTGATTTCTTATATACCAATTCACATTGACAAAAGTAGCATTATCTGCATTAATGGCCATGCTTATTACTGTGTTGGATTGACCAGCAAACTCTACAGATAATCCTTTAAGTGCTGCTAGAACGATGAGACAGGAGAGCCAGTAGTCATTCGGTTAAAGGAATCCTGACCAAGTATTGAGTACTAATACTGTACAGTACTTTTCCTTAGGCTAAGTGAGAAAAAGAATATTTGGTTTTCATTGAGTCACATGATTCAAATTCTTCACTCAATGAGTATTTCAATCAAATCGATTTCAATAATTCATATGAATAATTTCAATTAACTGTTTGTGAGTTATATTCTCGATGGTTAGGATGCACCTGAGTTGCGTCAGTCGTTTACAGTCACCTCACAGTGGCAGGTGTAGGCTTGTATTGTGTTCAACTTTCAGACTTTTTCTTTTGAGGGTATTTAGAAAGGAAACCTCTAGGACAGTATTTAACTCAAACACATTGTAGCTGCATGCCAGAATGGGGAGGAGCTAATCAACTGCTTGAGCTGCATGCTAATCATAATCCTCTCATCAGAAAGAACCACTTTTTGTCAGATTTAGGCTTTTGCATGCAAATAGTAGTGACCTCCATATTATTTGCATGAAATTATTCCTAAGCAGAGGTGGGAAGTAACGAAGTACAAATACTTTGTTACTGTACTCAAGTAGATTTTTCTGATATTTTTACTTTACTTTACTACTTATTTTTATTGCGACTTTTTACTTCTACTCCTTACATTTTTACACAAATATCTGTACTTTCTACTCCTTACATTTTAAAAAATTGGCTCGTTACTTTAGTTTTGAATCATTTCAATGGAGTTACCGTTATTATTTTTCACGTCATCAATACCAAATTCAATCTAATTGGATGGGAATCTACGTTGCATTTGACGCACCACTACAAGATGAATCGACAGATTCGGCGGTATTCATTAGCGGCAAATCATTGCAGCTTGGTGGCAGTGGCGTTAGCATAGTAGCATGGACGACGAGATGATTGAAAATGAACACAACGGAGATCTAGTCCTATTGGCAGACATCCATTTAGAATGTAGGCAACGGCATGAAAAAAGTGGTTTCTACTTTTACTTTTATACTTTAAGTAAATTTACAAGCCTGTACTTTGTTACTTTTACTTGAGTAAAGAAGTTTAATCAGTACTTCCACTTTTACCAGAGTATTTTTTAACACAAGTATCTGTACTTTTACTCAAGTACGGAAAGTGAGTACTTTTGCCATCTCTGTTCCTAAGATCCTGCTTTTTGTGTTAAACACTTCGTGGATTATTAAAGCTGAACTAAACTGAACTCTGTTGAATTTTTTATGCTGGTTAAATTGGAGCATGGTGAGTCACAGCCCCACATTTGGACATGTTGGTGTGTTTGATTCACCTGTGAACTTAAATCAGTGAATTGGGGCGACATTATTCCAGTTTCCTGCTTACATTCTCCATTGTTTATACATGACTACTACAACATATACGACAAAGTCAAAAACTTAATTATTGATTGTTTGATTGACTTAATTGATCTCATAGTAGAAAAATGTACTTTAGCTCAAATAGTCAAAGGAGAAGAAGAAGGTAAAAAAGGTGCATGGGATATATACAGTATATACAGTGCATCCACATATGACTGCTTTTGTAATATTTTTTTATGGTAGGATTTTTATACAGGGTTATTTCACAGGGTGTTTACATGGGTATTTATATGTAGAAATATATAGTTATTGCACAGGGTGTCAAATATACAGAGGCAGGTTATTGCACATGGTATCAAATAGTAATTGCACATAAATTGCACAAGTTATTGCCATTGTAGTGTCTCATGGTGGAGAATATGGAGAATAGGAAAAGGTGGTTTACTTATTCTGATCCCTTCATAAAACCATCTCACTCCAAAACGCGCCATTATGGCGAGTCAGGAGTTAGAAATTCAGGCATAGATCAATAGCATTTTACCTATAGGGCGGCGTAGAGTTTCATTTAGATACTTTGCTTGTTTTGTCACGTCAAAGTCATTGCCGGTTTCCCTCATCCTGAACACACCCCCATTTAACCCTTTCACTCATCCCTTCACCCCATAGTATCTGTTTCACACTGCCATCTTTGGTGGCATTTTTAGATTTTTGTCTGGTTTGTTGGGGTGGGGTTATGCTTTTATAATTGGTTCAGATTAATAAGGTCAACAGTTTTTGACTTTTATTGGGAAGTTAGTGTCACTACCCACAAGAAGAGGATCACCTCTTGAATTAATTACTTTAGTAAGTAAGGGAATTTTATACATTAAGGATGTCCCTCAGATAAAAATCTAAAATGCCTTAGATTGTATAGAGATTGAAACATGGTAGAAAAAGTGGTAGACATTCTTAATAAAAATAGTCTTCTGTTCCTTTTTTCCACATTATCAAGACAACTTAAAATGAAAGAATTGGTGGAAAACGGATAACCCCTTCAGCTTTATATCTGGTATTTGCGACTATGAATGGATTTTGGTTTAAGGGTCTATTCAGGATACTGAAATTTGAAATTTGCACTTTAAAATGTTTTATAAATAAGCAGGCAACCAGTAACCTGACTCCACCAGATGGATTTGCTGGATTTTCTCCGCATATCCATCTGGAAACCTTCCATTGAAGTAATTTTGGGAAGGGACGAAAATACTGGTTAGCTGATTGGCCTATGTTGGTGATAGACGGGCCAAATAAACCAATCAGATCAACGAAGCATATGACGTACTAACAGAGCCACGACGAAAACACAACCACAAGATCAAACTCTTGCCGAAACCAGTCGGGAGAAGAGCAAAAACATCTTTTCCTCTGAAAAAAACCTCCAGAGCAGTGTTTTGCTCTTCTTTCAGTGAAGAAATACTCTGTAATTCCGATAAAACTTACTCGATAGCCACGCTAACGCTAGTTTAATCGGCTGAAGCCGCCATGTTCTTTAGACTGAACTGTTGCGCTTCTCGTTGCATCACACCTCAACCCGCCTCAAAGTTAACGCTGATTGGACGTTCGTTTGGCGAACGGCTCCAAATTTTCTTTAACGGAAAGTAGCCAGACTGATCTGCGATTGAAACCTTGAAAGCTCGCGAGATCAGGATGGTCTCACGAGGCTAGGCAACCAGTGATATTAAACCAGGAGTTTTGTGAGCTCTATTGTTTGTTCAGGTCAAGAGTCTTGCGGCAGTTTGGAGAAATCAAATGAAATCAAGGACTTTTTTTATATACATGTGAAAAGGGGCCAGTTGGACTCAAAAAAGTTTTCAAGTAGAAGACGTTTAGAAATATTTGTCAAATTACTTCCAATTTGGGCAAGTTATTTTCAGTTTGATCTGAAAGAGACATTGATTGGTTAAAAACAAGAAACCAAATTCCTTAAGTTTGGTTTAATGGCCAGTGAAATACTTCCTGATCAGAGGAACCGTGCCTTTCTAGGTAATGAGAAGATATCCAGAAGTTACTTGTTCTAATCAGCTAAATGCAGTTTGACTAAAAGAGCAAATATAAAAAAAGGGGGCCTTAGACAGAGCTTTGAGGGACCCCACATATTAGTTAAACAGGCATGATTTGGTTTCTACAGACACTGAACCTTTTGTTTCACATGTAAGATGTAAACCACTTCAGTTGGTTTTGTGATTAGCAACCATTTTATTATAGTTCCCATTTTCCACTTATCTTTAAAACAAAAGAAGTAGGTCAAATGGCTGCTATAGTAGTTGGCTCTGTCATTATTTTTTTATAGTCTTGTCTGTCTTCTACACTGCTATTATCCTTTTATATATAGACAATGCTAAAACATAGTACATGGTCTGCACTCTGGTTGATAAGCCCCATTTTTCCCAGGAAATAAAACACCCATCCTTTAGCTTTGATCCCAGCACGGCCAACAAATTATTCCAGACACTGAGTTTTGTTTTAACGCGTTGCATTCTGAAATGTACAACCCTACAGCTCTGATATATTTCAGCTCGGTTCAGATGGTTTTCAACATGCCGTCTGGAGATGAGGTTGATGAAACTTGTCAGGACACCAATCTCTATTATTTTCAAGAATTTTTCCTATGGGTGTTTGGGTTCAGAGCTGACACTCACTGCATGATAACTGATGAATAACTTGAGAGGGGAATAAAAGCTGCAGCATGACTCTCAGCTAGCTTATTTGTCTTTTTTAAGTCTTTCAGTATATCGGATAGGTCTGAACTTTAACGTAGGGAATTTAAGTTATGGATATGCTTTGATCTGAACCATTCCCCAAATTAAAGTTTTCCCTAGTTTGTAGGCTATTATAGCTTCTCTTAGCCTGATGCCTGTTTGGTTTACTGTGTGGGGATGGATTTGGTGTTTGCTTTTTGTCTCCACAAGAAATTATGCATCCAGGTCAGAAAGCTGTATTTAAATCTCATGTTAATCTTTGAACTAACAAAATTTTTATCCGGTCGCCTACTTTTGTAAATTTAAAACAGGAATTGTTGCTGCTTTCTCTTAATAAATTACAAACTCCTACCTGAGCTGTGAATCTCAGCATCTCCTCCAGAGTTTACAGGTGCTTCTGATCATTGTTCTCTGTGGCTGTTTAATATGAAGCTGTTTAAGTCTTTCTGATCAAAAAATACTCTGAGATGTTCGCTTCTTATATTATTTGTGACTTTTACAATGTTCTTCATCACGCTGTTTGTTCACTAATGTTCTCTAACAAACCTTGGAGGCCGTTGGTGCGATTCAAAGTCAAACACAGGTGACTTTATAAGTTGATTTCTGTTGGTTTTATTTAGGAGTTCCAGAGTAAAGAGGCTGAATATGGATGCAGGTCTTTGACTATGATTAGTTAAATTTTTTTGTAGGGCGACCTTGTGTTGGTTCACCACCCAATGTCGTTGACCGCAGTTGTTTCATGAAACCCATTAAAGTCTCATAAATGTTTCTTTAGCTAAGATCCTTTTTTGGGCTCATATTGACCTTTGAATCTTCTCTTTTTAACCCACCATGGATCAGAGGTAAAACAATAGCAGTGGTGGACTGGTTGTTTTGAATCTTTCATGCCTGGGAGGTATGGGGTTGGGTTCGAAGAGATGTTAAAATATTGATTCTTGATCCATCTCCAAAACGGTGGGATTGTTGACCTTTTCTGCCAGACTCCCTTCAGAGTCCTTCTGTTTTCAACAATTTACTGAGTTTCTTTGGAGAAAACAAGAAGAAAAAAAAATGGTGCCGTTTTTACCCCGAGGACAGAACGGATCTTTTCTCTTTAACGTTTGAAATCAACATCAGCTATGGCTTGTGTGTGGGTCAGTTATTTTCCGTCTGAAACGAGAAGTTTGTGCTGTTAGGTTAATGAATTCTTTGGGTCCTTCTGTAAAACAAGTGCTGCTTAGCCTCCAAACAGTTATTGAGGTGAAACGGGATCCTGTGCGTGAAGATTTATCCCGCTCTCTCTTATAAACGGATACAAGCAGGCAATTAATTGAATCTGCAGCCCGTTGTAATCCCGCTGTTTTTATTACCTTTCTGTTTTCTGACAGGCACAGTAATAATCTGTCCATGACTGAATGGCTCCTGCACTCATGGGTCCAATAAGCAATCCCTCGCAGAATTGCTATTCCTGTACAGTCCCTGGCCTTTTCTGCTACACAATGCTTTATTGCTCTGTTTGAAGCTCCCCATGCTTTTCGACTAAACCTCCCCCCCCTCCCTTACAGTCTGCAGCTGATACCGCGCACCCAGTTTGTTTCTTCTCCTTTATCAGAGGAAGGTTTGACTCATCGCTCCCCACCTTCCTTCTGTTTGTTCCCCACAGAATTATCCAGAGCTACGTGCTTAGAGAGGAGTCAGGGGCCCTCTCATCAGAAGCTTCAGACATTAACAAGGCCCACCTCAGCCGGCGGGGCGGCATCATGGCTTCGCTTTACACCTCCCACCCGGCGGACAGCGGGCTGACCCTGGACCTGTCTCTGGAGATTAACCGGAAGCTGCAGGCAGTGCTGGAGGACACACTGCTGAAGAACATTACTCTGAAGGTAAATATTTCCCAAGTGTGCATCAGTCCACAGAGATGGTCCACTTTGTAGAGAGAGAGAAATTGAATGAAGGTCTTACGCAGCATTGATGATGTGTGAGCGTACCTCTTCAAGGCTCTTTGATATGGATTGAGTAATTGACCTTAAAGTGAGCTCAGAACAGTTTCCTTATTGACTCAATCAAAACCGATTTAGAACATGGATGTCTCACTCACTCCCCTGCTGCTTTTAGCAGTAGAAGTGAGGCTCGGCAAAGTTTGCTCATTTCTGCAGGTTCATGCAGGAACAATAGGTGAGCTTTTCCCATTCATGGTTGTATTTGTCAATTATTTCCTGCAGCACATAGTCATCTTGGACATTTTCCCTAGTTATAGGAGTGAAATTAGTGTGACAAAACTTTGATTAAATCCTTTGAGCTGCAGCTGAAGATCTCTGCCTGTCTGGCCATCTGTCATGTTCTCCCAGTGTTCCCATCCAGTCTGATTTTTCCAAGAATTATTTTCTTTTAATAATTTTTTTCTTGTAATGATGGCCTTTCACCAAACCGCAAATCCAATGTAGCTACATGCTGTTTTCTAGTGTGTGTTTTTTGTTTTTTTTTAGCGGCACTTTATTCATCACCAGTTTTATTCAAGCTCCAAATGTTTGATTTATAAAAGTGGAACATTTTATCCATTTGAAGTTTAAATCAGGGCTCCAATACAGCCTTTAAAAGTCTGGAATTGAATTAAAACACTTCCTAAGTATGTCTCTCCTTCCAATTTTCTCAATTGCTGTGTCTGTGTATGTGTTTGTCTATAAATGTATGTATGTATGTGGTGTGTGTGTGTGTGTGTGTGTGTGTGTGTGTGTGTGTGTGTGTGTATATATATATATATATATATATATATATATATATACACAAAAATATAATTGTTTTGCAGCTCGTCTTGCATAGTGAGCAGTTTTTATCTGCTTTAAATAATGAACATTATTCGCGGTTTTTTAAATCACTATTAACACACACGTCTGAGTGAAGCTTGAGGTGCATTATCAGCCAAGTGACCAACGTGTGAATGACTGAATAGTGTCGAAGATGAATGAAGCCATTAGTGTCCTAACTTATCGTGGTCAGAAGCAAATTTAAAACGGCTTTTCAGAAAACCAAAGATAAAAGAAGAAAGGATTAATTCTCAGGGCAGAGGGTCGCATTTTGAAATTCAGCGGACAGCAGGATATATCAACATTTCAGAGAATAATGCTCAAATGTTTTTTGTTTTGTTTTTTTCTCTCTCTATTTTATGTTTAGGTTTGTTTCTTTTTCAGAGCATTCAGCACATCTCATCAATTTTTAAACCGGTCTGACTCCGAATGACTCCGTAATCAGAGCGTCTGTATGCTATCATCCTTCATTTAGTTGGGTTTTCTTTTGCTCATTCAATTCTGGATAACAGAGCAGTTTTCCTTCTTTGCAAAAGAAACCTTATGTTGGAGCTTTACTTTTAGATTCAAACAGTATTTTTCCCTTTAACTTTGTTCTTATTTCTTCCTCTCATTCAGCTTATTTTAAGTTTTTTATCTTTTTTTATATATAAGGAATTGAATTTAATAAACCTACACAAAATGGTGTGTTATTGTTAGTGGCATAAATACATTTTACATTGATTTTCTGAATAAAATAAAAAAAAACCTACCTGCATTATTATTTAGGCCCTGTTCACTCAGAAATCCCTAGATGCCACCCAATGCAATTAACTGCCTTCAGAAGTCATTAGTATGACTAATCCACCTCTATGATGTTTAACCTCCACATTAAGCTGTTCTGTGAAGCTCCTCAGAGGTTTGCAGGAGAGCGTTAGTGAACCAACTGCATCATGATGACCAAGGAAAACTTTAGGGAGGGTCTGGCATAAAGTGGTGTGAAAGTTTAAAGCAGGGTTAGGTTATTAAAGGAACCGCAGAATAGTTTAGATCAAAGCATATTCATTCATTAAAGAGGCCTAGTCAAAGTCCAGTTGAGAGTCTGAGAAGATTCAACATTTGAAGTTCATAAATGTCCTCTTTTCAATCTGAAAACTTTAGCTGTTCATTCTTCTGAATTCAGTTTTTTCTTGAATGGTTTGCATCATGTTAATCTAGCTGGAATTAAGCTGCACAATGTTTTAATCTATCAGATTAACTCGCCCTAAATGGAAATGTTGTTGGTTATGATGTGATGAGATGTAAGGGTAGAGGTGGCCTAGTGGTTAGGGCATAGAGCTTGGAATTCTGAAGTTCTGAGTTCGGGTCCCACTCCCACAGACTGACACCCCCCCTGCTCCCCAATGCAGAAATAACGTTCTCCAATGTGAGATCAATAAAATTCAATCAATAAACCAGTATTTTTGTGTGAAGGAAACATATTTTTTTGTTCCTGTTATGAATGGAAAGTCACGCATCTGATCAGTAGTACGGAAAACTTTACATGGACAGAATGGATAGCCATCATATAAACGCTTTGTTTTTGATCGTCTTGTTGGTAAAATATCACAATAAAGAAAAGAGGAAAGTGGAGAAAAATAAAATGACAGTTTCGTTTTCAACAGAGCTGTGATATTGAGGTATTCATCACAGCTTTACATCAACAGCAGCTCTGCAGACAAAGTTAAAATAGAGCCCTCGTCAGAAGAATGCCCGCCCCTCCTCTGGCTTCCATCGCGCCCACACTTTCAGAGCATGTCACCATCCTGTCTACACGCATTGTCACAGCTTTCACAGCGTTTGTCTGTTTGCTCTCTAAAAAGGATGTGGGCTAAAGCTCGGATAAATATTTTCACATTTCGCAGCCAATCAGCTTTCTGTTGTGTCAAATTGTTAGAATGCGGGAGAGTATCTTCTTTTCCAGCCAAAGAACCGTCAACGATTGGAAGTAATGATATGAAACGCTCACTAGAAGCACAATAACATGACAACAAGACAAAAGCAGTGACATTAAATAACAAAAACTGCTTCTATGTAAAACAAAAAGTGCAGAAAATGTCTCTGCTTAATGTTTGTATTTTCTACCTTTTCCTTTATTTGTGTGTCTTGTGCAGGAGAATCTGCAGACTCTGGGATCTGAGATTGAAAAACTCATAAAGCAACAGAAGAGTCCAGAAGACGGAGTCCGGAAGAAGTAAAAATGAACTCCTTGAGCAACTTCTGTTTCTATTCCCGACAAATGAAGGAGCAGATAGTACGTCGTAAGTGCCAGTGAGATGTGGGACCTCTTGAACCGTTTCCGTCCAATCGGAGGAAATGTCTGAGCTTACTTGAACAGTTGCTACTCCATCCGCATTGTGCCACCTCTATTTATAGAACCTGACAGAAGAACTTTTCCTATGGCCCACATTTTTCTCCCTAAAGAATGCCAAGAGAAACTCTTTGGGATTATCGCTTCAGACTTGAACTATCTCGAGGCAGTATTGTGAATGTTTAGAGAAACCTCTTTGGAAACTGCCAGTAAAAACAATCCAGGGTTCCTATGCATTTTGGTAAAATTCTGCTTTTTTTTTTATTATTGATTTCCAGGTCTAAAAAGGAAGGAGGGAAAAATATTCATTTTTAGATTTTATTCAATGTCCCACTCTTATTTTCTGATTTATTTATTTTTTCCTTTCTGCTTCTTTCTCTAGATTTTTTCGTATATTTTCACCTTTGTCTTCCTTTACTTCCTCCTACCTCACCTCTTTCATGGTGTCTACGTCCTCTCTTTCCTCCCTCCTTTGCACGTTTCCTCCATGTGTCCTTTCTTCCTTCCTGTTTATTTTATTTCCAGTTTCCAAGCCTGCTAATTTTAGAAATGTCAGTCAAAGAAAATAAACTTGTTTTAAATATCAAAATGAATCCGAAGGAAAGAAACTTGAGACATTAATTCTGGATTTTTCTCTATAGTCAAGAAAGATGTGTAGGAATCCTGAAAGAAAATAAACTTAAAAGATCATGGGCAGTTTTCCAGAACATCAGATATATTTTGACTCTTCAGCTGGACGTTTGAAGCAAAACTACAACAAAGGAGAGGTCGGCCCCGGCTTTAGGGCAGCCTGTTTTCCTCTGCTGCATTTTGCTTCTGTTTGTTTTCTTTTTTCCTCGCCCTGAGCAGCACTTACGGCCGAGCCGGCGGAGCGAGCTGACTCTCATCAGCCAAGCCGCCCGTCTGTAAGGCACAGGTGCTCGATTTCATGAAGCATCTTTGTAATGTTTCCCTGTAGCCGACAGCATAACGCCACCTGCTCTTCAGCTGCATTAACTTTGAGTTAGTCTCAGATTAAATGTAATTTCTTACGAGGGGTTTGAATTGTACAGCTGGTCTTAAATTTTGCCACACTGAATGTATTTTTTTTTCTTCCTTTGAATTAATCTAATATATTTTCTTATTTCATACATATGTGTTTTAGTTTTTATTATCAGGATGATTTTTTTTCTATCTAGTTTATTGTTCTTAAGGGAAAGTTTAGAAATTTTGAAGCTTTGTTCAAAGGTTATATAAGCAGTCATCACTCCGTCACATTAGTAATCGTCTAGTTAGCATTACAGTGGCTAAAGAAGAGAGAATTTGTTGCTTCAAAATGTTGATCTTATGTTTATCCATGCTGCTTTATGACTCTATAATTTATTTATTTGATGGTCTCTGGGTGCCAAGTCTTTGCCGAGATCCCACCTGAAGTGGTTCCAACTAACATTTTTTAATCAATATAACTGATAATTATCTGACCAATTGGAAACACTAATAGATTGTGACTACAGCTGTTTCTCCAGTCGGGAATAAAATCTCGAATAAAACTTGACAACAAAAGTGATTTTCCCCTGTCCTGCAATAGAAAACTAAATTTTAAACCCATTATTCGAATACAAACACATGCTGAACAGGTTTACGCCAAAAGTGACACAAACTCAAAGCCTTGGTGACACAAATTGTGCTTAATGAATGCACAATGGATCTTTATCTTTGGTCTTGGTTATCCTCACTACTGCAAGACTTGTAATACCTCACTACTGCAAGACTTGTAATACCTACCAAACTCCAATATCAATGACTCAATAGTTTTTTATACTTTCTCAAACTATCCTAATGTTTGCATTGGTTCGTCATTTACATGCAAAGTTAAATGAAAGATAATGAAACTCAAACTTTCAATAACTAAAGGCACCTTAGTATTACTACATTTTCAAAGTACCGCAATGTTTAAGGGAAAGTTTATGATTTTTTTTTTTTAATAAGCAGTCATTGCTCCGCCACATTAGCAATCATCTAGTTTGCATTAAAATGGTAAAACATCAGGAGGTTGGAAATTACGTGTTTCCTACAACGTTAATTTGGAAACATTAACATAACGATCACTAAAAGTTCAAATTTTAAAGGAGAAAGCTGTGGTTTTCATCACACCTTACCTTGTAATCAAATCTAAAATGTAATACCCCCCCAAAAAAATATATATTTACACTGTTTTAGCACATTATTATAATTCATATGCAACTATAATACACAGTGAAAAATGGTTGTTAAAAATTCATATTAAACCAGTTTTACTCTAAATAGAGTATTTAAAACTATACTGATTGTAAATCTCGGAGTTAATAGTCGGTGATAAAATTGACAGCCATGCAGTGTAACTTTTACTCTATATGGTGTCAATTACCTGCCAGTCTCAGAGAGGTCTTCTTGATTTTTGACACTAAAATGAGTAAAAATTGAAAAGTTGACACTGGCTATAGAGTAAATTTGACAGTAATTCAGAGTGGGACCAAAAGTTATCTGGCACAGAGTTATATTCAACTCTGTTGGTGTTAAAGTAACACGTTTTTTTTTTTTTTTTTTTTTTTACAGTGTAGCAGTTACTGTGGGGCTTGGTGGCTTGTTCCACAATAGGGAGCTAGTATGTTAGCTGGGTGAAATGATTACTAATTCCAATACATTACTTTGAATATATTTGTGTTTGATTTGCAAATAAATCCTAGCAAACTTTGAAATTCCACCTATGATGTTTCTACAGTAGCTGTAAAAAAAAAAAATTTGATTATATTGATCTATACAGGAAGGTCATTTATGTCGAAACCTCTGCTATTTCCATTTCCTTTGTGAATATTAGTCAATTTATTTGCATCATCCATTACATGGTTAGTAATATTGATCACATTGATCTTAACCAGTATGATATTTTATTCCGGTAAAGATGTTGGTCCGCTTTATTAAAGACGCCTCTCACACAAGCTGTTAGCTTTAGCCTCCAGCACAGACCAATTGTAAGGTTAAAATAAAGTTATTGACTGCCTTTAACCTTTAAACAGAGCTGCAATTATTAATACTCATATTTTTATTTTTTTGTATTTTCCACTAAAATCTGTCTGGTTTATAATGAACCCTTTTAGAAACAACCCATCTTCATGTATTAAGAATCTGAAATGTTTTGTGGCATTTTACACTGCAAAATAATTTTTATTTAGCCTTAATTTGAGCAGGTAAATAAGATTTTTTTCCAATGGAATGAGATTTTTACTCTTAAAAAAAGATAATTAGATAATATGCAATTGAAATAAGACAATGCAATTGTTTATTATTTTAAATTTAGATTGTCTTGTTCCATTTGAAAAGTATCTGACTTAGATCCGCAATTCAAAAAAAATAATTCAGTTATTTTAAGGAAAAATTACTTATTGAGATCTCTTCTTTTTTGAACTGTAAGCATCCCTTTTTTTAGACCTTGGATACAGAAAAGTGTCTTTGCACTCCATTTAGGAAGTGATTTTAGTTGGAAAACAGATCATTTTATACACTCCTTTTTCTGTAGCATGGACTCAGATCAATAGAAGAAGAATGAAAGAGCAGGGGTTTAGTAGCAGGAGCTCAGGCAATTCAAGGAAAAAATATCCGGGGACAAAGTGCAATGCAGTTCCATTCCTACACTTTACATTTTCTTCAGAGAGCCTGCTGGTGTTTTGTTTCTCCCTTTCTTTGTCTGCGAATTTGAATATTAAAAGTTCTGCATGTGGTGCCTTCGTTAACCTCTCCTGCTCTTTGGACATCCTCTAGCCGCCTAGGCTTGTTAGAGGAACCATCAAAGCCATTTTTTTCCCTTTTCAGATTCAGCCCGATACCTAAAGCATACTTAGCTCAAATATCCAAACCCTTCAAGTAGAAGGTTAAAGAGCAACTCTGTCACACAATGCTCCGTTTCCTCTCACTTCATCTGATCTCATTTGCTGCTGCCCGCCACAGAAGATAAGCCTGCCTTTTATTCGCTTTTCTTGTTATAAAGGGGCTTGAATGGTTGCAGGCAGATCCTGTGGTCATTCACCCCTGAGGCTGTACAAAAAAAGTGCACCGCTATGTGAATAAAGATAGAGCTGAAAGTCATACCATCGAGGACACGGAGACCTAGAAGCCTTGCTGCTACAGCAGCAAGTGCTTCTGATGAGACTACTGAATCAGATCATGCTTTTTTACCAAACTGGATCAGTTTGTAAACAAGCAGGCAATTGAAACCTGATGTCACTCCTGGTGTTACGGTATTCTAACGAGCTTTGTCAGATTGCCCCCCAAACCCTAAAAATAATCATGCTGGATACTCACTGGTCAAAGATTAATGTGTTCCAGCTTTGGATCTGAAGTCGTGTTTCACTGAGTATGAAGAAATGCTGTTTATTATGTGCTGATCTGTCAAAGTTAAAAAAAAAGAAGAAAAAAGTAAATCTGATGTCTAATGTGCTGCAACGATTGCCCGGTTCCTCTTTGGTGGAATACTCAAGCTGTGATTATAATATATGCATTTGTAAATATGTCCTGTAAAATGATGAGATGTGTGTAAATAAATTAATGATTCTGGACAGTGTTTGTGTTTCCAGGGAATAAAAGGAGATGAGTCTTATCTTGCTGCTTGTTCTTTTTGACCTGCGTGGCTACAGATGCTGACTTAACGTTTGTTCCTCGGGTTTTCTTTTATAATGCATGACGTTAAGGATAAATCAGTTAGTAAAATAAGCTATAACCCCTTCGGCCTGCTGACTTTTCTTAGTCGTACATCTTACTTTAAAAGCAGTGGCATCCGAGGCCAGTCAGAGCAGCTGTTTAACTCCTCTAATATTAAAAACAACTGTTTTCTAATGATTTTACTGTAATTGTAGCTTCAAAACCAGATTGTTTCTTCAGCTAACTATCCTTTCCAAATTATTTTTGGGTCATTTAAAGCAGTGTTTTTCAACCCTGGTCCTCAAGGCACACTGCTCTGCATGTTTTGGATGTTTCTGAGCTTCAGCACACCTGATTCAGCTGATTGCAGTTCAGCAAAGCCTGATAATCTGCTATCAATTGATAACAGGTGTGTGAAAGCTGGGAAACATCTAAAACATGCAGGGCAGGGTGCCTTGAGGACCAGGGTTGAAAAAGACAGATTCAAAGCAAATAGGCAAGGCAGGATGATCTATCCATTGACAATATCCAGTTATTCCTGCAGGGTTGTAGCGGTGTCTCCAATGATTAGATTGAAGACAGGCACCAGCAAACTGGACAGGTCGCCAGTCCATCACAGGACGACACACCAAGCTTCCATGTAAAGGCTTTAGCAGGAGCATGGAAGCTCCTGATGGGAACCTGCCTACAGGACAATTGACCGTAAGAATAAAGCCAGACTTAAAATGAAAGGATTTACATTAAAGCATATTTATGACTATTGACCCAATTGGGTGAGTTTAAATATTTAAATCTGCAGAACTGTTTCAGACACACCCTAAAAGACCTTTAGCTGTAATTGTAGCCACCGGGGTTTTCCATAAAGTCCTGATTTCCATAGGTATTTTTTAATCGAGTAAAATGAGGCTTGAGAAAAAAAAAAATATCCTCTTTATTTTTCTCTTTAAAAATGCTAAGTAGCTATAAATATTGCTCCTAATTTTTGACTTCTTATCTTTACAAGCGGCTCCCATTAAGCAACAGTGCTAAATATATGTGGGCAGTTTTCATTTGGTGCTAAAATTGTTATTTTAAGTGTTATTTTGAAAACCTATTATCTGTATGTCAATTATGCATTACTTGTTGGTCTATCACACAAAATCCTAATGAAAACTTGTTAATTTTTTATTTTTTTGATCAAGGTTTTTTTATTTTCTTTTTTTTCTTTATATACACCACACATACACATACACATCAGAAAAACAAAACAAGAAAGAAAAAAACAAAAAAACAAAAAAAAACAAAAGACGAAATATATACAACAAAAAACCCTCCCAACCCACCCCTCCTATACCAGATCTACTACCCCAACAAGAGTACACCTTTTAATCATACATCAACCGAAACAGATCACATGTTTGCACACACAGAACCAATATTTGACCTTTACACAAAGTTATCTGCTGACATATTCCCAACATAAGATATAAATGGCTGCCAAATGTCAAAAAATTTGTTTACAGATCCCCTAACAGTATATCTGATCTTCTCTAAATGAATGTAAGACATAACTTCTCTTAACCAATGTCCATAACTTGGAGGATGTGGATCCTTCCATCGAAGAAGAATGAGTCTTCTCGCCAGTAGAGAGCAGAATGCTAACACAGTCCTCTGATGTTTGCTGAAGGAGGTCTCTGCTGGAGCCACCCCAAAGAGAGAGATGAGTGGTGATGGACAGACAGTTTGTCCAAATATTCCTGAAAAAGTGTCAAAAATGCCTTGCCAATATCTGTATAACTTTGGACAAGACCAGAATGTGTGTAAAAGTGTGGCTGGAGATTGTTTACAACGGTCACACGTCGGATCTAAGTCCCTTTTGAATTTGCACAATCTGTCCTTGGACCAGTGTAAACGATGTACTACCTTGAATTGAACTATAACATGTTTCAGACAAATTGAGGATAAATAGATATTTTGAATAATTTTTTGCCAAACTGTATCTGATATGGACTCCTCCAAGTCCGTCTCCCACTTGACCCTCAAGGAATCTAAATTAGTATCATTAAATGAGCTGAGCAGAGAATAGACTCTACTCATAGAGCGTCTTGTTACAGACTTGCACATCAAAACCTCATCAATAAGAGAAGTTGGTGGATGTAGAGGAAAACATCCAGAGTTTGACATTACAAAATGTCTCAATTGTAAATACCTGAAAAACTGTGACTTGTGAATGTCAAATTTCTGTGTGAGCTGTTCGAATGAGGCAAACTTATTGTCTATATAGAGATCATTTAGAGAAGCTATTCCCTTTAAACTCCAGGCATAAAAAACAGAATCCATTAGTGAAGGAGCAAACATGTGATTGTTTGATACTGGAGCGGATATTAATAAATCCGTACTTTTAAACATCCTCCTGCACTGATTCCAGATTTTTATTGTGTGAGTTATAACCGGATTAGAAGTATAAGTTGAGATTGGTTGATTAAATGGTAACCGGGAGCAGAGTAAAGCAGATAGAGAGCTAGCCGTAACTGAATTCCTCTCTAAAGTCACCCAGGTGGGAGCAGGGTTGTCCTCTCTCAACCAGTACAGTAAGGCTCTAATATTAGCCGCCCAGTAATAATATAGAAAATTAGGGAGTGACAGGCCACCAAGACCATGGGGTAGCTGTAGCATCTTACAGCCTATCCGCGGGTGCTTCTTATTCCAAATAAATGACGACAACTCACTATTTAAATTTGTAAAAAATGTCTTGGTGAGAAACACTGGCACGCTCTGAAATAGATAAAGTAATTTAGGCAGTATTACCATTTTGATTATATTGATTCTACCTCCCAAGGATAGAGGCAGAGATGCCCATGTAGTGATATCTTTCCTAAGGTTCACCTGGAGAGGCAGATAATTTGCTGTATAAAGATCTTTGTGACTGTGAGTAATCCAAATACCAAGGTATTTAAATTTAGCAGGGCTAATTTTGAAAGGGACTGGACCCATATGCTGCACTTCCATTGGAGTCACAGGCTTCAATTCACTTTTTTGAAGGTTAACCTTATAGCCAGAAATATTTCCAAACTTTTGGAGTAAAATAAGTAACTCAGGAATACTGGATAAGGGATCTGAGATATAAAGAAGTGTATCATCAGCATATAGGGAGACTTTATGTTCAGTGCCAAACCGATTAATACCTTTAATTTTGGGGCTGTTTCGCAAAGCCACTGCAAGTGGTTCAATTGCAATTGCAAATAAAAGTGGCGAAAGTGGGCATCCCTGCCTCGTCCCACGTTTCAACTCAAAGTAACTGGATAGATTACTGTTAGTGCGTACTGCTGCCATTGGCAAGGTATATATCAACTTCACCCATGAAATAAATTTAGGACCGAAGTTAAACATCACCAAGGTCTTAAATAGATAGTCCCATTCCACCCGGTCAAACGCTTTCTCAGCGTCCAGCGAGATTAAAATTTCATTACAATTGTGACCGGGCGGGGCGGAAGTATACAACACATTAAATAGCCGCCTGATATTAAAAAAGGATTGACGATTTTTAATAAAACCAGTCTGGTCAGGTGAAACAATTGTAGGGATAATCTGTTCAACTCGTTTTGCCAACATCTTTGTAAGAATTTTAACATCAGTGTTTAATAACGATATTGGGCGGTATGAACTGCAACTCAAGGGATCTTTATCCTTCTTTAAAAGCAATGATATTACAGCCTGACGCATAGACAGCGGCAGTAAATGTATAGCCAGGGACTCCTCAAAAACTGATAGCAACAGGGGAGAAAGTAGATCAGAAAACTTCTTAAAAAATTCTGCCGGGAAACCATCTGGTCCTGGAGATTTTCCATTTTGCATATTTTTAATTGCAGAGTTAATCTCAGCTAAAGAAAAATTTCTTTCCAATTCGTTAGATAAATCAGAACTTAGTGAAGGGATTTTAATATCTTTAAAAAAATTATCCAGTTCAGTTGGGTTAAGTGAGGCTTCAGAAGTATACAGAGATTGGTAAAATTTGCTAAAACATAGACTAATTTCAGCATCCTCACAACATTTTACACCATGCTCATCATTTATTGCTGAGATATCCTGTTTAGCTGAGCGTTGCCGTAGCTGCTGCGCAAGAAGGCGTCCAGCCCTTTCACCATGCTCATAGTAGCCACACCTGGATTTGGATAATAAATATTCGGCCTGTTGGGTAGATAAAATGTTAAACTCTGTCTGAAGTAATACACGTTTCTGAAGAGATTCTTGTGTAAAGTTATGGGAGCATTCCCTATCTAATTGTAGAATCTGATCTGTTAACAATTTTAGCCGTTCGATATCTTTCTTCTTTTTGTTAGCACAGTAAGAAATGATTTGACCTCTCAGGTAAGCCTTTAATGACTCCCAAACAGTGCTGAGTGGCATCCCAGGAGTCTGATTAATATCAATAAAAAACTTAATTTCAGAAGTAAGCATATCGACGAAGTTTTCGTCAGATAAAAGTATGGGATTAAGTCGCCAAGGACGATAGACTGATTGCATAACAGGAATGTTCAGTTTCATTATGAGCGGACTATGGTCAGAAACGACTATAGCTCCATAATTGCATTCGCTCACTAAAGATAAAATCCGTTTATCGAGGAGAAAATAGTCAATCCGGGAATAGCTCTTATGAACAGGGGAAAAAAACGAATACTGTCTTAGGGTCGGATTTCGAAAACGCCATACGTCAACCACTCCATAAGTGTTAAGAAATGAATTAATTGACTGGGCAGATTTAGAGAGAGAGATCCTTCCCGCTGTACTACGATCAAGGGATGATAGCACACAGTTCACATCTCCTCCAATTATAAGGTTATGTGTTGAAATATTAGGTAAATTTGAAAAGAGTGTGTTGAAAAATGTTTGATCATCCCAATTTGGAGCATATACCGAGACTAAAATAACTGGAAGTGCATACAGCTTTCCAACCACAATAACATAGCGTCCAGCAGCGTCCGTTTTAACACAGGATGCCGTGAATTGCACCTGTTTACCAACTAAGATGGCTACCCCTCTCGACTTAGATTGGAAATTAGACTTGTTAATTTTGTTCAAAAGTACCAAATCATATTGAATTCTGATGGATATAAATACACTATACAACATCGTACATCCGAGATTAATTCATCATCAATCCCAAGCAAATTGGTGCGATTTATCAGGCGAAACCTGAAAGCTGAAGATTGCAAAAGCAACATTTGTCAAGAATTTAAAGAAAAGCATTTCTCCAACCTCCATCCATGCAGGACTGCACCCCCCCGCCCTGCCTGTTGTTTTCCATCAGAACAGCAGCATCCGGAGCAATTTTGGTGAACAATACAATTAGTCACTGCGTCAATCTGCTCACGTCGAAATTCACCATCATGCTGCTGCTTCATTTATTCCTCTTTTCCCACAGATGAATCTGTGCAGACATAAAAAAAAAAAAAAAACACCTCCGCACCAAATGATAGCACCTGTCTCCTCAAAAACAACCTCATTGAAAAGAAGGAGAAATTCGCTTCCTTATGGATTCTTGTCACGTCTTTGAAATCTTAGCATTTTCCACACAGCCAGCAGCGGGCAGTGGGTTTAAATCTCCAATTCAGGCCAGTGGGTACTGGCAGGCTATTTTTAGCCCGGATGAGCCCCCCTATCAGCTAAGTTGACCACCCTTGAATTTATAAAGCATTGACTGTGTCCTTTGGGCCAAAGCTAGGAGCATGATAGCAGCTCTGAGGAACACAGATAACAGCCTTGTCCGATTGCTGTGTGTCTGTTCAGTTTACTGCAGTCCACCTTTAAAAACTTACAAGCTTACAGCCTCAGGCCTGCAAATGGAGCATCATATTGAACATTATCACTGCCCATTTTACCTTCTGTCTTATGTAACTCCGTGGTCTAAAATAGGTCCTTTTAATTAAGTATATTCACGTGACCATCTGGTCTGTGCCTCCAGAAAAATCCAGCCTCTCATATGGAACCTCTTGGTAAGGCTTTGATTGAATATCACTCTCAGATGCAAACTAAGACACTTTTATCCAACACATCTGGGACACATTAACAAACCGTAGTCGTCTTTATGCAGATTTGTTATGGATAAAAAAAAAGGGTTTATTGCCGTCCCTGATTTTGACAGCTTCTCAGAACAACATCGGCTCAAACACAAAGCAGCGCCTGTTGCTCTTTGTTTGAACCTCGCCGGTAAGGACACAGTTTAAAAAACAAGATCAAGGCAAGTTGAAACAGCAACCAAAGCACTTTCTTTCTGGGTGCGTCTGGAAAATGTCCCCTGTCTGTTGTGTGGAGGACTGACAAGTAAAAGCCTTCTGTCAATGCTGGATGTGAGGAGGTTAAGGCACGACAAAGATCCAGTTTTTTTTTTTGACTGCAGGAGGGATTTTGGCTTTGCTGCTTAAAAGAGGCGGAAGAAACAGACTTTACTTCTCAAAGCAATAACTTTGAAGTTTTTAAATTAGCTTATAATATATGCATACTAATCATATAGACAAGTTTTTATTTTGTTAAAAATATTTTAGTTTGAATGAATGAATAGGAATTTATTTCGGACATTTTCTGACAAACAACAATAAATGAATCAACAAAATACACACAAAAAAGACTAGTTAACATCAACCAAACCAAAAACAGATTTCCAAACTAACTAAATTCGCCTTGACTTAAAGAGATACAAAACTGTCGGTTAATTTGGTGGAGCCGGGAAAATTACATTGATTAATGTAAATTGTCTGAAAAAGGCTATGAAGAAGTTAAACTTATTTTTAATACCCCCCAACCCCCCCCCCCCCCGTCTAATTTCACTAAAATTTACTTAAAGTAGAGTAATTTTCCTACTTTGTTAAAGAACTTGATGTAGAAGCTTAAACATATTGCTAGAATTGTCTCTTATCCCCATCAGGTCAAAGTTATCCAGGTTTCATCTCTTCTCACTAGATAATCGTACATATTGCGGATGTATCTCAATGTTCTAATTGCATTAAAACCTGTTCTAACATAATTCTGGTAACTGATATTTAGTTCATTTATGTTGCTTGGTTTCCTTGCAAGGCGTAATTTAGATATTTTCAATATGGTTGCCGATGTCAGTGTCATTGTAGAGGTTTAATGCTAATCTGCTTTCTATAATCTACAGCCAGGTGTGGCGTTTTTCAGGGATTATAGAACTATTTGAACATCCAGTTGTGACCAAATTTTTACTATTTAACAGCAAATTCGAAACTAACTAAGATAAAATGCAAGTTGTTTTGCTTTTCTTCAGTTTATTCTGCTCTGTCATTGCATTGGGGGCCTTTGCATGATGATGCTACCGCTGTGCTTGAGAGTTGATCTTCTGAATTTCTAGTTTTTACACTGATAGCTATTGTCTTAGGTCATTTTCTATAATGGTTTGGCTTTAATACTGATAATTAATATTGGCTGTGACAGAGGTAGGTGGTAACTAGTTACATTTATTTAGTTACATTTAATTGAGTAACTTTTTGAAAAAACAAAAGGGAATTTTAGAAGTAGTTTTGTTTGCTGGTGATATAGTTGTACCAGAATTGTTTTTATCGAAGGTGAGAATAGAATTTACATATGACCAGTAAAGCATGATTACACAGATTGCACAGATGGTCCTTTCATATAAAATATTTCCACTGTCTTTGTCAGGACCACGACGGAATAAAATGATCAGATCACAAAAAATATGAAGAGGAGAAAAATAATCTCTCTCAGTAGCTGTTTAGAAATAGAGATTTTGTTCTTTGCATAATCCTCTGCAGACCCTACTACTGCGTGAGATGATGTGTGGACCTCTTTGCTTCCGGATAGGCCGAAATGAAATGAGAGGCCCTTTCAAAATATTATGGAACATACTGAAAACAGCAAAAATAAAACGACAAAACCACATCTTGTTGCAACACATGGAAAGGTCAAGGTGCAGCTGAGGTAAGAAGGGCTAGGAAAGATATTGCTGGCCCAAAACAATCACCCTGAAGCAGAGAAACACCATTACACAACAAATGTAATCTCAAGGCACTTTACAAAGACAATTCAAACAGATCATACTGTCAGATTGGTTCAAAGGTTTAAAAAAAAAAAGGAAATCCAGACTATTTGACTCAACAGCAATCCCTAAACACTGAGCATGCAGCGACAGACTTTGCTGTATTTATAAAAAAAAATGAATTTTGATTTGAAACATATTCTTTGGTAATTCCTTTTGTCTAACCGTAATTGCATAACAAACCTCAATAATGTTTTGCTGCTCTTTTCAGGAATCAGTCAAACAAAGCATTTTTCATGCTGGAAAGTCATTCAGTTTATGTTATGCAACACAAGCAGTGTCCAAATCCAACCATGTTCACCAGAAGTCAGTGAGTTCGACAGTGATTTGGTGTGAGCCAAATGACGGCAGATGGAGGCCGCAGAGCACATGCTCTGCCCAGGAACCCAAACAGATGGACCCATGAGGTGCAGCACCTGGTTTTGGCACTATGCTTTGACACTCTCAGTATGAAATGAATGGAGAAAAAAAATCTTAGGAGTTTTTTGTTTGTTTGTTTCTTTACTAGTTGTGATAAATGTGCAAATATAATCTCAAAGTGTGAATATTATTAATAATCCGGTAAATCAAATAAGTAAATTTTGAGGGGAAAACAAACGATAATAGAATGTTGTCACAGTTTTTCTTGTTAGTAATGCGGGTCTAAGAGTGTCTTTTATCTGGAAAGTTTTTTAAACTGTACTTACACTCACTTACCACAAGACAGACATGTAGTCTTTTGTTATTGAAGTTACTGAAGCAATTATAATACAAAATGGCCAGATTTCAGCTGAAGTCTCTCTCCTATAAAGGACCAATCAGTTGCAGCTTTAATAAACAGCGTTAGTAACAGGAGGAAAAACCAACACACAACAAACTTGGGAGTAATAATTTGTTTCACAGAAAAGTTAAATCAGCTTTGAACCAAGAATTACATAAAGCAACAACAACAAACACAGAAGTAAATCTTGTAGAGATGTCCCGATCTGATATTGATATTGGAAATAAGTTCGATATTAGCCACAAAATTAATATTGAAATATATCTGCCTGCCTCCACAATCTCCTATATTAGAAAACTAATAAAAACACATTACTTACATCTACTTTGCTTAAAGTTTGTTACTCTTTGGTGAATAAAAAAGATTAGTTAGTTGTTCTCATGCCTTATGTATCAGGCTCAGAACAATAGGACCAAGTATTAGAGGCGGACAAACAGATTTCTCAAAACCTTTATTGAAAACAGAAATGCAGTGAACAGTGTCAATGTCTAAGGCAGGAACCTCTGCAGAAGGAGACAACAGGTTAGTGACCATGTCTATCTGGAGGTGGATGATAATGAACATGTGAGGCACTAACCTGGCATTAAAGTTCAGTTTGATGATGTTGGTTCCAGCCGATTGGCTGCCAACATGATGTGGCGGACGCCACCTAGAGAGTCCCAGAAGCTGCTGTCTCAGAGGACAAGCAGGAGATCAGAACCGAACATAAGAGGGAAAGCAGGACAATCCAGAAGGCGGAGTCCAAAAACAGGTCATGCAAACAGATCATGCTCAAAGGTCCAGAGACACAACGGGTCTGGATCAGGCAATCAGAAACAATCTGGGAATAAAGGCTGGAAATAATCTGGCACTGATGGCTGGTCTGACGGCTGGTTAAATAGAGACTGAGGCAGGTGGATCAGATGTGTGGTAATGAGAACAGTATGGTGATAAGGAGGTAACTAAAATGAGTAATCAGACCAGACATCGGCGCCAAGATTATGACATAATGTTGTTTAAAATAGTTGTCTGAAAAATATCACTTGATCAAGCCTTTTTTATCATTCCGAACTATAAATTAAGAGCAAAGGGAAAGGGTCCCCGCTTAGACAATAGGCAAACAAAGCTAACAGGTAGCTGGCTTTAATCAGACAACACACAGTCAAAGAAAAGAGTAAAACAGAACAAAACAAAACAGAGGGAGAGACAAGGGAAGAGGAGAAGAATGATCAAATGATCAAACTTAGTGGAAGTGCGATGCAGTCCATCACTAGTTGTATGCTTATCAAACAGGTTTAAACATCCAACAGATGGAAGCAAAATTCCTTCAGGAGCAAATATTAGCATTAAGACATTTCTAATTAAGCACTGCACAGGTAGCACAAAAAATTTGAAGGTTCACCTGTTACTTCCCTGTGAAAGGTGCAGCAGGGTTCCTTGGTTGCAGCTTGGAAGGTAGCAGCAAACTTGGTCCAGGTGGAAGGGAAGCAGGCCGCTGTGTGGAGCCATGTTGCACAGCGGCTCAGCTGCTTGGCAGACACAAAGGTAAGGGCAGGTTGCTGAGTTCTCAGACATTCGTGGACTGCTGGTGGTGAGGTGGCCAGCGCTTCCAGCGGCAGAGGAAGTGAGCAGGCGGGTCTGGTCACCTTTGTTACCTCTCGTGTGATTTCAGACATGCTGGGAGCTGCAGTATAGTTTATTTATGATCTTGAGCCAATGCTTTTACGCATAAAGGTGTGTTTTCTTATTTTTCATTCATTCAAAAAATCTGTTTTTGGAGTGACAAATTCATTTTTTTCATTATGAAACTCTAAATATGCATATATTTCAGTTAAGGTAAAAAAAAAGCAAACATGATGCTCTCATCGCTTCCATTCATCTCTGTGGGGTTTCAATAAGGTTGTGATGATTAGTAATCAGCAGTAATTATCTCCAGGTGCTGACATTTATTGTTGGGACAAATTGTAACACCCCTGTGTTCGAACTAAACCCTTGTGAAGAAAATTACATTTACATAAAGCCTCATTGTGTTGTTTGTCCTAATCAGTCTTCTAATGGAACTTTTATGTTACCAACAACAGAGTCTTTTCTGTGAGAAGTTTCAGACACAATCCATACTGGAATAATAAAGTTGACTCTGGAAGGGTTTAGTAACAAATGGTGTTTGTTAGGGGGTGAATGAAATGAATATTATGCTGGATCAACTGAGAGAAGGAAGAGCAAGGCAGTGATTGGTTGAAATTTAACAACCTGTTGCCAGACGGGTTCTAAAGCATCAAGGTAAGAATCTCAGTTTTTTATTGAGTATAAATTAATTAATTTAAAGGCCTAGGGGGAATTTCTCTTGTTATGTCAGTGTATGGTGCACCTAACAATGCCGTTCAGCGAAGATTAGTGTTGGGAATTGATAAGATTTTCACAATTCCGATTCCCTCATGGAGTCTGTGAAACAATTCGATTCCTCTGCGAAAACAGAAGGCAGTGAACAGGAGCTGCCAGCCTCTGAGCCAGCCAGGCTATCCATCTCGTCACAATCATCTAAATCTAATGAAGAAGGCATCCGTTTAATGAAAAAGCATTGCTGTACAATATCGGGAAATAAACTCATCTCCCCCTGATTTAAATAAACGAGCATCACCTTTATATCGCTCCCTGAACTGCAGAGCCACTTCGTAGCATGTTTAATAACCCCAAAGAAAGGTAAGGAAATTGGTTTATTTCCAGAAATGGCATATGATTTACTAGGAACACAGCTAGGAAGTTCATCGCAAAAGGTCTCCAATCCAAAACTCCGTCTGCTACTCAAAGAGCAGGCAGTGGTTCTGCTATGTCTAACTTTCGATTCAGATGACCCCGATTCAACCCACCTCCATCCCGTTCTCCACCATCATAGCTAACGCTTCCTCAGAGTGTCATTTCTCCTGCACTCTTACTGCATTCCCTGTCTCATCTCAACCAGTCAGGTAGAATACCACTACGTTGAGCCGGGTTCTGCAGGAGTTTTCTTCCCAATGGGGAGTTTTTCCTCTCCACTGTCACTTCATGCTTGCTCATCATGGACAGGTTCTCACAACCTGTGTTATCCAAGCAGGACTTCCATCTTCCAGGTGAAGCACCAGTATCAGCTAACGCAGTCCACTGGATTGCTCCATACACTGTCTCCCCAACCAACAGTCTATGGACTGAACCTACTTCATCCATCTCCACTCCACCACCAGTTTCAGGCCTGAGGGGAAACATCCCTGTTCTTTACTCCTGTTCATGCATATCAAACAAAATTTAGCACTAATGTTTCCTGCTGAGGTCTGAGCGCTAAAGACTACAAAAATTGTATCAATAAAAAATTCTTCCAATTGTCTTTTTCTTTCCATATGAGTTTTTCAGATTGGAATAAGCTTTAGTTAATGGACTATCAATAAACAACGCTAATCTAATGCAGCTCTCTTATTTATGAGTTATGAAATTTTCTAAAATCTTCCAGATTGGACTTGTAAGACAAACAAGTTGCAGAGTTTTAACTGGTTGTTTCCCAGCTTTAGTTATCTCAGTTTTTTGCTTATAGTGGTGACATTGATGGTGATTTGTTTACTTTCCCTCTCAGCCGCCAAAATGTCTGCTGATACACATGTAATTTAAAGCAATTACTCTCAAAGCAGCTGATTAGCTTCTCCATCTGGGAGCTCAACACCAATCTTCCCAAATGTTAAGTCCAAGCCAAACAAACAAACAATGGTCAGTGATAATGCAGGTCTCTGGCAGGAGGCCATCGCTGGCTCTGACTGCACTGATGTTTTCCCCTAAAATCTCTCTCTCATTCACACTCATTAGCTCAGCAAATCGTGTCTAAACAATGTACCAAAGCCAAAACAGCTGAGCTCACTTTAATTCAATGATTTTTTTTTTTTAAGTCCTGTTTGAAATGTAAGGCCCGCTCCTTTCAGGAGGGCATCATTAGCATAACACATCACACTAATGCATTTTAAAAGGTGCCCAGCTTAAGGGTTTATTAATATTCCTCAGAGTGAAGTGCAAACCTCTAATGTAAGAGCCACTTCATAACACCAGCTGGCATGATGTTTATTAAAACATTTTCTTTTAGCTTTTAAAATGAGGCTCAGGGGAGATGCTGCCCTAAGGTTACCTGCTGCGAGGATTCAGATGAGAGTTTGAAAACACGGGATTTTTACATCACAACAAGAATAAAGTAGAATAGAAACGGACATACCCTTTAATGTCCCTAAAAGAGAAAATTCAAGTGGGCCATTAGGAGAGGGAAAGGGAAGCATGGAGATTAACACGAGTGTAAAAATAGACAGAGAAAAAAAGAAAAGGAAACTTTACAGTAAGTTCAGATTTACAACATACGATAATAATACATAATAATTCTTTGAAAAAATGTATGAAATCTGCATGTATCCATGCATTTTCCCGTTACGCCTATCCCTGCTGGTGTAGCGAGGGGTGTTGGTGCCTATCTCCAGCTGTCTACGGGTGAGAGGCGGGGTACACCCTGGACAGCTCGCCAGTCCATCGCGAGGTAACACAAACCAGACAACCATTCATGCACACACTCATACCTAAGGAGAATTTAGAGAAGTCAATTAATCTAACAGTCATGTTTTTCAAGTGTGGGAGGAAGCTGGAGTACCCGGAGAGAACCCACGCATGCACAGGGGAGAACATGCAAACTCCATGCAGAAAGACCCTGGGCCGGGAATTGAACCCAGAACCTTCTAGCTGCAAGGCATTCTATGCATTAAGGGATCAGCCATCTTTAATTAAATGAACTTTCAAGCTTTGCAACAGCCTACTGCATGGGGTAGGCTACATTAGGTCAATCTGAATGCCTCAAATACAGCTCCTACCTCCTGTTCCTACCTCCTATCTCCTCACCTCTTGCGGGGTTAACAGTAAGAACACTATCCAGGGCAGGAAAGAAGCTCCAGACTGTTGTGCTGAATCCAGGTACCCCTCAGCCTTGCGGACATCATTATGCGACAGACAAGCGCATGAATGACATTTCAAAAGATGACTACAGCTTTCCCGAAAAGAGCTACAAAAAATAGCAGTTACGCAAACGTAACTAGTGCACAGCTGAAGCTCTCCGTCCTAAAACCCAAAACAAAGACGGAGTCTTATTATGGCAACCGCGGACACACTTCTGCCATGGCTTAAGTGTCTTTATCGATATGAGGTATTTGGATTGAGCCATTTTCCATCAGTCCTTCTGTCCCCCAGACCCTGCACTGTGTAGAGCAGGGATGTCAAAGTCAAATATACCGAGGACCAAAAAGACGAATTTGCTACAAGCCGAGGGCTGGATTGGTTAAATGCTTATTAAAATATATTGAAATGAACATAGCCTATTAAACCAGGACCTAACACATTTAAAAAAATAAATAAATAAAAATATTAATATCAATATTATTAATAAACTTTTATGATATTAATAAACATTTTATGTTAAATACATTATTGAAAGTGCATGCTTTATAAACCAGAAATGCATTACTGTGCTGCTCTATGATCCTACCGATCACTGCTTTCAAATAATAAAATAAGAAAAAAGTGAAGTCCATTCAACTGAAAAATATGAATAAATAAAATAAAATACAAAAATCTATGGCACACAGACAATACTTAGAAAATACAAAGAAAAATCTCGTCTTGTAAAAAGAACAGAAAAATTTTTGTGATGAATCACGGCAACGGACCCAGAATTCAGCCAGGGGTCCTTTAAAAAAGGAATTTATTAAACAAAAAGCACAGCAATACCAAAAAGGACCAAATAATCAAAAAGACTACAGACTACATGTGTCAGCAGAGGCTGATTGAAACCAAAATAAAAGGAGTCTGGATGGAGGGAGGAACGGAACTGATCCTGCAAGGTAAGAGACGGACATGCTGCTGAGCGAGGGGCAGGTAGGATCAGGTAGGCACAGAATACTGGAAGGTGAACAGAAGACACAGTCAGGGTAGAGGTCCGCACCTGTAAGTAGCGCTCCGTCTCAATCAGAGTATCGTGCAGATCCCACCTGCCCCTCTCTCAGCAGGGTGTTCATCCCTATCACCTGAAGATCAGCTCCACCCCTCCCTCCATCGAGGCTCCTTTTATTTTGGCTTCAATCAGCCTCTGCTGACACCTGCGTGCAGCAGTTACAGAATGCAGTTAGTGCATTCCGCCTCCTTAAGGCCAATTTATACTTCTGACGCATGGCCTCTGGAACCGTCAAATATGTCTCTGTGCTTCCCCCGCACAGAGGTTCTGCAACCATTGTCGCAGCACCTCAAAGAGCCCCTGACTACGCGTTGGACGGTTGCAAACCCCCGCAGACCTCAAGCGGAAGTGCACAGACAAATGCAGCTGTGATTGGTCCTTGGTATGCCTTTCCGGCTTTCTGTGTGGTCGTCCTTTTCGATTCGGTGCCGGGGTGCGCCATTTTTAAAAACCGAGGAACAACTACAATGGACATCTACGACGAAAGGTTAATCGAGGAGGTTCGGAAGCACAACCATTTGTAAGATGCCTCAGACAAATTATATAAAAAAATAGATCCTCTTCGATGTCTACAGTAGAAACTTTAGATCGATCTCTGTGACCGTGATATCAGACGAGCCATTGTTGTTTTGGAAGATAAACAATCCCACTGGCGCCGGCGAAGTGCTTGTGACCATCCGCCCAAACTTCTCACAAGTTCTCCAATAGGCTCCCCCTTATGCTTTGGCGGTAAACTGCTGAGCGTCTCTAGAAATTCCAGACCGATGGTGTAGAAGCATACCAGTAAAACTGCTTCGCGACCAGACCCAAGCGACATTTGATGTGTGCGATTGCAGAAGTATAATCTGCCCTTTAGACAACCGACTTTAGCCCAGCTTGTGTTGTTCAAAGGGGAAAGCTAAAACCAAAACAATCCAAACATGCAAAGCACAACAAAAAATGTAAATAAAAGAAAAGGACAATCATGTTTTCCCCTGGGAATGTAGTGTTGGTGTGTGCAACACAACAATACTACATTCCCCACAATGCAACGGTGGCCCGCAAAGTCACAGTAGCACGCACAAGCGTCCATGGCCTGTGGGCCGGTTCTAATGGTAATTAATTATCATCCAGAGGGCCATAGATTGACATATGTGGTGTAGAGCAGGCATCCCCAAAGTCGGTCCTCGAGGGCCGCTGTCCTGCAGGTTTTAGAGGTCTCCCTGCATCAGCACAGTTGATTTACATTGATAGTTGGCTTTTGCTGAACTGAAATCATCAGAATCAGCTGTGCTAAAGCAAATAAACCTCTAAAACCTGCAGGACAGTGGCCCTCGAGGACCGACTTTGGGGATGCCTGGTGTAGAGGGTCCATCCAGCGAGACACGTGCCATTTCCTCTCACCTGTAGAGAAGATATGGCACATGGTCAGTGGTCAAATAAACAACACTAAAAAATGATGGCTTATGAAACCACTGAGTCAAAACTGTTTTTGCTTAGTTCCCCCTGCAGTCTAAAAGCTCTTAGGCTACATTCACACTGCAGCCTGAAGTGACCCAAATCTGATTTTTTTTGCCCATATGCAACCTGGATCAGATTTTTTCATGACTGTCTGAACAACACAAATCTGATTTTTTCCAATCCAACCCAGGCCACTTGGCTATGTGGTCCTGAATCCGATACGAATCTAATCTATTCAAATGCGACCTGTGTGTGAACAGCCAGGTTGGATTCATCCGACCTGAACGTCATTAATACCCGACAAAGGTCACTATTCTGCGTCTTGCTACGCAGAAGCTGCAAGAAAAACAACAACCATGGCAGATGATGATGACGCGGAGAGCAGTATTTATGTTAAACCATATTGAAAAGATGAGTTTTATGGTTGGAAAAGAGCGCTAGATGCGCGCCGGCACTACCGTCCATGTTTACTGCCGGAAACATAGAGCACGCTGGTCCTCCAATACAGTTTGCGTGTTGTGTCTTCCCTAAGTTCACTAAGGTTGATGTTTAATGGGGTCAGTGTGTTGGCTGGTTGGTTTTCTACACATTGATTAGGAGGTTGCCTTGCTGGCAACAATCCACAAAGCTGTGATAAGTTCAACTCTGGCAGAGTAAACCTCAAAAGTTTATTGTTCTAAGCAAGGAATGTTGAAATATGTTTATTTTTTCCTTATGTACGATAAGATATGTTTGTTTCAATTGTGTTTGCATGAGAAAGAGAAATGAAAGACAAAACTGCATTTTAGACTGACCAAATTGTACTTAGTAGCTTTGAGACATGATTTAACGCTTTAACGTCCTTGTCCAACTCCAGCCTGCATTTTCCTATGAAAATGATCAACCGTTTGGTTGACCAGGCTGTTAAAATCTTGTCATCCTGAAACAAAAAACATTTAAGGATTCAACAATTGGAGGTGTAAGAACCTCCTCCCCCAGTTTCTGGTCAGATTTTCTGCAGCCTCTATACACCACAATAACTCAATGAAATTTTGCTATTTTTTCTCTCTGCCTTCTTCAGCATGTTTTAGTGTTTTTCAGATGTTGACAACAGGTCTCATTCAAACACCTTGGAGACGTTCATTTCAATCTATTGCAATTGCCTTTTTTGTGTGTTTTTGTAAAGAATCTTGGATTCTGGTTTTTCATTAAGTTTTTTTTTTTGTTTTTTTGCATTTAACTCAATGTTTTCTACTCTCTGCCATCGAACCTTTGATAGAGCTTTCTCGGTTTTTCCTCGCAACATGAGAAAGGTTACAGGATACGAATGTAAACACTTAAAAATCCAGGTCTTCCAGGAAACTTCTGTAAATCTTACAATTAAGAAATCACTTAAATACTTCCTTTCTGATAACATGAAGGAGTTATCAGAGAACTGAAAAAAAAAAACACATTATGAAGAATGCAAACAATTCTTTTGGGACTCCACCACTTTAGGAGCTATGATCTGTGTATTGTGTAAAGAAAACATGTACCGGTACAGAAATAGCGTTGAGCTGTCACAGGAGAGGCAAGCCTGACAGAATTCCTCCAACAGCATATGAACAACTTATCTAGGAGGTCAAAAAGGAACCCAGAACTTCCAATGCACAGGAGGCCACACTTGGTTAAGGTCAAAGCTCAGGCTTTGTTAATAAGAGAGACTAGGCAAAAATAGCATCAATGGCAGAGTTCAGAGATAAAAAACCTCTGCTGAAGAAAAAAAACAACACAAAATTGCAAAACAAAAATATTTCAAGAAAATACACAGGGGTTTGATGCACTTTACAAAATCGCAATCTAGAAAAATACTTTTTTCTTTCTTTTCTTTAAGCAGGTAAGTGAGACACTTTGTCAATGGAACAAGACAATTTACATTTAAAACAAGAAAAAAAAAAACTATTTCATTATCTTATTTGAAGTGTATATTATCTATTTATCTTATTTTAAAGGTATAGAGAATGATCGTTTTATTTCCGGGTGGATCATCTAAATAAGTGGTCCTCTTTATTGTAGATTTGCACTTTCAGCACATATGTGTGTGTTTTGCGTGGAGAGCTCTCCACGCAAAGCATTATGGGATTTGTTGTCACAGGGGCTTGACAAATTATATTAGTTACCTACTCAAATTAAGGGTAACTACACTCAATTTTAGAAATGTTAAGAAATTAGTTATTTCTAGATAGTTTTTGCAGTGTGAGATGAAAGTTGAGCTTTAGGATATGTCTGTTTTATCAATTCAGAAAATTAACATCCATTCTATGGTCTACAGAAATAGAGGCTGGTCTCTCTTCCTCAGGGACTAAAAAAACTTGATCGAACCGTTTTTTTTGCAGAACCTAACCCCTTTTGGTCATGCAGCAGGATAATAATCTGAAGCACAACATCATCTCCACCTCTCAAGGCCTCAAAAGTGACGAAAGGTATGCTTTTAGGTCATCTAGTTGAGGTGTGGACTTTTTATCAGTTATACATACTGCGGTTTAAAGACCTTAAATAATCTGTCAGTGTTTCAAAACCTGCATATATGATGTATACAACATTTCAAACCAAATGTCTTCATCAAAATTCCTCCATAGCGATGCATTATATAAGATTTCACTCATTATTTTAAAACTAGGTAGGTTTATATTAAAAAGAAAAGCTCAAAAGGCAGAAATAATTTGGATTAACACATGAGATTGAGTCTGCAGCAGAAAACAAAAGAAATAAGGCTTGCAGGATAATGAAACATTCTTTTATTTTCACAAACGATAAAGCACCATCTCACAACAGCTCTTAAAGGCGGAGACAGGAAGCAAGAGAGAGGCTCGCTGTCATCATTTCAGTGCTTCACAATGCAACATGTACAACAGGCGTCTGCCCCTGCATATGCTCCTCATTTTAAAAGACACAGCGGAATAAATACACATCTTATTTTACACGATGTTTAATATAAACAAGTACCTGTCATAGTACAAATTGCACTTGCCGACAGCTGTGAGGTATGAACACATTGTGAGCAATACAAGACAAATGCTTTTAAACATCCACCAGCTTATTATAGCGCACCTGAGCGGCCACCTTAAACATCATGATGTGGGATTATTTCAGAAACCCAGATCTGCTTCATCATCCTCATCACTACAGACATAAAAAACGGACTGTATATCCAACAACGGTAGAAAAAAACAGCAAACTAATAATACTTTTAGGAGAATGTTACAAGTGAAGTCATGCCTTCTTTTTCATCACAGACCACAGTATTTCTCTTTTGAACAGAACCAGAGCCGTTCCAAGGCTGATTAAGGCTTAGTTTTATTAGAGGGGGCCACCTTTAGTTAACCTCATACTAACAGGACAATTACCACTCCTTTAACCCTGTAATGCCAAATGTATCATATTTGATACATACGGTTTCTGAAATGTTTTGCGTCTGACACCTTTTGAATAATTTAATGGTAAAAACTTTGCTCAAAATCCTATTGTACACAATCAGGTATACCTGATAACAGAGGGCAGAAGACTACACAAAAAATAATCTTGACTTATCGCATAGTGATAAATTATTAATATCAAAAATGTATTTTTGTTTTTTCTTTTTACATATTTTGTTAAAAGGCCAAATAAGGACTTCGAACCAAAAAAAAGTAATTTTCTGTTTTGTTTTATTCTTGGATCGGGCTTTAAAGGGTTAATATCCATATGCTTAGTCTTTTAGTTCTTTTAGTTTAGATGTAATAAAAAAAATTTCCAATAATAATGATTTCCAAATATTTGTTACTCTGCTTCTCCCTTTGGTTTACTAGATTATCCACAACCTCAACCGTTTCACCAGTTTAACATAGAAAGTCAACTGCAACAGATTAGATTGATTACATACTGTATAGCAAAAAAACAAACTGACCTACTGAAATTTGCTTTAAATCACACAATTACCTCTTTTTAAGTGGCTGGAACTATTATTTTTCAAATCGATTAATCTGTTGATTATTTTTTCGAATAAATCGGATAGCCACAGGTTCCTTAAAGAAGACTTTTTACGAAATTAAACCAGTTGAAACTACAACTTTTCCACTTGAGTGGTTTTGGATAGAGGATATTGACAGATGAAAAAGATTTCTCTTAAATGCAAAATATTTATATTTTTTTGCAACTTTGGTATAAGTACTCTAAGTGGGTTGTTCTGTCAGCTAAAGGCATGTTTTACAGTCTTTATACTCCAGTTAATGATTAATCGATTACTAAATTAGTTCACCGTTATTTCAATAACCGATTAATGCGATTTAACTGTTTCGGCCGTAGTCTCAGCTGTTTCTTTTGTAGCAGAATTTATCATTACCATCAATATTATTTTTTCTGTTAAAATTCCTCCAAGAAAAAACTTTGAAAAAACATCCGCTATTGCTCTGGAGGAGGGATTGCTGCAAAGTCAATGACTCAACGCTGGTCATTAGGTTAAAAAAACTTTTCACTTATTGTTATTTAACTTTTTCTGATAGTATGGGTGTAAATCACCAGCTTCAGTATGATTGGATGTTACATGATTCGTTTCGATGAAAATATCGATATCAGTCTTTCACAATACTCATATAATTCAATTAGCAAATATCTGATTGATATGCCAGTATACAAATCTAACAATCAGATTTTACATTTATTTTTAAGATGCATGATACATTTTAGTATGGTAATTATTTATCTGCTGTTAAAACTGTTTCAAATGGTGGATATTATAGTGAAATAAGGGAAGGGGAGATAAATGAAGCCTGATGAAAAACAACCATGAAAAAATAGCTGCTATTACTTGATTTCTTTACAGTTTTACAACTGGACATAAAATATTTGCCCATCTCAGAAACAAGCAATAATTGTTACATTAACTATAAAGTTGATCATTTTATAGATGGAATGTCTGGGGTACAGATGGCAGTTATTTAAGTAAATGTTAAAGCTGCACTGATCCTTTGACCAATCGCTGATTTTTCTTTAGATCCCAAACCTTTATCTGACTCCTTGTTAAACCAAAAACACACACAGCAAACTGCAGGCTGTCGAGTGATTTGTTTATATATCCAAACTAGTGGGAGGCCTTTGGTTTTCATAGATTTACTGAAAAACAGTTTGAATTTTTTTCATATTTTGTATATGTATTACAATTGGAACCAATCAAGCAAAAACCAGCTAGTTCTGATTTCTGGCTGATTGATCATTGCTTTTATAAAAAAGCAAAAAAAAAAAACAAAAACAAAAAAAACAGGTGGTCATTAAAACAAATAAATCCAAATTATATTTGTAGATGTTTCAGATTGGTTTAAATGAGTAAATGTTTTACTTGTTGAGTAAATCTCTACAAAATGTAAGAAGTTGCTACGCAACTGCACACAGAATCTGCAAGGTTTTTGTGTTGTAGTCATTGTTTTCTTATCATTTCAACATAAGAAAAAAACAAAACACATTTTGATGAATGTTCCTTGTCTTCTTGAACTACAAACTTACTGTCTCTGTATCAGAGTGTGACAGTTCTGGTTAAAATTAATTGAACAAGAAAAGCTAATTTTGAATGTCTTTATTGAATTAGATTAGAGTTTCTATTAAGTTTTTCTTTTGCATTCATGCAACTTAAGTATCAGAATTCAATTTCTCTTGGGGCAAGAAGACTAGCATGGGGCCCCAAATCACAAAACCAGGTTATACCAAGAGCCAGCCCTGTAAAGTGCAACACAGAGCCAACCAAAGTGTGAGCGAGTCCAAATAATTACATTTACCTATTGTATTAGAAAATGAAATAAACCTAAAAAATAAGATTTGTTTTAAAGAAACTTTAATCGTTATATCAAACATTTTGAACTCAATTTTCTGGATATTTTGCAAGTAATAACATCTAACTAGAACTATTGCTGATTCTCTATGATGATACCTGGGGGCCCCCCATCTGGCCTGGAGCCCCAAACAGCAGCAGCTTAGTTTGCTTCTGCCTCAGGCCAGCTCTGATCACAAGCATCACCATGAGGGATTGCTTTAAAACCCATCAGAGCTTCATTATCAGCACCTCCACCATTATAATCCTGATTATCGGAGAAGAATATTTATTTATATGAATAGAATACATGAGGGTGAGAACTCTTGATAAAATAAACCACCAGTTACACTGAAAAAAGTGTAACATGTAACTGTTCATTCAAATTAATGCTTTTCACTCTAAACTGGATAAAATTATTGATTTGATTATGTAAATCATTCTTTTTGTATTTTGAGACATCAAGTTTGATTTAACCTTAACTAAATACATGTAGAAAGACCCAACACAAAGTTTTTGATTTCTCTCAATATGTATATATTTATGGCCTGCAGGTAATTTTTTTGTGTGTGAATCAAATGTCAACTGCGCTTTGCATGCAGTCACAGCCAAGTGATCCAGGATCTTTCTGCATGGAGTATGCATGTTCTCCCTGAGCATGCGTGGGTTCTCTCCAGGTACTCCAGCTTCCTCCCACAATCCAAAAACATGATTGTTAGGTTAATTGGCTTGTCTAAATTCTTGTTAATTTAGTTAAAAGTAACTATATTAGGTTGGTCCAATGTCAATATATTGGTTTGTTTCATTAACTGAAATGTTCAGAAAATCATTTGGAACAGGGCAAAGATTTTAAGTTGTGATAAGTGCAGTATTATTGTTTACATCAACATAATATAATCAGGTCATAACAAGCGATTAAATTCAGATTCTGTGAAGTAAATTATTTTAGATGCGATATCTGGACATCATTCTTTTTTTTTTTTTTTTTTGAGAAAGGTTATACTTTTTCCAGTGTAGCTATTCCTTGGAACTGCTCTGTTTGCATTTCAAAAAAGTGATATCATTTTAGAAATATATAAATCCGATTGTTTTTCTAACACTTTATGAGTAAAAAAAACATATTTTCCTTGTATTTAATTACCTTAAAGGACATTCGCTTTCTTTCTCATACTTTAATTAGGTTATTTTGTAATAAAATGTGTTGTTCTATATGCGTTTCAAAACTTCTTTTTGTAGCTTTATGTATTGTTTTTTAAATAACTATCTTAAAGAAAACTTCGCATACCTGTCCAAGTCTTGATTTGGATGCGTTTTGTATTATTTTAACTTCCACATGTAGGTTTTTCTGTTTTTTCACCACAATTAGTTTTTTCTATATATAATCTCTTTTCCTTCACATCTGGGACTCAGAGTGAGCCAGCTTCCCGGTCCCCATCAGGCTGCTGTCGCTGTTTATCCAACGCTGCGCAATCCGACCACATCTCCAGCGTGCCGGGCTCCAGCGCGGACACAAAGCCGCCGGAGCACCGCGACAGGTCGCAGGAGCTGATGTGCAGCCGGCGGTCCGCCTGCCGCGGGCAGCACAGCAGCCTTTTAAAAGCCTTCCTGAAATCTGGACTCCGGCAATAGATGATGGGGTTGAAGGCAGAGTTCACGTAGCCCAACCAGTTCAGGAACACGAACAGGTCCTTGTCCACCATCTCCGCGCAAAAGACGCGCACCACGTTGACGATGAAGAACGGCAGCCAGCACAGAGTGAAGGTCCCCATGATGATGCCCAGAGTCTTAAGCGCCTTTTGCTCCCTGAGCGCCAGGATCTTGGACGGCCTCTTCTTGCACTTGGAGGTCAGTCCTGTCAGGGTGTTGTGAAACCTCCCCTCACACTTGTCGATCTTCCTCAGCTGTAGTTTGGCCTCTCTGTACACCCGTGCGTAAACAAAAATCATAACCAGGAGAGGAATGTAGAAGGAAATGATGGATGAGGAGATGGCATAAGCCCTGTTGGTCACAAAGTCGCAGCAGTGGGGGTCATCATAGCAGTCTGTGTCCACATTGTCGCGGGACCAGTGCATGAGGATGGGGAGGAAGGAGACCAGCCCGGAAATGCCCCAAACTACGCACACCACCGCCCTGGCCCGGGCTTTAGTTAATAAGCTCTGGTAGCGGAAAGGTGAGGTAATGGCCACATACCTGTCTATGGCGATTACGCACAGAGTCTCTATACTCGCGGTGACGCAGAGCACGTCCACGGAGATCCAGAACTCGCAGAAGAACGAGCCGTATATCCAAAAACCGCGCACCTCCAGCGCTGCGCCGAATGGCACCACCAGCAGTCCCATGATGAGGTCCGCGCTCGCCAGAGACACGATGAACACATTGGTGAGCGTCTGGAGCCTCTGCGTCCTCGCTATGGCCACGATCACCAGGATGTTCCCAAACACGATGGACAGGACGATCAGACTCATCAGCAGGCTCATCCCGGCCATCCAGTGCTCGGACGCGGCCGCGACAGAGCCGTGCGCATCGGACGCCTCCCCGGTGCCGTTTTGGAGGTTCAGCTGAGAAGACGCACCGCCGTCCCCCATGACGGGCTGATGCACTGTGAGCCCGCACGGTCCCAGTTCATCCAGGCAGCGCGGAGCAGCTGACCTCAAAAACCGGTCCCTGGTATCCCATCGCGCGTCAACTCCATCCGGAGCTGCAGCGCGGATCTGAGCCTGATGCTGCACCGGGCCGGATCCGCGAGGCAGGCGGTGACATCAGCACAGCGCACCGGCCAATCAGGGAGTCCGGAGAAGTCCCAGCAGAGGCACCTGAGCGTCAAAGTCTTTACACCATGGGCGTAGGTTTGCATAGGGACCATAGGGACATGTCCCTACCAAAATTTTGAACCGACCTAATTGTCCCGACCAATAATTGGATGTGAGCAACGTGTTTATAATTTACAGCAGTAGTTGTTGCAGCAGTGGCTTCTTTTCCTCTTGCAGCTCCTCTGCCTGGTCTCTCCTGTCCCTTTCATGTAGCAGCGCATGGAACTGTGCTGCGCTGTTTAACTCCACTCTCATTGGTTGTTCTGCCTTAAGTTCCGCCTTCTCTCTCTCTGATTGGCTGTTTTCTAGTCCGCGTGTGCTTGGAGCACAACATTGAAAATTTATTCACACTAGAATGCAGCGGTTACTACAATTAATATTAGGCTACAAAACTAGTCTCAATAAAAAAAATGAATATCATGTACACTAAAAAACAAAAACCTTTTTTTTTTCTTTTATAAAACGAAATATTCTGAGTCAGCCAGGAGTTCTGAAGACTGCTGGAAAAATGGGCAAATAAAGGCTGTAAGCCATCAACATTTCTGATTCTTAGCCACAGCCAACTAAAAGAGAAAATGTGAGGGTTTCCTTTTTACCGATATTAAGTTGATATTACTGTTTTTATTTTTTTGTTTTTATTTTTACAATTTTGATATGATAACTGATCTAATTGCTCTGTGGGGAAAGGCACATTTTACTTTTATATTACTGTATGTTTTAAAGTCTCTATACTCCAGTTAATGATGAATCACATACTAAATTAGTTGACGATTATTAAAATAATCAATTAATATGATTCATTTTTTTCAGCCCCAGATGAAATACATGATATTGGCTACACAGAGTAACTACAGCCCAGATGTTCAACTTTTATAGTGAAGTTAATATTTTAATGAATGTATTATTTTGCTTGATACAGAGAGAGCATAGTAGGTACAAATATTAGAGTGGTGTTTAACTCTGCACAATTCTATATCTTCAAAAGAAAATACTGTATTTACCTTCTCTCTTAGTCGTTCAAATGAAACCATTTTCAAAGTGGAAAAAAGTCCTGATTCCACATTCTTCAGAGCCGGTGATACTTCAAACATCTAAGCAGCATCGAGTGTAGAGCTTATAACATTTTTATTAATGGAGCAAAATGTTGCTTTTCTCTTTTAACAATGAATTCCTCTTATCAGTACGGATGCTCACATCGAGCATAAAAAAGGGCATGCATATTGCATAGCACCAATGACACCAGACCAATAGTGTCCCTACCAAAGTTCAAATCAAACCTACGCCCTTGCTTTACACCAACAGTTTATCTGAGGTGAATGCGCAAGAATAGCATTTTATGAGGAAAAATGTTTTTATTTTTCCCTTCAATGTGAGGACATCGTGCGCGACATGAGTCTCCTCAAAAAAGTCATGAAAGAAATTAACAGCAGCAGTTTTAAGGTTTGGTGCAAACATACATTTAAATATAGTCAAAAGGTTCATTTATTTCGAAAATGAACATAAAATATGGACACTTCTAAAATCATTTAAAAAAGCAGGATACAGTTTAACTGTTCATACGTTTAGTTTTAATTAGAAGCACTTAAAAACACACAAAAAACACATTAACAATAAAATGTATATAAACAATAATAACTGTACAATAGAAAATATTTTTGATACAGAAATATTGTGTTAAGGCCTGCATATTCATGGGGAAATCTACAAAGTAGACGCTTCTTGAATAGACAATCATTTACAGCCTTCACAAGGGAAAAAAATGCACAAAAGATTGCTGCAAAACCAGTTGGAAAATTTAGTGGAAGAAAAAAAAATGCTCAATTTTGATAATTTAAGCAAAATCCATTCCGGATTTTGAGGGCCGCAGGAATTCAAACATCTATTAAAAGCATAATAAGTTGCTTTAACACTATAATTTCATTTAAGCATGGTAGAAACAATACTGTTAAATTTTGAATTTAATTTTCTTTTTTAATATTAACAGTTCCAAAATTTGGTGGAAGAGTGTAGAGGCACAAAATCCAAGTTGTTTTAAAGTTGATTGTAAAGTTTCCACAGTCAGAGGTAATTTAGTGCCATATCATCTGCTCATGTTGGTGCTCCATATTTGCTCATTTAAACCCCTAAATACCTTCATTTCTGAAATTATGGAGATGCTGTTTCCATGTTGCTTCTATTTGAGTCTATGGGTGCAAGAGAAAGATCAGAAACAATAATGCGAGACGAGCTGAAGGCCGATTTTAAAGCATCCTGGATTTCCTGACATCTCAGCAGAACCAAACGCTGACCACTTCCATATCAGGCTGCATTGCAGCAATTCAACAAAATATGTTTCAGCATATTATGCTCATTATACATTGCTTTTTGTGGGGTTGATATTTGTTAGTGATCCTAACCCTAATCCTTTAATGAGCTGCAAGTCCTAATAATTTAAATGTAAAGAACAATGTCAGCTTTGCAGTTTCTGAGACACACCTGCATATTAGAATGTTTTAAAATTAATGCTTATTATTTATCATTTAGGCAATCTGACACATCTTCAAACATGCTTGTGTTGAAGTTCTATAGATCTATGGGAAACTATTTCTAGTTTCTTACCTTTAATAAATTTTTTGCGCTTATAACACCAATATGTTTTATTTAATGTCCTTTAAATGCTGTGATATGACATAATGTCCCAATGCCTTTTTATGAATGAAAATGAATGATATTTTATAAAACATGGGGGGCTGTTTATACTGATCCAGCCCCCTACCTGACTGCTATGTGACTGTAAGTTTAAAAAAATCCCGTAGACTGTGGGAACATGCTGTGCCCAGGACATTATGAACCACAGAGTTTCATCACTTGCCATCACAAATAAGATTTGCTTTCCCACAGGTCCAATTTATAATTTATTTATTTTTTTTTTTTTATCTCCAAGAATACATTCCCTGCCCATGAGATCCGTCTCATATTTACAGACCTGCACTTTGCTTCACGGCAGCTGTGTTACATGAAACTTATCTCAACCGGGACATTAAACAGGCAGAGCCTGGCTGCTTGCCAGAGTTTTCATTTCATGCATCAGAGTGAATATTGCTCGTCACTAAATACCACTGTGTCATCAGTGTGAATGAAGAATTTAGTGAGGCTGCAGGGCTTCAGGTGGGACCTGGGATGAATGGCTGATGCGTCCGACTGTCACAGAGAAACAACAAGAAGCAAGAAGCTCTGCTGAGTGCAGATTGAAGCAATGCCCAAAAACATTAATGTAATCGTGTGGGGAAATGCGCACCCTGATTTCCACAGCGAAAAATATAATAAGCATGGAAATACTCAGCCTTTGTAAAACAGCATTATTCTGTTGTTGGTTTTTTTTATGTTAAAAGAACTTGCTGCTTTTTATGAAGCTTTTTTTTTCTGGGTTCTACATCTCAATTATAAAGTGGTTACTGTCAGATTCAATTGGTTATATTTTTTATCAAGATATACAAAAAAACTTACTTTATAAGCTCTGAAAGATCTGCATCGCCTTTCAAAAACAGACCCATCCCCTCCCAGTTTTCCACAACAGCTACTATACAAACATTAATATGAAAAGTATTTAATTGGCATTTTATATAGGACAACAGAAAGAAGGTTCATATAAATTAACAATGAAAGAAAAACAATTTAACACAAAAAATTTATTCTTTGAAATATTTGTTTTAAGCTTCTGTATTTTATGATATCCCCAAATAAACTAACTACCTTTCTGGGTTCAATTCCCGGCCCAGGGTCTTTCTGCATGGAGTTTGCATGTTCTCCCTGGGCAGGCGTGGGTTCTCTCCGGGTACTCTGGCTTCCTCCCACAGTCCAAAAACATGACTGTTAGGTTAAATGGCTTCTCTAAATTGTCCTTAGGTGTGAGTGTGTGTGAATGGTTGTTTGTCCTGTGTGTCTCTGTGTTGCCCTGCGATGGACTGGGAACCTGTCCAGGGTGTACCCTGCCTCTCGCCCATTGACTGCTGGAGATAGGCACCAGCACCCCTCGTGACCCCAATTGGGACAAGCGTGTAAGATGATGGATGGATGGATGGAACTAACTACCTTAGACAGTGAAATTAACATTACCATTATGAAGTTCAGCAGTGATCATCATGTAAACAGTATAGGAGAAAAACCAGTAAAAAAAATAATAATAATGATGAGTTTTAGTGCTATTAGCCATGTATTAAACAAAGTAAACATGCTGGAGCAGAGGCTCTGATAAGTCGAATAAACCAATTTAATTTAAAGAGTAATTTAAAAAGAACAGCAGGCACTGACCAAAGCGCTAAACAAAAGGAATGGTGTCATGACTGCACTTTTTCGTTCTGTTTAAGTTTTTTTAACTTTCAGTTATACTTTGATTCATGTCTTTCTGTGTTTTCTAGTTTATTGCTTTCATTTCCATCTTGTGTTAATCTAGGTATTTTTGATTGTATTTGAGTTCTTATGTAGTTCTTGTTTCTTGTTGCCCTCTTGTGTCAGTCTCTTTTTCCCTAGCTCCCTTCTAGACTCCTCTCTCCACACCTGCTCCCAATCTGCTGATTAGCCTGGTCTTTGTTCAGCCTCCCATTTATACACCTCATGTTCAGTCACTGTTTGCTGGTTCCTTGGTGTTGTTAGTTGCTTCCTCGTCTCTGGCTCCCCACGTGAGTTTTCCCTGCTGTTTTCTGGTTCTTTGTATTTTTGGATGTCTGCCTCGGGTTTTCATTAAACCAACAAGAACTCATCTCTGCTTCACTCACCTCTGCATTTGAGTCCTCAAGCAACCCCCCACCCCCCAGCTGAAATGGAGGGAACAAATGGATGATTAAAATAGAACAAATGGGATAAAAACTAAAAGCAGAAATAAATATTTAAGGTACAAGTAAAAACATGAAATACACCAACCATCCATTTTCCATCACACTTATCCCAAGTGGGGTCGCAAGGGATGCTGGTGCCTATCTCCAGCTGTCTTCGGGCGAGAGGCAGGGAACACCCTGGACATGTCGCCAGTCCATCACAGGGCAACACAGAGACACACAGGACAAACAACCATTCACGCACACAATCACACCTAAGGAGAATTTAGAGAAGCCAATTAACCCAAAAGTCATGTTTTTAGACTGTGGGAGAAAGCCGGAGTACCCAGAGAGAACCCACGCATGCTCAGGAAGAACATGCAAACTCCATGCAGAAAGACCCAGGACTGGGAATTGAACCCGGAACCTTCTTGTTGCAAAGCAGCAGTGATATCCACTGTACGACTGAGCAGCCCTCAATAAGAAAAAAATCATTAAGAAAAAAAAAAATCCTGAAGCCAAAGAGAAAAGGTGGGTCTTAAGGGCAGATTTAAAAAAAATATATTTCTTCATTTGCAGCTGCAAAGCTTTCAGTAATTTAAAAGATTCAGGGGAAAAGGGGTTAAATCTCTGAGCTTCAGTGATGTCCTGGGTCAGCTGATCTGAGGGACACAGAAGGTCAATAAAGTTTGAGCAGCTCAGAGCGTTAACATGAAGTAAGACCATTAAAAACTAATTTTATAAAGAACTCTAAAACGGACAGATAACCAGGCAGTTACAGTAAAAAGTCGTGTGGCAGCAATTTGCACTAAAGGCGGATGACTTAAAAGAGCTTTTACCATTTCAAAAGATGCTATTTTTTTAGCTAGATGCCTCAGGTGAAAGAAACTGGATTTCACGACCTTGATTTACCCATAAACTTTAAAATCACCATCAATTTCCACACCAATGTTCTCCATAATAATTTCTACACTCAGCCAAAAAATCCCAAGTCTAAACTAAAGAAACAGCACCTCAGTCTTATTTTGATTCAATTTAAAAAAGGTAAAAAACATCCATGCTTTTAATTCCTCAAGACATCTATTAAACTGCATTTATTGTCTTTTAGGGGCACTTAAACCGGAGTATGAGGAGCACAACAATGAAAGACAAGGCTATACTTTCTAAAAATGGAACCAATTGGCAAGAGATGCAGAGAAAATAGCAGAGGTCTAAAATAAATAAACTTCTTGACCAAAGTAAAAAGCTGCACATTGGGAGAAAGATTAAACCTAACCACAGTAGTTTATTGGTAACGGGGATGTTATTCCACAGGGCCATTAAAGCATGCTGGTTTAATCCATTCATTCAAGAGGGGGACTTTTGGAAACGTCTAAACAGTCCTTTTTGAATTGCCAAGATTAACATAAGGCACACTAATAGTGTAAGAAACTCTACAGTGACCAACAGGAACTTTTATTCTTCTTGCTCGGTTATATATTTTTTTTTATTAATTTTTGTTTTTCACAACTATAAAGGAATCTGGCAAAGAAACTGAGGTACCGTAAATCAAGTGATTTATCCGTAAATGGTGCAAAACTACTCAGCCACTAAAAAACTGCTTTGCCTTTTAGATCAATACTAGGATGTAGAGTCAGAGTGATTTAATTCACCAACAGACTGCAGGATTGTAAACTCCTCTATTGAATCCATTCGACATGGATTAGATTAGCCTCTCTCGCTTCTGTTTCTTTGTGTCTTTGTGTGTGAAAATATCCGTGGAAAACTTGTATTGTGTGCACTTCTTTCTTGCTTTCTTTGCATTTTTCTCACAGTAGTGGAAAATAAATATCTACAGAAAAAAAGCTAAATTTTTTCTGTAGATATTTATTTCCTTGTTGGAACTGGATGCCCTTTGCACATAAATATATTTTATAAAGCAGATGTTTTTAGATAGCATATATATATATATATATATATATATATATATATATATATATATATATATATATATATATATATATATATATATATATATAGGTAAAGAGGAACTTCAGAAATTTCAAAAGGACCTAACAAAGAACAGCTCTGAATCCAAACATTATCTAAAGCATCATTTCATGCAGCTTTTCCCAATTTCGTACAATTGTTTGCCCACTTTACCAGAGTGCTCTTGACCACTGAACAGCTACATCCCACGTATCCTGATGTAAAATCAGCATGCCGCATAAAACCAAGAGAAGCAGGTTATGCTCAACCTTAGAGCTTGACCCCGTGTGAACAGAGGCAGAGAGTCAGAGGTTACAGTTCATCATCTGCGGTGACGCTTGTTCATAGACCAAGCCTAAGGCAGAGAAAAGGAAACGCTATAATAGAACATTTTCTGTTTTTCGAGTTAGTATACCACATGCGCTGTGATACAGTGTCACTGTCAGGAATTGTTTGAATCTGTTGCAGAGATATAATCGTAATTAAACCACTATTAGTTGTTTTTTCAGTCAAATCCATGAAAAAACAGGAATTTTCCTTACCTCTTTAATCATTGTGATCTTTATTCAAGAGTTGTGCAAAGTCACCTTTTATAAGCTGTTAAATGATGTCTACACTTTGATAGATTTCTTCAGATAACTGAATATAATATCTGCATGGAATTTAAATGTTCTCTCTGTACATTCATGGGTTTCTTTTGTAAAGTCCAGGGCTTGCATCTCAGTTCTAAAACACACATCTAAGAACAATTTAATTTAATTAAATTCAGTTTATTCACATAGTGCCAGTTAAAAAAATGTCATCTGTAGGCACCATACAGAGAAACTCCAATCAGTAGTTTGTTTTCTATCTAAGGTAATTGAGCTGATTGCATATTTACCAAAACAATCCCTCACACCAAAGAAGAATGCAGTGACAGTGGAGAGGAAAAACTCTTGTAACAGGATAGACCTCCAGCAGAACCAGGCTTGGTGTCAGCATGGCTCTGCAGAAGGCCGACTGGGGCTTCAAGTAGAGAGAGGTACTTAGAAAATGAACACAGAAGCTCTGATCTATAAATACTTTCCATGTTTGAAAAGGTGGCGGTAAACTAGCCCCTCAGGCGGCTCTGTCTGGAAAAGGAAGAGTAAAGCAGATGAGTTCCGAGCCACGGATCAGAGAGAGCACATAAAGGTAGGGGTTGAACAAACAAATACTGCAGAACGGGAGTATATAAAAGAATGAAGCCGAATAGAGAAAAGTGGTCCCTATGTCTTCCAGCAGCCTATAGCAGCATAATTATAGACATAGATCAGAAAAACCGGAGCTACTCTGTCCATTGTTGGCAATATGTGCCAGTCTTTCATAGTATTTTCAGGAGTAGTGGTTTTTGTTGGACTTCTCCCATGTGGCCATTTTAGTCAATTCTCTTTCTTATGGTTACTCTTAAATAATTTCTTAGGCTGTAGTACTTTAAATGTTCTCGATTTTTTCTACTTCCTGGAAGAGCTGCCATTGTGCTCTTGGAGTAATTTTGGTAGCCAGGCCTCTCCTGAGACTGTTCTCTACAGTTCCACGTTTTCGCCATTTTTGAATAATGGCTTTCCTTTTGTATTACTGGAGCCCCTAACATATGGCTTTGCAAACTATTCCAGACTGAGGGATGTGAATGACTGTTTCTAATATGTTTTCGAGTGGGTTTGCATGAGGCTTAATGTGGGGATCTTTTAGCCAACTTAATGCTTTATGTTGTAGAGATTTAAGGTTATGTAAATAAAAAAAAGGCTATTCACAGATTCACATTTCACAGATTGGAAAAAAGTGGCTACCTTTAAAGGAGGTGAATAAATTTTCTTTGCACTGGAAATTTAAGACCTTCTTCATGGATCATATAGTGTCATCATAACATGGAAAGCCAGATTCCTTTGGTTAGTCTTAGCAAAGATTTAGTTTGCTAATCATATAATTACGACATTCAATCACAATTTTACTTCAGTTTATTTGATGCCTATTCACAACAATATCGTCTCAAAGCACTTTACAAAAACCCCAATCCAATCAAAAGTTAAGTACATACATTCCTTCTCATTAGAGTTATGAAAACAAGTAAATGCAGTCTATAATTAGTTAATAGTTAAAAAAAAAAGATAAAAAGGTATTTTTATGCAAAAAAATCCTAGCAGATTGCATGGATTCACTAATTTGCTGTATCTATTGCTCCTGGATGAGCATGTAGCAGCAGCAGCGGTCAGTTGATGTCATCATTTACCCGTTTCTCCTTTTGGATCATCACCAGTCCCTCTATATATATGTCTGACTCCTTCAGACCTTTCTATATTGTTTTTCTGCCAACATTTTCCCTAACGGCAAGCTTGAAGTTAATCAAAACAGTACGTGTGTCTATGGGCTCTGTTGGAGATGACAGCGGCTGGATAGAGACGGGGTTAATGATGCTGTCAGAACAACCGTGAAGAAGGCAGATGAGGGGGCAGAATGAGGAAACCAGGGCAGCAGCTCTTTCTTTATTTGAATTTTTGATAACAGACCAAATCAGGCGGGGTACTGTAAATTTCCTTAGCCACCACAGTCTGGACATACTATATATTGGTCTTTATAACTTTAAACAATGAGGGCCATTTAAGTTAAATTGAATCCTTTCTTAATTACTTCATTGAATGAAAAGTGATTACCTGTTCTGTTTAATATGATAAATAACTGAATGTAAGCGGAATAATATTTTAGAAAGGCTGAAATGACACCAGATGTTTTAAGTTCAAATTGTATATTGATAAAAAAAATATCCTCAAAAACAGTCTATTAAAATGTAGTCAGGTGTTCGAGTGAAGAAGGAAAAATCAAAAGTCAAAGGCAGCTTTCCAGAAAAAAACAAAACAAATGAAAATTCATGTGATAAGCCTGGTGGTGGAAGTGCTATGGTATGGGGTTATTGCCAAAACAGACAAGTTGGCATGGTCCTAAAAATGTATTAAGATTAGGTTAGAATGTTTCTATTTTGAGGTTTTCTATTATTGCCTATTTTGGTAATTTGTCTCTGGTTGATAAAAGCAGGAATTGAAGGATTGTTAAAGTACTTAGTAGGAGTTCAAGTCCAGCTTGTGGACTTTTATGAGATCTTCTCGTCTTTAACACATCCAGCTTTAGGGAATTGAGAGAAGAGACATCATTGAGTGTGTGGCCACTGCTTTGCTAAAAAAAAAAGCTAAACCTTTAGGGCTGCTGCTCATCAATGCTGACTAATCAAGCTTGTTCTGCTCTGCTGTCTGTTTTTCTGTTTGTGCAGTTTACATATTATATAATACTGTTTTTGCTTTGCTTTGGGAAGGCTACAGGTTTATTTAACATAAGGGGTGATAAAAAGAAATCACCATTGACCATTGAAATGATTGACGTGGTCATGGCAGCTACAACAGGAAATAATCTAGTCATGTGAAACTCCCAGAATATTCTCAGGATCTATTTATCTGTATTTATACTGGTATAAAGTAAGGAAAATGGGATTGTGTAACATTTTTGTACATTTTTATGCATTCCAGACAAACCAAACTACTAAATAACTGTTTTTTTTTTTGTTGTTGTTTTTTTTTTACTGAATATGGGTATTTGACTTCACACATAGTGGAGACCTTTGATGCAAAACAAAGAAGTTACAGTTTTCATAATAAAAGGAACAACCAAATCTAAAGCAAGTTTTTTTTTTTTCTATATTTGCTTTGTCAGACAACTGTATAGTAATGGTCTTTGGTTATATATATATATATATATATATATATATATATATATATATATATATATATATATATATATATATAAAACATATTTACAGCTATTGTTTTAATGTTTTTTATACTTTAAATGTTGCAATTGAGAGCAAAGTGGGACAGAAATGAAAATCCCTCGTCTGTAAGCACAGACTTGGCAAGTCAATCTAATTCCCAGTGATAAAATAAAAACAGCTCTTAAGCATGATGGTAAAAGTATCATGGTATGAGGGTACTGTGCTGTTAGGGCTGGGTATTGTTAAAAAAATTTCGGTTCCGGTACCAATACCGATACCTTCACTTCGATACCGGTTCCTGAACGATACTTTTTTCGATACCAGTTTTATAATATCAATTCGAAAAAAAAGAAAATTACACAACATAAAAAAGTACAAATCTTGAGTTTTATTTTAAGCTCTGTTTTTCCATTTACATTTTTCCTCTTACATAAAAAAATAAATAATTCAGTGTCTAATATTCACTGTTACATTGTGAGGACCTTTTTACTTAGCAGTTTTCCTTTAGAAAAATTACCATGTCTGACAAACAAGCCCGTTGAATGGGATCCTACTGACAGCGCACCGCTGGTATGGGGGGGTCTGAGCGGCTCCGACAGAAATATTGAAGGCAGGATGAACTGACTGCACTGATTACGTTTTCAGGTGGATTTTCCCACTTAAAAACATAATAAAACTACTTTATTCCCACTGATCACAGCAAATATAGCTGCAAGGCAAATAAAGGATAGAGTAGCTCCGCCCAACGCGCGTCTGACCCACTTTGCGACCGCGCAGCCAGAGCAGCAAAGCTTCTTCAGCAGCGCGTCAGAACTAAACTGGTACAAGCAGCAAAAATGAAGCAGCAGACGAGATTTTGCTGCTCTTGCTGCGTCCAGTTTGAAAGCAGCATGATTCACTCCGCTCTGGCTTTGCTCTGCCCACGGGCTGCTGAGAGGAGGATGGTCGCGCTGGCTGCGGTCCGCTCTTCTTGCAGTCAAACACAGAGCGACTTTCTGCTCTTAAATTATTTCCGTGCACGATGTATTGCATTGTGCACTATTAGCATCAGTCTTAATAAAGTGAAGCCGCACTTTTGACCTGGGGGGCATTTTAAAGGGGTTCCGCGACGCTGCAACCAGTTCACAAAAGATACACATGAACCCTGGCTGTGGTCCTGATCTCCTCCTTTTCTTTATTTTCCAGTGGCCCTGATCTCCTCCTTTTCTTTATTTTTCCAGTGGTCCTGATCTCCTCCTTTTCTTTATTTTTCCAGTGTTTTCCAGTGGTCCTGATCTCCTCCTTTTCTCATTTTCTTTATTTTCCAGTGGCCCTGATCTCCTCCTTTTCTTTATTTTTCCAGTGGTCCTGATCTCCTCCTTTTCATTATTTTTCCAGTGGCCCTGATCTCCTCCTTTTCTTTATTTTTCCAGTGGTCCTGATCTCCTCCTTTTCATTATTTTTCCAGTGGTCCTGATCTCCTCCTTTTCTCCTTTTCTTTATTTTCCAGTGGCCCTGATCTCCTCCTTTTCTTTATTTTTCCAGTGGTCCTGATCTCCTCCTTTTCATTATTTTTCCAGTGGCCCTGATCTCCTAAAGAAAAGGAGGAGATCAGGACCACTGGAAAAATAAAGAAAAGGAGGAGATCAGGACCACTGTAGGCGTGACCACCTGTGTATTTTTCCTGGATGACGCAATCACCTTAAGTGTTCCAGCCAATCACCGAAACTTGGTACCGAAAGACGAGGCATGTTTCGATACTCTGTAGAACCGAAGCATTTCGGTCGGTACCATAAAAGTACCGAAGTTCGGTACCCAGCCCTATGTGCTGTCCTGAAAATGTTACTCCTAGTATTCTAATGCAAATATTCTATAAACCTTAAACATATTTAGTTGCTAATAAACTGAAACAAAACTTCTTAAAAAGAGTTTAACTAACACATCTGTACATCCATCTGCAATTTCCCATTTTGCTGAGAATATACATTGTTATACACTGCAACACACTTCCAGAGCAGTAAAGCACATATCTGAAATAGCTGCAAACAAATTCACTTAATTTTATTTCCTTCCATGTATTTTATCAAAGAAAGTGTTAAAAAAAAGAGGCTTTGGATCGAAAAATCCAAAGTTAAATGATAAATCAAAACATCTCAAAAGCTTAATGCCTCAAGTTGTTCCCGATAATTTCTTTACATAAATAAGACAACTTTTAGAGTCTAAACATAATGTCCTTTTTTAGAAGAGCGCTAATGAATTATCGTCATCAGTGGAAGCACCATGTTCTTTCTCCAGGGAATTTTTTCAAGCGACCCTTTTATTATAAAATCATAATGTTCCGCTTTTTGTTGTTAATATTATGCCTTCAGGTTGATTTGATTATCTTCTAAAAAAAACAACAACAAAGTTCAGCCTTTGATAAAAATGGTTTTGGTTGAATAAGAAGTCATATGCTCACTCGTTAACATACACCAAAGCTTTCACTGTTCCCCGTTTCGTTTTCCCTCAGCTAATAGCAATCACATCATAGACAACCTCTTTACAGTTTTTAAGATAAATGGGGTATGATTAATTTACTACCACAAAATGAAAATGCAGAAAGTCTTTTAATTGCTTTTAATAAATGCTTAATTATGAGCAATCACTGATGAACTGAAGCAGAGTTTGTATATAATCAACAAAAATACATATTTTCAGACCAAGAGAATATGACAACAAAAGAAAAAAATTTAAGTGATTTAAGTTTGAAGCGGATGGAAAGTATTTATGGTTTCAAATACTATATTATATATACACTACCGTTCAAAAGTTTTGGGTCACATTAAAATGTCCTTATTTCTGAAGGAAAAGCACTGTACTTTTAAAAGAAGATAACTTTAATCTAGTCTTAACTTTAAAGAAATACACCTTATACATATCTAATGTGGTAAATGACTATTCTAGCTGCAAATGTCTGGTTTTGGTGCAATATCCATATAGGTGTATAGAGGCCCATTTCCAGCAACTATCACTCCAGTGTTCTAATAGTACAATGTGTTTGCTCATTGGCTCAGAAGGCTAATTGATGATTAGAAAACCCTTGTGCAATCAGGTTCACACATCTGAAAGCAGTTTAGCTCGTTACAGAAGCTGTAAAACTGACCTTCCTTTGAGCAGATTGAGTTTCTGGAGCATCACATTTGTGGGGTCAATGCTCAAAATGGCCAGAAAAAGAGAACTTTCATCTGAAACTCGACAGTCTATTCTTGTTCTTAGAAATGAAGGCTATTCCATGTGAGAAATTGCTAAGAAATTGAATATTTCCTACAACGGTGTGTACTACTCCCTTCAGAGGACAGCACAAACAGGCTCTAACCAGAGTAGAAAAAGAAGTGGGAGGCCGCGTTGCACAACTGAGCAAGAAGATAGGTATGTTAGAGTCTCTAGTTTGAGAAACAGACACCTCACAGGTCCCCAATTGGCATCTTCATTAAATAGTACCCGCAAAACACCAGTGTCAACATCTACAGTGAAGAGGCAGCTGCGGGATTCGGGCTTCAGGGCAGAATGGCAAAAAAAAAAGCCATATCTGAGACTGGCCAATAAAATAAAAAGATTAAGATGGGCAAAAGAACACATACATTGGACAGAGGAAGACTGGAAAAAAGTGTTGTGGACGGATGAATCCAAGTTTGAGGTGTTTGGATCACAAAGAAGAACGTTTGTGAGACACAGAACAAATGAAAAGATGCTGGAAGAATGCCTGACACCATCTGTTAAGCATGGTGGAGGTAATGCGATGGTCTGGGGTTGCTTTGGTGCTGGTAAGGTGGGAGATTTGTACAGGGTAAAAGGGATTCTGAATAAGGAAGGCTATCACTCCATTTTGCAACGCCATGCCATACCCAGTGGACAGCGCTTGATTGGAGCCAATTTCATCCTATATCAGGACAATGACCCTAAATATATAAAAACTGTAACTGGAGCGTGTAACAAAAGTAATTTCCCTCTGGAAAGTATTTCTATTAAAGTATTTCTGATTCTGATTAAACACACCTCCAAATTGTGCAAGAACTATTTAGAGCAGAAGCAGGCAGCTGGTATTCTATCGGTAATGGAGTGGCTAGCGCAGTTACCAGATCTGAACCCCAATGAGCTGTTGTGGGAGCAGCTTGACCGTATGGTACGCAAGAAGTGCCCATCCAACCAATCCAACTTGTGGGAGCTGCTTCTGGAAGGGTGGGCTGCAATTTCTCCAGATTACCTCAACACATTAATATCTAGAATGCCAAAGGTCTGGAGGATTCTTTGACGAAAGCAAAGTTTGATGTAAAAAAAAAAAAATTATTATAATTATTTCAAATACAAATCATTATTTCTAACCTTGTCAATGTCTTGACTCTATTTTCTATTCATTTCACAACGTATGGTGGTGAATAAGTGTGACTTTTCAGGAAAACACAAAATTCTTTGGGTTACCCCAAACTTTTCCATGGTAGTGTATATATATAAAAAAATCTAAGAACTATGATCTGTGTTTGTATCTACCCCCCTCTATTTGGGCCCTAAATAATTTAGAAGAATTGGAAATTAAGTCCAACTATTTGTACTTTAATTTTTTTTATAAAAGTACCATTTCTGTGAAGGTTTTAGAGGAATATTAGTGGCAAAAACAATATTGTTTAAAAAGAAAAACAAAGGGAAAAGTTGGGAACCACTTACTTACCAGAGGCAGAAAAGCAGCAGTAAACATAATCCCGATTATCCAACTCCCATTGTAAAACATGATAGCTGCAGGATCATCCTGCAGGAATTCTGCCAGCAGGGACGGTGAGTCGACAAGGAGATAAATGGAGCTAAAAACAGAAGGGAAAAAAATGGTTCTAGGCAAAGACTTAGACTGAGGTGGAGGTTCACCCACCTGCGAGGCAATGACCCTTAACAAGCAACCAGAACAACAAGAAAATAGCTTTGAGCCCTTTCATGTCCTGGATCGGCCCAAACCTCAGATCTAAATTCAACTGAGAAGCTGTGAAAGATCCTAAGCGTCTAATAAAGCTATTCTGAGATGAAAAACACTTATAGGCTTTTAAATCTGCTACAGTACAGACAGATGGAGATGCAGATAAACTCATAGATGATTGTGAACAAGGGAAGGGTGAATCTAGAATTCAGAAGAGTAAAAAGAAGAAACTGTGGTTTAGTCCAGATATTTTAGGCCAATGCAATCCAACTCCTGCGGCATCAGAGACATCTAACCGATATAAAAAAAAACACACATACTGATTTACTATAAAGAAGACTAACAAAATTACTCCAACTTGTGACTTTGCTTTGACACGGTGGGTATAAAGATGTGGAGTACATTAAGTGGTTTTGGGAAAAGTGTAAAACATTAAATCTCAGAAAAATGAACAGCTCTGAAAGCCAATCTGCTCAGAGTCTACTAACTTTATTAATCTAATATTGGAGAAATTTACCTCTGCATTTAACCCATTTCCTTAAGGAGCAGTGGGCTGCCATTGTACGGTGCCTGGGGAGCAATCGGGGGTTAAGGGTCTTGCTAAGGGACCCAGAGTGGCAGTCTGTGGGAGTGGGGCTCGAACTCTCAACCTAAGGATTCCAAGCTCTATGCCCTAACCACCAACCACAGCAGAGGGGCAGCTTTTCCCCCAATCTCTTACTCTTTCAGTCATATTGAAATTAGAAGATGTGAAGAAGTTTCATTTTACAAAACAGAAGAAAATAAGAATGCAGCCAGAGTTTATAAATATGTTTATTAGTTCTTGTTCTTGGCTTTGATTCATAGATAGTTTAATGCATTACCTGGACAGCAAATTAGTTAAAGAAGTTTGAAACAATATCAGACGCCCACCAACAGCCACTCAATGCTATTACAGTTGATTAGAAAAGTCCTGGAGGGACAACAGAAAACTTTAGCAGCTCATTTTAAATAAATAACATGTGGGAATAAAGAACTTTATCTCATTACAACAAAAATATCATTATTGCTTTTGATACAGTTAATTGTCATCAGTTTAGGCTATCAGTGCAGCCCCACCCCTTTTGAAAGGCACTTTGGCTAAGCGATCGAAACTAAGGAACCAGATTCTAAAGAGGACAATCATGTTATGAGAAGCGATGACGATAAACATAAAATAAAACAGCCCAAGGCTTGCTTCCGTCGGCAGACCATAACTTCAAAAAGGCAATATGGAGAAAAGGACAACAGCTTCCACATTATCATATCCTATTACATAAGAGAAAGCAGCAGAACCTTATTATACCATATCTTTTATATCAGGCTCCCTTTGCGGAGCAGATGATTTGAATGAGACTTTGTTTTTTTGATAAAATAACACAGAGTGCGGCTGAGCAGGCGGCAGACTCGAGGTGTCATCAGTTCACAGGAGGCCGCCTCAGCTTTTTGAAAACAGGAACTTTATTCATTACGCAGATAACAGCCAGATATGAATGGTCTGAATCAAAGGGATACCTCGTGACACGAATAATCACAAGCCTAACTTTTATCAGTTATACAGAACCCAGCTTTGCACAAGGAGGAACATTCAGAGGCAACTTTATAAACTGGTCTGCGGCGATGCGTCCACTTAAGACGATAAATGTTTACGGAAGCCAGATTATCATGCATCTAAATGCGCCGCAGCTCAAGGATCTGCAATAAACGTTTACAGGATATCGTTAAAAAAAAGCTAAGACCCCTTGAACTTTTTCACATTTTGTCAACCACAAGCTTTAACATTTTTATTGTATCTTCCAGAGCCACAACCACAAGATCAATCTGTTTTATTGGGATTTTAAATTATAGCTCAACTGAATTTAGTGGGAAAACATACAGTAGAGGAATTATTTACAATTTTCTCACTTTCCTGTAGAAAATTGATTTAGCTCCATCTAATCTAACTAAAAAAATTGAAAAAGAGTACAGACATAAACTGACACTATAGTAATGTGTGAACAATTTGCAAGGCACAGTAAATGTTGATCAAATATGAGTGTCTGCATAGATAACCTCCATTAAACATGGTTTTATAAGATTAACGCCTCTCCATTCAGCTTTTATACGTCTTTCTTCATGCTCCAGTTACGCAACGCTATGGATGGTTTTGGTTTTCTGTTCCAACGCCGAAAGGTCTGATTTATTTTTGTTTCATTTTGTTAAAATGATCATAACTCTGTGTTAGTATTTACAAACTGTGCTTTCGCAGTCAAACACTAAATAGAAAGTTTGCTTAAATGTTGTTTTTCATCCTTTTTTTGAAAGGTTGGTCAAATAATTGATTAGTTTCTGGGAGAAATAGGTTTAGAAACTGCTCAGAAATCAAATTTTAGTTGATATAAAAACAGCTTTTTAATATTTAAAAGTAAAGCAATCTATAATAGAAATGTAGAAGCAACTATGTGAGTATGTGATTAAAACAAAGCTGTATTATCTGAAACATAAATATACGAAATTAAATTAAAGAAAATAAAAATCAACCACCTGCATGATCAAAATTGCATATAGATCACTGTCTGCATTCATCTTAACTGTCTCTAAATTATTTTCTACAACCAACACGAAAGGCTGTGCAACTCTAACTGCAGACATAGTGTTTTATGCATTTATTATTAAAGTCTAACTCACCCCACTGAAAACATAGCCCCGCCCCCAACAATGCAGAAAAAACCCCACCAAATGCCACTGCTGTGTTATGATGATGAAAGCCTGTAACGCTTAAAACAAATATGAAAACTTAAGCTGAAACTTTCCCCTTCTAACCCCTTAGGGCGGCACTAATACCGTTTTTGAGACAAATATTGCAGAACTTATAAATTAAAGTAAAAATGTAAAAAAAAAAAATAAATACTGTAACATTGAAAAAGCACACAAGTAGACTCAGTTTATACAACATGAATGCAAGACATATATATATTTTTTTTTTTGGGGGGGGGTCAGTTACACTTTAAGTTATGCTAAAACAAAAACAGATCTTCGTTCTTTTTTTCAAAACTGTAAACAAAATCTTTCATTTTTTTTTAGATCTTAGGCTGGAGGAAACTTAAAAATCTTTAACTGAGGGCCAAGCTGCTGTTCTCTAGAAGGAATGAGCCAATGCCACGGTGATCTCTCCTTCTGAGGCACTGGTGTTTATTTGCAGAGGCTGTGTGAATGAGGCTGCCTTCATGGTACAGGCTTTACCTTCCTCCAAACAGTAGAACAGCCACACATTCAACCTGAGGTTGGGGTTTCGGTCTGATTCCTTCACAGTGGCAGGAAGTTTGACTGAGACACAGAGCGGTTTCGACAAATCGACGATATCTCCTGATGTCAGCTGATCTTCCAGCAACCACTTGTTACCTGGAAATGACAAAATAAAAGTTAAAATTACAATTTAACAGACAGAAGAAGCATTAAAGGGGTTGTAAATATCCGGTATTGGATATTTTCAGACATTTGGTCAGATTAAAAATATTCCCATAATTCTGAATTTGATGAGGACATGATTAGTAAATTCAAATGGTGATAAGCACTTATGAATGTTCACAACCGAAGAACATTTTTATAAGTGAACAATAATGACACTGCTTAAGAATAATAAACTAATTAAATAAAGTTTATCTACTTATGGTTGTCAACAGTAGTGTGCCTCTGCTGCGACAAAGTTCAACTCACTGATCATCTAATTTTTTTCCTCAAAGTAAAAGAGCAATTTGACATCTTTGAAGCAACCCTTTAGCCATTCTATTTCCTTCTTGTACAACAATATATTATATCCAGAAAGGAGCCTCGTAGCTTTACTCATCTGCAAATTTATAAAACTCAGTTTTCATTAGATGAGGCTACACTTTCATTTGCATACAGTGTGAATAACAATGGACCGAATACACACCCTAGAGGTTTCCCAGAGTGCAGAGTTACAGCATTTAGGGCTAAACAAGTGTGCCAAAAATCATTATTGCGATAATTTTTTAGCATTACTGTGATTTTATTTCGATTTTCGTTTCCACTAACCACAAGCTTATAGATGTTCCATTGCTTTCAGTTTTTTTAAAGCTTGCTTGAGAGGAGTCCATTGTTGCAGGATTTTACAGGTGCTGGTCATAAAATTAGAATATCATGAAAAAGTAGATTGATTTCAGTAATTCCATTTAAAAAGTGAAACTTGTATATTATATTCATACATTACATACAAACTCATATATTTCAGATGTTTATTTTGTTTAATTTTGATGATTACAAATGACAACAAATGAAAATCTCAAATTCATCATATCAGAAAATTAGAATATTACTGAAGACCAATAAAAACAAAGGATTTATAGAAATGTTGGCCAACTGAAAAGTATGAACATGAAAAGTATGAGCATGTACAGCACTCAGTATTTAGTTGGGCCTCCTTTGGCCTGTATTACTGCAGCAATGCGGCGTGGCATGGAGTCGATCAGTCTGTGGCACTGCTCAGGTGTTATGATAGCCCAGGTTGCTCTAATAGTGGCTTTTAGCTCTTCTGAATTGTTGGGTCTGGTGTATTGCATCTTCTTCTTCACAATACCCCATAGATTTTCTATGGGGTTAAGGTCAGGAGAGTTTGCTGGCCAATTAAGAACAGGGATACCATGGTCCTTCAACCAGGTACTGGTAGCTTTGGCACTGTGTGCAGGTGCCAAGTCCTGTTGGAAAATGAAATCTGCATCTCCAAAAAGTTGGTCAGCTGCAGGAAGCATGAAGTGCTCTAAAACTTCCTGGTATGTGGCTGCGTTGACCCTGGACCTCAGAAAACACAATGGACCAACACCAGCAGATGACATGGCACCCCAAACCATCACTGACTGTGGAAACTTTACACTGGACTTCAAGCAACGTGGATGAAGTGCCTCTCTTCTTTTCCTCCAGACTCTGGGACCTTGATTTCCAAAGGAAATGCAAAATTTACTTTCATCAGAGAACATGACTTTGGACCACTCACCAGCAGTCCAGTCCTGTTTCTCTTTAGCCCAGGCAAGACGCTTCTGACGCTGTCTGTGGTTCAAGAGTGGCTTGACACAAGGAATGCGACAGCAGAAACCCATGTCTTTCATACGTCTGTGTGTGGTGGTTCTTGAAGCACTCACTCCAGCTGCAGTCCACTCTTTGTGAATCTCCCCCACATTTTTGAATGGGTTTTGTTTCACAATCCTCTCCAGGGTGCGGTTATCTCTCTTGCTTGTACACTTTTTTCGACCACATCTTTTCCTTCCCTTCGCCTCTCTATTAATGTGCTTGGACACTGAGCTCTGTGAACAGCCAGCCTCTTTAGCGATGACCTTTTGTGTCTTGCCCTCCTTGTGCAAGGTGTCGATGGTCGTCTTTTGGACAACTGTCAAGTCAGCAGTCTTCCCCATGATTGTGTAGCCTATAGAACTAGACTGAAAGACCATTTAAAGGCTTTTGCAGGTGGTTTGAGTTAATTAGCTGATTAGAGTGTGGCACCAGGGGCCATCAATTTTGAACCTTTTCACAATATTCTAATTTTCTGATATGATGAATTTGAGATTTTCATTTGTTGTCATTTGTAATCATCAAAATTAAACAAAATAAACATCTGAAATATATGAGTTTGTATGTAATGTATGAATATAATATACAAGTTTCACTTTTTAAATGGAATTACTGAAATCAATCTACTTTTTCATGATATTCTAATTTTATGACCAGCACCTGTAGTGTAACTTTTGTGTGAAAAAGTGCTCACTTCTGCTTGGATGCAGGGATCTGCATGCTAACTGTAACTCTCTCGACTTTTCTGCATGACAAACCCACTTAGGCATTTTACTGCTACCTAAAGAGCTGGAGTGAAAAATTTAAGGTTTTAATCTTTTGAAATGTAATGGGACTACATAGAATTGATTACATCTGTGGTTCGAAAATTGCTTTTTATTGAATTGCGAATATATTGCAAATGCAATTAATTGCCCAGCACTAATTGCACTGGATTAAGATTTAATCTGTTTGGGCTTAATATGGTCTCATAGTCAGGAAATCTAGAATCTGGAGAAATGGATTAGATAATTATGGTATTAAACACCAAGTTAGAATAATCAACATAGGTTTATAGAATAAAAATGTTTAATGGCCAGATAACTTTGTCTATGTTGTAGAGTTTGCATCCTCCACGATGCGTTAAAGGTGATAAGAACACAAGGACAGATCTAGCAAAATAAGAACGAATGTGATATGAAGTTTAAAAAGCTGCCCTCAGAGCAACTGGGGGATCTGAAAATACACAAACTTTTATCTGGTAGACTTAGACAACTTTTATTGTCATTTTGTAAACAGAGTGTATACAAAACAAAATTTCTTTCTTAAAGCTTTTTGAACATTTCCATTCCTTAAAGTGCAGCAGTGATCAAATGTAAAAATTGGGAGAAAAAAACATGGTGCAAAATAGCATTGATATGGAAGTCCAGAGCATCAATATATATGGTGCAAACATGCAGTATTTTTGGTTTGGTGTTATTATATGACAGCTATATATATAATATCGATGCACTAATGTGTTTTTTTTCTTTTTTCACAACTTAAGGCATCCCCGGGAAAAAATAAAAATAAAAGATTGATTGGTTGGTTTTTAATTTTTTCTTTTTAATTTAAAGGGGTCATAGAATCCAAAACCGAGTTTACATTGTCATCGATAAATAACAATAGTTCAGATGGTGAAATGGACGAACAGAGAAGTTCAAACCCCATTAACACCTCCTTTCTCTGCAAATCTCATAATTCTAAACTTCCACCATAAAACGGGCGAATTAAAATGAAGCACCGAATTGATGTCAACTCGGGGATGATGCCTTATTTGGTTCTGGCCTGTACTTTTGTCACGCCCCGGGGGGGGCCTCTGGGCCACTGACAGCGGGGGACGGAGCGACCAAACCTGACCCGGTGATGGTCCAAGGCTGCCGTCTTCCAGGCTACCGTCACCGCCTCAGGTTCGGTTGCTCCGTCCCCCGCTGGCTCCATTTCTACTACGTGCTGCACTTTAGTCAACCAAAATCCCAGACGATTTTGAAATTTCCTCTGGTATGAAAAATAGGACATGTCCGGGAAAAATAGGATGTCTGGTCACCCTTCTTTGGATGTTTCAGTGAGTGAGTGAGTGCTTGTTGCTATGATGCATCTTTGCTCAGCAGCTTCACTCGTTGTAAACCAACCAATCAGCGCACAGCTCATCTAAATATTCATGATGATACCATAAAAGGAAGAAAACCTGTCATGTCATTCTAGGGCTTTTAATCAGGCTTGCATTAGGGCTCATAGAACAGCCAATGTTACACACCCTATTCAGAGACCTTAAGGATCAGCACCAAATACCCTATATAAGCATTCTATGACCCCTTTAAGAGTGTTAAAATAATAAAATTTGCAAAACATGCAAAAGCTGATGAGAAATGTCAGGGGTTTTGCAAATATTTCAGGCTTATATAATATTTTTGCCAGAATGTATACCGGTACACATTATTACACGCTGTTCTTGTGAGTTTCTGAAGAGAAATGTGCTTCACTCTTTATATCATCTACAGAAAAAAAAAGCAAAAACAACTTATGCATGACAACAAAAAGCTAGGGCAAATATCATTCATCACCATCTGGGAACATGGACACCCAAAACATGATGGCATGTAACAAATGGTCCCTAAATCTATTTAATGTGGTGTTCCAAACCTTTGACAGGCCAATCGCTCCCCAGAGATGCTCTGACAGGATGACGAAAAACAAGATCCAGCTACAGTTTATATCAAGTTAGTCTGTGTGAAAGCTGATATCAGCTTGAAGACTAAATTTACTGCATCTGTTGAATGAAGCCTCAATGTTTCTCAGCGCTACCTGAGCATTACCAAATCTGTTGGAACCTTCATTATCTACACGTAGCACAATGAAGGTAGTTTAAAGGGTACATGTACAGCTTTTGTGGCATTAAAATGCGTAGGAAGTTCAAAAGCGAAGGCTGGATTTTCTACTGTGAGAAACTCTAAAGCCAGAGAAATGACAAAACCCAAGCTCACAGTGATAAATGAAGCCCCAGCATTACGCAACGTCCCACAGAAGCCATTTCTAAAAAGCATTAAAAAGAAAAACATTTCGATCTGCCGTATAGTCTTAACTTGATCCATTAAAATTCCTGCCTCTGTACTGATCTGATCAGCAGAAGTCTAGACTGTACATAATGGGACAGCGGAGGATCACGTAACATAGCCTAGTGGCTAATTATGTGAACCAAGGCATGTCGCCTTATCAAATGTCCTAAAAATAGCCCGCTGATACGGTTGACTGCTCACTGCGTCACTCAGAAAGATGGAAATACTTATGAACTGACTGTCAGCCGTCACTAATGTACATGCAGGCATCGCTTCACACCTGATGCTGGGGTTAAACTGCAGTTTAATACTGCTGAAATAAACTGGTTCAAAAAAACAGATACTAACTAAATCCTCATCAGCGGTTCAGAAAAGGGCTTCAGTTTTTTAAGTGACCCTTCATCCTTTAGCTCGGAGTCGCAGGTGTGGGCAGGATGAGTGAAACACTGCTTGTTTTACAGTGGATGAAGGTTAAGCCTCATTCAGTGTCATAACATTTTTTTTTTTAACAAAATCATAGAAAACAGACCAAAATAAAAGCATGTAGGAGAAAGCAGAACTATCCAATAGGGTTACATAAAAGAGGAGGACTTTTGTCTTTTAGATTTAAGGCTGAAGTGTTTTTTTCTCTCCCAATAGCTTCAGCTGTTTGTTTGATCCATTTTTTTGACAAATAAGCCCAATTTAAATAATTAAAATATGCTGATAAAAGCATTGAAGATTAGCATGTTCTTAAAAAAATTCAAGGCTTGATTTAACCTGCTTAAATTTAGCTTTTCTTTAATGAATTATAAGAGCTTACAGATCCCCCTACATATAACAGCACAGCTGATGAAGATGTGTATTTTTCTGGAAGAGACACATATCTAATAGTTAATTAAATACTTTAAAAATATTGAATTATTTTTGTATTAAGGATAAAAAACGAAATTAATTTAATGCATGCATCTCAAGAAACATTTAAATGCCTACATTTACAAAAAGAGATCTTTCCTGTTTTTTATTCATGAAATATGTGGCAATACATTGCCTTTCCATACCTGCTCCAGTCGCATTTGATCCCATTTACAGAATTTTACTTGTGTGACATGTTTAAATTAGAGCACAAAATGTTCTGGTCAAAATCTTTCTTAAGTAGTTAAGGCTGCGCAGTAGGATTGTCTATTTATTCACGTCGTTCGCAGCATCGTTGCAGCGTGGATGCATCATTTAGTCACGTCCGTCCAATTAGGCGCCGCTAAATCTCTTAACAATGCCCATTGGTCCAGTTTTGATTGTAAATTCATCTAGGAAAGATAGGGAACAAACTCATGACAGAAACTGCTGAGTTGTTTTGCTCCATCAGAGCGCTTAGAGATTAAGGCCGCCTTCTCAGGCTTTTGCAGGTAAGGGTGAACTAAAGCGAAGCTGCTCCTGCAGCTTGAGGCAGCTTCTTCAGGTGAGTGCCAGCCTATCCTTTATGTTAAAGAGATGGAGCTGCTGCCTGACCGTGTACGGAGGGGACGATTCAGGATCTGTATTTTCCTGTCTCCACTTGCAGCGCAGCCAACCTTATGCATAGCAGCTTGTAAACTTCAGAGAAACTGCGTCAGCGGCATAAACAGTTAGAAGGAATGGCTGGTGGGAGTACTTCCCAGTACTGCAGTGAATAATCGAAAGAAAGTAATAACAGGAAAAATTTTATTAAACTTAAGAATAAAGCTCCAATTTCCTTGCAAACATCTTTGAAAAATAATATTTGTGGTAAAAGATGTAGGGGGCTGATTCAGGGCCCCCCTCTACCCTGGGGCCGGACCCGGTTGTCCCCCCGTCGGCAGGCGTGCTTAAGGTTTCTTCATAGTTGTTAGGTTCAATTTCAACAGAAAAAGTAGGAAAACAGAGAGTTTTAAAGAACAACTGATCTCTATCAGAAGTTTATTGTAGTGCTGTTATCTTAAAAATAAAAGAAATCTGTAAGGAAAACAGTAGATATATTAAAGTTTTCTAAAATGATTTTCGTGATGGTGTAAACTTTAAATCTAATCGAGAATTAAAAATCATCCTTCATTGCTTATCAGGCTTAATATCTGTTTTAGTTTTGGTATTTATTGTTAGAACAATAATAAAAAAAAAAAATGTATACTTCTTTAAGTAACTATAAATACATCTTAGAAAACATGCCCATTTTTAAACAAGCTTTATCAGGACATCACTTAGAAGAAGTCTGATTAGTTTAACAAAGATTTTATCTCTTAACAGCATTTCATTAGAGCCTTAAAATTATTGACATTTAGAAGTGAAAACGCAAAGTAAGACAATAATGAACGTTTTAGGGATTACCTCAATTAAAATGTATCCTCAATATGAGAAATTACTCTGCATAATTAAATAAATAACATCTTAATTGCCTCCCCATTATGCACTAAATCAGGGTTGTCCAGTGAAAATCCTGGACAAAAAGGTTATAAATGCATTTAAGCAGAGAACAGTGCAATGTTTTGATGGAGGATTAGTTCTGAGCTATGAAAAAGGATTATTATGAAAGAAATATTTGCATTTATAAGAAAGAATCAGCTTTTTCTTTTTACCCTCAGCTGTGAGCGCCCAGCAGCTGGGTGCCTCTTCAGTGAGTTTGACTCCTTCTGGAAGCGACATGGTGAGTGACATCATGACAGTCTGGCCCACAGACGCTGAAACTGGAGGCAAATCTTTCCTGACAGCTGATTTAGGCAGCGAGGGGACTTTTCTGGCTCCAAGTGGTTTAACAGATGCTGAGTCTGTGCACTCAGTAGAGATGTGGAACTGGTTAGGAGACAGATTTGAATGTTGGGATTAATGCAGAGCAGCGATAAAGCTACTTACAACCACACTGCTAGTCAGCTATTACGTAAACTCAGGGAGTGAATACTTTTAGGGAACAATAATTCAGCAAAGATATACGTTAAAACACACAGACAATCCTGACCATAGAGACAGTGTTGGAGTCCAGATGGAGAAGTTTGATTTGATGGTTGTTGGTGTCAGCCACGTAGAGAAGCTTCCCATCGATGCATATTCCTCCAGGTTCATTGAAGCAGGTTTTAGTAAACTGAGGGCCCAGAGTATCTCCAGCTTCTCCTGTCCCTGCTACGGTAGAGCACTGCTTCGTCTTTGGATCCACCACCTTGATCTAAGCATAAGGGCAGCACCATGAAACTAATAACGGAGGGTTAACCTTTAAAAAAGGGATTCTACACATTTCCATTTCTAAATTCTAAACTTTTTAAGAGTAACAACCAAAATTTCTGACATATTTGCATATTTCTAAAATATAAACAGTCTTCCATGAACTGTGTGCACATTCTTCCCACAGAAGTCAGGTTTTAAATAAATTTAAAGAGCTCAAAAGACTTCAAAGAAAAGAAAATGAGAAACTAAGGACGGAGAGAAAAGAAGGAAGGAAGCACTGTTACTGCTTGCTTTCTTTGTTAAAAGAAAAAAGGGAGAAGCAGGGAGGGAGGAATTAATGAATGAAAAGGCATGTGAGGGCTGAAGAAGGAAGCAAGGAAAGGAGGAAGGAAGTAAAGCGGAAAGAAGGAAAAATGCAAGGAGATAATAAATGAATAAAAAAAAAGAGGAACAAAGATAATACATAAAGAAGAATTAAGAAAAAGGGCAGCAAGGAAGGAGTGAAGGAACAACTAAGGGTAGGAAAAGAAAGGACAGACACAGCATGCAGCTGTATTTTTGTTAATTCTTAATATCCATCAACACCAGAGAAATGCTTTAATTAAATTCAGTTTAAAAAGTCAGTTTCTAATGCTTTGTTGAGTTAAATTAAAGAATTAATACAAACTTTCTGTAACCTCTAACACCTGAAAAAACCCAGAATGACAGCAGAACATTCAGACGTATTAACAACACAGTGATGGGGCTGCTTAGCAACGGCCCTCCGTTACCTTGTGGTTATAGGAGTCGGCCACATAGAGCAGGCTTTGTTCATGAGCCCAGGCAACACCGAGAGGATGCTGCAGCTTGGCATCCACCCCTTTGCCATCAATGTCTCCGAACGCAAAAAGGTTCTGGTGGAGAGAAGACGAAATATTTATCAAGATAGAAGCAAAATGAAAATGACCAACATACAACGTAAAAAAGATGCAACAGCGGAGAATATATCGATTATAGCCAGGATTATTTGAAAAAAAATAACATTTTGAAAAAGCAAAGAGGGGCTTTTAGTTTTACAATTAGAACATGGAAGAAAATTGAGTTAGAGTAGCAATAAAAAACAAAAACAAACTAATGTCAGTCTTAATCACAAGAGGTTTTACACTGTGCAGAATAAAAACCGGAACATCAATTTAAAAAGTCAGTTTATGATTCTTTGTTTAGTTAAATCAAAGGGATAATAAAAACTTTCTGTAACATCTAACAACTGAAGAAAACCCAGAATTACGGCACCCACCTTTAAACCCAAAGCTTCTCTATCAAACCTTAAATGATGCCTATGTGACTGTTATCAGGAGAGAAGGATGGTGAACTTGTTCTAAAACTGAACTATTGAAGAATATGTTCAGTTTAAAGGCTCTCCAGACTTTAATTTGTCTAATTTCTGCTTGGAGCTTGTGATCTTCTTCATACGCACACCTCTGACATTGTTCTGAGGAGCTTACCTTCCAGCTTCTTCCTGTATGCCCCCTTTCTTGCTTTTATCTTCGCTTTAAGTTACTTCTGTAAACTCATCAATACTTTCCTGTCTCCCTTCCTGAAGGCTCTTTTTTTCTTTTTTAACAATTTTTCCAGATGACTGGAAAGCCTGAGTTCCTTTAAATCAAGACTAAAAACACATTTGTTTAGGATTGCCTTCGACTGTTCTAGTTAAACTGTTCAACTGAAACATTATTAGTTCAACTTTTTTATTTTCTCTAGTCCAACTGTTTTTAATGTTCTTTTTTGTTTCTTTTGTTTTATTTTTGTTCCTACTTGCTTTGATTCTGTTTTATTTTCCTATATTTTAATCATGTAAACCACTTTGCATTGTCTTTGTACTGATTGTGCTATACAAATAAATTTGCCTTGCCTTGACTGGTGATCCAGGGTTTATTACTGAGGAAGAATTTAACTTTTATTCAAATATACTTGTTGAAGCCTAACACAAGTCTAAAACTTAATGAAAATGTTGACAAAAGAAGTTAAAACATCTACGTTTTAATCCTAAACCCACAAAAAAATGAATAAAAGAGCATAATGGATTATCTTAGTAAAATGTAACAAAAAGTAAATTCTATTAAAATGATCATAGCTGTGTTGTTTTGGACAGACCAGTGGGTCCCGCTCTCCTCCAACCAGATGCTTTACGGCTCCGTCCTTCAGGGCCACAGATCGAATGGAACTGCTTTCGCTGTCAGCCACATAGAGGCAGCTCCAGGGCTCCCCTGCAGCGAGGGCCAGCCCTGAAGGCTGGGCGAAGCCCGCCTTGTGAGGGTAGGCATTGTTCCTGTTCTCCTCGCTGCCGCTGCCTGCCCATCGCACGCAGGTCCCTGCCTTGGATTCACTGTTAAAACAAAATATCGCCAAACCTAAAATTTCACAGTGCTGTAATCTCACTTATTAACTATAAAAGCACCCCAAAACCAACCTCCCCTTGTGTGAAAGTAAGCCCCACAAACCTAATAACAGCTTGTGGCAGGCTGAGTGATACTTGCCATCTGCCATTTGAAATAACTGGAAATAATACATAAATTCACTTTATGGTTTAGACAATTAATGACCTGTTAAAGGACGTGCAAAATCTAAAGAAATGTATCTCTAGGCTTTGATTAGACTACTCTAAACCTCATTTTGTTTTTGCTGACTGCTTCAGAAGTGAACCTACTGGGTCATTCTGCAGGACATTCTGCTTTAGGAATGCCCTGCAGGGACAGGAATGTGTCGACAATGGTTCCTTACTGACCTCGTAAAGCCTTCAAAACAGCTTTCTATACTTTTCCAGACTGATGGATGATAAGGAATTTGTTTCTTATCTTTTCTTTCTTTAGATCAGGGAATGTTTGGCTGTTTTTCCAGATCCTTTTAGTCCAATTCATATGGTCACATTATTTGGGTAGTTGGCTAATTTTTTAGATCAGGCAGTACTCAGGCCTGAGTGTTGCTACTTACCCTGATCCAAAGTGTTTTAAATAAACAAGGCGGGTAATCACATCTTGACATATAGGAAGGTTGTTTTAGATAGTTTAATGTTAATTATTTCTTGCCCTTGTGTAATTTCTGGCTACATGAGTATAGCAATAAAGCAGATATTTGTAGCCCCGTCTTGTAGTGCTTTAAATAGAGTTATTTGTGTCTTTTTAGTGGATACAGGATTTTGTCCAGGTCTCTCACCCTCTTTTGGGCAGTTTTCCATCTTCTAGGAACAAAGCCCAGATCTGATGGGTCCCTGCCATGGCTATCCACAGCACGTTGTCCTCAGCGCCGCCTACACATTAGAATGAACCACAAAACCGAAAACTCATTAGAGAGCAGAACACTTTTTTTTTTCTTAGCATGTTTGGAAGGTAACTTCTAAAAAGTTTGAAAAACAACTTTTGATGGAGGTTACAGGACTTTTCTTCTTAGGAAAAAAGCATAGGCTGGAATATTTTGAAAAGAAAAGGAGAGTAAGTGCTGAGGAAATTGGGAAAGAATAAAGTCATAGGGTGTATTCACCTTTGGTCTGTTAGTTAGCAAGAAGTGGACTTTTATTGTTTGTTCTTGGTCTGGTTTGTATTTAATATGTGCTTTTTGCAAGTGGTCTACCGGTCATAGCAAAGACAAGCGTTTCTCCCATTCTGTCAGAAATGACTACAGCAGGACAGTGCAGACAGAAAAACAGTCTACAATCTGTAGATTTTAAGACATTTATATTTGATTTTTTTTAAGGTGTCAGAGAAGGCATCCTTTAATCAACCGTTCTGACCTGCAGCTTGATGGCAGCGGACTTGCTGAGCACAGTAACAGCATAACATTTACAATTTTAATACTAAGCTCACTAGAACATTTGTATAAAGAAGTGAGCCACACCAAATTCTGTTTGGAAGCGGACTGAGGCGACCTCAAAAGGTGTCAGTTGTTTGGTCAGATCGCTGGTCTTTATTTACACCAGCAGGAAAGGTCCAGGCGGAAGGGGAAAAGGAACTGTTGCCCGTTTAAAGCAGCCCAAATGTGGTAGATGTGAACACACCCTAAGAAACCTGATGGACTGAGCTCTGATGAAGCAAATGTCTTAGATTTATGCGTGAGAACAGAAGAACTTCAGGATGTTTTTGTATTTTTTTCTGCAAAGTTCCAGCTTTAGCTGATTATTATTCTTTATAGAATCACTTAAATTAAACTGACTCATTAACAAAGCTTGATTAATACTGTAACACTCAAATTAGATCAAAATATTTGTTTAACCAACTTATTCTCTTTAGTTCCATCCTGCGTACAAAAACACTTCCTACCAAAGTGATGATAAATACTGTATTTATTATCAAGTAGATAAACATTTAAAACTTGTTCTGAAGCAGAACAGATTTACATCAGCTTTGCTCTTTATTCATGTAATTCACCTTGAGGCACCTTGGAAATACAAAATGTAGCCACATTTCTTGTCCTCTGGCTGAAAACTGTGGTAAACGTGTTGTATTCAAAGAACTTTTTATTAGGTACTTCATACTTCAGATAGAGCATTTTTTTAACCATAATGTACTTTTTACATTTTTGGTACATTTTCTTTTTTTTTTAAGATGGCTTGGTTTTAGATGGGGGAAAAAAATTCCTCCCCAAAATTTTATAATAGATCATTTTGGAGAAAGTTTATCACTTAATACATAAAAAGTTAAGCATTTATTCAAAAACAATAGTTTCCTTTTAAGATTGTCATAATAGGAAGGAAGGACAAACACAACCTTGGACAAACAATAATGTTAAGCTTATTTTAATTTCCAAATAAATTTCTTTTCCAGATTTTGCAGAAACACATTGTTCTAAAAAAACAGTATATTTTAAAGTGCTGTTTAGTTTTTTTGGATAACATTTTATCTGTGCACTGCTGGGTGATGCAGGCATAAAGGGAACCTCAGATGACTTGGTTGTATTTCTAAGTAATTTATGAATCACTCGACCTTCATGAAACCATCTAATTAGCACAATATAAATCACAAAGTAGTCTTATTCAATGGCTAACAGATGTTTTCTCTTCACCTTCATCTCAATCTGCATGAAACCTGATCTGCAAAGTAATAAGGTTCAATAATGTCCAGACAATAGCTTAGATGGATTTAGGAATTATTGATGGCGGAGAAGAGTATGGAGAGAATACAAAAACAGGACAGAGGGGCATCTGTCTGGCAGGCGCTTAGAGAAAGGTCAGATATAGACAAGGAGAAAAATATTATCCTTCCACTTCCAGGCAAACCCAGCTGCAAAAAGACTCACCAGCACTGCCGAGCGTCACATCCCACGGAGAACTGATTGGCTGCTGGGGTCCCATGGCTCCGCCCTCTTTGTCTGTCCCCTGTGTGCCTATACCAGCCAGCGTGCTAACTTGTCCCCTCACCAGGTCCACCTAAAACAAACAAACTTTAACATCCAAGCAGTATCTAAGATGGCAAAGATGAAGAGAAATCCTACCTTTCGAATCAGGTGATTTTCAGTGTCGGCCACGAAAACAGTGTCGTTTTTAATGGCGACACCCTGCGGGGAGTTGAAAGAAGCTTCAGACAAGTCGCCATCCTGTCTGCCTCTTTGAGGTCCTGTAACAGAAAATTTCACATTTCTTTTACACAACTATCCTTCAATGACTTCATTTTGTTTCTCCAACACCCAGAGTTGGATTTTATTAAGGGGAATCAGAGTAAATGGGCTGAATGAAAATGCAGGCAATACTTTGAAAACATTGAGTCATTTTCCTTTCATCACCCATCTAGTAGGCGATAATCTGACCTACTTTGAACGGGTGTGCATACTTTTACATGCCTCTGTGTATAATTAGTACATTAATCATTAAGCAGGTGTTAATTTTTACTTGTTTGTACATCTGTCCAGAAAGATGAGGTCATCAGCACAAAAATAAAACTGGCCCTGTACTTCCTTCTCTCTGCTGTACACACTTAGCCAAAATGGCAGCATGTCTTCATTTCTGCTGCTGCCAAACGTTCAGCTGGTCCGAGGCCAACGCGGCAACCATGTGGTTCTGATGCGAGGCACTGAGGCGATAGCATCATCCCACCATCACCAAAAAATTCTCAATTATTGCTCATTACTTGCTGCTTTATCTATATAAGGCCAGTATTCATGACCCTTTAGCTTTTAACAATTTATAACTCAAGGAAAAACTTTAATGTGTGTTCATCTACAATTTGTCTTTCGGAGTAGTGTGTATTTACCAGTTTTAGCACATAGAAGCGAAATTGATGCATTTTTTCCTCTGCAAAATAGCCCCAGCTCAGTCAGATTTGATTAGGGCTACAACTCACAAAGTTTTTGCAAATCAATGAATCTGTTGATTTATTTTCTCGATTGGGATTGAGATTAACAATTGGATAGCAAAAGGTTCTTTAAAGGAGACTTCTTGCCAAATACAACCAGGTGAAACCAAAACTTTCCCACTTGAGGAGTTCTTTATAGAGAATATTGACAGAAGAAAAGGATTTTTACAAATAATGCTAAATGTTTACATATATTTTTTACAACTTTGGTATAAATGCTGCTCAAGGTGGGTTTGTTCTGTCAGCTGCAGGAATGTTTTAGAGTCTCTATACTGGGGTTAACGATAAATCGGTTACTCAATTAGTTGGTGATTATTTCAATAATCAATTAATCACGATTAATCTGATTAATCCTTTCAGCCCTAGATTGGAAGATAAGCAGGTTGGGGCATCAATTTCGAAGTATTGTCAAGTCTTTGACTTGGTCATTCCACAACAAGCCATCCAGTCAAAGCTGCCTGAATGTTTCAAAAGTGCAGGACTAAAGGGTGGAGTGAATTTTTTGACACATAAAATAGCATTAAAATAACTGAAGCTTCTGGCTGTAGCAGGACAAAACTGTGACTCCTTACCTCCTACGACATGCAGCAGCTGTCCGGTAGAAGACACCACCAGGATTCTGTGATAGCCCGTATCTGCTATGGCCAGCTTTTTGCCGCAGTGATCCACAGCCACCTTCCCAGGGAAGGAAAGGATGCTGGGTGGCACAGAGTCCTTGTAGAGCTTAATTGCCACCGAGTGGGTCTTCAGCTGGCCTTGTTCCTTGTAATAACGGAGAGCAACGTCAGTGAAAAGTGTTAGTCTGTCGCTGTGGCCTTCGCCCACCAGAGAGAAGAGCAGGTTGCCGCGTGGTCCTAGCAGAACCAGTGTGGGCCAGCAGGAGACTTCCAGTTCGTGCCAGAGAGACGCCTCATTATCGTTGACCACTGGGTGGCAGATGTCATATCGGAGCATTGCGCTCCGGATGTTATCCAGAACCTGAGCAAAAAGGAAGCTTTTATTAAAAAAATGTTTCATCCTCTATCAGAAAAATATAGAAAGTGTTTTCAGATGAAAAATGTTTTGATTCAGATAAAAAAGAAACTTTTGGATAAATATATATATTTTTTTAACTTAACTTTTTTAGCCACAGAAGTAAAAAAAAAAAATAATTCACTAACATGTTTGCTGACAGAAAAAAGCCAACAAGACTAAATATCAAAGATATCTGTTGTTACACAAAATAATTATTTTAATCTAAAGTGGGATTAGAGGCATTTTCAAAATAAAACTATAGATAAAATGACGATTCCAGAGGTTTATTTACAAGCTGTTTTCCTGCCGAATTTTATAAAAATCCTCTCATAGACACACAGGACCAGGTAGGAAACTATTGAGGCCATTATAATGATAATAGTTAAAATTCTGGGTTTAAAGGCTGCAGCTAAAACAATCTGTTCAGTTATTTTTAAGGGTTATAATGCAAAGGAAATATTTTCCCAAAATAGTAGTAACTTAATCTCCTAAATGGCTTTCATTCATGTTTCTATTGATATTTTAAAACTAAAAGTTTAATTTTTTTATTTTTTTTTAATAACACAGCGATACACATCTGACATTAGTTTTATATTATATTAAAGTGTAATCTCTGTCAACTGAGGTAAGATCTACCCTTGTTCCCATGTAAAAACATTAAAATAAGCTCATAATTCAAGAATAGCATATTAAGATCTAAAGCCTTAAGTGCATCTGGAGCAGAAGAGGAAATGATGTGTCTCCTCTGTAAGATGGAGGACAAGAGGAAGTGAAACCAAACTGGTTGGAGCAAGCAGAAGTGTTCATACTCTGAAGTTGTAGTAATTAATAGGAACATGTTAATTCTATCTGTGCTCATGAAGAAGGTCAGAAAACAGAAATCTAAAAGAACAGGGTTTAAAGTGTCCATCCTCTTCCTTCTTTTACAGAGAAAAATAAAGTTATTTGCAGATAAAGTCACCTGGAATTAAGTGATTCTCATTTATAATATGTTACAAAAGTAACTAAATAAAAAAATTTAATGATTTGTGGCATGTTCTGTAACAAAAATATGAATCCGATGATTTAAACTTTAAATATTTGGTTCCTGCTCAGCTCTGTGGAACCAGAAAGTGTCCATGACTGATTAACTGTAGAGGAAAGTTAGGGAATTCCAGTAAAGAGCAGACAGCAGATGAGGCACTGCCAAGCATATCACCAACGAGGTACATGGTCACTTGCTCACGGGCTGAAGGAACATGCAATACACACTCATTAGGTGAGAGAGTGTTTAAGGGGATAGGGTAAACTCCTCTATGCCAGTGGTGGACAAAGTAATCAACTATAGTACATGAGTAGAAGTATTGATAATCATTGTCAAATCAGAGTCAAGTTAAACTACTGAAGTATTCACATTTTAATGTTTTCACTTTTGCATACTTAAGCATGCAAAAGCACGAAATTTAAATTTCTAATATCAAAGCTGTATGATTTCTATAGTAATTTTAAAGAACCTTGTAAAATTCAGAAACCACCTGATGCACTGGTGCGTAGAATCACTCTGCTTCATGTTCTACACCACCTGTAAATAACTTCAGCATGAAAAGGGTGTTTAAATCTAAAATACTCACACAGAAAGACAATTAGAAGAATTTTATTGATACAATTACTTTAGTCTTTGGTGCTCAGACCTCAGTAGGAAACATTAGTTCTGAATTTTGCTTTGAAATGCATAAACAGGAGTAAAGAATAGGGATGTTTCCCCCCAGGCCTGAAACTAGTGGTAGAGTGGAGATAGATGAGGCTTTATGGAAAGATCAAGTGGACTGCATGAAGTCCAGCTTAGATAACACAGTTGGCATGAACCAGTCCATGATGAGCAAGCATGGAGTGACAGTGGAGAGGTAAAACTCCCCATTCGGAAGAAACCTCTGGCAGAACCAGGCTCAACATGGAGGTCTTCTGCCAGACCGGTTGAGATGATACAGGGAACGCAGTATGAGTCCGGGAGGAATGACACTCTGACGAAGCTTTAGCTACAATGGTGGAGAATGGGATGGAGGTGGGTTGAATCGGGGTTGTCTGAATCGAAGTCCGAGATAGCGCAACCACTGCCTGCGCTTTGGGTAGCAGACTAAGATGTGGATTTGGAGACATTTTAAGATAAACTCTGGATGCTGACTGGCTTTTATGGAGGTATGGTTCAAAAATGATTGGCCTGTGATGGAGGCGGATGAGGGTAAGTAATCGTTTCTTGAACTTCCGCCTCGGCTCCATAAAAAATAAGGACAGTTATTATGATTATTACTTTATATCTAAAAACAAACCAAAAAGAAAACAGTATAATCTTAATCCTCCTCACACTTTCTCTATGGAATAGAAGTTTAAGGTTGAATATAGAAACTACAACTCAGCTAATAGAACTCATCCTAATGAACGACTTGGAGACATGGCAATAACTTCATGAAATTTGTAAACTACAAATATCTGCCTGAGTTTTTCTCCTTTGTGGAATGTCATCTCTAAAACTGCGTTGTCCAAATTCAGTCCTCAGGGCTGCTATCTTGCTTGATTTAGTTCTTCTCCCTGGAGGTAGTTACTACCTCCTCAGCACGTCAAAGTTCTGCATAGGCCTCCTATGAGCTACCATTTGTGTGTTTAAAAAGAGAGATAACTAAAACATCCAGGATGCCTATTATTAAGGATGAACTTTGTGAGAAACAATTCGGCTGCATCCTCTGATGGCCAGAATCATTGGCTGATTACGTTATAGCATGGTGCCGAGGCCTGTTCAGATTCTAAGACTCGTTTGTGTGCAACCGACAAATGCAGCCTTCCTGTCCCCTAGTTGAAAGGACTAGGGTATCCCATGATTCACAGCCTAGGGCAGTGGTCTCCAACCCTGGTCCTTAAGATCTACTGCCCTACAGATTTTAGATGCATCCCTGCTTCAACACAGCTGAATCAAATGATTGATTACCTTTTCAAGCCATTCATTTGATTCAGCTGTGTTGAAGCAGGGATGCATCTAAAATCTGTAGGACAGTAGATCTTGAGGACCAGGGTTGGAGACCACTGCCCTAGGGTATCCCATGATTTATTGCGAGTCCAAGCAAGCAGGCTGCTCCGTGCTCAGAAGAAAAAGGAAATGGCAACTAACAGTGATGAATATTGCAAGTACAGTTTAATATAATATGTAATTAGTTTTGGCTTAAATTAATAAAAATAGTTAAATAGTTAGTGAGTCAGATATGTGGCCGGTAATGGTATTGAAAGGTTTTATCTTCCACTATCCAAATGGGTTTGCCTGACTTTTAAAGTCGTAGGGAAGCGGCTGTTCCAACCGTTGCAATTCGAATTCCCCCCTAGTGGTGCCTGACTCTAAACAAGTGAATATAGTGCCTATGATTGGCCGTTTATCAAGGGCGCAGGATTGTTGTGGCGGAAGGTTTGCAAGCAGTTTGGTTGTTGCTGGTTTGTCTGAAGCATCTTGCTAACCAGTTAGCAACATAGTGCTAGTAGGTTCCCGATGGGAAATTACATTGTGACAAAGTAGCACTTAGCAAGGACACTGTCACAGAACGCTATGGACAGCGGAAACATGCAAGAGGAGGAGAGTTTTGTGTCTAAGGTCGTGGATGACTCTCTTCCGTCCAGTAAAATGGGTCCTAGCAAACAATGAAACCGTCATATTCAAGATAGATTTGTAGATACTCAGAAGCGAAGAAAGAAAAAAAGCTAAAAACCTTGTTAAGGACAAGCGCGAGCTCCAAGAACGAGCAGAAGAGTGCTGCAGTTCTGTTTAATGGACACAGGTGGCAGTATCATTAGAAACCTCCCTAATGCCTCTTTAACTGGATGTGGTAGATTAATCACAAGCTACTTGATTGTCTGACTATCTACTAGGAAAAGGTGTGACCTCAGAAATTAGGCAGCTAGGAAACCAGTCATATCCTATCCGTCCAACCAAATACTCTATAATACTCTTTAACTTTGGAAATCCCGGAACCTCGGCTGGTTTAAGCTATAACCCAGTGTGACAACACCACCTTTCATTTTAATGAAATGAAATCCAACCCTTCATTTTAGAACATTAAATTAGGAGAAAAATCCAGTGAGAATCAATTGCTTTTAAAATATGCACACTGGTTCCCTTTGTGGTGAATGCTTTGTTCCCCGATCAGGATTAAGAAATTGACCAGTGACAGGTGAAGTGAATAACATCGATTATCTCTTCAACATGGCACCAGTTGGTGGGTGGCATGTATAATGCAGAAAGTGAACATTTTCTTCTACATTTCTTCTCCTTTTAAAGATGATGGGTCAGAAGCGGGAAAATTGGTAAAGGGGAAATTTTGAGCAGATTGGGATAGGATCTAATAATTGTGATCCAAGATATAAAGAGTGATGAATACAAGGGGAAGGAGCAGAGGCTGGTACATGTGATCTATCCAATAGAGAAGGTACTGTTATCTAAAGTAGGGACAATGATTTACAGTATTTGTGGCAGGGCAAAAAATGCTGCTTTTTTTCAGGGATGCCCTCTAAGCAAACAATTAGTATTCAGATAGCTTTGGAGATCTATTAACCCAGAAGATGCTGCAGATTTCCATCGTTCACCAACAATGATATACTTTTATGGAGGCAACATAAACCCGGGTCCTAATCCAAACTTGTCACAGTGTGAGCCATTTTAAACTTTTAAACGTATTACTCTGACTCTACATATGAGCAGTTTTATGCAAGTATATATTTGATGGTTACTTTTCTTGACTTGGAAGGACCAACACACATCTACCTTACTTGAAATGTATACTTTGTTTTTTGTATTTGGAGGAGAATATTTGCAAAATGGGCCTCTGCATTGCATAATAGTCAAATGCAGGGAAACATGAATTATCAGCTAAAGGTTCTTGACACCGACCAATTAGAAATAATCAATTTAGCTTTATTTTAGTAGAAACTCAAAAAAAGCTAAACATGTGGCAACAAAAAAAGAACATGAAACTTTTCTCTCTCTTTTTCTGTTTTTGAAATGTATTAAAATAGTCATATTGAAGTTTTTCAAAACTTTTTTAATCGGGGATACTAAGCTACTGTAATACAGTGGAATTGTTTCTTGGCAGTTTTTAAAATCCAGTAAAGCTTTCCCAGACCAGCCTGTCCAAAGACAAACAACCCAGAACAACACTTACTTTTTCATTGGGGAATTTGGCAGAGTGCACACCGATAATCACCAGCCCATCTGCGAGAGGGATTAAACAGAGAGGGAGAGAAAATTACACTCAAACGTACACAAAATGCTGCTGACATACATGAGCACAAACTCACCTAAAGACTGTTTAATACTACCTGATGTTAATTATTCATTATACAACATCTGGAAGATTCAACTTAATATAAAACTATGCAACTAAACTTCAAACAAACTGTTAAAACATCAGGTTACAGCAGTATTGCTGCAGTTCAGGATTATTTTAATCAATAAGAAAACAAACAACCAGACATATAAAAGATGCTGGATTAATCAGACTTTTGTTCTTCAATTGTAATAAGACTCCTTAAAAATTTAATCCCATTAAGTGTTTTATTGTGCTAGGATTTTTTTGAAGGGTTATTAGTTTTTTCAAGAACTCAAAAAGTGTCATGATATGATTTCAAACAAAGTTAAAACCAGAGAATAATGATTTTTGATGCTGGTTTGAGCTAAAAATCTGTCTGCGAGGGTCAAACTCTCACAGGAAATACTTCAAACAGGTTCCCTTCCTGTCTCTTAACCAGAGTTGGACAATTAACTCAAACACATCCCTTTTTTGTACAGTTTTCCCACATTTAAAACTCATATAATTCTTTGTAAAGACGTGAGAAATCTACCTTGTCAACAGGAGCATGCACTAAAAGTTTTTTGTGGTGCACCAAGATAATGTCAGTATTTCTTTTCTTTATTTAGATGCTTTGTCTTCATATAGGCATCTGTATAAGCATCATTACACAATTTAAAATGGTAAACATCATTAAAGTAGAATAAATTAGATTACTTTAGAGGGGAAATGTCACCACAAGGGTATAACTATTAACTTTCCCAAAATATGCCTCATCAACGAGTAATTTTAAATGTACTGTTTGACATGGAAAAATGGTTGTAGACATGCTGCTATTAAAAACAGGAATTAAAGACCATATATGGAATTTACATGCATTTAAGGCCCCAATATGCACAAGTATGTGGGGGGAATAAATGTTTTCATAATAAAGTTTTTCTTTTTTTGCAGGGATATGTCAAAGTGATATTTGGCAGCAGGTACTTTGCTGCAAAGATTGTCTGTGCAGAAAAGGGAGAGAAATCTGAGAAAATAACCAGAGGAACAGGAAAGACTTCCTGACTTAACAGAAACACACTTGTTTATCCTGTTTGTCCGGGATTGACAGACAAAAACACAGGGAAAATAAACACAAACTTTAAAGGTATTGTGGAGGATTTTTGTGAATTTTTCAAAAGACCCGCCCTCTTCACTTAAAAAAAAAATGCACATGCACAACCCCATACCCGCTCCAGAACATGAACATCTATAACGTGTGCAAGAGCATGCACAAGCACAGTTTCTCCTCTCTCCTCTATTTTTCTACTATGTCAGATTTACCACCGGTAAGTGAAATTGGGGACGAGCACGTAGGACCCCCATACGTAAACATATCCCCAGAATGACTGACAATTAGGAGGACCACTTATTTTATGTTCTACCTGGACGAACATCTTCTACTATACCTTCAAGAGACCAATGATCAATAATCTTTTTTAACCCACTTTTTTTTGCTTTGTACCTCCTCCCACTTGGGGAGATTTTTAAGAAGCATGGCCTGTCTTACCACTTCTACGCTGACTGTCAAATCTTCATGCCTATTGCTAAGAAGGGCCCCTGACACCCCTGCTCGACTGTCTAGGTGACGTCAATACTTGATTAGCCAAGAATTATTTTTAAAGCTGAATGAGGGTAAAACAGAAGTTATGGTTTTTGGATCTGCCCACACAAACTTGGGATCACTCCAAAATTATTTGCGTCCCAAAGTCACCAGCCAGATAGTGATTTTAAATCTGATACAGATCAATGGCGTTTTAAAATGAGGTTTTTATCATCTTTGTCTTTTAACCAAAGTTAAGCCATTTTTATCTTTTAATCTTTTTGAGCAAGTCGTGCATTCACGTTGTATGGACTTCTGCAATGCAATTTATTCAGGCATTTCTGTAGCCACAAGGTACTTTCCTGCTTGCAGTCAGTCCAGAATTTTAAGTGGCACCAAAAAACGTGAACAAATCACGCCAATCCTTGCATCTTTGCACTGTCTCCATGTTAAGTTTAGAATTGATGTTAATATTATTGTTGTTTGTTTTTAAAGTACTTTGCAGACCTCATCCAAATGCATCGTCCCCTGCTTGCTTTAAGGTCTGAGGGCCTGCTCCAAATTGTGACTCCTAGGACAGATCAGAAAACCAGAGGGGACAGAGCGTTCTGCGTTGTCGACCCTAAGCTGTGGAATGCTCTGCCCCTTAATATACGTATGGAGTGTTTTAAATCTCGTATTAAGACTCACTTTTATTCTCTGGCTTTTAGCATTGCGTAAGTTATGTGGTCCCATGTGGCTTTGTATTTATTTTATTGTATTTATTGTTTTAAACTGTTTTATTTATATTTATTGTTTTATACTGACCTTGTTCCAAGTGCAGCAGTTCAGAAATGTTTTGTTGTTTAAATGTGCTATATAAATACAGTGGATTGGATAATCTTATGACCATTTTGCCATATTGACTAGCTTTAGGCCAAACACATTTTTATCTCATCTAAAAAAGGGGGAGTTTGATGCCACTCTGATTATATATCAGAGTTTTAACTTCCTTTTCACATGACAACATGGTCACATAGTCGAACAACTGCCTGTAAACTAAGCTGAACAGTTTTAGTGGTGTGACAGTTGGTGCTGAAACAATGGGCATCATGCAAGAAGCGCTTGCAAGAACAAATTTTTGCTGAGTTTTGCTGTAAATGTTTTATATTTTATAAAAAATGTATGCAATGTTAGACAATGGAGAGTGTGGTAAAGGGTGGAGAGGTACATACAGGAAAGTATGATGCTGTTCTTTCCTCCATCTGTAGTTTTCATTGACTGTTTTCAGAAAAAATGATTGTTCTTTTTAAATTATTTTTATTCTTTTCTTTTATTTTTACTTCTGCACACGGGGCAACCACAGCGTTTAGAGCTTTTGTAATTTATTCCCCACTGCTTACCATTTTACTGGTCCTTTAATTCTGCTGTTCGGCTCACAGTCAGACCTCAATCTGCAAACCTTTAAAGTTTTTCTTCTTCGTCTTTAATGCCTTTTATGGAAAAATCGGGGTGTTAATTTTGCAGATCTACATTTATCGTGCATCACCTTTATGAGGATTATTTACGATCATTTACTGAAGTTAAAAACATTTGTTGAGTCTGATGTGTCGCATTCTTATCAATCCACAGAAGGAGAAAAGTAAGAGAAATTTACAAGGTTATGAAAATGTTGTTACATGAGGCCCATTATTTTCAGAGCTACAATACAGTGGTGAAGTAAAAAAAAATATGAAATCTGATTTATTTCTCAGCATATCGTCATTTTATGAAATTGTTGAATTACAGGTAAAACAGGCTTCCAACAAACGCCTCTTATCTGTATTAGTGCCATTAGGCTAAAACTTGAAACCAATGCTCCCAGACTTTCTGCTGACATCCCAATTTTAAAGGATAATTCCTCACATAAATCATCTTTTAATGACATTATTGTCTTCAGCAACTCTGGCAACCTCTTGATTGTCTCTTTTTCTTTCACACTTTCTGCATATTTCTCAGTTTTGGTCCAGGAAATGACAGAATACTTTGAGATGGAGGCCTAAAAAAATAATAGTTAGAAATAGAAACTGTGATACACCCTAATAAATTTAATCAATTTTCAGTTACAAAAACATTTGCATCTGCAATGCACTAAAATGCACTGAAAACCACCAAAGGCATAATTTGATAGAATGAAAGATGAACTGAAAATAAGAACAGACTGTATGCATTTCTAAATTTGTCAAATATGCAAAGTAAATATACACTGGACACTTGTTTTTAGTTGTTCTAAACTTAAAAAGCCAAACATTTATAGAGCAAATACCTTTCACAGACTCATAGTAGTTAAGTTAAGCTTGGTTTTCACAGAAATAATAATAAAAAAAATAAACTTCAATTGCAGAAAGATTTGAATTGTTGCTTCCTGAGCATTAAGAACCACAGCCTCATACTCTCTGCTTACTTCTGTCTCTTACAACCTTTGCCAAACAGTGTAGCACCAGCGACATATTGTAGTGACAATGGGAGGGTGCGTGAGCGAGCGGACTGTGGGAGTGAATGGACAGGGTGGCTCCCACACCTCACCGACCAGAGCTGCAAACAAAATGTACCCGAATCAGTGCCAAAGATAAGCGCACTGTGCTCTGAGCGCAACCAGGCTCACAGCTCAATTATAACACGGCCGGCGAGATGATCTTTGGAATGAGGTTCCTGCAGGATTTATGAGAGTAAATGAAAGAATTTTCAGCACAGAATAAGGCAGAATTAGTTTCCATTGTCAGTTTAACCTTTAATAACTGCAGCGTGTCTGTGTGTGCTGTGAAGTTTGTTTTCCATATTTATCACACTTTAATTCAAACTGTTTTCTTCAGGGTACATTTTATCCTTAAATTACATCAAAACAGAGAGAGAAATATGGAATAAATGGAGGAAAAGAGGTTATAAAAATATGAAATCTTGAAAACCCTGACTGGATTTCAACTGACTAGTTTAAACTTGTCAAAAAGGAAACAAAAAAAAGACTTCTTTTGTCCTTTTGAATAACTTTATAGAAAGTTTCCTTTATTTTTTTTTATTAATCTAATTTGATTTAACTGTAACTCAAAAGTTTTCATAAAATCAAAATTACATTTTCAACAAAACCAACTTTTTGCAGCTTCAGTCTGCAGGACATTAAAATCTTTAGGCTCAAAAACCTCTAATAAAAGTTGTAAATGGATGCAGCAGCTTAAACCATTCAAGCAGTTGGTATTTTAAGTAGACTGCTATGGAATACAACGATGCACGGTGCTGTAAATGAGCACTGCAGTGACTTCTGCTGCAGCTGGAGATTATTTTTGGCTACCGTCTCTTTACAACTGTGATAAGACCTTCCTGCTCTTGGAGAAGAAGCAGATGGTTGAACTACAATTTCCCTTCCAGGGGGAGCTAACAGAGGCCCTGCTGAGCAAAACGCAACAGCACTTTATCTACTTTTTTAGGTTCCAACACATTTTATATTTTAAGATTCCCTTTTTTTTAATGAGTCTGGTTTTAAATGATCTAAACTGATTTTATGACAGTTTTGGTCATGCAAGTGGAAATGTTTTAACCAATTTATTACCCAGGTATATTTTGGGAGGTTTACCAAAGTTGAAATAAAGTTGTGGTCTGGAAGAGACTCAGAGAAAATAACCAAAACACTGAATTCATTTAAATCAAGGCTAAATATCAACCTGTTTAGAGCTGCCTTTCATTACTATTCCACAAATAAATCCAAAAAAAGCTGCTCTAAACCAATTATCTTACTACAAATGAAACATCTGATCATCATCATGTGTCTGGTTGATGGTTTTTATGATTTTGTTTGATGATCCTGATGTGTTGATAATTTTTGTACTTAATTTATATGTTAAATGATTTTACTGCCTATTTGTTTTGATGTTTTATGATGTAAAGCACCTTGAGTTGCTTGCTCAAATTTGTTATACAAATTGTTTTTTACTTACCTACTATAAGAATATTCTATTAAAGGAATCATCAACTGTAAAAAAAATTTTTTTCATTTAATAACGTATGTGTTGGTTTGGGGCTTCAATTAAAACCGGTTGGAAAATTCAGAGTGTCAAAGTGGCATGTTTTTTTTGTGTGTGTTTTTTAAATGAGGACTTGTGCAAACCAGAAATGAACACCAGAGCGTTCTCTCCCCAAAGTGCCATTTTTAGCCCTTCACTACCCACTCCTCTATTCCACCAAAAGAGGTGATTCCAACCATCAGGGACTCATCTGCTGGCTGCCACTAAGCGTTGCTGCTTGTTTAACATTTTATCTATTGTGTAAGAGATCAGGACACCATGGTAACAAACTACAGCAAACTTCTAATGCTGCTAACGCTATCTCCACATGGACATGCGTGCACACAGGTCAAATTCTCGGAGAGACAAAAGTCTGGAAGAACAGGGGTCTGAGCGAGAGTTATTTACATTTTTTCTTTTCTAGAAATTATTAAACACAAATTAAAAGACAATTTTAGGATTGTATGTATAAAACACCAGGTTATGACTCCTTTAAACGTTTAAATACCTATATATTAGACATGGATATTTCTCTATTAAAGTGATTTTTTTCCTACCCATATTACAATATATCAAATTTAATATTTCCTTTAATCTATTCAGGAATCAGATAAGTTAAAGTAAAGGAAATAATTCATCTTTTTTTTGTTGTTGAGGTTTTTATGTTTTAACTAGTTTTTTTAACAGTATGTTGACAGGAAAGGGGTATGAAATTGGTACTGTAGAGAAACGGATTTGAACCCGAGTCGCCCGCGTTGAGGAATAAGGCCTCCAAAAATGGGTTGTGCGTGTACTAACCTGGCTAAGTCACAAGGTTATGAAAAGAATAGGAAAATATGACCAGAGTAGCCTTTATAGATAAAATATCCCATATAGATAATAATAATAATAATTATGAATCTTCTTAAGGGCCAGGTTTGACAAAGGGGATACATGACCGCGGCTATGGCAGTAAGAAAAAACTGGTACATGTACGCCGTGGACTGGACATGAAATAATGACACACCCTGTCAGATAGACACCCAGTGACACATATTTTCAAACATCACTGAGGTAAATGAACCAATCAGAAATGGTTTCTTTGGATAATCTTATTCCTTTAAAGCCAGTTAAATCACTGCAACCAGCACTGTAACTTTAAAACCCATTCTAAACCCTCCCTTAAGTTAAATAATGTTAAAGTTTAAGTCCTGTTTAGTATTTTTTTTTCATTATAAAAGGTGTTATTAAGAGTTTTATTCAAAGAGCAACCTCTCAGGCAAAAAGAACTGGGAAGAAGCTGCACTTTCAGGAGACAATAGCCTACATTTCAAAATCAATACCAGTTCCTGAAATGTGTGAACAAAACCAATTTTAGCACCTAAAAAGAAAAAAAAAGGCTGTGGGTTTGGGTTCTATAGTCAGCTAGAGTTACAGTACCATAACAGCTATAATGGGAACAATTTATTATAGCGCCGTAGAGAAAGGAGACTTTTGCTGATGAGGCGAGCTGATAGAAAGGCTGAGTGATACTGGTTTGAGTGATGAGGATTTGGGCAGCAGCAGAAGTTACCTCTCAAATAGAGAAGACACAGATACAACAGATTGATGCTGCAAACTTTTCTGAATATTTCAAAAAAAAAAAAAAAAGAGTCCCCCATTGTCTCGGCTTCAGGTACTGCGTACTATGCACTTATGGCTAAAGTGCCGCTTTATGCAGTCGAACCTTCACTAAACTCAGTTGGCAATACTTTGATGCAGGATGTTGATAAACTTCAAACTTTCCTAAACTGCTCCAGGCATCACTGACTGAAAACTGGAAATTAGAAGAAAATGAAATAATTTTATGCTTAATGTATCTCTACCCATAAAAAGCAGCTTCATTGCAGGTTTACAACATAATTGGAGGAAATAAAATCCAGTTTTTGTCATTAAAAAAGCCTACTTCACAAAGGGAGTGTAGCAGTAAAGACATACAATCAATCTATCGGGATAATTTGCAAAATTAAAGATCAATTTTTTTTAAACGGATGCTGACAAAATTAGTAAAGGGCGCCACATATTCCCCAGCAGCAGTAACAAAATTATTCTGGATGCTTTTTCTCCACAAATCTTGATAACAATTGGTTGATTGGTAACAATTTGGGGCGCCGTTGAGAGTAAGAAGAGCAGAGATAATTTTTTTCCTTTCCGTTTTCTAGTTACCTTTTTTACAGGTTATGTACAGTTAACCTAATGTAATGTATAGCGAAGAGGATCAGCTGGCAGAGATGGTGAAAAAAAGAGGAAAATTTGTATAGTATCTCTCCTAAGTTATGTAAAGTATTCTGCTGTTATCTTCCTCCTTAATGAGTCTTGTAAAAAAATGCCTCCTCTGATGTTGTGTTGCTGTTGTGTTTTCTTTTGCTGGTGTGACATAAGCTACAGTGGGTGGGACGTCAGATAAATTTAGCAGCTGGGCTTTGCGTAAAGTTTGAAACTCTGAGGCAAAAGAAGTTCTCAGATCCTGAGGAGTATGCAACAAGCTTCACATTGGGACCTACAGCTCATTACAAAGGATGACACCTCTATTAGACGCTACATCGAGAAATTTGATTATAGAGAAATTAAAATAAAGAGAGATGAGAAAAAAGGACAAAAGTTTTTCAAAAAAAGCGTCAAACTACGAAAACAAAAATCAATATTTTTTTCACTTATTAGAACATCCGTAATATTACCTTCTAGCAGCTCATGTTTGAGTTAAACAGCACATAGATTTTATTTCTCTGTTAATGATACTTTGCAAACAGAGCAGAAAACAGTGTGCAGGTTCACTGCGACAACGAACAACAGTGATTTTGCTCTAAAAAAAAAAATAATAATTCTTAATGATTAATCATCATCACCCATTTTCTGATATAAACATAAAAAACCTCTAGATACAGGACTCTTTAGTTTGTCTATGCATTTGTGTACAGTTTTCAAAGATTTGGAGACTAGGTAAGAAAGAGGGAGCATGTCGTCGAATGCACAGCTAGAAGGGAACTTTTTAATACAACATTAGAAAACAAAACAAACAAAACGTATTTTTTAATTTCACCTTACTGCAATGTCTGCATTCAGCCTATTAGGAACTAATTCGGTCTCATTTGTTGATAGTGAAGTGGGTTTTGTGATCCATTTGCACAATCTTCCTACCTCCTTAATATACCTGTTGCCACGGTTACTTTCTACCCTATTTTATGTTTCAATCACTGCAACTAGGCTATCATATTAATAGGCACTTCACATGGACCTGAAGACACACGGAGAGTCGTTACAGACCTTCAACAGAGTATCTGTTCTCCAGCTGGTGCAGATCCGGGAGGATGTGCATGCAGTTGATGCAGCAGTAAGTGAAAAAGTCCAGCAGCACCACTTTACCGGCCAGTTCCTTGCTCAAAGACAGGGGCGCCTCTGTGTTCAGCCACTCCAAGCCTGGAGGAAATAACAGGAAACAACAAATTATTTACAATTTGAGGAAAAGAAAACATAGATATTGGACTTAAGATTTAAACCAAACATTTACAACTTAATAAATAGACTGTGCTTCAGAAACTTTAAAGAATGAAACCAAAGTAGTAAGTGGTAAGCTTTAGGGCTTAAATGTCAACTTAACTCTTTCCTATGAGGATTTATAAAAGGAGTAAATTCTCTAATAAAATGTCAGTAAAAAGAAAAACTAAAGTAAATAGTTATTTTTCTTTTTTCTATTCTCTTTTGTTTTACATTGTTCTAACTTTTTTGTAGATACTTATCTGATTTTCTATCGTGAAAACATCTTTGATCAATACAAAATATTATCTTTCCGAAACTGACAAACCTCCAGCTGTAAAACCTAACGGTCTATGATTGAATCACACACTCCTTTTGCATCACTATAGCAATGATAAAGCCCTCCCCCCTTTACTGATCCTGGGACAGTCTGTCCTATAGATGCATCTGCTGCTTCACTGGTCCATAACTAACTCACTGTGACTGAAAGCTTGATCTTTTGTCTGCTGGAATTTAGCTGGTGTGATAAGGACAGAGCTGCGGTTGATGGTGAAAGGTAGATTCGGCTACAGCAGTAACACAATGATAAAATCTCACACACTGCAACACTACTAGACTGGATCCTTCATTGTACCATGATGTTTTAAATCACACCTTGCAGTTTGCTTTTCAAAGCAAAAACAACTCACACCCAGAACTGAAACACATGATGGAAAAAATATGCAACTTATCTGAACAATTTTAAGAAAGTTCACTGCGGGGAGTGGCGGTCTAGTGGGCATAGAGCTCGGAATCCTGAGGTTCTGAGTTTGAGCCCCACTTCCACAGACTTAACCCCACACTGCTCCCTGGGCGCCCCATGATGGCAGCCCACTGCTCCCCAAGGAGATGGGTTAAATGCAGAGGTAAAGTTCTCCAATGTGAGATCAATAAAGTTCAATTATCATTATTATTATTAAAAAGAATTACTAGATGAACTGACCGATGCAAAAGTTTAGGAAGGTACTAATTTTGAATCCTACTGTAGTACGCATTGATGTATTTGAGGCTTTTGTACGACTTTAGAGGACCTGAGGGGAAATCCTGCATTGTACAGAATAAAACAAGAGCGACAACAAACATCTACTTTGTGTTATACTGTATGTAAAAGTTGAGCTACTTTCTATGTGACAAAGTTTTCTTTCATCTGTTGCTTTGCTAATGTGACTGAAACTGGCTTAACTCCCAAAAAACCTTCTAATTATACAAATATAGCAATAAAAAACAAGTCATAGCAAAATGTTCCTGCATTTAACCTTTTTACAGATGGCGTAACCCGTGGGAGCAACACATTCTAGCTCTTATGCCACCCTGCCTATCTGGTACTTTAATGATACAATAAAGTGATGAAATATCCTGAATCTTCACTTTCTGAGGAAAGATAAAGCTCACATGTGCTCAAGATCACCACCTGCTGGTGTGATAAGATGAGCACAACATGCTGTAAAGTTATGGTTTCTCCTAACAGCTCAGTAGGACATATGATTTTTTTGTGGCTGGAAAAGTCCAAAAGCAGACACTTTGGAAACCATATTGATCCTAACAAATGGATTCACAGATTAAGAGATATATTTATGCGTTTTATACAATCATTACAGCTCTACTGTTATTAAAACTCCAGTCTGACAACAAATAACATTTCAAATCCTTTTTGCACATATAACAAAACATCAGAAGTTTTATCTTAGAAAAATTTTTTTCTCAAAATGGCAGCAGGACTGTAGAAACCAAGAGACAAATATTGCAGATTCAAAAGTCTTAGGTAATTTCCTGAATTTGCTACTTCCTATATATATGGCATGTTGACAATTTGATTACATGAAACTACAGCTGCTGTGCTTTGAAAACAGTTTTAATCCCACCGGAGGCTTCCACTTTGTCATAACGAATACCACAAATTAAGGTAACGTCACTGTAAATGGTAAGGTACTGGATACATGTAGGCTTTTAACGGTTTAGTACACATTTTTAATAAGCTCAATGTACTCTAATATTTTAATGCTCCTAAGCTAAAATGTAAAGGATAACATTAAACTATGAAATAGTGAAGAAGCTCGTCGCAACTTTGGATGACTTGCAGTTGAAATGTTATAACCTGTGGATAACCATCAGTCATGCATTGCAAACATCTGGCCTTTCTGGAAAGGCCAGATCTCAGCCTTACCAGGAGAGTGGCAGCCCAGTGATTAGGGCATAGAGCTTGGAATCCTGACGTTCTGAGTTTGAGCCCCACTCCCACAGACTGCCACTCTGGGTCTCTGAGCAAAGACCCTTAACCCCTGATAGCTCCCCAGGCGCCCCATGATGGCAGCCCACTGCTCCCCAAGGGGATGGGTTAAATGCAGAGGTACATTTCTACAATGTGAAATCAATAAAGTTCAGTCATTATTATTATAAAATGAGTAATTCCTGAAAGAATAACAAAGGAATTAATGTTTTAAAATGCATATCATGCACAGAAAGGAGATGCAACAGATATGTAGTAAGATGTGACCAAAATTGTCCTTTTTTTGGATGCATTCCAAAAAAAAGTAAAAAAAAAAAAAAAAAAAAAAACCACTGGACTTTGTTTGCAAGATTGAAGACATTTTGCTTTGCATCCAGGAAGCTTTTTCAATTCTAATTGTGAAAAAGTGTGAAAAAGCTTCCTGCGTGGGAAGCAAAACGTCTTCAAACGTGGAAACAAAGTCCAGTGGATTGTTTTGTTGTTGTTTTTTCACTTTTTTTGGAATGACTGTGACCTGGATGACTGACATTCTTCACCAGCACTTTTGGATGCATTATTTTCAGCTAGAGAGGTAAAACATGTTTCCTACTATGAAACATGGTAGAAGCAGCATCCTGCTTTGTGCTATTTACAAAGAAACAAGTAAAACGGATGGTAGATGGAGCTATATACTAAAGAGTCATGGAGGAAAACGTTTTATTTTGTACACCGCTGCCTTCCTTTAACATTAAATATATAAACAGAAAAAATACATAATTTTGTTGTAAATTTTGAAAGGCTGGGCGAATGAAAACTTTTAGGAGTCGACATATATTTGGGCATCAACCTGAAAGAAAGCGGGTAGTAAAACCAAGTTTTAAGGTTGGTCAAAGTTTAGTTTTATGGTTTATTTGCTTCGATGCCTTAGAAGAGATAAGATAGCGAGCTATTTTGAAGCTAATTTTAAAACTTTAATTTTATCTAATACTATTTCTAAACTCGACGGGAGTTGGCTTTTAAATCGTTATTGGGTTTGAGAAAGATGACATAGGAAATGTTGAAGAAAATAACTGTGAGATTCCTGTCAAGCTGTGACAGTGCGCAGGGTTGCTAAGGAAGCTAAAGCTGAAACTGGATCTAACCTGACTGAAAATCCGGTATCTTCAGGTCTTCCTTCTCGTCTATCTTTTTCAAATACTGGTAGACAAGATCTTCTTTTTCTTGTTGTGTGGCAGCTTCATCTAAAGCGTAATCGAGCTGACTTTGGATGGGATACAATGCAGAGAGGCTGCAATGGGACGCCATGATTGCACAAAGAAAAACTACAACAACCTCGAAGACAGGCAGCGACCAATCACAGCAGCTGCTTAACCAGGAAGCCAAATAAGGGCAACGTTAAGATTGAGAAAAGTACTTTCAGTAAAAATAAATAATTCTTTACTCTGTAAAATGTATTTTATTGACGATATTAAAAATATATTACTTAGTTAATAACCACATTAATTATTATATTATTTTTTTAATGCTTTTATAAAAACAAATTAAGAAAATTAGTGCTATTGCATATGCCGAAAGTGTGGCTCTTTCCATTTCATTGCGCTTACTTAATTCATCGTCTTGCTGTGGCGGTCAGCTAACAGTTTCAGACAGTGAATCATGGTCAAATGAAATGAAAATAACTTCTAAATGTTGATTTACTATTATAAAAAAAAAACTCAGTTTACTTAGCGACTGGTTTACATAACATATTTACGGGGAAATATACACAATACAAGCAAGTTTAGTGTTACTATTTCTTTTCAAGGGGAATGTTATCAAACGTTAGTTCTTGTGTAATAACCCGTGTATTGAGGTGACGCTTGCTAAGCTAGGTTCATTGCTACTCCAAATGTCACAAAAAGATGACTCCGAAAATGACATTTGGGAATATAAACCTCTCGAGAAGAAAAGAAAAAACAACACATCGATGTGCATTTCAAGAAGAAGATGCCCTTCAAGGAAAACGTCAAAGAAGGACATTTGTCCCTCTGTCAGGTCACAAGAGAAGAACACCAAAAACAAATCAGCTAAAGGTGAAGATTCATCTCCTGCTGCAAACATCCTTTCATTATCAGAGGAGTCTCCTGCTGCAGAGATAACCAGTCCAAAGGAGAAGTCAACATCCGAGGACTACTGTCCCATCTGTCAGATGCCTTTCTGTGTTCTGGTTGTACAGTCCCAGAGATGGCATGTTGCTGAATGCCTCGACACCCCCAGAGACAAATGCAAAGGTAATTCCTATCAATAAAGTACCATAAAAAGGTATCCACATCCAGCTAACTACACATTTTAACATGATGCAACAGACCAGTGTATTGGGATTTTGCTCAACAGACTAGCATGTAGTAGAACATAGTTATCAAGTTTCATTATTTGGCTGTGACACCAAGCTGGAGAGAAACATCAGCTGTGCTGCTTCCATCAACACCCTTGTTTATAGATGCTGGAGATCGGCCTGTTTTCCAGTGTAGTCCTGTTTCTCTGACCGTGACTGGCTGGATGTGCTCTCTTCATTCTCTGACATGGGAGTTGGCTCTGAGCTCGTCTGCCTGGCTGTGTGTTTCCTGGACGGGAGCCGCCTTAACCAGCTGCTTTTTGTATCTCTGCTTGTCTTCTTGAACCCCAGTCGGCCTCGGCAGATGACCGCTCACACTTAGGCTGGTTTTGCTAGAGGTTTCTTCCTGTTAAAAGGGAGTTTTTCCTCTCCACTGTCGCTAAAAGCATGCTTAGTGTGAGGGATTGCATTTGAGTCAATGAGTCGATACAATCAACTGGTTTTCCTTAGATAGAAAACTTTGAATAAATTTGACTGTATGATCTGGTTGAACTTGAGATGACTTGTATCATGAATTGGCGCTATAGAAATAAACTGAATTAAAGTTTTTGCAAATATTATCCATATTTTTATTTGTTTGCATAAAAAGAAGTAAAAAGTGTATTTCTATATACCACATAATATATACTTTGCAATAATATTTGCACTCTTCTGAGGATGTCTTTGCCTTGTTTGCAGCCTTTTATCCATTCTTCTTTGCTAATCAGCCCAAGCTGAGTGAGATTAAACGAAGGGCATCTGTAAACAGCAATGGTCAATTCTTGCCAGAGATACTTAATTGGATTTACATTTAGGCTTTGACTAGGCCATCGACACACAGCTATATGGCTGTATGTTTTTGTTTTTCCTGCTGGAAGGTAAAACCTACTCTTTAGTCTGAAGAATTTATTTTTCAGCGTCTAACAGGTTTTCTTCCATTATTGCCCGGTTTTAGCTCCATGCATCTTACCGTCAAATCTGACCAGCTTCCCGCATCTAAATAAAAAAAAACAAAAAAAAAAACATCCACATATAATGATTCTGCCACCACCTTGTTTCTCTCAGGATCTGATGTGATTAGTTTTCTGTCATAGTGTTTTGCACGCTGGCCTTGGTTATCCCCAATTCCTACATATTGCCAAACTATAAACAGTAATTCTTATGAATTTCCACCATGAATGGCTTTTTGTTTGCCACTTTGTGCAACAGGGTGTATGGCCAGTAGCTGTTCTCCCACCTGAGATCAGGATCTTAGCTGTTGTGTTATAATCCCTCTAAGCTTTGGGTTTTGTTTTACAGCCTAACTCTGAATTCATTATTCAACAAACAGCTTTTTCCTTGGTGTCTCTGCTGTGTTCTCAGATCTTTGTTATGCTCTGTATTCACCAATGTTCTCAAAAGAACCGTTGATACCTTCACCAAACGGCTTTATTTATCCTGCAAATATAAATAAGCAGTGGTAACCTCCGTATGATATATTTTTCATCACTACTACTTTGTGTTGTACTGTGACTAAAATTTTACAAAATATTAATATCTTTATATCCCTATAGCAGGAAAAAAATAACAATAATTGAACTTTATTGATCGCACACTGGAGAAATATAACTCTGCATTTAATCCATCCCCTTGGGGAGCATTGGGCTGCGATTGTGTGGCCCCGGGGTGCAATCAGAGGTTAAAGGTCTGCTCAGGAACCCAGAGTTGAGGCTGTGGGGATCGAACCAGGTTTTGCAATGTTCTCAGAGCACAAGCGCACTGCTCTAACCCAGTGGGCCAAAACTCCCCTAAAAATGTCTTCAAAAGGAGAAAACATTTCACTGTTTTTGGGAAGTTGCTAGTTCATTGAAATCTAACTAAAGCCTTTGAGAGTGTCATTAGGGCTTTTTATGGAGGTAACCTTGGAACATCAAAAGTTCAGAGGTCACTGAAAGGTGTTGAATCAAAACAACTTTATTGGCACTCATGTTTTTTTTTTTAGTAGCTGGCAGAGAGATAAAATAAGCAGAGAGAAAAGGGGAGGACGGGCAGAAAAGGGTCTTGACTCTGCATATAGTAACATGCTTTACCCCTACATCAAACGCCCCCAGAGCAGCGAAAATTTTCTCTGATAATGTTTTTTTTTTTTTCTACGCTAGATGTAATTGTGTTGGACAGATGACTTTGGCTTGTGTGGTTTACTGTGTTTGCCCTTCTGAGCTCCTTTATTGTTTATTATCGAACACAAAGCGCTTGCTCAGGATAAAAGATTTGCTGCAAAGTTAATGCAATGCAATCAACCGGACGTCCTCTGAGAGATAACATTTTACAGGACTTCTATGAAGCCTTGACAGAATGATGAATAAACTCAGCTGGATCATTTCCTTAAAAACTATCAAATTATGTATAGATTTTTTTAAATAGGAAAAGAATAAAAGGAATTAAAAGTCATAATTTGGATATACATGATTTCATTCACCTTTGAAGCTCAAGTTTTAATCCTTCGAGGCAGGATGCACACCGGACAGGTTACTATGGGAACACAGAGACACATAAGGCGATGGTTAAATCATCCCTCTATCATAACAAAAACACGCCTTTTTTCTCAAAGAGGCCATCTAAGGTTTTTCAGATACAAAAGAAAAACCATTTCCACTCTGCCAAGTCTGATCTCTGTAAGATCATCATGCTGCTTCATGACTAACAAAAGCATCCTCAAACAAATAATAAAGAATTTGCCTAAAATATTTATAAATATGATCAAGCCCAGAATCTTGAAACTAAAATTATGTTAGAATTTTGGTTTTTAACAAGCGGTTACTGAATTGAATTTTTGGTTAAATTGTAGCTGAATGAAATAAATGGACCTCGGGGTGCATCGTAGTAGGAAAATGATCATTTGGATGAAACCATGGATCCTGAAATAGCAAAGTTTACTAGATGTTTTGTTTAAGCAACTCTTTACAGATTGTAAGATGTTGTTTCCTTTAACATGTGATTTGAATTATATGTAGAATGTAAGTGATAAGTGATTTTATTTTATTTTATTGGATGTGAGTTTAACCTGTTTTTGAGAGTTAACACTCTTTAATTTAACTTAGACTAGGGCTGGCCTGCAGTTAACGATTATTTTGCAAATTGATTAATCTGTTGATATTTTTTTTTCATTAATAATCGGATAGCCAAAGGTTGCTTAAAGAAAATCTTTTAAGAAAAAAAACCAGTTGAAACTAAGACTTTACCACTTGAGTTCTGGATAGTGCATATTCACAGACATTATCTTAAATGCACATTCTTTCGCAATTTTTGTATAACTTCTGCTCTAAATGGGTTGCTCTGTCAGCTAAAGGCATGTTTTAGAGTCAATACTTACGTTAAGGATTAATTGATTACTAAATTAGTTAATGATGATTTCAATAAGCACAGCGTTGTGCTTCTGAAAAGTTTGAAGATTTTTAAATGCAACTCTGTTTCTCCCGCAATGAGAAATTAATAAACTCTGTATTAAATTAAGACTAGGTGGTTTGTTTGGTTTGCAAATCCAAAAATTAAAAACGATAAATGGAGATTTGTGTTATTAATTAGCTTAAATGATTGTATTTGATTAATTTAGTTTCCTGACCTGCTGATATAGGCATCATCAAATTTAGTTGGTCAGGTTTGTCATACAAAACCATTGCTGCATAATGAGTTTCATTTGAAATTTTTGACATTTTTTATTCAGTCGTTTAAACTTGACAGATAAAGAGAAAAAAATGTATACACACATAGTCTGAAATGGAATTGGCAGATGCAAAAGCTTGTTTTGCCTATCCCTGTATATTTACAAACAAAACAGAGAGGCTGCCAATGTTTTATACATGCAGTTATACATTTTAGTTTTTTTAGTTCATCACAAAAACAGATGTTTGTATTTCCTTACTAAATGGCTTACAAAATCAAATCTCTAATGACAAAAATTACGAAAAATGGTCATAAAACCTTAAATTCTGCCCTAACAACCCATCTATGACAAGTGGATTCTCCACTTATCTTATCTCTTGTTTCCTCTGTCCAGAATGTCCAGACGGTCTCCAGTGTTCCTCCACCATTCCAAACCATTACAAGAGGTTCAACCACACGCTTCTTGCCGAAAGCCGTGCACACGGCGGTGCCGCAGCCCAAAGTCTGTTCTGGCAAACAGAGATCAGTGATGAAGAGCACATCGGTTTTCTCAAAGAAACAAAAAATGAGGGTACTGACTTTCCAGTCGATCCTTCCCAAGGGACGGTTCCTATTTCTCCTTCCTTTTCTAGTCAGGGGGCCTCTCCTGGACAGAATTCCACTATTGCACCTCAGTCAAAACCTACAAATGGCCTTTTATTGCTTCGTTCTCCTGCGCCAGATGACTTAAAGAAAAAGAAAGGCTGGTTAAGTAATAGTAAAGGATTAAAGTCAGGAGGAAAAACTGAGATTTTATCCACTCCAGTCAAAGAAACAGCAGCTCAAACTTTTGAACATTCAACCAAACAACCAAGTTCTCTCAGAGATGATGATGACGGGATTTCCTACTCTCCACTGTCTGAGCTCCCCGCTGAAACTGAAGTTAATAAAAACTGCAGAAAATCTCTTTTTGTTGATAAAGAGTCTGATAATGAACATTCAGTGATACTTTTCAACGACAGCTTCTCAAGCGAGGATGAAATACTGTCTGCATTTATAGAAAATAACCGGGATGAGCATTCAATGTTGTTAAATGATCCCCCCTCCTTGGCTCAGCTGGATCCAGTTTCTTCATTAGCGCCTGCTAATCATGCTGCCCCAGCCAGGGCTGATCCAGAATCTTGTAGAATCAGCAGCAGTAGCTTTCAGTCTCCACAGAGTATTGTTTTAGAGCATCTAAGAGAAACTCTCCTTAGCTCAGAGGGTTGCTGTAGTCAGAAAACCAGCTCTCCTCAAGAATCTTCATCACAGGACTCAAACAAACAAAGCATGCCTCCTACAAAAGGCCAGGGCAGAGCGGGCCAAGCCTCTGGTCTGAAGCAGACTGACATTGGAGTGTTTTTTGGCCTCAAACCGCTCAAAGAAAAACAGACGGAGAGTGGACAGGACAACCTGGACTCATCTGCTGCTCTAGCATCAGGTAAGAACCCAGGAAGGAGGAGACAGAGGAGAGATGGACAGGGGAAAGGCATTTCTGACCCGGCAGCAGAAGAAGCACAAACCCCGGCACTTGGAAATGACTCCACCTCAGAGGGCGGTCGGAGCCAAGCAGGCAGAGGCTGGAGAAGAAGGTGGAACAGAGTCAATGCTGATGGAGAAGTCCAGCTGCCCCGCTGTCCGTTCTATAAGAAGATTCCAGGTCAGTAAGCAAACATACAAACATACATCAATGCATTTTTAATATCACTGGAAGAAAAAGATGACAGAGTAAAAATATAGATCCATTCCTGAAAGTGATTAAGTTTTAACTCTACAGTTTAGCAAAATTAGATAAGGCAAGTTTTATTAAAATAAAATAAAAATGTATATATCTAACTGTTGAGGTTTACACAACTATATAAAAAGCCTTAGAGATTCTGGCTGCACACCTGTAGTGTAAGGTATCCTGCGCTGTCAAAAACTGGAAGTTTATTTTAAGACTTTCAAAATAAAAGCGAAATTGATTTGAAGTAAAAGCTAGCGTCGATTAAAAACCCTGTGAAGCTAGCTTCCTTTCACAAAAAAGTGTCGTTATGCAGGAAACTTATGTACACGCACAATTTTACACCTCACCAAACTCTTATATGGAATAATAGATGTGTTATTTTGAATGGCTGGATGTAAAAGGGCATTAGGTCTATAAGACATTGGCTGTCCTATGAGGATTTTTGTTTGCAGTATAATTTAAACTGCTCCTATGCTCAGTTTAACAGTCATAAACTATATACCTGCTGCAGTCAATTATATGGTTAAAAATATGAGAACAAACAATTTAATTCAGTTTATTTATTTGGCGCCAATTCACAACACGTCATCTCAAAGCACTTTATTGAGACAATTCAACCAGATCATACAGTCAAATTAATTCAGTTTTCCAAGGAAAATGGGTTGATTGCATCGACATATTGACTGGAAGGCAATGCCTCACACCAAGCATGCTTGTAGTGACAGTGGAGAGGAAAAACTCCCTTTTAACAGGAAGAACCCTCCAGCAGAACCAGGCTCAGTGTGAGTGGCCATCGGGGGGTGCAGGGAGACAGAAGCAGAAATACAAAAAGCAGCTGTAAAAGGCGGCCCCGTCCAGGAAACACACAGCCAGGCAGACGAGCTTCGAGCCAGCTCTCATGCCAGAGGAGGGCACATCCAGCCAGTCACGGTCAGAGAAACAGGACTACACCGGAAAACAGTCCAATATCCAGCATCTATAAACAGCATAAACTTCAGGTCTTGATGGTGCAGGTCTGCAGCCTCTCAAAAAGCCAGGTAGTCCTAGAAGCCATAAAGCTTTTCAGAGTACTGTGGAAAGTTGAGTGGAAGGAAGAATGTTGTTTGGGGATGATGACGCACAAATGATAGAGATAAAAACCATCTTAGATTGTGAAGCACAACGTGTCCTAGAGTGGATTGCAGCAAAAGTCGGACCAATCCAGGACATACAGTATTCTGTATGACTAGAATTCTACGTGTTACGTTACTGCTGAATAAATGCTTGAAAAATGTTATTTGGTAACTGAATGAATAGGAGTTTAACTTTAAACTGACCTTTTTAGGGATGTTTTAGTAGAGTTAGCTACCAATGTATGAAATATTTTGGTAAAGATAACCTGTGGTTTGTGATGTAAGATTTCTGACATGTTCTCAGGTACAAAGTTTGCCGTTGATGCGTTTCGCTATGGAGAGATTCAGGGCATAACCACTTACTTTTTAACACATTTCCACTCGGACCATTACGGAGGCCTGACCAAGAGCTCTACATTTCCAATCTACTGTAACAAAGTAAGTCCAGCTGTAGATGCACTGACAGCTTCTCCTGTTTACTTCTTGATACCTTTTGTTTCATTTAAAGAGGATTTAAAATCCATTTTGTGGCTCTACAGCAGTAAGTCATGGGTTTCGTGCCATAGCTTTTGATTTGCACTTTGCTTATCAGTCGGAGGAAGGCCTAACTCTCTTCTGGCCAGTTCTGAAATAAAAACATGAATTTCAATAACTGCTCTATTTTCTTTTTAAGATTTTTTCCCCCCCCTTATTTGTACAGAAAGGCAGCATCATTCAGAGAAATCTCCACATTTTACACTTCCTCTCAGTAATTATTGAAAATTCATAAAGCAGTTTATTTTATAAATGCATTAAAAGCTCCAGAAAAATAAGCACACCTGATCCCCTCTTTATCTCGTGCACCGCTTAGCATGGAGTAATGAGAAATCAGCTTGCAAAAGCCAGCACTGAATACCAATTTGTCAACAAGGGGTTGTTAATGAAGTCAATTAGATTTTAAAAACCTCTTTCTTTTTCCTCTCCTTCTGTTGAGTCGTGCAGAAAAGTGCATCATGTGCCAGAAATTCAATTTATCTGAACCTTAGTTGGACTTTTATCTTTTGTTACAGTGCTTGTGTTTTGCCTATTAAGGTGTGAGATAATTAAGTAAACTTAATGAATTTTATTTTTCTGCTGAATAGGAATTAAATAATCTTTTTGGAGGCAAGCAAAAAAAAACTAAAATAAGGACTGGATCCATCATTTAATCTTTAATTAAAGCCAGTGGAGAATGCTTAACAGGAAATAAAACGGACACTTCCTGCTACAGGGGTTTTATTTCTTTATATGGCAGAAACAGACCTTCAGTGTGAAGTTTAAGCCGTTAAGTTTCTTTTTAATGGGTTTTATGTATCAAACAAAATGAATATTTATGTTTTTTGCTTTGTTTGTCTGAAGCCTGTAGGTGTGTTACCGCATTGGCAGGGCATAAAGACCTCAGCAATGGCCTTAGAGAAGCAACTGTTGCTCATAAGTCTTAAGAAGGGTTGTGAGGTCATAGCCATAAAAAAAATCTGTGGCAATGACAAAGGTATATATTTAACAAAAACCTAAAGAAAATAAAAAATATATATATTTCTGACAGTTGCCAATCTTCCGAAGAGATTATGAGTTAGCATGTTGCTGTATTTTCCGGACTATAAGCCGGTACTGTTTTCCCACTCTTTGAATCATGTGGCTTTTCTGTGGATTTTTTTCCCAACACCAGGGGGCGCAACTCAAAGTTTGAAATCAAAGACGTGGCTAACTTTAATCTGACACAGGCACATGCTAGCAGCAGGCACCACGGAGAACAATTGTCCCAAATTTTGCCATTTATTTGCCTCATTAAAGCTGCAGAACCAATGAAGAGACTGGGTTCAACTCGTGCAGAGCTGAAATAAAGAGCTAACGAAGCCCCAGCTGTCAGTAGAAATTCTTACTTTTGCAAGCCAACAAGCTAACAGGAGCTAGCATTATTTTTCGTCCCTACTGATGTCTAGAGCTCCCCCTACACGTTTGATGGGGAATATTAATAATAAGCCTGTTGGGGCTTATATAGGTATCTTTCTAGTCACAAAAAGTTTTATTTTTATTTTTTTTTATTCATTAAACAGACATGAGGTCTACATAGACATAAAAATTAATGCAACAAATTGCAAGCTCATAAAGACATGCATACCGGTTTTCACAAACTTTTTTCAGCTGCTAGATCTGGCTCCAGTTGATAAATGAATTATTTATTTTTTTTTACCAAAGTGTGTCATGTTAGTATAAACTGTATTTCTGCTTGTGGTGGTTCCACATACTGTCAGATCTTGGGATTAACTTAGATTTCCACTTTTAGCTTTGAGATTTAATTAACAAGTTGATAACCTTTTTAAAAAGACACATTCTTTTCTATTATATCCTAGTATGCCAGAGTTTACTTTCTTTTTAGCAAGACTTTATCTGGGTGTTTAAAGAACAAGGTATTTCTGGTCCTAAATATAATGGAATCAGTCGATTAAATTTTTTCGCCTGATGGTTTAAAGGTCGCTGATAGATTAATTGATTTAAACCCATCTTTCCATATCAGATCACAGGGAACCTGGTGAAGAGCAAGCTTAGGGTGGCCGATCAGTACATCCACATCCTGCCAATGAACACCGAGGTGAACGTGGAGGGAGTCAGGGTCATTCTTCTGGACGCTAACCAGTGAGTCAGCCATGACACGAGTGGGGAAAACTCCCCGCTTTGCTCAACGATCAGGGCAGAATATCAGGAAAATATTTAATTTCTCTTAGGGCTTGGAAAATAATCAATTAAAATCAATTAATCTTTTAATAAATTTTTTTTTCTTATGAACATTTCATTTTTGGAAAATCTGGGATTTCTTTTTTTTTTTTTTCACCCCACCAATCCATTTGTTTTTAGCCGTGTACTCATAGCTAGGGCTGCAACTGATTGCAACCATTTTGCTAATCGATTAATCTGTCGATTGTTTTTATTCTATTGACAATCGGATCGTAAAGGGTTCCTTTAAGATTTTAAATTTAATTTAATCCAAGTCAGGCCAAACCTACATCCTTCTGGATAGAGCATACCCATGGACAAAAATGTTTAGTCTTCATTACTAAATTATTCCACAACTATTTTATTAAGCAATTAATGACAATTAATACAATTTTTTAGCTGTACTTTTAATTAATAAACAAGCTCACTCTGTGATACCAACATCTGCAAAAAGTTAGTGTGCTGTATTGTCATTGTTTAACAGCCTTTTTTTACAGCATTAATTTTGTTACTCTTTAAATGAAGGTCACTTCCGAGAGGAGATGATTAACAATATGACATTTGTATTTTTATGATGAAACTTAAGAAAAAAAGATTGATTAGTAGAATTTGTTAGAAAAGAAATTTTAGATTACATTTTTTAAGCTATATCGCCCTGCCCTAATTTCTCGACTATTCTTTAATCTACATTTTCCATGATATGGTTTCCTTTTAAAGAAGCATGTCCAACTGTTGATCCTTTAGTCACTTCCTTTTATTCTTCTACCATTTCTTTATTCCTCAATCTTTCTGTTCATCCAGCTGTCCTTTAATCTCCTTCCATCCATCAATGTGTCCAAAACTCCTTCCACTTATGGCCTGCAATAACTGCCCATCTATTAACTTCTATCCTCCTGTTCCACCATCCCTTTATCATCTTTTTTCTGTTTGTCTCTTGTATAGTTTATCTGTAATCCATCAATTTCCCCGTCACATTATATCCTAACATTCTGTGTTGTTTTTTTTTTTTAGATTTTTTTTAAATTCCATAATTACAGTCTATCCACTGTAGTAACAGCTGCACGAAATTTATTATAAATTATCTGGTGCATGAAATGGTTTGGGAACTCCTGGAGATTCTGGAAGCTGTTAGACCCCTGAGTTCAGCTGTTATTTAATCTCTGCTTTCTTCTGCCTCTGTTCCTGCAGTTGTCCAGGAGCTGCCATGCTGCTGTTCTTCTTGCCCGATGGGCAGACGGTACTCCACACTGGTGACTTTAGGGCCGACCCCTCCATGGAAACTTACCCCGAGTTACTCAGCTGCCGTGTTCAGACTCTTTATCTTGACACCACGTGAGTATTCCTCTATTTTTTTTTTTTATTCTTTGCTTTTACTTTGAGGAGTTTCTAATAGTAGCTTGTCTCTGTAGCTACTGCAGCCCTGAGTACACCTTCCCCAGGCAGCAGGAAGTCATCAACTTTGCAGCAAACACAGCCTTTGAGTTGGTGACCCTAAACCCACGCACACTCGTAGTGTGTGGATCGTACTCCGTGGGGAAAGAAAAAGTCTTCTTAGGTATGCGTTTTATTCTTTAAGAATTTATGTGACCTATATCTGAAATGCCATGCAATCTGATCAGAACCCTAAATAAGGAAGAATAAACTAGCAGACATCCTGAATATAAATTGCAACATTACTTTAAATCTCAGTATTAAATTATGCATGGGTTTTTTCCCCCCTCTATGCTACTAAAAACCACCCTTGCCATCAACTTCTGGGTACACAATGCAATTATATCTAAACCCAACAGTAAGGAGACAAGTATGTTTTTTTTTTTTTTTTTCAAAGCCTCGAATCGCTTTCATCCTGCTAAAAGGTCACCAGTTATTGCATCTATATTAAAATGGGAGTCGGATGACGCACAAGATTTCAGGATGTTGTTTTTGGGAACAAAGCAACACTCGATATATGGCGTCCTTGCTTGGAGGCGGCCTGTCCTCTGCTGACATCAGTGAATGATGGGCTGCTGCAGGTTTCTACAGTAATGCACTTAAATGTTTTATTTTTGCTTTTGATGAGACATAAAAAATTTATTTTATTATTTGGGGGGGGGGGGCAACTTTTGATCACCTTTATACAATTTAATATGGTTTTATATGGTTAAAAAGTTGAATAGTTCTGTTAAATAGACAATGAAAACATGAAATTCAAGTCTCAGAAAATTATTAGTAGACAACCTTTTTAAATTTGAGTAATAAAAGGATATTTTCAATAAAAATGTCAGGCTTCTTGGGTTTGTTTATATGCTTTTATAACTTGCATAGCCTCCTTTTGCATTAACTGCAGCATCAGTGCTGTGTGTAATGGAGACAATCAGCCTGTGCTTCTGCTGAGGTGTAATGGAAGCCCCTGCATGCTTTAAGTGGCCCTCAGAAATCTGCATCATTGGAGGCTTCATAGTTCATCTATTAAGTTGGGAACAGACCAGTTTGCTGGCCAATTAGGCAACACCATGGTTACTGAACCAGTTTTTAGGGGTTTGGACAGACGCCTAAACCTGTTTGGAAATGACATCATAATCTCCAAAAAGCTTATCAGTGCGAGGAATCAAAGAGGAAATAATTAGAAGAATTTATCCAGGTTTTGTTTTCATTTAGGATTTAATTTCAAACTGCTGCTTACACAATGTATTTTGTTTTATTTGCAGCTCTGGCTGAGGTCTTGGGGTCAAAGGTGAGCCTCTCCAGAGACAAATACAACACTATGTGCTGCCTGGAGTCTCAGCAAATCAAAGAGCGCATAACCACCGACTGGAAGGCAGCCCAGGTTCATGTCCTCCCAATGATGCAGATCTCCTTCAAAGTGGGTGCAGCAGGGTTTTATTTATTTATTTTGCATGATCAATCAATTTTAATTCTCATTATTGTTTTTCTTTTTTTTTCTTTTTTGCTTTACACTTGCATACATCTCTGCATCATTTCAGGGAGAGAAAAAAAAATGTCCTCATTTACTCTGTTTTTATGGATACTTACCCTTATATCCAAGTATGTTATGGCTGTGATAAACAAGATTATGTCTTTTATCAGTCACTATAGCTTTAAAACTAGTTTATAGTGCGATTTAAAGTACTGGATACAGTAAAGGCAAGTGAGGGAAATACATAGTTTACTTTACAGTTACTGTAATGCACAGCTTATGTTTGCAATAATACTGCATCCTTAGCTTAAAACTTGCATCCTAAATGCAATTCTTTTTTTTTTATCTTGCTCTCTGCAGAAGCTGCAGGATCACTTGGCACGCTTTAAAGCACAGTACGACCGACTGATAGCCTTCAAGCCCACCGGCTGGACCTTCAGCGAGCAAGTGGAGTCGGTAGAAGACATCCAGCCACAGATCAGTGGCAACATCTCCATTTATGGTGAGAAGAAATGGTTAACTGGGAGGATTTAGGTTTAGAGTTCATTGAAATGTTTTTCAATTAACAGAGAAAAGAGTTTAATCCATAAGATCACTGTTCTTTATACATCAAGCCTATTGAGAAAAACATTTCCTGTGGTCCAATGAGTCAGACTGCTGCTGAATTGATTTTCTTAAGCCTACAGCGCCCTCTGAGGGTTGAGAGCAGACACTGCTTTAAGGCTTTCCAGGATGGAGTATCAGACTGTATTGTCATCTTTTTTAGCACAGTTGGACTGTTTTCTAAAAAACTGAAATAGGCTGTGACTTGATTTTTATCAGTAAATTAAACCAGTTATTCTTGCAGCTCTGTTCAAAAGTTATGTATAAATCCGTCAACATCATCACAGCCATCTGTCATTAAAGCAGCAGCTACAAGCTGGAGGTTTGCCTCCAGTTTTAGCCTTGAACTTATTCCCCTTATCTGTTTTCTGTCAATCTGACAGATGTTCGTTTGCATCCTCGTCTTTCTCCCGCTGTATTCTTTGGGCCCCATTTTTGCTACATCTGTTCAGAGCAGACTTCATTTGTAAGATTGAAGCAAAGAAGAGGCAGTGTTGCAGATTCCTATTTAAGAGGACAAAGGGATCCTTTGATTGCATTTTCAACTGAAACAACAACATGAGGCGCCTCAAGACTTTGCCTTCTGCTTTGCATATACTCCATATTTCATAGCATCTGACTTTGTCAGATTTTAACAGCAGACATAATTGCTTCTTTGTTTGCTGTTGGGATAATTAAGATGTGGGGAAAAATACTGGGGAAAATGAAATGTTAAAGTGACAGAAAACCCTCCTAGCTTAATCTGGGGAAAAAAAAGATAATTGCTGTATCCTTGAGGATGAGAGGCATTTAAATGTTCTAGAAGATGTCAACCTTCCCTTTTTTTTTTTTTTTTTTGACAGGGATCCCATACAGTGAACACAGCAGCTTCCTGGAGCTGAAACGTTTTGTCCAGTGGCTCAAGCCTCTGAAGATCATCCCTACTGTCAATGTTGGCAACTGGGCGAGCAGGAAGGCAATGGAGAAATGTTTTAATGACTGGCTTTCTGAAACTAGAGCTAAACTCTAAAATGTGCTGCTGATTTTAAGAAGTTTGTTGGTTTAAAAAAAAACAAGCCCCCCAGTTTGGTATTTGAAGCCAAATGTTTGAACACTAATTTGTTCTGATTTATTGTGTTTTTATATTAATATAAATCTTTCAGCAAATGACTTATTACTGAAATAAATGAAAGGTAATTACTGATCTGACATGATCTGAGTGGTTTGATATGCACTCTTTGACCAGTTTATTAAATAAATCTTCAATCTACTGCCTTTAATGAGCAGTTTTAACAAGCATGCAGTATTTACAGCGAAAAAAAATTATTTAAGCGATTAACTGCTGAGTTAATTTGCTACCTGTTGGGACCACATTCCCTTGATATATATATTTTGCATATTTCAAGGTTCTTAAACTGTACTTATGTCTTTTATATGTTTTTATGCCTTAAATAAAAACCTAATTCTTTAATCTTTGCTTTGTTTGCTTGATTCTATTTCAATGCATGCATTATGGTAGCAGCGCCACCTATCTGTCTTTCAATCACCTGCTCCGTTCTCCTGTCATGAACAAGAAAAGTTAACTCCTCCACTTGAGACAGGAACTTGCTTCTGACCCGAAGAGGGCAAGTCACCATTTTCCAGTGAAGAACCATGGGCTTAGTTACAACTACGAGAGGAGACCCAGAGACCACGTACTGTCAAATACTGCGTCAGTTAAAAATCTAATTAGCTTCAGATAATTTCCTTTTTTTTTTTTTTTTTTTTTTTTTTTTTTGCTTGTTGACAAGATGCTAGAAAAAAACACTTTGCTGTGAGCTGTTTAAACAGAAATTAAAATTAAAGCGGCAAGTGGCGTTGGGTGGCCCTTGCAGCTCGGCGCCGTTTGGCCCATTGCAAAGACAGGGGCCTCGTGCCGCTGCCCCCATACATATCTTGATTTGGCCCAAATCCAAAATTAGGAATTAAACACATCTTTTTCCTAAATTGTGATTTTCTGTCAGTGTGAGGAAGATGCAGCAAACCAGTGGAACTTACATTTGAACAAACAGTTTTCCTCCTCTTTACAGTAGGTCACCATTACACCCACTGACAAATTCAAGCCAGCCTGCAATGATGCAGACTCACTATCTAAGGGCCCTACCCACTTTGTGGTTTGGGATGGCCCTTAATGTGGCAGACCTTCCACAGGAACGGAGGGTTAGTGCTTAGGTGTTAGTATTTAGGGTCCGGTTTGGGATTGGGCCTTATTTTTCCCCACGATATTTAGAGATCTCCCCATATACCAAATTTTGAATTTCTGTGACTTATGGGTTTCCCCATCTCTCCTTAGGGGACGCTGTTGTGGCATTTGGTCACGCTCATTTCTGATTTCATTAAAATATTTACATTTTACATGGGGCACAATTGGTGAGTTTTTGAATATGCTATAGTGGCGCCAAATTAGCCTTTTATTGGGGAAAAAAACAAACTTTCGAATTACAATAGGCCTTTGCAGCTCTTCGCTGCTCGGGCCTAATAAATAATTGGGGATTTTTGCCTTTACTGCTTTGAACGTTTTTTCATAAATAAAACAAAAACATACAATTGGCTTATTCTGTTATAAACTAATTTTTGTTTTTAAAATCCTCCAGTTATTTAAGAGTCAATGCTAATTTCTGTGTAAAAAAAGACTTAAAAAGGTTTTTAGACATTTTTATTTCACAGCATCTGCTACATTTTAATGTAATAAAATGAAACTATACATGCAAACTAAAGAACAAGGTGAAGTCATTGACTAACAAACTTGTTTTTCCCACTTAAAGATAAAATACCTGTGTCACTTCTTTCCATTCGAGCTATCAGAAAACCATAAGAGAGACTGCTTTGCCAAAATGTTGACCTTGAGCTCATGTGTGTCTTTGATCAAAGATCTGAGACTAATTTGAGAAGGAATACCCTCAATCATTCAGTTCTGCATCTCTTACTCTCCAACTTTGTAAGCTTTCTAATAAATTTCTCTTAAAAAAAAGTCTAATAAATAGAGATGGTCAATAATTGTATCATTTTATTTGTATTAATTTTATTTTCCCAAACCTAACAGCACCTATGCAAAGGATGGAATTTGCCTGATTGAGCACCTTATTCAGAATACTGTTGCTCAATCTTTGGTAAATATTGTTGGAACCTATATTGTCATTTTTATGGTTGGGGCGAAACGCTGTTTTCCTGTTTCTAAAAGAACTGTGACTTAAAGCTGAAAGGTATGGCAGGATTTTGCCTTTATATAACCTCTCCCTGAGGGCAGGAAGGCGTGTAATACTGGTCTCTTTCTATATTGTTTCACTTTAAAACAACCACTGATTGCTAGCAGGGTCCATCAAAAAAAAAAAGTTAAGTTAAGTTACATCATAACTTAAGTTAAAACATGTCAACCTTTCTGTGATATAACTAAATGCTTACAAACAGGTTTCCCCTTTTGTGATTTCGGAGACATGCCATTCATTTGGGTCATTGCTCTGAAAAATGACTAGTTGCAGAAAGAGCAAGAATGAGCCTTGTCTTAGTGGACAGTTTGCATGCTGGCATTCCCTTAAAGTTGTTAATGGAAATTTGTAAATTATATTGATGGCTCTACCTTACAAGCAACCCCAGCTAGAAATATTTCTGACTTTGAACTTTCTTTATGTGTTTTAGTTTTTGGTGGCTAGTGTGTCAAAACTGTATTAATTAATAAAAATGCATCAAAGAAAAAATGAATGTAACATAAAAATGCTGGCTCAAGGACAAGAGCTTGCATAAAGAAGGTGTTAAACATTGCACCATTGAGATGGCATTAGGAAATACATTTCACTGTGACATTCACCTGTTGTTTCCTTCTAAAGGCAGCAACCCAATACACATATCCAACACCCAGGAAATAAAACATTTTAAGGTATGAGATCTTTTAGTTTAAAACTTCTTGAAGACCAATAGTAGATGGAACAGATTGTCACAGAAAGTTGCTCTGGTCAGTGCCTCAGTCCCTACAAAGGCTTGGATCCCTGCAGACGGCGGACGGTCACTTTCACCTGAAATCAGATTCTCTCGTCAGATTGAGTACAACAGTGCATTGAAATCCTGATCAAATTTCTGTATTTCTGTCGGAAGCAATGACTGTACCTCCTTCTTTAGCGACTTGCTGACAAACATGTTAAAGTCCTCCACGCTGCTGGTGTGAAGGTCGTTTATTGCCAGGACTTGGTCCCCCTTGTGGAAGAGGCACACTGACTGCGGCTGTCCTGCCCAGTCAGACACACTGTTGCAAACATAAACAATAGTCCAATTAACAGATGGTTTTCAACTTTCTGCGATTTCTGGATTAAACAATTAATGCACCAGTTCTGTCGCTCTTTTATCATATTGTACGTTTAAATGTAAAAAGAGTTTAAGTCCTCTGGGCCACAAGGTGTTTGAAAAATAGTTCAGATATGAAGTTACTCTACCAGTGATGGCATCGATTTAAACCAGGGATTCTAAAACACTGATTAAGAAAAACTATTCATTCTGATTTTACTTTAAGAGAGACATAAAATGACAAATTAAGGTAATTTCCTTCTCAAACATTATCGGAACCATAATTAAGATTTCCTCAAAGATTTAATGCAGCTATATGCACACTCTGTGTATACAAAATGACAATAAAAGTTGTTTAAGTCTAAATATAGATTACAAGGTTTGCCATTATAGAGGTACAACACTAGTTGTCTGACACAAAGCCCCAAATGAATAACGGACATAGAAACAATAAATGGCTAACATAAAAAAAAGCAGACACAGCAAACTTTTTAATGTTTTAAAATTAGCATGTGCTAGCAATACTATTAGCTGCAATGCCAATGAACTGAGAGAACTCAAGGTAACATTGGTAAAGAGTTTTTCTGTAAACATACAAGCTTAGTTAACACAGCTAGCTCATACAGGAAGGGAGAAATGTTATAACTTGGTACAATAAGATTTGTTTTAACACTCTGGACATCTAGAAATTCACTTAATTTCTAGGAAGTGATTATTTGAATCCTTTAAATTAGTTTTATTGTATTTCTAGGATCTTCAAATACAGTTTGTACTGAAAGGCAGTTCTATAAACTAAAACAAACAAATATAATTTAGGCTCATTGCCTACGTTTTGAACTTCTAATTTTATTTTTTCTGTAACAGGATGAGAATAAAGGCATTTTTTGCTGCAAAACTGTTTAAGATTAAGATTAAACAGGTCAGTCTCATCCTCTACACACTGTTCTTTGTATGCAAACTAGCATCAGTGCCACAGGAGTAACTGGAAGAGAAGGTTATATATATTTAAAAAAAAAATCCTTATGCTATATTGCAGTTTCTGTCATGTGCAGAATTGGCTCCAAACGCTCTTAGCACTGCAGCAAATCCAACAACTGAAGAAGTTAGAACAGAAGTAAATGTACTGTAGTAAATGTAATTTAGACCTGCAACACAATTAGCTGGATAGTCAAAGATCTAAGATTTTGTTCTGAATTGTTTACTGTTTTTTGCCAAAAGGCTGCTGTTCTAGTAATAATCTTTTGAAGTGGGACAGTAAAACATTATTAATATTGGTACTATGGGGACATGGGTTAGATATTGCCATTTAATGGTTGCCTTATGCAACCATTTCTGTTTAAGGCAAACATTAAATAGCATATAAGATTAATATGCTGTAAAAATATTTTTTTTTGTCAAATTTATAGAATGCTGTTAAAAAATGTTTTTGCTGCATATGCATACTAAAGAACAGTGGCATTTAATACATTCTCTATGTTTTATAACATAGAAATTAGATGTATTATTCTCTAAATTATTTTGCTATTCTGTTTTTTATAAGACTGTAATGTTCACCTGCACTCCTGACTGTTACTATTGTAACAACTGTTTACATGCATCTTGCACTACTCAACTTGACCGAACATTGATTTGCACTGCTGACTGTTTATTCACTGTTTATAATTTGACTGTAATATGCAATTACCTTTCAACGGCACTTTAATTTAGATAGCTTCTGTCCAAACTTTATTTATTCATTTTATAGTAAAATCCATCTGTATATTATGCTTTTGTACATAACTGTAAAAACCCTTTTTATAGTAATATCCACCTGTATATTATATTTGGTACATATCCAGCTGTAAATTTAGTTCATAACACCAGTTATCTATATATTATATTCATCTATTAGTAAGATTCTGTTTATAATGGTATTCATCTCTACATTTATTCAGTAGAAACCCATGTCCTGTATGTATGGAACCATTATTTATCCTGCACTTGCTGCTATAACACTTCTGGTTAGACCTAAACTGCATTTCGTTGCCTTCTACCTGTACCTGTGTAATGACAATAAAGTTGAATTTAATCTAATCTAATCTAAATGGTGTATTTTAAACTAATGAATCTGAACTATCTATTCCATTAAGTAGTTGCTAATCCACGCATAATCCCTGCATCTAGCAGTGTCTACACCACTCTTAAGACAATTCAGACTGTTTTCATGTGTTATTCCAAGATGGTGGAATGACCTAACAAGTGCTACAAGAACAGCAGCGTCCCTTTCTATCTTTAGGAAACTCCTAAAGACCCACCTCTTGAAAGAGCATCTCCTATCCTAACTCTTAGTCATGGCTCTGTACCCCTCTACTAATCTTTCTGTACTTTCCTAAATCTCTTTGCTGTCACCACTGATTCTGACTAGGGATTTTCCTCTAGAGAGCTTATGGTCCTATTGATGATGACTGTAACATTGTGTCTACTTTATAAGTCGCTTTGGATAAAAGCGTATGCTAAATGCATAAAATAAACATAAGAATAAACTAGTGCAGTATGTGTGAATGAAAGGAGCAGAGAGCTCATATAGGAGTTATGCCTGATTAAGGAGCTTTTTCCCCACAGTGAAAGTAAACAAATAAAGACAAACAGCATTGTGACTAGCCTTGCCTTGTTTGTTCTATGCTCTCACACAACGAGTATCTGTGAATATAGTGGCTCAAGGGTGAGGTGAGGCTGCAACAAGTTCACTACAGGTTTACGTTTAAATGAGTGTTAATACATGTGGAAACACTTTCCTTGACTTGTTTCTCTACTTCTCCTCCAGATATAGGGGCAAATTGTATATCTCTAATAAAGCAGCCTAAGAAAATGGAATATTGTGATGCTTTAATATAATTTGATAAACATACCTTGGCTTCCCCTCTGACTCTGTGAGTGTGAGGTAGTTTTTCAAATCTGAATGCTTCACCATGAACTCTATGTTCTCTTGGGTGCGGCACTCAGGGCTTGAAACCAAAATAAAAGGGATTATTAATATCTTTATTCTTGTACTTAGCTATTTCAAATACAATTAGAAAGAATATGGAACACATAATGTTTTTGTTCTGCAAGCTGCATTTCATGTAATTGCAAAAAAAAAAAAACGGTGTGAGATGGTACTTTAGAAAAGTATTTTTTTGTCACACTACTACCACAAACACCATTGTATTTAACTGCTCAGCCTCCGGATATTTCAGCCTCTGCAAGCTTTTCTGGCCCAATAAACTTAGCATCACAAATGTGTGCCTATTGTTCTCAGGCGGATTTACAGGTATAATGTTTATCCTGGTTTTTGAAGCAAAATGGATTCTTTTTTTTTACCTGAACCTGGTTATCCTATATAACTAAGAAATTCTAACAAAAATGAGCTTCGATCTAAAGCAATGTAAATGAAACTCTAGCTGTGTGTTATATCTTCACTCCATTCTGAAATGTTGCACTGCCACAAATGGATTGTTTGTGCATAAAAAAAACAAACAACAAAAAAATCTAATTCATCCCCACGGTATCATGCTGCCATCACCGTGTTTTAGGGTAATGTGTAAGTATTGAGCTTAAACGGATTCAGTGTGTAAGTTTTCTTTGCTGCAGTTAGGCAGATAATAAGCATAAATAATAGCAATAATAATCAACTCAATGTACTCTGGGGAAAAGGTCTGGTTGATGTTTTCGGTGATTATCTGTGTATGTGTGTCTTTAATTGTTTTAAAAGAAACTTAATGCTTGATGTAACAGTTGTATAATTTGTCATTGCACCATGGTAAATACTAAGAACCCTCTAGAAACCACTCAAACTTGTTCAACAACATCCAAGCATTTTTCCAGGTCAAGTTCATCTCAACGAGTCACCAAAATGTCGTAAAGCCTTTTGTTATTTGTTTACAGTGATGATGATGCAGTTACATCAGCGGCTGTTCTTTTTTTGCAGCCAGACAGGGAGTGCCAAAGTGGGGGTTTCCAGATATTTCCTGGAGCTCTTTTCAATCACTCTACAAGTCAAACTTAACATAACCTAAAAACTGGATAGTTTAGTTTGTCATATATTATATCTAAACAGGATTCCCATCATATAAGAATATTTTAGCATTGTTACCTCTCAGATAGGTCTTGCTTTTCCAGCCCATTTAAATCTGGTGTGTCAACAGGAGAACTGGCACTGCTGGAGCTGTTGCTGAAATCTGAAGATTGATTTTTGTCATCTCTGTGAAAACAACAACCCAAGAGCAGCACAAGAGGTTATACCATCAAACCCTGGGACATTTTTTAGCTGCCTGCAATGGATAGTCTTTGGTGATTTCTCACAAAAATACAGTAAGACAGTTTTCAGAGATAAAAGAAAGCCTCATTTGTCTTAAGGCAAAAAGGTAACTTTTGACAGGCCTGATTTTTGTTGTAAATAATGAAAACATCCATCTATCCATATTTTCTCCCGCTTAGTCCTTGTCATGGTCACCGTAGGGCTGGTGCCTATCTCCAGCAGTCAATGGGCGAGAGGCAGGGTACACGCTATACAGGTCGCCAGTCCATCGCAGGGAAACACAGAGACAAACAGGACAAGCAACCATTTATGCACACACTCAAACCTAAGCAGATTGTAGAGAAGCTATTTAACCTAACAGTCATGTTTTTGGACTGTAGGGGGAAGTCCGAGTACCTGGAGAGAACCCCTGCATGCTCTGGGAGAACATGCAAACTCAAATCAAACCTAGAACCATCTTGCTACAAACAAGGACGGTAGGAGGTCTGCTCGGTTCTTGTTATACTCTTACATTAATGATCTCTGATTTGCATATGCCTAAAGTTTCTTAAGAAAATAACCTGGTAAGCAAAATAAGCTTTGATTGAATTGAAAATATATAAAAATAATTAAAATGACAATAAAAGTTGTCTAAGTCTAAGTAAGTCTAAGTAAAAATATTAAGAAATATTACAAATAAACAGAGGTGTCAAGTAACGAAGTACAAATACTTCGTTACTGTACTTAAGTACACTTTTTAGGTATCTTTACTTTACTCCATTACTTATTTTTCTTCCTTATTCTGACTTCTACTCATTACATTTTCACACAAGTATCTGTACTTTCTATTCCTTACATTTTTAAAACAAACGTTACTCGTTACTCTTGGCTTCGGTTTAATGTTTATAAATATTTATTTCACGTCATGTGCGCCATCCAATGCAGATTATTGGCACCATCCACATCTAGTGATAACTAGTGTGATTGGATGAGTCATATAACGCAAACACTCATTGGTTAGCTAAAGGAAATCATCAGAAGCAAGCAGGTGTTCTTCAATCTGCAAACGAGAATTGTCTATGCTGTGCTACAATGTCAGATTCAGAAAAAGATGTTGAAAGGTCGGAAACAGGCGAGAGCGTATCGGGAGATGGAGACCAACAAGACCTCCCTCATCCTTGGCCCTATCTCAAAGAATTTTTCAAAATAGTATAAAAATTGAGCTTTCAATTCATATAGTGGCATCTGGCTGTTTTTTTTTTTTTAAACGTTACGTTATACTTTAATACCTTAAGTAGTTTTTGGAGCACATACTTTTTCACTTTTACTTGATTTACTTGATACTTCAACTTTTACCAGAGTGTTTTTAAACTACAGTATCTATACTTCTAATTAAGTAACAAATGTGTGTACTTTTGACACCACTGCAAATAAACTATAAACTAATCTGACCAATAGTAAGTAAAACTGGTCTTGAGAGTTATTGCCTACTGTGGCATGAACTAATGTCCTGTGTTGCTTTAACTTGCTGAACAAATGACCCTCCACCAATCTGTAAAATAACCATCAATAAACACGGAATCACCTCATAATATGAAATAAAATGCAAACTAGATTAAAGAGAAAAAATGTGTTATAAAATGTAAATATAAGGTAAAACATATTATAAATGAAAATTAGGAGATAAAGAAACAGCAAGAAGAAAAGAAGGAACCAATTGCAAACGGTTTGAAACAGCTTTGTGTGTGACAATACAAACCAAATGAAGATCTTTTTTTTTTAAGAGTTTATAGGAACACCAAGGGATCAAGACATAATGTCCAACCTGCTGCCAAGTCACAGGCACATTTTAATTAACAGATAATGCCAAATTTAGATGAGGATGTTTTTTTTCATCTCTTTAATTAGCCATAAAAGGACTTTAATTTGCCACAGTTGGCTTGAAATCACAGCGAAATTAATAATTATTACACAGTTTGATAGTGGAGGAAATTCACTGAAGCAAACAGCAGCATACAAGTACCAGATAATGGCACAGAGTAATTTTAAGAGGCAAGAACAGTTTTGTCTCTGTGGGGCACTGATGAATACTTGTCTGAACAGGAAGGTCAAAGCGGTCATCACAAACTCTGCTGTCCTCCTGACTGAAAATCAGAGTTTGAAAAAAAAAAAAAAATTCTCAAGGAAACTAGTCCAAACAAGGATATATCTGCTGCAGACCGGTTGAAAATTAAAACCTTGCATAAACCTGCAAAACCGGATTCCCTGAGGTTGGGAATATTTGCAGCACTTTAAACCCTACATTGCAAAGCAGTTTCCTCCATTTTCTTCTAAAAAAAAAGCTTTACATATATATACAGGCTACACAGACCTGCCTTTTCAGCCCTATCTAGAATGCAATGCTCAGATAAGGTTTTTTTTTTATATTGCAGGACACATCAATTAGATTTTCTGCACATATGAAAAAGGTGAAATCTGATCAAATGTTTTTCTGCAAAAGACAAACCTATTCTGATGACACCGAATAAGGAAAAGCTCTTACAGGACATTTGTACAGGAAGAGGAGCATTAATTATCGCCTCACTGACAACATTGCTACGGTCAAACATGGTGATTCAGATTTCAGGAATTCTTTTTTTCTGGCGGGGCAAGGATGAGATCAAAAGATGTACCAGAACGGAGGGATTTAAGTCGATAGGAGCAGGAGTCATTTTTCAGAGAAGAGGCGTGTTATGCTTAGCTGATCTGACTTTATCGTAAATATACTCTAAAATAAGCCAACAAAGGGCCTCTGCTGTATTGTTGTTGAGAATAATTCTCAAGAAGGAAATGAAAATTTCTGCATTCTTAAAAACAAATCTAAGAACCTTGATGCCACCTATGTGTAAAACTTTTATAATTTAGCGTATTGCAAAAGAGTTTTCTCCAGTTTTATCCTATCACAACTATAACTTTTTATACCTTTTACAGGTATTTTATGTAACCAGCAATATGAGATCAGAAATAAGTACACAAACTGTATTTCAATGTCTTATATTTGGCTCCTTTTAGTCTATACTTTGTTGAACCACATTTCACTGCATTTGGAGCTTACTATGAATATCTAGAGACTGAAATTCCTGTCTATTCTCTGTTATGTAAAGCTCAAGATCAGTCAAAATGAATATAAAGCATTTTTTAATGTTTCCTGCTCATGACTCTCAGTTGGATTTTGGTCTGGGCTTTGAATGAGCCGTTCTAACATGCACAGCTTTAATCTAAACTGTTCCATTGTAAAGCTAGCTGTCTTTCACACACAGTCTTTTGCAAAAAGGTCAAAAAGATCAGACCCTTCCATTCTGGCAACCAGAACTCCTCATAGCTTTGAATGAACATAGAGTTGCTGCCTAACTGACAAAAATGTCAACAGTTTCTAAAATCTCTCTAGCTCCTCCAGAGTCACCATTGCCTTCGTAGCTTCTTCTGTCACTAAGGGCCGGGCCGGATCTATCAAAGGTTTGCGTGTATAAAAACGTGAGCTATTTCACTGCGCACGCTAAAAAATGTACAAACTGATCTATCAACAGCGTGCTAAAAGGATTTGGTCTTTAAAACGTGCTAAATAGCGCCTCTTATCCATTTAGTACTTTTTCTGCAATGAATATGCAATATGTGGCGTTTACACGCAAAAGTGCATCTTGTGGGAGGAAAACATGTAAATATATTAATTTAGCACTCGCAAAGCGATTTATCAAACCTGAAAGCAATTTTGTACGTATCGGTATCTGACTCTATATTTAACACGTTTGAAAAGAAGGTGCAAATGGTCTGTATGCGTAATTGCGCACACATGGCAGCGGTTATTGTTGCAAGAAGGAGACATCGAAATGAAGCAAGGAGACGCAGAGAACGCATTTTTTCACTCCGTGTGAATATTTTTGGAATGACTGAGGAAACGATCATTAAAACATATCGTTTATCCAGCATTGCCATTTTGGAGCTGTTGGGGGAACTCCGAATGGATTTGGAGCCAGCCACAAGGAGGACCCACGCAATACCAGATATCACAAAACTCCTTGCAACATTGCACTTTTTTGCATCTGGGTTCATTCCAGCGTACGGTTGCAGCGAGAGCTGGGATCTCCCTTCTAAATGCCATGTCGCCCTGACGCCCTATCGGAGAACCTCGACCTCCCTCCTGCGCCTGTGGAGCAACATGCCAATGCTGCGGGGATGCGTACGCACAGTAATCTCATCCACAGTCACTTCTTGTGAGCCATTTGGTATGTGCATTTTTCTACAGGCCAATACAAAACACCTGTTTTTTTTTTTTTTTTACTGCAGTGAAGTAGAAATTTAGCCACATACCACCATATATATATATATATATATATATATATATATATATATATATATATATATATATATATATATATTTATATTTTATTTTATTTTTGGAGGGGGTGGGGGTGTCACTGTAAGATTTAAATTTCTTAATGCACTAGTTTGTAAAAACTACAAACTACTTTGCCGCAAACCACAAAACGCGCAAAACCATCATTTAAATAGGGCGTCTCCAACAGTTTTGCACCTGCCACCAGTTACGCAATCGCTCTTGTTAAATCACCCACAAACCATGGTTCAGCCCCTCGCGCAAAATTCCAGTTTGCGAGCGCAAATTACTGCACGCAAAATTGGATCTTGATAAATCCGGCCCTAAGTCTCTATGATTAGGTGAATTACCATGTGTCAGCAGGCTCCCAGTTCTGCTATACTTTCTACACTTTCATGATAAATGATAAAGGGCTACATGATGTGTTAAATTACCAGATTATTCAAAGATCTGGATGTAGTTAAACAAGCTAATCCTGCTATAAACCTCCCAACCAGCGATCTGACTTCTTCTGAAGGTGTTTGTTGACCTGATGAAGGCATTTCCTTCAGTGTCACAAACATGCTCTCCTTTGTGTTTGTCTACCACTTAGGATTCCTACAGGTGCTGGTCATAAAATTAGAATATCATGAAAAAGTAGATTGATTTCAGTAATTCCATTTAAAAAGTGAAACTTGTATATTATATTCATACATTACATACAAACTCATATATTTCAGATGTTTATTTTGTTTAATTTTGATGATTACAAATGACAACAAATGAAAATCTCAAATTCATCATATCAGAAAATTAGAATATTACTGAAGACCAATAAAAACAAAGGATTTATAGAAATGTTGGCCAACTGAAAAGTATGAACATGAAAAGTATGAGCATGTACAGCACTCAGTATTTAGTTGGGCCTCCTTTGGCCTGTATTACTGCAGCAATGCGGCGTGGCATGGAGTCGATCAGTCTGTGGCACTGCTCAGGTGTTATGATAGCCCAGGTTGCTCTAATAGTGGCTTTTAGCTCTTCTGAATTGTTGGGTCTGGTGTATTGCATCTTCTTCTTCACAATACCCCATAGATTTTCTATGGGGTTAAGGTCAGGAGAGTTTGCTGGCCAATTAAGAACAGGGATACCATGGTCCTTCAACCAGGTACTGGTAGCTTTGGCACTGTGTGCAGGTGCCAAGTCCTGTTGGAAAATGAAATCTGCATCTCCAAAAAGTTGGTCAGCTGCAGGAAGCATGAAGTGCTCTAAAACTTCCTGGTATGTGGCTGCGTTGACCCTGGACCTCAGAAAACACAATGGACCAACACCAGCAGATGACATGGCACCCCAAACCATCACTGACTGTGGAAACTTTACACTGGACTTCAAGCAACGTGGATGAAGTGCCTCTCTTCTTTTCCTCCAGACTCTGGGACCTTGATTTCCAAAGGAAATGCAAAATTTACTTTCATCAGAGAACATGACTTTGGACCACTCACCAGCAGTCCAGTTCTGTTTCTCTTTAGCCCAGGCAAGACGCTTCTGACGCTGTCTGTGGTTCAAGAGTGGCTTGACACAAGGAATGCGACAGCAGAAACCCATGTCTTTCATACGTCTGTGTGTGGTGGTTCTTGAAGCACTCACTCCAGCTGCAGTCCACTCTTTGTGAATCTCCCCCACATTTTTGAAGGGGTTTTGTTTCACAATCCTCTCCAGGGTGCGGTTATCTCTCTTCCTTGTACACTTTTTTCGACCACATCTTTTCCTTCCCTTCGCCTCTCTATTAATGTGCTTGGACACTGAGCTCTGTGAACAGCCAGCCTCTTTAGCGATGACCTTTTGTGTCTTGCCCTCCTTGTGCAAGGTGTCGATGGTCGTCTTTTGGACAACTGTCAAGTCAGCAGTCTTCCCCATGATTGTGTAGCCTATAGAACTAGACTGAAAGACCATTTAAAGGCTTTTGCAGGTGGTTTGAGTTAATTAGCTGATTAGAGTGTGGCACCAGGGGCCATCAATTTTGAACCTTTTCACAATATTCTAATTTTCTGATATGATGAATTTGAGATTTTCATTTGTTGTCATTTGTAATCATCAAAATTAAACAAAATAAACATCTGAAATATATGAGTTTGTATGTAATGTATGAATATAATATACAAGTTTCACTTTTTAAATGGAATTACTGAAATCAATCTACTTTTTCATGATATTCTAATTTTATGACCAGCACCTGTATGTGCATAAGTTGACAGGAAAGGGTTCACTCCAGTGCATAGAATAGCTAAGCATGCAGTGATTCCAAGATGATTATCAAAACTAAGCATATACAAGAAACACAGGAGTTCTCTGCTCTTCTGTAACCTGTGAAGAAAATCCACAGTGCAAAGAGTTACAGTAAACCAGAGATCATGAGGATTACCTATAACCTGCTCGACAAGCTCTAAAGTATTGCCTCTCCAAGATTGCTCAAAGGACGTACAATTTTGCGGTGTAAAAATAGGTGATAAAGAAAACACATACAGCAGCGTCACTTTGAGACGTACCCGTCTTCAGAGAGGGCGTCCTCTGATATCAGAAGAGATGATCTCTGTGCTATGAATTTTTCATAGACAGCACAGATGGACCTCATCAGGGTGCCATTGGTAACCATTTCAACTTCACGGTCGCTGAAAGCCACATTTTAAGCCGTTGCACAACAGCAGGGATAAAAAGAAAAAAGTTTTTCTGCATAATCATAGTGCAAAAAAAGAGAAAGTACTCACTCAGCTCGAGGTGTTGCTTCAGTGCATTTAAATGCGTTCATCGATATATACCTTGAAGAAACAAATTTTGAAAATGTTAGCCTCTGAAATGTGTCGATTTTGTATTTAAATTGAAGAATTAGCAGGCACTCACATTGACTCCATGCTGGATGTCCACATCATCCCACTCCTAAACGATTCCTTGCAGAATAAGAAGACATAAATCTATTATGAACCAGCTAATGGTCTTTATGCATACATGTACAGAGAGTTTACATTCATTTGCAATGGGCATAACACACTGTTTACAGACTAATTGGAGCAGATCTGTTTTCGAGGAGGCATGTGTATACAAAAACCTCCAATATTTCTTTTTAAAAACAAGAAGTAAATCTCTCTAGTTTACAAATGTACATGTGAGCAACAACTGAAATTTGGAAATGCAGCATGTCCCTGGGCTAGGTGGTTTCCTAACTTGCAGATGGCTTCTACCCAAATTCAAAAGGTTTATTTTCTAACAGGTTTGAGGTCAGAATTTAACCGAAACCGAATACGCTTTAGCTATCTGACTCATAACTGTCTTGCTTTTGGCACAACTTCACTGGCTCCAAGAGGCAATTAGATAGTCACGAAAACTGATGAAATAAGGACACCAACAGCAACTGAAGTACGAGGAAATAACTTAATTTGCTGATCAGCTTGCTTTGGTTTGTTGCCCTCAAAAAAAGCCAATAAAGGCCGCAAGCTGAAATGCATCATTAAGCAAATAAAGTTGTTTCCTATTTTTTTAGGCATTGCTGGAATTAAGACGTTCAGGAATAACATGAAAGCCACCATGGTTTGAACCTGCCATCAATTGGGAAACAGGTTTCATGATACTATAAGAAACTCGGAATAGCTCCCTGGAAAATGTGATCAGAATATACTAATACATATTTTTTTTAAAGTTACAGAGAAAAAAAAAGACTATGGTAGAACATGGTAGAGGAAGCAGGATTGTGCTACATGCAATTGGTTCTAGTTCATTGCACACAGCGGAATAGAAATTAAAATGAAGAAACACCTTCAGATTCTTTAAGTTGATATCACCAACAGCTGGCCAATTCAAACATCGAACAAACTGGGTGCTGCAGCTTGATAAACAACCGGTTTTCCGAGCTAATAAGGCAGGATGATAATAATTCTGTTAAATAATCCCTTTTTTTGTAATCCCTTTAAATAGAACACAACTCAATGTTCCACTGTATTTTGCACCATATTTATTTTTTTTTTGCACAGCAGTGAACCTTTCCATATCAATGCCTTTTGCACCATGACTTTAAACTGGTTTTCCTTTTCTCCTAAACTGTCTACATTCTTGATCACTGCTTCACTTTATAAACGGTAATGTTAATTTCACTGGTGAAAGCTGTCAAAATTTCGTTTTGCATACGTACTGTGTATACCAAATTCTAACAAAGTTTAATTAAGTCTCCAAGTCTAATACTGATCACAGCTGAGTCCAGATCAGAAAATAGCAGATAATTGATTCTGGGTAAAAGAATAATGCAAGAAGCCTGCTGATGGGGAAAAAACACAAGATTAAAGTACAACCCTAAAAGATATAGGACTCATATTGGTGTTCTTTATAGCTCAGCACCGGATAATGAAAATCTAAGAAATGAACGACATTTATATGAATTATGACTGAGCAGACTTCTCACGGGGACCATAAATGGCTGTTTTGGCATCTTTTTGAATTAAAAGAAAAAATAATAATAATAATGATTATTGAGACAGTTTAGAATTGTAATAAAACTAATATTCAACATAGTACCAACCTTTTTAAGTCGGTCACACCTGGGAATGTCGTAGATTGAATCGACTGAATCGGATGGGAAAGACCATCTGTAATCTGCATCCTAGCAAACAATCAGAAAGCAGTACGATTGTTAATAATAAGCTTCCCAAACCAAAAGTCATTTTTTCCCACCATTTTCTAAGATGTACCAGTTCTGTGTTTCCCTCTGCAGCATTGGAGGAAGGGTCAGAAAGGGACCTCATCTTCTGTGATGTCTGAAACACACACAAAAAAACACTTACAATTGTACAAGTGTGTGCATGAGTTAAGGAGATAAGAAAAAAAAAAATAAGGATATACCTCAACTGTCAAGTTGTTTTTGTCTTTCTTTGAATTGTCTTCTTTCTTTACAATGAAGGGTACCTGCAACCCAGAAAGTACATCATTCAGTCTCACCAATATGAAATCACTTTGAGAAAGAAATTTCTGTCTTGAAAAATTAATTAATGAATCAGTTTTCATACTAATTTAACCAGATATAAGCTCTGCTAGTCACAGCTTGTCTTTTTGATTTTAATGCACTGAGAATTAGACATTTTAACCAGATATTATGCTCATCAGCTCCACAGAGGACTGAAGGAGCGCTGAAGATCGGCACCAGCCCCCTACGGCAGTGATGCCCACCTAGTGGTCCGTCAGTGCATTGCTAGGGGTACATTAAAATATTTTATTTCTAAGGTAGTAGAGTAAAATAGGACTGGGATCTGTTTTGTTTTGTGAGGACCCAATTGAAAAATTAAACAAGCTTTTATAAGCAAAAAAGTACTTTTTTTTCATGTTTTTACACACATTAAAACCAAGTAGAGGAACAGACTGAATGTAGCGAACAGCCCAGTATCAGATGATTTTCACACTGAGCTCATTACTGTAAAGCAGCTCAGGTGTCTTGACGAAAACAAAGTAAAATTAATTAAGTCAGTCTGACTATAACTTTTGTTTAGTATTTTGTTCACAATTCATCAAGTTTATAAGTGATTATGGGAGAGTTACTCAGAGGAGCTCCAGATTTATAAATAAAGGTTTATAATATAATTTTATTTGGCATTTATTTGGATTCCTTACTAACTTTCAGGCAGCATATTAATGTTGCTTTTTAGTTTACATGGAGTGAATAAAATACCTTAGAATTAGACGTTCCACTTTTGGACAATCATCAATACTTTTGACTGAGAGTGAACTGGTTGGTTTTTTGGCACCAAACTGTTTTTATGGGTTTTATGTGTTTTTCACAAATGTTCAGATGGGTTGAGGAATTTAGGAATGGTAATTTCATAAGATTAATTTGTCTGTTGCTAAACCAGTTTCAAACTGCATTTGCAGCCTAAATGCATATTTAGAATGGATGCGACAATTTTTAACAGTTTCTGATTCAAGCTTTTGGCTCTTGTGAACTAGAACGCTGCTTAGTTTTCCAGTTTCACCTTAATCACCGCTCAAACAAAGTCCTCATCAGAGCTGGTTTTGGAATGGGGAAATAATGATTCATGCTTAAAAGCCAGAACTGTGCCAGCCAACCAGGTGAACATAACCAGTTCTAACAAAAGGAGTGGTGACATATCTCTCCAGAACTATGCCGGAAAAAGCAGGTAACCATGAAACCAGTTTACTGTGGGGTATTTAACTAAACGTTTGTAGACCTTGTGTTGATTACAATAAATTCACAATAAAGTCCCCCTATTTGCAATGAACTCTTGTTTTACAAAAAAAGTTCAAATTCCTAAAAGCCAAGGTAAGATGATATTTAATCTTGTTGCTGCTCTTAATGTCCAAAGTTCATTCATTTTAAACACATTTATGCTGTGACAAATTTCCAAGAGTACCATAAAAACCTCCAATGCTAAGAGGCTTTGCAGCTGATCTGGCTGCAAATGTTGGCTGAGCTCCTGGCTAACAAGCTCTAAGTAAAAATGCTCATCAGAGATCACATAACATGAAGTTTGCTTTTCTGATTAATTGGTAGTCTTACACAGGCTGCGGAAAACAGAGTTTTATTAACTGCTGACTTACCCTGTCAACATCAGTGTTGGATTTCTTTCTCTGGTGAAGAAGAGGGTTTGTAATTATCTAACAGATTAGGAAAGGAAAGGTAATTTTTTTTAAAAATTCAAGTGAAAGTCAGACAGTTTGTTATTGCAAAAGTGTTTGGGGATTTAAGATTTTAAAAGATAAGATAAGATAGACTTTATTGATCTCAGAGTGAAGAAATTCATTTGTCATATTGGCTCAATAGTCAAAAGAAGGTGCTAAAATGAGAAAAAGCAGCAGGGAACAAACTGACTGAGGAAATACAATAGCACCACAGTTTTGGGACAAAACTGCAAATCTCTTATGCCAAAGGAATAAATACATGACTTTCAGTGCTCCGCTAAAGTATTTTTACCCTTTAAATATGTGCACATTATTCCACAACTACAAAACTGTATTTAGTTAGATTGTATTTTTATAGAACAAAAATACAATCTAACTGTCTTAGTCTATCTTAGTATAGAACAACTTGTCTATGGAAATCTATTATAGAACATGAATAAAAAACAGCCTTACAAAAACTAAGGAACATGGCATATAAATATAAACCTCATTGCCTGTCTGCTTACACTGACAGTTGGGGAAAATGAGAACTTAAAGCATAAAAAGCCCCTGGTGACTCTGGAGGAGGTGCAGAGGCTGACTGCTCACAGACAACCATCTATTGAGTGGAAAACTATTACAAACTAGTGAGACTAAAACTGAAGATGAGAGAGAGACGGCGGTGAAAAACTCCTAAGGGGACACAGTCAATTTGTGGAAGGAGATGCATGAAGCTGCCAGAACTACACTCTATAACATTTGCAGCACTAATTGCTGCTGAGAGGGGTTCGACTCAGAAAGCTTAAATACACATAAACAACATTTTTTCTCATTTTTAACTTATAAAGCTGAAAAAGGAAAACCATAAATTAATTTTATTTTACTTTATGCAATTATGCATTACTTTATGTTTGTTTATCATATAAAATCCAATCAGTATAAATATATTTAATTCTTTCCAGTATCTTCAGTAATTAGTCACCAAATTGCTCATATTTTAACTGTTACCATAACATGTATTTTAAGAATCTCAAAGCTGTGTTTAAATATTTATCAGAAAAACATATAATCAACTCCACATGCTTACGTCAACAGTTGGCTGCCCATTGCTGATTTCCTAAAGGAGTGAGATAAAGAAACAAGTAGGGTAAATGGCAGTGATCTTGTTTGTAACCAAAATTGGTCAAAATAAGAGAATTAAAAAAGCCTTATATGGAAAAATGGAAAAGCACTAAAAGCTTAATGCACCTCTGAACTGAGAAGTCTATGAGGCCGATTGTTTAGGGCATCATACAGGGCTTTAAACCAACGTTCAACCTCCGTGCTGAAAGGGGAAAAAAGCAGTTGTGAGACTCGACAAATTACATTTCGGACATTTTTATTTTAAATTCAATACCAGAAATCAAGTCCATAATGAAAAGATAAAACTTAGCAGAGATTTATTTAGTGGGAAAGCCATTATTGGATGATGTAAAGGGCAAGAGAGCACCATCATTTAGTTTTGATGGGGTCGATCTAGGAAAGTAATTGGTGATTCACGCATGAGGAAGCGTTTCATGGAAAACAAAACAAAAATAAAGCTAAGGGCTTTCACCAAAAAGTGATCAAACCACAATCTTTGCTGTGCCTCCATAGAATTCAAATTCAGGTAAAACAAGGAAATAGAAAACATCATTCACCTATACTTGTGCTTTTTCATGCATATGCAGAAAAGGTTGTTGAATAAATATAAATTGAGGTTAATATGTACTATATTAGGATGAATGCATCAAAAGTATATCTTATGGAAATTTGAAAATAAATGCTTACTAACCTGGTGTCCCCAATAAGGAAGTAGTCCCGATTTCCTGCCCTGATGTAGAGCACACATGAGGGGGAGCATTTAAATGTCTTCTGGACCCATGGCCATTTCTGGTGATGCTGAGGGCTCTCATATAACAAGGAGATCCTGGCAGAGCAACAGAGTTTTATTCTAACCTCCCAAAACATTTTTAAAGGCACCAAATAAGCCTCAGATACATGCAAAAGCAGCCGTCTGATGCTGAACGTACTGCGTCAGATCTATGGCTCCACGTGGGGTCCCCTTGTCTTCTGCACTCCTGAAGTACTTAAACTGGTAGTCATGCTCATTGGTTTTAAAAAGAATAAAGTAGCGTCTCTTCCACTGCAGTGGAGAAATAAAAAATTTGATATTCAATAAAAAAGGCAAGCACAACCTGCACAAAAATCCAGTAAAAATGAGAAAAGGTCAGTCACCTCTGACTTAAGTGAATTGGGGGGAGGAGACTTAAACAGGTACCCAGACCTGATTTCTGTTGCGTCTGTAATTGGCTTGTAAAACACTGCACTCACTGCAAGATAAAACTACTGTTTAGAGGTGGAGTACTAATTTTTCATTATTATTATTATTATTTAAGAAAATCTATTTAACTGAAAAGAAATTCATTTTAGAGGGTCAAAAAGAGTTCAAGAAATTCATAATAATTATTATTATTGTACGAAAATTAAGCATTATTACAACTAGCAAAAAAAAATGCAAAGTGAGAACACCTAAAAGGCAAATGACAACATTCAAACCAAAGTTGTCAATGTATTTATGGGGGTAAAAAAGAGGTAAAGAAGGGCAACCAACACTTTAAATACTTAAACCAATACCAATACAGATCAAGGAAACACAATATTACCTGAATTCCGTTCTCTTTTAGCCATTTTGATTATCCCCACCTAAATAAAAACAGCACAGCTTTCAGTGTCATTGCAAAACTTCATTAGTGAACGTATAAAGTATAAATTCATATTAACTTCCTTGGAGGAAACCAACAGAAGCAAGGATCACAACCAAAGTCATAAGTATGGAGCCAATCAAGATAAAGAGTGTTTAGATTTTTTTTATATCATGTAACAAAAACATGAAAATGATGTAAGATAAGTAAAATAAATATTGTTAAGATCAGAGGCACCTTCAGATGTAGTACAAGCCAAGTATAAGACACAAGGAAATAATAGGAAACAAAGCACACTGTCCTTACCTGCACAGAGATGCTACTCAGAATGGAATGAGCTGATGATGGGGCTGCCGGCTCTTTGTACCTGACAACCAGTGACTCGATCATCTGGAGAACTGGACTTTCAGGTTTTATGCTGCAGGCCTGTTTCAGAGGCAGTCTGGTTTTTTGTTTAGTTTTTTTTCAAAACTAAGAAGCTTTTATTTAGGCACAGGTTTCCTGTGGAAAATTACCCCTTAATTTCACAGTTCAGTTGTTCGTGGAGTGCATCATTAAAAGCAAGGATTCTCTCACACAAGCATGCATTGTCTTTTATCTTTTATTCCCACTGCTTCACTGGATAGCTGGGATTAAGAGATGAAAAAGTTTTTAGCATACATGCAAAATATGGTACATTTTACACACATACGTATAGATAATAGATTATCAGTAGATAATCTATTTTAGATGCATCTGCTGTCACTCAAAGTAACTTACCTTTAATTTCAAAACCAGTTAACGAGTTAATAGCTTAGTGATGTCAGAGCAGGAACTTGCTCATGAAACGCTCGTATAAATACTTTTATCATTATGAGGTAAAATGCAAAATGTCAACCTAAACAGACTAACCCACAGTAATATGTGAAGATGGAAACATTATGTCTGAGGTTGCTTTTCATATAGCAGGGACGGGAATGGTGGTTAGAAAGCTGAGGTTTGTCTCTCTGTAGCACCTCAGTGTCAATGCTAGTTCCTAGTATTTGTATAAAATTCTACTTTGCAAAAAGTTTTTTCCGATTTTTTGAGTCTGATATTAAATGAGACTAGGATTTGCCTTCCAAAGGTAAAACTACATCATACATACAGCCAGTGCAAAGAAATTATTTTTCTTAAAATCTTCTAAGGGTCTCTATCTACCTACAGATGTTTTTGCAACAAATGAAGCTAAAGCGAAAATTCAATCTGGAAGGCTCTTATCAAACTTCACCTGGACCTCCTCCAACATCCTTGTTCAGCTCCAGCTAATCAACAGGGGACACTCTCTCCTGCACGCCAATGAACTTTGACCCACCTCCACCCGATCTCCTACCTTAGTCTCAGACTATTCTCAGTCCCGCTCACTCTCTGATTTATTCCGGCACCAGTGTTCGGCCCCTGGGGGAACTCTACGCTAATCATTTTACGAGGTTTCTCACCCAAGCAGATGTCAATTCTCAGCATCAAAGTCTCCAGCCAGGGCCTGAGTGCCAAAGATCTTATCTCATTTATGTCAATAAAACCTTTATAACTGCAGCTCTGAGTGAATCTCTCCAGGTTAAAATGATAGTGCACACTTTTCAGATTTTTGTTGAAATGAACCCACCAGACATATTTTGAAATATATCAATGTTGATACTGTAATATTGTTTCACTTTTCAGAGAAAATAAGAAATTATACAATAACTATTCCAATTTTAAGGAACTTCATATTGTATATCCTGTAGTGGCTTTAGAAAACACATTTACAAACTTTAGATATTACAAAAATGTAACTGGAGAAGTTATAAATAAAATGCATGTTGCATGTTGATTTAACATTGATTTATGAGGATTTTGTTAACCTTTTTACAATTATAAATTTCATTTTTTTTAGATTTATTCAACTTTAAAACTACATCCGACATCGTTTTAACCACATCTCAACCAGATTTATTTGCTGAATGTCGGTCATGTGCCATTTAGGAACTTGTTGAAAACATATATACATACCCTTTCCTTTCTACTTTCCATTTAACATACAGCTTTGTGGTTTTTGTTCATGTTTAAACCTAATTACGCAGAAAATATTTGCTCATTAACTTAAAAAAGGTAAAAAAGTAAAAAAAAAGACTCAGCTCTAAATAACACTAATTAAGATGCATCTAGTACTCAACATAACTGCAGATTATAAAATAAAATAAATTTAGGATCGAAATCTGAGGAAAGAAATTTTCAGCCCCTAATCAAGAAACTTCATTGCAAAAAATGGGCCATGTCAGCAAAAAGACATTGTAATTACAGCCTATGTTACCCTGCTGCCCTTTGACACTATCTCCATGCTGTCAGATTTTAAAGATGCAGCGCAGCAGAGGCAGTGTGGAGAAAGGGGTCAGTCTAATTTACTGGCAGATTTAAGGGGCTCTGTGCGTATGTGTTGGGACATTAATATTAATTTAAATAGACGTCATTCAGGGAGAGGGCTTAATTTGGCCCATTTGACGTCACTCTGTCTGTGCCTGGGCCGGTGCTGCACAAAACAGCATCTGTAAGACTGCACAGCTTTTCACATATGCACGTACTATAATTATATAAATGAAGCTTTCTTTATTAATTGTACAAAACCAATAAATAAGCATAAATGTTAAAAAAAAATCTGCTGGTTTGTAAAGGTCCTGATTGAAATGTCATCTTCTGTGCAAATTATATATAATAACACATAATAATTATTTTTATCACTACTGACTTGGAATTGTTTTTTTCCATAATTGCCTTTAAATGTGTTGAACATGGTTCATAATTTGAAAACTTTTTTCCTTATACAATCTGTAAAAAAAAAAAAAAAACATTCAAGGAAGTTTTTGATATAGATGATTTTATGTCCCAATTTGGTTCTTTTTTTAATTGGGGTGCCACAAGATTCAGTCTTTTTTTTCTCACTTAAGTTTAATATTTTTGCCCTGTCCTCTTTATTGTGTGTTTTTCCAACATAGGTCTGCGAATTGATGTTCCAGAGCAAGATGACAGCCCACTGGATTTGCTTTCACAAGTTGGGCTTTATGCTGGTTGTCATAAGGTTCTGCTTAGTAATTATACAGGAAACCTTATTGAAAATTTATTAGAGAATAAAATCATTTAAAAAGGACAAAGAGACGAAAGGGGGGTGAGAAAGGGGAGAGGGGATAAGAACTAAGGAGAGAGAGAAAGAGATGAAGAATAGTGAGGAGAGAAAAGAGAAATGACAAACCAAACCACCAAAAAAAACCAACAACGCAGAAGATATAAGATATATTTTAGAAGTCTGCTTCTGCACCTGCATGAGACGAGAGAAGAAGAAAACAGAACAAAACAACAGAGAAAAGACAACCAAAGTAAACATGTGGCTTCAAGAGAAGCAGGTAGCCCTTAGGTATCCAGTCAGTGCTGTGTGTGAATATTATTCAGGGTTTCACATATCTGTAGCTGCAGCTTAGTATTTAGTCTTGGTGTGCATTCGCAAACACACTGGAACCAAATGCCTGTGGTATTTATGCCTGCCCTGTTCTTAATAAACATGTCTTCTTTTTTCACTCCCATGAACATGATACTTAGATATGCATCACATCAAAGAAATACATCAGCATCACTATGCAAACACGACTGCAATGTCTTGAAAAAGACATAAAAAAAAGGAAGTTGCTGAACTTTCCTTTGTCTGAATGTCTCAGTCTCCCCATGATTCATGCTCATTAGAATGTAAAGTCAAAAGTGTCTGCAAAGAAAAACTAATTAGAGAGACCTGCAGCTAAGCAGGCAGGAATACCAGCAAACCAGTAGTGCTGTTTGACAGATGAGTTCCAGCTGTCAAAAAGAGAACAATTCAGCTCAAAAGTGTGCCGTCTCACATTGGTGCCTGGTTTCTGTCATTCGTTGCTGTTTGTTTGCAGATTCATGCACACGGTGCAAAGGTTGACTTTAATCAGGTATTCTGTGCAGCATATTGATGAGACAGAGATTTTGCTCAGCAGTCATTCGTCTTTGTCAAGTTACCACTCTGAACATTATGTCCTAAAACATGCCTCACCAGGGGAGATTGCATTTTGTTGGGTCATGCTTTCTCATCTATCATTAGATTTGGAACATGCATCTTTGTGCTTCTGCAGCAAGTCAACTTGAAGGTTAATTAAGTTATGAATTCCAAAATAAAAAAAAAGGCATAAAAGCACCTTGTTGCAGTTTGGGGATTTTTGTTTTTTCTTCTATGATTGTGTTCCACTTTTGAAAGGGCTATTGAACAACTTGTTCTCGAAAATTAAACAACGGGTAAATTAATCATTGGAGCATACAAGGAGGAAACGATCTGCAGCGCTATTAATCTTCATTATCTGAGCAAATTCCATCTGTTTACATGAGACTGCAGTCTCCTACTGTCTAACATATAGTAGTGCCACAAGAACAGAAGCCTTGACAATTTTAACGTTTCCTATGTATAATTCTATGGACCAAACATTGGGAAAAATATTTTTTGCATGGATTTACAACTGTTTTCCATATAAAAAACTGGAACCTTTTGTTTGCGTTGGCATCCAGTTATTTTACTCTGTTGTGTTCGTATTAAATTAACTGAAAACCTCAGAGATTTTTTATTAGAACTTTAGTAAAGTACTAGCAAATTAGGTCAATAATGCCATTCTATCTGTAGAGGAGCAGCAAACATCAACAGTAGGTGCTACCCTGTATACTTTATCATCCTGTTGCTCTTTCCTCAGAGCAAATCATGAAAAGGAGAAAAAATAATGCTAATCGAAAAAATAGAAATTAATAAAAAAAAAAAATTTCAGGAGGTGGGACGATTTGTTAGTGAGGTATTTATTAGTTATGCACTCCACACATGTGGCCTTTTAAGAGGGATATTGAGAGGAAAACCTGTATTTAAGACAACCATAAAAAGTCCTGTTCACAGTTTACAACAAGGCAGTGAAAGATACTACAAACATATTGAAGAAGGTCCTTTTTTAATCTGAGTGTAAATCAGATTATTTTTGTCATGCATGAAATATGGTCTTTAAAAAAGATTGGAGTGAAGACAGTCGTTATTTGAAAAACACTAATTTGGGTTTTTAATGGAAGGTGGGAAGGGAAGGTTGTTTTTTATTCAATCTGATATTCAGCTGTTGGGCTGAGAATAAAAAAGCAAGATTTTCAGATTTGTGATCTGTAAATCTGGTTGAGAAATACCCTTAAGTATTTTTATCTTTAACTAAATTAAAAAGGGTCACGCTTTAAACCAGAGAATCAAAAATAGAGAAGAGAAAAACCCCCACAAAACTTTAAAGAAATGTATTATTTGATATATGTCTCCTGCTTTAAAGTAATTCCCTTAGGAAGTAGAGCACTGCTACACTACTAGTGGCATCCAATCTGGGGTTAAGGGTCATGCTCAGAGATTTAAAGTGTTAGGTGAGGTTTCAAAGCAGTGACATTTGTAGTGTCTCAAGGATGCAAAAACCCTGCTCTCTATCAGCAACTTCCCTTTCCCAACCATTTAATTATGGAATCGATCCAACAAATGTAGATGCAAAGTTATTCTAATGAGAAAAGATATGTATAACTGATCGTGTATAACTGATTCCTTCAGAATAAATGTCACGTGAAGATATGTATAACTGATGTTTGATAGTATTCAATGATTCTTCAGATCCAAATCCACCCATGCATTAGAATTTACCAGACCTGAGTCAGAGGATACCAGAAATGCCAAGGGTATTTCCTTTTCTTTGTCTGGTGGAGGAAATATGAATTGGAGAGTACCTAGTATTTGGTTTCTGTTTATTTGCTGCTCATAGGAACTTTCTGCTTATTGGAATGTAATGCACATTCTCCTCATCTTTAAAAGGGATCCATTCTCTTTTGTCATGACCTAGATACAGTCTGCAATCTTTATGCACTTTAGGATTAATCTGAGGGTATTTTTTAAGATTATTTTCCAAACTTTACATCCGGTTTCTCCTTAAAATGGTGTCCCATTGCATGACATAAATAAATGAACAGCAAGTGTCCAGTTCTCTGAGGTGGAAATGAAAAAGAGCTAGTAAGTCATTTAGTTCTGCTGGGAGAGGTTTTTATCTGCAGGATCTTTCATTCTTAACTTGTGACAAAACCTGAACTCTTGCATCTCCTTAGGCCAGTCTAAACTGGCTTACATGAAGTTTTTCAGCATTTATAAAGGTGTTGATGTCACTAAGAATCACTGACGCTTCACTTCACCAAAAACAAGCTAAGACCTACAATTCCTTCAGAATAAATGTCACTGAAACATCTTTGTTATTCATATTTAAACTTAAGTTAGTGTTTGAAAAGACAACAGGTAGTGTAATTCTGTATGATCCGTTTCTATGTGAAGCTAGCAAGGACATTTTAACTAAAGGTGCATTTGGACAAAAACAAAACTTTTCAGATGAAGGTTTTTGTGACGCTGAGTTCCTGATCATCTTCCTAAGGTACTGCAGCCTGGTTAGAATACATGGTTTCTTTGAATTAACCCCATACATTAAATAAAAATGGACCTCCAAGGATATCTATAGAAACTCTGTGGAGTGTTCTGAATAGAGTAAAACAAAAACAGAAGAGAACTCTGGACATAAATACTGCCCTTTAATGTGGTCTTAAACAAAAGGCACAAATTTCATTACATAATAAATTAATATTTAATACAGTAAATTGATTACAAAAGCAGTCCTCCTTTTTTTTTTTAAACAGTGAACTGCCCAGAAATTTAAAACTGGACCAAATTAAGCATTAACGGTAAATTTGAATCTTTTTAAATTCATTCACAGCATTTAAAAAACTGGGAAGCATTTAAAAAAATTTCTCACTAAGGGCTTTAAAAAAAAAATCCCTGCTTTATTTTCATTCCAAAACAAGTGGAGCAAGTATTCCTCTTGGCACTAATCATGTTAAGGTTATAAAAAGAAATACAAGTTACTGAGGAGCAGAATAATAAAAAAAAATATACATGATGTCCCTCTACTGCCATTATACCAATACATGGAATTCTGTGAATAGTAATAAAGCAAAAACAGTCAAGAGTGCACACTATGGAAATGTGGATTGTGTAAATTCATGTTAAATATGACCAAAATAGCTGCCTCTGTGACTTTAAAACAATAACAGGTTATCGGCAGGTTATCAATAAAACAAGCAAATGTCGTGTTTTCGCATTGATATTTCTAGATTTTATTATATAACCAATATCAACCAATTTATGTAATCACAAGATGCGTATTTTAAATCAAAGTACACTAAGTGCCTCTAATTTCCTTAATCTTTTTGTAGGATAAAAACAAAGTCTGATAAATAAAAACAGCAGAAAAAAGCGATATCTAATTAATGACTACACACTAATGAAGACGGTGTAGCACAACAATAATAGACAGTGAAAATTCATCTTCAATATTTCCTATAGTTTCGATTGTCTTAAATTTCTAGCTTGGTCGTAAAGCAAACATTTAACGGTGTAAGATAAAACTAATTTAAAAAAAGGAGAAAAAATCTAATTATTTTCTTGGACCTGTGTGAAAATAAAATAAGTGCAGTTTGGAGTATTGAGAACACAAATCTTACTAATTCAGGTCTGAACAAACCAGCTAACCAGGAGGCAGAAATTCCAGCCCAACTGTTTGTACCTCATGCTCATCCCTAAGTTGCTAAGAACAAATCACTACACAGCAAAAAGATCACACCTTTTTAGCCACCATGTATAGTTAAAAAAATAAACAGGAAATTTGATGGTACATGAAAGAACCTGAGGATGCCAGCATGCTTATAGTTACAAGTAAGGCTCTGATGCTGAGGCTTACGGAAGAGCGTTGTGACACTGCTGTGGAAGGAGTGTTTGCATTTTTTTTATTTTTATTTAACAACTACATCTGGGAACGGAAACTGTAAAAACATGGATATCTAAAAATGATGCACTCCATTTTCCAGATTAGAGAACGTATTTGGTTTCACATGAGTGTCTATCTGAGACTTATTCTTTTATAGTTTTCCCTAACATTATATTTTTCCCCCTTCAGTATAGTGTACTGACTGTGGAAATTCCCTATACATTATTACCTGCATAGAAACCAACTAGTCAGTTAATTACAGGATGTTTAAAGCAAAAGTCTTAAATTGACAAATACCTTCTTATGCAGGTTTTGCTTGGAGACAATTGACTGGAAAAGGATTGAGCTGTATGCCAAATGATCGACAAGTCTTGTCAATGCAGAGAGCACAAATGCTATAGTTAGCCAAAAAGGGGGACCATTGACCATTTTTATTAAAAAAAGAACGAAAACAAAGCAATTCCTATGCTCAAAACTTTCAAAACATTTTTTTTTCCCAAGAATGCAAAACCTTTTTCACCATTCGACAATAAAAAAAAATAAAAATAAAATATATATATACTATTCATAAACCATCTAACTTTTAAATATATTTTGTCATAAGAGTTAAATCATGTCCTATGGAAAACACCTAAATAAAAACATAATCTACTGTTAACGTGCATAAATATATATTTTTATATATATTTTTTAAACTACTGCACAATCATTTTGTTGCACAAATTTAACGTCAATATTTCGCTCAAATATTGCTCAAAGAAATCACCAGAGATGGCCTGAATAAAAAAAACTTCCAATCCTGTAAATAACACTATAAGGTCTACAAAATAAACAGGTAGGGTAAGGGGGTAAAAAAAGATATCCAATTTGTTTTGGTAGAAATATTTCAGAATCTAGAACAAGGTAATGTCTTATTAAGTAATGTCTTATTTAGTAGACCTGTCCTGACATGTGCCAGAAACAACCAATGTGAAATAAGTGCTAATTAGACAAACTATGTTTTTGTTTGTAAGATCTAACATATTTTGAAAGTTCTGGAAAATGGAGAAACACATATTCAGATATGATTCCACAAACCCACAAGAAACTGGCAGCGGAGTTTGTCGGTGAGTAGATCATACATATATATTCCACAATGCCTGTCAACAACGATCAGCTTAAAGGTGACAATGTTATTTCAAAGGGGCAACCTGAAGAGGAGTTTAACCATCAACACATGAACTCAGAGTGTCACTGTTAGATATTACGTCATGGAGTGCTTGTTTTCAGGCCCAAATGCGGCACGCTGATGTGTGCTGAGTCCCGCTGGGCCTGAATCATCCCTGAATGCTTTGACTGCTTGCTCATCGCCCTAAACAGCCAGTCTAGTCAGTCTGGTCAGTCCGTGTCATACAGTGCAGGCAGGATATCAGTTGAAGTACAGTTCTTTAGTCAGCATAGAGACCACACAGGGAATCTGTTTCTTCTCAGTGAAACGTGGGTCTTCAGACCAGGACTCAAAGCTGGTGGCCACCATGTAGTTGACCCGTGTTAGGATCTGCATTATCTCCAGCTGCTTGCCAAACTCGTTGAGGACGCTACAGAGGGCCTGAACAAACCAGGAGCCCCGGCCAGGGTTCCTCCATGAGTAATATCCTAAAGAATGTCAAGGGTTAATAGTATGTAGAACAGAAGGGTTTATTTTATTTTATTTAACACTAAAAGTGCATCTTACCTGGGACAGTGGAGTACGCAAACAAGAAATCTGCCTCAACTGGGATTTTATGTCTTGGATTGGCATCTGTCTCCAAGGCGTCGTTAGGTGGACCTGAATCTGTCTGGATACCATCATCAAATTCAGAACCTCGACAAGCCTGAGAAAAGGGGAAAAATATAAACATTAGAAAGAGATAGTGGGTGTATTTCTACGTATTAGCTAGGGAGTCAACAGAACAACATTTTTTATACATCTATTTAAACATAAAGGTATTTTTTAAAGCATTATACCTGGATGAAGAAAAGTTTGGGCTTCCCCACTAAGCTTTTGCACTTGTCCCCCCTGAACAGCGAGGTCATGGCCTTGATGGGCATGGCTCCGTCTGTCCCATAGATCATTCCCTCCTCGCCATGGCTCAGCAGGATGCAAGCGAAACACGAGCTTTGGCTGTGGTCTTCCTCCGAGGCTGACCCACAAACACAAAAAAATAAATATTAGCTAATTTTGAGGCTGTATGAAATAAATAAATCCTCTTACTCACAAAACACACAAAGCTAAAATGAATATTTAGGCTTTACATAGTAGAAAAAGGGCGTATCCTCTTATTAGCCCCATTTACACTACCCTTTTGAAACCATGCCGAGAGCAGTCCGAGCATGGTGACAGAGATAACTGTTTAGTGTAAATGGCACGCAAACTGAACCAGACCATGCCAGACACAACCGAATCACGCTAACACAGTACTAGTTCAACAGTAGATCTCAACGCTGTAAAGTTCTGGCTCGGTTCTCTGATAACAAAGAGCCCAGGAGCAGACCGCTTCATCTCATTACAGTCAGCCTACGTAATCATGAAATTTCAGACATCCCTACCCTGCCAGACGTTTTCCAGTGATGATTCTGCTTAGCAGTGTGATGAACCTCAACGTCTGTCATTGTTTCTTGAGTCTGTAAGCCTTGATTAGGTTATTGTTTGTCATATCCACTTCAGAAAAGCCGACTCTGTCAACTAAATTTACCAAAGGCTGCCTTCTTCGCCTGACTCTCTGCAAACTTCCTGAATGTTACGGCCACCGCCATGTTGGTACGCTGGTTTACCTCTAGAGAGCAGTAGTACCGTAGATCATCACTATGAGGCGAGGAACCGTGCTAGCGTGATTTGTAAACGGTCTTAAGGAATCAAGCTCGGCAAGATTAAGTGATCCAAGCTCAGTCCGAACTCGGCATGGATCGGTTTTCAGATTGTAGTGTAGATGGGGCTATTATTTCAAACCAAACTGTTTTAGCTATAGTGATGGAATTTTTATTAGATTACATATCAATTAAAATAATCTGAAATATGAGTAATCATTGAAATGAAACCTACTGTTCAATGCTGTTTGATTATGCAGTTTCAAGAGAAAGAATAATAGATTTGAATTTCAGGAAGCCTGGTGGTGAGAAGATCTCAAATCCATGGAGATGTAATTTTATCTTAGACTTAGACAATATTTTTTCTTTCTATACTGAAATAATCCCTACAAAACACATTGTGAGAATACTTGTTGCTATTCCTATATTTAATCCCCTTTCTGTCGTTACTGTGTAAAACTGGGTAAAAATGTATTTTCTACGAGATTTTAACAACAAATATATTAAAATCTATTATGTGAAGGCATATATTTGTGTTTTGCTGTCGAAGAACGATAAAAAAAAAAAACAATAGCTTACTAAATGTGTCCTAAGTTTTTATTTGATGGCAACAGAGCAGGAACCATTACAGATTTTTTGTAGCTTTGAGCTGCAAACAACAGCTTAGGCGGATTCTGTTGCATCTTTAAAGGCTTTGACAAAAGAAAACAATGAAGCTACATTTGTTTTCTAGCTTCCAGCAGTGACAATTAACAGCTGACACAAAGGCAATGTCATGCAACATGCATAGTAGCAGTAGTTGCTGTAAAATGGGTTTTATGAACATTTAAAACAAAAAAGGTGAAACAAGTTTGCAAAACATTTTCCTTGTTGCCTCTTTCCCTTTCACCTTTTCGCAGTCTGAATTATTCAAGTTTTTTAACATGTTGTAAAAAACATGTTTAATAATTTTTTATTTAACAGCACTGACTTCTATTGATGTTTCTTGTGATTTAAGCCAGCAAATGAAAAAAGACCAAAGTTGTTTAATATTCAGACAGGTTAATATTGTCCTTTACAGGCTATACTAATAATAAAGCATAGATATAAAGAAAATAATATTCCACATCACTGAGCCATCATTATAACACAATGTTGGTTAGGGATTTTATAAAAAAAAAAAAAAAAGAAGACTTTTAAGATGTTTCTTTGATTAAATAAACCATAAAATACAAAATTAGAGGAAGGCACCACTTACCCTGTTTGAGAAGATTCTCCATCTTCTCACACGTCTGGTCGTTATAAACAACGACTTCGAAGCCCAGGTTCCTGAAGCATTTGAACAGCTCGCCTGCATCGCGGTCTGTGCCATTGCGTACATTCATCCCTGTCAAAATATAACGTTAAAGCAAAGACACCTACATCCAAACAAACAATAAATGTCGAGTAAATAAATAAGTGTGTAACGTTATTAAATACGTAGTGTAAAACAGGTTTGCCATACCCGTGTTTGCATCAAAGTTTTTGTTGTTGATGATGATGCACTTCCCCACTTGCTGGTGGCTCATCTTATACTGGAATGCTGGTAAAACAATTCTGTAATGGCTTTCAGAAGAATAGTCCTGCTCCCGCGTCTGGCCATCCTTATTTTTCTTGCTAAAAGACAGAAAACACAAATGAAGTTTTATATACTCTATAATAACACATCACTGTGAGGTAAAAAATCGGTAACAAAAAATAGGCTTTCATATTTACACAGTGTCAGCTCTTACCATATTATGTAATATCTTGCTAATTGAGACTTGACTAGAACATATCCCCGGCTCATCGTACATTTCCAAACTTGAAAACTTTCTTTGCAAAGACTTTTCAAAGAAACATGTAGCACGCGGGAAACTAGAAACAACCTGAACCACTGATTGAAAAAAAACCCTGAAACATACGTACGTGATTAAATAAGGCATAAATGGTGAGGCCAAATTTGGTTGCAGCGATCCACGGTCCGGCTAAAGAAGAAACTAGAACATTTTTGCTAAGATCACCGACGTAGACTGAGCAGGAAGAAACGATCCAGCGAAGGTCAGTTTCACAGTCCTCTAATATTTCCATTCTTTGACAGATCCATCCAGATACCTAAGCTAACAGTGGCCCATTGCAAAGCTAAAAGATCTAGAAGAGCCCAGCCATTGGGTCACTGCAGCACCAGAACAATACTGTACACAGCATTAGCTCCTGTCCATTTACACCCACAGGCGAGCGTACTTTTTTTTTTTTTTTCAAATAGACATGTGATCCAGAACATTTGGAGTCCCCTCCCACCTCCACAGAGCCAACATGCTGTACAAGACAAATGCATGAGGGTGGGTGAAGAGCTGCACCCATGCTACACTGTGGAAAAAGGACAGTCATGATAAATCTCTTACCTTGGGTCGTCATTAAGCGCTACTCCGCTCTGCATCGGAAATACCTTGATTCGGTCTTGTTTTTAAAATTTCTGCACACCCGGATTCTGAAATCTTTCTTAGTGTGTTCTAGGAAGTGCACATGCTCTCTGTACAGTTTGGAGTCCAGACTGGGCCCACAGGCTGCTGAGGTGAGGGACAGTGCACTGTGAGCCCCCTGAGTCAGCATACTCCCCATGGAACCAGTGCTTTCTAAAGGCCTATTCATGCTCAGGCCTCAGAGCCTCACTCCCTGCTGAGGTCAGACAGGCTATTAGGTTCCTTCAATGTGAACAAATAAAAGATCCCGTCGTACAGGACATGGTCTACAGTGAAACCATTAAAGATATTAATAACAATGTTTTTAGAGCGGTAATCAGAGAAAAACTGTCGAACAATCAACTATTATCCTACTGTCAATAATAGTAATATGACATTTTTGATATTTCAATATCCATAACGGTATATGATTAGAGCTTTTGCTGTAATAATAGACTGTAATAATTAAATTGTATGTGTTTTGTTATTTTAAAGCAACTATTTCCTTCATTTTCCACTAGAAGTGTTTTATAAACATGGCAAAATAATTGCCATAAGTTCGTAAAGGGTTCAGTTGCAAGCATTTTTGGCAGCTATTTTCTCTCTCTTTTTTTAAATTATATAATTTCAACTGAATTGAAAAAATATGTATTGTGATATTAGTTTTATCTGTATCGTCCTAAACCATATTTAATACATTTCTTCCACTTTTGACATGATTTGAGACATCGTTTATCTTGCTTGATTTCCTTAATTTTTGATCATCGGCCGATACTTAGATGCAAAAGTGATTTTTTTCCACAGATCTTATCTACCTCTGCAAAGGTCTGAAACTCAACGCTCTAAACCTTGATTTATAATTAAGAGTAGAAATTTCAAAAGTTTTCATTGTTTCACTGCTTAATGCTTTTCAGTAAGATAAGATTGAAATATTTAAGGGATTTAGTGATCTTATGACCACTGCCAGCGTCTGTTATATAAAAAAAAAAAAAAAGAAATTCCGTTATATACTTAGTTAAAGATATAAATAAAGATAATAATACTTACACAAACTGTAAATGGTTGTAAAAAGCAAGAAAAAATCCTTTCACCCTTTAATAGATGTTCAATTCAATATAAAGTGTTTGCGTTTCAGATATAAAAATATTAGCTTTTTTTTTTAAATCTAAATCTAAGAATCTGTTTATTATAAAAATGAAGAATAGATGTTTAAGCAACAATAATCTCCTGTGTCAAAATCCTAACCAAGGATAGGCAACATTGTCTTTAGTTTCTCTATTGTAGAAAGATTCAGAGTGCCACCTAGTGATGGAAATTGGTAAAAAAAATATATATTTTTTACTTTTAAAAATAAACTTAAGTAAAAGCCTTTTTTAAAGGCCTACATACAACAATTCACATTTGAATGCCAGTGAAGAGTGCGGCAGATTTGTTTCAATCATTTCGATCTGAAAATATATTTGAAGCCTAAACTGGGCAGCCCGACAATAAATGCTGTAGAAAAAAGGCCTAGTTTACAAAATGTTTTTTTTTTTTTTTTTTTTTACATTTGGTAGGATGGATTCAGTGTAATGTTTAATGCTGTACAGATTACACAAGCTAATTTTTAAAACAGCAGTTTCACATTGAAAACAACAAATAAGATTTTCATAATATTCAGACAGGTGTGGATGTTTACGGGCATGAGTCACAAGGGTGTGAAGGCACTTGAAATCCAACAGCCTAGATAGTCTGGGTTATAGTCTTATAGATAGTCTTTATCTATGCAGTCTACAGCAATGTCAACATTGCTATGACAATATAAATCTGATAGACTGGAAACTGATTTAATATATAATGCAGCTCTATAAACCTGAATCATATTTTAGTTTGTTACCTTGAACACAAAAATGGAACAGAAAAATGCAGAAAAAAAACCCCCCATATCTAATCTTTTTATTGGTATGTTTTGCATCAGGTTTCATCATACGTTATTTACTAAAATATAATGTAGTTTCTAATGTCAGTTTAGTTATAGTAGATTATAAATGATAAAATGCATTTATGTATGGATTGTCATATTCTCAAGGAAAATCCTATCTTTACACCTGAAATTCAACTTTCTATTTGCAATTTGCAGACAGATTTAATTTGGTTATATGCACTAAGTTAAATGAAGTCTCATTGGCTAGTCTTCTAATCCGTTCCACCAAACTAAAACCAACACATATGTTTGATTTACATTTCTCATCAGAATTTTATTCTGTATTTGTCTATTAACAAAAATCTAAATTGTTTTAACATTTAATCCAAAAGTACCAGCTGAGTGCACTTTTATGGGATAATCAAGTAAAGTTATGGGGTAAAACGAATGGAAAATAAAGTATTAATACATATTGTAACAAGCTAATGTAGTCAATCAAAGCTCATCTTAATTTGTGTCTCTCAATGTTACCTTAAAGGTAAAATAAAACCACATTTCAGAATACTGAAGTATCCTTTAGTGGATATATACATTTTACAAGTGTTTTTATTCCTGTATGAGCCGAGGGATGGATGGTTTCTACCTGTTTGTGTTATTCTGTCCTCCTCTTTGTCCACTTTTCTGTTATAAGTAAAAACAAGTCAGTCCCTCCAACACCCACCCACTTAATTAGGCAGCCAATTAAATCAAGTAGCAGTAGTCGTGCTAATATCTAAATACTGGAGCTGTTAAAGTGAAATCTATTGAAATAAAGACTCAAATCTACATTTTATTACCAATTTAGGATCCAAAATGGAGAATTACCTGAATAGTTGGAACCCTAGTCGCCCTCAGCAGATACCTGCTCACACTGAGCCTTAATCTGCTGGAGGTTTCTTCCTGTTAAAAGAGAGTTTTCCTCTCCACTGTCGCTACAAGCATGCTTAGTGTGAGGGATTGCATTCGAGTCGATGCAATAACCTGGTTTTCTTTAGATAGAAAACTCTGAATCAGCTTGACTGTATGATCTGGTGAACTGTAAAGTTCCTTGAGATGACGTGTATTGAATTGGCGCTATATAAATAAACTGAATTATGGGCGTGCTTTGGTGGTGCAGTGGTTAGTGCACACGATCCATGCATGGTGACTGCAGACAGGAGGCCTATGATTGGTCAAATCTAGTCTTCTGTTTGGTACCTTACCAGCTTGTGTTGTTTGTATGACTGTGTTTGCGGAAAATGACTCGTGAAGTTGGACCAGCTAGAAGAGCGAGGTGCGCGAGAACACTGGAACCCTTTTTCCACCTGGATCCCCACTCTTTTTCGCCCTCATGTCCATCTGTTGTCGCACAAACTCGCCCCCACTTTCTCACCGCCTTGGCCGTATCTAGACCCACAGCTAGTTCGAGATTGTCCCTCTTGCGTTGTGGCGTGGAATAACATAGTGCACCACGCTTCAATATTGAGTATACAGGTGCTGGTCATAAAATTAGAATATCATGAAAAAGTAGATTGATTTCAGTAATTCCATTTAAAAAGTGAAACTTGTATATTATATTCATACATTACATACAAACTCATATATTTCAGATGTTTATTTCGTTTAATTTTGATGATTACAAATGACAACAAATGAAAATCTCAAATTCATCATATCAGAAAATTAGAATATTGTGAAAAGGTTCAAAATTGATGGCCCCTGGTGCCACACTCTAATCAGCTAATTAACTCAAACCACCTGCAAAAGCCTTTAAATGGTCTTTCAGTCTAGTTCTATAGGCTACACAATCATGGGGAAGACTGCTGACTTGACAGTTGTCCAAAAGACGACCATCGACACCTTGCACAAGGAGGGCAAGACACAAAAGGTCATCGCTAAAGAGGCTGGCTGTTCACAGAGCTCAGTGTCCAAGCACATTAATAGAGAGGCGAAGGGAAGGAAAAGATGTGGTCGAAAAAAGTGTACAAGCAAGAGAGATAACCGCACCCTGGAAAGGATTGTGAAACAAAACCCATTCAAAAATGTGGGGGAGATTCACAAAGAGTGGACTGCAGCTGGAGTGAGTGCTTCAAGAACCACCACACACAGACGTATGAAAGACATGGGTTTCTGCTGTCGCATTCCTTGTGTCAAGCCACTCTTGAACCACAGACAGCGTCAGAAGCGTCTTGCCTGGGCTAAAGAGAAACAGGACTGGACTGCTGGTGAGTGGTCCAAAGTCATGTTCTCTGATGAAAGTAAATTTTGCATTTCCTTTGGAAATCAAGGTCCCAGAGTCTGGAGGAAAAGAAGAGAGGCACTTCATCCACGTTGCTTGAAGTCCAGTGTAAAGTTTCCACAGTCAGTGATGGTTTGGGGTGCCATGTCATCTGCTGGTGTTGGTCCATTGTGTTTTCTGAGGTCCAGGGTCAACGCAGCCACATACCAGGAAGTTTTAGAGCACTTCATGCTTCCTGCAGCTGACCAACTTTTTGGAGATGCAGATTTCATTTTCCAACAGGACTTGGCACCTGCACACAGTGCCAAAGCTACCAGTACCTGGTTGAAGGACCATGGTATCCCTGTTCTTAATTGGCCAGCAAACTCTCCTGACCTTAACCCCATAGAAAATCTATGGGGTATTGTGAAGAAGAAGATGCAATACACCAGACCCAACAATTCAGAAGAGCTAAAAGCCCCTATTAGAGCAACCTGGGCTATCATAACACCTGAGCAGTGCCACAGACTGATCGACTCCATGCCACGCCGCATTGCTGCAGTAATACAGGCCAAAGGAGGCCCAACTAAATACTGAGTGCTGTACATGCTCATACTTTTCATGTTCATACTTTTCAGTTGGCCAACATTTCTATAAATCCTTTGTTTTTATTGGTCTTCAGTAATATTCTAATTTTCTGATATGATGAATTTGAGATTTTCATTTGTTGTCATTTGTAATCATCAAAATTAAACAAAATAAACATCTGAAATATATGAGTTTGTATGTAATGTATGAATATAATATACAAGTTTCACTTTTTAAATGGAATTACTGAAATCAATCTACTTTTTCATGATATTCTAATTTTATGACCAGCACCTGTAAATCAAAAATGTCTGCGTCATACCTGCGACAAGCTCACTGCGACACATTACCACGGGAGTTTAACCAGCCCTTTAGTCCTCAACGCGGGCGACCCAGGTTCGAATTCGGCCTGTTGTCCTTTCCTGCATGTCTCGCCCCCTCTCTCATACCCCCTTTCCTGTCAGCCTACTGTCCATAAAAAAAAAAAAAAAACAGCAACTAGTGCCTTAAAAAGTAAAAAAAATAAATAAATAAACTGAATTGAACATAAAGTGGGAAAAGGTTTAGAAGGTTTTTCAGGAGAAGTTGGTTTTGGTGCAGCAAAACAGGTGAGTCATGTCAAACCTGATTTATCTGGAACATGTGGATAGCACTTAGATACTGAAAGAAACCTGGTATGTTTTAGGCTTCAGATATTTTTCACTTTTTTATTTTAGCAAAATCCAAAATATCTATAAAATTTGCAGGCGAACTAATACTTCTTCTACAGGCTGCTGGAGATAGAAACAAGTTTGAATGAGATCAAACTACAGTGAAAACTACAAACAATTCTTCTATTCAACATATTCTCTGTTTCTCCGATTTATGTATTGTTTTCTGTTGATGTCTATTTTGAGAAACAGCCAATTAGCACCCACCGTCCAAACAGCAGAAACCTCCCACTGCGGTCCGGTTTGGCGTCCATCTGATCACCCGCTGCCTCAGCACCAACTCCACCGTCAGGGTTGGGATCAACTTCCGCCTCCAGCTTCTCCTCCACACCGACACCAACCTCATTCATTTCAGCCTCCATCTGGGTTTAACGCAGATATATTTTATCACACCCACTCGTCCCCTTAGAACTTCTAAATAAAACAACAAGCTAGCTGGAAAAAAGTCGTAAAATAAAGGCAGTTCTGACTCTTGGTTACAGTACTACAGCATAAATCAGCACTGCTAAAAATGTACAGATATTAACATAGCTAACATGATAAAATTATTAGATTAAGGGTTCAAATAAGGTTTTTAACATACGTTTAACATGATTAGCTTCTTGAAGTGTTAAGCTAGTAAAATATGAACTGTTTCAAATATTTTAACTTACTTACTCTAACTTACCCTCAGTTATTCTTGGGCTGTCCTGTAACAGCTTATTCTGAATAAACATAAACACGTAACTTTTGGGTCGACTTTCCTCCTTAAGGTTCTGAGGGACTTTCTGTTCCTTCAAGTGAAGTTAAGAAAGTGAAAGTTTGCTCAGTCGTGCGTCATGACGTCGGCACCGTGCGTCACTTTTTAAATAAGGGTTGTTGTTTTTTTTTGTTTACTCTTCTTCTTCCTCTTGAACATTTTGGATGGCGATTGGTGGCAAAAAAGTTAGGTGAGCAGTACTACCACCAGCTGGCAAGGAGTGTGCACCACATGACAAAAAAATAAATAAATAAATAAATAAATAAATAAATAAATAAATAAATAAATAAATAAATAAATAAATAAATAAATAAATAATAAATAAATAAATAAATATATATATATATATATATATATATATATAACCTGATATCTTCCACGTTCTGATTCTTTTTGCAGTAAATCAACAATGTCAAGTTTCATTTTCATATTACTTAGTTTTCTAATTAGTTTCTCTCGTTTAGCTCTCTAAATGTTGTGTCTTTTAATGACTGAGGTATTAGGAATATTACCGAATATTACCAAAAACACATTTTTTCCCCCATTTTTTTTTCATAATGATACATTCTTTTTTTTCTGTTTCAAGAAAGTCATTCCTCTGAGTCCGATGTTAAATTCTTGAAATCCCAATGGGGCATCTTATTTTAGTCATTACTCAGCAGAGGCATCAGTTTTCTTGCATATTTTTACTATTATTTTGAGCAAATCATCAAAAAATAATACATTGATTGATTGATTGATTGATTGATTGATTGATTGATTGATTGATTGATTGATTGATTGATTGATTGATTGATTGATTGATTGATTACAGTGGAGAAATTTACTCGTTACATCAGCTCTAATAGTCAAAGGAGAAGAAGAAGTTGCCAAAGGTAGAAAAAGGTGCATAGGATATAGTAGTATAGTACGTACACTGCGACCACATATGACAGCCTTTTTTATTTTTTTTCTATAGTAGGATTATTATACAGTGTTATTACACTAGGTATTTAGAAGGGTATTTATATAGATGAATATTTATATCTATATTATATATAAGGGGTCTTCAACCAAGGGCCAAGGGCCCCCAAACTGATGGCGAGATGGCAACCCCCTAATTATATAGTATATTGTATGAAATTGTGTTATATTAAACTGGTTCTATAGCCACTCTATTACTGATGGAGTAACGTAACGAAAGTAATTTCGCCCTGGGAATAGTACTGGTGGTGAATTTACCATTAATGTGATGATTAAACACGTCATCTCTAAAGTGCCTTGAGATGACATGTGCAGTGAATCGGTGCCACATGAATAAAATGAATTGAAAATAAACTGAATTGATGCAGAGATCGTGAGAGGATGTCTAAAATTGAACTTGCTGTTCTACTTGAGATCATTACTCCAACGCAGAGACATTTGAACGCTCTGAGTCTCTGTCCACTAATAGACAGCTGTACTCAGGCAGTCCTGGAGCATGGGGGGTATGGAGGGGGGGTGGTTCATCCATGTTACATGGTTTTAAGTAAGAGACCCTCTCAGAGCTACACACTCATAGCTAAGTTTAACACTGGCAAAGACAGACATATTAACAGTAGGGGAGCTACTTTCTGGCCATAGCCTATACTGGTTCCTGTCTGTCAGCCTCACGCCTGCTTTTTTGCAACATTTTCTGTTTGTATACAGTTTTACCAAAGGATATTTTTCTTTTTTTCGGGGGAAGAGAAAATCAAAAGCTTATTATGCAGTCCTGTGCCAGGTGTGGGTTTGTGGTCTACCCAGCAGAAAAGATCAACTGCATCGACCAGGTATTGTGCATTTGTTTAAACATTCCTTATTCCATATATACTTTTTCATACAATAACACAGATGCTAAAGAGCTATTTACTGGAAGCTATGTTAAAAAAAAGCTTTTATGAAACAATATTTTACTTGTTAAAAGTTTCACAATTTTTAAAATACATTAACATATTCCCAACATATTTTCTGAAAGAATTAAGCATCTTATTGTCTTTTAGTATTTACTTTACATTGGACTGTGTTTATGCCCAAATACAAAACATAAAAGCTAACTGACTTAGTTTTACAACTTAAAAATTGGTTTTCTTTTGAGGGAATAGTGGCTCAGACATTGTGAGTCAGAGAAGAGCCTAGAGGGAGCCCGATTGTTCTTCAGCACCACTTTAAAATATCAAAGAACAGGATGTCAGTAAAACTTCAAAGTTGTAACCTGTTGAGATTATGTTGGGCAATATTTTTTTTGTGAGTAAGTTTAGATTTTTTCCCCCCCTTAAAACAATGAGGTTAATCAAATTTATCTAAATCTGCTTTTTTACTCGCTAAGTACTGAGAGTTTATTCTAGTGCTAGATCTACTCAGCATTGAAAGATGGACAAATTAATTGGTTAAAACAATATTAAAAGTAAGCAAATAAATATTTTATGTTGTTTTATCTGTTAAGTTAAATTAGAGTTTTAGCTGCTTAGTAGGACAAGTTTAAGTTTGTACTACTGATACTCAACAGTCAGACTAATGAATTAATTTGCAATAGTCAGCATAAGCAGGCTAAAAATATATCTATTTAATTTTCTCGCAACTACTTTAGACTGACAGAATGACTGAACTTTGACTGTGGTTAACCCCTTAAGAGTTAATTATGTTGGTTTAGTTTTACAGAAGTGACAAAGGAAAAATAGGGAACACAGTCACTTTGAAAGTGTAAAATGTGTAAGTTTTGTTGTTTCCCTTTTGTACCGAAGTCTGTTTTTTATGATTGTGAAAGCAAAGTGCTGGAATTTGTAGCATGTTTTTTTTATGAATGTGTTTGAGGATAAATAGAATATCTCAGAGCCCTGTAAAAAAATGATAATGTTTAGATTGAAACTGATAATCAATGTTATCTCTTTCTACTAAGGCTGTTTTTTTTTTTTTCAAATTATCTATATGAACTTTTCTTCTTTGAAAATTCCATCTAATTTTTTTTTTTTTTTTCCCAAAGAACTGATGACAGCATGCACTTTTCTTTCTTTTTCAGAACTGGCACAAAGCGTGTTTTCATTGCGATGTCTGCAAAATGGTCCTCACTCCGAATAACTTTGTCAGCCACAAAAAGAGGCCTTACTGCTCTGTGTAAGTGCTATATCAATCAAAAACAGACCAAGAAAATGTATCTATGGCAGGAAATATGAGTCTCATTTTGAAGAAAAAGAAGACGTATTGATATGTCAGTAAAATCAAAGTAATTCTAGAATTCTTCTTGCATGTGTTTTTGTTTTTCCCCTCTGGGAATGACATCCACATTTCATCCCAGCAGCCTTACATTTTTCTATTTCATGCTTTGCAGGCACAATCCAAGAAACAACACGTTCACAAGTGTTTACGAAACTCCCATCAACATCAATGCAAAGAAGCAAAGCAAGGCGAGCAGTGAGGTATGCCATCACATCATTTTGCAGCACAAATTCACTTCAAGAAGCTCCTACCTCTTTCTGTCTTAGTATTTACCATTGACAGGTACCTTAAACTGCACTGCAATGCTGCAAGCAAAATATTTGTCATTATCTGTCATGACAGAGTCCATTTTAAGAACTATATTTGCATGTGAATTTAATCAAAATAGACATACTTTTCTAAAGGTTTCAGAGTATTATTCTAATTTATTGTAATAATAAATCATTGCAAAACTATTTTGAGTTGAGATAATCTTAACTCTAAAACCTTAATTAGGTGGCAGCCTGATTTTTAACACTTCCATCCATTATTGTATAATCAAAAATGGCTGGAAAGGATACAGGTAGAGGGCAGCGCTAAGTTCTTGGTGACAGCAGGGGTTTGGAATGAGAAGTGTGCCTCAGTTTATTTCTGTATCTCTGACTGAGGCCAGACTACCCTGCCGCGGCTTAGGCCACTTTATGCTTCAGATGCCTAAAAATACACATAGAGAAAAACAGCCTCTGATCCCTGCCTTTCCTCTGCAGGGCCACCTGTTTCTGTCTGTCTGAGTCTGTCTGTGTCTAAAGGTTCAAGCAACCCTCCTATGCTCATATTAGCGACAGGCAAGCAAGCTTATAAGCAGAGAGATTCGGGACTTCACATGTTGATATTTAAGCACACATATAAATATACCTCAGGGCTGATGTCACGCCACACTGATGGACTTTACCTTTAGATGTTTGTACTTTTCTATTTCAGTAGTTATTTACGACATTTTTAAGGTAGATGTAAATCATTTTACAAATGTTATAAGGAGTGAAATAGATTTAAATGTCAGCCTTGGCAAGGTGATGGTTAAAAGCATTAAAGCTTCTTATCCTTTGCAAAACAGCAGTTCTAATATTAGTTTAGGATGTTTACTGCTAAAGTATATCCAATCCAAAACAGTTTTATTTGTTAAGCACTTATAAAAAGACCACAGTGGAACCAAACGGTTGTACAGAAAAATTAATAACACAGCAGGATACACATTTTATTTTGGGACTTTCATGGTGTGTCCTGTTTCATCTTTATTGGAACCTGTTAGTTATTATTAACATCACACTTCTGCTGTATTTCTATCAACACACTTTTCAAAAATTGGTTTACTTTTATATACAGTGTTTAGCTTCAAATAGCTGCATAGTCTTTGCATATTAGTTCAAACTTACCTGATGAGATTATAACATAATTCCTTAGTTATGCCGCTGATTCTCAAATGCATTTAGGCATGTACCTTGAGTTTTTCAAATTCTCTGACAGGTTAACTTCCAGTGTTTCCCTGTGTTTCATCCCAATCATCTGTAAATCAAATCTGAAACACTCCCTGTGGATGAATAGCCTCCCCCAGCATTATGCTGCCACTACTATGGTTCATGGTGGGGATGGTGTAATCGGGCAGTTTCCACATAAAGGGCCAAAAAATCTGTTTTGTTCCACTTAGATCAGAAACATTTCATATTTTATTTGTATTTCGAATTAAATATTTTTTTGTGGTTTGCACAGATGTGATGATATGCTACTGCAACAATATGTTAGGACTGTTTACACATTCTGGATGATGCAGTTAAAACCTGCCAAAACGAGCTTTTTTTATATATTGCTAATATTTCTGTTTATAAGGAGCTTCAAGCAAATTAAAGGGGTGTTGTGTCTTGTGTGTTTTTAAAAATGCCTGCTTGCTTTGGCCTAACGCTTATGGTTCATGTGCCACTTGTAGCTGAAGTATCGCGAAGATGGCGAACGCTTTATGTCCGGCTTCCACTGTGACATGAGATCCATGGAGTTGGAGAAGGTACGCCTAGCCAGTCAGACGTTGAGCCAGGTGAACTCACAGAGAGCAACTGGCCAGCACATCCAAGTCAAAGGACACTTTAACAAAACTTTGGAGGATTATTTTTCACAGATATTCAATGCCTTAAACTCTAATCAATATAAAAAAAAGGTCAAGGTTGTTTTTTCCCTCCTTATGTGTTCATCTCAGCTTTTGTTCCTATGCTAAATCGTAAGTAATTCATTAGCATTCAGACCGTGAGGGGTCCACTAGGCTTGCCTGAAACAAAACAGTTGTTCTGTAAAACAATGCTTTAGAAGAGAATTATGCTTTAAAAAGGAGCATAAACAGAAACTAAACATATAAATGGCTTCTCTTGATTTTGGTCAAAGTAGTTGGAAAGGTTACAGAGGTCTGGTTCTTGGAAATATTTTCATAAACTTCACTTAATGATCTAGATAAAGAATATAATAGTTATGTTATGAACGAAACAGATCACCCACAAATAGCCAAGACACAACAGATCTGTGGGTAATGCTGTTTATTACACCTGTTTACATTACTGCTAATACTTCCATAGTTAAATGATACTTGGAGTAATTGTTTGGGTCAAAGGCAGAAAAAAAATTTCAAGCATTAGGTTAGAAGATCCTCAAATGAAAACACTTAAATGAGAATAAAACTGTTTTTTTTAAGTTTATTTTGGATCACTGATTCCAAAGGCAAGACAAAAATAAACCGTATTATTGTCTCGTTTTCCAGGTAAGACTAAACAACTAGATTCATTTATTTAATGCAAAAGGTCACATAGCATGCAACTGCAAGCATACATTGTTGTCATGTTTTCCTTTTTTCCTGTTTAGGTTTTAATGTTTAATAATTTTTGATATTTCAAACAGGCCTTTCAGGCTCAGTCTGAGTTCTCACAGCAGCAGAGCTGGTATTCAGGGATGGTGACCAACCAGCAAATCGTGACGATGTCAGAGGCACAGAAAACCATCAGTGATGTAAGACTTTACAAGTAATTGCTTTAAAATAAACATGCAAGCGTAGATTATTAAAGTGACATATAGTGTTTGTAATTGTCCCAGTTTATGATTTTGAGTTTTTCCTTTAGGTAAAATATAAAGAGGAATATGAAGAGGCAAAAGGAAAAGGCAGCTTCCCTGCAATGATCACGCCTGGTTACAAAGCTGTAAAGAATGCCAATACTTTGGCCAGTGATGTAAGTTTAAATCAGCTGTTACCGTAGGTCCAGTGCAGCTATATCAAAGATCAAACAAGGTAAAATAATCTGATGCTTTTTCTTTTTTTAGGTAGAATATAAAAAAGGGCATGAAGAAAGAGTTTCAAAGTATACAACGTTTGTGGATCCTCCAGAGGTGCTTCTTGCAAAGAAACAGTCACAGATTGTTAGCGATGTAAGCTTTAAATTAAGCATTTCTTGCTTTCTTGATCATTTTACAGAAACAAGATCCCAGAAACATTACAAAACTCTAATGCTTTTCCCCACAGTATGCATATACAGAGGAATATGAGCAGCAGAGGGGGAAAGGCAGTTTCCCTGCGCATCTTACTCCTGGATACAAGATGTCAAAGAAGGCGGCTGAGCAGGCCAGTGATGTAAGCAAAAAATATAACATAAAAAACTATTTTCTGTCTGAATATAAATGCTTTAACAGAATGTTTTATTATTACCCAAACTCATTGCACCAGATTAAATATCGTCAGATGTACGAGCAAGAGATAAAAGGCAAAGCCAGTGCAGAAGCAGCAGCAGCTGAGTTGGTTCATGCAAGAGAAAATGCAGAAAACTTCAGCCAGGTATGAACACTATTGACTCAAATACTTCAAGTCCATTAGACACACAAATATCAGCCATCTTAAACCATGTTTTCTTTATTTAAACCTGTATGCAAGTAAATTTAAAGCACTAAGAAATCCTGAAATGCACTTTGATTTTAAAAGCTGGTTAGATAGGGACACAGTTTGTAGCAAATGTTGCCTTATAGGATAAAGATGATTTTTTTTCAAACCCCAGCCTGGGTAGAGGTTGCAGATTCTACCTGTGCACAAGTGGATTCTCTTAAGATGAGTTTGAGCGTTCATAGTTTACCCTGTGATGGACTGCAGACCTGTCAAAAGTGTCCTGTGTCTCTTCAGTGGAGAAAATTAGCACCACTAGGAATGTAGTTTAAAGCATTTCCTTAAATTGCATTTGAACTTTTTTTGCTCACAATAGTGAAACTCCTTTCCATGTCCAAATAAAAATTATTATTAACTGACTTTTAGTCAGACAAAACATGTTTAAAGAATGACGGTGAGTGCAGTGCAGCTTAAAGTTGTTAATGAAACATGCTGTTACTCATCTGTGCTCAGTGAAAAACACAATGGCCTTCCAAGACCAACGTAATGTTAGCAAGTTCCCCGGGTCATTGTGAGTTATTGAGGGAAAGCTTTATGTGTTAATATGTTCAGTTAGGAGGACAAAAATGAAGATAAAAGGTCTTCCCAGGATTTCTGAGCAGTAGATTTGCAGACCCTACCTAATGCTATGTGACAAACAAAATGTACCAGTAATTGGCAAAAAAAAAAAAAAAAAACAAGATTGGGAAAAAAAAATCCTTACTGATTGTCTTAAATTTTTGCATTATTCAGGTAGAAAAGGTCATTTCTGCCATTATTTGAACCCTATTCTATCTATCACTCAATACTCTCCACCAGCTGGTTTTCTTTAACATTTAGTGTGGCTCAGACCTAAAACATCAACTAATACTGCTGTTATTAAGATTGAAAGAAAAATAAAAACACTGATAAACAAATTTCTTTAGCTTGTGACAATAATGTAAAATATATCCTGTTGCAGTTAAATATTTGGTGCAAACATGCAGATTACATATCTTCAGGGAGTAATTTTTGATTTACTCAATGTTATTTTTCATAGACATCAGCACATGTGTGGATCTGACAGAAGTTACACAAAACTATAAAACACTGTAGACCATTACCTTTTCTTGCAAAACATATCCACAGATGACCTGATGGTCTTGCTGCTCAGTCCTCTTGTTACTGCGGCACAATGGCGTTCAAGTTAATTCGCTTTGGATTATTCTCTGTGCTGAAACCAAAATTCCATTTCTTTAATGATCCAGGGGGGGAAATGCATTTTGAATGGAGAGACTGTTTTGTTTTGGTTAACAGTCTGCCATCCCAACTTTGAAAAATTTCTTTTGCAAGTACATTTTTTTTTTTTTTGCAGATTGCCTACACTGAAGAATATGAGCAGCAACGAGGCAAAGGCAGTTTCCCTGCTATGATCACTCCTGGTTATCATCTTGCAAAGAAAGCTCAGGAAAATGCTAGTAATGTGAGTATCACCCTAAAAATCATTTAACCCATCAATGTTGTAAAAGACTGAGACATTTAGGAGCAAAATAAAGTCAGACATACAGTCATTTATGTTGAAGAAAAAGATGCATAGCTTGTCTGGATGCCACAAGGTCATATCTGAACATTCTTAGTGTGAGCTGCTAAAAAAGGAAGCACACATCATTAGTGTCGCCATGTGAGCTTAAGCCAAACTGCCAAAGCACAGTGTGAACGCTTCGGCCTCATACGTCATCAGGCCTTGTCATTACTTTCATAACAGGTTAGGGAAAACAATCAAGGGACTTACCCCATCATAACCCTTAAAACGAATAGGACCGCTTGTATGAGCATTAGAGTGTGTCTAAATCCTGCTCAGACAAACTTTCTACCTAACAAAATCTGTTGTTTTCTCTGCAGCTAAAATACAAGAAGGATCTAAACAAGATGAAGGGCACATCACACTTCCATAGTCTGACCTCTCAGGACAATCTGAGCTTAAAGAATGCACAACAAATTAACAAGCTTGTCAGTGAGGTAAATTTGTAAAGCATTCACTTATTTTTGTATTCTGCATGAAGTGAGCAGGTAAAATAGCCTGCTTAGTAATTGCGTGTTTGCATGTGTGAAGTATCGGGTCTAATGTGTCAGATTCCAATGAAGCTGGTGCCTCCAAACCCTCATCTCTATCACAGCTGGCATGCTTTTCTTTCAAGGCTGTAGCTTTCAACTATCCCATCAAACTCTATTATGTTCTGGCTCACCCAGAGTCATCTTTCCTGACCCCCAGTAAACATGTAGTCAGGCTGAGACATTTATAGAACGTCATGCGATCATTGTTGTTTTTAGTACCTCCAAGATTAAAGACAAGTCAGAGATATATTTAGGATGCCACATAAAAAAATTAACTTTGCATCTCATTGAGCTGAAAAAAAAAATAATAAAAAAGAAAGAAAAATGTTCTAACCAAGATGTTTGCTTTTGCAGGTAGAGTATAAGAAAGATTTGGAGAACACCAAAGGACACAGTATTAACTTTTGTGAGACTCCGCAGTTTCGCAATGCTGCAAAAATTGCTCAGTTCACCAGTGATGTAAGTCTAAAATCAAATATTAAGAAACAGCATACTGCCATGTTAACAAACACCTTTATTTACTTGATTACTTGTTCTTTGAGACTACATATTAATATTACAATCCTAATTCTAAATTGATGCTCTATTCATTCCTATATAATTACATTTTGTTTCATCTTAATAGAACAAGTATAAAGAAAAGTATACCAGTGATCTAAAGGGCCACTATGAAGACTCTGGATTTGATAAGAAGACTTTGCACGCCATGAAAGTGAGGAAGCTGGCCAGTGATGTAAGTCTTCACTTAGTGGACCCTTTGAAAATACCTCTGCTGTGTAGGGTTTAATTTTATCTTAGCATTAAATGATAGATCTTCATGATGTAAAATCTTTCTTATAAAAAAAAAGAAAAACCTGAGATCCTTAAAGTTGCTATCACACAAAAATAAAAACCTAGTGGCATGAAGAAACATATATGAATCCACCTGTGTTACATATATGACAACTGTACAGTGTGATACAGCAAAAGAACAGACTAATTTAATTTTTGACTTGGTAACAGCTATAGTTTTTCTTTGTTTTATCTATTTATCTTTTTATTTTGTTTTTACTTTTTTAATGATTGCCCTCCCATTTTAGGATGCAAAATTAACTGCTCCCTACAAAGTGTTTGATTGTCCTAAGTAGTAGAATACATTTTTTTAATGAATAAAAAAAAAAAAAAAGTCGCCTAGACTACTTTCCTGTTTTAGCATAAGTCAGCATTCATCTTCCTCAGTGCAGACAAAGTGTCTGCATGATGTCGCATGGAATAATAGATATTGTTCTTAATGGTTCATCTTTATTTGCATTTGTAGTGGCAGCATCCATTCCATAGTATCTGACCAGTAGCTTTTATACAGTCAATCTTTTTAACTTTTTTTTTGGACCAAATTAATCAATGACAGCAAGTCTTAGCTAGAGGTAGATAAATATTAGCTAAATATAGCTATATGCTGTATTATCAAATGACTGAGAGGTAATGTGGGAACAAAGTTCAATTTTGCAAATGTTTGTTTGGTATAGAAACAAAAGATTGAAGCACAGAAACGTGGTCAGGTTTTAAAGATGAAGAAAGTATTTGCTTAGAGTTAATTAAACTCTCTATTTCCTATGTTAACATGATTCAATTGCATTTTTTTGTGCCAGATTTCTTATAAACAAGGCCAAGATCAGGATCATGGGGAATATAACTACCCAGCCACTCTTACACCAGGCTACAAAAGCCAAAGGAAGCTGGACCCACTGAAAGATGTAAGCACCTCCAAGCCATTTCAAGCTCAAATTCATGACAATCTCTCTATACAGTCTCGAAAAGTCTGCAAATGCCTTTCATTTGAATTATTGATTTTCAAAGTCTGGATAAAACTGAGAAAATTAAAATATGAGTCTGGAAAAATATTTCCACAATTGTTTATTCCATTATCTAAGATACAAAAGTCTTAAAATAAAGGTGTTCAAACAGTGAATAGTGCCTAGATGAATTGTTAAAATTATATTTTAGTCCAGCTTATTGATTATTTAGATGTTTGAGTTACCAAATGAAAACAAAGACATAAGTAATAATAAAAAAAATAGAATTTTGCTGATTAGATGGAAATCGCTCTCCTCCTTGGGTCTGGTTTAGCAGCCAAATAGTCATGGAAAAGTTACAAACTTTGATTTACAAAAATATTAATTTATTGTAGTAAAGTAATGATAAAATTATTCTAGCTAATTTTTAGAATTTAATAAACAAAATTAGGGGAAAATTAAATATATTTTCATTTAGAAATGTATGTAACTTTTAAATGTAACATTTATTGGGACCTATTTACTATAATAATAATAATAATACTACATAGTCCTCATGCAATGACTTCATCCTTCTGATATGTTACTACTTAAAAACGATTGCAGAAGAACTACAGGCAACATATTGACCAGGTCAAGTACAAGTCTGTGACGGACACACCCGAGATTGTATTAGCCAAGAAAAATGCTCAGCTTGTCAGCAACGTAAGTAAACACCAAGTAGGCTGTGTTACTGATCATTTTTGCATGCATCAGCACTGAATTTACCTGTAAGTTATGTGAACACATGATTAATTTGCTCCCACCAGCTGAATTATAAAGCAGGCTATGAAAAGACGAAGCATCAGTACACTTTATCTCAGGATCTGCCCCAAATACAACAGGCTAAAGCCAACGCAGCTTTGTGCAGTGATGTAAGTTTGCACTTTTCTTGGTTTTACAACACAAGCCAGTAATAAAGCTTTGGTTGGCATGTGGACTTTTATGCAAAGTCCTCCTTATTTTCTTATTAATGTTTCTTTCGATTCTAGATTAAATATAAAGAAGAGTGGGAGAAAACCAAGTCCAAAGCTTGTGAAACTGGTTTGGATGACCTGAGCGTAAGAGCTGCCAAAGCTTCAAGAGACCTAGCCAGTGACGTAAGTAGACAAAAACTTGTTCGTTTGAGAAGAGATGCAGGGAAACTGCTGACATCTAAGCAACAATAACAAAAAAAACCCAAAAACTAATGTATATTTACCAAGTTTAATGGTCTATATTTTAAATGAAGTGCGATTATGTTCTATTTCAGCTGAAATACAAGGAATCCTACATGAAAAACAAGGAAAAAGCTGTCGGGGTCAACATGAGTGACTCCAAGACTTTGCATTCTCTTCAAGTGGCCAAGATGAGCAGTGATGTAAGTAAAATGACCTCAGAGGTCTCAGTCTAAAAAAATATATAATTAAAAACAGCATGTGTTTTGAAAAACTACAATAGAAATACAATAGACAGTAAATATTATTTATTGCATATACACACAAGACTAACAAAATAAGCAAAAAAGAGCAAAAATCAAAAAGGTAAAAGGGACTGTCTGTAAAGGAATGGAAACATATCTAAGAAAAGAAAAACCTGTGCAGTTATTTGCATACTTGGCTTTAAGGAACAATGTTCAAAAAAAGGAAATGGCAGCACAGTTACATGGATCCCTGAGGAACCCAAACATTGAGATAGATTGATATATAGCTGACAAAAAAAGGCTCTAAAGCAACAGAGAAACTCCAGTGGTGAGTCTGACATAGCGGAAAAATTGAAAATCTACTTTTGGAAAGTAAGCTTGAATGAGCGATGCAGACAGAAACTTGTAAACAGAGCGTGCTCAAGGAGAAATTGGCTTGTGCATGCTCTCGCATGCGTTTAATTGGCGTTCCCTCTCGGGAACAGGAACACGGTTGTGCATTTTTTTTTAAGTGGAGAGGGCGGTTCTTTTCAAAAATGAATGGAAATCCTCCACTATACTATTGACTAAAGCCCCTTCTGAAATATCATCAGTACAAAAAAAGAATTTGATATCTATTTTACTCATCTCTTATTAATTAGAGCAGAATAATAACAAAAATAAAAGGAAAGTGAGCAGAAATCAAGGAATATCACACCAGTAGAATGATGTACGTATTTCAGAATAACTCCACGTTCCAAAATAATTAGTTCAAATTACTGAAGGTAAGTCATTTTATCTGATAACATAGTTCTACAGACTGGAAGAAAACCATCGCCATCCCAGTTAAATGAAAGCAAATCAATCAAAAGTATCTGAAATAATTAGGCTGAATGAACCCGTGCAGAGGGAAAAAGAAACATCTTTAATTGTGACTAAAATGTGCTTCAGCAAACACAGATAATCCAGTCAGAGTTTTGAGGAAAAATTTCATATTCAGATTAGAAAGCGATATAAACATGTATGCTTGGTGTTGTCAAAGTAAAGTAAACCTTTACACTCGTCATAAGGGCGTGTAAAGCTTTGACTGAAGCTGTGCTTGCAGCGTGCATCAGATTGAAAACTGTCACTGTCCTTACCTCATCAGATTGAATACAAAAAAGCCTCCAAAGAGAGCCAGGCCCAGTACAGCCTTCCTCTGGACATGATCAATCTGAGCCACGCCAAGAAAGCTCAGGCTCTGGCCAGTGACCTGGACTATCGCACACAACTTCACGACTATACCATCATATCCGATGACATGAAGGTCCAGCAAGCCAAAAAGGCCTACTGCCAGCAGAGTGAGGTGAGAGAATAACCTCAGGACACTCGGCAGAGTATGAAGCTAAATAGACAAATAAATAATAATTTTTATTTTCTTACTGCAGAACCAGTATCGTTCAGACCTGAACTGGATGAAAGGTGTGGGCTGGGAGACGGAGGGATGCCTCAACATAGCTCAGGCAAAGAAAGCTGGAGATTTGCTCAGCGATGTAAGTCTACTTACAACATTTTAAGATGTTAAAGATCCTTCTACCATTTATAAGGCAGTGCTTATAAACTCTGTTTTCTGTTTTCAAAGGTCAAATATCGTCAGAAGGCCGACAAAATAAGATTCACCCAAGTGGCTGATGATCTCTCCATCAAACACGCCAAGAAGAGTCAGGAGCTGCAGAGCGATGTAAGGATCTCCTCTTTCAACTATTAACTCGTATGTTCCATTATATATACTGCCTCTTCTGTGTGTGTTTACATCTCGGATTTTTCCAGCTGGCATACAAAGCAAACACAGAGCAGATGATTCACCAATACACCATCAATAAAGATGAGCCGCTATTTGTGCAAGCGAAAGCAAACGCTGACATGCTCAGTGGAGTGAGTTGGATTTCATCTTTTCTGATTATTCTGTTGTACTATTTTTACCAAGGTTTAGATGGGTTTCAACCCCTTACCTCATTCCTGTTTCACCTCCTTGACAGATTTTTCTTGCACCCACATATAGGCTAATAAAGGGAATTTTCTCTCTTCTTCCCAGATGTTTAGATGCATAGTTATCATAGATAACCATCTTCACTTTGTACCGAATTAAGTCAAAATGCATCTTTTTTTAACCTGCAAATGTTTGAATGAGATCAATGCTGAAAAAATTAATTAGAGATGTAATTTTACAACTTCCAGTGTAAAGAAAATTATGAATAATACCCAACCTGGTTCCAATTTATCACAAACAGTGAAAATCTTTGTGAGGCCTGTTTTCATGGTGGCCGAGATTCGAGATGCTATGTAAGATTTCTAATGCATGTGATGCAATATTTCTTGATTTATTTGTTGTTCTATAGAAAGTATACAAGAGCCAGTGGGAGAAGCAGAGGGAAAAGGGCTTCGAGCTCCGTTTGGATTCTCTGTCTATACTTACAGCAAAGGCTAAGACAGACCTGGCCAGTGATGTGAGCTTTTTTCATATATTTATAAACCTTTTTCCAACATCTCATACGTCTATTGCTTTGTAGCCACGCTTGATGGTAGAATACACTTTTAATATTATGTGTCTCCTTTCACCTTCTCTGTTTCAGATTAAATATAAGCAGGAGTATGAGAGAAGCAAAGGCAAAGTGATCGGGATTAAATCAGTCAGCGACGACGCTCAGATGGCTCACTCTGCTCTGGCCACCAAACTTCAGAGCGATCACCAGTACAGGAAGAACTACGAGGACACCAAGACTAAATACAGGCAAGGCCTCCAGTTTAACCACACTCAGGTCTTTTTTTATATTTGTGCTCAATAATCAAGTTGCCTTAATCTTTGGGAGCAAAGAAGTGGTTGATTCTTGTCTTCTGAGATTAACCGTGGAGAAGTCGTATGGAAGGTGTGAATAAATAAGAATACTTGTAAACAAAATTGCAGCTGACTTCTTGATAATTAATGACTGTGATAATTTCTCTTATCAGAAAAGGCTTTGCTTTAAATCCTGGCCTAAGCGATTTCTTGATATACAGTAGGCTTCATTTTCTCCTAGATCATGCAGGGGTTCTCTCAGGGTACCCCAGTCCCATGACTGTTTAATTGGTCTGGCGTGAATGTGTTCATGTATGGTTTGTCTTAAAAAATAAATAAACTGGTCCAGGAAGCTGACAGCAGAACTCTGGAGCTCTTGTTTTATCCTATAGATAAAAATATTCATCTGTTCTTAATCTGGATTGATGGAGAATCTCTTTGGAGGAGTTGGGTTGGAAATAAGGAAAATAAATGTTATTTTTCCCAAAAAATATAATTCGGGGCTGAATTAAATCGGATTAAACTACCGTACTCATTCAAATGTATAATACTATAAACTGATGAAAAAAAGCTGAAAAATGGGATCTACCAATGCAAAAATGTTTATTTAGGAATCTGAGCTTCTCTAAAATAAACAAAGTGGATCAGCGGCCTTTGTAAAATCGAACAATCGAAAATTTTTATTTAAGTGATGGCACTTAACACCGAGTTATTACACCTATAGGAGCTATCCCCGGCCAAAAGATCAGTTTGTTTTATTAATTAACTTTTGCTAAATTTCTATTGGTATTTTATCCATATAATATCTTTTTTATTAAAAAATGAAAAAGATATTATATGGATAAAATACCTTTAATCAGTGTCTTTCCAAAGGTCAAGATATGCACAAAAAATGTATCACCTTAGACGGACAGCTGTGGGTTTCTACCCTGGTACAAAGCAAAGCAAAATTTCTAAAAAATAAAAAGGACATAAAGTTCAATCAATCAGTGCAATTCCAGGACACTGCATTCACATTTTCTAAAATCAGTCTTTCCTACAGTGTGTCTCTAGATATGCTGAACATCAGCCATGCCAAAAAAGCTCAAGATCTCGCCACGGACACCAACTACAGGACATTCCTCCATGAATACACCACTCTGCCAACAGACATGAATGTAGCCTGGGCTAAGAAGGCCTACGGGTTACAGAGTGATGTAGGTCTATTCCAACAACAACAATGAGTATAAACTGTGAATATACGCTGCAATATTGTCCTTCCTGGATGTTTGTGCATTTGTGTTTAGAAACAGTACAGATCGGACTTGAACTGGATGAGGGGCGTCGGCTGGGAGGCCTCCAAATCTCTGGATGTTCAGCAGGCAAAGAAATCTTCAGAGCTGGCCAGTGAGGTAATTTCAAACCCAGTTATTAATCTGTAGGAACACTGTTAACACAGAGGCCATGTGAACGTTATGAAAGAAACTTCCACTAGTTTAGAACCATTGATCGTTTGCGTTCTATGTTAATTTGGCTTATATATGGGAGATGAACAGAGCTCCGAGTCCAGAGGAGGAAACTCTTTGATCAAATTAATCCAACCAAATACACCAAAGATCTGTGGGTTTTTTTCATTGCCCTAAATGAAAAAGATTAGTCTTTTCATTTCAAGAAAGGTTTAAAAAACAGAAGAAAAATATTTTCTATCATCAGTAACAGGTTTATGTTTGAAGCCCTTTTCAGGGTCATCCTACCTGAACAAAAGTTCAATTAAAATCATACAGACCAAAAAAATAACAAATCACTTATTCATGCATACACAGGCTGTCCAAACATATTTCAGCTAAAAAAATATTTTTGTTGGCTGAATCAAATGTCAAAGCTTTCTATTAATATTATAAAGCAAAGAATCCTTTTTGGTAATTTAATCCCTTCAAATAAAACCCTGATAAGAACATTTATAGAACAAACCTGAGACACTTTACAACATGGAATGATGCCCATAACACAATAAAAATAAAGAATAGAGCCGAGCTTTAGGAAGATATTTCATTTATGTGGAGAAGACAGCAGCATTGGTTATGTGTGTTCTCATTTCTTTTTCTTTGTGATCTTTTTAATTTATTTTTAGGAATACTAATTGTAATGTGTGTGTGCCCCCTACTGGTAATATTTATACCCCTGCTATTTTGGTCTCATCAGTCCAAACTGATAAAGATTTTCTATCTAATGTGTAACAAATATTTGTTCCTTTTATCTCTGCAGAAAAAGTATCGTCAGGACGTGAGCTCTCTGAGGTTTACCAGTGTTGAAGACACGCCTGAGATGATCCAGGCCAAGCTCAGCAATAAACTGGCTACTGATGTAAGTTCAGCTACATTATGACTATTTTAAGTTATTATTTTGTAGAGGGCAGATGTTTACATACGTCATATAAAAAGAGACACGGCTATATTTTCTTGATATCTAAATGTTTTCCTCCTCAGGTAAATTAGAATAACAGAAAATATTTCTATTTAATAAAAAACAAAAAAAGTAAAGGCTGAATTTTTTTTTTTGTTGAATTTTTTTTTACTTTTTAAATGTTTCCTTTTTTTCTTCCTAATTGGTAGAATTTCTTTTAATCTGAATGTCTTATATGCTGTTTCTCCCAATAGTTTGTTGGAATTTATGTCCGTTCCCTTCAAAGGAACTGTCTCTGGTTAGATGGAAAAGATCTTGACTCATATTTTGCAGCCAACTTGATAATTAATGACTTGAATCAAAAACAGTTTTTGAAAAATCTGCAGAACCTTAAATAAACTTCTGTTTAGTAGAATTTTTCCTAGATCATGTAGGGGTTCTCTCAGGGTACTCCAGGCCCATGACTGTTTAATTGGTCTGGCATGAATGTGTTCATGTATGGTTTGTCTTAGTGTCAACCTGTGATGTACTGGTACCCTGACCATGGTATATCCCCACCTGTCTAGCAGTGAGATAGACACAAGAATCGCCCAGAAAAAAAAAATCTTTAAAATGAAAAAAATAAACTGGTCCAGGTGGCTGACAGCAGAACTTAAAGGAACTGTCTCTGGTTAGATGGAAGAAATCTTGACTTATTACTCTGATTTCACATAGCTGACTTTCCGCATGATTTTTATCTATTTTGTAAGGTTTGTCAGCCCTCCTGTAGCCAAAAATCCCCTCAGCATAATGCTGCCATCCCTGTACTTCACAGTAAGGTTGGTTTGCTCAGGCTCCTGTTTTTTTCCGTCTTCTCCAAATGCAAGAGTAGAGCCAGGCCAAGTACAGCCGGTGGAAAAGGGACATTTGTGTGTTTAGTATTTCCTTTGTGGATACATCACTCATGCACACTGAAATCTGACCTCATGGTTCTGTTTTGCAGAGATTGTACAGAGAAAAGGGAGAAAACATAAAGCACACCTACACCGTAAGTGGAGAGCTGCCAGAGTTGGTGCAAGCAAAGATCAATGCCAGAAACATCAGTGAGGTAAACTTTTCTCTTTTAGATTTCAAATGTATATCTCTCATAGCTGAGTGTTCTGACTATTTGGTTTGGACTCTTTATGCATTTTTAGAGTCAATACAAGGAATCCTGGACAAAGTTGAGAGACGGGGGTTACAAACTCAGCCTGGATGCTATTCCATTCCAGTCGGCCAAAGCTTCTGCGGATATCCTGAGTGAGGTGAGACACAGCTCAACCACACAGAAACAGTTTTACTGCGAGGAGAATTAGTGTAAGATTAAAAAATGCACTTGATGCTTCATTTCAGGTTAAGTACAGAGAAGAATTTGAGAAGACCAAAGGGAAGATGATCGGTCTTAGGGGGCTGCAGGATGACCTGAACATTGCGCATTCAGTCCATGCCAGCAAATTACAAAGTGACGTAAGTGCTTGTGCACTGTACCTAATCTAGACTAATATAACAGCATATAAACTTCTTTGCACCCTGTCATTAATTTAGATCACATATAAGAAGGACTCAGCGAAGCAGCTTTCGAAATTCCACCTGCCTATGGATATGATTGAGGTTGCACACGCTAAAAAGGCCCAGTCTCTGGTCAGTGATCAAGACTACAGGCTCTCCTTGCACCACTACACCTCACCGCCCGACGACATGAAGGTCCAGGCTGCCAAGAGAGCGTATGCACTGCAGAGTGAGGTGAGAAGGGCTTTAGATAGCATTATTTATGGGTTCAGAGTTGCAGTCAGAAGTTTACTGCACCCTTAATGAGGCAGAAAGATCTATCTATCTATCTATCTATCTATCTATCTATCTATCTATCTATCTATCTATCTATCTATCTATCTATCTATCTATCTATCTATCTATCTATCTATCTATCTATCTATCTATCTATCTATCTATCTATCTATCTATCTATCTATCTATCTACCTGTCTGTCTGTCTGTCTGTCTGTCTGTCTGTCTATCTATCTATAGATCTATATAGATATATGTCTTCATTTTTCCACTCCATTTGCGCAATTATCGGTGCTCCTGCAAAAAAAAAAAAAAAAAAAAAAAGTGTTGCTACCAACATGGAGATCAAATTCAGGGCTTTTATATTGGAAAGTCTCACTATGACTCCTCAATCTTTCTTCTGTTTTTTTTTTTTTGGAGCCAAACAGCTCAATCTTAATCTCAACTGATTTTAGCAACCTTTATCTAGAATTGGGTTTTCTATGTAGGGAGAATCACATTTTAGTCCTGATTGTAGATGTTGATGTTGAAGGAGTTCTTGCTGCTTGAGCACTTAAAGTTTTATTTTTGGAGTTGAACACTCTAACACTGGATTATGATCTCAAATTCAAACCTAAAACTACAGTTTTGGAATAGCACCAAATATGCATAGGAGATAAATAAAAATAATTGAAAAGACATTAAACCAGACAGTTAAGTGGTGGCTGTTTGTTTAATTAGGTCTAATCCATGGGGTATTAAAACCTGCACATAATCCCATTTGAAAATGATCACAGTGGAGAAAGAATTGCTTAAATGCATAATTTTAAGCCCAAAAAGAAAGTTAGATACATGCTCCTGATAACACACATCTGACATGAACTGTGCCAAAATTATGACCATATTTCTTAATCCTGCTGTAATAAAATGAAATGCTGAAAATGAAGAAAAGGATCCCAAAAGTCATCTTCAGGGTATAGATTTTTAATCTGTTGTGTCTGCAGAGAGTGTATCGATCTGACCTGAATTACTTGCGAGGTGCAGCCTGGATCGCCACTGGAGCGCTGCAGATTGAGGAGTCCAAGAGGGCCACAGACCTCATTAGTGATGTGAGATTTTAATTCCATTCTCTTTTTATTATCTATTCTCTTTTTATCACTTTTAGTCAGACATCAAATATTTATTTCTTTTTTGTTTTTGCTGTTACAGAAAAAGTACAGACAGCAGCCGTATAATTTCAAGCACACTTCAGTTACCGACTCCCCAGATATCATCCATGCTAAACTCAGTGGAAAAATCACAAATGAAGTAAGAATGTTGATGCACTTTTATATGGTTTTTGATTACTAACATAATATGCAACATATTATTTCAATTGAAATGTATTTTCACAGCGTTTGTACAAAGAAAAGGGGATAAATGACCAGCACAGATACACTATCACAGCTGAGAGACCAGAGATTGCACAAGCAAAAGCAAATGCTGCCAACTTCAGTGAGGTATTCTTCCCAAATGTAGTTTCTCTCCAAAACAAAAACATAATGCAAGATGTTTTAGTCATTTTATGTGCACTGTATTTCCGTAGGTAAAGTATAGGGAGTCCTGGAATACTCTACGAGCTCAGGGTTACAAGCTCACCATGCAGGACATCCCCTTCCAGGCTGCTAAGAGCTCCACAGGCATCGCCAGTGATGTAAGCTCTCTCAAATGAAAAGAACCCAAAATATATTCCTGTATGATATCAAAACAGAATGCACAAGTCAATGTTTAGAAGAAAATAACCTAATGCCTTTATTTCCAGTACCAATATAAACACAATCACCTGCTGGAAAAAGGAAAACACATTGGGGTCAGGAGTGTGACAGAGGATCCCTACCTGCTGCACTGCCTGCAGGCGGGCCGTCTGGCCAGTGACCAGGAGTACCGCAGGGATGCTCTGTCTGACAGCGGCCGTTATCACCTGACCTCAGACATGATCCATCTGGTGTCGGCTAAGAACGCCCAGGCCCTGGCCAGCGATCAGGACTACAGGAAGAGGCTGCATGAGTATACGGTGCTTCCTGATGACATGAAGGTGAAGTGGGCTAAAAAGGCTTACGACTTGCAGAGCGAGGTAAGGAATAAAGGCAAGGTAAAGGAAAGTGATGTAATGCTGTGATATGGTTTGCTTTATGTGTGTTGCTCTTTCATGGATAGAAACTCTACAAGTCAGACCTTAGTTTTATGAAAGGAGTGGCGTGGGATGGAGTGGGAGCACCTCAGCTGGAGGCGGCTAAGAAGGCAGGAGATTTAATCAGTGATGTGAGTATTTAGGGAAAAACTGATACCAGAAAAAAAATTCTTTGATACTGTTAGAAATAGAAGGCTATTGCATATTTACACTGCAAAAAATCTTAATCTAACCAAGTATTTTTTTCTTAAAATACGTGCTTTAGTTCTTGAATTGAGGAGGTAAGTGAGACACTTTACTAATAGAACAAGACTATTTACATTTAAAATAGGAAAAAAAAACAATTGCATTGTTTTATTTAAAGTGCATATTATCTAATTATCTTATTTTAAGAGTATAAATAGTGATTCCATTGGCAAATCATCTTATTTATCTACACAAATTAAGGGGAAATACACTTAATTTGAGAATTTTTTTTTACTTATTTCTAGATGATTTTTGCAATGTATTTATTTTCCACGTTTTCTTTTTTATAATTTTTACCAAAATAAAAGAATACTAAATCAAAACATTGGACTTATTTGGTCTAACTTAAAAAAAAATGTCTCTGTAATTTAACCAACAACAGTTATTCTGTAGAAAAAAACTTACCCTGTTAATTTGAAGCTTGCCTGATTACTCTTCTTGCAGGATTGTTTCAATATCCAAGGCCCTCTAGATATATTCTAATTCTAAATTTGCGCTATTGGTCTTTGAAATGATATTAACAGTGTTACGTTTTTAAATGTGATGTGATGTTCTTTCCTGCAGAAGAAGTACCGTCAGCAGCCAGATAGAATCAAGTTTACATCTGTAGCTGACTCGCCTGACATTGTCCACGCTAAGACGAGCTATCAACAGTGCAGTGAGGTAGGTAGAAAAAAAATGTGCCGAATATGTATTTTAAAGGGTCATTTGACAGGAACATATGGATAAAATATTTTTTTGCTTTGTGTATTACAGAGGCTGTACAAGTCTGGAAAGAACGACGACATGCATAAATACACTTTACACGCAGATGATCCAGACTTTGTCAGAGCAAAGATTAATGCTCAGCAGATTAGTGATGTAAGGCACATTTAAATACATATCTGCAAATAAGTCTTCTGCAGCTTCATATGATATTAACAAACATATTTTTCTCCTTCAAACTTTCTTTCACATAAAGAAAGTTTACAAGGCATCTGGAGAACAGGTGAAGACGTCAGGCTATGACTTGAGGTTGGACGCCATTCCCTTCCAAACAGCCAAGGCCTCCAGAGAAATTGCAAGCGATGTAAGTTCTTTTGTTCAAAAGTCATAAAAACGCACACTCACTTGGTCTCAAGTTACGGTTTAAGTGACCAGTTTGTAAGTGGTCATTTCTGTTACACAATTTCCATCGAGATGTGATCTCCTTTCATTTACAGTACAGCTACAAGGAGTCCCACCTGAAGGAGAAGGGCCAGCAGGTGGGGCTCCGCTGTGTGGAGGACGACCCAAAGATGGTTCACTCCCTGGCTGCAAGCAAGCTCCAGAGCAACCTGGAGTACAAACGTCAATCCAAGGAGGAGCGCGCCCACTACAACATACGGCCAGACCAGCCTGAGTTCCTGCTGGCCAAGAAGAGTCAGGCCCAGGCCAGCGACATCACCTACCGCCGTAAACTTCACGACTACACCTGTGACCCTGAGCAGCTCACGGTCAAACATGCCAAGCAGGCCTACAAGCTGCAGAGTGATGTAAGACACTATGCTACTCCTGGTTTAATAGTGGGTATTGACAGTAGTATAGTTGTAAAACAAAAAGAAGGGGGATGGTGGAATTTATTTTTGGAATCAATCATAGCCAAATTAATATAGTCTATTGACCTAAAGTAGTATGCATACGTAGTCAGGTATGAACTTACAGAAGAACTGCAATCAGTCGCTGAACTAGCATGGTTATTACTGCCCCTACATAGTTAATGAGTAATTTCCCACTGGGATCACCTACATAGTCATAGTAGGCCACTTCTTTGATTTTATTTATTTTGCTCAGGCTACTCATAAGCCGAAGGCCCGCCAAATGTTGAAAGGGCAATATTATTGCCATTATTGTTAATATATAGTAGAAATTTTACACATTCAGTGATAAAATGTTACAGGGGATGGTATTGGGGGGGATGGTCATTTAAGAAGGGGGACGCTCTCCCCCCTCATCCACCCTCAACTCAAGTACTGGGTATAGAGTACTAGTATAAAGGATGTAGTGTCCTGAAATTTGGATGTGACTTTCCAGGAATTTAACACCTTTTAAAAACTGATCAGCAGCTTTCCTGTGTCTCACTGTGAATTTTATGAAACACGACCGGTTCTATTCCTTTAACTAAGAGGTACCTTTCTTGAACTTATATGGAGGTTCCTCTGAAAACCCGAAGGTTACTTTGTGGAACTTCCTGGGTACTTTCTAGAACTTATTGAACTTACTTTCTATTTACTCAGAACTGGGAGGTTATTCTTTAGAAATTCAAATGTTTTTTTCCTCCAGCTTTTTTAGAACTTAATTGGTTCTTTAGCAAAACGTACATTTGTTTCTATTACAGGATTTTTTTCATTTCCATAGTGGTTCCTTTCAGGAGCTCACTGGATAGTCAGCAAATTTCAATAAACTCACTGGAAAATTTCTTGAACTTTATGAAACTTGCATGTTTGCACTTTCCTCTGATTGGGATGGTGTTTAGTAAGCCACTTTCTTAGAAACTGTATACAAAACACTGATGACTTTCCAGGTACTTGATTGTTACTCTCTGGAACTTTTAAGGATTTTTCAGTAAATCTTTTTATAACCAGAACTTTGCTCCTTTCCTGAAACCTTCCCCATAGTGCAGCAGAATATTGTATAATTCATATGAATTTTTCAAGCTGGGAATTTAATACAGTACTTTTCAAGGTCCAGCATTGTCAGAAATGCTGCTGGCCATAGCAAGATCCAAAACCCAAGATTATGTTACAGGGATTTTCAAAAAGTAAAGCGGATGAAGATTGTAGATTATTACCAATCTGAATTGATTGTTGTATATTAAGCATATTTTTTTTCTATATTTCCACAGGTGAACTACAAATCTGACCTGAACTGGATCAGAGGAGTGGGATGGACCCCTCCTGGCTCACACAAGGCTGAGCTCGCCCGCCGGGCTGCAGAGCTGGGCTTTGCTGAGGGAGTTACCACTGATGAGGCTATTGCAAAGTACCAGCATATGATGATGGTGAGGAAGGCTGTTTAGCAGTATGAAAAAATTACATTTTTTTTAATAAAGCCCTTATTTACAAATGAGAACTTTCTTACTTTCAGCTGCATCACCAGCAGCAGATGGAGCAGCAGCAGAAAGAGCAAGAAACCGCCGAGCAGGTGGCGACCAGTGAGGAGATTAAGAAAGGCATCAACATGGACGCCATGGAGGTTCTTCACGTAAAAAGGAAGAAGACCATTCAGACGGTCCAGAAAAAATCCTCCACAGTTACAACGTCATTCAGATCCATGGAGAAGAAGTCCTCCTCCTCCTCCTCTTCCTCTGCAGTTGCCATTCAGGATGCAGTGAAAACAAATATCTCCAGTAAAGCCGCCATAGAAAACCCATAGTTATTTTATTATTAATTCATTTAGAGTTTTACGGAAGAGAATTAGGGCCACTGGAAAAAAAAAAAAGTTAACTGATTTTTAAATTTTATTTCAATTTAGTATGGGAAAAAATTCAGAATTCTGACTTTAATCTCAGAATTCTGACTTTTTTATTGTCAGAATTTAGTCAGAATTCTGAGAAAAAAGTCAGAATTCTGACTTTTTTCCCATACTAAACTGAAATAAAATTTTAAAATCATCTAACTTTGTTTTTTTCCACTGGCCCTAATCCTCTTCTGTGGAGTTTAGTGAAATTAACAAAAGATACATTTTTCAAAATGGCCATATTGATGCAATAAACTGCTGCAAAGAAGGACATCCAGAACGTTGAACCAAGGCTTAATTTGTAATGTGAGCTAAAGGGTTTATGTATGTTTTGAACAGAAGGGATTTTAGGATATTCCAGGAATTTGACCTGGAAAGAGAGTTAAACATGTTGCAGGAAGGAAAATAAGCGAAAGGAAATACTAGAACTAAAGCTTGTGTTTTTGGTGTGAGAGAGCTGGACCTGAAATTGTTTTCATGACCAGCATTTGATCATAAGTGTAAAAGCAAAGGCTGTTGGTGAAGAGTGCATCAAAACTCTCATTGTAGCTTAAGATCGATCATTTAGTGCACTTTGAGCAAAGCTCCTTTATTTAGAAAAAATAAAACATTTGATTCTGGCAGGTTCAGCTTTTTGAGGTTTTTTTTATGTTTTCTGTCACTCAAAGCTGGGCTGAGAGTTAATGCTTGCTTTTGTCGGCGTCCTAATAAAGTTTTTCATTGCAATCTATGCCTTGTCTTTATTTGCAACTTATAACTTATAACTTTCTACTCCACTACATTTTGAGGAAGCTGCTAGTTCTTATTCCCTTTTGCTCAGCGTAGCTTTGTAATCGACTGTTGCCGTTTTTATTTCTTGAAATGCAATTTCAACATAAAAGATAGCAGCACTTAGGACTGAATTTAGACACCAGTGTTTTAGAGATTTAATGGCATTCCACAAATATGAGAAACTCACATAAGGTGTTAGTTGTTGCAATTTGGATGAGTTTAAACCTCTATTCCATAGTGAAAGCATGAGGAAAATCAAGACACTCCTGTTTTCTTTTTGATTTGTTTTTGAATGTCAAATAAAGAAGTTAGAATTGCTGTTCTTGTTTTTTTGGGGGGTATTTTTATGCTGAAGTACTTTTCAGGTGGTGTAGAATCTGTAGCAGGTGGTTCTAGGCATCAATCAGCATGTGGTTTCTGAAAGTTACAAGGTTCTTTAAAATTATACAGAAATTTACTATTAGAAAATGTAATTTGTATACTTTTTTAAATGCATTTACTTTTGAATACTTCAGTATCTTTTTAAATTTAGTACTTCTATACTTTAACTTGAGTAGATGTCTGACTGAGTAACTTTTACTTGTAGTTGTTTTGACTATTAGTATCAATACTTTTACTCTATTACTACATTTTAGTACCTACGTCCACCACTGGTAGGATACATAGTCAGTAGTTAAGAGTAAGGGATGGAAAGGAGGAAAGAGAATACGACACAAAGTTGGGATTCAGGAAGGACATAAGGAAAGCATCAAAGAATCAAAGAACAAGCCTATCTAATTTCTCCGTAATCCTAGTCATGGCAACCACAAACAGGCTTAAATTGGAAGGCAACCAGACTTTCGTTCAGTTCAGTTCCAGGAGTCTTTTTCAATTCTGTTGCCTAGTACAGAGCAATCTCTAATAGGTGAGCTGATGTATTTAAGCAGCATGGAGGTCCATCCTGCTGCACACATTCCAAGTCAGATACAAATCAAATAGCCGGCCTTTGTTCTTCTGGATTGTTGCAGCCTTTTGTTGTGCATGAGCTATGTGATTGGTCTTTTAAAGAAGAACAAGAATTGGGATGTGAAATAAATGAAGAAACATTCGTTTTCCTGTTTCACAATAATCCAGGTCTAAAGTGGCTGCCTAGTGGTTAAAGCAGTGCGCTTCAACCTCTGAAAAGGTTGCAAGTACCTGGTTCGATCCCCACAGCCAACACCCCGGGTCTCTTTGCAAGACCCTTAACCCCACACTGCTCCCCATGCACTGCACAGTGGCAGCCCACTGCTCCCCAAAAGTGGATGAGATAAAAACAGAGTTAATTTCTCCATTGTGAGATCAATAAAGTTCAATCTCTAGAAAATCCTTAATCAAATTCAAGACTTTTCCCAATAGTAAAAAAAAAATGTTTATTTCACATAGATAAACCTAATTATGACCTTACTTTTTGCTTCACATATTCTATAAAACCCGCTTAATAACAAGTTCTTTTGATTATCATGTTTGGTTACGTAAGAAAAGGTGCTTATTATCACAAAACCTACCCAACTAAGTTAGATCCGTTATAGAGGCATGAAACAAACTTACAAACAGGTTAGTCTTCATCTGATCAGTATTTTATTCAAACAGGGAATACCTTACATTGAGCACAAGATCATAAGTCTTAATATGGCCAGAACAGACAACGGAAGCATGTGGAGAGGAACTGAATCAGGCTGCAACATTCCTTACAGGAAGATCCAACCCATCTGGTTAACACAAGAAACCAGGAAGCTGAGACGAGTTCAAAAGCAGAGCTGTAAACCATAACGTTTTATGCACTTGAATTTTTTTGTTCTGATTTGAACCCAGAAGATTTGCGTTAAACCCACACAACACTCCAAGCTGTCGGTGATTGTTCTGCAGACACCGCAAATGTGCGACCAAAATAAGTGCCTCAGAGGTTGATTGTTGTCCAGCGTGGCAGAAATCTGCAGCATCTTATGCTCCTGGGCTGAAGTAGAGGAGTCAAAAGCCACATGATGGGAAAAAAAATAGCCCTAAAAATTTTCATTGCATTCTCCCAATGTTTAACATGCAAACTGATGGTGCATGGCATCAGATAATATGGCATTTCACAGGTAATGATGTGGGAACAGAAGGTCAAAGTGCACCTTCTAGTTAGTAAAAAAATATCTTTTAAAAAAAAGTATATAAATACAAACAATCCCAGTAGCATGAGTTGTAAAGTCCATTTCAAAGTCAAGGAGATCTGTTTGAGAATAAGTTACAGTAATATGCTTGTTTTCTTTGTATGTTTTTGTTCGCTCAAAGCTCGCAAAGTTCCTCAGACCGAACTGTCCTCCGGCGATGAGCTTGTTCATGTGTACTCAGATTTGCGGATGTACTTGGAAGGCACGTATCCTCGTCTTCCTCCGTCGGCTTCCCCTAGCCACCACTCGCTGTTTCCGTTCATGTCCTGGAACTCCAAGATGCGCAGACGCTCGTTCGCAGAGATGCTCATTTCATTGGCGCAGCGGGCGTTGAAGGAGTACAGAGCGTAGTAAATCTAATAAAACAAAGAAGATATTTTTATGTTTTTTTGTTTTCAATGCTCTACATTAATTTACCTATAAATCCGATTTAAACTTGACTAATATTTCCGAACACAATGACCTGCAAAAGTATTCTTAAACATTTTTTTCTTGGTTTGTTGCCTTATAAATGCAACTTAAATAAGTTTTATTAGGACTTTACAAAAAAAAAAAAAACAAGACAAGTAAGCATGTTTAGGATGATTGTTATTTTGCTCAGATCGTCAGAATTGAGGGAAGAACCTTAATAGCAGCGGGACAGTTAAGAGTTTGAGACAAATGGTTTAAAATAGGATGAAACAATTAATAAAATTAACCGCAATCAATTGTTAGAGTATTGAGACTCAAAAACACACCTTTAGACAACAGAGCAACAGTAATTATACCAAAATCGTATAATAATAAATTAATTTTTTATCCTTAAGATAAAAAAGCTTTTCCATCTGTCCATATGCTCTATCCAGAACTCCTCCAGTGGAAAAGTCGAAGTTTCATCTGGGAATCCTTGGCTATCCGTTTATTAATCGATTAATCGAAAAAAATAATCGACAGATTAATCTATTTACAAAATAATCATTAATTGCAGCCCTAGTCTAGACCAAGACCTGTTAGAATGACCTACTCAAACTTTAATCTAATAAGGACTCGGAAGTGAAGCTAGGCTGGAGTTAAAAACACAAAAAAAACAAAATATCCTTTTTTTTTTTTATCCAACTTTACATCCATGCAGTACCTTTTGTTAAAATGTGTTAAAAGTCGTGGTAGTGATGTGTAAAAAGCAGGAAGAAAAGCGAAATCCTAATAAATTTGAGCTTAGCATTCAAAGTCTCACCTGATGACCATCTAGTTCAAGTTCTGGTTCTGGTTCTGGTTCCGGCTCATTGTGTTCCTCTCGGCTGTAAGCAGACTTCCTTGGGATGCTACCATCTCCACTCCTCCACTGTGGCGAACTGTAGCTCTTCTCTGCATGTCCGTGTCTTTTTGATCGGCTGCTGTTCTTCTGAGAAGAAGACGAGTCCGTCTCGTAGAAGTCCGATGTGTCTCTGTTTCTGCTCTCGTACCTGGAATCGTACGAGTCTCTGTGCCCGTAGGGCTGCTCCGAGTCTCTGTGATCGGCGGCATTCCTGCGAGTTGAGTCCGGGAAATCTCTGCGGTTCGAGTGATTCTGGGCCGAGGAGTTCTGGATGCTGCTGTCGGGGTTGGGCGTCGCGTCTCTGTGGTGGCTTCGGCGAGACGAGGCAGATTCTAACGACGGCTGGGGTGAAGAGTGGTTCTTGGACTGTGAGGTGGAGAAGCTGACGGTGGCCGTCTCCTGGTTGAAGGTTAAAGTGCTGTTGCTGTTCTGGCGGGAGAAAACGGGGGAGGAGCCGCCGTACCCGGATTCGTTGGATGAGTGGCTCTCAATGGAGACGTCAGAGTGGCTCCTGCGTGGGTTGTACGGTTTGAGGAAGGAGCTGTACACGAAACCTTTGGTGACTGCAGAATAGGAATCAACAGAAAGAAAACGTCAATAAGTTTAGGACTCATGCCTACTTTAGAAGATCTGCATAATAACTGTGTAATAAACTACCTCCATTATCAATAAGCCAACGGTTGTTGCTTCCCAAAGGGTCCTGCTGCTTTATTATACCCACAAGGTCTCCCTCTTGTATGGAGACGTCCAGATCCTGAGCAGCATTGAAGTTCCTCTCCGCCTGGTAAAGTTCCTCAGGACCGTAACCGGCCAGGAGCGCAGAGCGATGCTCATCCGTCTGCACGATGTGGTTCGGCTGGAAAACATTTGAAGCCAATGAGTAGTGAAGCTGCTTGATTGATTTCTTTTTAGATTTAAACAAGTCGATTAAACTCACAGGTCCTTGAGGCTGCTTCTTAGCAGGCTGCTTCTCCAGCGTTTTCCTATCAAATGGCTTCTTCGTGGTTGCCGTTGGCTGCGGGAGGTTCTCCGGGCAGAAACTGAAGCTCTGTAGGAGTTTGAGAACCCCCTTGTACTCCTCTTGAAACAGTGAAATCACTTCTGCCCCTGAAGTGACTTTGTTAGAAAACTGCTGATGACAAAGAAGAAGACAGAAGGAAAACAAAGTAAGGAGTGTGTAATAGGTGTAACAGTGTTTGCTGGCTGTATTTTGTGAAATGCTCCAAATGTGAATCTAGGGTATGTATGTGATTCATTTTACCCTTAATTTATTTTATTTTTTTCCGTTGCCTTTACTATCAGTATTGAGAGATATTATCATCAAAATTCTAAAGAAGTGCAAAAAAAAATTGTTCATTGTCTGTGTTGCTTATTCAGCCATAAAAGAGATAAAACAATCTGAATTTTTTAAAAACAAACAGCTTTTTACGTGGTTTTATATTTACATGCTATTCTTTGTCTATATTTGGTTTATCTAAAACTTTCCAAGGCTGCTTCTGTCGCCTTGAACTCCTGTCTTACGCCGACTCCGGATCTGTTGGAGGTTTCTTCCTGTTAAAAGGGAGCTTTTCCTCTCCACTGTCACTTCAAGCATGCTTTGTGTGAGGGATTGCCTTTGAGTAAATTAGTTGATGCAATCAACTGGTTTTCAATAGAAAACCTTGACTAAATCTGACTGTATGATCTGGTTGAATTGTGTCTGTAAAGTGCTTTGGGAGGGCATGTGTTGTGAATTAGCGCTGTGTAAGTAAATTTAATTGAATTGTTGGATCAGGGTTTTTAAACGAACGTTGCTTAAAACTCCAATCTTTCTGGCTGATCTGAAAACCACACAAAAAGGCACCACAGGTGTAACACACTGAGATTTGTAGATAATGAAGGAAGGAAGAACTGGTATTTGAAGAATATCAGGGGAATTGATATAAAAAAAAAGTTGTAGAAAAATTTAGCTTCCACGTATATTTCTCAATTGCTTTATCTGGAATGTTTATTTGTCTATTCCTGTATACAGTAGTCTAGTTGTAAAAAAGGGGGGGGATGGTCGATTTATTTTTTTGGAATCATACATAGCCTAATTAATATAGTCTATTGACCAAAAGTAATATGCATGGTACGGTTGTGTGGTAACTTTTACATTTTTCCTTTTCAAAATGAGTTGCACATTTCATATATTTTCATTAGCCTGACTTTAATTTAGCTTTTTGCAGTGCACGCATTTAGTTACCTTTATTTGTCAGGTTGTTGTTTTTTTTTTTTGTCAAGATGTAATTGATTAATTTATTTTTCTTTGAGTTGCCAGTTTCCTTTGGATCTGCTGGTGGAGGGCTGCAATGAGCTCCAGCTTTCCTCAATTGGTTGTTGCAGGCTAATCAGTGGGTCAAACCATTTGTAATGGGAAAGGAAATTTGTTTATCATTTGTCTACATTTTCTTAGTTTGGGTAATTTTGTTAATTAGTTTAATTTAAAAGGTATTTAGTGTCTGGCCAGTATTTATCTGTTTAATTAAGTTTATTTGTTTATTAGTTTGTTGGTCAGTTATCCCCCTCGTGTGTCAACAGTGGTCTGATCAGCCACTATTTAAGTTTCCCTCATGTCCTGTTTGTTCAGTCAGTTTGTGCTTGAGTTCTTGATCTTAAAGCCTGAATTGAATTCTGTTTTGTTCACCTCTGTTTTGGGGCCAAGTTTATAATTTTTTTAAATTTTGGGAATAAATTAAGATTTTTTTTTGAAAAATTTCAGTGGTTTTCTGGCTGGTTTGTGCAAATCCCTCACAGATAGTCATGTTAGGCCACTTCTTTGATTTAATTTTTTATGTAAGTCTCTTCGTAAGCCCACAGCCAGACAAATGTTTAAAGGGCAATATTATTGCCATTACTGTTAATGTATAGTAGAAATTTAGCAAATTCATAAAATGTCACTGGGGATGGTCATCAGCCCAGAGCCGATCTAAACAGCAGCGTTCAACACGTTTCCAACCTGCAGCAGGGGCGTCAGCTCTCCCAGCGTCATCTTCATGAAGTCCCTCTGGGCCTGAGCGAAGGCGCTCACGCAGTCTTTGAACAAGTCCTCCGCCACCATGTTGAATTTCGTCAGCTCATCCAGGAGTTGGGCGTTCAGTGCTTCGTAGTTGTTGCGGGCCACCTGCAGCTCGTCTCGCACGCGGCGGTCCTTCAGGCGATCGGCCCGCTCCTTGCAGTTGTCGTAGTCGAGCAACTTGTCGAAGCGTTTCTGGATGAGCTTGTGTGGCCCGGCGAACATGGCGAGGAGTTGGGAGAGAGGTTTGATGACCAGCAACTCGGTGCGCTCCTTCTGCTCAGGAGGAAAAAAAAAGGAAAACGGTTTTACAATTTATCCAAAATTGTTCTATCTGATCAGGACTGACATTATTACTGTTGGGACTAACTCAACCGCAGACGCAGAGTGTATTACATTTATTGATGAACACAGCTTTATTTTCTACAAAAGTATTTTTTTTAAATAAAATATCTTGACTTAAATTTAATGTTATTTATCAAAGAAGGTTGTTTCTGACAAGATATAAGGGAGACATGTCTTATATGATAAAAAATTGTGGTTTCTTTATTCAGTAGTAGAAAAAAATGTATGTCATTAATACCTCTAAACAGCGAATGGTAGGTTTCTGTTAGTATATAAATGATTTATTATTGGTAATAAAGTTGGAAGGCCTCCATGTCATTACCCTAAGCTTGAGATTCACAATTAGACTTAAATTGGGACTACAGCTGGGCTGCTATTAAATACTTATAAAGTAATATTAATATACAATACTTGAATCTGCAGTGGGTTTGGATAACTCAGGGCTTACTGTACATTCTGTAATCTCTGAAAAACTGCTGTTTTAGTTATACTAGCAGTGGTAACAGCACTAGTGGCTAACAGAAAACACTAAAGGTTAAAATGACTCTCTTCAACCAGTATTATTTGAATTGTACTCTTAATATAAATAATGATACTCAATTCAAGGAAAGCTATAAAAACTTTAAAAATGCTTATCTTGTTGTTATTACAATTCTACAAAAGAGATAAGAATCAGTTTAAGTCTATTTTTGCAAATTTATAGGACCTATAGACCTCTCCCAGAAAGCCGACCGCTCCTGTGCCTTTCTGGATTAGTAAAGGGATCTCACACACACATTGCTCCATGGATCCTCAGGACTGCTGCTGATATGAGCTGCAGAGTAAAACCGTCCCTTAGTCAGGCTAAAATAGAGGGTTAGTACTTACAAAGAGAGCGAACTGTTTGTCGCTGATGCTGCGGTGAGCTCTGTGGAAGTGCTCTGGATCCAGCACGCTGCGCTCGGTGTAGATGTCACCCAAACTCATGGCTGCCAAGACGTTTACAGAGGCCGACTCCTATACAGAGATCAAGTCAGACGTGACGCTTACATTAAAATGGAAATGACGTGCAGAAATGAATTTTTTTTTTTTTTTTGTAGGTTGTGCTGTTGAGCTTCCTACCCTGATATGTTGCAGGTACATGGAGATGTCTCTGATGAAAGACTTGATTAGTCTCTCCTGCAGCCTGAACTTCTTCTCAGCAACATCAAAATCTTCATTTTTAATCTGGGGGAAAAAATTCATTTACATTTAGGCTTTTGAAATATTTGAAGCAATGAAAAACAAAGAAAAAAAAATACACAACCAAATAAAGCAGACCTGGAGAGACATTCCTGTGAGGTGCTTGATGTGGCTGCTGACGCGGTTTGATTTCTTAATGATGGAGTGCATGCTCAGCTTGGCGATCTTGTCAATGAAGGAGTTTTCTTCTCCTTTCCTGTACTTCACCACTGAGAACAGCAGAGGGAGAGAATGAGCAGGGAAGCTAGAGAACAAAAAAAATCTTAAAAACATTTACAGAGCTTTGTAAAATAGTTTGCTATCAGGAACCTCCACATTTTTTCACATTACCACCATAAACATCTTTTAGTTCATTTCTGGTAAAAACATATAAATTGGTGCATTAAATATGCAGTGAAAGAAAAAATAAATGCAAAACCTTCTTCTGTGTGTTTTAAGTCTTAGATGTTTTTGCATTTGTCCCCCTTTACCCTGATACCCTTAAATAATCCAGTAATAACTTTGAGTCAACCTCTGTAATTTAATCTCTTTAGAATCCAGCTGTTCTCTGCTAAACAAACAGCCTTTTGGTCTAAATGCCGAAAGCTATATGTGGTCAAAACCAAATACTTTTCATCACCCTGAACCCAGAAACCCAGGCATGAGGAAAGGTGGTGGCAGCATCATGCTGTGGGATTCTTTTCCTCCTCAGGAACAAGGAAGCAGATGAGAGATGATGCGAAGGTGGATGAAGCTAAAGAAAGCTAGAGCTCCATCAGGTTGATTTAGATCAGAGGTGTCCAAAGAGCAACCAAAGGACCCTTAGCGGCCCTTGGAATGATCTGGGGGCCCTTAGTAAAAAAGTGTAAAATAAGTTTCTGGGGAAAATTGTAATCTTCCCAAACTGGAAAATGTCAGGTACTCTACAAAAGTATTTGTGTTTTATTTACTTACTAATAAAAGGTAAAACTTTAAGCATTTCCCAATTTGCGCAAAAATTAGGAAACAGTTTGCCTTTTGACTTTCTCTCTTTTTGACTCCTTTCTTTCATCACAATACTCCATATTAATACAAGCTTGCTTTGTAAATAATAAGCTTTCAAAATCTGTGGCCCTCAAATAAACTTCAATGTGACAATTTTGGACATAAAAGCAACGCATGAAGAGAAGCGAGTTTTAAAGATTTTTACCGAGATCCTTTCTGCGCTTGTACTCATTGATGTTCACGTTGATCTGCTTGATGGCCGTCACAGCCTGAGTCAGCTGGGGACGGTCGTGGTGGCTCTCCGGAGTGGCGCCCAGCAGCTCCGTCAGCAGCAGCGGGTAACGCATCACCCGCTGCACCGGCTTAATCAGGAAGGAGCCCAGGTTGATGTAATTAGCTTTACCCCTGAAAAACAGACAGAAAAAACTGATTATCTATTTAGTAAACTAAAATAATGTGTAAGAGGTTTCAAGTGTCACAAGGATCACACTAAGTCACCACGAGAGTAGCTGCTGCTACAGGCTATTAGCAGTGATGGAGACTTATTTCAGTTATCATATGGATTGTATGATCCAATGATAAAGACTTCATCACATGCTGATTTCTGATGATGACCAAAACCTCTGAGAAACACAGAAGGAATAGAGGAAAATTGATTTTCTTAGTTTTAATGCAATCTACAGGACAGATCTTTTTTTTCTGATTTCTTTTAAACACATTTCTAAATATTTTTGCAGTTGCAAAGTTGCAGTTGCCGTTTTAGTCCTGTAGGTGGCATTGTTTCCCAGAATTAATCTTAATTTGACAAGAGCCCAGTAGTCATTAAACTGGCCTTAACAGGACCAGACAATAGACATGCAGACACAAACCACAACATGTAAAAGATCACATTTCCATTCAACACAGCTGTTTTTTTTTTACTTTGAACAAAAAACAGGGATGTCATTAGTTCATGAAAAGCAAGCATGCAGTCAGGTTGGCTCCCATGCTGGAAAATCATGCCGACACTAATCAAGAAGACTTACCACTCGCGGTACATTGCCCTGTAGAAAGGAGGAAGGGGAAGAAACGGAGAAATAAAAAACAGAATTTACAGCGACATGCTTGGATTTTTAAAAGTCTTTCAGAGAATCTTATTGTTGACAAAATTTAAAGAATCATTTTATTGTCAATATCAAAAGATGAGATTCAGACTGAAAGTGATATCAGGAGCAACAATTTTTCTGATTGAAGATTTCTCATTTAAATTCGGATAGAAGCCCAGAGGAGCAATAAAAACATTGATTTGGTAAACGGTCAATTACATGAACCTTTCATTTGATTGGTGGATAACATTTCATCAATAAATACAGAAGTTCTTATTAAGCAGAAAAAATGAAGAAAAAATACTAAAGCCTGTAAGATAAGGCAAGATGTTAACAATATAATGCTCTCTTACAACAGTCCTTTTCCTTTTGTTTATGGAACCACAGCCCATTTGTTCTGCAGGTTCCTGCCTCGCAAAAATCATGTTTATCTTTAAACACGACCATAATTTACTAAAACACAGAAGCGTGTCTGCTAAAGAAACTGAGTCACAGAGGGTGAAACCGGACAGGAGAAACAAGGAAGGGGACATTCCAGAAATGCTCCACATGACTGACTTCTAAAGAAGAGCTCGAAGCTCAGAGTGTGAACACTTTCATAGCTTTAAACTTATCAAATAGTCAACTTCGGTTGTACTTCTCTTTCATAACAATATGTCTGATGCTAAACTGTCAGGGATTTAAAGGGAGTCAGAGACAACCTAGAAATAAAAATCTAAAAAAAAATATAAAACTTTAAATAAACTTACATGAGTTTTCTGATATAAATATGATATATATATTTTTTTATATTTCTGTCTGGTAACTACTAGTTCAGTAGAGAGAGAGAAAAATCAACATAAACAGACCAATAGGAAATCTTAGCATCCAGTCTCCAGGCAGATTTTACTACAAATTGGGTATTCGTTGTTTCCATATCTAGGCCACTAAACCACTAAATGTTTTATTTTGGATGCCAGGTTTTCAGTTACCTGGTGATGGACCTCAGGAATGTTAAAAATTAATGACTTTATCATCTAATTAATAGTGGCACCCTTTGTTTAAGCAAAAAGGCAACCTGTGGCTCTTTAGACACCTCATTACTTTGACTAAAACATGATGAAGAGCCAGGCGATTGTTGGAATAGTCTTTGTTGGTAAGTGTTTTGGTTAGAATTCTCTCCATCCACTAGTTGAGTTGAATTTCCAAAATAAATTGACTCGAAATATAATGGAAATTTATTTTATTGATTTTAAAACGTCTGTGACACATTGAAATGTATTCATTCTCTTTTTGAAAGTGTTTTTCATTCATTTTTAAAACCTAAAATTTGAGATAGTAAGCTGATTATTTAAAGGGCAAGTCTTTGGTACAAATGTATGAAAATATAAGTGATCTTTTTCTTTCTTTAAAAAGTTTAAATTATGTTTGTGGCTCTGAAAGCGATTGAATAGTTGGACTGAATGTAAAAATGGCAATTTGTATTTTAAAGGTCTCAGACCCCTGATAGAGAGGTATGAGGTTTTATAGTGTGGAGTAATCCATATTTGAGGTAGGAAGGTTGAATAAAGAGGAAAGGCTTTAAGGTTAGCTATTTAGCTAAAAAAGAAATAAAAATACTTATATGTATTTAGGGAAACACAGATTAAAAAAACTAATTATAGAAATATTGAGCTTTTTTTTAATAAACAAACACGGAATCTATGTGGGGTAACTAGGAGGAGCTTTGCTCGTCCACTCTGTTTTCCGCAAAGTTACAAATGTTTCTTAAAGCTCCATGCAGAAACTCAGGCTGCTGGACCTTATAGGCGCATCAAGCATGAACCGGGCTTTACGCACCTCAGTCTCTCCAGGCACTCCAACACGTGGCACTGAATGTTTTCGTCTTTCTCGTAGGTCTCCAGCAGGGAGATGGCATCATCGTGGTTTTGGCAGTAGAGCTTGTAGACCTCCTCCAGCTCAGCTTTGAAGCTCAGAAAGACACCGCCTGACAGCACAGGACACAAACACGTTATAAAAGTGTGTTTAATTTAAACGGCAAGCGGGAAAAAACTAAAGATTTGGAATCCAAATCAAAACAGAAAAAAAACAAAAAAAAAGAATCTTAACTTTTTTACTAAGAAGGAGAATAATGTCAAATGGCTTTAAGAGTAAATCATCTGAGGACAGTTATATACAGAAAATGTTTTCAGAGTTGCAATCATTTAAATAAAGAAAGAACTGACTCCGTACCTATTGAGTCAGTATTTTCCAGTCCTCCAAGCAGCCGACGGGACAATTCAATGACAGAGTTGATGTTCCCAAAGAGACCTTCAAAGTCCACCTTCACCTGGTAGGTTAGTATTTCCATTAACATCAAGCTATTATATTGGACAGATTATGGTATAGATGGATTGCACTAAGCATGCTTAATCTACATAAAATTAAACATTTTCAGAAAGCACAGCATCATGGTATTTATATGTACCATGCTTTCTTCGTTTTACCTTCTTCTCCTGCAGTGGAATAATGATCTCATCAATGCACATTTCCAGGTCTTTGATGTAGTCTTCCTCAGTCTGCAGCAGCTCTTCAACGACCTTTGACCTCTTCTCCAGCATCCTCTGGTCAAGATCTTCGGGACCTGTGCCAGCTGTGGGGGCTTCGTCGGAGACGGCGGCTGCGTCCAGGGGTTTGGGCTGCGATGAAAGCTGCGTCATCTCTGCAAAGACAAGATTTTGATTCCTTAAAATGCAGCTATGAAAAACGTCTGTCCATAGTTTGAAATAAAAAAGGAAACTAAAACCAATCAGCTTGTTGCACAAACAAAAGGAGAAACAGCTTCCAAACCCATGTATCCAGTCAGTCGTACCTAACAACTTGGTACCCACCTACCCGTCCCACCCTGAGCAACTCTCCTTGTCCAGATCGTTTGTGGTCCCATAGCTGCTATCACTCACATGAGGCTCCCTCTCTGTGGAAGTCTGGGACTGAGGGGAAAGCCTCGATCACGCATCGCTGCCTCTAATGAATGGAGGCAAAACTGGAGAGGACCCTGGGCTCTTTGTGAATGGCACAATGGATTTTGACAGCCGCTGCAGAGATACGGGCTCTCAGGAGCAGAGCAAACTTTAAAGACGTCAGGGGGACTAACATGTGCTCCTTATGCATTTCAATTACTGCCCCTGTGTTTTTTCCATCTCGATGTCAAATTCTGGTGATGGACATATTTCTCCGTAAATGCAATAAGAAAAAAACTAAATGGAACCTTGCAGACGATTAGAGACAAATGTTCAACAATAATGCTCTTCATACTGACGCAGAGATATTGTCATTTACACAATCCACAACAACTAATGATTTATTATTATTATTCATTCAATAGTTAAGATAGTTTGATTTTTTTGGTAATTTCTTTTTGTTGTGACAGAAACTGTCCACTATGTTAAGGATTGTATAAATGCCTACAATTCATTTATATACATACTTTAAGAGCACAACCATAAATTGTTGTTCCAAATTCAATGAATAATGTTTTTTTTAAATATTAGTGGCTTCAATATGTATTATAATTACATGAGGCATGATGGGTTTGGTCAAAAATATCGATTGCTATGAGCCTTAAAAGCAAAATAAATGTACACAAACACAATGAACATGCTAGAGATGGTGTTGGGAGCAGCACGCATTGTATAAAATTGCAGAAATACTGGAAGGTACATTTGAAAAGATACTGGTTTATATATTGCTACCGTTTATATACTGTACAATGTGAGGATAGATATTTGGTTAAAATACTGTTGCAGCCAAGAAAGGAATCACTGGGAAATGGTACAGATGTGACCCTAATGCTCTGAGGTACTGGATGGACACGGTGGAGGAAATCTTTAACTCACATATGAGTTGAAACTGAAGCAAGTTGAGTTTCACACAAAATGGGACAAATGGACAACATACCGAGCCCACAACAGAGACACCGTAGGAGATCAAGCATATATAACCTCCTTGTATTACTCTTATGAATCATTTGCATCTCACTGTCACAGTTTTTGTTGTTTTTCTGTTATGTAAAAACAACATTTAAGAGAAAAAAAAACAAACATTGTCTATCAAGAACTAACTTTGGACATCGGTGGATTCACCACTTTGCATTGCTTCATGTTTAAATACCATCACTTATGCAGAACAGTACTTCTGTTCTTCATCAGAGATTCTAAATAAAAAAAGAAAGCTATGGATTTCTGTTTGGAAAGTTCCGAGTCTGACGAAGAGGCAGGGGCTTCTTTTTTTAGCAAAAACATCACTTGAATATCCAAACAATAGAGATTCACTATACAAGAACCTTCATTATACTGCAGCTGATGTTCATAGATTTGAATCCTCTACTTGAAAGGAGTACATTTTTGTATCCATCCCTGATGTTTATATCTATACCTTTTTTAATATAACTTCATCTGAGCACGCGTCACTGTAGAGACATCGAACCTTTTAGATAGGAGTTAAAATTGATGCAAACTGAGAGACATTTTAGAAAAAAAATCGGCTAACTCCAAAAGTCCCCACTCTAAATATGTCAAAAATATTATTGTAGAAGGCATTAAATTAATTACTGCTAAAGCATAAATTGATTATTGCTAAATAGGCATATCTCAGGCTGATAGTAAAAGCTAGAAATGTCAAGAACATATCAGATTTTTAACAGTATTTTAAAAAAGGATGACTTAAAAATGAAGCAAAAGGAAATCCAGGTGGGGCCTGACACAGACACTTCTGAACTCTTTAGTCTGTGGATCAGAGTTGGACGTCTCACTTGGTGAAGCCTGAGCATGTGCAGTGATTTGTCGTGTTGCCGTGGTGACATCGCTCATCCTCTTCAAACAGAAGCTGCCAGTCACTAACAAAGTTAACTCTGCTTACCCTCATCTCATCATCCTGCTTACTGCCCTGATTGAAGGATCTTGGCGTGTAATGATTAGTAAGGAATTCAACCCTAATTGATAGAAGTTTTAGCATAAAAAAGGAAATATAATTACACAATGTGCTTCTTTTTATTTTTCTCCCTCCCATCCCGCCCCCTCTTCCTGTGACATTGCTAAAGCTCAACTTAAATGAGCTTTTCTCATGACTTTAACCCTATCAGGCAGCAGCATCCACCGTCTCCACCACCTCCCCACCCACTGCCAGCACTCAGCCGGAGAGAAACTGGCCCACTAATAGGTTGTTGTCTTTTTTGGTCACCCTGAAACACTGCCTAATGCGATCGAAAACAATGGACTTGGTTTCTAATTGGAATCAATCACCTCATTCCCACGTTTGATGTGGCACAACACAAAACCGAATCACACGCTCCGATTCACAATCCCTTAAATATGCAACAGTTTTCATCCCGACCAACCTGGGAAGGATGTTTTTAACCTAGTTTATAAGAATGTCTTTACTATGTCCTGGTAAATATTGCCTACAAACACAGGCATTATGTTTTGATGTTGTGAAAACATGCAAACCACTAGAAATAGTCAAATCAGTCATGAAATTGGATACAAAGATAATTTATAAGTTTTCCTAAACTCATAGAACATATGTTGTATTTCTCTTAGTTGTAAAAAAAGATTGACACATTTTTTTTAAAAAGACTGTATAACCAGAAATAATCTGACTTGGGGCGATTATCATAATGCAACTCTATATTTGTTGGCTCACTTTTAAAGCTGGATCATTCCTGAACAACAAACACACAAAAAACCCAAAACATACAGACCAATTTTAGCTTGATATGAAAATAATTGGGTTTTTGGAGCAATTTTAGAAGTTTATAAAGGTACCAAAAAAGGCCCCAAAATTCAATAAATAGACAAACAATTACATATTTTAAGGTAATTATTACAAATAGATTTAAAAAATAAATAAATACAAGTTATCGCCTTAAAAGTGACAAAAGAAGGGGATTTATAATTACAAAATAAAAATACTTTAATAATAATCGAAGCAAATTATTCATTGAATTTGATTAAAAACCATAGGGTTCACACATTGACTTTAAGCAAAGCTGAATGAAAATTAATTTATGTTTTGAAAAGGAAATAATAAATCATGCATGATCTTCATTAAATATTATTCAGGGATTAATTTCCCATTTTGAATATTAGCTAGACATATGCCTCTAAAATAAGGTTAATATTGGTCACAAAATAAAAAAAAATCATCCAAAAAAAAAAAGAAAAACGTGTTTTTACTTTCTTAATCTTGTTTTACTTTCCTAATTTTTTCAATGTTTAGATTTACTGAGTGAGCATCTTAAGAGTTAAATTCAGTCTCTAGAAAGCTTAATGAATAAAGGAGCCAAACATTATTCTGCCATATTAAACCTTTAAAGTATTCTGTCTCTGAAGTCTTCCCCTCAATAAAAAGTGCTAATTTTACACACTTCTCAGTCTGAAAAAGATATAAAATAATATAATGGTTTATACTTTTGCTGTAATATTTGCAATTATGGCTTCTATCTATATTGAAAGTAATCTGGATGCAGAAGTCCTGTAACTTGAATTAAATGAATTTCCTCCTAAATGACCTAATCATGCGATCCAGGTGTGTTAAAGCAGAGGAACATCTAACAGTCGCAGGATGGTCGTTCTTTAAACGATTAAACCTGATGGACAAAAAAAAATTTGCACTAGTCCTTTGAACACACACCATTTTCTTTCATCGCACAAGGTTCATCAGGTAGGATTAAAAAAAAAAATAAGATCACAGTAACTGTGTTAACTTGCTTAAAACTGAGGACAGCTTATTTTAAATGTGAATTAAGTCCTGTCTTTAATCAAACATTTTATGTGTAAAAGAGCGCCGTAGTTTCAAAGAGTCACAGCAGGGAGTGTTGTGCAACATAAAAGCACCATAAAGTGACGCAGGACAGAAAACAGCCTTTGCAACATCAGATCCTCCGACACCCAGCATGACTCAACGACTGTCACACCTGATGGATTAGCACAAGTCATCAAGGGTTTATCAGAAACTAAACTCTGGTTATCAGGCGGAAGCAGAGACGGATCATTCGCAATGATAATTTAAAGTTGGTCAAGATGGCACAAAGTGATTTATGGTAAATATGCATCATCTCTTTAGCATAAAATGCATTTTTTTCTCTGCTTTTTTTTTTTTGTTAATAAGATATTCTAATAAACTGAACTGCTACCTGAAAACAGTGTTCTAAAAGTACTCTAAAAGCATAATCTTGTCTGTTTCTTCCCAAGAAAAAAGCTAAAGTGAGACAGAGAAGGAAGGATCACCCACCTGCTCGCTACTTTCTCTGCAATGGCCCATGATGGAATTTAAAGTTCAGCAATGAGCCCTTGTGGAGGACCGCACTGTCCTGCTAGAAATAAAACAACAAAAACCCTCCATTCCAGAGCTCCAATTACCATGAGAATGGATGGGATCCCACCATCATTACACACAAACACCCACAGGGGAGGATGAGCACTAGGGCACTCACTAAAACCCGGAGATGGACTCAAACCAGCTGCTGATGACCTCAAATAGTTATTTGTAAAGATTTGGCTTCATAATTTTTCCATTTTGCTACATCAAAAAAATCCACTTATTTATATTTGACTTTACTTGAACATAAAAACAATACAGACGCTCAGGGATTTTATCCATAAATAATAAAATCCCATATATTCCTTGAACTCAAGACTTTATCTAAATGCTTTAAACAGAGTAATTTACTATTTTAACATAATTTTAGGAAGAGTTCTGGGAGAAGTCCTTAGAAACACAATATTCATATAACTGTACCACCTGAAGGAAGTTGTGTTGTGCAATGTGGGTGGAGTCTGCAATAATCTATTCCACTCCTTCCATAAAGCCGTTTCATGTTTCAAAAGTGGCCGCCACCTATACGGCTCCTCCTGAATTCAATCATGTTTGGATCCTGGGAATTAAACTTCACCCCCAAAAATTCCTTTGGTTAAAATATGCTTACTGTTTTCATCAATCTTAAAGTTAAACTCAGGAGCACATATTTGCTCCTACATATTAAACTTTTTAGACTTTTTTGTTGTGCAACAGCGTTAAAACCAACCACACACCTAAAAGAAAAGAAAATCCTCTGAAACTCTGCTATCAACTTCCTCCAAAATCAAAAGTTTAAGCTGCATGCCACAGTCTAAGGTCATGGGACAATAAGCTCCTGTGTGCTCTGCTCCAAAGTTCACCGCAGTGTGCACAGTTGCTATCGCAACGGGCAATAGCGGGGGCCCTCCTCATATCAGGTTTGGGAAGGCTGGGAGCGGCCTTTTTTCTTTTTTTTTTCAAAAGATCATGCTGGGAAACACAGTTAAGACCTGAAGCTGTTTTAAAAGGAGCACAAACAAGCTGCCAACATTTTCAAACTGATGCCCATAAAAACATGCAAGCTGTGACAAGCAATCAGTAACCAACGTTTTACTAATAATTCCCCAGGTTGATGGACGGGGGAAAGAAAAGAGGTGCAGGATGTATAAATATGATTGGTATTCAGCCAGAGGCTTTAACCATTAACTGTATGTGCAAGTCCTTACCATGTAAACCTCTTTAACAGTGAATTTCATCTCGTTTTTCATCATTTCAGTCAACTAAAGAGCAACGACTTGAATAAATCACCTTTCTATTGTTCGGACTGAATCACCGACTGTTTTAGTGCTAAGTTCACTTGACAGAGATCTATTTAGAGGCAAGCCATCCTGTTTATCTCTTTAAGGGTCAGATGTCAACAGGTCACATTCTTGCTCCAATGCAAATCTTCACAGCAACCTTTTTCTAACAGACTCACAATAGTAGCAAACTATCTTAAACTTTCTTTTGAAGAATCTTCATGATCAAAGTGTGAAATATTAATGCTTTTTTATTAGCAATAACCTGAAGAGCAGCTTGCATTCATATTCTGCCTTCTCAAATTAAAGCAAAGCAAAACTAAAAATTTGATTGTTTTTGTCAAATATTTGTTTAAACAGATGTGAGTATTTTTGCAAAGTTCTCAGAGGAACACTTTTTAAAGGCGGGGCTTTCACACTACACACCGCGGCTTTTAAGATTAGGTTGTCTCAAAGTAGAGGAGGCTGGGGTTTAATTACCGTGCTGAATAATTCAGATGCTGCCACACTTGAGCCACATAGGGTTTAATGGCTGGGATCTCTAGCGTCTCTGCATTATTTGACGATACACAATATGCAATTACATCAAGAGACCATCAATGCAAAGGGATTTAAAATGGGGCCCCATAATACCAACAAAGCTCCAGTGACTTTTAAATACCGGTAATGAAAAGTTGGGAGGACTATCTCTTAGGCCCCACAAGTGCTTTAGCGATGCAAATTAGTAGAACATAATACAACAAAACAAGTGTTCAAGAGAAGCAATAATGCAACCAATTTTATGCATCTGAGCACTAAAGGTGATATAAGGTTTCCGTATATGTAGATGGTGACTAGTGTCTGCAAACATTTGCATTTACCCGACATCTTTGTTATTCCGTTAGCTAAAGCTAACAGCAGGAAACAGAAGAAGAGGAACAAAACAATGTCAACCAAAACAACCGCAATAAAAGTCCAATTCAAGAATGCACCACACAATTACGGTGATTTTACACTAAATGCAACACTCTTCAGTGTGCAAGTTGTGACTGGGGGAAGGTTAGTTTTTCCCGTATCAGAGGGGTGTTAAAAAATGTATTTCAAAAAAAGTCTAAACTAATCAAAAGGAAATTGTTTTTTCAACTGTGACATGTTGGTTTATCCTTAAGCGTAGAGAACTACACATTCAGGAGCTTTTTCCAATTTGTTCATTTGCATTATCAATCATTTTATACTATATAAGTTCTTAGATATAAAAGGGAACCATTTGCCATAGATGCCAGATTGTACCCAGATTTGTATCACTGGGCCAGAGAAGGGGGGGAATGACATGGAGCTGATTTTAATAAACAAAAAGGGTTAGGTGTGTTTGTGCTTCTAAGCTGCTAAAATTCTATTTTAGCAGCTTAGAAGCTTAGTAACGGTTAGTAATGGTAATGTCACAAAGATGCCTTTAATTGTAATTCTATAATAGATCATCAAAGCTTTCCAAAAATGGGAGACTGAATATTGACCAAAAAAAAAAAAAAAATTAATCTGTGCATCTCTGAACTTTTTTACTGTTTAACGTAAAGGCTGCGCATGTTCTCGGTTTCTGATTTCATTTGTGGGAAACAAATAAGCAGCACAAGCTATGCAAGAACAGCTGGAGCTGACTAAACATGTGAGATTATATCTGTTCGTTGTTAATCAACAAGTAGAGACAGACACCTTCAGGCCTTAAAGGAATAGTACACCCAAAACATGATTAGCCTTCATTTTCTACTCACCTCCATGCTGAACAACACTCTGGAGTACTTTTTTGATATCTCAAATGCATCTGGAGATCTGGGAGGCTTCTTGCTGTCTGCTGACATTCAAATAATGGAGGTCCATGGCGCCCGAGACAGAAAGGTCCATAAAAGTCCACAAAAACGTGTCAATATTCCTCCATACTGCTCGTCCAATGTAATCCAAGTGTCCTGAGTGGGTAGCATCCAGAATTTACTCGAAACGAAGTAATTTAGAATGTTTTTAGAGCATAAACAGTAGTGTATAGGATTTCCTAATAGCGCCCCCATGCGCGCTCACGATTCTACGGAAGCCGGCAGACCAAACCGGAAGAAAGTGCGCATTCAGCGTCTGCTCTGCCGATAATGCAAGCGTAGAAGAAGAAATGTGCTGTTTACCTGTGCAAAGAAAGAAACAACGAAAGAAAAATGTCTGAGGACTTCAGTGTTGAGGAAGAGCATGAGTTCTTTGCCGAGCTGAATGCGCTGGTTTGGTCTGCCGGCTTCCGTAGAATCGTGAGCGCGCATGGGGGCGCTATTAGGAAATCCTATACACTACTGTTTAGGCTCTAAAACGTTCTAAATGACTTCGTTTCGAGTAAATTCTGGATGCTACCCACTCAGGACACTTGGATTACATTGGACGAGCAGTATGGAGGAATATTGACAAGTTTTTGTGGACTTTTGTGGACCTTTCTGTCTCGGGCGCCATAGACCTCCATTATTTGAATGTCAGCAGACAGCAAGAAGTCTCCCAGATCTCCAGATGCATTTGAGATATCAAAAAAGTACTCCAGAGTGTTGTTCAGCATGGAGGTGAGTAGAAAATGAAGGCTAATCATGTTTTGGGTGTACTATTCCTTTAAGGAGATTTTTCCACAAGTGAATCAAACATGTCCCTGTCAATATCACTCCTGAACTGCATTTTAAATGCCCATGTCACAATGATTTACCATTTGAATGATCAAACTAAACAAAACTTAAACAAATTAACTTATTGGAAGTAAAAATAGATTAAAATAAATTAACAATGTTAGAATTATAGGGCCTTGAAATTTCTAAAGTATTTTTTTTATCTGCAAAAATATTCTTACAGGTTAGATGTTACAAAAAGTGCCACAACTCCCACTTGATTAAATCAATTTAAGTCAATCAAACTAAAGGAAACTACTAATGGCTTGAGATAACAGTGCAAGAAAATCTAGCATCCACGCATGCTATGACAATTTTACTCCTTATATAGTGCCTAAACCTTACGTAAAAGGCAAGAGTTATTACCTAGAGTAAAAAAATCATCTAATGTCAATTCATTTTATATTTTGAAAAAAATCTAAGTTGATTTGTAGATATAGATACTTATATAATACCCAATAACCTGCCCCTACAAATAACCTTTAACATTAGAAGTGATGTAATTTAACTGACTGAGTAAACTTAGCCTTATCTACATGAAACTAGTCCTTAAAGGCAAACTCCACATGCAGACTCCAGTGTTTTCCCACAGTACATAAAACAAATGACAGATAACATTACTGTTGTTTCATGCTGGTACAAGTCATATCAAAAAAAGACAGGCACAAAGAACTGTAAAAAATGTCTTGGTTGCTGTACCTGAGAATAGGTTTAAATTTTAGGTGATATCTTCCCAGAAAAGTGAACTGAAGTTAAAAAACAAAAATTGTAAAAAAAAAACAACGTTTTTTTAGCAGGCTTTATCCCTTTGATAAGCATCATACTCTGGATGACTGCTAATTTGTTTTATTTTTAAGTTCAGTCTATTTGGCTATTATTTGTAAATACATTTTTTGTGTATGTTTTAAAGAAAGGATACTGTGGAGAACTCAGGTGTAGTTCTACATCTTATTAACCTGGGACTGCTCCAATTGAATCTGTTCAATTCAAGCTGATTGGGGGAAAGTGACATCAAATGCCCACCTCACAAAGTTTGGTTTTCCTCAATCAGTGAAACGGATGTAATAGGAGCAGACGCCATGAGAAACCCCAATCAATGAAATGTTTACACTTTTTGTTATTCTTTTAGGGATTAAATAGTGGATTCTGACAACACAGATATGTAAACATCAGCTATGCATAGGTCCTACTATGCTGCCATATTTATTTTGGTTTGGCTGTATGGTCTGCAGCTCCTGCTTTCATAGCAGCTATGTATCCTGCCTTAAACCATAATACTGTAACATACTGTCCAACTCATTCTGGCTTTAAGCAGGAGTGGTACAATATGGATTCTGGTGTGTTTGTGAATGCACAAATACCGCTAGAATTCAACTTGCAGGCCTAAGAGCACTCAGAAGAAAAATAAAACTTTGACATGTAAGACAAATATTGCATGCATTGTGAAAATACCCTTCGGTGCAAAAGAAAAGTCTATTTAATATTTTTTGTATTCATCTAAACTGTATTTTTTTTTTATATGTATTTCAGAGTCCTCATGAATTTTTCAGGCAGAATCAACTCTCCACCTTTCTTTAATGTACAGTAACACTTTAGTCTTTACGGCTCAGAGGAACTAATTAACTTAACATTCATGTCTTTGGACATGCGAACCGGCATCCTTTTAAACATGATTCAAACCCATTATCTTCTTCCTCATTTAGATTAAACCTGATCTCCATTATTCTAACCAAACAGAGTCTGAAATTTATTAAAGCTTTATCGATTTAAGAAAAACTAAACTGTGTGTTTCTGCCTTTTTTGATATAATGATCTGTTAAGAATAAAACGATAACAACATTAGATTAGAACTGCTGAAACTTGGACTAAATTATTCCACACTGATTATGGATCCTTAAATAGTTTGAAATTTTGTTCACCTTCACTGTGCTGATGGAAAAAAGGTCCACCTTTTTTCCTGCCAATTGTTCACATCTTGTCTTGGAAACCAAGCATTTTCCGGTGTCACGTCTCATAAGCTGGGTGTATCGTAAAACCCCAGAAATCTAGATATGTGTTGATATTTATAACAAAAAAAATTGCTGAGGAACCCATAACTTAAAGGACTGGGACAAAACTAAAAAAGGTGATCTTGTTTGACATGTTTGATCTCTGTCGGCCTGTAGTGAGATATAATGCCTCTGGAGCATTGCTATCAGACAATTTGAGATTCTGTCCAAAGATTTCCTGTTTTAGCTCCCAGCTAATCAACTGAACCTCACAATCCTGATGTCCACCAATGGCAGCGGCTACCCAGGGATTACAGTGGAAAACAGTGCACCAGCTGTCAGATCACCGATCGGTGACGACACGTCGATCACGTGCAGGGGCTCAAACTCTTCCATTGCACCATTTAAGCATTTGCTCAAAGTTTGACAAATAAAAATTTTATTTGATCAGATTTTAAATTATTTAACAAGGTAATGTTTGTTAAGATACTAAACATATGAAACTGTACTACGAGACAAATAAAGGTTTTATATCATATGCTAGTTCTTTGGAAATAAATTAACAAGAGGTAAATTATTAATTGTCATGTTAGGAGAGGAACAGCATACTTGTGCAATGTCTGTACTGCTTTTTTTTTTTTTTGAGAAACTATGCAACAAATGTGAATATTTTCAAATTTGCAAAAGCACCACCTGCACACTTATTTGACAGGGGAAAATAATGTATTACCATCTGATATTTACAAAACTATAAACTATTAAGGAGAAGAGGAAAAACGTATGATTTAAAAGAGAAAACAGGGTTAGGATAGATGCATTCAAGTTAGCAAAAACCCGAACTTCACTTCAATGTCACTGCATCAAATTCGAGGCCCAATAAGTTCTGCAACAGGATGGTCTAATGTTATTTGCTCTACAATTTAATGTTTCCGTCAGAGCAAACCCCTGACTGAGCTGAAACTGTTTAACAAGATTAAAGGATGACGAGACACTGCACAGGCAAGCGTGCATGCACGCCTCTATGTGATTTGAAAGATGCCGTCAGTTCTTGAATTAAGCCTTACAAAGGCTAACTAGTGCACACACACACACAGTTCTGGTCTCGTGCTGCAGCGAAGGAGTCAGGTCAGTGCTTTACACTGCCTGGCACCAGACAGACCCCCACCATCCACTCACCATGCTGACGCTAGGGATTAATACTTAGACTGATGAAAGAAGTGTGTGGTGGAGGCTAAAGAGTGGCCTGAGCATGTTAGTGTGTGTGTGTGACTTGTGTAGGTTTCTAGGTAACTGGGGGAGGGGGTCATGGGGCGCCACCTGCTTCTTCTCAGACACAACAATGTGATCCAGGGAAGTGATCCTTTGTCTTTGTCCAAGTCCCAAACTGCAAAACTCTCCTGCAATGAGTTTTCTTGAGTGAAACTCACACTGAAGAACCTTCTTCTAAGTTTATTATGTTCCTAAATCCTTAACTTTACCAGGTTTAATCATATCTTCAGGTCATAATGAGATATGTTTGCAACACTTTAGAATTTAAAATACGTTTATTTTACCTGTTTATTATTAGGTTTGAATTAAAGAAAGTCATGCTGAAATGTAAATAAAAATGTAACGCAAACAAAGTAAAAATTTAACGGTTCTATCCTTTATGATACTTGGCCACCGCAGATTTAAATTTCTAATTCATTTTCTTCTCTCTTTAATAGCATAACACTACCTGACTACTGAGCGCAGGTAGCAAATATGATGTCTTGTTTATGTTTTATCTAGACCAAAGCTCTTCAATTCCCATCCTTGAGATACAGTCCTGTATGTTTTAGATGTTTTCCTGCTTCCATACATCTGAAATACCTCCTCAGTATAATGTCAAGCTCCCCTGAGTTTGTGCAAATTATTATTTAACTCAGGTGTGTTGACGCAGAGACAGATCTAAAGGCTGCAGGACGCCTGACCTGGAATAAGTCAACTAGGTTCTACACAGTAAAAAAAAAGTCTTGAGTATAGGAGAAATATCAAATTAAAAGTTTTTTACATGACCAGAGGGAAAATTGTGGAGAGCATCTCCCCAACCCCAACTAACTAAGAGAGGGAAATAGAGTTACAGATGTCTGTGACAGCTGACAGCTTTGTATGTCACTTTATTTGGACTTTATATCTGAGTCTAATGGCACTCATTTCTCAGTAACTTTGTTTTAAAAGAACCTACCAAACTCCCCTAAATCCATATGGTATATAAGGTGCAAAGAATTAGCATTCCACTGCTGTATAAAACTAGTTTTCAGTGTCTCTCAGGGGAAATGCAATAAAAGGCTGACCTTTCAGACATAAAATAACTGAACAGACTAGTTACATGCGCACATAGCCCGAGTTATTCAGAGCACGGTGATAAGGTAGAAAGCCACGGATGCAAAGAATGACAGAAAACAAAAACTAAGGACCCGCCAAACCTGTTCTGCAGGTTCTTACAAAATACCTGACAGCTCACTTTCTACTGACAAGGGCGATACTCACACACCCACACCTTTTCTGAAGGGGTATTAATGGCGTGTGGCTTGTCAGCATTCTGAAGCCCCCCAGTATTGATTAGAGGAGCATCTCTGGAGGTCACAATGAACAAGAATGTGATTGCTAGAACTGTCAATCTGATCTGCCCTGTATTATTTAATTAAAAATCACAATGGATCTTATAAAACATTTAACTTCTGTCTTAAAACTACCATTTAAATTATAATATGATGGTGTAAGTTAGATCCTTTGGAGAATTAGCTCCCAACTCTACCCTTGAATCTTACAAAGTCGGCATAAATATAAACAGCAAACATGTTGTGCAAATACAGGATATAGTCTTCTCTCACATGACAACACAATTGTGTTTACCTTTCTTCTGTTTCCTGGTGGTGGCAAACTGTGAATTTCGCAGTGAGCTTGGAGCCGTCTTCCTGTAAAAGCTGTTCCTGTCCAAGGAACCCATGTATACGGCCTTGTGACACTTTTTTGAACCAACGCTGCCAGCACTCGACTCGTACCCCCTTTCCTGCTCAGTGCTGTGACAATTGTTGATTGAATCCTCAAAAGAGTGTGTTTCCATTAGTGCAATATTCTCATTCTGCTGCTCAACCCATTTTTCACAGTGTGTCATACGGTCATTTTTAGGATATTCCTCATGATCTGGATCCACAGATATTGAACGCAGGTTTCTAAGTCTGCCTCTCGCTTGGGTGTGAGGATGCTCTCCTTCTCTTCGTTCATACCGGTCTTCATATTTCTGGTCATAGTAGTCTTCTCCTCTCCTATCACAGTCCTCTCTTGCTTTGTAGTCCTTTCGTCTGCCATAATGTTCATCTCTTCTATCATCTTCGGAATGTCTGTATCTGTCATTGCGATCCCTTTCCCTATATTCCCAGTGATCCTCAGCTTCAGAGTCATACTGGGCCCTTCTTTTACTTCTGTGCATGTCCTCAGCCCTCCGGTCATAGTCCTTTTCTCTGGGTTCATATCGATCGTCTGCATGACGTTCAGAACGATGGTTCCTAGATTTTTTCTCTTCATAGTAACAGTCCTCTTCTCTATGTCGGTAATGGTATTTTTCTCTTGAGCGATATCTGTCCTTGGAGTCATAATGATCCCGATCTCGTTCTTCATAGTAATCTCTGTCCCTTTGACTGTCTCTGTGGACGTATTTATCTTTACGATCATTGTAGTCTTCATATTGGCTTTTGTAACCGTCACACTCTCTGGAATCATGTTTACGGTGTTTCCTTGTGTCATAATACTTTTCCCCCCTTTCGTCGTAGTGGTCTTTGTATTTCCTGTCATAACGATCTCTATCCCTGTTTCTGTCCCTGTGCTCTTCAGAGTCTCTTTGCCTCCTGCGGTCATACCGCTCAGAGTAATGTTCATTTTCTCTGTCCCAGTAGTCCCTTGCTCCTCTCTCCTCCTCTTCCATTTGTCCATAACCTTCCTGAGTCCTGAAGTCATTACTGTCTATTTCTTGAGGCACGTCATGCTGGAGGTTGTAATCATCCTCAGGACCTTGGTAAAAACAATGCTTACCCTTCCATTCAGATATCCTTAAGTCCAGGTGGCCATCCTCAGAACGAGGATGGTAGTAAACATCATGTCCAAGAGGCCTCTGCTGGTGGAAGATGTTGGCTTGTCCAGCATGGGCCTGGTTTTCCCATTGTACTGGCCATGGAGCTTGCACATGTACTGGAGGCGGTGTAGGAACACCTAATGGAACCATCATCCCACCATGTACTGGCATATGTCCGGCTGGAGCTGGACTTGGAACAAAAACTGGTCCTTGTGGTGGCCCAGGAGGAGGGACTCCATATATATGATGTCCAACCTGTTGCTGCTGAAGCTGCAGCTGATGTAGCTGTTGCATGTGTTGCAGGTGGGCCATCCGCTCCCTTTCTCTTGCCCACCCAGCATCCCCGAGCTCCTCCACGCTCTTCCCTCTTCTCAATGGGACGCCAGCTGCTTGGTTCCACTCCCCTGGACCAAACATGACTGGGTTCCCATAAACAACCGGACTCTTCATGGCTCTTGTTTAAAAATCAGCCAACCCAGGGCTGATGAGTTCTCTTTCCAAAATCCTGCATTCCATAACAAAGCGCTGTGGGAGACTCCACCTGGTGAGCATATTGTTTGCGACTCTCCAGCTTGTTTTCCTGTGTCTCCTCTTCACTTGCCTCAGCAGGACTGCCAAGACCAAGCACCTCCCAGCTCTCAGAGCAATTGAAACCTACCCTCCCACTTCTATCAGAGCGAATAAAGTACAGAGGGGTGAGTGTAGAGTTACAGAAGGAGGAGCCTTGCGGGGTTAATGATTCAGATGAGTCACATGGGATAAGGATTAGCCCAGCGGCCACTCCCATTGTCCCAACTAACTCAGACCTGTGTTTTCAACAGAGGTTTGTGTCTACAGAGTTTCTTTAATGGATAATGTGGACAAATCTCTAACCATATATTGCTAGAACCGCATCAACTGTTTGCATGGAATAATTTTGCATATTTTATTATAGTGATTAAACTTTCTTTGCTACCCTGTTGCTGTTATATTCAGCAGTTTATTAATCCACTATCTCACTGGGCATGCTGTCGGTTCTTTCTTTTATAGTTTTTTTTTTATCTTGAGCTCTATGGCTTGACTTTGTCCAGCATGCAAAAATAATTATTTTAAGGGTATGTATTATAAATCATGGAGAGCCAATCAGTGCAGAGAGTAGATTTGTTTAAAAAGGCACAGATTGATTATGACATGCAGCCAGTGAAAAAGTAGCTGTGGGCATGTACAATGAACTATTGTTGGAGACTGTTCCTACTTTCAAAGAGACACAATCTTTTAGTGTGAGAAAAAACTGGATCCTATTCATAAGGGTAGAGTATAATATGGCCCGCCCCCCTCCTCTTCATCTCTGGGTGAAAGAAGCAGGAAAAGAAAGGATGGTTTTAAAGGACACAAATATATCCAGTTCACACCAACGCAAGGGCCTAATTACATCTCAAACACCAATGCAAGTGTGCATTAGTGTTTGAGATGTAATTAGGCCCAAAAACGAATTCTTTAAATGAAAATCATATTTGAGATTTGTATAGTTTCAATGTTAAACATAAAACAATAAAATATAAAAAAGATTACAGGTGCTGGTCATAAAATTAGAATATCATGAAAAAGTAGATTGATTTCAGTAATTCCATTTAAAAAGTGAAACTTGTATATTATATTCATACATTACATACAAACTCATATATTTCAGATGTTTATTTTGTTTAATTTTGATGATTACAAATGAAAACAAATGAAAATCTCAAATTCATCATATCAGAAAATTAGAATATTACTGAAGACCAATAAAAACAAAGGATTTATAGAAATGTTGGCCAACTGAAAAGTATGAACATGAAAAGTATGAGCATGTACAGCACTCAGTATTTAGTTGGGCCTCCTTTGGCCTGTATTACTGCAGCAATGCGGCGTGGCATGGAGTCGATCAGTCTGTGGCACTGCTCAGGTGTTATGATAGCCCAGGTTGCTCTAATAGTGGCTTTTAGCTCTTCTGAATTGTTGGGTCTGGTGTATTGCATCTTCTTCTTCACAATACCCCATAGATTTTCTATGGGGTTAAGGTCAGGAGAGTTTGCTGGCCAATTAAGAACAGGGATACCATGGTCCTTCAACCAGGTACTGGTAGCTTTGGCACTGTGTGCAGGTGCCAAGTCCTGTTGGAAAATGAAATCTGCATCTCCAAAAAGTTGGTCAGCTGCAGGAAGCATGAAGTGCTCTAAAACTTCCTGGTATGTGGCTGCGTTGACCCTGGACCTCAGAAAACACAATGGACCAACACCAGCAGATGACATGGCACCCCAAACCATCACTGACTGTGGAAACTTTACACTGGACTTCAAGCAATGTGGATGAAGTGCCTCTCTTCTTTTCCTCCAGACTCTGGGACCTTGATTTCCAAAGGAAATGCAAAATTTACTTTCATCAGAGAACATGACTTTGGACCACTCACCAGCAGTCCAGTCCTGTTTCTCTTTAGACGCTTCTGACGCTGTCTGTGGTTCAAGATTGGCTTGACACAAGGAATGCGACAGCAGAAACCCATGTCTTTCATACGTCTGTGTGTGGTGGTTCTTGAAGCACTCACTCCAGCTGCAGTCCACTCTTTGTGAATCTCCCCCACATTTTTGAATGGGTTTTGTTTCACAATCCTCTCCAGGGTGCGGTTATCTCTCTTGCTTGAACACTTTTTTCGACCACATCTTTTCCTTCCCTTCGCCTCTCTATTAATGTGCTTGGACACTGAGCTCTGTGAACAGCCAGCCTCTTTAGCGATGACCTTTTGTGTCTTGCCCTCCTTGTGCAAGGTGTCGATGGTCGTCTTTTGGACAACTGTCAAGTCAGCAGTCTTCCCCATGATTGTGTAGCCTATAGAACTAGACTGAAAGACCATTTAAAGGCTTTTGCAGGTGGTTTGAGTTAATTAGCTGATTAGAGTGTGGTACCAGGGGCCATCAATTTTGAACCTTTTTACAATATTCTAATTTTCTGATATGATGAATTTGAGATTTTCATTTGTTGTCATTTGTAATCATCAAAATTAAACAAAATAAACATCTGAAATATATGAGTTTGTATGTAATGTATGAATATAATATACAAGTTTCACTTTTTAAATGGAATTACTGAAATCAATCTACTTTTTCATGATATTCTAATTTTATGACCAGCACCTGTATATAAAATATGCTGTTTATTTAAACTCCAATTTGATATGATGGGTTACTAACTGAATATATTCTTAAGAAACTAAAATAGCAAATAAAACCAAACAAATCTAGCAAAACAAACCATGAACATAAACCAGAATACAATCAAATTTAATTTAAGGGATAATTACTGCAAATAAAGTTTCTTGCAAAGTATGCACACAATTTAACATTTTTTTTGTTTGTTTACTCAACAGAGACAGAGGGGCTTAACGGCGGTAAGAGAAAGGTGGGTGGATAGATGTAGAATGGGCCAAAATGTTAGCACATTGATGTGGAAAGCAGGTGAAGACGTCCCCTAAAAGCTGTAATTACTGTGATAGGTTGGTCTACAAAGCATTAGGAAAACATGGCTGAATACTAATGCACAACAGAATTTCAGAAACTTTATGTATTGTTCCCCTGCTTCACAATTAGGCACTGCTGTGTGTTTGTCTTTCATATAAAATCCCATCAAAGACACAGCGGTTTGTTTTTGTGGTCAGGTAAAATGGGGTGGGAATACTCTTCCAAGGGACACAATGCGTGAACTCTAAGCTGAACTAATAAGAACTCACGTTAAGAATAAGTAAGAGAAAACTGGACAGGATCTCTTTTCAAATAAACCTGCCTAATTATCAGTGTTCACATCTCAGCTTTCAACCAAACAACGAGACCGAAACTCTGTGTTTGTGTCCGTGTCTCAAGGATTGGAATGTCAACTACAACATTCCTCTTATGTTGCTGTGTTTGCTTATGCACCTCAGGCTCTCCAGGACCTGGTCAACATTCATTTTATTAAGTAAACCTGAGGCATTGTTATGATCAAGCATCTGGCTACTAACTGTCCAAGGAATAAGTGAAAAACAAAACTGAGTTAAGTGTTACAGAATTATTTGTTGGCAGGTTCAGAGTAACAGAGGGTTGGATAGAAACAAAAAGAGGTGGAGAGACAAAGTTGTGCCAAATTACAAGAAGCAGAGAGTGAAGGCAAAACACATTTTAAACTAAGATGCCAACAATGATAGAATAATATGGAGGTAAATATGGGAAAGAAGCTTAGACTGGAAGATGAATTATGTTCCCAACAAAGAGCTGTTCAAAAGACATTCACTTAAATGTTTAATTATCTAAACAAAGTCATTATAAACATATCTAGGAGATAATCACCAGATAATCACTGGAAACAATGACTGTGTATAAATGGAACAGAATCAGCAGTTTTAAGTGGAAATGCAACTAATTGCAAGTTCTTGCAAAGTAGCCCAACATTAGAGTTGGGTAGTTCATAAACATCAGAATTCTAGACATCACCGAAGCACTGAGGAAGCCTCCACTGCTTTCAAATCATCAATAAGGCAAAGTCATGGGTAAGCAGAGAAGATGTGAACAGCTTGTAAGATCTTTCAATACATCGTGATTGGCTAATTCTTAGCCAATAAAAACACATAATGTAGCAACCTCTTCAGAGGTTTTCAGCAGCACTAATCTAAAAGTCTCTACCTAGTCTTACTAGTGCAATGCAGCTTTTAAATTTGTTTTAAAATCTAACAGATCCAAGGGTCAAACCTCACCTGTCCTTCCTGTAATGAATTGTCTACAGATGACAATGCGTACGGCCTTGCATTGTACAGCGTTTACTGAAAAAGAATTGTATGCCCTTTTTTGTTTACCCTGGAAACTTTGCTCAAATGTTAAAAATTTCACAAGCAGCAGATTGTGGAGTTGGAAAAAATTCAGTTTTTGACCGACCAACCACATCAACCAATCAGAGAAGCTGATCTGGGAGCTGGCAGGGAGACAGACACAGCACTGTTAATGCAGATTTCTATGATCACTCCACTGACAGTTTATTAATGCCTCAATCAACCTAAACATTGAAACCTGCCGGCAAAATATGTTCGCTTTTATTATCCTGGTGTCTGCAGTTTGTACAATATACCTGAAAAACACTAACATCTACTTCCAGCCACCACAAACACCCCCAAGAGGCGACTGGGCCTGAGGCAGCTGCTGCTGGATTGCCAGTGACAGCGCACCGCTGGCAGGATCAGTTTAGTAGCTTTTATTCGTCCCAGTATGGGCAATTTTTGTGCAGTAGTAGTACACAATTCACACACACATTCACAATTCACACATAGAAACACAAGAAACAGACAAAAAAATATATATATTTTATTATATATATATATATTATATACTCATGCAACATATGACTATCTGCACATATGGGAGTCTGTGCACCTCCAACCATGGAATATTTTAAAGCAGGATCATAATCTTTATGAACTAACTGCGCAGATGAAGCTTTAGGTGGACTTTCTCGCATAAATATATATATTAAAACTACTTTTTACCCACTGATCCCAGCAAATATAGCAAAGCCACTCTCCGCCATTGAACACAGGAGCAGCAATACCATCAGATTAATCTGGACACACTTTATTAGACGCGCTTCAGGAGTGTCAAAGATGCTCTTGAGGCTTGTCTGACCTTAATATGTTCAAGCATCAAAAATAAAGCAGCAGAAGCTTTTTTCCAGCGCAAATCACAGCGTGAACGTAGCATTACACTTTCTGATTGTATGAATTAACCTATGAAACATTATATTGTATCTAAAAATGATCTCGTATCTTCCTTATGAAATTTCCACTTCTAGCCAAGCACTTTGCTCTATTCCACCTCAAAATGCAGGAAATAGCATTTCAGAGAGTCATTTATGAAAAGATTTTCTGGGGGAGGATAACCCCGGAGCCCCCTATGCCACGACAAGCCTAAAGATGAGAAAAATGTGTAATTTAGGGACTCAAAGAAATCTGCAATTTGTTTTTCTGAATTTTGCTGATATTCCTGTGAACCCAATATTGTGCATTTTCTCATCTCGTCAGCTGGATGCATCGTTAAGCCCCTACAAAATTGATTGACGAACCACTATGTCCATTAATCATTCAAGAATTATCCAATTCAAAAAATAAAAACAACTTTACACAAAAAGAACATTTTCTTTAATATATGTGTCAATGTCAATCAAATAGGTCTTATTAAACTGAGTATAATAAAAGCTACTGTTAAAAATTAACTAGACCCACCTTTGATCTTTCTGAACCCAGGAAGTACTTCAACTGTAATATTCCAAGCTAAAACATATAAAAACAATAGGAGTACAATGTCATTCATAAATGGATATGGTTTCACAGACTATAAAAGTTATTTTTTTTAAAGAACTGCATGGATCTAACCCTTAGAAAGTAATTTTTGTCTACCAAAAGCAAATTATCCCAACCCTTTCAGCTCTTTTTAGAACTTTGAACTACAGGGTATGTGATAGGCAGGGTGCAGTTTGAGTTACTCTCTGCTTTATGACAATGCACATCCATTGTACCTCAGACGTCACATATGAAAGAAACACACCCTGGCCTATTACAGTAAGGCACGGAAAATCACTCTGAATGCAAGTGAATGTGTGCTGAGGTATTGTGGATGTAGTGCAACAAGTTTTTCCAACCAAGCTCAGAGGAGATTTGTTGATATGTACACACCTGTGATCACTGAATATGAAAGGAAAACAAAGTCTGTTTTCCCTGCTGCAAGCTGTAGAGTCCAAGCTTCTGTGTCTGAATTAACAGTTCAAACACTTCACAATTTGCAAATCCTAACAAAATCTTTAACGTATTTCCACATCTAACAGGGTTGCAAAGACATCAAAGAAGACAGGAGACTGGATATGGGTTTTACTCTGGTAAAAAAAAGGGCCACAAAGATCTTTGTGGTGAGATAAATGAATGGAATCTGAGGTATGTGTATGACTGATTATTAAATGCACTCCTATCTAACGTGACCAGTTCCTGCCTTTAAGGTATTTTGTTATGAAAGCTCAATGTTGGTGAGTAAACCTGGAAAGACAGGACGTATTTTTATCATCCCACGATATTTATACATTTAGTTAAATCAGTCTCCCAAACAACACTTTAGGGCTGGGTATATTCGCAAAAGTCCTGAATCGATTCGATTTTGATTCATACAGTTCTAAATAGATTAATTTCGATTTGATCTATTTTTACAATAATGAAAGTGGGTCAACTGTGTTTCAAATACTCATGTACTTTAATTTTTCCTGTCACATTAAACACAAAGCGCAAACTTGTAAATCAGACAGTTTAAACTTGAGATGTGAACAAAACTGTCTCAAAAGCGCAAAATTGTTTGTGAAAAATGAAAAAGTGAAGCTTCACTCGAGCAAGCAGACGTGACACAGCAGGGACACAGCAGACATGCATGAGCTGCATTATCTTCAATGCACAAACCATATTTGCAGCGTTTTCTGTAACAACTACAGGGTGGTTGCTGGTCAGCCCCCATTTGTTAATGTCTTCAGTCAACCTAACGGCTATATTTGCAGCTGTCTGGCTTGAAGTCATCTTTGGTGCATCTTTCCCGCTCATTTGAATGTCAACGTCACACACATCACTATAAAACTAATTAATCTCATTCTCTAGACATCGATTTTGCAAAAATGTAAAGGAATCGATCCAAAATCGATTAAATTGATTTTTTTTTACCCAGCCCTAGAACACTTTATTTTGTAATTCAAGAAATGTATGTGAAATTGAAAATGTTACACTCTTACTGTTTTCATGATAATTGAGTTAAAAAGGATTCAATTCAAAAGAAGCTGTGTCTTTGCCATTACAACAGCTGCAGCTAAATGCATGTTTATCTGCATGCATGCAGAGAGAGAATATGTCCCCTCATCCTAACCAATAAATAGCTCAACTAGTTTGGAGTGTAAATGTTAAGCTGTGTTCCCCTAACTAACAGAGTTACTGTAAAAATGACTTATATTGAACTTTTTCTTTAAAATAAAAAATTACTCCTGCAGTAAGTATTTCTTTAAGTGCCTTTTCTTTCCTCTTTCCTCCCTAACTTGTATTTGGTTGCGCATGACGACCATTCATGCTGATCCGGATTCAGTAGGAGGTTTCTACCTCATCACTCCGTGCTGCCTCAGGTGACGGAATTGCTGAAAAGTTAATATATATAAAAAAGTAAATCCCTTTATTGTCCCACAATAGGGAAATTCATTCTCTGTATTTGACCCATCCCCTTGGCGAGCAGTTGGCTTCCATTCTGTGGAGCCCGGGGAGCAGTGTGGGGTTAAAGGTTTTGCTAAGGAACCCAGTTTGGTGGGCTGTGGGAAACGAACCGGATACTTGCACGCTTCTCAGAGCACAAGCGCACTACTTTAACCTACTATTCCAACACTAATGACTCAATGCAGTCAATTTGGCTTATTTTGATAGAAAAACTTTTGCTTTTTCGCATTATAAACTGTATTTAAATTGCACCATATTGCATTGGAACTGACATGAAATCTATCAGATAGGACTGTTTTATTACATATTTCTAAATAAAAATTTGGATTAGTCTGTCACTAATTTTAGAGGTTGTGAAAACTGCTCCAATAAACAATATCATTGCAGCCATTATTGGAGCCATAATATTTGTCCTCGAGTGCCACTGTCCTGTAGCTTTTGCATGCATCCCTTCTTCAAAACAACTGAAACAAATACATATTTAATGACCAGTCCTCTGCTAAACTTACCAAGTAATTTGGTCTTTTGTTTCAGGTACGTTGCAGCAAGGGTGAAGGAATGCATGGCAAAGCTGCAGGTCAGTGGCACTTGAGGACGGACTTTGCCTTCCCCTGTCAAACAATATACTAAGATCTAGACCAACAGAGAAATTTTCATACAGAAATTTTTTTAAACATTAAATAGAAAGAAGAAGCCAAATATCGCAAATGAAAAGCATGGCATGGCAACATAACATATTATATTTCATTGCTTGGCATTATATTATTTAGAGCTTTTTGATATTTTTAAACTGAGGATGGCTAACAGTTCTTAGCTTCACACGTGACTTTGTGAAAATTTGTGATAATATAGAACCAGAACACTTTAGCAGATACACTTTATAAATCCAGAAGTGATAACTCCAGCAAATGTTTATATTTTCAGATAAAGCCATTATTCTACTACAGGGGTCTTGAACATTTTCCAAGCCAAGGACCCCCAAACTGGTGGTAAAATGGAGCAGGGACCCCCAAATTATATATATTGTATCAAATTGTGATATCAAACTGGTCCTATAGTCACTCTATTACATATGGAGTCGTGTAAAGAAAGTAATTTCACCCTGGGATTATTAATGTATCTCTGATTCTGATATGGATTCCTGGTTGATGGGACAGGTGTTGTGAATGAAATGGTGCCCAGCTTGAAAGAGCTCCTGTGTGTCTCTGAATGTGTGCATTGAGGACTGAAAGACAACTTCTGCCTCCATTTATCTGTTGACTGCAGTGTGTTGAATTCCTGTTAATGTGTATTTAAAGGCATTTCAATTGGTGGAAAAAATTGCAGTGCGGAATGTAAAATAAAAGTCTAATCAGCCAAAATTTACCTCCGTGGACCCCTAGGGGTCGCGGACCCCCTGTTGAAGACCTATGCTCTACTATATATTAGTTGATAACCACTGTACACAGATGATAATTCCTGAGGAACATTTGAAGCATCCAAAATGTATATTCAACAATTTTTTTATTAAAAGAGATCAAAACAGACACCATTCTCTGACCATTGCCAGCTTCTGTCCATTTTTGTACCTAACCAGGGAATTTGCTCAAAATAACTCGAAGAGGAAACCTGTTAAGTACCAGTGTCTTATTTCCAGATTCTTTCTATTGCTATATTAAGTTTTCCCTTCAACAACCCTAAATTCACCTGCAGGTAGTAGTGAAAATACCATAAACTAAAATTAAATTTAACTCATTTTCATTTGCACAGAGTGATTTATCCCATTATGTGAAATCCGATAGATCTACATGTGAGATTAGGGTGTACCCTTTTGCATTTTTGTGTTGTAAATACTCGATTTAGCATTGACAATCAAGTATTTTCTTTAAGTTTAAAGCTACAGTGTGTAATTTTTAGCGACATCTAACGTCCAGACTGCAGACCACAGCAACATGAACATCTCCCCCCACCTCTTCTCCCCCCCAACAGTACAGCGAGCGTTACGGGACAAAATGTCTTCCACGACGTCTGCATCACCTACCTTCTCAAATGATGAGGTTTGTTTACATAGATAATTTTACAGATAGTATTCTCAGGCATAATACTGCCATCTATTGTTCAGTACCGTCTCAGTTCATCTCTCTCAACTTGCCGTAGTTACTTTCGAGCGTAATGGGCGATCTCGCAATCGCTAGTTTGTTGGCTCTGCGCTGCCGTAGCGCAAAGATGTCTGCCTCCATGGCTGCGAGACCCGCTCCTATGTAATTATAAATAACTAATTCTAAGGCAACGCAAATATTAAAGGAATAGTACACCCAAAACATGATTAGCCTTCATTTTCTACTCACCCCCATGCTGAACAACACTCTGGAGTATTTTTTTGCTATCTCAAATGCATCTGGAGATGGCATCTGGTGTATAGGATTTCCTGAAAGCGCGAGCCTGCACGTTCACGACGCTACAGAAACCGCGTCAGACCAAACCGGATGAAAGTGCGCATTCAGCTCGGCAAAGAACTCATGCTCTTCCTCAACACTGAAGTTCTCAGACATTTTTCTTTCGTTGTTTCTTTCTTTGCACAGGTAAACAGCACATTTCTTCTTCTACGCTTGCATTATTGGCAGAGCAGACGCTGAATGCGCACTTTCATCTGGTTTGGTCGCGCTTTCAGGAAATCCTATACACTACTGTTTATGCTCTAAAAACATTCTAAATGACTTCGTTTCGAGTAAATTCTGGATGCTACCCACTCAGGACACTTGGAATACATTGGACGAGCAGTATGGAGGAATATTGACACATTTTTTGTGGACTTTTATGGACCTTTCTGTCTCGGGCACCGTAGACCTCCATTATTTGAATGTCAGCAGACAGCAAGAAGCCTCCCAGATCTCCAGATGCATTTGAGATATCAAAAAAGTACTCCAGAGTGTTGTTCAGCATGGGGGTGAGTAGAAAATGAAGGCTAATCATGTTTTGGGTGTACTATTCCTTTAAGGTTAAGAGGCTGAGCTCGTAGATGATGATAAATAACATAGTTATGTATAATATATTAGATTTCTGACTGTATATCCCTGTAATTATTACACACTGTAGCTTTAAATTCAACATAAAGGGATTTAAATCAAAGAAAGTGAAATACTTGATTAAAAAATGTCCTGATCCTTCCCTTACTCTTAAACCACCATGCAGTCTTACCTTGCAGGTGCTGCTGCTCCAAGGCCAGAGTCTCCAACATGTAGTTGCAGAACTCCAGATTCTCCAAGGTCTGCATTCGTGCTGCCTCATCTTCATCCTCCTCCAACATTACTCTTAGTTCCTCTGCAGTCTGAGCATATTCCTCCATATCATGCTCCACCTCCTGGAGCCGTGCGAGTACATGGTAGCTTTCCTCCCTGTCCTTCTGTCTCTCACTTTCTGCCTCCATCTCTCTGTTCAGGTTTTGCTCTGTATCCTGTGGGGTTTCGCGTTCATGGGCCGCTGTGGGGTCCGGCTGCACCTCATCAGGGTCATTGGTGGCGGTTTCGTCAAAGGCGTAAGAGGTGGGGCTGTTTGTTCTGGGGCCACAGGGTGGATAGGGGGCATTTTGTCTCATTGAGCGAGGAGGGGGACGAGGAGCAGGACGAGTTGGTCTGTACCCAGACGGGGGTGGTGGCCGCTGGACTCGAGGACGGGGAGGGGGTGGCCGAAGGGTTCTGCGTCTTTCCAATGAGGAAGTTGTAGGGTTTGAAAGGCTGGAGGAGCCTTGGATGATGTCATTTTCGTTGCTGTAGCCCAGGATAGAAAAGTGCCGGGAGACTCTGGATTGCTGGTTTAGATCAGCTGGGGGTGAAGTATCTCTAAAAGCAGCAGAACTCATATTGGTGTCACTATAAGAAGTAGTCAAGCTTTTCTCAAACTCATAAAGCTGCTGCGTAAGCTTAGATTCTAGATCACAGGCTGATGTTTCCAAAGATTCCAAGGTGATGGATGTCGGGAGTATTCCATTAGGACCTCGAGTCTTATTGGAATTTGAGGGTCCAACTGCACTCTGGTTTATGTCAGAATCGCTAATACTCTCAATGCAAGTGAGTCTTTGTTGTTTATGACTTTCTATAGTTGCATGCAATGTTTGGCCAAGACAAGGAGTTTTATTATTAGTGGAGTTAATATCTGCTGGCACTCTTTGGAGATACATCTTGTCTTTTGACCAACCAGGCTGACCGCTATTAAGACTCTGAGATCGTTTTGGTTGTAATGGTCTGCGGTTACTGTTTTTATAGTCGGCCTGATTCCAATCGGACTTAGGTGTAACCTGTTGCCCAGAACGATGTGGAGGTAGGCTGAGCCGAGGAGGTAGTCTAGGCCTTGGCGGAGGGATAGATCTGGGTCTCTCAGGAGGCCTGTGAGGTGGCTGGACAGGTCTATGCGGCTGTGAAGGAGGTCTTTTGCTCACTTCATTCTGCTCCTTTGTATTAGTCTCAGCTGCAGCATTGTTATATTCATGTAGGAAACTTTGCTCATCTGTCCTCTCAAAGTAGTCCAAGTCCCAAACAGTATGATCCTCATACACCGCAAATTCAGATGGATTTTCTGACCTATTGGAAATTATATGGATCGAGTTTTTTTCAGTGCCTCCATTCTCTTTCTCTTCTTCATTTCTTTCCTCTACAGTTTTCTGTTCATTTTCTTTCATTTTAATGAAAAGATGAGGAAAAATTCCACGCTGCCCTCGCAGTTCTCCTTCCAACCAACCGTCTTCCAAAGTGTTAACAATACGAATGCGATCTCCCACATTAAAGTCCAATTCACCGGGCTCTATGGCCCGAAACTCATATAGCGCAATTCCATACAGACCATCCTCATGCTCCTCCTCCTCATGCTCTTCCTCTACGATAATTTCCTGTTGTTGTTCTTGTTCTTTATCAAGAAAAACCTCCTCCTCTTCCATAACTTCCTCTTCAGTACCCTCTCCAGCAACATAAGCATCCTTGTAAATTACCTGGTGAGTGTCTTCATTTAAATACTGGCCATCGTCTGGGACTTGAGGAGACCGTAGAGGACCAAGAAGTTCAACAAACCCTTCAGGAAATATGCCCCTCTGGCCATCTAATTCGCCCTGAAACCAGCCTGGCTCAGGAAGTCCTGTGATGATGATCAAGTCACCCTCACGGAAGTCAAGCTCTTCATTGAGCTGCGCATGGAGGTTCATAAGAGCCCGGGCCTGGCCTAATGCATAAGATGGGAGCTCTGAAGCATGAGCCTGAGCTGAACGGTCTGATAGCTGCCTCGATCGCCCAGAGAGGTTCAGCTCCTTTACACATGACACAGGAAAGAGACCACGGAGACCCCAAGCGTTGCAGCCTCGTTGCCAGGAATCCCCATGGGTCTTGGGCCCTCCAGTCTCTCCCACAACGACATCACCTAGAGATATACAAAGAGTAGAGGTTAATCTATAAATATGAACGCAGCCAAATGATATATTGATCAAGAAACATCTACTGTGATACAGTGCTTTGGAAAAGTGTTCATACTGCTAAAGGTTTCAACGTTGTTTCTAGGGGTGTGCACGGAGAATCGAAACTCAAATGGAACCAGGATAAGCATTGCAGTTTTCCTGGACTTGTTTCAATTTATAATGTGATTTTTTTTTGTTTCAATAACCAGTCCACTCAATGAAATAAGCTGCCAAAAAAACAGCAAAGAAGAATCTGAGCTCCATCGAGTGTCTGTGCGGTAGCGCATGAATGTGTGGCAGAATTTTAATGGAGGAAATACCAGTGTGTTCAGTGCTTCAAATGATTGAAATTATGTCCAACCCTAGTTATGTCACATAACAATGACAAGCTTTAATGGGGTTGTTTTTAGTCATTATCATTTATCCATCCATTTTCTCCCGCATATTCCTTTTAGGGTCGCAGTGGGGCCGGTGCCTATCACCGGCAGTCTATGGGCAAGAAGCTGGAACACCCTGGGGAGGTCGCCAGTCTGTTGCAAGACAACGCAGAGACTCACAAAACCCACAACCATGCACAAACACACTCAAACATATGACAATTTAGAGAAGCCATTTACCTAACAGTCATGTTTTAGGGCTATGGGAGGAAGCTGGAGTACCAGGAGAGAACCTATTTTTGCACGGGGAGAACATGCAGAAAGACACCAGGCCAGTAATTGAACACAGAATCCTCTTGTTGCAAGGCAACTGTGCTACCCACTGCATCACCGTGCAGCCCATAATTATTCTTTTCCTAAATATAATCTTGACAAACTGAGGTTAATTTGTATTACTCTGAGGTTTTTGTAGCTCTTTGGAAACATTTCAGTTCAATGAGATTAAGAGTGTCTATAAATTTCATTTTTCAAGAATTCTAACTAATGACTACTTTCATCTAAACAGTTTTATATAAAGGTGCTGGCTTTAATTTGATGCTGGTGTCGGTACAGACACCAGCACCTTCTATTAGTTTTCTTTATAGGAATCATTCTGTGAACAGCTCCACTCTTTTTACTATAATCTCCAAGTCCCCCGTGATTCTTTTGAAAATCATCCTGATGCGATTTCTGTGTTTCAATGGGTACAGGTGGGCGTGGAGCAGCCACAAAGCAGTTTTTCGTGTGTGAGGAACCCACAGCCCTCAAATAAAAAAGTTCTATCTTTATCTCATTAGACAAAATCTATTTCTTTCAAATGGGTTGTAGAAAATTGCGAATGGCTTTTTTCCAACTCTGTCTTTTTCCAGTCTTTCAATTTGTTTAAATTTGTGTAATTCATGCATAATAGTTTTCATTATATATAGTCCCCCAAATTGTTGTTATAAAGCTTCATTATTTTTTTCTTCATTTATTTATTTTTAGGGAACAACTCTAATTTAGAATGACAATCTGGCCAAGAGGCAGCATGCAAGGTAGTTACAAATTCAGAACTAAAAAAACACAAAACACAATTAAAAGAAAAGTAAAACACAACACCTATACATACAGATCGCAATGTGTATTTAAAACAATTGCAATTAGTTGAGAGTGAAATTATCTTTAAACACTGATTATCATGAACTCCTATAGAGTTACAATAGACCTCTTCACACATCTAATCTGATCATTACTTTTTATGATGCTGATTGTTAACTAAATTCCTCTAATAAACCTTTGAAACCCTCAAAGAATTGCTGGATTACAACTTTTGATTTAATCTACAAGCAGAAACGTGTATGTTTTCGACATGCATACATGGGTTCTCCTAAATTATTCTGACTCTCAGGTTAAATGGTCCCCCTAACATTTCCCAGATCTAAGTGTGTTCATGTGCATGGTTGTCTGTTCTCTGTGACCCATCCATGGTGTGCACTGCTGATCTTTTCATGACACGGGAAAGTCATAGAATAGTTCTCCTTGACATAATTTAGGAAGTTTTTCAGTTTTTTGTTTGGAATTCATATTTTAATTTTGCATTCTGCTTTTGAAAGCCCGGCTAGGAGGGAATTGTAAATAACCCCAAGCTTTAAATGTTAAAGAGTATGGCATTCCTCAGTATTAACAATGCTTGGAAGATTCATCTTATTGCATGAAATATGCCTTAGAACGACAGTGGTGAAAAATCGTGCTTAAAGTCAAGGTAGTCTATATGTAATTCTTGGTTGGTCGGTTTTCACTGGTTAACTTACAACATGGCATGTCTCCAAAGGTTTGCTAATGTTATCAGGGTATCCAAGAAATTATCTTTTTTCAAGGTATTTTAATAGCTTTTTATTTGGCTTAATGGGAGTGAGGGATCATAAGAATGTTGTTTGGTCAGAGGGAAGTCACTGGGGTCACATTCCAAAGAACCACGGCTCCACCTCCCATTGTGTCTGGACCAGAAGCTGGAAATAAGCCAGTGGAACTACAGGAAATGAAACTGGATGGACAATAATCATCCTTCCCTATGGATCTCCTGATATGGCAAGTGTTATTATGTCAACGACTTTAAAAAATGGTAGGGAAGCACAGGTTAGATGGTAGGGTAGGAGTCTCTTGAAGGACAGAGCTGTCACCATTCTGAAAGTCTTTAGTTGATCAGTCCACCATTATGGAATCAGGACATGATTACCAGGAGTCTGGCCAAAATCCTTAGTCAGCCTATTCATGAAAGAAGTGTTTTTGGGAGCAGTTCCTTGTAGGATTAGTGACTTGCATTTAATGCAGATGTTTAAGTGCAGCTCTTGGAGCTCAACGAGAGGGGTGACATTTGTTCTTTCAGTCTTTTTGAATACCAGACCTGCAGTGTTTTCATAGCACAGTCAGCAGCCGATGATAGACTGCATGATATTGACCATAGAAAGCAATATGATAAAACCTAAGGGGTTATTATTTAAGTCACCAAAGTTGCGAACTACCTTTAATGGAGCAAAAGATATAGATTCAGTTTGGCCTGAAAGACAAGTTCAGTTTTAAAGAGGTTTAAGAGAAGATAATGAGCTTTAATCAATGTGGATTTGTTGAGAGGCATGGAAATGTTCATAGTAAAATACAGTTTACATAATGTAACTTACTTAACGTGTTGAATAACTCTTAAAGTTGCCACAGCAGCCATCATGAAGAATGTTTTGAAGCTTAAAATCTACCATTTAAAATCATAAATTAATGCTTAGTGCTTTATCTACTGCTTGTAGCTACTTTTAGTCAATTCAAAAGACTAAACTAACCATTTTCACTGCCATACTGAATCTCTTGACTTCAGCAAAGAATGACTGAGAGCAGCACAGGAAAGAATTGCAAAGCAGGTGAGAATAAAGGAATTGTCAGAAGGAAGGATTAGTCAGTGAAAAACTAAGCAAACAGTGTTTGGTCTTTGATGGCCATCTAGTGGAGAATTTGGTAAATTAATATTTTAACTGATCTGCTATTTTACTATGGGTGCATGAATCCAGTCTTTGAGAGTTATTATGTTGTACTCTTCAGACTTATCTCTTCTCTGAAACACCTAAATCCACTGTACAGCCTCTGCAGAGTGGAACACGAACTACAAATCAGCAGGTTTTTAAGAATATCCCATAAAAGCCCTATTTATTTAAAGAGAAAAAAGGGGGGACACAGGGCTTATGTTTAAAAAAAAATCAACCACCGACTAACATAATGCAATTCAAAACAGGAGAAAGTACTTTAAAAGGTAAAAATAATATAGGGAATGTTAAGAACGTAAATAAACTTCAAAAGCACATCAAACCATGGAGATAAAACTCCCTCTACACTTTCTAGCACAGATAAGAAAGATGTCTAAAAGCAATAAATTAAAAATCATTCTTTATACAGTAGTATAACCTCAATTTAGAAATGCTCTAGCTCTCCAACAGGTTCTTTTTAACCACCTGTCTCACTGTGCATGATGGCATTAAGAAGTCTGAACATAAATATTGTCAAGTTCACTTTCTTGTTATTTCCTTACTTTAAAGATAAATAAATACTTGGCACGTGTTCTTTTCTTTCTCATGTTCAAATAGAGAACAAGAAAAAGAGAAGAGAAATAAGCTTCCCATTATAGTTACATCCCAAAATACAGGACGTCATGGACACTGACAAAGTTATCTGCATTATTAACAGAATAACGTAGAATTTTTATGTTTTATAAATACTAAAAATGGATATTATAAATACATATACATATTTATTTATTTTTTTCATTTTATTACCTATTTTTAAAGAAATAGGGGAAAAAAGCAAACAAGTAAAAATACATAACCCAGCTTTTTGATATGATTTAAATTTTTTTCTAAATGTGTTGATATATGGGAACAACTGAGTTGCCCTCAAGGATTAAAAACAGTTCTGACTATGTGTAAATAAATAAATCATGTTTGCAGCCTAATGACCTAAAAGTGACTTGAACATCATGACCCATGAAGGCTATTCTGTAGAGGACAGTCTAAAAAGGTTCAGAGGATCTCCATCTGAAGTTAAGTTATTTTCTCTGTGATATCTCTGTATCTAAGTAACTCTAACTGACTACTTTAAAACATAGCACCTTCTGCTGCACTTTTCTACTGAGCACTTGTCAGTTTCACACGGTTTTATTTCTGATAGCAAGAAGTAGCTAGCCTAGGCTAGCGCTAGCTTAGCATTGCTATGGCTTCTCTCTCTCCCTCCCTTGACTCTTTTCCAACTCTTCCTTCTTCCTCTCCTCTCTCCTGCTCTCTGTGTCAGATGTTCAGTTATTCCTCTGCCTCCTTTAGTGATAATGGGATGTGTAATAAGTGTAGTATTTTTGTAGCTTTGGAGGCGAGGGTGTCAGAGTTAGAATCCAGGCTTCAGGCTGTTGAAGTAGGCCCCCCACGTAGCTGTCCTCCAAAAGTGCCTGAGCAGCCAGGCGATTGGGTAACTGTACGCAGAAAGCGTAGTCGTGGATCTCTGCCCACTGGTCACCACCAACCCGTTCACGTTTCTAACCGGTTTTCCCCACTCAGTGACACACCCACTGAGAAGCCCACTCTGGTGATTGGCAGCTCCATAGTCAGAAACGTGGCATTAGAGACACCAGGGACCATAGTCAAATGTTTGCCGGGGGCCAGAACGGGCGACATCAAATCCTACCTGAAACTACTGGCTAAGGATAAGGTTAAATACAGTAAGATTGTTATTCACGCTGGTGGTAATGACACCCGGTTACGCCGATCGGAGGTCACTAAAATTAGTGTTGCTTCGGTGTGTAAGTTTGCCAAAAAAATGTCGGACTCCGTAATTTTCTCTGGTCCCCTCCCTGATCTGACCAGTGATGACATGTTTAGCCGCATGTCGTCATTCAATCGCTGGTTGTCTAGGTGGTGCCCTGAAAACAACGTGAGCTACATTAATAATTGGCAATCCTTTTGGGGAAAGCCTGGTCTGATTCGGAGAGACGGCATCCATCCCACTTTGGATGGTGCAGCTCTTCTTTCTAGGAATCTGGCCACATTTATTAGTCCTCCAAAACCCTGACCACCCAGGGTGCAGACCAGGAAGCAGAGTTGTAGTTTAACACACATCTCTGCAGCTTCTCTACTGTTACCCACTCTTTACTCCATCCAGACAGTGTCTTGCCCACGACCAAAATCTAATAAATTAGCAAAGATTCCCAAAGGAGTAAATCATGATAATCTAATTAAAATCAAAATAACTCCAATTGGGGAAAAAGTTAAAACAATTAAATGCGGTCTGTTTAACATAAGATCGCTTTCCTCTAAAAGTCTACTAGTTAATGACTTGATTTGTGATAATCACATTGACTTGTTTTGCCTTACAGAAACCTGGCTGCAGCAAGAGGATTATGTGAGCATAAATGAGGCAACTCCTTCAAGCTATTTAAATTTTCACATCCCCAGAAGTTCTGGGCGAGGAGGAGGAGTAGCAACAATCTTCGAGTCTGACTTACTGATTACTCCCAAAACAATTAATTCCTACAACTCTTTTGAACATTTAACCCTTAATTTCCCTGATCCAAATTTCAAGGCAAGAAAACCTCTTCTTTTTGTAACTTTGTATCGTCCACCAGGTCCTTACTCTGAATTTTTAGATGAGTTTTCAGAGTTCCTTTCTGATTTGGTATTAAATACTGACAGGGTCATCATAGTGGGAGATTTTAACATCCATGCTGACATTGAAGGCGATAGCTTAAGAGCAGCCTTTAATGCTATCTTAGACACTATTGGCTTTGTTCAAAATGTGAATAGTCCCACACATTCTCATCTTCATACTTTGGATCTTGTGCTGACATACGGCATAGAATGTGAAGAAATAACAGTATTTCCTCACAACCCTGTCCTCTCTGACCACTTTCTAATAACCTTCAGGATTACTTTAACAGAGTTCTCCTCCCCCAAAAGAAGGTTCAATTTTAGTAGATCTTTATCAGATAGTGCAGTTATAAATTTTAAAGAATCTGCTTCACTTTCTCTCTGCTCTGTGTCACTGAGCAGTGCTGCAGAGTGCAAAAGCTTAGCTTATTCCCCTTCACAGGTTGATGATTTTGTTGAGGGGGTTGCTAGTTCTCTGCGTATTGCCTTAGACAACGCAGCTCCTTTGAAAATGAAAACTGTTAAAAATAGAAAGCTTGCTCCTTGGTTTAATGCAGAGCTGCGTACTTTGAAGCAAAATGCTAGGAAACTGGAGAGAAAATATCGCTCCACAGGCCTGCGAGAGTCCTTCCTAGTCTGGAAAAATGGTTTACTGCTGTATAAGAGGACCCTTTGTAAAGCAAGAGCAGCATACTTCTCCTCATTAATAGAGGAGAATAAGAATAATCCTAGATTTCTTTTTAATACAGTTGCCAAACTCACCCAGAGCCATAGCTCTGTTGAACCGTCCATTCCACCTGCTCTTAGCAGCAATGATTTTATGGGATTCTTTATAAATAAGATTGATCTTATTAAAAATAAGATCATAAGCACTCCTCTATCCGCGATTGTACCTGAGGTAGTCATGGAATCTGAACCGGGTTTAGACTGCTTTGATCCAGTTGAACTCTCTGAATTAGCAAAATTATTGTCTTCATCTAAGCCTTCAACTTGTATGTTAGATCCAGTTCCAACCAGGTTATTTAAGGAGGTATTCCCTTTGATCTCCTCCTCCATTTTAGATGTGATTAATCTATCTCTGTTACAGGGATATGTACCTAAAGCTTTTAAGATTGCTGTAATTAAACCTCTGCTTAAGAAACCGTCTCTTGACCCAGATGACTTGGTCAATTATAGACCTATATCCAATCTTCCTTTCTTATCCAAAATTCTTGAGAAAGTAGTTGCCAAACAAGTTTGCGATCACTTCCACCATAATGAACTTTTTGAAGAGTTTCAGTCTGGCTTTAGAGCTCATCATAGCACTGAAACAGCTCTGGTGAAAGTCACTAATGATATTCTCATGGCCTCAGATAATGGACTTGTATCTGTGCTCGTCCTGTTGGATCTTAGTGCTGCATTTGATACAGTTGACCATAATATTCTTTTAGAAAGACTTGAATATTTTGTTGGAATTAAAGGAACAGCACTAGACTGGTTTAAATCTTATCTATCTGATCGAATTCAGTTTGTTCATGTTAATGATAGATCTTCAACACGCTCAAAGGTTACCTGTGGAGTACCACAGGGATCAGTGCTAGGACCAATTCTCTTTACTTTATACATGCTCCCAATTGGTAGAATTATTAGACAGCATGGGATTAATTTCCACTGTTATGCTGATGATACCCAGCTATATCTGTCTATAAATCCAGATGAAGCTAACCCATTACATAGATTACAGGCATGTCTTGAAGACATAAAAACCTGGATGACTCTTAATTTTCTGCTTCTGAATGCAGACAAAACAGAAGTTATAGTCTTTGGACCAGAGTCTCTGAAAAAGAAACTGATTAGCCAGTCACTTCATTTGGATGGGATTAAACTGATTTCAGATAATAAAGTAAAAAATCTTGGTGTTATTTTTGATCAGGACCTGTCATTTAAATCCCATATCAAAGAGGTTTCTAGAATTTCCTTCTTTCATCTGAGGAACATTGCAAAAATTAGAAATATCCTGTCCAGGGGTGATGCTGAGAAACTAGTCCATGCATTTGTTACTTCAAGGCTGGACTATTGTAATTCTTTACTATCAGGAAGTCCACAAACTGTAGTTAAAAGCCTTCAGCTGATCCAAAATGCTGCAGCCAGAGTTCTAATGAAAATGAAAAAGAGAGATCATATCTCTCCTATCCTGGCTTCTCTTCATTGGCTTCCTGTTAAATCAAGAATAGAATTTAAAATCCTCCTTCTCACATATAAAGCCTTAAATGGCCAAGCTCCATCTTATATCAGAGATCTGATTGTTCCTTATGTTCCTAACAGAGCACTTCGCTCTCAATCTGCAGGTTTACTAGTGGTTCCTAGAATTTCTAAAAGTAGAATGGGAGGCAGATCTTTTAGTCATCAGGCTCCTCTCCTGTGGAACCAACTACCAGTTTTAGTCCGTGAGGCAGACACCCTGTCTACTTTTAAGGCTAGGCTTAAAACTTTCATTTTTGATAAAGCTTATAGTTAGGGTGGCTCAGGTTATCCTGAGCTATCTCTATAGTTATGCTGCTATAGGCTTAGACTTTTGGAGGACATAGGGACCCCCATTTCATCATTCTGCTTCATTCTCTCTCTGTTCTCCTATTCTGCAGAATCTGTTAGTTCAATCTCTAACCTTCTGCTCTCTCTGCTTTTCCTCAGAGTAGCTTTGCCTCGTCTGTTCCTGTTTGGCTGTGACGTCATCCTGGAAAAAAACATCAGCTGTGCTGCTTCTATCAACACCCTTGTTAATAGATGTTGGAGATCGGCTTGTTTTCCAGTGTGGTCCTGTTTCTCTGACCGTGACTGAGTGGATGTGCTCTCTTCGTCCTCTGGCATGGGAGCTGCCTTGGAGCTCGTCTGCCTGGCTGTGTGTTTCCTGGACGGGGCCGCCTTTTACAGCTGCTTTTTGTATCTCTGCTTCTGTCTCCTTGAACCCCAGTCGGCCTCGGCAGATGGCCGCTCACACTGAGCCTGGTTCTGCTGGAGGTTTCTTCCTGTTAAAAGGGAGTTTTTCCTCTCCACTGTCGCTACAAGCATGCTTAGTGTGGGGGATTGTATTTGAGTCAATGAGTCAATGCAATCAACTGGTTTTCCTTAGATAGAAAACTTTGTATCAATTTGACTGTATGATCTGGTTGAACTGTAAAGTGCCTTGAGATGACATGTGTTGTGAATTTGGCGCTATATAAATAAACTGAATTGAATTGAAAAATAAACTGCCTGAGAACAGATGAACTTCTATAACTGCTCTTTTTTCTTATCTTCGGATCAAAAACATGAATTTTTTTTATATAAGAACATTTATGGCTATATTATAATTACGACAGAATTTATTGTTCCTCTTGGAAAATGTGTTGTGGACTCAAAGCTGCACAAACAAAAAACTGCCATAACATAACTAACATGTTATACATAAAAATTGACTTTGTGGAGGATTTAAAAAAAAACACATAAGACAATGAAGCCATTGGTTGAAAATCCCTGTTACACTATTTTTTCAGCACCTGGTCTGCCACTGATAGTTTTGTCATAATATTTATTTTTCATAAGGTGGGGCATTTTCCCACATAGCAAAATTGATGCTAATCAAATCATAGGATTTTGCAAATCTGTCTGTGTGAGATTATGCTCCTGCTATAAAAGATGATTTTTTTTAAAGTTCGTTTAAACATCTTTACGAGGGTTGGCTACAGAAAAACTAAACTATAAAGAAAAATGAATCCTTTTAACATTTTTTTTCAAGGTGACTTATTACTGTAGCTAGAGAGAAAAGACTACAGGAAAGGACAAAAAAGCAGAAATCAAACCCATTTACCTGAGCTCTCCAACATCAACAAGAAGCATTAAACTAAGAAAACATGAGCTGTTAATGATAAAATAGGAACCAGAAAAAACATGTTTGTTAGTTTAAACCATTGTTTCCCAACCTTTTTTCACTTGTGTACCCTTTTGTGAATTTGATCTTACCATAACACCTCATCTCATGCGCAAGTATTGATAAATGACCGAAAGTGGAACGTACAAAAACTTAAAACAAATTAAAAACTTTTACTTAATCTTTTAAATTGAACATTTAATTCTTAGGCATTTAATGCTTTCCATCTCAAATAAAAAAAAACAAATATGTTGCCTGAAAGTTAGTAAGGAATCTAAATAAATACAAAATAAAATCATATTATAAACCTGCATTTATAAAACTGGAGCTCCTCTGAGTAACTCCCTTATTAATACATTTAAACTTGACGAATTAGAAACAAAATACAGAACAAAAATTATATTTAGACTGACTTAATTAGTTTTACTTTGTTAAATAAAGACATCTTAGCTCAGTTTCATGAGCTCCGATAGCTCAGTGTGAAAAACAGCGGATACCAGGCTGTTCTCTACATCCAGTCTGTTCCTCCGCTTGGTTTTAATGTGTCACAGCTCAAGATTAACTCAAACATAAAAAAATAAAAAAAAACGTATTTTTACGTAAATTTTTCATTTTGGTCCTCAGCAAGCAAAACAGATCCCAGCCCTATTTTATTTTATTACCTAATAAATAAAATATTTTTATGTACCCCTTGTAATGCAGCAGTGAACCACTAGGGGTACGCGTACACCCGGTTGGGAATCACTGCCTTAAACAACACATTACATGCACAGAATTCAATATTCTAACCATCTTTAGTACATATCAAGGTATGAAACATGACTGTACCTCTCTTTAAAGGCAGAGTGGCTGATTCTGCTGAGCTAAAATCATTTATGCACACATAGAGTCTGTCTCCTGGCTTGGTGCTGGGGATTGTAACCTCTTCTACGAAGGTGCTGGGGAACTGACCTAGAGAGAGAGGAAAGACGGCAGAATCATGTAAGAAGTTGTGTTTCCTTTACACATATACTCAAAACGTTGTTGCTACTCTGCTAATGTAATAAAAAAATTAAATCTCACAACTACTGTGGTCCAGTTACATAAAAAATACTATTATAAATCACACAGGGCCAACTTTGTTTCATGCGGTACCTTCTAATCGTCGTACTTTATAGGCTGAACACTCACACAGACATGTGCCAACAGCCCACAGAGCAAATCTCTAATCAGGTCACACCCTGTTTTCAGGCCTCAACTTTTTCCAAGTTGTTGAAATAATTCCTGTCAGAGATCAAGTGGATAACCTCCACATGAATCTTACCGGTGACACCATCTTTGTTACCGAGCAACCAGAACTCGTCCACTACGCCCATCACTTCGATGACATCACCAGGGAAAAGGGGGAGCTCCTCCGAAACGCTGGGGAGGAACTCGAACAAGGCGCGCACCACCGTGCCCGCTTCCATTCCTCATAACCTGCAGAGGTGGACAGAACCGGGGAGGCAGTTATTTCTACGTCTGAAAAGGGAAAATTACCAAAGAGCATCAAACAAAACAATATGTAAGAAACAGCAACAGCTTTCTTGGTTTTCTAATCAAGAAAGCATGTAGGAACCATTCCAAGTCCTTAAGTTTTTGGGAACTAACACCAAGTGAGAGAAGTAGAAAGAGAAATCTGGGACAGAAAAAAAAGAGAAAAGAGAGAAAAGACTAGAAAGAGCTTGAGTTAGGATGGTTCCTGACAGATGGCAATCAGGGAGGACAATTTTAAATCTTTTTTGTCCTGATTGAAGTAATACAACCTTTACAGCAAAGTCTAAGTTAAATGTTAAAGCTTTGTTTGCAATCTTCAATTGACCAGAGTGAATGTAATACATCATTAACATGCTTGCTTTGGGTTTTCTCTTTCTCTTAAAGCCAAGGACTGAGAGATGAAAGGTGAACATTTAAACGACATTATAAGCACAATTAACATCAATGAACCTTTGTGCTCGCCCACATGCACAAAATCAGAATTGAAACAGAAGAACCAAATATAGTCTTTTCCCTCAAACCTATGAAAGCTTTTTTCTAAATCACAAAGATTCAAAATTTCTGTCATGCTATGTCTTCCACTCTCCATATTTCAATGTACTTCTTAACAATGTGGAATAATAATATATATTAAAATTGCAGTCTTTAATGAGAACATCCTGTTGCATTGGAAACTGTCCAAGGTATCAAATGTATTTTTTTTTGGAAGATTTAAAAGGAAGAATCCTTTAAAATACCCTCAAAATCCCCTTAAAAATTATACTAACTTAATTAAAGATTATGAAAGGAACTTAGTTTTGCGTACAATATATGATTTGAAGGGTATTGGAAATAATTGCTGTAAAATGCAATGGTCCATAGTTAGCCCTGCATGATTACAAAAAGATTATAAATTGCAAATATCTGCAGATAACTGACAAATTACAAACAATGATGGTTTAGATGGATGTCAACAATAACTGTGAAACATTCTAGCTAAAACACATGACTGCATATATGTATAGTTTTTTTTTTTTCCTTCAGAATTCCCAATGTGAATCTTCTAAATTAACATTAATTATAGTAGTTAGGACTTTTTCTAACCCTGATTAAAGGTATATAGCAAAGCAAGTGTGAGAGAAGATAAATGGTTTCCAATCAATCACATCGGGCAGAGCCTGACGATATTGACCGAATTTCAGTGGCTTTTATTCTGGATTATCTGGGGACAGAAGGAATACAGATGGGGCTGAAAAAGACCGGAAATGGAGAAAAGGAGGGCAATTTCTCACAATAAATGGGGACCTCTGGTTAATCAGGCCAAAAGGAGAGCAGCAGGAGTCTAGAGAAATTTAGAGTTGATGTCTGTAAGAAAAAAAAAAAAAGATCGTCTAGGATATAAATACATGAGAGTTTCCAAGTCTACATACACTGTCTTGTGTAACTACCCATACATCTTCTTTTCCTTTCCTTTCTACTTGTAACAGCTACAAATTTCATTGTAATTTTTTGGATTGATATATAACTCGCAATCACAATTAAAAAAAAAAAATTTTTAAAACTTTTGCCCTTTACTTTTCTTCCTCTAAATGTTGGGAAAAGCTGCACTTTTGTGATTAAAAACATGAAAAACAAAGTTAAATAAAGAATAAAGGAAATGAGAATTGATCATAACGAATGTAGTGATGTCATAATTTAGCAACAGAGCGGAAAAGGAAGCTTTCCTGATACCCTGAAAAACCTACTTGGATTTTTATGCAACTTTGAAGTTTTCAGGGGGTTTTTTTTTACAAATAAAGTACCAAAAAGTGTGGATAACTTTTATATATAAACCCAGTGCAAGCAACGGCATATACATTTTCTCCTGTGTGCAATTTATTCTCACTGTAAATGAAGCTGACCTATGAAGAACTCAGAAAATGATCAACCAGCATTGTGAAAAATACAGCCAGCAAAGCCTGTCATGACATAAATGGTTAGAAAGAGACTATACCAGTTGCACACTAGGTGGGAATACTTTTGAAAAACTTAATTCACTCGGTTTTGGACGCTAAGTGTTTCTAAGCAGAAGTTTATGTACATAGTTTAGAAACTAGATGATGCGGCATGGTAGGTGTGGTTGGCTGTTAACCCTGAACCACTTGGTGGGAAAAACTCACCGAAACTCAAGCCGGGGTCGTAGACAGAGCGAGCCAAACTATGTGTGCAACACACTGCCAATTAAAAAGCTGGACAAGCCGGTTTGTTTAAAACTTTGTTTTTAGCAATATTTCATGAGTAATATGATCAAAAACACAAGATGTTTGCATCTTTAAACAAAGTTACGTCTTAAATGTATTGAATAGGTCTTTAAAGGCAAGACTAATTCACTAAAAATTACATGCATTTTTATCTCTCCTAAATCAAAACGTCTTTTTAATTGTTAGACGAAAGTCAAAGATTTTTTTTATTTTTACATCTATATTTGTACCGATGAGGATTATGGCCACCTAAAAAAATTATAAAAAGTTAACAGATTTTTAGATTTTTTTTCAGTATAATATGAGAAAAAAAACAACGTTTTTTTTTCAGAGGTCTGACTTTTTTTATCTCAGAATTCTTCTGACTTTAATCTCAGAATTCTGACTTTTTTCTCAGAATTCTGACTTTAATCTCAGGATTTTAAATTTGATCTCAGAATTCTGGCTTTTTTTCCCCCATTTTAAACTGAAATAAAATTTAAAAATCCGTTATCTTTTTTATCTTCTTCCATAATAATTGAGCTTATTTAAAGTATATAAAAAATGAAGCCCTGCTCATTAAAGCAGCGAGCTCAACCTAGTGGGATAACTCCCAGCCTAATCAGTTCGCAGGCTGGTGTGTTCTAATTGTAAGTCATTGGATTTCCTGTAAACCTACGCATGCTTTGAGGCATACTTACAACACCTGACAAAAAAAAACCAACATAAAATTTACCATGCATCTTTAAACAGATCAAGCTTAGCTGATAACAGCTGGAGCACTTTCAGTTGTGTTTTTGCCTCTCGACTTTTAAACTGCAGAGTGCCGTGTCTGTTTATCCTGCCTGTGCTGGTGAGATACAGATTACAAAGTCTGAAATAATGTCAAATTCAAGGTTTGTGTTTAATAATGCATTACTGGTCTAATATGCTAGTATGTGTAATGTAATGTTGCATGTGTTACTTGCATGAGTTACATCTTTCTCTGTACGGTTTTATTTAACAGCTCTACTGTCAGCTGAAAAGAGGAACCAAAGTTTGTTGTTAAAATATCTGTCTAAATTTCTGCAAGATCTTTGGAGCTTAACTTATTTTTCGTGCTGCAGTTCTCGGTGGGAGATCATGCTTATAAGATAATGGCTAACTATTTTAAAGGCTTTTATCCTACAGATAATTTTGAAGGCTCGATAAATGATACTTTTCATTTAATGACTACAAGGGTGCAAAGTTGGAGGGTTGGGTTAGGGTCTTAAAATCTTGATCTCACTGCACTAAATAATTCAATGCCATCTCATGTGGTGCCAAATCTAAATTTGGAGTGCCCTGACCACTACACCAGCGCAATCCTTTGGATCTACATCCAGCCAGACAAGCTCCTGAGTTTTATATCTGAGATTTTCAGTGTTTCAGCAGCAGCCTTGGCACTTTAACATTGTGATCTAGTAACTAATGGTCAGTTTTCATCTAAGTCATTATGTGATAAAAAAGGATATAAGCAGAACCCATCCTGCTAAGAAATGCATAAAATGTACTAAGAAGTCCATTAAACATAAGCACCAATCCACACAATTACTGATACCCATGGTTAGGGATGCACCAAAGCACATTTTCTCACTTCTAGTCCAAATTAGACACTTAAATTTGGAAATAAGAAGATCCAGATTATTTTCTGATGTCAGAGCTCTGTTGCTTAAATGCCATAATGATTTTCATTGGTTATCTTAAGAGGCTGTCATAAACTCCTCTTTACACAAGGCAACTTGAGATTAGTATAGTGTCAGAAAAGGAAGGCCTAAAAACAGTCAATTCTGTCAGTGTCAACTGGACTTTTTGCTACCACTCTGACTCTGGATAAGAATAAGTTTAAGTAGCTTCTCTTTCCCTTAAAAAAATCCCTAATTTAATAAGATAAACAAACATCTGTCTAAATTTAAAAGCATTTTCTAACCTCTCCTCTGTTTTTAATAACAAGATGACTCTCTAGTATATCCATAGGGAAACAATAAGCAATAGATTCCTCCTGATTTTTTAACACTTATCAACCCCATAAAAAAACATATACTTTTTTTTTTTCTTTTTTTTTAAAATCACAATACAAACTTGATCGACCCATAAAAAATACGTTCAATGAACATTGAATAAAAGGCCTGGAATTCCAAAAACAACTTGACAGGAAGCAAAAGGAAACACAGAGGCATGCAAGGTATTTTGGGGGATGTAGGTAAGAGGAGAGCGTCTCAACCATCAGCTCCTAGTGCTCAGCTAACTAGCAACAACATGCAAAGTATCCAGCTTGTGTTTTCTTAACTGTGCTGTACTGTTTGAATACTACAGCAGATAGTAAGAGAGAAAGAGTTTTCCAGCACAAGAGGACATTTTGTATAAAAGAGGAAGTGTACCATCACTAGTATAGCAGTATTTTGGATATATATATATTATCACTTGAGCTGGTCTCAACTGCTTGAATACAATAACCTAAAGCAATTGTCATCTGCAGGTACAAGCGGAGCAGCAGACAGTTTGCAACAGACCGACATTGAGAGGTAGACATCATTGGCAACATATTATAAAATATTAATTGATAAAATAGGTATTTTCTAAATGTTTTGCTCGTTTGAACTTTTAGACTTCTATTTGACCATTATTGTGTTATGCTATTTTACAGCCAAACGTTAAATTTAAAATAAATGCATTTAAGGTGAATTGTTTTGTCTAGTTTAAAAAAAGTTTTTTTTTTTTTTTTTTTTTTTTACAAAGGGTGCATCTGGTAAAGGAATACCCCAGAAATAGGCCAAAACCGCCTGAGCCAAATAATCAAGAAGGCTGGCTATAGATACTGACTCAGAAATGGTGCCATTATCAGCCGCCTCCTGTTCGTGGAAGAAATGAAGCTATATGCTAAGAGGGAATGAGACATGGACTCACTGATCCACACCACCAGGATCTACAGCAGGACATCAGAATGTCATTCAGGCTGGAGAAATGTGACCAGATGGTGACTAGAGGAAAGGTAATCCACAAAGAGGGTATCACATTTCCAGAAGGGAGGATAGTAGGTTTAGAAGAGAACTACGAGTACCTTAGAATACCACAGGCAACCATGAAGAGACCAAAAGGAAAGCTGCAACAGCCAAATACCTGTAATGAGTAAGGAAAGTTCTGAGAAGGCAATCCAATGGTAAGAACAAGGTCTGACAAACCAACATCTATGCGATACCAGTAATCAGATACCCTGCCCTGATAATACAGGCTATACACTAGGCACAAAGGAGGCAGAGGCCTATTGAGCATCAGAGCCACCATAAAGAGATGAAACATCCAAGCTCCAAGAAAACATGGCCCCAAGGGATGAAGCCCTCAGCAAGGGTTTCAGACAGTGGAAGTTGGAAGAGAAGGAACTGGAGGAACCATAATAAAAAAAACATTCAATGACAGATAGCTGAAGTGGCTGATATGACCAAATCCTAACAATGGCTAGAGAGAGCCGGGCTGAATGACAGAACATAAGCTTTGATTATTGCAGCACAGGAGCAGGCCTTGAGCACCAGACCAATAAAGACTCAGATCTACCACACCAGGCAAGATCCAGGTGCAGGCTATGCAAAGAGGCCCCAGAAACAATCCAGCATCTCACAGCAGGGTGTAAGATAAGGCAGCAAAGGAACATATGGAACGTCATACCCAAGTGACTGGCATTGTGTATAGGAACATCAGTGCAGGATACAAACTGGACCCCACCAGGTTAAAAAGGGAGCCACCTGCCAGGGTGGTTGACGATGACAGAGCTAAGATCCTATTGGATTTCCAACTAGACACAATGGTAGTGGCTAACCAACCTGGCATCGTTATCACTGATAACAGCAAAAGAGAGCCATAATAACTGGAGTGGCCATCCAAAATATGTAAAGATTGGGAAAAAAAGATTGAGAAACTGGAAAAATATCAAGGGCTAAAGAAGAAATAGAAGGAGTCTGGAAGATGAAGAAAACTGCAAAGTCTGTAGTCGTCAGAGCACTATAGAGGCAGCAACCCCAACACTGGAGAAGTGGGTCCAACAGATCGCTGGAGAAACATCAGACATCTCAGACCAGAAGATTGGAGTCCCAGGAACAGTTATGATACTACAAAGACCTTCAGAGGACCTGAGCTTGAAATGAATAAGTCACATCAAAAAGTCAGTGACATAAACCTGCAGAAAGAGCAACTTTTCCCCAAATAAAATCAAGATAAACTAGGCTGAATGAGTTCATGATGGTTTGAGGTGAGGCAAGGGAAAAAGTCCACCATGAAAACAATGTATCTTAGCTATTCTAACAAAACACCCTCCTCCATAATAATTCTTAAGGTATTTTCAGATAAGCAGTAAGGCTAACTTCAAACAGCTAATGTGGAGGAAAAAACATACATAAACCTCATTCTCAAACATTATGTCTTTGACATCAAAATCTAATACTAGAACTGTGAAAAACTAAGTGGGGTAGTGTGGGTGGAACTAGAGAGCCCTATTTGGCACAGTGCTTCTGAAAGTAACATGATTAAAACAGTCAACAGCTGACAAACACACCACCAGACAACACTGTAGGCACATAGCACGTACAGCTGACAGACAGACAAAACATGTGGTGTCTGAACCAAGATGTGACCCTGAAACTTCAACAAACTTTAGTAACTATATACACGTGATCAAGGGTGTTTTACAGCAAATGCAACAGAAAAAGTTGGGGGGTAGGGAGTGTTTTGGTTTAATTCAGTCAAATCAACCACTTGTTGTTCAGGATGGATATAAGCTGTCCAAGCATACATCCATCATTGTCTACACCTTCCACCCTCTGCACCAGTCTGCAGGTGGTTCATCCCTGCTGCAATCAGACTCTACAATGCGACACTACGACGGCAATAACTTGTGCAATGTATATTGTGCAATTACTATTTGATACCCCGTGCAATAACCTGTTTCTCTACATTTGACACCCAGTGGAATGGAACCAAACGACCCACTCATCAGTTTCCATTTCTATATTTCCAAGCAATACAAGGCCTTGTCTATATAAGACTCAAACTCACAGCGGATCCAGACATTTGAATTGAGAAAGCTTCCTGGAGAGGTGGCGAAACGTCTTCAAATCTTGAAAACCAAGTCCAGTGGATTTTTTTGAACTTTTACGGAATGACACCCAGTGGAATAACTATATAGAAATATAAATAACCATTCCATATGACTATCTGTGTAAACACCCTGTGCCTACAATAATAAAAAAAAAGCTGTCATATGTGTATGCACTGTATATACACTGCATATATCCCATGCACCTGTTTCTTCCTTTGGCACATTCTTCTTCTTTAACTATTTGAGCTGATGTAACAAGTAAATTTCTCCACTGTGAGATAAAGTCAATCAATCAATCAATCAATCAATCAATCAATCAATCAATCAAAAGAGAGATAATTGATATTTCTGTAGGCAGTCATTGAAATGCAAAGAAATTTAAGAGGACACCTACATAAGATTTAAAACCAAAACACTCCTTACCCCCCAACTTTAAATGTTAGTGAATACATAAAAAAAGGTTTGGTGAAATGGTAAAACTGCAGGTTGGTGGCTGTAAATGCAAAGACAAATGTAGTATGATAAATGATAAAGAGTTATAATATAAATATCTTATATCATGCTTTTAAGCCTTCCAAAGTAGACTATAAGCATATATATGTGTAAGTATTACTTATCACACTATTCTTTTGTCAAAATATTAGTTGTTTTCCAGGGCTATTTAGACAGTCCAGAGGAAAGACACTTCTCTTTACGGCAACGCCACCTCACCTGCTGTGATTGCTGCCATTTTTCATGACGTTGCCCTAGAGCTGCTGCATTTGTATCATGGTATTCTGCAGATTAGGCTCTACTTTGCCTCAGACATGCATGCATTAAGCAAAATACCACTTCAGGCATGAATTTGGTGAAGAATCCACAATGTAATGTAGTTAAAAAGTTGACTTTAGATTTTTTTTTAGGCCCTTTATTCATTACCCAATCTACTAAATGTTTAAGCAGAAACCTGAATAATCAAATCAAGCAAATACAGATGATTTCGCCCAAAACTGCACCGCTGATAAAGCTAAGAAAGGAGGCAAACATTCAGACAAGGATTTGACCTATTACAAACTTTTATGAACTGCTGCAGGACTGCCACAACTCTGAGTCATCTCAGCCTTTCTGTTGAGACAGGAAGAGTTAAGAAAAGATTTAATCTTCAGGGAGAGAAAAAAAAAATCCCCATCCACTGACTGCTTGTGTCTTATGTTAGAAAGTGTCTGATGTCCACATTAAAGCTACTGCTTCATTCTCTGTCTGCTTGCCAGAACCGGGCTCCAAGCGGTGCAGCTTAACTCTTGCATACAACCTATTGACACATAGTTGGGTGGCAGACTGGCACGTGCCTGCAAACATACACAGAGAGAATCCTCTGGATGCACTGAATGACAGCTAATGTCTTTTCATAGTTTGTTTACAGGGAAGCAAACTGCAGCCCAGAATGCTGAGTCCACAGAAACACATTCACACATGTCCCAGGCAGGTGGACAACACAGGACATGTCCAGATGTCTCAAACTGTGGGATATCTGTTGTATCTCTGCGGCTGGTTTAGTCCGTCAGCAGATCTGAGTGAAGAGGGGTTGAGGGATGTAACATGGCTGTGGCCAGCTGACAGCTGTCATGTGGGCTTTTTTTATGGGATCTATACCACAGGCACTCCCTTTGACAACTTAACAAAACCAGAACCAGTATAGATATCACCATGTGTCTGCCTTGCAAATAAGTATCCAACAGATATGAAAACCAAACACCATAAATTATCTGCTAAACACTATTTGCACAAAAACAAACCTGCAACTTGATCAATCAAAAGCTAAATCTCCCCTAGTTTTGTACTTTTAGCAAGCATTGCATAATGATGTTCAGAGACACTCTTATGTGATTAAATACATTTTAATTTAGAAGTTAAAACATTTTATTCCGGTTATTTTAGAAAGTACAATGATAACCAAACAGAGATGGGCCGACGTGGAAATGAGTTAAATTGTAAACCACAAATTAATAGGTAATGATAGCATGAAGTGTAGAGGTGAGTATTGGCATGAGTGTTGCGATTCGATACATGTTGCGATACTTGGGTCACAATACGATATTATCATGATATTGCAGTATCACTATATATTGCCATATTTTCCCCAGCTATCAAAATCAAATGATGAGATAAAACAGCAAGTGTTGTATATGTTCATCTGAAAATATTGATTAGGTATTATTATCCATGTTGTTTGGGGTTTTCTTCCACTGTGACTGCCTCAAACACAGATTTGGTGCTGCACGCACAGTTAAAGGGCTCCACAGCGCTTTCTGCCAGAGTGGTGGTGCAGAGGTAGCCCATTTTCCCATCAATGTTTTATGTAAGCATTTTTTTTTTTTTAATCGATACTAAGAAGTGAAAGATCGATATTGGGCAGCCGAATATCACGATATATCGCCAAAACGATTATTTCCCACACCCCTAATGAGGTGGGCTAAAAAGAAGGAAAGAAAAGGCCCATATCATGACCTCCATCTAAACAAATTCAAGACCAGATGTGGAGCAAAGTCACTGACAGCAGACTGTCTGGAAAGAGTTAGCGATGCCATTTCTTTAGCTTTGGAACTCCAGTGAACCAAAGCAAGAGTCATATTCCACAAATGGAGAAAACAGGAGATAGTGGTGAATCCCCAGAAGTTGCTTAGCTGCCAAGATTATTATAAGTCTGCATTGATAACTCATCCAGGAGGTCAAAAAAAGAAGTTTTCTAATGTCTAACTCAGTGCAGGCCTCGTTTTCCTCAGTAAATGTAAAAGTTCATGAAACAATATCTAAGAAGAATGGGTGAAAAACCGTGGTAGAACGGGCCTAGACAGGGTCAAAGGCTGCAGTCATTGGTCAAGATGCTTTTAACCCAAAAAAAAAGAATCTGTTTTTTTTTTCTCAATCAAATACAATTATTAGATTTTTTTTCTCCCTTGATTTGCATAAAAAAATATAAAATGACACACATTACTTTCAAAAAGTAGTTATTATTTAAAAAAAAATCTCCTTTGGGAGTTGATCTCAATTTAAAAGGCAATGAAATTCAAGCTTGTAAAACAATATTTCACAAAAAAAAAAACAATAAAAATACTAGAAAAGCACTCTGAGAGTGCAGACCTAATTTTAAACATCAAATTTGATTCATGCATATTATCAACGAAACCCAGCCGAAGTAAAATTTAAAAAGAAATTACCTGTATATTGCATTAAAAGTCAAATTAAAAGTAAGGGAGTTCCTGTTATGTTTTAAAATGAACAATCTTGTAAAGTCTCCCTCTGGCCCCATACAATAAACAACTATCTCCATCAATCAACCCCTGTGATGAGACCCCACAACGCACAAAATTTTTTAATTTCCTTGACTGAACACTTTTTTTTTTTAAATAAATAAATAAATCATGCACTTGATTATGGACATCTAAAGCATGCGCTCAGTTTTTCAGGAATCCAGCAGAGTTGGGTAACTTTCTGGACATCTGGATACGTGGAATGGGATTTTGATGTTATTATTGCTGTATGAATTTTTATTTTTTATTTTGTTTGTTTAGTTCACAGATCATTTCAGTTTGCTGAAGAATGTTTCTGCCCAGAAAACTAGATGGAAGGAACACATCTGGAAAGCAGGGTGCTCACTGATGCCAACTCTGTTGAAATATGGTACCGAGACACGTGAACACCACAGAGAGCACAGAGGAGTGGTAAAAGACATGCAGGCAGGATACAAAGGAAAACAAACTAAGTATTACTTAAACCAAGGTGGTCCATCTATTCTCTGTACCAGCTTTATTAGAGTGGAAATGTGAGCTGATGCTTTTCTCATATATTCTCATAGTTCTTTGATTCATAACAAAATTAAGCCTTAAGAAACAGTTTAATCTGATTTCAGCTCCACAATGTCTCTAATTCACCAGTTGCAATCAGGAAACCTGAGTCCAGATAATTAAAGCTCCTTTCCGAAATGTCCACTCACATTTTCTTGATCGTGTTTTTAAACCATTTAACTAATATAAAGCTTAGGTGTCCAATAGAAAAGACTCATGCGTTTCAGCTGGGATGTCTCAGATGTCAGCAACAATAACGGCCGTTCTCTTGAACAGCTGAGAGACGTAGCAGCAGAAGGTTGCTGCTGACCATAGGAAACTCCCTGTGTGGGTTTGTATAAAGTGACTGGAAACACTTCTTTGGCTCGCACGGAGCTCTGCATAAATCCACCTCAGTTCTCACATTTTCATTTAGTTTGCATTCCAGCGTCTCCTCAGCAGGGCTAACACACAAACAATCTAGGCAGAGGAACAACGGCGTACCATTTTTCAAATCCCTTTTTTATTGTGACGTTATCCTCTTCATGTTCCATAACTTCCCTTAGGTCAGATATTCGCCTCTTCATTCCTTTCCCCGAGTGCGCACATGTTAAATATTAATGACTTGGAGTGTATGACAACGCGCATGTGTTCGCAGGGGCCGGGTGGAACTGCATTTTTTTTTGCATAAACATTTCCACAGAGAGGGAAGGAGACAGCTTGCATGCTTTCTGTGAAAGGGGCAGAGGCTGCGTTGCTATAGATACAGAGATCTATTTGTATGGAAGACGAAGGACCCCAGAGAGGTGCCCAAGGATATGCCGCACCCTCAAAAAACACAGCACAGTCCTAATAGTTTTCATATGAGGTGTTACACAACAGATCGCTCACAGGGAATCATTAAAAATTCCAAGTGAAATGTTGGAAAACCCTCCTTTTAATGAGTTAGGGGTGAAATGAGGACAACAGAGTGAGATTTCCAAGATGAATAGTCATTTTCTTTGTTACTCTTTAAAAGTTTTGCTAGTGCATTTATGAATCATCTGACAAGAAAAGTCCTACCAAGCTTTTTTTTCTAATAATCTGTTCAGGTATTCCTTAAACACCGCTTTGCCAATCCCCCCAAAGCGTTAAATAATAGCCAACGATGAGGGAAGAAAAAGAGGAAAGGGATGGCATGATCAAAGCACAGACCTAAGCAGTGGTAGGTTCTGATCGCAGGAGAGTATAAAAAACGATTCCTCATTGGCAACAATATGTTTATATTTCAGTCAAGAAAGAAATACATTTTTTATGATTTAAAGGCTGCTGCAAAACCTTATGGGCAAATCAAATTATTTAGGAGAAAATGAAAAACTACTCTTCCCTATGAGGAAGAAACTAAAATCCAACATTAAGTGCCAATAACAGTATTTCTTTTAAACCTGTTATAACTTTATAAGTCAGTTAAAGTTCATGCCTTAGAGTTTATGCTATAGAGTCAATCCATCATAATTGTTTGAGAAGTCAAGTAGATCAAACCACTGGTACCTTGTTTAGTTTATCACTTTGATCAAGTTTAAAAATCTACATCATCTCTTATTAGAACTATCTATAAATTATGCTTTCATTCATCATCATCATCATCATCATCATTAGATATCACCAACGTTTAAAGAAGTGACCATCAGACTTCCATTAATGATTAAAAGGCAAGTTTACCTATAAAGCAGTTTTCAGTAGCCTGACAATTCAAAAGGCTGTTTGTGAGAAGAAAAAAAAGTGCATTGCAGTGGTGCGAAAGTAAACAAAAATATTACACAGAATAAAAATAAATAACTAAAATAAGAGGAAATTGTTCCAGTAATTAATTCTACAAAAGACGAACACATGAATTAGTTCATCAAGGTCCTGCTGAGGCCTTATTTTAATCCATGATATGTTCTTTAGATGATAGGCTGACTTTGGTATTGTTTTTAAAATTCTTTAAATGTTCAGGTCTGAGTCCATTTCTACACCCAGATTTATTGCCTGATTGGTGATTTCTAACTGGATTACCTCAAGCTAAAGCTAAGACTGAATGTAGCTAAAATCAAAAAATTTAATTTTTAGTCTTCAAAACAAAAATACTTTTTTTTATCCCAATCTATTAACACATTTCATTTTGCTTGTCCCTGACTTTGGTTTATGTTATTTCAGTGAACAGAGCAATACTGTATATTCCTAAAGTTCAACTATTTAATCTGTCATGCTAAACGATGTGAGAGATGCAATCAGACATCTAATCTGATTAAAGGAGCTGTGGCTGTTTATACCAGAGGTATAATCATATTTTTTCTTTAATCTTCCATCTTTCTGTGTCAAAAATATATTTCAAGCATTAAATCATCAAATGAACGACATCCTGAATAGGGCAGAAACATTTAATTAGATCAATGGTGATTAATCAATTATTGAAATAATCTTAAACTAATTTAATAATACTAATTATTATTAAATATAATTATAATAATAAGAATTTAATAATCGATTAATCTTTAACTGGAGTATAGGGACTCTAAAACATGCCTTTAGCTGACAGAGCAACCCAGCTAGAGCAGAAATAATACCAAAAAAAGTATTTTATAACCAAAGCATCCATTTTTAGCATGCAAGAAGTGCCTTCACTCTAATGCAATGGTAGATTTTACAACAAGCTCCCAAAGAGAAATGTTCTTTAATCATTTGTATTCATGGACTCACTTATCCAACCTGTAAAGGCAGCTTATATGAGTTGTTTGTAAGACATATAATATGTACAAAGGTAGACCTTCATCTCATATTTCTTTGTTACTATGTTTAGATATCTGACCCTGTCAGACTTTAATTATTCAGCCTAAGAGATGCGTTCAAACCTATTACCTATTACTGAAGCACAGAGATGATGCTTTAAGAAGATTCTTTGTAGTTAGACTAAGGTGGATGAAGTCTTGAAGTACATTTTTTAACAACAAATCATGTTTTCACATTGTTCTAACACGTAAATACACATTAAAATAAGCAGCAAACATCTGGGTAACAATATCTGGGTAACAATTATTATTATTTATTTTTTTTTTTTATCCGCATCAACCGATGAATGCATGCTTTTGCAGATTCTTTACCACATTTAACATCCATGCCTTGGGATCACATGAAGCCCATGCATTGCCGCTCCATCCATTTGCGATTCGTAAGTGAAGTGGAGCATTTAGTTCCTATGCTCCACTTATCTGGAATAAACTTCCAAAAGACTGTAAAAAATATGGAAAGCCTGAGTTCTTTAAAGTCAAAGCTAAAAATCTATTTTGTTTATAAATGCCTTTGACTGCTGAAGTGAAACTGCTAACTGAAGTTTTATTAGTTTAAGCTTGTGGTCTAACAGTTTAATTTGCTTCACTGCATACTTTTATCACATTTTATCTTTGCTCACTTTTTTCCTACTTTTATTTTCCTTCTATTTTATTGCTTAATTCATGTAAAGCACTGAATTTTCATTGTAGTGAATTGTGCTATACAAATAAACATGCCTTGCCTGTGTAGGCAAGTAATAATCCAATATGGATTATTTTTCAGGCTCTGAAAAACACTTTTTTGAGATGATCTGACCTTTACGGCTTGATCCAAAATCCTGAACTAGAGGACTGATAGATTGTGGTAGAAAAGAGGTGGACATGGTCAGCAAAGCACTGAGCAGTTGTTTTACAACAACGCATGTCTGTGTATTATATCTTTCTTTAAATATGTTTTTTTCTTTTGAGGAAAAGGACCACTTTTAACTGTATGAGATAAGTGGTTAAAGCCAAGCTCCTTCTTTCCAATAAGGAAGGAGGAACCCCGATCAAACCCCGAAATCTGACACTCTGGGCCCCTAAGTAAGACTTTTAGCATAACACTGATCCCCAGGCACTCCAAGATTTTAACTTTATAAACCCTCAACACTGGGAACCTTCCCATGCCTAACCCACAGTGTCAGGACAAAGCAGAATGGATCAATACTTTCACACCAATTTCTGATCATACATCTACAGTGGGGCAAAAAAGTATTTAGTCAGCCACCAATAGTGCAAGTTCTCCCACTTAAAAAGATGAGAGAGGCCGGTAATTTTCATCATAGATATACCTCAACTATGAGAGACAAAATGAGAGAAAAAAATCCAGAAAATCACACTGTCTGACTTTTAAAGAATTTATTTGCAAAATATGGTGGAAAATAAGTATTTGGTTAATAACAAAAGTTCATCTCAATACTTTGTTATATACCCTTCGTTGGCAATGACAGAGATCAAACGTTTTCTGTAAGTCTTCACAAGGTTTTCACACACTGTTGCTGGTATTTCGGCCCATTCCTCCATGCAGATTTCCTCTAGAGCAGTGATGTTCTGGGGCTGTCGCTGGGCAACACGGACTTTCAACTCCCTCCAAAGATTTTCTAGGGGGTTGAGATCTGGAGACTGGCTAGGCCACTCCAGGACCTTGAAATGCTTCTTACGAAGCCACTCCTTCGTTACCCGGGCGGTGCGTTTGGGATCATTGTCATGCTGAAAGACCCAGCCATGTTTCATCTTCAATGCCCTTGCTGATGGAAGGAGGTTTTCATTCAAAATTTGACGATACATGGCCCCATTCATTCTTTCCTTCACACGGATCAGTCGTCCTGGTCCCTTAGCAGAAAAACAGCCCCAAAGCATGATGTTTCCACCCCCATGCTTCACTGTAGGTATGGTGTTCTTTGGATGCAACTCAGCATTCTCTCTCCTCCAAACACGATGAGTAGAGTTTTTACCAAAAAGTTCTATTTTGGTTTCATCTGACCATATGATATTCTCCCAGTCATCGTCTGGATCATCCAAATGCTCTCTAGCAAACTTGAGACGGGCCTTGACATGTACTGGCTTAAGCAGGGGGACACGTCTGGCACTGCAGGATTTGAGTCCCTGGCGGCGTAGTGTGTTACTGATGGTAGCCTTTGTTACTTTGGTCCCAGCTCTTTGCAGGTCATTCACTAGGTCCCCCCATGTGGTTCTGGGATTTTTACTCACCGTTCTTGTGATCATTTTGACCCCACGGGGTGAGATCTTGCGTGGAGCCCCAGATCGAGGAAGATTATCAGTGGTCTTGTATGTTTTCCATTTTCTAATAATTGATCCCACAGTTGATTTCTTCACACCAAGCTGTTTACCTATTGCAGATTCAGACTTCCCAGCCTGGTGCAGGTCTATAATTTTGTTTCGGGTGTCCTTTGACAGCTCTCTAGTTTTGGCCATGGTGGAGTTTAGAGTGTGACTGTTTGAGGTTGTGGACAGGTGTCTTTTATACTGATAACTGGTTCAAACAGGTGCCATTAATGAAGGTAACGAGTGGAGGACAGAGGAGCCTCTTACAGAAGAAGTTACAGGTCTGTGTGAGCAAGAAATCTTGCTTGTTTGTAACTGACCAAATACTTATTTTCCACCATATTTTGCAAATAAATTCTTTAAAAATCAGACAATGTGTTTGGATTTTTTTTTTTCTCATTTTGTCTCTCATAGTTGAGGTATATCTTTGATGAAAATTACCGGCCTCTCTCATCTTTATAAGTGGGAGAACTTGCACTATTGGTGGCTGACTAAATACTTTTTTGCCCCACTGTAACTGCAGCTGAAACACAGACTCATCGAACCAGATAGCTTGTGTAAATTGTGGCCTCGGTTTCTTGTTCGTAGCCAACAGTGGTTGTACAGAGTGTGGTCTACAGTCCATCTGCTTTAAATTCATCAATTAAGTTGGTGCCGTGTGATTAGTTAATGCGCTGTTTGTCTTAACAAGAAAGGTCTGCCTCTGACAGGTTTCTTATCATTACACTTTTCAGATCATCAAATATATATTAATATCTGACAATCATATTGACTAAATCTTATTTAAGCAACAGATCAGTTCCCAACAATTCAATGCATCTAATGACAACTCCAACAATTGTCTATAATATGTGTTAGTGAATCTTCACTGCTGTAGATGTATTTGTTGGTTATGTTTTGGTTTCCTATGGAGGCAGTGATATGCTGTTAGAAGATATTGTGGTAAACCAGCCATAAACACCGTTCAGTGCTTCTCTGCATGAGAATAATGGAGCTGGCTTTAGCAAACTTGAGCCCCTAAATCTTAAGAACTTATTTTATAACCCTTTCCAGACTGACAGATGTCAATGACTTGTTTATATTAAGGCATGATGGAATGCTATTTACTATCTTTATGCAGAGGTGTCAAGTAACGAAGTACAAATACTTCGTTACTGTACTTACCGTATTTTCACGACTATAAGGCGCATTTAAACGTCTTTTTTTTCCCTCAAAATGTGCGGTGCGCCCTATGGTGCGGTGCGCCTTATGTGTGTTGTATCTGCGACTTTTGAGACCACCTCATTGAGGAGATGATGAAAGAGTGGCTGAATGTAAGGAGACCAGGTGTTTTTTTTCCACTCATCACCATCGCTGTTAATATGTAACTCCATGCGTGCCCATCTCACAGCTGATGTGAAAAACATGGGGAAACAAATTAACGCTGTGCTCGCTGTTCAACCGCTCCACATCGGTGTGAACCGGACCCAGCAGGTGCAGCAGAAGCAGCGAGTTTACATGCAAAGTCAATGGTTGACGCGCGTATAGGCGCAGCAAAAGGTCCCGCAGCGCGTTTTGAACAGCAGGAGCGTTTAAGCATCTGACGCACCGCCAACGCGCTGCTGCTGCTCGAGATGGAAAAATTGAAGTTTTGCTGCTGGACGCGCCGCATCAACCAATCAGAGAAGCTGATCTGGGAGCTGACAGCGAGACAGACACAGCGCTCTGATGACATATGATATTAACGCAAATGAAAAAGGCTGGATGGATGAGAAGATGATGAAAGGCAGGTGTATGTGAGGAGACCAGGTGCTTTTTTCCACGCATCACCATCGCTGCGTGCCCATCTCACAGCCGATGTGAAAAAAAGGTGAATCAAATGAACGCTGTGCTCGCCGTTATCCCGGGGGGTCTGACAAAGGAACTTCAACCGCTCGACATCGGTGTGAAGCGGCCGTTCAAAGTAAGGCTGCGAGCGGCGTGGGAGTGATGGATGACAGACGGAGACCACAGTTTCAGGATAAGTGGAAGGCAGCGGCGGGCAAGTTACGCCACCGTTAGCGGATGGATTGTAGATGCTTGGACTAACGTGTCTGCTGGCTCTATTGTTCAAGCTTTCGCAAAAGCCGGCATTATTTCTGAGGAGCTGCGCTGCACGGAAAGTGACTGACAGCGCAGAAGGGGAAACTGGCATGTCTGATTTAGCGCAGCTGTTTTATTCAGAAACAGAGGATGATGACTTTGATGGGTTTGATTAATACTTTGTAATAAATACATGAATAAAGCACAAACATACTCAGTTTTGCTCCCGCTCTATTTTTCTACCTGAAAACTCAACAGCAGCCTCTGGGCGGGTCTCCTCCTCTTCACCGCGGCGGCTGGCAGGTGTTTTTCCATCTAAATAATCTAAATCTTGCAGCTATATTTGCTGTGATCAGTGGGAATAAAGTAGTTTTAATATGTTTTTAAGTGAGAAAGGCCACCTGAAAACTTAATTGCAGTCAGTTCATCCAGATTATCTATTTCTGTCGGAGGCGCTCAGACCCCCACATACCAGCGGTGCACCGACAGCAGAAATCCCTTCAACAGCAGCCTCACCGCGGCGGCTGGCAGGTGTTTTTCATCTAAATAATTTACAGTGCAGGCACCAGGATACCGGCAATAAAAGCGAACATATTCCGTCGGCAGGTTTCAGGATTTTAAGTTAATTTAGGAGTAATCACAGCGCTGTGTCATCTGCGATGTGTCTGTCTCATGGCCAGCTCGCAGGTTTGATTAATACTTTGTAATAAATACATGAATAAAGCACAGTCATACTCAGTTTTGGGCCCGCTGTATTTTTAAAATACGCAGTAGAGCTATTTAAAGGTAGTAGAGGACGTGTACCTGTATATAAAAAATGCGCCCTATAGTCCGGTGCGCCTTATGTGTGTGTTAAATAAAGAAATGGGACACATAACTGAGACTGCGCCTTTTAGTACGGTGTGCCTTATGGTCGTGAAAATACGGTAAGTACACTTTTTAGGTATCTATACTTTACTCCATTACTTATTTGTTGTCCTACTTCTGATTTCTACTCATTACATTTTCACACAAGTATCTGTACTTTCTATTCCTTAAATTTTTTAAACAAGCGTTACTCGTTACTCTTGGCTTCGGTTTAATGTTTCTAAATATTTATTTCACATCATGTGCGCCATCCAATGCAGATCATTGGCACCATCCACATCTAGTGAAAACTAGTGTGATTGGATGAGTCATATAAGGTTAACACTCATTGGTTAGCTAAAGGAAATCATCAGAAGGAAGCAGGTGTTCTTCAAACTGTAAACATGAATTGTCTATGCCATGCTACAATGTTGGATTCAGAAAAAGATGTTGAAATGTCTGAAAGGTCGGACACAGGCGAGAGCGTATCGGGAGATGAAGACCAACAAGACCTCCCTCATCCTTGTCCCTATCTTAAAGAATTTTTCGAAAAATTTAGCTTTCAGTTCATATAGTGCCATCTGGCTGTTTTGTTTTTAAAGATTACTTTACATGAGGTTCACTTTTACTTGAGTAAAGAGGTCCAGTTGATACTTCAACTTACCAGAGTGTTTTTAAACTGCATTATCTATACTTCTACTTAAGTAACAAATGTGTGTACTTTTGACACCACTGTCTTGTCCACTATGCCTACTTCATGTAGTGATGCAGGTTCTAGTATAGAGATTACTTTGGTCAACTGGTATGCAGAGGCGTAGCCACAATTTTTTTATAAGGGTGGACAGCCAATAACGAATGAACACTGAGGGGTGGCCAAAAGCAGATACGCGCCAGAACCTCAGGGTCAAGCCAAGGATAAGACAAAATATACTTTCCTACCGCCTTTGCTAACAAATAAACGCACGTATTTAAACATCCATACTTTTAGGTTTGAGTTCTGGGATGTAAATCTTTTCCTTTGTCATTACTTACCTACTTGTATCAATAATCATTCTGCATAAAATTGATATTTACAAGTACTAATATCTACATAAATTGATTATTTAATAGGTTTTTATTAAAGTAGTTATCTATAAGTTCACTGAAGACTCCTAGATGACTTTCTCTTTACCCCATATAACACAAAATCGAGTTCTGAAAAGAGCATGAATTCTGTAGTTATATTTAATGTTACTATATTGATGTGCATAACAAACCACAGTGTTTTAGTTGTCAAGAAATTAGGAATACATGAAAAAATAGTAGGTAATATATGAAAAATTTAAGCATTACTGCTGCCACTATCTGTGTTAGAGGGGGAAAAAATGGCAGGGGTGGCCAATTATTGGCTAAGGGTGGCCATGGTCACCCCTGGCCCCCCATCTAGCTCCGCCTTTGCTTGTATGGTATTAGTTGGGGGTAAGTCTGCAAAATGGGTTTAATAAAAGTGTATTTATTACTTGCATTTGCATAAAGCAGATAATATATTAGTTAAAAAGATTAAAATAAAACATTAATCATTACATTGAATTATAAAAAATGTATTAAACTGCTCTAAGGTTGCTTTTAGGAAAAGTACCATCAGAATGTGCCCAACTGAAAATACTCATGTGAGTTTTCATCTTCCATGGTTGGGGTTGTTGTTAGGTGTGAGTCCCGTCCTGCTTCACATTATGGAACAACTGACAGCAGAGGCCACAACTGACACGCAGCAGGAGGATCACTCTCCCTGCCATCCACACATCGCACATCAATGGCTGCAGGATAAACTATAACTAAAACGCCTTTAACATGGAGCTTTTCTAGCAGAGGAGAAAATGCAACGTGATAACCCCCAGATCCAGCAAGATAAAGAGGTTTAAAAAAATCTTTCATCCTGAGAATGTCTAATTTTTGCAAGCTCTCCTTACCTGCTGGTTGTTTTTAATCCTTGTTGATATTTCTGGATTGGGCCGTTAGACCTAGTCAGACTAGATATCCAACTTCTTCGGGCCGGTGATGTGTGAGGAGGAGGAGGTGGTGGTGTTGTGGCAGATTTGGCTCCCCTCAGCGATTCAACTTTTCCAGCAGCTACGCTTCCTCGCGGATTAAAAAAAGAGTTGCCTCCTTTTTAATGAATCCGTAGATAAATGAAGCATGTTGACGGTAGGAGGCGACCCGATCTGGATCTGCGTACGGGGAGCTCTCATCACTCACGGGACGAGCCGTGTCGAGCTGTTCTGTGCCTCCCCGAGCCTTCAAACATACAACACCACCCACATTTACAGAGGAGTGCCCCGCGCATGCCTGATAAAAAAAAAATGGAAAAAAAGGAGTATACGTGTTGGTTATTACCCACCATAATACACATTGTTTTCTACTCTTTTAAGAAAATAAGCATATATTAAAGAGATAAAAATAAGAATTCTGAGAAAAAAAGTCAGAATTCTGACTTTTTCCCATATTAAACTGAAATAATATATAAATCATCAAACTTTTTTTTTTTAAGTGGCCCTAATCCTCTTCCATAAAAATCTCACATGCAAAAGAGATTTTTTTTTATAAACCTGTGTTACCAACATCTTAACTCTGCATGGTGAAAGGAAACTTGGGTCTTCCTCCAGCCTTATTTATCACTGTTACAGTTATTTTTAATCCTTTTAAATATTGCAAATTTTGTTCACACCTACCCAACTGTAATGTTGTTGTTTTTTTACCTATAAAGACTACCATACATTTCAATTGCACGTTTTTTATGACTTTCTCTTTTTTTTACTTTTGAGAGTATCTAAGAAAATCACATTATAATTTATTCTGTGAAAACAGGATACCGTGCGTTATTAAAGTCAAACAGTATGCTCATTAAAGCATGTAGTCACACTGTTTCTGTAGTGTAATAATAAGTATTGAATGTATCCGTTACCGGATTAGGTCAATTTGAATATCTTTATTTAAATTGTGCAGAATCTGAAATACACACAATAATAAAAATAGCTTTATTTGTTTCTATTATTTATTGCTACAGCTACAGCGGTCTTAAACACTCCATAAGTTCAGCGCTACATCATCAGACATCTCAGGTTTCCCCCTTGTAGTTCATTGCAAATTAAATACTAGTGTGATGTCAAGAAAGAAGTTAAAAGAAGGACATCTAAAGGCCTCCCCATTAAATGCTACAGAATGCATTAAAAGGCTTTATGCCTCTTCTACTAAGGGGAAAGAGGCAGCCAGTTAGGGCATAGAGCTTGGAATCCTGAGGTTCTGAGTTCGAGCCCCAGTCTCACAGACTGCCATTCTGGGTCTCTGAGCAAGACCCTTAACCCCTGATTGCTCCCTGGGCGCCGCACAATGGCAGCCCACTGCTCTCCACGAGGATGGGTTAGTTGCAGAAGTACATTTCTCCAATGTGAGATTAATAAAGTTCCATTATTATTATTATACAAAAACAGTTTGAAGTGCTGGTTTACTGCCACAGAACCTGAAATCAACATCAGATTGCACACATAATCTCTTACATACAGCGAAAATATAATGTCAGCAAAAATGTCAGAAATAACACCAATCCATCTACCTTCTATAGCCACTTGTTCTTCAGGCCCTTGAGGGGCTGGTGCCTATCTCCAAGAGTCACACAGTTACACCTAAAGGTAATTTCTAGACATCAGTCAAGCCAACAGCAAGGAGTTTGGACTGTGGGAGAAAGTCAGACTACCCAGAAACAACACCATGCATGCACACGGAGAACATGCTTGGCAATAAGCTAAAGAAAATATTTATTTGATTTGATTTTCAACAGCAATTTCAATCTAAATCAATGCATATATGTTTGTTGTGATAAAATATCTGTAAGAACTGTGGGATTTCTATTTTTCTGATTCAGTAAAACCAGGATGACCATTTCCTTAGTAGTTCATTACCATTTATGCATGCTCAACACATCACAGAGCTGCCCAGTAACCAAAAGAGGCACACTAACATTTTAGGAAGTAACATAAGTACATGACATGTGATTTTAATTTTTCTTCACTTAGTGCAAAACCAAGTACTTCTAGTCAAGTTTTTAAAAGCATTACTCAGATTTTTACAAGCTAAATAACTCCAAGCTGAAACTATTTTACCCTCCTCTCTTATACTGCTCTCTTTTTAAACTCTGTAATTTGGAGTGACAGCGACACTAGAATCAAAACTGTTGGAGAAACTTAATCACAGTCCTCAAAGAACAGATTACAGGTTTGGAAATTGCGCATATTTTTCCTCTCTACTGCTTACTCTTGGTTGTGGTGTGAAAAGTTAAATCAAGTTTATTTTTTGCTGTGTCTGCAGTAATGACAGCTTCCTCATATGTGATCCTGTATGTGCAAAACAATGGCAGGAAACAAAGGAAGTAAGATGCTGCTGGCCTCAAGATCACATAAGGAAAAGGAAAAAGATACAGGAGAGGTCCAATATGTACTGAAGAGGATTAGAGCCACTGGAAAAATAAAAAAAGTTAACTGATCTTTTTATTTTATTTCAGTTCAATATGGTAAAAAGGTCAGAATTCTGACTAATCTCAGAATTCTGATTTTTTTTTTTTTTTTTGTAGAATTCTGATTTTAATCTCAGATTTCTGACTTTAATCTCAGAATTTCTGAGAACTCCCATATTAAACTGAAATAATACTCAAAAAACAGTTAACTTTTTTTTTAATTTTTTTTCAGTGGCCCTATTCCTGTTCCGTAAATATGCTACATGCAAAAGAGATTTTTTTTTGTCAATTTGTGTTACCAACATCTTATCTCTGCATGGTGAAAGGAAACTTGGGTCGTCCTCCAGCCTTATTTATTGCTGATAACCGCTATTTACATCCTTTAAAATATGACTTTCTCTTTTTCTTTTTAGAGTATCTAAGAAAATATGATTATATTTTATTCTGTGAAAACAGGAAACCGTGCGTTATTAAAGTCAAACAGTATGCTCATTGAAGCATGTGGTCATACTCTTTCTGTAGTGTAATAATAAGCATTGCATGTGTCCGTTATCAGATTAGGTCAATTTAAATATCTTGGGGTGCATTGCTATAAAATCTTAAATACACACAATAATGAAAAATAGTGTTATTTGTTTCTATTGTTGATTGCTATTAGAACTCCTGATTATTTGATATTTTTTGTATTCTTTCTTTACTTTTTGTCAATTGTATCCAGCAACTGTGGTTTATATTTGAACTGGGGTGGATTTTTTTCTCTAATAATAGGTCTTTTCATCTTCTCTTAATAATTTATTTTTTATTTATATATGCTTATTACAATGGGAAAATCAACATTTTGGAAACAAGTACATTCTTTGTACCATTTCAGTTGATTAAGAAATGAGTGAATAAATACAAATACATGCAATTTTTTTTTCTTCAGCTTTTATTGTCATTACACTTTCACAAGTACAGAGCAAAGAAATGAACACTCTGGATTTAACCCATCCACTTGGGGAGCAGTGGGCTGCCATTGTGCGGCGCCTGGGGAGCAGTGTGGTGGTTAGAGTCTATGCCCTAACCACTAGGCCGCCACTCCCCCCGATGTTTTATTATATTTCACTTTGTGGATATCAACAAAACACAAAGGTCTTATGCCACTGCATTATCTTTTTTTTATCATACTTTGTGGCATGTGGCTCTTAGTAAACCCACGACTGAAGAACTTGTTTCATTAACTCTGAGTCAATGACAGTGGGTAGAAAAGTGTAGGAAGAGCCCTGTCACTACTTTCCGCTGTCCTGCTGGTGGGCTTCATTGACGCCACTTTCGGCCAAGTTTACACAAACGCAAGATTGACCTCACTCACACAGACAGTTACTAAAGCCGGGAACTGTCCAGATCTCTATGAAACGCTCACTCTGTCCATTTAACAGGGGCCACTTTCATCAGAGGGCATTATGTGGGTCTATTCTTTTGTCTCAGTATGGAGCGTCACTGACGCTCAGGCAGAATACATTAGCTCTGAAACAATAATTCTGCTGTGTGGTTTTTCTGAGAAGCATCAGCTGTGAGGAAATGTGTATTAGTGGGCAAAAAAGGAGAAGGACTAGTCTACTGATGTTTGTCAAAAATAATCAAAATGCATGACTAACGTCAAATGATTTGTCATTTTTGACCAATTGTTTATTCATTGCAAACACCGTTAGATAATGTAGCTCATACATGATTATTATGCAAGTAGGTAATCAGTTTATATTGTCATGTTAGTCAAGCTGAAATATTTTCTTTTGTGATTTGTGAGTTTTCCAGTGATATATTTGTTATAATAAAATAAATGAAACAAGGGTGTTTCAGAGATTTTATGTGCGTGTTTGTTTCCTTTAGAGAGGGTCAAATCTTCATAGGGTGCCCAGCAAAGTGCGCTTTTCCTCTTTCCTGTGCGTCAAATAGGAGCTATTGTTAGCCTGCAGTGTTTTTTTTTTTAAATAACTCTTGATATTCAATATATAGAAACACATCAGTCTGCTGATTTTATTGCCACCAAATGAAAAAAACAAACATCTGGAAAAACGTATTTTGTTTTTTGTTTTGTTTTTTTAAATAATAGACATAAGATTTTATATTCCTCAATGAAAATTCCTCTTTTTACATTTAAACCTATTCAATTTCATAGCCTATTTATTTTATAGCCAGTTCTAAATGTTCTTTAATTTAAAACAAAGCTTTACAAAAATATGCTTAATTGCACTTTGGTCCTTAGAAAAAAAATCTGAAGCCAATATTAGCCATTAAAAGCTTGATGGATCAATGTGTCTCTACATGAAGAAATCTCACTATTAAAATAGATATTCTGTTTAGTTATTTATTCATTAAATAATTCCTGCTTATCCACAGTCAATAAAATTGGGATTTAATCACTTGTTAGATTATTAAAAATATTCATTTTGTCATTATTCAACACTGTATCAGATACTAGACCCAGTTAATTGCCTAGAATCTTTTCCTTAAACATGTGCAATAGACTTATGCATAAAGCACAACTGGACCATCAAAGATAAAAACCTGTTAATTAATAGTTTGCTTATGGATCATCATTTGCACCACCTCTTGGAAGGGGAGGATCAGTATAAATACTGATTTATAAACCCTGTAATGATGATTTAATAATAAAACAGTGATATTGTTTGGAGTTACTTTACCTCCATATTGTTGGATTACGTTCACATATCCCCTTAAACCAAAGGTTTCAAATCTAAAGATTGTCTATGAAGTTAGTTTGTTGATGGTTCATTTTATTCAGACAAACCATTTGTTGCAATGAGCACAAATACTGCAGAAGTTATGCGGCCAGTACAAATACTAATTGAAAACAGAGGCAACATTATTTAAACCAGATGGAGAACAAACAGCATGATTGGTAGGAATTATAATTTGGTTACAGAGTTTTCCTTAAACAACAGTGACATCTTGTGTTGAAAGCATTAGTAATGCACATAATAAAAAAAAAAATCCCAGTAGATAACAGTAATAATAATAATACATTTTATAATTATAATTGGGGGCTACATTATGAAGTATCTATTTTTGTTATTATTATCAACATTTGGCTTTTTTTTTAAACTGCTGTTAGTTTTAACGGCTACATTATTGTTAAAACATTTAGAAAAATAACTAAAAGTCCTATCAAATTGTTTGAATTTTTATTTTTGCATTTTATTTCTTGTAAGGTTTATCACCAATCCGTGAAAAAAACATTTCAATTAGCATTGTATTTTAAAACTTAAAAGCATGCACCATCATGTGTATAACTATAAATTGGTCTGTGTATCTATAAAAAAAATTTCAAGTGATTCTTACCTTTATTATATTAGATATGTGTGTCATCACTTTCAAAATCAATATTAGATTTATATTTATATATATACATATGTGTGTGTAGATGTTTTAAAATCATTAAATATTCCTTTTTACAGTATTTATGTTGTTTTTTGTGTTTATTTATTATTTTGTATCTTTCTGAACATACAATGTAAATCTGAAACAACACTCACTGGAAATAATTCAGAGATGATAGAAAATTTTAAAAACATTATTTTAATTTCTTTTACAATTCTCCTCAAATTCTGCGTGACTGCAAAAAAAAAAAAAAAAAAAGCTGTTGTTTTTTTACAGAAACAATTGTGTTCATACATAAACACTGTTAGATAAATACATTGGACTTTAAACAATTCTTTCATAGATGAGAGATGTATAATCATCAATGAAAATAAAAAGTTTTTATTGTGTAATTACCCTAATAGTACAAAGATATATCATGAACACATCATTTAGATGATCAATATGCTGGGGTATCGATTAAGTGGGGCCTTCTCTGTGTCTCTGGGTTATCTTCTGTATGATGTCTGAGTTTTTCTGCATGTTTCATCTTGGGCCAAGCTTCAGTGAGGCCTTGTTGGCAGATATGTTCTTCTTGCCATGATGGTGCTTCCCCTTCAGGTTTTGTTTTGGAGCTTTTTTCAAGTAAAAATTAAGCTGCAAGAAAAAAAAAAAAAAAACATTCATGTTTTTGTTGCCCAACTTAATCTCTTCTGAAATGTTTTAACCCAGAGACCCACCTGGATAGCTTCAGCTGGTCCCACTGTCACTGTATTGGATGAGGAAAGGTAACCTGGAGCAGAGGCTTTCACTGTGTATGTTCCTGGCAGCAGAAGTCTGAAATAGTCGCCATCCACACCTGGAGGAAACCCAATGTTTTAAAGGTTATTTCACATCGTAATTTACGGATATACTGTTCAGAATTGCAAACATCTGTCATGATCCTGCTCTTTGTAGACATTTTGGTTCTGTTTAAGTTTCCTCTTGAGTTTTCATAAAAAAAATTATTTATTTCATTCTGTGTTTTCTAGGTAATTGGTTTCTTTTCCATTTTGTGTCAATGTAGTTGTTGTCTAGTTACATTTAGGCAGTTTTGTGTTTTGTGCCCCCTTGTGCCAGTCTCCTTTCCCCTAGCTCCCTTCTAGTTCCTTCTATCCACATCTGCTCTCAGTTAGCTCAAAATGTCAATAATGATCTAGAACTTTAAGCTGATTTATAGGACAATCAACAAACACATCTCATTTTAATTTTAGTAACACATAATATGTCCCCAGGGGCATAGAGAATAACCTAAACTACAGAACAAGAATTATATATGTATTTTTGTATGATAAAAATATAGTCATAGAAGATTACATAAACCCATTATAAGGACATAGATGCCATGTTGAACTGTCCATTTTCTTAATGAGAGATGATCGTACAAAACAACTTTGCATCTTCTCTAACCCACAATAGGATCAGGATAAAACTTTCAGGTGATATAATAGCCCAACAGCTACTTGGCTTAATGTACTCAGTTAATTTGTATGGAAAGGTCCTGCTTTATATTGCCTTCAACAGGCTCCTAGCATAAATCTGGATGTTTTAAAAACTGTCTTGGAAAAATAAAGAGTAAATGATTGTCAACTCCCTCTTAACAGTTCTAAACCTGGTGCAAGGCACCAGCAACACCAGAGGTACCACAGCATGATGCAGTCATCAGCATGACTCTAGTTTTCAAATAGTAAATCATTGTCTCCATGAGGCTCTTCTACAGAATATTTCTGTCTTTCTTGGTGGATGATCTAAATTTTGCTTGAAGATGTTGATCTGATGTGTGATGCGGTTCGCTTTGGTCTAATTGTTCAGTTGACATCAAAATGCCTTCTCTTTGGACAATATAACTTCATTAATCTATGTGATAGCAAACTTGATTGTCTCTTTAACTGTTCCAGAATACTTTAAATAATTCCATTTAATCTGAGGATGGCAGTTGGGTCAGGTAGTTGCATTTGAGCACAACAGGTCGAACAGGATAATAACCCCAGGCAATAATCCCTGGTATGCCAACATTAAACATCTGGAATTACACAGACTATTTACTATAATAAATGTGTTTGCTATATTTCAAAGCCAGAACTTGGCAATAAACCTGGGATTATAAATTGACTTTACTAGTTCTGTTTGGAACAACTGTTCAGAATTAACCCTAAACCAAGGCAGAGCCTTCTTGACTAATGTGCACCTGGCTAGAGGACTTTTAAACAAATATTAGTGAAGGAGTAAACCTGTATTTGAGGCTATACATATAACTTTGATTGTTGTAAAAAAAAATTCTGACCTGTGCACCAAATTATTACCTGCATCAGCAAAGACCCAAATTATTAAATCATTCATGATCACATTGAGTGTATTTAGAACTCTGGCCAGCACAGTATTTAGACTGGATTTATTTTGAGAATTGCACTTCTAAACATGTCCAGCAGAGGGAGTAGCCTTTCAGGAACAGAGTGCTCTTGTTTTCAATTTAAAAACAACTTAATGTAGCTGTTATTTTAAAAGTCACTTATAAAGTAACAGTATTTGTTCAAATGCCTATTTATGCAACATAGACTGTATTCTATATGTGCAAGTGTTTCTTTTTATGTTGTGTAAATATCTCAATTATCAAAACAACTTAAGAAATGTTTACTGAATGGTAAAGAAAATTGAATTTCTCTTTTGCCTCTGGATATAAAAGATCAAACAAATTACCCTTAAGATTAACTAAAAATAAAGGAAAATAACCAAACTTACATGCACATTAGTAAGTATCTCAAAGCAAATGCATTAGGATACACAGATGCTGTATATTAAGTCTGATTTTAGCAGGTTTCTATAAAGATGAAACAAAGAGCAGTCTTACCAGTTGTAACATCATGGTTGATGCCAGCAACAGAGATCTCAGCTTTACTGATTGGGTTGTTGTTCTCATCATAAACCATGCCCTTTATCCCATGATGCACCTAAAAACAGGCACATTGTACTGAACAAATTTAAAGGAAAAAGAAAGTTTCTGTGGTTTGAATCATCTAAAACCATAATGGAAAGTATTTTACAACTGTTAACCAGCATTCAAATAAAGTCATACGGAGTCACAAATTACATTTCAAACAAACTTTCCAAAACAATAAACTTTCTGCAGACTCTGGGACCTTTAGTCTCTGGTTTCCCTACTAGCCACAATGAAAGTATTTTTCAGACTTCCTGCCCATTTATGTTCATCATAGTAAATTAGGAGCACATTTCCTCTTTAAACCAAACCACAAAATTCATTGGGAGGCAAATTTCTCAGAAACTCAAGCACCAAATTTAGAAAGTGAGTGCATTCTTATAATTTAGTGACAAAATTCAAACCTGTTCGAGGTATGAAATCAATGCTTCTCGGTTGCCGAGCCATTCTCTGGGCAGCGCCGACTCTGGGGGAAACTTGTCACAGCTCAGCTCTAGAGTGATCTCAAAGCAGTTGGTATAAAGGTAGTTGAAGTCCTGCATGCCTAAAAGATAAAGATATTAATATTGTTAAATTTCAAAGATAAATTTGCCTTTAAAGTTTAACGTTTAACTTACAAACAATATATAAAATGTGAGGCCCACGAACATTTTTCTCAGTTCTTCCTTTTTTCATACTAAATGTTTGAGACTGTAAAGCAAATGTTAATATAAGGTAGCAAGGAGATCAATAAATAGGAAAATAATTTTTCAAAGGATATTTCCTTTAATTTATTGGAAAGCAATGAAGACAGACCAACATAGCTCTACAGAAATCCTTGTAAGAAAAGTAACTGTGATTACAAATATTTCTCTGGCTCATTTTCACTATCATCATCCAGGCCTAAGTCTACGGACCTCTTGAATCAAATTGGAATCTGTCCGACAGCATAAGGAAAGTTAAAATGCCTCATAAAGTAAAGTAAAAGTCAAGAAGAGACACAAAACAAACTCATTGAGATCTATCAGTCTGGAAATTTTACTGAGTCGTAATTATAAATAAATTATCACTCATCTCTGGATGATGTAAACATAAAACAGGTTAAAATTGGAAGGCAACTGAAGATGTTTCAATTCCTGTTCCCTCTGGATAGGTGTTGAAACATCTTCAGAAAAAAAAGACAGTCTGGTTGCCTTTGATTTAAGCCTATTTTGTGGTTACCGAGTCATTTTTAAAGCTTAAGGACTCTAAAGAACCAGAGAGGAAGCGATTATGTACAAATAGAGAAAACGTGGAACTGTGGTGAACCTTCCTAGGACTGACTGGTTCACCAAACCGACTTAACATTAAATCAGTGGCTTATCCAGAAAGTCACAAAGGAATCCAGAAGATCAAAAGAAGTCAAGAACTACCCCTTATACAGTAATCTGCCTTTTATCCCAGTGCAATCCATCCTAACATGTTTAACAGTTTATGGTTTTATCCTTCTATCCTTGTTGATGTCTTTGATTATTGTTAATTGTGGAGATTGTGCTGAGATGTAGACTATGTTCTGAAAGCCTTTGGCTGCTGCTGTGATATAAATTTCCCCTTGCGAGACAATAAAGATTTTAACTGAACTTCAAGCTTCACTTACCTCCTTTAAGATATTTATTTTGGTTTAACGATAAAAAAGATTGTTAAAAAATGGCCTCTGTGGAGGTGTTCCCCAAAAAAGACAAATACTAAGTGTTGGAGGTGTCACATTTGATTAGTTGTAGGCAAAAGGTGAAAGTACCGCATCCCTCCGTAGCTGGAGCCATGCATAATGTGTAATTTCCATTACTTCTTTGTGCATGGTAGCACGATAAGGCTAATTAGGGGGGCCACATGCCGAAGGCATGGCCCACCTACTACTATCTCACATATTTATTCCGCGTATTATTAGGGGGGCCACATGCCGAAGGCATGGCCCACCTACTACTATCTCACATATTTATTCCGCGTATTATTAGGGGGGCCACATGCCGAAGGCATGGCCCACCTACTACTATCTCACATATTTATTCCGCGTATTATTAGGGGGGCCACATGCCGAAGGCATGGCCCACCTACTACTATCTCACATATTTATTCCGCCTCTAATTTATTCCCATGCTTACTATTCTTTCCCGCCAAACTGC